>NC_047675.1:29695363-31082863 GCF_011762505.2 Arvicanthis niloticus
GAATTGATAAAAGACAATTTTCTCATGCATTCTTTAAGTACATGAACTGGAAGTTATTTTTGACATAAGCCTCATTTCCATGAATATGGGACAGTTCACTGTACTAATTTTTCTTACCCTGGGAAGTTTACATGAAGGTTAGCCTTGCCCACTTATCTTTAAGATTCTTAAATAAAGTTTTTTTTGTTTTTGTTTTTTGGGTTTTTTTTTGTACTTTTTCTGGGCTGTTAAGATATCAGAGTTAACCAATTTCTTAGTCACATGGACTTCAAAGGATAGAGACAAATCAATATAAATGTGCCCTCTGTTTTTATTTTGTAATTTTCTTAAGATATGCTGTTTGTTATGAATCTGACCAGTAGACTTTACATGAAAGTCTTCTTTTTATTTTATTTCTTTTTATTTTATTTCTTTACATTTCCCTGTCTTCTATTGATTAAATCTTAAGATTGAATCAAGGTATGCTGACTTATTAAGGCTTCATTTGTTAACTCTAGATTAGATACAAATATGACATCCAATTTTATTATACTTTAAAGATTCTTACAGAAACTTTATTATGAATATATAGGAAGCTATCCACTTTGGACCTAATCTGTCAGAGTAGCAGAAGGAGTTTAGAACTCTAGGGGCCCCAAACCCTGAGCAGAAATTTTAGGACAGGTTTAAAATAGTGCTAATGAATCAGAAGCCGAGCAGACAATGAGTGGAATAAAAGATTCCTAAGGCTTCAGTGAAGCTCTGAACACAAACAGTTCCATTTCTCTGCTCTCATTTGCCTGGTTTTTTTGCTACAATATTACACTCACATGTAAAGAACAAGACACATGGGAGACCCCCTGCTTGAACTAGGCCCCTACCTCTCTGCATTACATCTGCTTAGCTCCTAATGTATGCTGCTGCCATCGAGAGTTTATCAGCCATCTGCCCTCTTAGGTTGATATTCCTTAAGGTCAAGCCTGAGTCTTATTTACATCTGTACACCCTATACCCAGGAAGACACTTAGCTCAACACTGGCATTCCAAATAGGCTTGTTGATTGATGAAGTAAACAGTTTCATGTCTCATTATCAAATATAAATCTCCCCCCAAGAAGCTTTTGAACTGATGGAAACCACACAAGTGTTTGTTACCGTCATCATCATCATAATCAGTCACTTCATTTCGGTTGCTGTGTTTCCTGTATTTAATTTGTTTCCCCAATCTTCATTATCTTGTAAGCAGCGGGAGGCTGGGCTGAAATCCAGGCCTCCTGGCTCTGAGTCTGTTCATCTCTCCTCACAACGTTATTACCATTAGCCTGATGGAGACCCATGGAGGTCAACACAGCAAGAGTGTGGTACAGGGCCTTCTGGAGGAGCACATCACATCTATTGCCCCCAGGAACAAGTAGGAGAATTACCACTGAAGAACAAGACCCCTGTGCCATCACCACGCCCATCAGTCAATAAGATTTATCTCTTTTTAATTCTCACAAGAATTCTAGGAGTCACGTAATTATTATGCAAATGAGGAGACAAGCTCAGTGAATTTTCTAGGTAACAGAATGAATAGAGGGCTAACCAGTCATTAATTCTCCAGCCATCTAGCCCTCCTGCATACCCTAAGAACGTTTTTCATATAAGTTCAAAGTTGTTTCGATAGCCCCGTGTTCAAGCAGATTGGAAAAAAATGACAAGACATCTTGCAACAAAGCCAACTTTACTGGAGGCTGAGTAACAGGATAATGCTATTGGGAAAAACAGACAAATTGTTGCTTAACACTAAGTAGGCCTTGAAGACAGAAAGAAGCCTGAGTAGGCACACTTAATGGATACATTTCTATCGTTACCCGAAGCATCTGAGCTCTGAGAAGGTTAATATACTTAGTGTGACTCTGCTCCTAGACCATGTATCTTACAAGTAAACATGTTGAGAGCTTGACTGTTTCAGGAAAAATAAATCTCATAAAAGTTGCATGGGCATCTAAATAGTGCATTCAACTGTACAAGTCGCACCCCCTGTTATCTCAGTCCATAGCCCATTGCTAGATTCTGGAAAAATTGTAAAGAATACATATTTGATTTCCTTTGTAGTTCTGGAAACTGGGAGACCAAGCTGAGGCAGAACAGCCTCATACTGCTTAAAGTCACAGGGGAAAGTATAAGCGCAAACTGGAAATGAGAAGAAAAAAAAAGGAGCAAAATGGGCTGAAAAGGTAGCTCAGTGTGATGCTTGCTACACAATCCTGAGGGACTGAGCTGGATCACTAGCATTCCTGGACAAATCTTTGGTGCTGTGACAAGTGACTGTAATCCCAGTGCCAGACAAAGAAAGGACAAGTGAATCCCTGGAGCTCATTGGTCAGTCAACCTAACCTAACTGACAAGCCCCATCATCCAGTGAGAGACCCTGTCTCAAAAGACAAGGCATGGCATAGTGACATATAGTCTGCTAAAAGGAAACAAGACGAATAAAACAAAAAATAACAACAACATAATGACTAGGTAGATGGCACTCATGGTTGTCCTCTAACCTACACACACACACACAGGGGAGGGGGAGAGGGAGAGAGCGAGAGAGAGAGAGAGAGAGAGAGAGAGAGAGAGAGAGAGAGAGAGAGAGAGAGAATGAGAATAGCTCAACTGACAGCAACTAATACAATCCTCAGAGACCAAGAACTTATTCAATCCTCTAAGAATTAACTCAGTCCCAGAAGGGTGGCACTAATGACTAAATCTCTTATCAGGCCCCACCACCTCTCAGTATTGTGACACCGAGAATCAGATTCCAAAATGAGTTTTAGAGAACCAAACCATTTTCAAACTGTCACAGAGGAACTCACATTAAATAATTTATTAAAAAAAATTTAAAGTGGAACCTGAAATCCAGTATTTTTGTATGCTAAAAATGGCAACTATGTGTTGAATGCATGGGTTATTTATTTACTGCTTACTATAAGGATATTACAAAAAAAAAAAAAAAAAAAAAAAAAAAAAAAAAAAAAAAAAAAAAAAAAAAAAAAAAAAAAAAACTGGCTCTCATAGGCCACTGACCAGAACTGAGACTTCTCCTTCTACTGGCTCTTAGAATGGGCTATATGATGAAAGTATTATCTGTTAGCTTGTTAGAATTTAGAATCACCCAAGAAGTGAGTGAGCATAGCAATGGGAGGTTATTTTGATTGTGTTATTGAGGTGGGAAGAATTTCCCACTGTGGGTGGCACCATTCCCTAGCTGGGATCCTGAAATATATTCACCCTGGGAGAGAGGAGAGCCGAGTAGCAGCAAGCCTTTAACCCTCTCTGCTTCTTGATTATAGATGCAATGTGAGTTGCTTCTTCAAACTCTTTTAAATTGCTTCTGTGTCAGAGTATTTTAGCACAGCTCCATGAAAAGAAATCGAGAGAGGATCCCCATGAATAACTCCAACCATGGCATATAATCCATTTTGGCTTACTAATGCATACAGCCAAGAAGAATGAAAAGTGGGGCTCCTGGGACATAAAGAGGGAGGGTGAAGTATGGAGCAGCAACCAGCAGATAAAACCCCATTATTGCATGGGTTCCATATGGATATTTGCTTTTTAGAGCCTCTGTCCATGAGACTTGATCTGACATCTACAGAGGGAGTTGGATGCTTAACTTTAGAGAGACTCCAGCATATGCACACATTTGTTTCTCACCATGTTCTTCAGTGATAACTGCTTTACAGGCCTTACTTCTTGCAGGACAAAACCTCAGAGGAAAAACATCACCCTGTAGAAAGAGACTTAGTGTCCAGAGTAATAGACCCATCTCTGTATCATATATGGTCCACATCAAGTAACTTCCCCTTTAAGGTCTTTCTTTAGTTCTACAAGATTCATCATAAAATCAATAAGGTTTCTTCTAACCCTGATTATCTTGTAGTAGGGTCATTCCCAGTCCCTGTGATAGTTAGCCTTAATTGACAATGTGACCTGATTTTGGGTCACCTAAGAGATGCACTGCTGAGCATAGCTAAGGGCATCGTTTAGCTGAAAAAAAGAAGACCCACTGACCCAGTCTGAATGTGGGCAGCATGATCCTATGATCTGCAGTTCTAGATTTAATAAAAGAGATAAGGCAGCTGAGAAGGCATCCTTCCCTCTGATACCTAACAGCAAATGCAATATGACCAACTATTTCATGTTCCCACCACAATGCACTTTCATCCATAGTGAAATATATTCCTCTAAATTGGGAACCAAAATAACCACTCTTTCCCTTACATTGTTTTGTCACAAATTTTGTAATATGAACAAGGAAACAACTAACATACCAGCTTTGGCACCATTTAACATGGATGCTGAATGCATACTAGTTAATGTTGACTACAGAGGAACAAAATGTGTCTCATCGCTATATGTGAGCTGACAATGCAACAGAAGAGAGATACGCAAACATCCAGTTGTAATTTCGCATGGGGAGTGCCGTTACTGACTTGTAAACGAGGTACCAGAGCATTCTAAGAAAGAAGAAAAGGGGAGTTCCTGTCCCAGAGAATCTGAGAGGGAATTAGAGAGCAAAGGACTCTGAACTTTGTCTTGAAAAAAGAATCAGAAGAGTCTGGTGTGTTTGAATGAATGGCAATGAGAAGCTCTACATGGGACAGAGAAAGTTCTAGAATGCTAATTGGTAATTGCGTAAAGAGAGATAGGGGGCCCATGCTTCCTTAACAATGAAGACAAAACTGCAGAGCGAATCCTGTTAGTTTTCTGAGCACCCAAAAGACAGTTATTTTTGATCCATCAATTCTTAAAACGTCTTTGTTGGTGATATTAGTTGCTGTAGACAAAATTGGAGCCACCTAACAAATAGACTTGACAACTACACACTTCCAAAGAGGTGATGCAGGAAGTGCTTAACAGCAATGAGAATATATCATTCTGTAAGGTGTTTACTTCATTCATAGCATGAATCCCAGCAGAATGGGCGAAGTTCCCGAAGCAGCGCCCATCCCGACTCTTCATTTCAGAGTGTTTTATAACATCATCAACCTGAACGAAGCACCTAGAAAGAATAGCTGGTGGTTTTCAGGTTGAAAATCAGTGTCTATTGCCTATTGTAGGAAGCTGACACCTCATTTTTTAAGGATGACATGCCATTACAAAGATGCATTGAAAGGTTAACATTCAAGCACACTCTTGAACATCTTAAGTGGCATACCAGTGTGAGAGGGACTCTCATTAGGTGTAATGGCTCTTCTACCTTGAAATGCAGGGAAAGGACACACGCTCCTTGGATAAATAAAAAACATTCAAATAAACCAGGACAAGCAGGATTTTGTTCTGTTTCAAAATGCCAAAGCCTTGCACATCTCTGATTAAATGAATGGAGCCAAAATGTGAAGCCATGCAGAGGCCTACCAGTACACTGTGCTGGTAGTCTAAACACGGGAGGACTCTGATTTTGAGACAGTGGCATTTAGTTGCCATCATCTTTGGGAGTGTCTAAGAATGACATCCACACACCTTGTGAGAGCTAAAGGCTTTCCCTGAAAAACTTTCCCTGAGGTAGCAAGGCTTTATGTTCACTTTAAGGGAAGGAGACAGAGATACCTCAATATTGTATCCAAAGTTCCATTGTTTCAGTGATGGTCCTGGGCTATAACAAGGATCTCGGAGATCAAACTGATCACCTCTCTGCTGAGGACCAGAGGCAGTGTTCCCTCTGATTCACTAATGTAAATCGGTGAAGTGTTGGAATCTGAACCGAGAGCCTCATATTTTTTTTTTCCGATCGACTTCAGCTTGTGCCCTTTTAGTATGCTCCAAATAACACCCTCTCCCAAGCCTCTTGACCATTTTAAGTTTGCAGTCAACTTGCCTCAACAACTGTGGTCTCTGGTATTTCTGTTCTCTATTGAAAGGGAGTCACTTGATAACCTTTAAAATCCTCCTTTAAAGAAAAAAGAAACAGCCATTTAGATTCCTGCTGCAGTCCTCATGGTACAGCCTGCCTCTGAGCTGCCTTTCTTGGCCCCCATGCTCCTTGGGCTTTGTTAACAGCCTCCCTTTCAGCCGAGGGTAAAGAATGATAATTCAGCTCCTTGCAGGGGCTGCAGGAGGCAAGCCTGAAAGGTTTCCAGAAGGCCAGCAGGCAGAGAGCACGTTTTCAATGCACAAGGGCAAAGGAGTCAGGAGTCATTTCTCTCAAGTGGAGTTTGTGTGTGTGAGAGAGAGCGGGGAGGGGCGAAGAAAGGAGGGAGAAAGAGGGAACAAGGGAGGGAAAGGAAAGACTGTTATGACCAGAACAGGAATACATCAATATGAGTTCTTTTAAAGAATATAAGCTCTTCTCATAAAAATTCAACTTTTAGACAGCATCTCAGTTTACAGATAGATTTACAGACTCTGAAATTTGCCCAATTTCAAAGCTCCATGTTGCATTCAGCATTTCCAGCATAAACATTTTGGAGGAAAGGATTATTGTAAGAAAAAATGATGTGTCATAAAATGGAAATTGGGACACCACCCATCTTTTTTTAAAGACATCGACCTACCTAAAGTGTGACTTTGGCCCTGTGGAAGAAAGACTCCCAGGGATGAGTGTGGTTTAAGAAAGACCTTCTCACCTTTATGTCAGAAACTGAGACACATCAAGACCCAGCACCCAGACTGCAGCATACCCATGTACATAGCATGTACAAGAAAGAGCAGAACCAAATGTTGTCGAGTGGCCCCATGCATGGGAGAGTATAGAAAGCAGTGATCCTAGCCACTAGCTATGGTTTTCTTTTGTCCCTTTGAGGTTACTAAATTTGCTACCCACTGACACCATTAGAGCTAACTCTAGAGGTGCCTATGTTCCACTTAAGGCCTCTATCCAACCATCAGTGACTTCTGTCCCATAGTTAAGACAGGCTCTAGGATCCAAAAGATTGCACTAAACCATAAGGAAACTAGCATAGAAAAGAAACTCTGTGAACATAAAGTCTGTATATGAGCACACATTTAGGGCAGAGAACACTGTCTAAACTGTATGCTTCTTTCCTTCCTATAATCTCTTTAATTCAGGCACTCATACCTATATCATCCCAGAACCTACTGTCCCAACTCCAAATCCATCAAGTCAAAACCTGAAACATATCATGCAGAATCTCAGCCAGCCTTTTAAAAGAAGGAAAGTCTGCCATAGGCTCCCACCTGGAGGAAACCTAAAAATAATAAGTTGAGTGAAACAGGCCATTCATAAAACACAAATATAAAGAGAGACACGGTGCTTCATGTCTATGGTCCCAGCATTGGGGAGGCTCAAGCAGGAACTGTTGTGACTTGGAGTTTAGCCTATACTATGGAGTGAAACCCTTACAAAAAAAAAAAAAAAAAAAGGAGGTAGTAAATGGTGAATTCCCTAATGCAGTAAGATTCACAGAAAGAATAACGATTCTCAGCAACATATAGAATTTCACACACTCAATTAAAACTGTCTTTTAATTAAACCAGTGTGAACTAATATAGGAAAACACAAAGTTAGCCATATGAATGAAATACCATTTGGTACTTCTAATATATACTTTCTGTACTTGTCTTAAACATATTGATCTCAAATATTACTATGTGATAGCATATCAGCCGCTTCTTAGCCACACGGTAAACTAGTATTTATTGCCCAACCTTTACTATGCCTTCCTTCAGCCATCTGTCAGTGTTAACCACCAAAAGACTAAATATGGATAATACAGATAGACAGTCAGTTTGATGTGCATATCTTTCATGCGAATGTTTTTAAAACCAAAAATCTGAGTAGCTTTCAAGAAAGGCTTTGCCTTTGTGCCCAACTGCCATTGCTTTCCTTGACCTTGACAGTCTAGTTCCCACCCCTGGAGCTAATGAGTTACACAGTACTTTCTCTATCTTGTTGGAGAAAAATGGGATTTAAAAACTAACTTTCAAGTTTAAATAGAAACTCAGTCATCCCAATAGTGTTGGCTTTATTCAAATGAAGAACCGGGGATGCCTGTCAAGGTGAGCAAAAGACAGAGAGCTGGGCACTCTGGCATGAATAGCTCTCAAGAAGACACATCGCCAGATGAATTACTGAAAAGTGGCAAGATCTCAGTTCCTTGGTGTTAATTAATTATCTTATCCATTTGTTCTCCTAGTCATTCAATCAATAGCATTTTCCCAACACCCCTTCTGAAAACCTTACACAATAAGATATGTACTTCTTGCTTCCTTTCGTCTAATAGGAAGGGGAAAAAATGTACTCACAGCTAGCTAATCAACAGTAGAGTCGGCTGCCTTTTATTAAGCACCCACAATAAGTTAGGAAGTAGACAAATCAAGCTAAACAACCAATGAGTTTCTAATTTCATTCTGTTTCCTGTTAAGCAAGACCAAAAGGCTCTTATTTTTCATCTTAACAACAACCCATTTGACTCCCATATTAATCTATCTTTCTAAACCATCCACTCTGGCCATCCATATAGCTGGCTCACAAACATCAACACTCTTTCACAAACACATGGCCACGTAAAGCTGCACGAGGCACTAAAGGAAGGAAATTTTGGTGTCACGGATGTGAAGGTGACCCAAGAGAGATACTGAGGTAAGAAGAGGAACAAGGAAGAGACCTTGGCAAAGGCTGATACCAAAAGAAAGGTAGATACTTGGGAGGGCAAGAAGAGAGATGAGCTACCAAACTTAAGGGAGAGAAGAATTCGGACCTCAAAGTAATGGATAATTCCATCCAGTGTTATCAAGTAGGATGAGAAGAGATGAGTTCTTAGAATGGATGCAGCCTCCCTGAGATTTTTAGAAAATTGTTTTTATAGACTTGGAGTTGTAAAAATGACCCAAGATTAGAATGGGATACAATGGAACAGATACATGGTCTGTTCTTTTGAAGCAAGTGTTCAGGATATGAACTAGGTATAGAACAGCAGCCCGAAATGGAGCCAAGATTTAAACATTGTAGTGCTGCCTGTTGAACTTGGGCTAGAGCTGAGCACTTTTGTAAACTGAGGCAAGAATATTTATACAGAGGAGTACAGTGGGAATCCATGGCTAAGAAGGATGATGGGAAAAGGATGGTCTTCAGGAGGTGACAAATGCAGAGAGAGAGAGAGAGAGAGAGAGAGAGAGAGAGAGAGAGAGAGAGAGAGACTTTTACATTAAAAAGGAGGAAATATTTCATCCAGATGCCAGCTCAGCTGATACCCATTCTCTACCTCATCATGAAAGGGCTCCATACAGAGTGAGTATGGAGAAACTACAGAGAAGCTGTTGGTCTGTTGGTCACGTGTGTACAGGAAAGAGACTGCTTGGGGTAGCTCAGGAATAGCTTCCTAGAGACCAGAGTGCACCCAGCTAGCCCTGCACAGCCAGTGCTCTGACCCTTGTGATGTCTGTTTCTCTTGGTTTCCTTCTTCCCATTTAGCTTCAGATCCCAACAGTTCTTGTGTGTTTCTTTTCCCGAAGACAGCGGATCATTCTGTAAGGCGGCTAGGAAAATTCAGAGCTCTTCATGACCAGGCAAGCCAGCCTTTCTCCTCGGCAGTTTATGCAAAGCTCATCTTCCTCATTCTGTCTATTTCCTTGTCTGAAGGAACTTTAATGAACCACAAATCATGCAAAGTGCAGACATGGAGCAAACCTCCCCTCCCCCGCTGTCTCTGAAGAGGTCAGCAGCCACCTGGTGGGCAGGAGGCCAGAAAGAAATCAAACTCTCAGCTGGTGGGTAGCATGCTCTGTCTGCCTGTCTTGTCACCTCTGCTATCTACAGCTGGAGCTGATGGCACCAACCGAGAGGCTCGGGAGTATGCCTAGAGGCAGATCTGACCTCTCCCAGAGGACCTGATGTCCATTCTTGTCCACTGTCAGCCTGAGACTTAAACATCTTGGACCCTCACCACCTCCCTTCTCCTGTGATCTCGGTCTCTGGCTCATTTGCAAAGCAACTCCACTGTTGGACCAGACTAAGTCCCTGGCTATATGACCAACTCGGGAACCATAGCACTGCTTCCTTTTACCTTCCTGGTCCCTATATAGCAAGTCCGTCCTTTCCCTCCCCCCACACCACTCTTCCTATTCTCCAGCCTCCTCCATGAGTCCATGGCTGCTACATCAATTTTGAAAACAAATCACGGACAGATGCCTCCTTCTGATTTTTTTTTTTTTTTTTTTTTTTTTTTTTTTTTTTTTTTTTTTTTTTTTTGCCACCTACTATGACACCATTCTATGCCAAAAAGGACCTCCCAGCTCAGAGGCAGCTCAGATCTGAGTTTGAATCAAAGCTTTGATACTTAAATGAAAATCACTTAATCCCCCAGAGACTCACTTATTTGCCAATGAAGCCTCCCCAGCAGGATTTGTGGGATAATAAGTTGAGATGATGCATAGGATACACCTGGCATTCAGAGGCTTTGAATAGATGAATTCCCCCTGCCTGTCCTGAATCCTGAAGAAGCAAACAGGCCACCTGAGACTTTGATGTAGGCTCCATGGGACTTCCCAGAAGAAAGGCATTAGAAGTTTCCCCAATGGGAATTGAGCATGCCAGTAACACAAGGCTGCCCACCTCCTCAAAAGGTTTGAGAATCTGTCCTGATGTACTCAACAATTGCCTGGACTGTTCCCTGCATCTTGACACAAATTTGCTTCTGGAGAGGTTGCATGAGTTCCTCCAAATTAAATAGGAGTCTTAGGACTATTGTCAGGATATAGGTTCAGAAACCACCCTCCCACTCAACAAGAGCCTGCCTACAACCATGTGTCCCCCAGTGCCACAGGTCAGCAGCTAACCATACATTATTACTGAAGGACTTGAAGGGACAGGGACAGAAACATCTGCAGCCCCGTCCTCTGAGCCACACCGAGAGCATAAAAGAACAAAGGGACAAATGGAAGGACTCCTCTCCTGCTGAACCGGATTCCTAGATCATTAGACTGGGACTCTGGCAAGATAACCTTACATCTTTGAACCCTCTACTTCCTCATCTGCAAAGTGGGCATTGTAACATTGCCAGAGACAACAATATGGCCACATGAATGGCATGGGTCTACCATTCTATACCAGTGAGAACTATTATAATTAGGTAGATTTGGGTGAGCAGTTTATGAACTGTGAGGCATCTGGACAAGAAGAGAACCAGGGGACATTATGACACATGCTCTGGGATCAACTACTGCTGGTGCTCTTGTAATAGTCTGCCAACACGCTATGGACACATGTGCATTGCTGTCATTCTAAGGGAGAAAGCTGGATGTCGTGGAGAAGTTAGGCACACTGAGATCAATAGAAGACTATGGTCCCATGTGTCTGCCTCCTGAATACCCGGCTCTGCCAGGGCCTAGGGACACTGCAGAAGGATTGGGAGTTCATGGACCAGATTTCTGCCTAGACAATCCTTAGAAGAGATAATGGACAGTGAGAAAAATGTGTGTCACAATTCACTTTCCTATACCCACCTGGTTGGAACAGACTCTGGAATGAAATGTCATCTAGAAGTAACATGGATGAATCTAAGATTAGCATAGAGCACAAATCAAGAGATTCAGTATGTTCCTACTTGTAACTCCAGAGTCCAGCAGAGTCTTGGCCCTTTGTGCATTCTGTTTGCTGAATCTGCACTGCTCATTCCTTTCCTTGCCTTGGTCTGACTAACTTCTCCGTGTGCCTCAGGTCCTCTATAACATATACTTTGGGGAGGAATCTTCCTAAACATGTCCTGAGCTCCTGCAGTGCCCTGCATTCCTTCTGTATTGCCATCCTTTCAGTTCAGTTAATTGGGTATCCTTGCCAGAACTACACACTCCAAAAAGGAAAGGACTGTTTTCTTCAACCACATTGCAAACAGTGTCACATCCAACCCCACAAAACAGTAAGCACCGTCATCTAATCACACCATCATTAAATGGGAAGATGTGACATATACATGGGTAAAAGGTGGGTGATGAATGTGGGCATCCACACACCTCTGGATCTAGGCTATTGTTACATGTGTCTCTGAGTGGGTCCAATGTTTATTCATCCATGCAGCATGTGTTTCGTGTGCCAGGCTCTAGTATACTTTCCAAAGTCATAGAGGATAACAGAAACCTGACAGTATTTGGAATATAGATGTGTGAATGTAATAGAATATGGAAGGTGTTGTCATGGAGAGGCAGAGAGCTTGAGGGTGAGTAGTATGGGTAGTTCAACCTAGACCCTACAGGAAAGGCTTGTATGTCAATAACGCAAAACCTTCCAGGCATCAACAAATCACGATATACATATGACAACAGTACAGTGGGTAAAGTTAACTATAATTCCAATCTCAGATCATGTTTGGCTACTTTATAAAAATCCTCAAGCAATTCTGTGTGTTTAGTGAAGATTCAGGACCCAGGGCTCCAGGCTTCAGCTCCCGCTCTATTTTTCTGTTGGTGGGGAGTCTGCTGAGCAGTACTGAAGCCACTGCCTGGTATTTAAATCCTCAGTCCTAGTGAGTGTCAATATCATTGACAGATGCCAAGCCATGCTAGGCTGTAACCCTCAACCTTCCAAATTGTCTGAAACATGACAAATAGAGACCTTGATTAGGAAGGGCATTGTTTTAGGGTACCCTTTCTAAACTGAGAATGTTTTCATCAAACCAACCATACCTCCCCCCAAATGTTCCTTCCTTCTTACTCAGATGAGATTAGAAAAATGACCCAGCTCTGGGCTAAAAATATGAATGCTTTATGTTCCTCCACTGGGGGGGGGAGGGGGAAAATAAGACAAGAGAATCTATGAAAGTAACAAGGAATTTCATCCTTCAGTGGACTTCAGAATGGATATTTTAGACTCAGCCATCCATAAACATTGGGTAATGTCATACTCTTGTACTGCAGAATGAATTCCACAGAACAAGCCACAAATCTGCATTAGGATCAGAGAGGGGGCCTTGCTATGTGCTTTTAAAAATCTAAATAATGGCTAGCCTTCTCTGTGCCCAGGTAAACATACTCCTCAGGCATCAGCCAACTGACCAAACCCAACAGGATCTGAAGAGTGTGCTCCTGTGGATATGTGGATTCTGACGAGAAACACAGCCAGGCTGAACTGCACAGGTGCCTTGAAGTATGCAGGGCTCTGACTGAAATTCCAATCATGTCACACCCTGTCTGTGACCTGCCTTGGATTCTACTGACTGCAGCTTTAAAGGTCTTGGGCAATTTTACCCTAACTTCTGCCCACATGTTATCTCCTATCATTTCTCTTTCATTCTTCCTTAAACTCCCAGCTTAAAAGAGCAAGGCTGTCTGTTTTCCTCCTCTATCCTCCATAACCCTCAGGATTCTGAATTGGCTGTCCTCTCGGCCACATTCATTCATTCCCCAGACTTTCAGCCCTCAGCTTAAACAGCACACCTTGAAGGAAGCTCTCCTGATCCCTGGTATGGATTAACTGCCTCTTCTGAACTGACATGTTGATTCAAGGCAGCAAATGCCAAGCCTTTCCAAATGTTCCATGTCACCTCTCACCAGGCCCACTGTGTCCCAGCACCTCTGCTCCTCCTCATAGAAAAATCAAGCTTACTCACACGCATTCACATTCAGGCCCGTTGCCAAATGGCTGGGTTCTTCTTATCTGAGCCTACCAAGATGCTCACATGCCTGAGCCACTGTCCAGGCAGTTTTGCCAGCCACTCTCTCAGCTTTGTCATACTGAATTAAAAAATAAAAGCTTCCTCCACTCTTTTGTCTGAGGAACAACTCAAAAGGAATGTCACATCTCAGACCAGACTCACACAATTGCTTCCTTCAGACTGTGCCCCTCCCTTAGGCCCTGGTGACCCTGTAGTCCCTTTTACCTCTAACAGAAGTTTATTCACAAGCATGTGCCCAAGTAGGTGGATGAGCCTGTATCTCAGCTCAATATTTTTAAGCAGAATGTCCTCTTGTATTCTTAATGGGCCAAAACAACCATTCACAGACATGACATTAGTATGGCTCCAAACATGCAGAGTTGCTCACTCACTTTGGAGGGGGCAATGAAAAAAATGAAATATAAGGGATTCCTTCCTCTTTTTATGCCCTAGGAACCCAAGTCCCACAACCTCTTCTTTCACGCCCATCTTCTTCTTAGAGTTTCATGTCTATGATCATCAAATGCCAAGGCAAATACTGATGATTGTGTCTGCATGCAACCAAAGCCTGCCATCATCCCAAAGAAGAAGGCAGGTATGAAGACTGCACAGAGACGAGTCCAGTGTACCTTCGAAGCCCCTCCTAACTGTTTTAGAGTCCTCATCCTCATCATTTTTAACCCCCACAACAACTTGCAAAGCCAATCCCATTTTCCCTGCTTTATAAAATGAAAGAGCCCAGGTAAAGAATACCAAGCATTCAAACTGGCTTGGGGGCTTTGAGCTCCAGCAGGCTGGTCTAAGAGCTTCCATGTTTGCTCCATGTCTCTGCATGAATTTATTGCAGCGCACATTTGGGATTCTGTTGGAACGTGGAGGGGCTGCAGAGCCCATATATGTTTAGATCAACTTGTCAACAGCACGCTCTCTCACAACAGATCTTTTTCATCCCTCCTCCCCTGACTTGCCAGGCTGACAGAGTGGTATATTGGATTTCCACAGTCATCTTTCATTAGAAAAATATATGTTTTTGATCACCCTCTGCCTTCCCAAAATTGCAAAGGCTGAAGATCAAGTTGCCAACTGGAATTCCATTCATCAAGGAAATAAACATCACCTATCTACTCCCCCATCGCCATCATCAAAGAATGCATCTGCTGTGTGGCAGCTGGTGGTGGGACAAGAAATCTTGAGGCTGGGCTGGGGAGGCCTGGGTTTCCATCTTGGCTTATGTGACTAGTGACCCTGCCACATGACCTTAGGCAAGCCACTTCCCCAAATATGCTTTGTTCCCCTACTCTTAAAGTGGGCATCACCAAGTTACTAAATAACGAATAAGTGAATTGGCGAATTAGGGAATTGTGTAACATATCACCTATGGTCTTGCTCAAAACTGTGTCCCTACAGGATTTTTGGAAGCATTATTGATGATGCAGAACTAGCACATGCATATGTGTAGCACTGAACCTTCTCAATGCCCTCTTAACTAACAGATAACTCAAATCACCCATACTTTCAGCAGGACCAATAACAGTGTGAGCTGTACAGGTATGAAGCCTTCCTGTTTTTCTTCTTATTTAAACCCAGTTGCATCTTTTCACACACAGGTGTTCATTTGCAGCAGGGCCTTTCTAGAGCTACTGACGGTGGATTAGGACATAACTGACCTCTCAAGGTCTCCTTTGGCTCCAGATTCTTTGACTCAATAATAGTCCCGGTGAATAATAGATCTGCTCCCTGACACTGGGAATGATAAAGGGACCTGGCACAGAGTCCTATTAAGATAAATCACATTTAAGTTTAGGAAATTATATGTTTGAATCCTGTAATTTAATGTCACTGTGATGCCTGAAAGGAAGGAAAGGGAACTCAATTATAGGCAAATTAGACCAAGCAATTCACAAGGCCCTGGTTGCTTTTCTGTCTCTGCTAAAATGGAGTTAAGCCCAACCATACTCAACTCCAACCCTTCTAGGCTCAGCCTGATTTGGCCCACCTATAAAATGGGACAAGTCTTTGTGCAAAACAGAAAAGCAAAAGACTTTCAGTGCAACAGAGAAGGAAAGAGCCCTAAGAGATACTCCAGAATCCCAGTTCCATACCACCAACACCACATGCTACCACTGACATGACCCCAGTGGATCTTGCAGTCGAGTTTCAAAGGGTGTGTGAGCTGTGTACAAAATGGTGGAAAAGCTATGTGGGGTCAGGTTTGCAGAAAGGTCACTTATCTCTTCACGTGACTTTCAGGAAGTGGAAAAAGCATTGCAAACCACAATCTTCTTCAGCCTTCCCTTCAACAAAAACTATTTTAAGCATCTCCCTTTGAGCTAGTACTTCATTTCTTTCCATCAAAGACTCTTTCACCACATCCTATTGTGACCTGCCTTGTTGAAACAGTTGGCGGTGGTCCAATCTATCTTCATCATTCCTCAGTATCTTGTTAGACCAATGGCATCCATGCAACTCTCTATGCCAGGTAACTAGAACCCTCCAAAGAACCAACTGATTACACATTGACCATCTTGACCATTTTTCAGAATCAGCCACTGAATTTTCACCTCAATGAAATTCTGATCCTTTTGAATGTTGGACTCCTGGCATTGTCAATTCAGCATTACCACCACTCGAGTACATCTTGGCTCTCCTGGGCTCTCTCCAGGTTTTTCCTACTCAAACTCTGCAGTCTTTAACAGCCATTCCTTGTAAGCTAAAGCTATACACGTGTAGTTCCTAAAGATTCAGAGCAACATATCTAAGGAGCTCCTGAATGTCAGAAATTCAACCTTCAAGGATAAATAATTTTATGTTATCCCCTGAAGACAAGACAGCTAAAGCCTCAGTTGCTATGGTAGAACATTTTCTCCCCAACATCCCTCTCTTTCTTTCATCTCTGAAATCCCATTGGATAGCAAATTTGGGAACATGAGAGAGTTGCTCATTGAGAGGAGGTCACTGGGGAGTGAAATAGTCTATCACAGTAAACATGAAGGTCAAAGTTCTCTTGGAGAAATAAATGCTTTGAGTGGCTCTGTACTGGAATGGAAATTTCAAAATTCACAAGAAAAATAAGTAAGTGCGAAAGGATGGATGAATGCTGGTCCAGCAGCATGGATGCCATTGGAAGAATGTGAGAGAAGAGACCTCTGCCAAGGATGTGCCCCTTCAATAGCAGTGGAAGTAAGTATGATCAAACAGAGCAAGATTGGAGGAAAGATGCAGATAAGGTGAACTGAAACTTAGTGTCTAAGTGTAACAAGGGTACAAGGTTTTTAGGATGCTTCTATAGGTGCCCATGTGCAGGGCCATCATTTTCTGCTAAAGTCTATAGATCAATGGATAAGCTAGGAAGGGTGCCACAAGGAAAAGGACACTTGACAAAGGACACTTATGATAGTGGAGCATACACTTCTGAACCCAAAAAAAGCTATGTAAGGATACAATATGCATAAAAGACAGAAGCCTGAGAGCCATCTAGCCCACAATTCAGTAGCAAAGAGATGCCAAGCAAAACACACTTTGGATGTCTGAGAATGAATAATCATTATAGAAATGCCTTCTTTGTGATGTTGTCCAGCTGAGAATGATCATATAGTTCGTCCCCTGTGATAAATACAACAGATCCTTTCACACAGGCTGAGCGAAGCTTTCAGCTTTAATTTCAGAGTCATAGACACTATAAGGATACAAAGAAGACATCGTTTGAAAGTTGATTTAAAACATTTAAAACTTTTGTGAATTGTGGAAAAAAATAAGTCTTTATCTTTTCATTTTTACTTGGCTCCTATGGTAGCCCTAATAGCAACTATTGGCCAAAACAAAAATTAAAATTAAAAATTTATGAAATTAACAAAAAACTGCAGATAGCTAAAAACGGAAACAGTTCTGCTTTCACATGTGCTGATTTATAAGCAGATAGCATTGAGACTTTTTGAAGTTTTTAAAGCTCAAAAAGGCACTGAAGCTTCTGGAACATAGTGTATTCAAACACACCCTTTTCCATCCTCACAGTGAGGCTCCCACAAGGACATGAACCACTGTCAGCCCCATTTTACACCCAGAAATCCAGAGGTTCAGGGAGGTTCGGAGACCTGCAAGGAATCATTCTGGAGTCGAGGCCAATACCTCCTGGGACCAAAATGAGTGGAAGCCATGAAAAGCTTTAGGGAAGACACCTTCAGATCAGGACATGACATCTCTCAGCAGGCTTGCCAGGCAAGGTGCCTTTCAAAATAGCAAGGAATCTTCCCCATAGACCAGAGTGTAGACAGACTGCAAACCAAAGGAAAACAAAATCTGGGCCTGAAAGAAGATTCTCTCACAGCCCAGCATTCTGGGGAGGTAATCAGAGAAGGCATAAAAAGCCTGGGCTGTGATGGAGAGAGATTGTTTATCTCTGCCCAGAAGGGCCTCTAGGGATGTTTACAGAGCCTGCACAGAGTGTTTTGATTGGGACTTATGCAGACCAGATGGGGAAGGGTTAAGGCACAGTACAAAGGAAGTCCTGAGTGGTGCATGGCATGGAAGTGGATGAGAAATGTGGGACTTGGTGAGAGGCAAGCTCCATGTGGCTGCTCAAATATTAATCAACAATATATTTTAATGACATAAAACACCAGTGAGCTTCTGAAGGAACATGAAGGGCTTTGGGTATCTTGAATAATGGTATTGTCACTCGGAGTTTTTATGGTCTCATCTTTGGCAAGGGCCTCAACAAAACTCTAAGCAAATAGTGAGGGTGCTGTGCCCAAACTCTGAAACGTGAACCAGGAGCAAGACCATAGCTCTCTCCTGCAGGCAAAGTACCTGCCACTCTCAAAGTCACCCTTGCCACCATAGTGTGCCTGCAAATACCAAAGCTGCATACAGTTTGCTATGGAGGGTCCAGCAGTGTGCCACACTCCCACACCCTTTAAGGCTCAGGGAGTATTGCAGAAAAAGGGACAGAAGGATTTTTAAGAGCCAGGGGTTCAGAGGGAGTTTGCTATGGGATTGTTTCCTAGGAACGTCAGAAACTACACCTATAAAATGTCACCAGGATGACTGCCTAAATGTGAACTAAATAAAACACCAAAGACCATGCCAAAATGGACATGGAAAAGACCAAGATGCTCAAGCCTATTCAAAGAACTTCAGGCAAATGAGTAAAGCTGGGGGAGGGAGACATGGTCCTCCTCAGAGAACAGAGTACTAATTGATTATCCAGTTCCAAGTGGTTATCTCTGAAAACATGCATAAAATTAACATTATATGGACTCAGGAGGTTATACTTAGGAATATATATATACATATATACATATATATGCATACAATAACAACTGATGAAAGAAAAGATTATGAATTTGAAGGAGAGTGGTGAAGGATATATGGGAAGGTTTTATGGGAGGAAAGAGAAGGAAAGAATGTTGTAATTAAATTACATTCTCCAAAAAAAATCAATAACGAGGAAAGGCTAGATACTGGGTGACATGGACATAAAACAGAACCATTGGGCTTCAGTTTTGAGAGCTGGGCTGTGGCTAGATTTAAGTTAATGATGGAAGTTAAAGAAATGCATCAAGTGATAAGATCCAAAAGCACCTGCCCACTTGGGGATTCGGTGCATATTCATCCTACAGCTATATTCCTAATGTCAGATGTTCCTCATCATGGCTACATATCAAAGCTGAGAGGAAAATTACAAAACCAGACATGCCTGAAATTCCAGCACTTAGCACCAAGGCTGGAGAATCACAGGATTGAAGCCTGCCTAGGTTACCTAGAAGATTGCCTCAAAAGAAGGAACAAGAAGAGGAGAAAGTTGTTGAAGGGGACAAAGGAGAAATGAGGGATGGAAAAAAAGGAGGAGGAGACAGTAGGTCATTTTTATACAATTTTTAATTTTTATTTTGTGTGTATAAATTTTTTGCCTACATGTGTATCTGTGCACCACATGCACTCCTGGTGTCTTTGGAGACCAGAAGGTGGCTTTAGATCCCCTGGAACTGGAGTGATAAATGCTTAGGCTGTTATGTGTACACTGGAAACCAAACCTAGGTCTTCTGCAAGAACAGTATGTTCTCTGAACCAGGAGCCCCATCCCTGATCCTGTATTTATACAACTGTTCACATAGTGAGTAGGTCTGGAGTTCTTGTCTCTTTGGGGTAAATTGCAATAGCTCTGGGTTACTTCTCCCAGAAGGATCATGCAGCTTTGGGTTTAGGGAAGACTTGGCTTATAATTTACATGATCTGGGGACTTCTGCTGTTATTTTACACCAATAAAAAAAGAGAATGAAATTACAGTCTAATGAGGCCTTTGGGAGGCTATCCGTGGGGAGATGGAAAGAAACAAAATTTAGAGACTGCCTGTGAGAGTTGCTGGCTCCTGAAGAAAGCAGAAGCACGGCTGCAGGCTGTGAGAAGAAAAAAGCAATGCCAGCCACTGAACACCTGGTGTGTTCAGAACACCCTCAAAACTTAACCTTCAGTTAACCTTTAACCCCTTTGTCTTCTAAGAAGAAAGGGATTTAGAAGTACAAGTTCATTCATGGTCAGTTGGTCCTCAGTTGTCATAGTAACACAGGGATCCCAGACTCCAGAGGCCCAATCTAAGTCCTGTAGAACTACCTTGTAGGACTATGAGGTCAGAAGAATAAGAAGATGCCAACACAGGACACCTGAAGGCCATATACATGTACCTATAGTGTAGCACAAAATGAATGGAAATCACACGTAGGGAGGGTATTCTCGACAAGGACAAGTGTTTCAAAGAGGCCCTGTGAAGTCTCGTGGCAAAGGGCTATTGCTTTGGGCTGCAAGAAGAATGGGGAGTGAAAGGTTTGGTGTCTGATTATGCATCATGTCTCCCCCTTTTCCTGGCATTCAAGCAGAAGATTGGACTATTAGGAATAATATCTGCCTAATTCATAAGATTTTAAAAGCCGGGATGAAAAAAAAAAGTGCTTTCGATGTGGCTAATGTTACATAAATGTCACTTGCTTTTTTCTCTCTTATGGAAATATAGGGTTATTCTTCACATGACCCAATGTTCTTGTCTTCTCAAAGTGCCTGGACAGTTTGCACATTAATGAGAGACTAAAAGAGTAGGCTTTACACAAATGCTGTGTGGTAGAAATCAGTCAGGTACCCCACCTCAAAAACAAGCAAACTGAAGCCACAGAGCTGAGAGGGAGGGTCCCCAGTCCAAGTCCATTGACGTATCCTTGATGTTTCTTCATGGGATTTGTCACTTGTATCTCAGGAAATTAAGGGCCAGGCTGTCGACAAGGAGGCCCTTGGGCCTCTCAGATTCTGAGCTTGAAGACTGCATTTCTGGAAACTTGAAATAAATCAGATTGATCCCAAACTCCCTTTGTTTAGAAAAATGAAATGCTTTATCCACTTTACCAACAGGAAATCAGATTTCCGCCCTTGTTACCACTTTATCATTTCCTCTCTGCTGTTATCGAGATCACAGCTTCAGAGATGGCTAAATGTTTGTCACATTAATATTATTGTCCCCATTTTTCACATACAGGAAGCTGGCTGATGTTCACTGAAAACATGGTATTAAAATAGGGCTGTTTGTACAGCTGCATGAACAGGGCTTTGTGTCCACAGAGTCCCCAATGTGTCTTTGATGGCTATGGGTGTGGTCTTCAGAGTTTTAGAGATAATGAGAGCAGAGGATGGTCCTTAAAGAGAGGAGTAGACAAACAAGCCCTTGCATGCATGTATTTTCCAAACACACCATCTGTCTGGTTACCACACTCCTCATTTTTGATGATGTCAACATCTCTTTCCTGAATACTTTGATCCTTTCTTCCATGCTGGTAGCCATTGCTTCAGTTACATCTTTTCAAAGTTCCTCCCATATCTTCCAAACAGCTTCTAGAGTGATTTTTTTAAAGCTGCAAAATAGTCATATGTACTCCCTGCTCAGAGTCCTTCAATGGCTCCCCATTGTCCTTCAGCTAAATCCTAGACTCTATCTGAAGGCTCAACAAAACTGTTCTTGATGTCTGCCCATCTATGTCTGTAGCCTCATCTATTACCTCAGCTGTCCAGCTAAGCTTTAACCTCCTCAGAGGACTCAATTCCTGTGCTCTTGTTCTATCATGCTACCTCTAACTGCTGCTGTGGGCCTTCCTTACAACCTCTGAGATGACAGATTAACATTAACCATAGCTACAAATCCTTTGATACTTCACCTACAAGCTTCTGCATCTTCTCTTGTTCAGTCTGGCAAGGAACTGTGGCCTTTGTGACTAGTGAATCCAGAGGCCATGATGTCCTGCTTGCTAAGAACCTGGTAGGTGCTCTCTTCTCTCCATTCTTCCCCAGAGCTTGGGTTCTGTAAACATGAGTCAAGTAAACATCTTGACTGCCTTACCAGAGAAAGAAAAAGAAGGAACTTATGGAGAATCTTTGACACCATATAGAAGAAATAACTCTCTTTACTTTCTCAACCAAGACACTAGGCACATGTTAGAAGCTTCTCCGAACCAACCAGACCAGACTTGTTTGTATCTAATCTCACTTGGTACCAGATGAACAGAAGAGTCATCCAGCTGAGCCCCAGACAACCTCCTAACCCAAGGATTGTGAAAGCAGACAAAACAGTTGTTTCAATCCACTTAGACTGAGAGCAGGTAACTAAATATTAAAAGCCTAAATACTTTCTCTCCCTCCAGTTCAAGCTTCCTCTGTGTTCCTCTAGAAACTACCCCTTTCCCATCAGAATGATCCCAGCTTCTACTTTCTCTTTCTTGTAACATTGTGAGGTCCCCGGGGGCTGGATCCCATGTGAGCTTACTCCCAGCCTTCTCATCATGTAAGTGTATGAAAAACATGGAGGGAATCATCTGGAACAAAAAAAGAGATTTATAATTTATGGTTAGAGGTTAGTTGTGACCTACTATGGTTTGAATATGGTTGAATATGGTTTGAATAGTCCTCCCCAATATTCACCTCCTTTATTACTATTTTTTGGGATGCTCTGGTAAATTTACCTGATGGAGGCTAGCTATGGGAATCAGTCTGTGAGCAAGCATCCTTAGGGCGGTGACTTTACTGCCTTTGCCTCGTAGCTTCTATGAGGAGAGCAGCTGCAGCCCACCACATTCTCACCACCACAAAGTTCTCCCATACCACAGGCCCAGCAACAGTGGTGCTGATCATCATGGACTGACACCTCTGAAGCACAGCTGTGGTCTAAAATCAATTCTCCCTGTATCTGCCAGGCATTTGTCAAAGCAGCAAAGAGCCTGACCAGGACATAAGCGAAAAACAAGACCCAAGTTCTCAAAGTCTCAAAGTCACACGAGGCAGGGTTGAGCAACTACTGAGACTGTGCAGGAAGATGTCTACATTACACCTTCTCCTTGAGGTTAAGTGTAGTGGTATTTTCAAAAGACATGTTGCGTGACTATGAAATTATTAAACACTCTTTCACACATCAGTATACATAAACATTACCACTAACAGGATAAGACTATTACTAACTACCTCTCTCGGCACTTGTACCTACCTAAACATCAGGTCTAGATAATGTAATCATGTGCATTCCTTTATTCATTTACATAAGCATTTATGAAGTGTCTCCTATGCACTCGATGCTCCACCAGTTGCTAGAGATATAATGTAAAACCCACAAGGTTTAGGGCCATATTAGGTAGATGGGAACCAATCAGAACCAACTAGGTGTTAATCAAGGAAGACTGTCCCCTGCAGGGGATTTGAGCTACAAGGAAGAAAATACCTGCATCAATCCTTTGCCCCAGGTCTCCAAGGATGACACTGCTCATAACAGATAATTATTAAATTAAAAGAAGCAGGAGACTGGGGACAAAAAATGAAAGCAGTAACCACAGGGCAGTGTGGGAGTGAATGCTTATAAGAGGGGCAGACCCAGGCAAAGTCCTCTTGGGTGGGGAGCCAGCAGTGTCAAGGAAGGTGAAACTGTTAAGGAGAAGGGGAGATGGTTTTAAGCTGGTGGCAAGACCTAGAGTCAAAGGCTTAATTAAGAAAGCAGCGATTTTAGGTTCACACAAATAAGCAAGCAGAATCCCCTCGGCCCCTCCCAATCACTGCCGAGTAATTGCTTTAAAGCTGTGGTTTTCTCTGCTTGGATGATCCTTAAATACATGTTGATAAAAGGAATGAAGACACAGGGGAGTGGAGATCAGGCTGCGCCTGACAGGGAGCTGTCTGTGGCTCCATGTGACCAGAGCAGGTGGGCATCTACCTGCTCAGTTTCTCTTGGCCTTCTCACCAACCCAGTGTGCCCGAGGATGGGACTGGGGCTCAGGGTGGGAGTCCAATCAGATGAAGCCTACATTTCTTCTGGTCTCAGGATCATAAGGTCCAGTTCTAAACTTTCATTTAGAACCAAATTCACTGTAGGCCAAACGCCAGTGCCACCCACCATTGATTCACTACCCATTTGATTGAAACTGAGTGCAGTACAAAAGAAAACCCTTGAACTCTTTTTCTCATAAATTAAAAGTAAAATTTTGTGGCTGGGGATATAGCTCAATGGTAGCTAACTTACATAGCATTCACAAGGCCCGGAATTTGATCCCAACACTACCAATTAAAAGATTTTCGTAATACCTCTGATTCTGTGAGAGTTAAGGTAAAGAAGAGTCAAGCATCAAGACAGGAAAGAGTTCATTGTGTTTCTTCATAGACTACTAATGCCTACTCCAGGCAAATGTCTCACTATAAATAGTTCTTCAAGTTGTTAGCACACTGAGCGTCACCAAATACAAGTGCACCCTGGTCCTCCTCCCTGGAGTTTTTACTTTCCCTAAACTTACTTTTTCTAAAGTCCTTTGCATTCAGAGCTAATTCTTCTACTATTGTCACACCCAGCAGGGCATAACATACTTACCTCTCTTTCTACCACCTCACTATTCCCACAGGGCTGGATTCCTGTGAGAAGAGACAGCGAGCCTATTTCTTAAGCTGTTAGATCTATGCTGCCTGGCACACTGGAGACACTTCATGACTACTGTTTCAAATTCATTTTTGAGTCATTTTAGTCATGCCCCTACATGACCACTGGCTACCTGCATGACTTTGCATGCATCTTTTTCATTTTATCTGTAAATTGGACTCACAAATATGTACCATATTTAATCATCACAGGATACTAGGTATCTAGGACCCCTGTTGCCTAATACCAACCACCAAGATAGACAAGAAACTACAAAAAAAAAAAAAAAAAAAAAAAAAAGAAAGAAAGAAAGAAAAGAAAAGAAAGGAAAAAAGAAAAAGAAAACATGCCTATCTAGCATACAATGTGAAAACTATGATTAATAATACATGTCATATCCAAAACTTTTACCAAAAAAAAAGCATATTTTAGGTACTCTTTCTCTAATATAGTATGAATTAGCAATTAAGTAATTGTATAAGATGATAACTGGGTTAACAGGCATGACTATAAAATCGTCTCACCTTCTATCTGTATGTCAAAACATAAGGTTGTATGCTTTAACTATAAATAATAATTGGTATTCTGAAAATGTAAAAAAAAAATGGTGCAATGTTTTCAATCTCTTAGAACTTCTATTTTTACAGCTACTTCAAGAGTTCTCGACTCATTTGGCCCTTACATATACATGGCAATGGAAAATGTCAACAAAAAGGAAGAACTAAAATGAATTAAAAGGACTAAAATGAATTGAACTGGCTAAGATGTTCCTAACTCTTCACCATACTGTTGAAAATTTTGAGCAGATATTTTTCTAAACACTGACATGCCATATTGTTGACACAACATTTTAATGTAAATAAAAAAAATGCTTAGAAGACCTGAAAGATATGCTTGTTAGATCCTGACTGGTCTTTGAATTGTTGAATTTGTCCTATCCACCACCCCATCTCTATAATCATTTGACTCTTGAGCAATAAAGCAACCATGGTTATTACGAAGACTTTCCTCTAAGTTGCTGGCACCAATTCATTGAGTGTTGACATAGATCTATGAAAAGACAGGTCAAGTTTATTTCAGTGCTGTATGACCAGTAGCAACTATCAGATGGTAACCCAGCCTAGATTTGAACTACTAAGTGGAAATGTACACCTTGAAATTGGAGAATTCTATTGTCATCCTACCTGGAGGACAGACAGAGAACCTTCTCTCTCCTGCCATCTTTTGCTCCATTCTGACCTTCAGCTCACCCTGTACCATTTGAGTGAACTCCACTGAGTTCTAACTCAGTCCACCCATCCAGTACTAATCTTGTCCAGAAACTCCTAGAATACTATTTACCCAAATGACACCCATCAGGCCAAGGGTCAAAGTGATCTTCACTCCCTCGGGGCTCAATATCAGAGTTTTGTAAAATGAATGATTCTTGGCTTTTTCTGTGCTAAATGCTCCTTAAAATGTCTTCTGTTAAAATACAGACCTCATAGACTTTGTGTCTTATCTTCAGTTCCTTCTCCCTCAGAAGCTCACTACCCACCATCCTCTCTCTTTCTCTCTCTTATTTGTATTTCCTTTTTAAGCTACTCTGTCTGATAAATTAGGGCTATTAAGGGACAGTTTGTTATTCTGTCTCAGGTTACTATTCTGAGGGCTAAAATACTCATAAATATATGGATGCTTGGACTGTAAATAGATTTACTTTAGCCAGTGAAAATTTCATTTTCTCTAATACACATTTTTAAAGTCTCCTGCTGAAATTCTACACAGTACCTTTCCATGATCTTCTCGCCATCTCTCCCATTTTTATCCGATAAAAGCAAATCCATCGTGAATGTGCTTCCTCTTCTTTGCACGATAAATAACAGCCTGGGAAGGTGAACAACTCCCACAGCACAACAATGTCAAATTTAACCAATTCAGAGATTTATTGTTAAGCCTTCTTAGAATGGGATCCAAGAGTGCCTTCATGCCTATCAATGATCTCCTGGAATCTCCTGAGTTTGGACAAAGACACTCAAAGTCTAAGAGAAGAGAAAGCTGCATATGACTTCAGCACTCCTTGTTGGGTAGAGAGTGTTCTGGGATGCTTGCTACACAATGATGGCTTTCTTGAATACATTACAGGTTACATCTCTGGCCCTAGTTAAATAACTGAAGAAGACCCCTTTTACTCTAGAAATGCTCTGGTATGTATGATAAACTGTGTAGTCACTTCAGTATGAGAGACATAGTACTCCATATTGCCTTTCAAATCCCCATTCCTCACAAGATATTCATCTGGATAACTGAGCCTTCTTTCCCATCCATCCTCTACTCATCCTAGACAGAGGCAACATTTGCGATGTGGAATAAGAGGAGTCAAGAAGAGGAAGGAACAAAGATGACTTCATTGAAAAGAATATTCTTAGAAACAAGAGGTTAGTTTACACCATGGGGAAGGCATTCAACAAGAAGACATTCATAGATGGATGGATGAATGGATGGATAGATAGATAGATCCATAGATCAATCAATAGATAGATAGATAGATAGATAGATAGATAGATAGATAGATGAAAGATAGAGAGCAATAGATTAAAAAGTAGATAGAAAGACAGACAGACATGATTGAAAAATAAAGAAATATGTATTCATTCTTAGAACAATCTCCCAAACGAACTAACATTCTGTGGCTTCTCTTTCTGCACAATCACAATAGCCAGATTCTTTATAAGCAATGTAGTTTGGAGACAGAGATGGAGAGAGAGGGAGAGATAGACAGAGAGACAGTGGAATCACTAACGGATAAACATTTCTTATAGTTTGTGCTTTTCTAGGAACCATACTACCATGGTTGTTGAGGACTTGTACCATAAGGCTAGATGTGTTCATTGCTTCTGATATTCCTGAACTTCTATTTATAACCCAACCAGTGTTCCAGATGCTAATGACTCTTTCTTCCAGTTTTAAAGAAAACACCAAGTATCCCCAAAGTGATCTGGGGATCCAGCTTCTCCTAGTTTTGAGTGCAGGCAAATACCTTCATGTCTTTAAGTGAACTGGCTTGAGGACTTCAAAGCCAATGCTCTTGATTATTTCCTTTACTCCAAGATTCTCTGTGGCCAGCAACTGATTTACATCTGTGGAGCTTCTCTGATCATTTCCTCTCTTTTAGACACAAAGATGCCTCATGATAGGATCAACACATAAGTAACAGACCCCATTTTAAGTCTTATTTTGAACACCTGTTGCTTTGTGACTTATAGTAAGTTACTGAACCTCTCTGAGTCTTGGCTTATCTCCCCATGAAATAGGACTATTCACATGGCCACCAACTGTATATTTATATCCTTTCCTCTATCTCTAGAAATGTCTTCTTAGCACTTGGATGACATCCCCCTTCTGATACACTCTGTCGTGACTTAATGATACACCACTACTCATTGTGCTCAACTTATCATGATTTTTAACCTGTGGAAAAATATGAATTAAAACATAAGTATTACTTTCCTCAATATGCTTCTAAGCAATGAAAACAAAACAAAGAAACCCATGACCCTATGAAAATGGTAGCAGATGGTAATAGGCAAGAGGCATGAGCAGGATCTTGAGGCTAGAAAAATAAAAATGGCCAAAGAGAATGAGTGTTTGAGAAGCCAATGTGCTATTCAGCAGGAGCAGCTGCAAAGTCTGATGGCCTGAGATATTCTTCCACCTTCACAAAGCATACACACACTCACATACAAGGGGGAAGGGGTTGCGGGGGGATTGCTAGGGATGGTGTGGATGAATAGATGATAGATAGATGGATAGATAGATAAACAAATAGATAAATAGATAGGTATATAGATAGATAAATAGATGATAGACGGATGATAGAAAGATAGATAGAGATAGAGATAGATAGATAGATAGATAGATAGATAGATAGATAGATGGGTAGTGTGATAATTTGAATATGCTTGGCCTGGGGAGTGACACTTTTAGGAGGTATGGCCTAATTAAATTGTGTTTTTAATAGCAGGCAAGTTACAGTAAGCAATGATCAGACACAAGTGGTTCCTGGGGGGTTACCTCAGGATGTTGGGGTTACAGCTAACTCTAATTTCCTTTCCTTGCATATTCATATATTTTGAACTTAACTGGGAAAAACAGAAGGAAGGAAGAAGAGAATGCAGAAGAAGGAAAGGAAAGCACCAACTACTGCAAGATGAAGCTTCCTTTCTATTAAGCTTTCTGGTGGATGAGACACTAGTCCAGATGGGCCAGGGGACTTGGAGATGGGTAATTGACTTGTTCTGTGTGGCATCCAGTGTGGGTTTTTGCTCTGGTCCTAAATTCTCTGATCCTCAGTGTTCTTTGTAGGATGAAGATGAAAACTGCTGGACTGGCTTGCACACTGGGTTGCTGTGGCGATGAGAAAGGATGGTGTATGGGAAAGCACTCATCAAACTGCAAAGTGCTTGACAAGTCCTGGAGAGTGTAATTATTACATTCGTTAGTGTGATCATTCTCTCTTGCTCCATTATCCTCTGCTGGAGAGCTGCTTGTCGGGCGGTGAAGTGCACTCAGGGTTTCTACATACGCAAAGAGAAGTATATGAGGCTGTCCAGACCTGTTTCAACAGATCTGGCATCGAGATGTAACTGAATGGATACCAAAATACCCAATGGACACAGGAGGGAGGTATGTGTGGTCATAAGGGAATATTGCTGACAATGGGCAATCCAGGATAGAATGTAATTTGTCCACTGAGAGCTGTGTGACATCAGAGTACCACCTGCCTGAATCCCTTTCATTCACCTGTGAATGAGAAGTCACTCCACTCCTAAGTCTACTGGAGTCATTAGAGAGAATATGACTCATGTGTTATACCTTATGACTACTAATACACCAGCATGAACAATGCCATGTGGTATTAGTAGATAGATAGATAGATAGATAGATAGATAGATAGATAGATAGAGATAGAGATAGAGATAGAGATATACATACATTGTATATAAACAGCAAACCCTATAGAACACAGGTCCTCTCCAGGCTAACATAGAATATAGAAAATAGAGATTGTGTGAAAGATTTTCAGAATCACCTTTCAACTATCTCAGTATGCTCTTGTATATGTGAATGCTCATGAGCAGATGATGATGATGATGATGATGATGATGATGATGACGAGGATGATGATGATGATGATGATTATACTTTTGGACAGTGTCTCTCTTCATAAGCCTATCTGCTCTTGAACTCACTATATAGATCAGGCTGGCCCTCAATTCACAGATCCGCCTGTCTCTGCCTTCCAAGCGCTGAGGGTTTAAAAACATCTTTGAGCAATAACCCCTATTTTATTGATCCTCAAGATTCTTAAAACAAACATCATCCATGTTGACCTAAGGTAAAGCTGACTGCAAATGGTGGCTTGCTCTTAACCCTACCTCTCTGCTACAGAACTCTTGAGCCCTTTCATGTTGAAGGATACATAGCATCATTTACATTCCCTGCAAACCATATATCAGTCTTATTCATCTAGGTGTGCTACTGCTGGATATGCCTCACTCTCCCATCTTCTTTATTTTCATGAATTAATTTTATTAGTTTGTCCACCCCCATCTCTCCTTCTATTCTTTTACCTATTCATCCATTCATACACACATTCCCATTTGTTAGATATGGGAATTGAGGGTTAAGAAGATGAGCTGTCTTGCCTTAGGTCAAGGAGAGCTTAGACTTCAGGTTATAAATATTTAGGTTCAGAGTCTTCTGTCTTTCCACGGAATAAGACTTGCACCAGGCCCATTTTCTATAATCTCTAAGTGTACGTAAGAGAAGAGAAGGGATAAAGCCCTGTGAAGACAAGTAAAGCAGGCAAACACAGGAGGTAGGTTAGCCTGAGACTCTGCTGGCCCCTATACACACCCTGTCTTATAACAACACACTGCTCAACATAGCTCTCTTGCTTTCATGTATTCTGTATGCACATATCCCTCCAAACAATGCAGGCAACCAACTCAGATCCCTCTTGACCCCTTTCCTGCACCAGGTTATACATACTGCAGTCTCTGAACAATAATATACTTTCCTCCACTCATAATAACAAACAAAATTTAGAGACTTTCTACTCAATCATATTCCCAGTGTATCAAATTTGAAGAAAAGAGGGGTTGATCTTCTGTGAACTGATATTGGTGAATTCAGTCAAACAAACTTTGTCCCTCAAGTGAAATCTTAGGAAGAATTCCCTATGTACTGTTGAATGTCTATGCATAATTGTGTATGTAAATTATTAAAATCAGATATATTATGGGAAGGCACATTAGTAAAAATGGATATGTGACATGATTTATCAATCAAAATAGAGAACCTACCATACTATATCCCTTAGTAACCAGCCTCTCCTCTGAGATGCCTCAGAAAGAGACTTCAGGCTGTAGCCTTCTCACCCATGTGGTCCACAGCCACTCTTGACAATATGTCATCCCTGCACTATCACTTTCCTCTGAAAAAAGTTACCCTGCAAATTTTGCAGATTTCTGTGAGCCCTTACTTTAATTCTTAGGATAAGTGGCCAAGAGCCAGAAAAACACCTGGCTCAAACTGACCCCAATCACTGGCAATACAAGGACATCTGAGAGTCCTACAGATTGGAGGAGTTAGGTAAGAAGAGAAGAGTGTGGGCTCCACCAATCCCATGGATTGGTGAAGCCCGCCTATGAGTGTGTCTGTGACAAAGAACTGGAATCAACCTAGTTGTCTGTCTGCACATGAATGGATAATAAAACTTTGGTTCTATGTATATGAATACTATTTAGCTCTAAAGAAAACTGAAGCTTAAAAATTGTAGACAAATGGATAGACTTATTATGTATACCATTAAGTGAGGTCACACACTCTTAGATAGAAATTGCATATTCTCATCTGGAGGATCAAGCCAATTATATGTGTGTGTGTGTGTGTGTGTGTGTGTGTGTGTGTGTGTGTACAAATGAATAGATCTGTGGAAACAGTATAGCTTGAAGAATAGAGAACAAGAAAGGCTAAATACGGGGGTGGGGTAGAAGGACAGAATGCAGGCAATGGACACACAAACATACAAATGCACATATGTATGTGGGGGGGTGGACTAATTGTTTTTTTTTTTTTTTTTTTTTTTTTTGCTCTTTTAGACGTTATTCTGTTATGTATTTTTTTTGTTTGGGGTGGTACATAAACACATAAAACATGTTCAGTACTAAAAGTACTAATGTAATGCCTCACAGACTCATTTGGAATACCAATTCTAACTCTATATAAGTTCATTAAGTTGTATAGACTTTGTGTCTGGTTAATTTTGCTGCGTGATGTTTTTATTTATTTGAAAGGGTCTTTTTTAAAAAAATCAAAATTTAAAACTAAAAGCCTTTTTCCTTCTATTCTTTGTTTGTTTATTTATTTGTTAACTTATTTATTTTTGGAAAAAAAATTCCCAGGGGACTAGGGAGATCTATCTCAGGGAGTGTCTTTGATGAACTTTCTGGAGACAATTAGATCATAAGGGCTTTGACTAATTAATCATCAACAGGTTGTTGGTTCCTTGGCAGATTTATAACACAATAGCTATTAGTGAGAGGTGAAACCTATTCAAGGAGGCAAGCCACTGGAGGCAGGTCATTAGAGGTTTTAAGCAAGCCCTGGCAGCTTCCTGCATTTCCTTTTCTTCTGCTTCCTATCTCCCAAGGAGTTCCACCACTGCCCCAGTGCTCTGCCAATGTTCACAAAGGCAGAGGAACCAGGGGCTAACCTTTTGAAACTCTAAGTCAGAATAAAGAAAGCCTCCATGTAAGTTGCATCTGCCAGGTGCCTTTGTCAGAAAAAAAAAAAAAAAAAAACAAGAAAGCTGACTATCACAGCGATGATGATAACCTTGTGTCCAAGAGCTAGGAGAAAGCAAAGAACCAGCTTATATAAAGGGCTTGAGGATGCTCCTGGCCAGTGGGTCTTGAACTTTTTTCTCCCAACCCGAAACGGTCTGAATAAAAAGTTTGGGAGAGAGAACATTAGTGAACTCTGAGAAGAGAAAAACATGAATGAGAAGCAACATTACTATTGCTATTCATACTAATAATATAGCAGCAACAGCAACAACAAAAGAAAAAAACAAAAGCCTGTCCTGATCATAGGCACTTATGCTTCCTAATGGATTAGGAACTCTTCTTCATTTGTTAGCTGATGCTACATCAGCAGCCTCCCTCTGCGGTAAGCCCTGCACACATTTTCCTTTGCCCTTCATTCATTAACAAAAAAATAAAGTATTCCTCATTAAAAATTGTTCTGCCCTTCAAAGGGCACTGGGTCCAAGGATTTTAGCTGAGGACACGTGGAGCAAGAAAGCTTGACTAATTACGGTACTAATTACTTGAAGCATCTTCCATTTGACAATATAATCATGCCAAGTGAGGTGAAATATCTCAATTACTTAGGGAAAAAAATGGAGCAAGACCCCACCCTGCCTTTTCTGTTTTGGTTCTGCAGGCTGTACTATATACCTCCTTTTGGAATCACAGGTCACTTACCAAAATAATTGAGCCATACCCATGTGATACCCTGACAGGCCCTGTGATACTTTTAGTCTTTCTTCTAAGGACAGTTAGAAAGTAGGTGAAACCATGAGGCCTGCTCAGAGGAAATAAAATATCCAAGTCTCCACTTGAGCGTCATATTATCCTTGGGTAAAGTTCAATTCTCATTGGGGTGTGACTTCCAGCAGGATCTTTAAGAGTGTTCTAGGATCTGCAATGTGAAAGCAAACACCCATTCTTTCTTGTGGTCAGGGCTGGAGCACAGCACATTTGGAATGAATGTCATTTCTGAGGTGCCTCAGATTCAACAGATTACAGGATGCAGAAAGGAAGAGGCTTTTATTTTTTTAAAAAAAATCAAATGTAAGAGGGACAAAGGGATGGAATCTTCGCATGAAGCCATCAGAAAGCTTATAATAAAATGTCCCTGACTTTTTCCTCATCTTGGAAGAATCACACCTTTCCACAGGGGAAAATACCTGGCCTGAGGGGTGAACTGAGTTTGTGCTCAGTGAAGGTCAACAGCCACATAGGTATCACCTGGTGCTTTGTGCGAATTGCAGACTTCTGCTCTCCCTAAACAATAAAACATTCTAGAATGATCCTCCATGTACTCATGTGCACAAGAAAGTTTAGGAGCTCCTGAATATCCTACATCCATGATAAGCTTCCTTTGTACCTTTCTCAGAAGAATCTCAAGGCCACAGCACTACTGGCAGATTCACCTTCTTAACTAGCCCCATACCCAACATGCTGCCAAACAGATTTCTGCAGAAGCATCTGTCAGATCAAGTCACAGGCAGATGTAGCAAATATGTGCAATCTCTTATTGATTGGCGATACCTACCTGGTATATTGATTCGATAAATAATCATTAGACACCAGTTAAATAGACTTATATTATGGATTCAAGACCATCCTGGGCTTTATAGTGAGACCTGACAAAGAATGAATGAGAGAAAGAAAGGGGCAAATAGGGGAAAGAAAGGAGGGAAGGAAAGGGGGGGTGGAAGAATCGAATGAATAGGAAGGAGACACATCATCAATTCGTGACCTCCAGCACACAGATGTGCCCCTTTGTACCTTCATGAGTTTAGAAGACGATTTGGTAGCCAGGGGCTTACATTGGAAGCCTAGGAAATCAACTGACCTGCCTTCTAAACTCTATTCTCAGTTTTAGACCTCACCTCAGTTTTTTACATTTAAGATGAAAACTTCAACCACAGAAGGCTTTTCCTACCCTGATGTTCCTTTATCTCATCCATCTGTGATCCTTTGTGTATCCCATCCTATCTCGCATGTTCGTTCTTCATGTTCTCACAAAACCAGGTTTACAGCAAATCCAGCTTCACTTACAGCACAGCCCGTCTCTCCACAGTCTAGTGGTGCCTGCCTGCTGCAGGGGAAGGAGAAGGAGAGGGAAGGGTGGGAGATGTAGAAAGGAAAGCCTGCCAAGCACACTGGCCTAGAGCAGAGTCCCAGCCTTCCACCTCCTCTGGGCATCTGTTTCCAATGAAAGCTAAAGAAATTCCTCACCCTATTCCTGTGTTCTCTCATGGCTCTCCTGATCTTGCCTCCCCTCTATGGGCTCTGAGTCAAGCCAAAAATCCCCATGTGTTTTCAGAGGCCCAAAAGCAGAACAAGGCCTGGCGCCCTGACTCCCCTGGTGGTGGCCAGCTGCCAATTCTCATTCTCCCAGGCTGTTTAAAAGCACTTGATAGGAAAGACCACTGCTGGGTATTTGAAGCTTGTCACCTAGCCTCTAATCATGGATATGTGGAGAGGAGAGTTCTGGATAAAACCAGACATTAGTGACATAGTTTCTCTAGAGACATCTGCCTGCTTGTATCCAGAACTCGTGTTACTGCTGACGACAGAGAAGTTAAATACACCAAGGAAGTCAGAAGCAAAAGGTGACATTTCTCAAGTGTGAACAATGTCATCCCTCAGGAGACATTTGACAATATCTAGAAATACTTCTGGTTGGTTGTTTCAAGTAGAGAGAAAGATGCTACTGTCATCTAGTAGGCAGAATCTAAGAATGCTAATTAAAAAAAAATAAGACAAATAAGAATCTAGCCCATAAGTCATCAAGTTGAAAAACAATACCACCACCCCACTCTTACCCCACCCTCCACCCCCATCCTCAGCCCCCACCCCCAGTCCCCACAACTCCTCACCAACCTCCCTATCTTCTCACCCCCACCTCCACAGAAAGACACACTGTGTTCTCACCGTGCCCATGACCCTGTTTTGTAGGATGGGAAACCTCGGGGTCCAGAGAGGAATAAGAGTTCCAGGCAGCACAGAGAGCTGGTAGAAGAGCTAAAGGAGGGATTATTCACCTAGAGGCTCAAAGGGGATCGAGGGAAAACAAAAGCCAACCCTAAGGAGAGACCCTCCACTCCCACTCAGGCATGTAGCAAGGAGGTAGAATGAAAGAATGGAAGCTGGGGGATAATGAGCTTCAGGATTCAGTCACCACACCCATAGTAAAGCAGGATTCAGAGACACTTGGGCTTGGTGAAATTAGCATCATCTTCAATTGTAAGGATAATTTAGAAGGGAAAGTAGAAAAAGAAAAAGCTGAAGAAATTTCCTAGAGGTTTATGACGCTGCTTGGAAAATTCAAACAGGATTTAATTTTCTGTTGTTGTTGGAGTGACTTCCAGAAGAACTCTCCAAGCTCCTTCAGAGAGCGCCCCCTGGGGCAGTTTTCATATGTATCTAAGTACATCCTTTGCCAGGCCCAAAGAGAAAGTTCATTAACATTTGGCATCTCTAGTTTAGAGCCTGCAAATAAATACCCATTTTTGGAAAAATAAATGAAATAACTCTTTTTACTAAGAATTTAAGAACTCTTTTCTACATCCCTCTCTCTCTTCCTTGGTGCTACACTTGCAATTCAAAACATGACCACTAGTAGTCACTCTTTGGCTAAATAGGATGAAGGCAAGACTAGAGTCACTGATGTGTGTGGGATGGAAGTCCAGCGATATTAGAATAATCATTATGTCACTTCAAAACACACTGGCTCTCTTGTTTCTACCAGATTGGAGTTCCTCACAAGAAGGGTTCATTTAAATCCTAGAAAGACCTAAAGACAAGCAAAAGGTCTGCCACAGACTATGCTTTAATTTTCTATGAAAATGTAAACAAATGCCTAAATTAATGATGCAGAGCAAGGGTAGTTCTAACGTCCCAGTGAGATTTGGCTGAACCAAATAAGAGCTACCACTTCCAGTGTGTAACTTAATGTCAATCAGCTTAATAATAAACCCATTATCGCAGTGAGAGAAAAATGTAGATAAATAAAAGTGTATTTTATGGGAAAATAAAATATAATGAAAATATATAAAGGAAAGTAGCTAGTGGTGACTTAAGGTAACCAGCTGAAGAGATGACATTTCTTTGCTGGTTTCCAATGCACATTTCTGGGAACAGATTAGGCTGCACATGGAAATAAAAGTACACCATTCCAGATCTTTGAATACAGATGGTGGGAGCCAAGTCGATTCATTTCAAAAACAGAGGATCTGACTTTGAACTGCTTGATAGTGAACAAACCACCCTTCCCCACATGTCTGGCTATGGCTTCTGACTACACCATGAGCCAAGGACATTTAATGTGTGATATTTGATTTGCTGGGTGCAAAGCTCAGATGGGGCCTGCAAAATCCATCTGTACTCTCATAGCTTCTCAAAGAGAAGCTAGGTTAGTAACATCTAAATAGGCTTTAATATAATGATCTGGCCTAGAGAGCAAGTCCATGGAGAAGAGTGAGTAGTTGGTAGAATTTTGGCTGGGGCTTGAAAGTACATTGAAATCATATCCCTCAGTCTATGAGCTTCTGTGTTCATCTCTTTTGCTCTTCTCCATGCTGGTATGGACTATTGTGTGATACACTCTATAGTATGCCTCCTTTCATAGGATATAAAAGGCATTCATAAATTAATCTCTGCTTGTCTGATTTGCTGGGAGGATTTTGTCAACCTGTCTTAAATTAGAATCACTAGGGAAGAGGAAAATTCAATTGAAGAATTGCCTCTATCAGATGGAACTGTGTCTGTAGGGGCATTTTTTTTTTATTTATTTATTTATATGAGCACATGGTCACTGTCTTCAGACACACCAGAAGAGGGCATCAGATCCCATTAGATGGTTGGGTCACCACGTGGTTGCTAGGAACTGAACTCAGGACCTCTGGAAGAGCAGTCAGTGCTCTTAACTGCTGAGCCATCTCTCCAGCCAGAACATTTTCTTGATTAATGATTGATGTGGAAGGGCCTGCACACTGGATGTGGTGCCACACCCGGGCAGGTATTCCTCTACTCTATAATAAAACAGGCTGAGTAATCATGAAAAGCAAGCCAGTAAGAAATGTTCTTCCATGGTTTTTGCATTAGTTCCTGTCTCCAGGCTCCTGCCTTGAGTTCCTCTACCAGCTTCTCATTAGATGCCTGTAGGCAAAACTAAACCTATTCTCCCGAAGTTGCTTTGGCCACTGTTTTATAACAACCGAGAGCCAAACTATGACATTTCTAAGCACCATTTTCTGTAGGCTGAGTAATACTCCACAAAAAAGGCTTTAAAAGCCAATGATAACTGAGCGATATTCCAACTTTGGCACATTGTAATAGCAAAGAAGAGATCATTTAGGCAAGAATAAAAGAAATTGGAACTCTAGATAGGGTTTTCATAAGCAATATCTTCAAATAATTTATTCTTCCACCCTATGGCAATGCCCTTGCTTGGGCTTTTACATCTTTTACAAGTCTAACTCCAATAGATGGGTATGCTTGCACATGTTTGTAATTTCAGCACTAGGAAGATGGAGGCCAAGGGATCAAGGCTTTAAGACCAGCCTGGGCTATATAGGACTATGTGAAAGACTACCTCAAAGGAAGAAGAAAAAAAGAAAAAAGGAAGGATAAAATGAATGAAGAAGAAAGAACTGAGGCTGACTCAGTGAGTGACTGAGAAATGTCTTCGGAATGATTAAATTAACAAGATGATTTAAACAGGATGAACAGAACACAGAAACTTGGCTTTATCAGTATTGAAAGAGCTCAGAATTCAAGCTGATGCGAAGATGTAGACACAGGAAGCATCAGAGAGCTGACATTGTCCTCAGACTTCAGGGATAGAGGTATTGCTGCCATTGTTGGAGTCTGGAATCTAGACCTGTGGTAGAAGCCCAAACCAATGCAGATGCATTTTACAAGAGGAGTTTATGGGGAAGAAAGAATATGGAAAAGAGAGAGATTGGGAGGGAAGGGGAGGGGAGAGACAGAGAGACAGAGACAGATACATAGACAGAAAGACAGAGAGAGAGACAAAGAGAGGCAAACACAGACAGAGAGTGGGGAGAAAGACAGAGAGAGATACATACAGAGAGGCAAACACAGACAGACAGAAAGAGGGGGAGAGAGAGAGAAAGAGGGAGAGAGAAAGAAGGAGAGAGAGAGAGAAAGAGGGAGAGAGAGAGAAAGAGAGAGAGAGAGAGAGAGAGAGAGAGAGAGAGAGAGAGAGAGAATACACTTCCCCCTGAAACAAAGATCAAAGGAAATTCAACCAAATTCCTAACTTTGTTCATAGTCCCTCTTTGTCCCCTGTGTTATCCAAAATACAAGTTTGAGACTGTCATTTTCTCCTTTATAATTTTTTTGTGGTGCTCACTATAGTGTGGAAAAAGATTCCCACTTCCAATACAACATACAAACTTTATCTCTATCTCCATGAATTTAAACCAGATCCAAGCTACTAATAAGATTCTGCCGCTGAAAAGGGCCATCGATTGGCCTTTTGAGGGAGGAGGTGCCTTATCTAGCTGTACTAAGCTGATCTGTGAACAAGAAGGCCTATCCTTGGTGAGTGGAGGCCCTCCAGCTCGAAGAGAGTGGAAAGGAAAACACATTTGTGGGGCTCAGAGGAAACTAGAGGTGGCCTTCAGGCTACAGCTGCCCTGGTTCTAAAGATCACCAGTGACTGAAATGGGTAAGTTGCATCTTAGGAGGAAAAAAAATTAATACCTTCCACGTGAATATATCTAGAAAATTCCAGGCAAATGACAGACAGTGTGAGACCCTAGTTGAAAATACAGCAGAAGCAAAGGATCCTGGATACCATATGAAACACCATGGTGCTGCTTCCAAGGGTATGTAACTTCACCAAGGTGACTTGAGTCCACCTGCAGAAATAGAGACTGCTCTCACCCCATGGTAAAGAGTATCCCAGAGATAAGCTGGAAAAAAAAAATAAGGTACTGTGGTATCTACTGCTGCTCCCCTGCTCCCAAGCCCTGTGGCAGAGGCCACTTCAGGCTCTAACCCAGCTGAGCCTACACTATGTCCCCCCCCCCCCGCCCTCCCCCCCCACACCAACACCTGTACTTTATCCTTTTCGGAGGCAGAAAAGTCAATAAACTCATTTTCTCACAGAAAGACTCTGTCCTCTGCAAGGCCCTCGGGAATTTGGCAGCAAAGTTTAATTTTCTGTTGAAGGATCCTGAGTAGGCAAAGAATCTACGAGGAAAGGGAACATGAGGAAAAATTGAAGGCGCTGACATCTGTTTATGGAGAGTTTATGCCACACCAGGAATTTCACGGCTGTGATTCCAGCCAATGCTTGGAGCCTGTTCCCAAAGTAAGGGCATGTGTAAGAAGCAGAAGGGACCAGAGATGGCCATTCATCTCTCACACTTGATTCATTCAATAAATAATTATCAAGGAGTTGGAGAAATAGCTCAGTCAGTGAAGTCCTTGCCATTTCTAGAATAAGGACCTGAGTCTGATCCCCAGAACCCTTGTAAGAAAAAAAAAAAGCCAGGGTGGGGAGATACTGAAGGGGCTGCCCTCTCAGAGGTGAATGGAAGGAAGAGATGGGGGAAGAAACTCTATGATGAGGGGACCAGGAGGGTGGGGACAGCATTTGGAATATACATACATACATGCATACATACATACATAAAATCATTCTTTTTTTGAAAAAGCCAGACATAATCCTGTGCTTGGAGACAGAGTATGACTGTGAGCACTTGTAACTCCAGTATTAGGGGATCAAGAGCCAGACCAATTTGGGGAGCCAGCCAGGCTAGCCAAAATAGTGAGCTTTTGGTTCAGTTCAGTGACAAACACTGTGTCCAGGGAATAGAGCAAAAAGGGACAGAGAAAGAATGCATCATACATGAGAAGGAAGGACAGGGAACTGGAACAATGGTTCAGTGGCTAAGAATACTGGTTGCTCTTCCAAAAGTCATAGGTTGGATTTTCACAACCCACACGGCAGCTCCCAGCCTGGTCTCCAGTTCCAGGGGATCACATGCCCTCTTCTGGACTCTTCAGGTACCAGACACAGGCAACCACTTGGTGCAGACAGACCTGCAGTCAAAACACAAATACACATAAAATAGATAAAGATAGAAACTTCTTAAAAGAAAGAAGGTAGATAGTACTGAGGACCAACATCTAAGGTTGTCCTGTGGCATCCTGGTGACCACATTTGCATGCATACCCACACATATGTGCCCACAGGAACACACACCTGCATTTAGGCAAACATGCTATAATAATTATAATAGTTATTATCACCTAGTAATTATCATCAAGAAAGTCCAGGTGCTTGGCATGGAGGTAGGACTGGAGTCCCAATGCAAACACAGAACCATGCTTTTCTCTAGGATGTCTAGGTCTTGTATGTTAGAGTGGAAACACAAGTTAGCCCTAAAGCCACTTCCCAGAGCACTGACCTCCGTTATCAGCTCCACCTAATCACATCCAGGAACAAAGTGCTGGATTTTACCCCACCTAGGGCTTGCCAAGTATTTTTAACACAGAGCAAATGTTTTTTCCCATGTTCATAATGTGTTGAAAATCTGGGTGCATCTAACAATTGATGCAGAAACTTAATGTCACGTTTTGTTTGTTCTCTTTCTGTTTTTTGTTTGTTTCCTCTGAAAAACCAAATAGATAACAAAAGAATAAAATTTCTGGTATAAATTAATCAATTAGTGATGTAGATCCATACAGTCTTAAGTTTGAGTAAGTATGGAAATTGTTTATAATCAAGATATTAATTTCTCCCATTTGGGAGGCACTGCAGACTATTTGGGGGAGGATATTGAAGATAAAGCTTGAACCCCCTTTCTCACAGGATACATTACTGTTTGGCTGTTTTGTAACTCTGGCCTGTACCACAAGCTTACCATTCCAAGTGAGTTGATCAAAATCCCTATGAAAAACAAACAGAAAGAAAATCTCTGCTTCTTTTTATTTCATATAATATGATGTTAAATAATATAATATAAATGCAACAATCTTTTCATGACATCGAAGTTATGAAGCATGAGAATAAATCTCAGCTGGCGTCTATCCAATGGCTCCATTGGGGTAAGGACACATATGTATGTATGTGAGAGAAAGGAGCAGTTAGGATCATTGAAGACAGTGTGTCTTCTCCCGTGTTAAACCAAGACATGCCCCAAAACATTTCAACTGCTTGAACCCAAACTGTGCATATATGAATTCACCAAATTTCCTAGGGCCTGGGGATTGAAAACAACATGCAGGTTTTTAAATAGGGTGCCCAGTGCACTACAGCTATCCTTGAAAGTTTTTCCATGTGAAGCACACAGGAATTTTCCCTGATGGATCTAATGAGTGTCTCTAAAAGACCACATGAGTATATGGAGGAGATGAGGTCACCTCAGAAACACAGGGGTTCACCATAAAGTGGTGGCACCTGGGCTACTGAGAAGGTGGGCTCCAGGGCTGGCCTTCCTCTCTCCTCTTAAATGAAATAGGAGAGATTATTTTTTTTAATCACTCCATCTTCGAGGTTCTCTGGGGTATGTTTGTTTTGATGAGATTTCAGGCCTGATTTCCAAGAATAAGGAGGTGCCAACTGTTTGTAAAGCTTCTAAGCCAGCATGATCTCTTGCCCTGAGGAGATTTATCTTTTATTTATACAGAACATTTTTTAAAGCCTGTTACTGAGACAAAGAAGAGATGGAGTGATTTCACATAAAAGGCATCTCCATGTGTGGAGAGCCCGCACATAAAGGACAACTGTGCACGAAGTTACAGAACAGGGAATGGAGACATTGGTTTTAGTCAGTCACTTAAATGCAAACTAAGGTCAGCGCTGTTAGGATTCCTCCTCGGGTTAATCTGCACACAGACACAGTCCTCGGGGAACTCACAGAAAGAAGCTAACTTGCAGTGAACACAGACTTGAGTTTTGATTGGCAGGTGGTGCAGAAATGGAACCAGGGTGTCTGAGGAAGGACTGTGAACTTTCTGCTGCATGAGCACTTTCCAAAAGAGGTGGTCTGAGTTTTGATATATTAAAAGCATATCATCTCAGCCGGGCAGTGGTGGTGCACACCTTTAATCCCAGCACTTGGGAGGCAGAGGCAGGTCTACAGAGTGAGTTCCAGGACAGCCAGGGCTACACAGAGAAACCCTGTCTCAAAAAAACCTAAAAAAAAAAAAAAAAAATCTCGAATTGAAGTCTTGTATGCTACACTAAATGCTACACTATAAACAAGGAGATTTCGTGGCATGAAATAAAAATAGATACTTATTCTCTCATCTTGTTCTAACTCAGGAATTCTGCAGTTGAGTTCAAGAACAGGCCAGGCCAAGGCTGCCCCTCTCTAAGGATTGATTGGGCGGGGTTGTGGGGTTTGTTTTCAAAGCAGCTTCCTCATGTGGTCGGCAAGTTACTATGGCAAATTCAGTGAGGCCTGGATGCTTCACTCCGTAGAACTCTCCACAGAGGGCTGTTGAAAGCATGGCACCTGTCCTCCTCACAGAAAATGACCCAAAGCGGGTGGGGAATGCACTGTCTTTTGTGACTTAGCCTCTTCCACCATATCCTTGGTATCATCCTTCTAGAGTATGGCAGAAAGTTGCCTGACCAGAGGTAGGAGACAATGTCATTAGGAGCCATCTTGGATTCTGGCTACCACATAAGTCATAATGTAAATAGGACAAGAGAAAGTCCTATTTGTCCTTCTGTTGGGAGTTGGAGTGATGAGGCAGGTCTGTTCAGTGGTTAGTGACCATCACATTTGAGATTTTCTTAAGCTTTTTTTTTTTTTAAACCCTAGCTTCATCATTTACTAGATCTCTCACTTATCAGAGAAGTGAGTCATGTTATAATTTATAAATTCCACAATGGATGCAGGGATGGAAGCAGGACCACCTACATCCAGCTGTCCCCAATCACCTTCCCATAGACAAATATGTGAGAAAGTTAGAGCCATTATATTTGGGGATCTCCTTGTTAGAGGGCCCTCCCCTGTACCCTAATACATTAGTTGATGTAGAAAGGTAAGTCTCTAAGTCGAATTCTTCATATCTGTAGAGCTAGAAATAGCAACTTCAGAGAAGTCTAGGGCAGAATGAAATAATGCATGAAAATGTTTTTCCAGTGTCTGGCCTCAAGTTCACACACTTGTCATTGTCATCAGTGTCCTGCTTTGAATTTACAAGCAGTGTTGCCGCACTGGTTGAAATAGAAACAGTGAGTAGATTTGGCAAAGGGTGGGACCCATCCACCAATAGAGTCACTACGGGGAGAGATTTTAAACAACCTTTTTTGGAGAGCCATTTCATAGGAATCTTGAGGATTTTAATAAGTATATTAATGCTTTGCATAAATATTATATACTGGGCTGCTCTGGAGACCAGGATCTATCATGAACATCTTGGTCTTACTAGTTCTCAGTTTCCAATTTTGGAAAATAAAAGAGAAAAAGAAGGGAGAAAGAATGAAGAGAAAAATTAAAAGAAGGGGGGAAGAGAGGTGAAAGCAGGCAGGCCATCCAGTGTTTCTTGCTTCCCTAGGGCTGCACAAAACAACCACAGTAATCCTGCTGTTTATCCACATTGCATATTTTGTTCTGCATAACATTTTGCAGTGGAAGGTATTTTATTGCTTCAGACAAATTTGCAAACTCAGAGATGAACAAATGATCTACAAGTCACCGTCTGGCTCTATGAATCTTCCCTAACCCAGTTGCAGACACCCCATGCCCAGCAATAACTCCTGTTGCAGAGTCCCCTCACTCCTTATATTTTTAGGGGTCTGCGTTTTTCCCGTATGAATTAACAAAGACAGCTGGTACTTGACAGGAGTCAGAGAAGACTTCCTCAGCCCAGTGAGTCTTTGATTCTGTCTGGCCTTGTACACAGTGAAGGAAGCAGGCAGTGAAGCATCCTGCAGTTCACATGTGGCCAGCAATGGGCAAAGAATCCTCCTTCTGAATGCAATGAGAATGTTTGCTGAGAGGATCAAGATAAAGAAATGAGTTAGAACCTAAACTTCCATTGCTGTCCAATGCCTTGGCCCCAAGATGGCTGAAATAATTAAGACTACTGGTTTATTTTCTCCTCTCTTAAAATGACTGGTTGTTTTTTTTTTTGTTTTTTTTTTTTTTAATTTAATTTTCCTACTTAAGTTTTCCCAGCAAAGCCATCAAACTTTTCTTCAGAATTACCCACAGGATGAATTTCTCTGCATTAATGAGCAAAAATGAGCTGACAAGATGAGTCACATCCAAATGGAAAATAAATAAATAAATAAATAACTGCCCAATCACACCATAAGAATGCACTGGATGGATGGATGTCCCCAACACCATACTGTGCTGACCGAATACTTGGCTTCACTTATGTTGGTTACTTTTTCCTATATATGGCCTGCAGCAACTTTCAATTCCTCCTGAAAAACAGCTTTGGAAACCCAACTTCTGATGACATTTCTGACATTTCTGAGCCTCTGGATTGCCTCTCCTAAGGGACCTAGCTAAAGCATGGCCACCCAGGACAGAAATTGAACATAAAAGGATTCTCTGAAGGCATGGTGATAAAAAGGAAAAATAGAGTTGGCTGCTTATTTCGATTCAATGATAAACTCTGAGAACCTTAGGTACTCTTAGCTCAGCTTCTAATTTGTGTAGTCACAGACATCTGGCTCCCAGACCTGTTGGATGGATGGAAGGTCACACTGCATGTCACTATGTAGGACCCACCCCCAAGCCTGGGGAGAGCTGCTTCCTTGACACTGTTCATTTTTCACCATGTAAGGAAAGTTGTCTTTTAAAAACCATATGCCGTTTAGCATTTTCTACAAAAGAAAGGAAGGAAAGACAGAGGGAGGAAAGGAGAGAGAGAGAGACAGAGAGAGAGAGAGAGAGAGAGAGAGAGAGAGAGAGAGAGACAGAGAGACAGAGAGACAGACAGAGAGAGGGGGAGGGAAAGAGAGGAAAGTAAGAATGGGAGAGAGGGAGGAAGGGAGGGAGGGAGAGAAAGAAAAGAAGAAGGGAGAGAAGAAAGGAAGTAGGGAAGAAGGAAGGAGAGAGGGAGGGAAGGAGAGGAAGAAGGACAGAGAGAAAGAAAGAAAAAGAAAGAGAGAGAGAGAAAGGAAGAAAGAAAGAAAGAAAGAAAGAAAGAAAGAAAGAAAGAAAGGAAAGAAAGCAAGCCAGCCAAACCAGAGCTTAATTTTCTTCCTTTGCCTCTGCCCAGCTTCACTCCAGTTGGTTCTCATTTGTGGCAATGTGTACTTTGGAAGCAGAGCTCTCTGCCTTCCCGTTAACTCCCACCACCTGGGATATGTTATTTTGACGGGGGCAGGGATGCTGATGCTCCCACTCTGCACTGTAAAACAGACTGTAAAAGAGGTGATCTTTTTGGGGAGTGGGAGGGTCATCTTGCTTGAGCCCTTCCTGTCAGACTATGCTAAGGAGCCAAGGCCTTGGGTCCAGATTCACATACCCATCCAAGAATTGCAAACCCCAGACTCACTTGGGTGGGGTGATGGCTCTCTGAAGCTGTCTCCTCTGTTTGCATCACTTGAGGGGTGAGTCTAATCAAGATGGGCTGCGTGAGTTCAAAACAGCTGGAAAGCATTACAGGTCAAAAGTTGAAATCAAGTTAAGAACAATCGGAATGTGCAAGCCTGTTGTTTCTAATCTCTGCTTCTTCCTCTAATCTGTTCAGTGCTCTTCCTGGAATGGAATGTTTTGGCCAAGGCTGGTATTGTGGGCCAGTGAAAGTGTAGTCATGAAGCCAGTGTTGAAGAAGTCAACAGGAGGAAGTCAACAGTTTATATTTGCTAGGAAAACGAAGAAGAGGGCAGACTCCAGGTGAAACTAGAAAGAAGGAACATATAAGAGACTAAGAGACAGAGATGATAATGCCAGAGAGGTTACTGCAAACTGTTCAAAATCCTTCCTACCTACAACTGTGAGAAGCAGAACCAGAGACATCCATGTCCATCTCAAAATCACACCACATTGAATGGCTAAACTGCACGAGAGTTTAGCATAGGTAGGGGGCGCCATGACTTAGTACCAAGTGATGAAATTTTCCTTGTTTGTTGACCTTTGGCTGACAGAGCTTCTACTGCTCTTCCATCACTGGTCCACATCTCATCTTTACCATACCCTCTCGGTGCAGTCTCCTTTCACACTTCTGAGTCTAGGATCTTGCTGTCCTTGTGTTATTCTTCTTCTTTTTTTTTTTTTTAAACTTTTTAAATGGTTGTTTGTGCATTTCACATCATGTTCCCCAATCTCATTCATCTCCCCATCCCTTTGTACCCACTTTTGGTCCCCCACCAAATAAGACAGAAAGAAAAATCTCATCATGGAAGCTATAATGTGTCACAGTGTGTCCCACACTATACCCTTCTGTCCACACATCTTCATTTGCAAATCTTCATTGCAATAAGTCATTCTTCTATCTATTTTGAGGCCTCTAGCTTGTGCTACACTATCAATACTGGATCCTCATGGGGACTCCTCTTAGATACTCTACTAGTGTCCTGTGTCATAAAGATCTTGCAGCTTTGGATCTGCAGGACCAGCCCTTTCACCTACACCAGCAGATCATAGACAGGATAGATGTTGGGATGGGTCAACTCAAAGCCCTGGATCTGGGCCTGAGAGGTAGCTGGATTTGTTAGCCCACCAGCCCAGCTCTCCTGCACCGCCACCAAGGCAAGCTATCTAGAACTGCCCAGGCTAGCTCACCCAATGCCACAGCAGGCAAAGGGCAGGCTCAGCTTTCCTGCTCTCATGTCCTCAGGGCCAGCTCGTGTGTGCCATGTGAAGGAGGGCATCTCTCCCTCACCCATCCCACTCCATCCCATGACAGACCAGGGGCAAGGCCAGCTCTCCTGCACTCTTGCCCTCAGAGACTACTTTCCTGAACCCCACAGCCAGGATTAGCTCTACTGTGCTGCAGAGATGAGGGTGCAGGGCTTGTTCCCACTCTTCTGAGTGCTGCAACCCATGAGGAACAAGGCCAGCATCGACACTCTTATGACTTGGTGCCAGCTCATCTGCCTGGCACAGGCTAAACAAGGGTCATGGGAAGGAGGGCATCTCTCCCTCACCCAAGCTACCTCACTGGTAGATGGCAGACTAGGGGCAGGGCCATATCTTCTGGGCTCACACTCTCAGGCTAGCTCACTTCCTCCCCTGCCATTGGGGGCAGCTCTATACTAACCAGGCAAGTGTATAAGTGTCTTTTTTTAATACACACACACACACACACACACACACACACACACACGCTAAAGAGTCAACTGGTGGCTGGATGTGGAATGCCTGGTCATCAGAGAGATCAAATACATTTAAGAGTTGGGATCTGTTGGCCAATCTGCTATGAATTCATGGATTTGCTTGCCTGCCACCATCACAAAGCTTCAAAAACAACTTGGCTCTTAAACCACATTCCTATGTTCCCTGTTTGGAACATTTTGTTTTGGTATCTGTCTCTCCTGTATTACGCTTCTTAAAACCTCGACCAGAGCTTTTTTGCACGTTCAGGGATTGATTAACGGTAACACTGGCGGTAGGCAATGATTAAGAGACCTTTGCGGATTGTTGTGTCTATGTTCTAGACTGTATCCTGTCAATGAATCCTAGTTCCTCTTTCATGTGAGTGATGAGGAATAAGGAGTCTGAATATTGAAACTGCCCCACTCTCTGACCTTTGGATTCATTCATATACCCCATCAGCAGAGGGAAAATACCAGCTCAGGAAAAATTCTCTTGTCTCTGCTTATGTTAGGCCTATTATCCTCCACCCCCCCCCCCTTTCTCTCAGATCCTGTTCTCAGCCTCGCATGCCCACCCACAGTCACGCACACTCCCAAAAACTGACAGGAAGGAAATGGATGAATATTCCCACTGTGACTATTTCTGGGGAAGCAAGATCACTGGCGTATCTGCTTCCTCCTTGTGAATTGCTTTTATATTTTCCAGATCTTCTTTAGCAAATGCTTCATCCTCACAAAATGTAGCAAAAAAAAAAAAAAATAATAATAATAACGAGCAATACATGCGAGTGTGCAAACTTCTTCTATGCGTAAAGCTAACATATTATTTCCTTTGTCATTCTCGTTTGGCTGTACCTGAAGGTCTCTGGTGTTCTAAGTGAACCAACAATAGTGTTCATTCTGTATGTGTGAACAGACAGCCTCAGTTTATCTGCTGACCGTATCAGTAAAAATAGTTTTGAGATTCTACTTCTGCTTTTCTTTCACTTTATGTTCTACATCCTTCTTTCTCTCTTTGTTTAAAGATCTTTGTGCTGAATTTCCCTTTTCTTGAGTAAAGAAATTCTTTTCGGCGTGAATAACTGTCCTGTCGCTTATCTTTTCACAGTCCAAATGCCAGCGTTTTAAAAAGGAGTTTCTCCTTCTGCATCTATGCTTATAAACTAATGGCAGCCTCCTAAACATTCATTTAGCACCTGGAAATTTCCAAGGCAGTGTGTTACATTCTGGTTAGAATCCAGTTTAAGGGAGTGCGCATGAATTGTTCATACACAAGGGAGATGAAAGTCTCCAGGAACATGAATTATCAAGTGCAGATTTGTAACCACAAACATTTCTTCTGTGAGGGGCAGCGAGGGAGTGTGTGGGTGTCACGGCCCCTTGCTGCGCTGCAGGGCACAGTGAGCAAGCACCCGTTTTCTCAGAAGTCCCTCTGCCTCTGTCTTCCTTTCTCTGGCTGGCTAAGGGCCTGACGACTCAGATGCTTTCACAACTTTTCTAAATAGGTTACTAGTTCATGAGCCTGATTTTTTTTTTCCCTGCACTCTTGTCGATTTGCCAGCTCACTGTAACCCAAATCAGTCCAGCTTGTGTGAGATGAATTCAATGAGCGTGGAAAAGGCCTCTAAGTCCCCCATGGCTCCCCTGCAGTATACAGCCCCACCCCCACCCCCACAGCTCCTGTTTTTGGATTCCTTCTGCATTTGCAGTTTGAAGTGAGTCTCTCTAACAGGCCAGAGCCCCCTATCTCTGGAGATTTTTCAGCCCCCTAAACCATCCCAATAGGCTTCTTGGTCATTTCTCATTGCTTAGATCTATAAATATTAATTGCAAGCCTCATATTTTAAAACCCCTTTGAGCATATTAAGTATTTAGCCACATAAATCAATCCTAAACTAATCTTAGTGGTTTAGTCAGAGTTTCACAAGTTCGCAAACTTTCCATTTTAAACCACCACTGCTCATGGGGTTTGCTGGGGTGGGGTTGGGGGTATTTACTGGCTTTTCAATCAGCTGATTCTTCCTTGATGAAGAAGCAGGATGAGAAAGGGGCAGAAAAGAGAAGGAAGGGGAAAGAGGCAGTGACTTGAGAAAAGGAAAGGCTGGGGGAAGGAGGTGGATCAAGGGAAGAAGGATGAACTCTACAGGGACTGAGAACTACATTGATTCTCTAGCTCTCCCCAGGGGTTCTGAGCAAGCCACTTAACCTCCCTGGGGCTGGCCTAGTTGAGGGACTTTCCCCAGCATCTTCCTTATGAGCTCTTTCTTCTTTAGTGCTTCTTTACTGGGACATGCTTGGAAAGGCATCGCCAGGTAGCATAGGAAGCTTTGACCTCTGGTCTAAGAGAGTCGTTAAAGCGGATGGAGGGACCCCAGGATTAATAGCCAAGGAGGGGGCACCAATTCTGGATTCAAGATTAACTGGAGAAGCCTGTCCGGACAGCAGTGGGTTCTAACTCCCCACAGGGGAGGCATATCAGATAACTTGTGTATCAGATATTCACATTACAATTCTCTCAACAGTAGCAAAATTAGAGTTAGAGCATAGCAACAAAATAATTTTATGGTTGGGGTGTCACCGCAATGTGAGGAGCTGTATTAGAGGGTCCCAGCATTAGAAAGTTTGAGAAGCACTGTTCTACAGCTATTGCTGTGTGTCCCTCTTGAGCAACACTAGAAGTTGGATTAAACCTCCTGGGTATAATCCAAAGTAAAATCCGAGGATTATATACACCTCCTTTGTATCATCCATGGGCCTTGTCGATGAAAGCTTGACATCATTGGATGTTTTGTTCCAAACTACTTTACAGGGCACCAAGGCATGGAGGACTAGGTAACAGAGTGGCCCAAAGAGGAGAGTCATTCAGACCAGGGTAGAAATATTGACTTTTCCAATTTCGCAACAATAAACCAGGCACCTCTCCTCAAATCTCCCTCAGATATAAAGGAATGATGCTTCTATATGTTTCTTGGGTTTGTTATTCAGAATAAAAGAGATCGTGCTGTAACACCGATAGCTCAGGGCCTGACTCATAGTTAGTGTTCAATAAATGTGAGCTTTTATTATTTCCATATTTCCTGCATCCAGAGACACCATCGATCGGAAGTCAAAGCGTCAATTTAATAACTTCTCTGGGGGAAAAACAATATATTAAACACACATTCCCATCTTAACACATCACAATTTCAACAATATTAAAAGGCAAAAAGAAATGTGTCTTGAAAAATCAATGATATATGGTCTTATTGTCACATTCTGGAAGCTTTTAAGTCATTTGCTGGTTACCCTGCCTTCCCCTGCTTATCCTGGCACCCTCAGGAGACATACATGTACCTGGAAAATAAAGAAATCAGCATTGATTCACCAATGCACCCTGGGTGACTAGCCCAAATGCCAAGTGAGTTAGCAGATACAATGTTTGGATGCCCTATTAATGCAAGGGGCTGTTTACAAAATCACCATCAGTTCATATGGCACTTCCTCTTATGTCTTTATAAATTCCCATGACTTAGTATCATGCTTGCCTTGGCTGGAGGGTTTGCTTACATATTCGAGTACCTATGCGCTAAGGATTGGAATTTTCCTTGATCCATGCACATGAGATATGGGGATTAATTGGAAAGGACATGTAGAGCACATACCATATTGTTTGACAATGAAATCTTAACAAATTACACTTAAAACTGAATAAAAACAAGGGTAGTACGTTGAACATGACCAGCTTAAAAAGCATTGTTAGTTTTAACACCCTTTACCACTACAGATATACATTAGACAGCCATAAATACCTGCTTATAAAATCAACTTCAATTCCTCCTTTCTGTTTGTATACCAAAAAAACCATCAACACGGAAGTCATCTCCAAGTTCAAAATAATTTTAGGCGTCTATTCAGCAACAAAAACAGTTGTTCAAGCACTCAGTTGGCATTTGTTATGCTCCACTTCATGGTAGGTATATGCAGATGCAGCACGTGAGAAGCCATGTGGATTAGCCTGCAGGATAGGACTTGCACATGAAAGAAAAGTTCCTTATAAATAGAGTCCCATGTCAGTTAGTAAGCAACATTGATTCGGGAAAGAGAGAGCATCAATCCTGTTGCTGCTAGACCTGTTGGCTGTCTAGATTGACAGGGAGGGAGATTCTCTGGCTTTATACTGCTCAACCATTATAGAAAATGAATCAAACCCTAGGCCAGGGGACCTGGCAGAAGCCAAATGATGTTTCAGAGACGTGTTAAACAATTAGAGGGCTTCTTGTGGTAAGAAAAGTAAAATTTTACACATTCAACTGTCTGGAGGACAAGTATAATTACATGAATAAAAGTTGTTTTTCAATTTTAACTTATTACCGGGCTTCACTTTTCAAATAACTAGCACAAATAATAAATGAAGTCCATTTGCTCTAATTGGGGAAAGTGTTCTTGACAAGAGACACTTCTGATGTGTGCTCTTTGTTGATGAGGATGGAGACAGTTTACCAGAGAGCCATAGAGGCAGCTTATTATCAGAACCAAAGAAAGACACGCAGAGCAATGTAGAAAGTGCTGATTCCCATTCTCAGACCTAGACTGGGGGACAAATGAGATAGAAAACATGAGTCTGGAACTATTGGACTGGACTGCAGTGACCAGGCTGGGATTCAACCATAAGAAGACTTTCACTGATGGCCATGCCAGGCTGGGAAAGCACTGAAGCTGAAACAGGACTTTCAGTGGGGCACAAACAGGTAAAAAAAAGGTCAATGACAAATCATGGTCAATTATCAGGAACTTGTTCAGTGATGCTGACTGTAAGAGGAACTCAGAGCTGTGCTGTTTGGATTGTTCTAGACTTTAGATCTTGAGTGTACTTGATGAGCTCGGTTGATAAGGGTTTCAATCTCTGCTACACTGGAAAATGGTGGGACTTATCAGTGACTGGGCTTGAAGGAAAGAAGTCAGAGCATTGGATATTAGAACAGGGACATTAGAACCTCATCCCATCTTCTCGCTTGCTTTCACTTATAGCTAAAAAGTGATTGCTCGACCACAGGCTTCTGTCATGATGTTATGGTTTACTACAAGTCCACAAGCAATGGAGCCAACAGAACATGGGTAAAATACCCAACACGGTGAGCCAAAGCAAACTTTTCCTCTTTTTTACTTATTCACTTCAAATACTTGTTACAGATGACGATTGCCTCAAGAACTTACTACAATACTGGAAAAGTGATACACTGTTTGTCAGCACTATAGACCAGGAAGCTTTGGGCAGGGAAGTGCTACAAAGTAACACATGTTTGAGTTCCAGTAGTACCGAGATTTATCTGCAATATTGAGAAACTTGGGGAAAATTCTTGCAATTGTTCAACCAATGACGGAAAAGGTCAAAGGTCAGGTGAGCAGCTGGAAGGACCTTGGAGATCAATTAGATGAGAAGAGAGGTTAGGGGAAACATCCTGTATTTCTACATTGTGAGAAATAAGGTTGTTAGGTTGTACTACAGAATGTTCTGGAACACTTACAGCAATAGTCTTCATATTGGTCCTCAACAAATTACATAATGACTATGAAACAAAAGAATACCACTTGTCTTGTGAGGAAGTGTATCCTAGGCATAAGGCATTGGCAGAAGTGAATTTTCAAACACAACCCAGAACAAGAAACAAAACAAAAGCAAAACAAACAAACAAACAAGAACTCTATATTCACCTGTAATAAAAGTATTTCACATTATATCAGTCCATTATATTAAGCTATATAAGAAACCCAGGGCACTTCCAGGATGTATTCTAATATGCTGATTACCAATTTTTGCCATCCTGGGTGAATGTCCACTTCATAAAAGTTATATATGTGTGTGAAAAGTTGTATACAAATGTATTCAAATTTTAACTATAGAAACATACTCTTATCTGTAGAGGGAATAGCTTGCTCTGCCTAATGCGGGCAGGCCTTATCCAATTAATTCAAGACTGAGTGGAACAAAAGGGCTGAGTAAGAGGTAGCACCTGCCTGGCTCCAGGGGCTGCACCATCAGTCCTCTCTCTCCTCTGACAGGAAATTGCTTCATCATGCATCCAGTTCTCTGGCATTCTAACTCAGATCAGAACCACACAATCAGCACTCTTGGGACTCCAACTTGCCAGTTGTAGATCTTAGGACTTCTTGCTTCTGTAATCAGTTTGCTCTCTGTATCTCCAGGCTCTGCGTGTCAGGATGCAGTCAATGGCAAACAGAAGACAAAAGGTGTTAGTGTTGAACTGATGCAGACTTTCCCTCTTGTCATTATTCTCTGCATAGCATGATTATTTATGTAGTGTTTACATTTTCGCTTTAGATATTACCAGTAATTTGAGTTGATTTAAAATATATGGGAGGATTTGTGTAAGTTGAATGTAAATACTGGGTTATGTAATGAAATTGAGCATCCACAAATTTTGTTATATATGGATGATCCTGGAACCAATTTTCCACGTATACTTAGGAAGGACTACAGATTCAATTGTACAACATTGTAAGAATTTTAATAAAAGTAACAACAATAATGCTTCCCATTTTGGAATGCTAATGCCATATGCTTCGTAGAAGCTGGTAGGTTCTGACAACAATCTTGTGAAGTAGAATATAAAGCCTATTTAACAAATAAGGAAGTAAAAAGAAAATATCATGTTTGTCCCAAATAGAATAGGGCCAGAAGCTAGGAATCTCTCTATTCTAGACACCACTGTCACCATGGCAGAGCCCAGAGTAATGTAAAAGAGTCTCAAATGGGGGATTGCCTATGCCAGATTGACAAGTAGGAATGTCTGTGGGACGTTGCTAGTTGACATAGGAGGGTTCCACTGTGGGAGGTACCATCCCTAGGCAAGGGGATCCTGAACTGTGTAAACAAGCTAGCTAACCAAGCCACTAAACAATGCTCCTCTGTGGTCTCTGCTACAGTTCTAAGCTGCTGCTATGTCTTTTCTCAATGATGGGTTATCATATGGAAGGGTAGGCCAAATAAACCCTTCCTCTTAAAGTCTCATTGGCCATAGTGGGGCAGAACTGAGAAAGGTAGGAAGCCATATTTCTCCATGATTTCAGCTTCAAGCTCCTGCCTTGAGTTTCTCCCACAGTTCCTTAATAATAGGCTCTAACCTGGAAGAGAACATAAAGCCTTTTCTCGCCATCTTGCTTTTAATCATGCTGTGCCCCAGAGCAACAAGAGAAAACCAGGCCATGTTGCACTAGATGGTCTTCTAATTTCACAGGGCTGTTTCGAGGAATATGGGCATGATTTTTCTGCTTTAGGCATTAATCTGAGAGATCTTTATGACCTCACTTTTCAGGAACAGGCCAACTGTATACCCTTGCTTCCGAACATTTGGGTTATTGACAGGCTCAGAACTTTTGCTTGTTTTCACAATCCCAGCCCTCTAGAATACATACCTTCCTTATGAAATTTTCAACCAAACAAATGAATTCAAGCCAGAAAAGCAAACACATTTTGGATAGAATAGTCATCCTTTTCAATCAGTTTCTGTGTTTCCTGTATAAACCAGAAGCCCAGAGGTACTATTTCTGAGAACATTTTGTAATGGAAAATTTTACCTGAGTGCTATTTAGTGTGATCATTATTATCTTCGTTATTAATAATAACAATTTATAGAGTGGTTGCAACAGACTCTGTCATTCACCGACTAAAAGCACAAGCCTGCTTCCATATTTAAGTCAGCAAACAGAGTGAGAAGAGGAAACTCCAGCGGAAGAAATTAAAATAGATGGTTTTATCTTGGACAGACATCTACCTTCGGGGGCCAAGAAGCAGGTAATAAGAGAAAAAGATTCCAACAAAATGTAAGCCAAGGACAAACATTTCCTCCACTCTGTCACAGCAAGTGACTTGGTCTGTTGAAGGTCACTGAGCCTTGCCAGAGTCTGCAGCAGCTTGACGGATTAACTTCTTCCAATAGGTGGATGTCCCAAGCCAGTTCTTACAAATAAGATTGCTCATGACAATAAGAATACCAGAATCTCAGTAGGAGTGGCTTTGCTTTACACCCTATGCCATTCTTCTACTGAAGGGATTGAAACCTAGGTGAGCATAGGTCCATGTGACAGTTTTACTAATGGGCACACTGCACCACATTGAGACTGCCTAAATAAAAAGTACCCAGGTCCTTGCTTTAGCTAGCAGCTCAGAGACAGTTTCAACTAACAAACAGTATACTCAGAGATGATAGAAAATATCCAGATTCTGCCCTAGATGAGGATGGGACTTGGGGATTTATATTTTAGAAATAAAACTCCGGTGGTTGCAGAATGACAGATTCACTCCAAGTGTCACTGAGGATGAACAACTCTCAATGACATCTGGCAAGAGTCCAAAATAGCACAGACTATGAGGAAATCCTCAAAGCTTAGGGAGACGGAAAGTGTTATCTTCAATGGGCCAGTAATCAGATTCACATCAGTTTCTACCTTTTGATGAAAAGCATATTTCAATTATACACCTTACCTGCATACATATAAGCACATCAATGTTTCAGCAGAGAGTGCTTTCTGCAAAACAATAATAAAATGGAAAATATACTTGAGCCAAATGAAAAAGAAATCCAAGGAAAATAGAAAAGAAGTCCAGGAAAGTCAAGGGGAAATGGAAGGTAAACCCTGAAGGGCAATCAAGTAAGATCTCAGGGTGACAAGCGTGTGGCAGGGAAGCAATCAGTCCAAATGGGGACAGGAAGTTGAGAGGTGCCAGAAATAACCTCTTTCAGAGGAGAACAGCTTCTGTCATCGGATTTGTGTGAAGAAGGCACTGGAACTTCTTAATAGGAAGACTGTGACATGGCTTTGTTTTTTTGTTTTTGTTTTTGTTTTCTATCAATAAGAAATAATAAAGGGATGCCTGGTAAAACACAATGCCTGGAAAGCCCTAAGCTGGATACAGACTCAAGAAAGCAGTATTCATTGGATATAAACAAAGGAAGCATTTCTTTTATGTTAATGATTTTGTTGTTGTTGTTGTTATTGTCCTTTTGGTTGGCATGAGTTCAGAGACATCGAGTCTGTGACTCAGTAGGTACACAGAGTCTATAAGTCCTTCAGTCTGAGTCCAGCGAGGCAACAAGATTCAGTGTAGGCAGCAAGAACAGTCTTGAGTGAATATATGTCACTGACATGGGCAGAGCCATGATATCAAGACCCCCCAATGACTCACCAGTATAGGAGTGGCAAAGCCTTCTCTGGGTGAGGCTCAGAGAGATAACAATGCTTCCTCTGGGCCAAGTGCGAAAGCTGATAATCTGGGCAGAAAATGTCTACCAGTTTTCTCTCCCCTCTGCCCCTGCCCAGATATTTCTGCCCAAGACTGCTCCCTACAGAGACCTCTTCTACTGAGACTAGCTAAATCGTCTTCCTCTATGTGCTGTACACCATAAATCCTGCCTCCTTGTTCAGCTGTGTGTAATAACTCCAATTCTTTGTCCCAGGGTATATAATAAACACACAGAACTTTGGAGGTGCTGTTGTGATGGGGAAATCCACCAGAGAATACCACACAGTTTCCAACCAATCGAAAGTCTATTCTAGCAGCTCTCAGGTATTCTGGACTCAAGGATAGTACTGGGTGTTTAGGGTAAAGGGTTTTTAAAGGCAAAAAGCGCATCTAGATATCTCACTCTGCAACTTCAGGGGAAGGCTTTGCTCAAGCAAGCAGTTTAACAGACATTAAGATAAGCAGTTAGCTAGAGGGGGAGGTTTTCATAAGCAGGCAGTTTGACAGAAGCTAAGTTAGCAGGGCATCTTGACCTTGGATTCCTAGAATAGCATTGAGTAATTTTCCTTGGGGGCTTCCCATCAAGGAGATCAAATTGTAGTTAAACCTAAGATAGCCTCAGCAAGAATAAAAAACAAAACAAAAAAAAAAAATCTCTGCACTGTCTTGCCCTGTCATACTGTGGCTTCTTTGTTACAGAGAGCCCAGCCCCCAATCCTAGTTATTCTGTGTCTGTACCTATGTGACTGTCCTTCCTTGATTCCCTCCTTGTCCAGCTATGTCAATCACTGGATCCATATAGAGCATGGCAATCTGCCTTGAGTTTATGGACACTAAGAAGCCACAAAATAAACTGGCTCTGACAAGAATTCTGAAGCTAGGGACTTCTCAAACACCACGTGTGCCATGCAGAAGCTCTGTGGCCTTGCACAAATTACTTTAGCTCTCTGTACCTCCTGTTATCTCATCAGTGAAATGTCACCCCTGTCACAGAGATTAAATGAGTTGATGCATATCAGATGTCAATAATAGAATCCTGCTGAGGATAAGAACCCAAATATAAAGTGGTATCATGAGTGTTATGATAATAAAGTGTACAAATAATGAGTGATTTCCCATGCAATTACTGCTCTTAAAGTTAGTCGCTCAACAAACTGTAGATGAGCAAATAAGAACACAGTCACATAAAGTAAATACAGAAACCAAGGTGGAAAAAAGAAATAACATAGCTGCAAAGATAGAGGTAAATAACCAAAAGTATATGATGTTATTCATTTATTCACAGAAAGTAGAAATAGCCAAACACTATATAAATATATTAAAAACTTTTCACATATCTATATGCTCTAAATCATTTCATACATAATTGCAATCAATTTTAATTTGTTATTTAATTATCATAAACTATAAATATATGAATGCACCTATAGTAGATATTTGTTTCTGTTTCATCTTCATAATTGATTGTGACAATAGTCAAAATTATTAATCAATGACTTTAAATATAATTTGAAAAACAAGCACTAAACACAACATTTACTAATAACTAATAAGCAGGTGGGGGAGAATAAAAGAAGAGCTGAATTATGACTTATGCAGCTTTGGGGTGTATGCTATGGGCCAGAAACTGCTCTCATAATTCTGCACACTATATGAGTCACTGAGTCCTCTAACAATACCAAATGTTAGGTAGCTTCATCATTATTAGCATTTTACAGATAAGGAACTTGCAGCAAAAGACACCAGATATCAGCCCTGGTCCTCTGACCTAGTGAAGGTGTTGATTCTGGACCACTTCCCCGGCTGCCTTTTAAGAAGCTTTGTCTTTCACAGTGGGAAGTAGAAAATGGTGGTTTGCATATTTCATTTAGAGTAAGGTGGCAAAGGTCAAAGGAAAAAGACACAGCAATAGTGGAATGAACAATGGCCACGCCTATCCCGAAATCTCTACGTGGAAACGCTCTTTGCAGATGTAGCCATTTTAAATGAGACCATATGGGATTAGGTGGATCCCAAACCTGATAATTTGTGTCTATCTAAGAAGAAGAGGAGACACAAACACAAGCAAGGGAAATTCCACTTGGCGTTTGCAGCAGAGACTGGAGTAACAGCTTCAAGGTAAGGGTCAAAATAGTCAGGAAAACCAGGAAGAGGCAAAGAAGAGCCCTTCTCTCCAGCCCCAGAGAAGATGTGGCCCTGAAGGCTCCTTGATTCAGAGTTCTTAGGCTCAGGAACTAGGAAGGAAAAAAAAAAAAAAAAAAAAAAAAAAAAAAAAAAAAAAAAACCATGCGTCTTGCTACCTGCTTATGGCAGGCAATGTTTCACACCTATGAAATAAACCAACTAAGATTTCAAAAGAAACTGAACGTGAATTGAAGGGAGAGTTTCACTGCAGTTGATGGCTTGCACTACTTTTGGCTGAAACAAACAAAATAAAACAAAGCAGTGTGTTACCCTCTCAACATCGTCTCTCTTTCTTTTACCTGCCTTAACAAAGACATTGTTCAAGGCAAGGAGGCCCACATCCCACAGAACTGAAGCAGTCTCTACCCAGTAAATGTATAGGAACTGACAACGCCTTCCACTCAGCCAGCAAGAATATGAAACCCTCAGACAAGCAAACTACAAGGAACAGAATTCTGCCAGTTACCACAGAAGCTTGGAAGCTTGCATGTATATCCTTCCCTAGTCCCACCTAGTTTTCCACTGAATACCTTGATTTATCCCTCTGTGTCCCTGAGAGGATTCAGTTACTGTGTTTTCACAGATGCCGCTATCACAAAGGCAAGTTGTTCGAAGCCACCACAATTGTCATTTTATTATTCATCAATCGCTAGCTAATATTCTCCCGCAAGTAAATGTAACCAAGACAGGCAAGCAAAAGAAACAGTTTAACAAACTGGGACTCTACTTGCCTTGAGCGTTTCACACCCTCCCCTCTGAACGTCACACCTAACAAGTGCTTGCCAGTCTAAGACTCCCGTCTGCACCAAGCTGCACAATGAGATATGTCTCTTCTCCCCTTGAGAACTAGCAAACTTAGAATCTGCCCAATCATTCCCTGCTTGTACCTTGTAGGGAAGATAGGAAGCCAATCCATTCTGAGTTGATGTGGGGAGCATAATCAATTAGGTAACTATGTCTTCAAGTGAACTTTGAAGGAGGCTTTCCTACTTACCACCTAACGCTTACACAGAATTGGGAATAATATGAAATAATATGCACCATAGAAAGGAATATACAAAGTATAAAAATGATCATGTGACCCAAAATAAATTCCCTTGGTAACCAATCCCTTTCTTTTTTAGACATTATAGAAAGAAGCCAGAGGCAAAGCCTGAGAGCCCTTGAATATCTTCACTCTGGTGGCCCACTGCTCCCTGGCAGTGTCTTCTGATCTTTTCTATTGCTTTACTTTAAATAAAATTTCCTCAGACTGCGTTGCAATCTGTATGCGTTTCTGTTTCATTCTTGAACAAGAGGTCAAGAACCTGGTAACTCCGGGTTCAGCCACCTAACCCAGTATCATAATGATGAATGTAATAAGACGATGGCAAGTAGTCAGTTGGAGGGGAGACAGACTGGGAAATCAAGGCATGGGTGATTATAGTAGCATGAGCAGTTTTGTGGAGATGATTAATAGCGTAGCTCAGTGATAACCCATGGATCCCCAGTGGCCCTGCATGTTCTGACTTTCCTCTGCCTGCATAACGACATCTGGAATTTATTTTAAAGCAAGATAATTACTCAAATCAAGGGCAAAAATTCACAGTGTTGTCTCAGATTATATTCATAGTAATCACTGCATCCAACACCCCCAACTCTGTTCCTAGAAGGGGCTGAGTGTTAAACATCAACTTAGTAGGCAACTTTTTTTTTTTTAACTATTGCTGAATTTGCCATTATTATAGCATTTTGATTTTGCTTAATTGCTCCAGTTTTGTTTTGCTTTTTGTTTTGTTTTGTGGTCTGATCTCAGGTGGAAAAGTGAGAAATAGCAGATTCAGCAATAATCAATAATTGATTTTATGAGGAATACAGATGTATTGCACACTCTGATTATTAAAAACACATTGCCTTGCATACCATACACTTCAGTTATGGTTCCCTAGTCCTCAGTGCTCCCCCTGCTTAATCGTTCCCATAAGCTGTATATTCTTCATTCCCTGTCAGGCAGAGGAAATAAATAGTTAAAAACCTAAGTGCTCATCAGACACGAGGCAGAGTTCATAAATGAAAGTGGGCAGCCTGGGGTAATTTAAGATATTGCTGTGAGCTGGTGTTGCCAAAATGATGTACTTATTGAACCATAAACAAAAGCAATTAAGATGAGATGTTGATTACTGTGAAGAAACGCTCCTTGGTAGTATAGTGATTCAGAATCACAGGGGAGTCTCATTTGCATAAGCATCCAGAATCCTAGGATGTCCAGGAAGGTTTACAGGTATTCTTTGCAAAAGGATTCTTAGGAATCCTGGGGGGAAATCTTGAGAAGCCCCAAAGATGACCTTCTTTTGCACAAGGCATCACAAAGTAAGTCGCAGGGCTGACTAGTTAGTTCTTTGTCTGCCACCAAGACAGGGAAACCCTTTGAGATAGATGGACACATGGCTAAAATCATAATCAGAAAGCAGTCCTGGCTAAAAAGAAAAATCACAGCCTCAGTCTACTTTTGAAGGACTCAGTGCAGAGGATGTGAAGGAGACATCCTGAGAGTGACCTTAAATGTCAGTTCCCTTCCTCCAGGCTTGGCCAAAAAGTAGCTGTGATTTTAAGGGCCAGGCAACAGAAGCATGGATCACCATCTGGCCTGATGCAGGCATGCCATGCATCACCGAAACATGCCTGTGCTGGAGTTTCTGCAAGAGAAAAGGGGTGCTCTGCTTATTATAAACCTGGAAACAAAACTAGAGTGACTGGTGTAAGCAAAGAAACAAAACTGTCGTACAACAATCTCCCAGTTGACCCAGCCGGGACCCCTTTCCAACAACTAATGACTCCTGTGGAAAGCTCTAGGCAATGCTTTAAACAGCTTCTGGATAAAAGAAGCAACCCTGATTGTTGAGAATTGTGCCCAGAAATATCTAAGAATGAGGCACACAGTGGGCCCTAGACAACTGTTTACAGGGAGGAGAGGAGAGAGTCGAAAGAAATGGTACCAGATGGTAGGATGGAGAACATGCACCGCTGTGACTGAAGTTAAGGTCAGGACTGACATTTATAAGTGCCTTGAGGAGGCTGAGAGAGTTGAAAGATCACGCTGGGGCGACGTGCCCCAAGACACATCTGAAGCAATGGGCAGGAACAAGAAAGTCAGGAGAAGAAAAATGAGCATCCAGCTAGACAGATGATGTTGGGTCAACTCAATCTTTCCTCGTCTGTCTAGAGAGATGGCAGGCACATGTCACAGCATGCCGATCAGCCCCAGGAAGCAGTGATTGGCATCTGCAAGCCTAGTATCTGGGAGTAGATAGACAGGGAGACAGGTCCAAATGTCACCAGCCGAAGGCCAGAGCACATCTCAGCCTGACTAGGGCCACTCAGACAGGTGAGTGACCGCCGGACCAATGCAATCACCCTGAGAAGTGCTTTGAATTTCATTTCAAGTGGCCAAGTCATATAACTGGGAGCTATGTCCCTGCTAGTACAGATGTGGATTAAACAGGTAGAACCTGTAGAAAGAAAGTTGCTTGTTAAGAGTAGATATTTTATCCTAGACTCCACTAAGAGTGTAACATCATTATGTTGAATAGTTAGAAAATTATTAAGTGGGGTTCAATTTAACGGATAAAGAAATGGATTCAGATAAATTAGACTTTAACTTTTTACATATGGGCTGAGACGATAGTTTATATTGGACTTGCCATGATGCTGAGTCCAATCCATAAAATTCATGTTAAAAAAAAAAACAGATGATATGGCACATCATTATTATCCTAAGACTAGAAGAAAGTGGCCAGGGAGAGGCAAGTAGATTCCTGCCCAGTACTTGCTAGATAGTGACTGTAGTGGAATTGGTGAGCCCAGGCCAATGAGATAGCTTGTCTCAAAAGACAAAAAATGTAGAGGGTTCCTGAGGAATGATAGGAAATTTTATCCTTTGTTGTTTTCCACATACACATGTACACACATGCATATCAGCACTCACAGACACACACACACACACAAGACTAGAAATAAAAACAGGATCAACTCTTGATTTAGTTAGCTATGGAAATCTTGGTGTTTCTACTATTTTTCACTTTAGATATTGACATCTAGATATTACAAGGTATTCAAAGTGAAATACTCCCCCTCCTCCAAAGAGACAAATGAATGTAAATGAGTTTCAATGTATGTTGGACTACTGTTATCACTCTTCTACTGATGAAAGAGAAATAATTTATGGGGTATACAGAAAATCTGATGATATAAAGGGATAGCAAGAAGAAAAGATGTCTTCACTCTAGTGCTGTGTTGGTCTGCTCCATGGTCCAGCATTTCATAATAGCAGATTGAGTTGTAAATCACAAGGAGGAAGGTCTGAAGGTTGAATCATTGTTTCTCCATAGCCCAGAATTCACTCAACAAACATCATCAAATGTCTATCACTCAATACTCTGGCTCCCATGAATACACATATATAGAGAGGATGTCCTGACAATACAATCAGGTTCAATGGTATACAAAAAGGTGTTGACAAGGTCTTGGAATGATCAAGTTTATAGGATTATATTACTTAATTCACTTATTGACTAACATCGGTCAAATGACAGCACCAGGATGGACTACTACAGGTTCTAGGGATGATTCGGTGAACAAGAGGGTCTTAAGATCTCTGGTCTCTTTAGGCTTATGTGAAAGTATCACATATCCTCTCAAGAGCATCTATCATGTTTCTTCTTTACATGTCTGAAAAAAAGCACTCTGGTCATGAGAACTAAGGGTATAATTCTTAGACATATGAAACTGCAGGTTAAAGTCTGGGATTTCTCACATCCTCGGAGATCACCAAATAAACTATTGCATTGGAAAAATGTGTCTCCAATTCTAACATTTAAGAAAATGATATTTTCACTGTAAGACATTAGAAGAACTAATCAGAGAAAGCTAAGCTATGCAACCTAACGCCCAAATACTGGAAGCAGGAAAACACAAGTTTGCCTTCATTAAATCTGACTGTCTTAGCCAATCTTTTGTTGCTATCACAGAATACCTGAGACTGAAAACTTATGAAGAAAACCTATGGCTGGGACTGGAGGGATGAGAGTGCTCACTGAACAAGCATGAGGGCCTGAGTTTGAATCCTCCTCACTTCCACAAAAGGCTAGGTATAGAGACTCAGGGACCTTTAAGCCCAGCACTGTGGGATGTTGAGGCAGGAGGATTACCAGGCTTTTGGCTACCTGAAAAACAGCAAGCTCTAGGTTTAGTATTTAAGATCATGTCTTAAGGGAATAACATAGAGAGTGATATAACAAGACATTAGGCATCCTTCTATGGCCTCCATGCATATTCACAGGTGTGCATAGACATACACATGCTCGTGCATACACCAAACACACATATACCCAAAAGAAAGAAAAAATTGGGGAGGGGGCTATTACTCAGAGTTCTAGCAGCTGAGAAGGTTAAGATGAAATGGTCACATCTGGAAGGAGTGTCCTGCTGCATCAACCCATAACAGAATAAAAGACAAGTGGGGACATTTGAAAGAGCGTGAAAGTCAGCCTGATTTTATGACAAACCCTCTCTTCTTCTGATAACCAATTCAATCCCATAAGCGGAAGAAATCACTCAAAAAGCCATAAATACATTCATAAGGGCTCTACCCCCAACCCTGAATAGCTCCTACCTCCTAACACTTCTGCAAAGCAATCACATTTCAACGTGATTTTTCAGAGGGGGCAAAACCTATTGAAATTATGCACTGCACATGTCAGCTCATAAGCTTTGAATTTCTACTTCTCACTGCAATCCTGTCACCACAGTGGATCTTGGATTCTGGGATTCTGGGGACATATTTATGGTTTGAAAATGCTACTTTCATTAGAAAATAGACAACTCCGAATTTCTAATGGCAGAAGAGGAAGGAGGAAAAGGTAGAGGCACGGAGACTAAGATGAAATATTTCTCTTGTCACATAGAGTGTGACATACAGGAGGAAGAAGAGATTTGAAAGATGCCTTAGAAGTACTCTCCTACAGGTCAAGCCTATTGATGGGATGCTATGGTGAGAGAAAGGGAAGAATTGAGCATTGCTGGGACCCACTGTGGTTTATTAAGCAGAAAATAGAGCTAGCAGTAAAGACTCAGTTGGAGCCAGACAGATTAATGAACTGTAGGCACATTCAATATGGCGCCCCCCAGTGGGCATTCTGGAGGTAACAGCACTAGGAGTTGGGTCTGATATTCTGTACTTTATACTAAGCAGGACAAGAGATCAAGAAGAGGTATCATTAGAATTCAGGTGGTATTGTTCATCGCGAGAATAAATGATTGACTGGGAAGAGCTAGCAGAATGCGAGGGTCACTTTTTGCTGTCAATTTGACGGGATTTAAAAATCACCTAGGACATTGGTGAGACACACTTCTGTATTTATCTGTTGGAATTAGTAGAGTACAGGAAGACCCACCTTGAGCATAGGTAACGTTATCCCATAAACTGGAACTCAGGATTGAATGAAAAAGGAAACAAGAGAAAGGGAGCTGGGCCCTGGCATTTCAGCCCTTCCTTCCTTCCCTTAAGTTGCTTCTGTTGGGTACCTACTCTCAACGGTGAAAGCGACTAAAGCGAGGAGCATGGTAAGAAGGAGCAGTCCACCATCTGAGACAGGGCATCTGATTCAACACCAAGAGCAAAGGAACCCTGCAAAGTCCTGTTCCTCTCACACCCTTGTCAAGATGAGCATGGCAATAGTTCTGTGAGACCTACCTTCCTCCACTGGGTACAGAGAGATATGAGAAATCATATTAGCTTTGCATAAGGAAATGCCACACTTTAGGGGACCAGCCTAGAGACACAGAGTATTTGGTCAATGATTGAAATCAAGTCTGAAACGAGAAACTGAAAAGATGAAATTTGCCTATTTAGATTTCCAGAACTTTCTGAATAAGTCATCTTTTCTCCTCTTGTGTGAGCTAGAAGTGTTCAAGAAGCCCCACTATGACCCTATCAAAAATTCTTTAGGTTTTTTTTCTTAACCAGACCAGCAAGATTGATGAGTTTAGCTCACTGAGACAGACGCAATTGGGATCATCACTATTTGCCAGTATTTATCTACGTTTATGTTAATGGTTTTGTTCTTGATCAGAGCTGTCATGAAATTCAGGAAATGTTTATTGCACTCCAAGTTTGCCTGTGATAAATTATATGGGAGCCACAGACTAGCCAGGACATATATTGTGCAGAAAACATTTCCTTTATTTATATGGTTTTTTTTTTTTTTTTTTGATCCCAATACCACAGGCTTCCTGCATACTTGGGACCAAACCAAGTCAATTTTTCATATTCTGCTTTGTCATCCGATTGATTGAATGTTCCTTGTGGTTGGTCTTTGCAGAGAAAAAGAACACACACACATTTTCCTCTGTCTGTCTGTCTGTCTGTCTGTCTGTCTCTGACATGCTTTTTCTTGCCTATTTTCCCCAAAGGGAAATTTCATAAAACTTAGAGGGCTGGATGTCGGTCCTAGTGTACACTTTTTCCTAGCTCCTTATGATAGGGAACATGTAAGACAAAGGAAAATTTTGTAAGGCACTTTCAGAAGTCGGGCTATCTGTACACTTCAGATGCATGCATTGTCCTATTTAATCTCCCTGAAACTGTTATATTCATGTTAGATCTGAATAAATATCTGCTATGGTGGCCATGTACTTACTGCCCATGGCCACAGCTGAGCTCAGCTTTTGTTTCCTGTAACTCAACTATTCTTAGAAGACAACTATTCTTATTCCCTAATATCCCATTCATGTCTATGTCCACGGCACAATAACAGCTGAATGGCCACAATGAAGATCATCAGGTTTATAAAGCCTAGAGTGTTGACTATCTGGTCTTTAAAAGAAATAGTCTGCTGATTCTTGATTTAGAAAATATTATGCCCACAGATTGCACATTTTTTATGGTGACAAAATACCTTAATTGGATAATGTATATAAAAAAAGAGCTGTAGTTAGATTATAGTTCTGGACGTTCAAGCATGATGTTGACTTCTGCTGGGCTTTGTTGAGGGTCTCATACAGATGGACTCACAATGGCACCCACATCTGCAGGAAAGATGATGTTTTTGAATACCAGGTTGCTCCAGTAAGATTTAAGTCTGTGAAACCAATGACCTAACCACTTTCTGCCAGATCCCACCTCTCAAAGGTTCTATCACTATTTAACCCCATCACAATGGAGACCCCTTTAATGGCTAGTTTCTATTGTCAAATTGACAAAATCAGTAATTAACTAAAATCCAAGTGTCTGGGTTCACCTGTGAGGATTTTTTTTTTTTTTTTAATTATCGCAATTGAAGTGTGAAGACCCACTTTTAATCTGTACCTTTTGAGGTGTAAAGATCCACCTTTAATCTGCCACACCTTCTTCTGGCAACCTATAGAAAGGACAGGGAAGAGGGTAGCTTATTTTCTCTTTGCCTGCTTGCTCTTGCTCTCACTAGCAAGACCGTTACTTCGCTGGCATTAGGGCTGATTTCTTTGGCATTCTGCCATCTACTGAAGACCAATTGAGACCTCCACCCTCATGGACTGAATGACTACTGGATTCCTGGACCTTCCATTGGTAGACATCCATTGTTGGATTAGCTGGACCACAGCCTACAAGCCACTCAAATCTCCTCCATGCATTTGTTCTATCAGTGCTGCTCCCCTAGAGAACCCTGAGTAGCACGCCACACCTACAGCACACGAGGCCTGTGGGCCAAACCACATCTAGACCGCAGCAGCGGACAACTGTGATGACAAGGCTGTTTTTCTAACTCACTCTAAACTTTCTGCTCTATTATATAAAGAACAGATTGACCGAGGTAGTCTGTCTGTTTACTCTTACCCACAAAAGTGACCCAACCACAGTCTTACAAACCAGCAAGTTTCTCTGCCACAGTTACTGGCAGCAGCAAGAATATTAGTGTGGGGCAGACACAGAGAAATAGATGGTTTTCTACAGTTCACACCACAATGGGATGCCTTTTCTGCCTCTTTTCTTTTCTGAGGAGCAGCATAGAGATTATTTTGAGTAGAACCCTACTTGCTCTATTACAGAAGAGTGCCTCAAAAGGTAGAATTTGGTATTACCTGCTCATGTTATGGATCATATAAAATGTTCAAAATGCTTTTAAAACACATGTGAGAGACCAAATTTTGGGGTTCAGACTCCATCTTAGAGAATCTGAACTCAAGGCTGGTACCTAGCATTAGTTTCCAAGTTACCCCCTAACAAAACCTGAGCCTAGCTCCAGTTTCTAGGCTAACACCAACAAATCCAGCATGTCTAAGTTAGCTTTCCCCCAACAAGTCCAGCATTAAACCCCCAACAAGCCCACCCTCTCTCTACCTAACAACCACCAATTAGGAAGAAATCAGAAGTTAAGTTTATGGTTTGGCTCCCAGCACTAGCCAATTATGCTAAAAGCCACAGCAACACACCAATTAGATGCTTGCCAGGTTAGAAACAGTCACCCCTTGCTTGCTGCTTTCTATAAAACCTTGTCTTGATGAATGAATATTCAGGGCTTTTTCTCCACTGAAACTATCCTGCAAGGTGGCGGTGAAGTAAGTCTGAGCTAGCTTGAATAAAGTCCCTGGTGTGATTATGGCTGATCCACTCCTAACTGGTCTTTCGGGGTTTATGAACACTTCCTTGGTACTACACATGCAAAAAGTTGAAAGATGGTTTTAAAGGCACAACCCCTCTAATGGTGATTCTAGGACAAGCAGGCAAAAGAGAATGCTAGAAGCAGCCATTTACTGAGCATTCACTACATGTTCCTGAATCCATATGAAAACAGTTCATGCTCTACTATTTACAAGGGTTTTTAAAGGGCAGGTTATCTTGTAACACAGTGAAACAGACACTGAGAAACCCAATGAGATTTAACTATAATACCATAGTTAGCACATGATACAAACAGCATCTGCAGGCTGTTCTACAAACAAATTCACTTTCTTTCCCATAATACACTCTTAAATAAAGCCAGTAGAGTGCAAATTAAGTCTGAGATTTGGCTTCTATGATAGTTTTTGCTATTTGAAGAAGTGAATCAATCATTTAAATCAGTGAATCAATCGGGCTTCAATCAAAGGTAGAGATCCATAATCTTAGAAGACCTGAAAGTCTAAAGACAAGAGAAAAGGAGAGGGCACTCACATGGAAGAGGTGAGGAATGAGGGACTATAGGGAGTAAACTGGAGAGGAAAAGTTTGGTTCAATGTTATTTGACCTCAGAGATCTTTAGAGGTCAGTTGAACCAAATGAGCAAGAAATAAAAAAGTAGAGAAATCTTTTGGTGGATGTGAAGTCCATAAGACACCAGAGAGTAGATAATTTACCTGTGGTTTTGATTTGAGATGAGATTTCCACAATAGATGGTTTAATAGCTTGAAGAATTGTAGAGGAATTTCTGAGTCATTTGGTCTGATCATCTATGTATCACTAGCATCCCACAACGCCCAACACCAGGAAGTGCTCAGTCCTGCTCCATCACCTCTCTTGACAGGCACCTATTCTAATACCAGGTCCAGTCATGACAGGTGGTAACTCTGTGCCTTGTTCCAAAGGATCTCAGCTCCAGCTCAAGGAAAACAGATAAGACAAACCCAACCATTCTTCCCTATACATTTTTTTGGAATGCACAAATGCTAAGCATCTGGAAATCATATTCTCCAAGTAAACCCCCCAATAACCATTTATAGCTTCTTCTATGGGCATTCTACTCATTGACAGCTGCATGCCATGTCATATTCCTTCAGGTTTTTCATTCTGATTTCCTGTAGACGAGAGAGAAGACAGAGAACATGCGTAGCCTCATGGTAACTTAGCCAGAGGGAAAGAGACAAGCAGATCATTCTTTGAACCTGAGGGTTTCCACCTTTTGTAGAAGTATGATAATGCTATTCTTGACAGGATCAAAGCACTAAATAAAATAGTGATCGTGTTTCATTTGATGTTTGAATGCATTGACAACAGGAGTAAACAACAGTAAATGATGAGATGAAAGGGCATAATTTGGTAGTAGAACATGCACTTAGCATCTATGAAGACCTGGCTTCAATACCCAGCATCAAAAAACATTGTGCCTTTGCTTGTTTGATTGTTTGTTTGTTTGTTTAAGCTACAAGTAGAGTTGAGTCAGAGGTATAGTTGAAGTGCCATCATATAAAATACCTTTGTGTGCCAGGAGAGGTAGCTGATGCCCATATTTCTAACACTTGGGAAATGGAGGCAGGAAGATTAGAAATTCAAGGTCATCCTGAGGTCAGGAAATCCTGACTCAAAATTAAAAGAAAAAAAAAATCCTTCTTTGTTGTTCTAGGAATTAAATGAAAATCAGTGATGTATATCTCTAAGTTGAGGTGAGAACTTCCCCCAGTTTTCGGAGAAGAAAACTCTATTTCCTTCCATTTATCAAGGAGTAAGAATATATATTGCATAATTAGATAAACTTCTCCTCTGTCATTTTATAATCAATAACATCTTTAAAATCTACTTTCATGATAATGTCTTCTAATAAAATGCATCAGAAGAGGCTGTTTCATGGGCTATAACTTTATAGACAATGAGGTTAATCAGAGTGGGTACGTTTTCAAAACTGATTACGACTTCTCCAGTCTCCAAGGTCAAAAGACAGAAATCAAACATAAAATTTTGGTTTTAAGTGACATCATAAAGACAATTTCCAGTCTTCCCTCTTTCCATTATTATATCCAACCTTTTCAAATCAAGAACTAGCCTTCTGTGAGTGCATTAATGAAGTTGTAATTCCTGTGGAGGAACTTTAGTCCATTGCTGTTGAAACCACCCACAGCCACACAAGCTGAAACTTTGACTTCTAAAGGCCCAGGGCACCTACTGTCTGACACACTCTCAGTTTTTGAATATTTTAAAGACAAGGGGGATAGACACTTCAAAAATAACAGATTCTGCTTTGCATGAAAATATAATATGTTTCCATCTTAATGATGTAAAAGAATAGCTTGTTATCACAGTGCATCTGAAGGAAAAAAACAAATTACACATGCAAATGTTTTTGGGCTAATTAATTCAATTCTGAAGATAAAATTGGGACAGTGCATAATTGTGAGCAGATTCCTAATAAGATCTCGATTCTAGCAAATTTTAACCAAGGTACCAGAACATATATTTCTGGGAGGGGCAGCTTCTTGCAGCCCCCTATGCCCTGATTCATTCCAGGTTTGCAAAAAAGCCTTAGAACGCTCATAAGTTATATGTCCCATCATGCCTATTCCATAGGAAACTTGGGGTCAAAATTTAAACTGAATAAGTAGAAATTCTAGTTACCTTATACAAGTTACAATTCCACCCAAGAAACTGCAATTCATCAACAATGCTGATTCTATGTCAGTTCCACAAACTGGCCTGAGTCTCTGAATACTCCAACCCACTTTAACTTACTGAGAAGAATGAACATGGGTCTATTGTAACACTGACGTACATTGGAATAATGGATCTTTTGGTAGTTTGCTGTGTGAGAGAAGAAAGCACTAACACCCTCATTATAACCTCAAGTTTTCATCTGTAAAGTGAGACTGAAAATATCCATGCTTGGGTTTGTGTGGTTGGTTCTGATGAGAATTATAACCACCCCCAAAGTGTTTGTGTTTGGGGGAAAAAAAAGAAAAAGAAAGAAAAAGTCTTCACAACCCCAGCTGCCTTTTATGTGCATTCAGTCCTAAAAGGAAGAATTCTTTTGTTCTGTCATGAGACCAAAACTCTGCAAAAAAAAAAAAAAAAAAAAAAAAAAAAAAAAAAAAAAAAAAATCACAAAAGCCTTGAGAAATTCTTTTGGCTTCCACAAGGCCAAACTAGACAAGTTGATCAAGCTTGTCACATTCCAGATTCAGGAATTTAGAAGCTCTCTAGATTGCATGGTAAATAAATCATCACAGAGCTAGTTATAAGTAGACTCCCTCAAACCATTTGTGTTTGACCCTTCTAGGGACTCTGACTCTATGCTACAACATCCCAGGTTTTAAAAAGTAGTGAGAAGTTCCTTCTCATGGGGCACTGAATCCTTTCAGCCCAGCAGAGAAGGAGGGGGAGGAGGGGGAGGAGGAGGAGGAAGAAGAGGAAGAGGAGGAAGAAAATGAGGAGGAGGAAGAAGAGAAGAATGAGGAAGACAAAGAGGAGGAGGAAGAGGAGCAGGAGGAGGAGGAGGAGGAGAAAACAACACATGTTTTCATTCTACCTCAAATAATTGACGAGTAGACTAGAATGGGACAAAGAATAATAGGAAAGAACTATAATATACAAGTGTGCCTGAGCTGGCACTATAGCACAGTGGTCTTCAACTAGAGGGCATAAAGCTCTGTGTCCCTCCCTATAGGGTACTAACATTGAGGGAGAATTCTAAGGGAAATATTTAATACTCCATTCTTTCTGTTCCCTAACTGTCCAGACAGATAGATATTTATAATTACCATTACAGCAATAATAACACTTTTACATAGACCTACCAGATATAGCTATGCATAGTACTTGAATTATCCTCATACAATGTCCCTATGAAACGAGTGACATTGAAGCATAATGATTAAAATAACTTTCCTGAGGACAACCAGCCATTAAAACATAAAGCCAGCATTGGAAATCAGTGCATGGTAGCTACGGAACCCAGGATGCAATCCTCTATCTCTACTGTGTTCTTATTTAGAGATGGTAGATGATTGTAAAGGACTCGTTTAGTCCAAAGGGATACTGTTTTTTGGTACAGACACCCGGCAATGTCCTCAATGATGCAGTGCTCTGAACACAATGACTGATATATCATGAATTAACAGAAAGAACTTTCTTGTGAGCCACACCTGTTCTTACTTGTATCACATGACTCCAGCCCTAATAGGAAATTAGAAAAAGACACGGGAGAAGTCAAGAATGTTACTGGCCTGTGTTATAAGTCTCCATATCTACAGGCAAGGCTAGGACTGTCGAGCTCCAGTTGTCTCCTTTTAACCAAATGTTGATATCCACAGTCCCATATCCATATGCTGATATCCATAGCCCCACCCATGTGGGAGTGTGGAGAGGAAGCAAAGCACGTCATCTTTGTGGGGTTTTTTTCCTTTTAATTCCTTTTTTCATCTTTTTATCACAAGTTCCTTGGTAATTTTCCGATTTCAAAGGAAATATTTGGAAGGATATCTGAGGACTGAATGTGTTCATGTTTTACACCAAATGCTTTCAACATGAGAATCCGCCCAGTTGTATCTAATAAAAATATCCTTCCTGAGCTGGTACCAGGAGGTTTCATTAAAATAGCAGTCGATAAGCAGAGCTGACTTGGCACCAAGGAAAAAAATCACAGGCGTATCAGGCCTTTGGAATTCAAGAGCAGCTGAATCTGGGCCTTTTTTTAGATGTTTTAGGACCACATTCTGGGTGTTGCCTGATCAGATGCTGAGGAACATACTGAAGGGGAGGAAAAAAAAATCTTAGAATCCCATTTCAGGTTCATGGCTGAGGCTCCTTTAACAAAAGACAGATTAAGAGGAGAAAAGCATACACGTTTGTTTAGCATGCTTTATGACACAGGAGACTTAGAGATGAAGCAGCAAAGCATTGGAGGAACCTATGTGCTTTGACGCTATGTTGGATGAAGAAGTAGACTGAATGGCAACTCAATGAGAGGCATTCGGCCAAACCTCTGTGTTTCTAATCTTCTCGATAACCCTGTGTCTTCAGAGGTGAAGATGTTCTTAGCCTCAAGACACAGGACAAGGGTAAGACAAGCATGCTCTTCCTGATTCTGATGTGTTCCCAAATGCCTTGCCATATTTTGAGATAGCATGTCATGAACCTTAACTTTTCATAAGAACTGAAGTGTGTTTAATTGTCCATTTGAGAGAAGTGTTGGAGATGATCATTTAAAATCTCCATCATGCCCAGATAGAGAAACCTGAAATGAACCACCGGCAATGTCCCAGAACTAAAGATTTCTTCTGCTGGTGACCTAAAGCCTAGATGAGCTTTCCAAGGAGTTTCTTCCCAGTGCTTCATTTTCTTAACACAATTGCCCACTCAACAGAAAGGCTGAGCTGCTACCCTGGTGCTGGTGCATCTTAGCTACTTGAAAAGCTGATACAGGATTAGCAATTAGAGATCAACCTGGACACCTCAGGAAGACTCTCTGAAAATATTTTTTAAACGTGTGTGTGTGTGTGTGTGTGTGTGTGTGTGTGTGTGTGTGTGTGAAAGCACATGCTACAGCATGCATGCAGAGGTCAAAAGACAACTTTGTGGAAATGGTTCTGTCCTTCTCCCTTTACATGGGTTCCAGAGATAGAATTCAGGTCTCCAGGCTTGTATATATCAAGTGCCTTCACTTGCTCAACTATCTCACCAGCCCTTTAAATAAATTAAAAAAAAAAAAAAAAACTTTTAAGTAGCTGAAGGTGTAACTCACTGGTAGAACACTTGCTTAGTGTGTCTAAAGCCCTAGGATCAATCCCTCACACCACACCACACACACACACACACACACACACACACACACACACCAGATCAGAAGCCTAAACAAGTAATTCTTAGTATGCTTTTTATAACTTCCAGCTATATAGTGCTTCTCCATGGTGGGGTCTTATGCAAGGTGCTAAAGATACCAAATTAACAGGGATCTTTACCTGTAAGGCACTCATCATTCACCATGGAGGTAAGGCCTATACTCAGTGCGAGGCAGGAAGCCACCATTGCCACAAGAGTTTGAGAGGAAGAAGTAATCGTGGGCAGCTGGAGAAGCATGCAAGACTTCCTGGAGGAAGTGGAAACCAGGCTTGAAAGGAGGTGCAATGTGGACACCACGAAAGGGAGTGGTCATCCTTGGACAGGTAAGGAGCATAAAGCACACAGGGCAAGGGTCGCCAGGGCATTCTGGGAAATTCAGCCTTCCAGAGTTCAAGTTGTGTAGAGCCAAGCAGCCAATGGAGACCCCTACTGACTGGCGTCTGCTTTCTGTGGGTGACTTTACTCATAGCCCAGGATCTGGGCTGAGATCCTCCACAGGACTATTTATTTCTCATTCTCCCTCTGCCGTCTGGCCCAGCAAACACTTCAGGCTTCTTTCTTTAAAGGCAGTTGTTATTGAGAGCCCAGAATTGAAACCCTAGAAATCAAAAGCATCCTTGAACCCCCATTGCCATTCATTCATCCATTCATATTCTGATGTCTGCACAGGGCACACTTCTCAACCTGATCCGCTTTCCTCTCTCCTCTACCCTAGGTTCTTCTAACCACTGAGCTCAAGTATCACGTTATCTGTGAAGAAAGGCTGCCTCTGCCTGGCCATCTGGCAGCTCAGACCTGCAGCAACTCTCCTTGGAATACCTATACGCTGCTATGCCAGCCAGCCAGCCTCTGACACACTGAGTTCAGTTTATCTTAAGTAAAAACAACTATGGAAAAGACAGTGTTCTGAGCACTCAGAAAACTACTCCATTATTACCTCAAAGGGTCTAGGACAGTTATAGACTGCAACTCTTTTCTACAATGAAGAGCATGTGCCAGGAGCCATGACACCTGGGTTTACCTCCTATGTCTGACACTTAATTCTGTGACTTAGATAATTTACTAGCCTCTCTGGGTCTTGATATTTCTCATCTGAAATATGGGTTATCAACAGTGACCACATCATGGGTATTATTATCATCGCTGTGAATCCTATTGGGAAATAGAGGCCCCAGAATAACAGAGGTTCCTTGTTACGCAACATGCTTATGCTGTAAGTGTTCTGTGCAGAAATGGTTAACTTTTTCATTACATTTATTCTTTCTGTATGTGCGCATGTGCCTGCTTGCAAGCGTGCGTGCGTGCGTGCGTGCGTGTGTGTGTGTGTTATGAATGGGTATGACTATGCCACAGTGAATACGTGGGGGTCAGAGAATAACTCTCAGGAGTCAATTTTCTTCTTCCTGTCATCTGGGTGACAGGGAGCTACCTCAGTTTCATCAGGTTTGGAGTAAGCGCACCTTTACCTGGGGAGTCATTTTCCAGGTCCTGGGAGTGTTTATTTTATATGCTTATTTTTAAACTTGAGTTTTCTGTGCCTAGAAGCTATCTTGAACACACTGGGCAAGTTCCCCAAGGTCCCTTCTAGCCTCCAGCATTTTTTCAGTCCCAGCTGCCATTCTGTGTCCTCAGAATCCCTGGGGAACTTGGAAATGTCATGTGCTGTCCCAGTATACAGGCCACCTGCTTGCTAGGGAACATCCAATCTTCACATGCCCCAGGTAACGCCTGAGACTCAGGGGTAAAAGAACTCTCTGTTTCAAAACATTCAACTCCTTTTGTTACTGTTATTTCCAGAACATAAATTGGATCTTTAAGAAAAAAGAGAAAGAGAGAGAGAGAGAAGTAACTGATATGTTTTGTGCCAGAGCTGTCTGGTTTCTCCAAACACTTAATCCAGCCGCTCTCATTGTCTGGGATCAAAGAGCCTTCCCCACACTTCAGCTTTGTTCTACTAGGAGCAGAGGAACAGGCTGAAAGCACAGCTCCTCTAGGCTTCCGGAGCAGGGTGGGCATGGGAGGGTGGGGACTCCCTTTTCCTGAACTTTGAGAGAACAAAGAGAATTACCAGGCAAGAATCCCAACTATAAGGTGCTAATGATTGGAATTACATGTTTGGGGGGACTTGGACAAGTGTTCCCTGAATCAGAAGGCTTCCAGGAGGGGGAGGGGAACAGCCAGAAAAGAAAAAAGAAGCAGAGATCCAAGAGATAGCATCTGCCAGCCAGGAACTCTGTAGCAAGAGGAGCCAGGAACAGAACCTGGAACCAGAAGGGCTCCCGCTCATCTCAAGGCATACAGAGCACTCTGACAAGTGTATCTTTCAGGAAAGATGGCCTCCATCCCTCCACCATTGCTGATGGGTTCGCTGTTCTTGACATACCAGGATGGGGCTCCACAGGGTCCTACCCCTTCCCCTTCTGGTGCTGTGTCTCAGGCATGCTGAGGATGATTTAGGGGTTGCTGAGAATGGCAGAGGACAAACTAGGAGGGCACTGTTTAGAGTGAACAGCAACTGCCCTTGGAGCTTTTCTACTCTGTAGGTGATTCAGCCAGATGTACCCAGTGCTGGTGTAGCGGATTTACAAACTGCTGGGGGATTTGCAGTTCCATGGAGTTCCTGGATGCCGCTGAATCAGGGGCTGTTCTTTGAGAACCTGTGTTCTCTACAACGAAGTCTCCAGATTGTTGTACAATTAATCAACCAGATCCTGTGATGGTATCTAATCTCAGACCCCAAGAGTGAAGAAACCCCATAAGCAAGGAACAGACTCATGGCCACAAGAAGGATTCCATCCTCAAAGGTGTATCCCAGTATATTTGGGTCAGAACAGAAACATGCAGGTCATACTTTTAAATCTCTCCATAAAGCCAACGTTGGAAGAGGAGGTGAGAGGTACACGGGGGGTTAAACCAGGTGGTAAAGTGCTTGCCCCACAAGCATGAGGGTCTAGGAGCAGATCCCAGCCAGGAACAATGCATAGCTGTAATCCCAGTACTGGGGAGGCAGAGACTAGAAGAGACAAAAAGATCCCTGAGGCTTGCTAGCCATTATAGACAAAACCATGAGTCACAGGTCCCAAGAGAGACCTTGTTTCAAAAATAACGTAGGGCAGAATTGACAAATTCACAGGAAGTCTACCTCTTGCTTCAGTTTTGTGCACATACAAACATAAGCTTGCATGCCTATGCAAGCATGCACACACACACATGTGTACACACATGTGTGCACACACACACACACACACACAGAGAGAGAGAGAGAGAGAGAGAGAGAGAGAGAGAGAGAGAGAGAGAGAGAGAAACAGCACTGTGAAAAAGCATGGTGGCAAGCAGGTAAAGAGGAGAGGAGATTTTTAAGGCACAGTGCATGCATGTTACAAACTCACCTCCTAGTTAAAATTCCCTAAACCCTGTTAGCCTCTGTCTCTTCACTTAAAAAAATGGGGAGCAAGCCTACTTAAAGCCACATAGCCAGAATCTCATATCAAGCTTTGTAGCCAGTGTTATTTGTTTAAAGCCTTTCGAACATACCTAACCCGACTCTTTGCCCTAGCCATGCCTTGCCATGGCTCCCCTATTGCTTACAAGCTGCGACAGGGGATAGGATGCTTTCAAGTTCAGTGAACTAAATAAATGGCATCTACTAAATTAGTGGCATTAAAAGATTTTCTATTGAGCAGAAAGAGATAACCAAGATTTCATCTGTGTACCCCACCGCCCACCTATACCCCAGCCAGCAAGGGCACATGTGTGACTGTTTAACTTGGCTACTCCTAGTCTCTGGCAGTCTCGCTGATGTACCAGCCTGCACTGCCAGAGAGACACCTGTTTCAATGGGCCCTTGCTGTATGAAGTGCCTTGTTACTTTTGTAGGCAAGAACTGGAGCAGGGGGCACTGCTATCGAATTTCAAAACACAACCTTTGGAAAAGGGATATCAGCTCCAGTTGGCAGAACAAATAGATCCCCAAACAGTTCTATCTGGAAGAAATACAAAGAAGGTTTCGTTTAATCGTGGTGATTTTTCTTCCTCTTCTGCACGTTGGTAGTGGATGTCTCAGGACTGGGTCCCCTAGGACTCTACTCAGGGAAATGTGAAAAAGAGAGGAACGTTTGCAGGGTGGAATTTGGAGCATTTTCTGTCCACTAATTGTCTGAAATTCTCCGTGAGGAAGTTAAAGCCCTGTGTGTGGTCTTGAAATAATCGAATCAATGGCCAGATACTTCCAAAGTCACCTAGCTGCAGCATCTGTAAAGGAGCAAGACTGCTCCCACAGGCAGCCAGCTGGGCTCCAAGTCATTCCATTATCCCAAGCAAGAAATCAACTGCTCAGAAACTCCAGCAAGGGTCTACTATGTCCAGACCCAAACTGCAGATGTCCATAGAGGTGTTAGAACAGCCTGTGAGTAGGAGCACATCATCACCGACAGTAACTGAGCATGCTGAGAAGAACGAGGGAGGTCCAGAACACGTTTCCAGCCATCAGGAAAAGAAATGTCATTTCTAAAACATGTGTGACCACACTGAGGTGCTTCCAATTAAACAAGTCGTTTTTACCCTTAGCAAAACCACAAAGGTCCTGTTCTGTGGTCTTAAATGTGGGGGATCTCAAAATGGTGGTGTTGTTAACATCTGGTAGGGGTTGTCTCGGAACCAAACAGCCACACTCAGACCACAAGGCTGTTAGACAGTCCAGTGCTGCTTGGTTCCTTTCCCTCCTCAAACAAATTATCACAAGACAATCCAGAGCCTGTCTCTTTGTCCTTATCCAATATAAGTTAGATTTAAAAATGTTCCAGGTAGTCTCTGGCCACAGCAAAGCTTGCATTGAAAATCTGCTATAGTGGTCTGTGTATACTCATGGGTCAGAGGTCCTTAGTTTTTAGCTGGAGTGTCTTGCCTGGTGTGATAGGCTGAGTAATGGTTCCCCGAGTTATCTATGTCCTCTTCCCAAGGACTTATAAATGTCTCCTTAAATGGCAAAAGGGATTTTGTCGATGTGATTACATTAAAGGCTTTGTAATGGGGAAATTATTTTTACTATCAAGGTGTGCAAGAAAGCGATGTATCTTTATAAAAGGAAGGTAGAAGAAATGGAACTGCAGAGACAGAAGAAAGCAAGTGGTGTGATGGCCACAGCCAGATGTTGTGCCTTGCAGATCCGGGAATGGCCAGAGCTAGGGCAGGCATGTGGCCAGCTCCAGATGCTGGAGAAGGAGGGGACTCGATTTGCCACTATAGCCTTCATAAAGAGCCAGATCCTTGTCCTTGATTTTATCTTGGCAAACATGGCTTTAGACTTCCACTTTCTAACTGGAAAAGAATAAATGTGAATTTTTTTTTCAGTCACCAGACTTGGAGATACTTGTTATAGCAGTGGCATGAAACTAGTACAATTAGACAGGACCCAATTGCTCATGTATTCATCTATATCCTGCTTTTGATGTTGTTTCCTCCGAAATCCCAAGATCCCACTGGTCTCCTATACTGACTGATTTGGCCCATAAGTGACAGTCCCCAGGTGACATCAACCGAGGCTGACACTGGGCAGAAAAGGTCTACAATGTCTATATCCAAGTTTTTAAAGCATAGGAGATGTGCACTACATGATATGGACCAGGAAATGCAATCACTCAGAGCACAGGAAATATGATCTCAGTGAGCTTGGACGTGACGCCCGTGTTTTTAACAGCAGGGATTTTCAAATGAAAACAATGTATTCCAAATGAAGACAACAAACATTTTGTAGGACTTAGGTGAGAATCAAGTCAAATGAGTTGTGTTAGTAGCTAGCAATGATTAACCTCTATGGGATTAAGATTTTCACACTGATAGCCTATGACATATATGAGTTGTTATGTGGCAGAACACAAAGTATCCCTTTGCCACAGGTCATATTTATTATACCCACTGTACAGATAAAGAAAACTGAGTTCTAGGAAGGTTTGACATTTTAGGCAAGGTGACATGGCTGATCTAGGTCTGACAGGTGGTTGAGCTGAAAGTAAATCTGCATTTAGATTTTAGAGACCCTCTCCTTTACTATCTCATGTCACTGCCCTAAGTACAGCCGTATACAATGATCAGCAACATTACAGGTCCCTTGGATCCAGAGATGGTGTGTGTCATCACTCCTGCCCGTTGTCGCTCTAGATGCTGCTATGTCATTCCTCAGGGTTTAACCACTGAGAGTTAGGTCCTTTCAGTTTAGAACACATTAACAAGAGCCATAGCTGGACAAAGATGAGAATCATCTCCAAGTCCAGCATTGTAAAATACAGTGTTGTAAAATACCAACAAGCCATGGTTTTACTGTAGCTTTCTTCTTTTTACATCATTTCTTTGGTATGCATCTCTTAAATCCTTGTTACTATATGCTGACCCATGGACCTGGAATCAAAAAGAAGGTAGCTCGTCCTTGTGGCCTGTAACATTTCATTTTAAAGTACCCAAGACTCAACTAAGTGTGACAGCCCATACTATCAGTTTCAAGTCTTTGGATGTTAAATTAGAAGGATCTAGAGTTCAATGCCATTCTCAATGGAAAAGCAGATTTAGGACTAGTCTGGGCTACATATGTTCCTGAAAAAAAAAAAAAAAAAAAAAAAAAAAAAAAAAAGACGTATGTAACTTGGAGAACGTAGAGCACAAGGCCAGTGCATACGTGACCATCTGATGCTGGGGACCAGAGAAGAAATAACTATATATGCCTGGAAAAATTGAGCAAAGATTGAGAGACATTGCAATTCAGCTAAGTTGCTAAGACTTGACAGAAAGGAAAGAAGGTCCTGTTGACTAGAGGGAAACATTTATACACACAAAGTCCTAATGAAAAAATCTAAGCCATGTTGCTAGAATGCAGGTTTCCATTTGGTGGGGAGAGTGGGAGACAGAGAAGGTTGGATTTCTACCCTGAAGGCAAAAGATGGAACTTCTATTTCTAACGAAGACTGGAATTATCCACCAGGCTGCTACAGTTAAATCTCAAATGGACTGAGCCTCCAGTCTTTCCTCCCTCTCTCCCCTCAAACTCTTGAACCTGAACTCTTAAGCATGTCCCAGTGAAGCTCCCATGTTAATGAGGGAACGGCAAGGCAAGGCATCTCATTCATATGCAAACACTCTGACACAGACGCTATATGAAATGAATTCAGATGGAATATGCCAGCGTGCTTTTTTCCCCCTTAAATCCTTTCAGAGAGTTATGATGTTGCTACGTAAGTTAATGAGAGGAATGGAAGAGCAAACGCTGCTCTCAAAACCTGTCAACAGTATAACTATTTAGATGGGTATTAAAGCCAGACACTGGCACATAATTTGAGGGTATGGTTGAAGACATCTTAAGAATATTTTGTTTCTGACAATTGAATCATAATTCTAATAGACATCTCCAAAAAAGAGTAGCAGCAGCCATGTTACGTTTATTTAGAAGCTGCTGAAGATCTTTGATTCAAAGTGCTGGCTGAAGTGACAGGACCCAGCTCTTAGAATGTCAGACCTGCCAAAGGGTTTAAATTTTATTATAACACTAAGTGCTCAAGAAATATCATCTCCATAAGTGATGCTACGCAGGGTGCCATACATATATTCTTTGTTTAATCTTCACAGCACATTTTTTTGAGGTAGCAACTTGCAATATCCTCACTTTATAGACATGTAAGTGGAGGCATAGAGAAAAATCCATGACTTGCCCAAAGCTACATAGCTCAGGAGTAATAGAATGGAGCTGTCAATGCTTACAACCTGTCTTAATTCTCACTCACTGCTCTATATCCCCCAGGAGTAATGAAATCCTATGGAGGCAGCCTGGCCGAATCTTTCTTCATGGATACTTTAGAATAAAACTATTTGCCTTTAACCACCAGTGAAAGTGAGATTTCATAAAATCTTGCAAAGAGGTAGTGTCTTTGGACAAGCTGAAATCTGGCTTAGAATCTAGATTAGGGGAGATCCATTAGACATACAGTCACAGACAAATGTTTAAACTTCGTCTACCATGGTTTGGTCATGTGCATCACAAGGGTACTCTAATCTACTATATAAAGCTGTCACTGGGAAAACACAGACTCCTAAATCAAACTTTATGCAAAGGAATCTTTTTTTTTTTTCAGTTATCCTCAAGTCTCAGTCTCTCTCCCTCTCCCTCTCCCTCTCCCTCTCCCTCTCCCTCTCCCTCTCCCTCTCCCTCTCCCTCTCCCTCTCCCTCTCCCTCTCCCTCTCCCTCTCCCTCTCCCTCTCCATCTCCATCTCCCTCCTCCCCCCTGTCTCTCTGGCTCCTACTTGCAGATTACAATGGAAAATCTTAGCTAGTGCCCCAACACAGTGCCATATCTGTCTGCTGACACATTTCCCATTATGATGGGTCATGGACCCAGGCTCTGAAACTGTAAACCCCCAATAAACTCTTTCTTCTGTAAGTTGCCTTGGTCACTGTGTCTCAACAGAGCAATAGAAAAGCACCTAAGGCAAGAAAGGAGATCCCTGAGTGAAAAGAACTTGAGGCAAGCTAGAGATGAGACAAGCACCTCAAAGCCAGCCATTCCTGCCGAGAGACTCTCCTTATGCATAAGCACATGATTTGCTGACCCCGGTCTAGGTTGTATGGCACTTTGTGTTTCCAACAACCTTCTGCAATGGGTTGGATTATCTTTCCTTACACATGGTAGAAATTTGGCTTTTATTGACTAAGTACCTCGCCTACACATTGCCTGTAAGCAGTGGATCTGGGATTTGAATAAATCTATCCAGATGCAAAGATTCCTCCCTTGGCCAAGACTCTGTTCACTATTTCCATAGAGGGATCATTGTATCTACTTCTTAATCCTAGGCAAGAGCTGATGGATTATGTTGCTGTGTGTGAGAAAGTGTATCAAAGTACCTGGATCTCAGCGTGTCGATTTTTAATCAGTCAATATCGTCTTACAACTTGCTGGTATCTACAAACCAAACAAGATGACTAGCATGACAAGTCCCCAGCATGTGCTCTGACAGCATGGCGTTGGAAGGCCTGACCCTGGGTGAACACAGTGAATAAATGAATGGAAGCCAAGGAGCACTTCTCTATGATAGCACGGCATTTCATCCTCACAGTAAACTAAGAGGCAAATCTTTAACCACCATTATCTAGAAGAAAAAGTGAGGGTTGGAGAGCTCAAAGTGACCGAAAAGAATGCTTAAAGCAGTGTTTAAGCAGCAGACACTACCGAGTCTATTAATATACACGGAGAAACTTCCGCCAGGATAGCAACACCCAAGCCTGCTGCTAAGACAGCAAATCCTCAAAATCATGTCAAGAAGAAGCCTCTCTTTACTTAATAAAGCCCGATGAGCCTTTAAAAATAGTGCTGCAGGTGATTGTATTCCTGGAGCACAGGGCAGCAGAACAGAATATTTTAATGCTATGTTGAGGAAGGCTTTCACCAGCAACGCAATAGGCAAAGTCTTGAGGACAAGCTAGCCTTGGAATGTTTGGACATACACATTCTGCTTTCTATTTTGAAATCTTTCAGTACTCTGCCCTCCTTCTCTGAAACCAGGGACAGGATATGCTATGCGGGGATTTGCTGCTTGCTTTGTGGAATTTGCATATCATGGTTGAAATGCTGAAATCAGGAGTGGGTCTAAGTCATCTTCAGCCATTCCATCCATAAATCCTGACCCAGTGGGAAGCTCTCCTGCTGACTGCATCTTCCGCTAAAGTCCTTGTAAGCACTACACCACCGGCACCCATTGTGTGCCATGAGAGAAAGACAAAAAGAAAAGAATAGCACTAACACCACCACCACCAACACCACCACCACCACAACAACAACAACTACCACCATCACCACTACCACCACCACCACAACTACCACCATCACCACTACCACCAACACCACCAACAACAACAACACCATCACCACCACCACAACAACTACCACCACCACCACCACCACCACCACAACAACAACAACTACCACCATCACCACCACCACAACAACTACCACCATCACCACTACCACCAACACCACCACCACCACCACCACCACAACAACTACCACCATCACCACTACCACCAACACCACCACCAACAACAACACCATCACCACCACCACAACAACTACCACCATCACCACTACCACCAACAACACCACCAACAACAACACCATCACCACCACCACAACAACTACCACCATCACCACTACCACCAACAACACCACCAACAACAACACCATCACCACCACCACAACAACTACCACCATCACCACTACCACCAACACCACCACCACCACCACCACCACAACAACTACCACCATCACCACTACCACCAACACCACCACCAACAACAACACCATCACCACCACCACAACAACTACCACCATCACCACTACCACCAACAACACCACCAACAACAACACCATCACCACCACCACAACAACTACCACCATCACCACTACCACCACCACCACCACCACCACCACCACCACCACCACCACCACCACCACCCTGCCTTTTCTCTTATTCTTGACTGCAGGGTTATATTCAAGGACCAGAGCAGAAATAACAAAGGAGGGTCCACAGAGGACCCAGTGGACACAACCTGAAGGGGACCTTTCGCTTTTCCCATGAATCTCTCCAAGTTCAAACAGATTCATCCCACCCCCCCAAAAAAACCTGAGCCAGAAATCTGATTGCAATATAAGGAACAAAGTAATTTTGGACCACATCCCATTGTCATTACTCTGCTAATTGGTTTGTCCCAGCTTTGCTCCTTTTTTATGATCTTTGGACAATAAAAAAATGTCACCGCTGAGTTTTAATTTGTACAGTATGGCATGCCTCTTGATTCCAGTTAAAGATGGCCTCTGGGGCCAGAGGTGACTCTTAAGATAGCATTGCTTTCTGTCCAGTTCGTGACATGTTCTCCCCTTCTCTGGTGTTTGCTGCCATTTTCAAAGCTCCTCATCAGCATCCCCACCTGCTCACGTGTTCCGGCAAGGGTCTCAAGGCTAAACACCTGTTATTCTAGCACTCCAGAGACAGGAGGATAGCAAATCGAAGGCCGGCTATGGTGAGATCGAGAGGTACTGGGAAGAGGGCATATTCACTTCCCCAAAGAACTCAACCCCTACCTCTTTCCCCAAAAGCAAAAGCTGCAAGGCTCAGGGCTTCACCTTCATTAATTAGGATCAAATCTCAATCCCTGGTAACCCCAAGAAAAGAAAAGGCAGCCAATCATGCTAAGAGGCTGTAAAAGAACTTCCTCTAATCCTCCCAAAGCACTCAAGAGAAGGCTTTCAGCCAAGTCAGGGTCATTTAATGTAGTCTGCTTTGGAAAAGATATTAAAACAGATTAAGTTCATTAAAAAAGAAAGAAAAGGAACCTCGTCTAAAGCAATGACCTCTGCCCAGAAGCCTTGTTAAAACAAGTACCTTTTTTCAGGATCTGAAATGTGTTGGAAATTTCAACAAAACTATGCAGAGAGGCAGGGCACACCCTCACCAGGGAGCAGATCTGTCTGCCTAGAAAACCCAGCAGAAACCAGAAGCAAATATTACTGTAGGTCCAGCACTGAAGAGGAACGGAAAGGGGCAGTGGAGTCTCTTTTCTCAAATGTGGCAGCCTGGACAGGAATGACATTTCAACAGAAAAATAAAACTGCCTGACAACACACAGTGAACACAGCAAGAGGATCCCCCCGAGAAAGGACTCCCACTCTGAACCTTCAGCAAGGAGTCAAGTCTGGAAGAGCACAGAGGGAGATTCTAGGCAGGAGAGTGTCTGGAGCCAACACAAGCAATTGACAATGAGGACAGTACACAGTTAGCCCAGTGAGAGGGTGGGAAAAGCAGATCGTATCCTGCAGAGCTTAGACACAAGCCAATGAACTGTGAGCTTGTCCTAAACATCAGAGTGTGGTATGGTTGCTTTAGCTCTCTCCTGTGGCAAAACACTTGACAGAACAGCTTAAAGACGGAGAATTTATTTTGGCTCCTGGTTTCCAGGGATTCAGGCCATGGTTGTTTGCTTTCATAAGCTTAGTTAGATCATCACAGCCACAGAAGCTCATAATAAAGGACTTTCTTTATGGTGGAAGAAAAGCAGAAAGGAGTGGAGGAGAGGAAAAATCCAAGAAAAAATATACCCCTTTGAACACAACCCCTTGAACCAACCCCTCCCACTAAGCCCCACCTCTTTATTATTTTTTAATCATCTCTATAATTTTTACCACCTCCCAAGAAAGCCATCTCATGCTGAATGAATCAAGGGATTAATCCATTCATTGGGTCAGAGTCCTTACGATTTAATTTTCTCTGGATATACCCTTACCTATATCCCCAGAAGCATGCCTCATTCATCTCTTAGCTCCCCCAAATGGTCTTGGTCTTGTTCCTACTCATATCCTCAGAATGCACAAGTTTCTGTTATATTATTTCCATATATATATATACTCTCAAGAAGTTATCAGCTAGGGCCATCCACAGAGTATTTGGACTCATGAATACAACGGGGGGAACAAAGATGGCCTTTATGGGTAGTAGATAAGGGCACAAAATGAACTTATTGCTCAAAGAAGAACTTCCCTGGGTGAGTAGAAACATGCTCATGCCCTCTGTAATAATAATTATAACAGTAATAAAACAATAACAATAAAATTGTATATCAGCTCTATGGAATAACCTATACACCCTTGTTGACAGCACAGTAACATTGTGTCTAGTGGTTTGTTGAGTACATGGATTCTTATTATGACTGAAGGGATCTCAACTATGCCCGGCATCTTCTTGTCACTCTAGTAGGTATATTACCCATCAATATAAGAGACCTTTTAAAAAGAGGGAAAAAGAAACAAAGAGAATGTTATTGTTCCCTCTTCCAGGAGTTTCCAACCTAATGAGATCCCATGTAATCTCCCCAAAAATGAATCATGGTTTTCTGTCCTGGCCCAAAAAAGAACAAATGTGCCTCTTATAAGTATAGATGCTGACGACTGGGGATATAGCTCAGGAGAAAAGCAATTGTGTATCATGAAGGCTACACTGCAGTCACTTGCCAGCCCTGAAAAATCCAGTGGATGCCAACATCAAAGATAGAAAATATTTAAGGCATGCTATTGCTACATTGACCATTATATCTCTCAGAACTTCAGATAGCTTCTGTCACAATGTAGCTAAATTTTCCAAAGGGAAAACAAAAGGATATCTCCCTTTGTTGTATGTTGTGCCAAAATGTGATAGGCTGAGTTATTTCTGAGAGAATCTCAAGGAAACTGCAGATACCTCATGCAGCTACTGACATTAAAAAAAAAAAAAAGATAATTTTACAGGGTGCATTTAGATGGAGTAAGACCTCGGAATTGTGCTTTGGTTTTGTGAGAGGTTAGGAAAACTTAGATTCAAGAAATCCTTTCAGGCTCTAATCAAGAAAATTTAATTTTGGAGCAATATCCCATGATGTACTCACTCAACATGTACTTCTGAGCATCTACTGTAAGCTGGAAGGCCAGGCTTTGTTTGCATGCACTTCAGAAAGACAACTAGAGGGCTGAGGAAATGGCTCGATTGATAAAATTTTTGCCGTAGAATTTTGAATAGCTGAGTTTGATTCCCAGAACTCTCATGAAATGCGTAGGCATGGTGACACTTGTGCCTATACTCCCATTGCTGTGGAAGGAGAGATGGGAGGAGCCTTGTGGATTCGCTGACCAGTTACTGTACCCAAATTAGTGAAGATCAGCTTCTGTGAGAGCCCTTATCTCATAAAATAAGGTGGAGGGCAATTGAGAATGACATAACACACACACACACACACACACACACACACACACACACACACACCATGTGCACACATATACAAAAGAGAACTAGATCACGGTTCTTACATCCTCAGCAGGACCCTACTAAGGAACCTATTGATTTAAATCTAAAACTGAAGCTTCTTTGGATACCCTCAAAGATTATGATAAGGGCATGAGATGGCTAACATTGAAAATGCCCTGTACGAGTTATAAGAATCACTGTACAATCTTTTCATGGGGACTATCCTAGTACTGAGAAAGTAGGACAGTCTATTGTTTGGGTTTGCAGAAACTGAAGGGTCTCTGGGGGACATGCCAGGTAAGCTAGCTGCTGTAGGTGGGGAAAACCATCCTTTCAAACTGAGTAGGGCTCAAGTCCACAGAGGTGCACTGGTGCCTGAGCCAGCCCTTGTGATTTTGCTCCATTCCAACTTGCATCTCTTCCTGCTTGATTCTGGCATCTCTAGGCTTCCCTCCCTTTATTCTGGCTTCTATCCTCTTAGTTCTGAAGGGTCCCCTACAGGATTTAATTTGGCTTGTTCTCGGAATTTTTAGGGGGAAGCACAAAGAGGGAGGGAGAGATAGAGTCAGAGGGACAGAGAGAGATTGGAGATGGGCACATGGACACAAATGCCATGTTACATACATGTGTGGAGATCAGAGGACAACTTTGTGGAGCTGGTTCTTTCCTTCTACCTTTGCATGGTTTCAGGGACTGAACTCAGGTAACCAGGCTGGCTTTTGTGGCAAGAGCCTTTACCCCCAGGGTCTTTATCCATTGGCCTAAAGTCCTATGAGTCTTAGACAGTCATGACTACAATCTATACATGCCAGTACCCAGTTCTACCACTGAAACCAATTTAGCTCTACTACATAGATGAAAATTCTCATGGTACAGATTAGAAATTGAGACTTGGTAGATTCAGGTCCCACGAGACCAAGTTTTAGCCCCTTGTTAACAGAAGACCTTGGAGCCCTGTATCGCCTTCCCACCTGGATCATCCTCCAACTCTAATTAAAAAAAAAAAAAAATCAAAGCAGCACCAAATTTGAGGTCTTTTTTTGGTACCAATATTCTGCTTAGAAGCCAAATCAGACAAGTGACCATGCACTGAAATAGTCCAATCTATTAGATAACAGGTTCTAACCACTTCTAGCAGATTTCTGTGAATGTAGCAACACTGTAGCAGAATGTCCAACCCTTGAGAACAACATGGAGAATTGCTACCATCTTGTATCAGGTATTAAGGAATGGCATGGTTCAGTCAGTGTCTGGGACCTTCTTCATGAGGCTACCCTAGAATGAAACCTTATTCTCTACCTTTGCCTTCCTGTTCCCTGCCCCCCCAAACCATAATAATAATAAAATAAAAAGTAGAGATGAAGAAAGAGTGTCAGAAAGTCCATCCCGCCATTCCAGTCTTAGCAATACCTACATACAAGTCAGTAAATGGTTGACAGAGGAAAGTCTTCTGGCAAAGATCCCAAGCTAATAGAATTAAAAGCTGCTGAATTGGCATTCACATCTCTGATCCAAGCTCATTTTTCTGACTTTCCTCCTGAGGATTCTGCTTATGGAGAGAGTAGAGGATGAGAGAAAAGAAAATCAGGGAGTATCTTCCAGAATTCTCCAGTCTCAGCTTTCCTAAGGTCTTCCTCCTGGAAGGCCTCCAGAATGTACATTCTCTTCAAATCAGGCAAATGTGGACTTTGGAAAGCTTCAATCCGGTGTCTGATAAGGCTGCTTACACTGACAGTTAGAAACCTGTTTATGAGAATATCCACCCTCCCAGGCATTGGGATTCATGACTGGACTCCACAGAAAACTGTCTCAGAGTTCTGTGAACCCCCTGAGAAACATCAAGCATTCTATGCCCAGTCATGAGCATTTTTCTAGGAGAGAGGTCGTGATTTTTTATTAGGTTCTCCAGATAGTTTCTAACTCCAAACAAATTTGAGGCTACCTCTCTGCAGAAAATGTGTTCCTTAAAGAGCAAGGATGTGAATTCCATCCTTCCCAGCCTCTTCAGGCTCTGGACACATGTAATTTTAAGTCATTATCCAGACTACTCGCTAGGCTTGCATTTAAAAGAATGATGTTTCCCCAACTTAATGTAATATTGCTATTGGCAAATAGATCACTTTTAGAGTTATTGAACCTGCCAACTTTTATATCCACCAAGGTAAAAACGCTCACCAGATTTTGTCTTTTCATTCTCTCAAAGGGCTTTAATAGATTCCTGTCTAGGATCAAAAGGTTGGATGAATACCGGCCATGCATAAAGTCTTGTGGGTTAATTAAGATGACCATTAGCCACTCAGGCCCATGCTTAGCTCCATGATTTGTAGGTAGCAGGTTTGCATCCCTCAGACACAGTTGCTCCACCAGGACCTGCATGTACCTGGAGAATGGTGAAGCAGATAGAAGACCCTCGCAGCACACCCAGCTTTCCGAGGCCCTGTTCTGCTGACTGCCATCTGAATTCCTCTTCCTTTGATTCGACACTCAAGACACCGTGGAAGGAATTTTCATTTGAACATTTATGAGCAATGCTTTCACTATTTGGATTGAGTCCTTGTATTCACTGCTGGTATGTGCCTGTACTATAGACTGGAAGTTGAAGCGGTGTATCCATTCTGTCTCCTCCTTCTCTACCTTTTATTCATCATTCAACCACCCATGGAGCACATAGTGTGCTCTACTCAGACTGCTAGATGAGGGATTAAAATAAGATGGAGTATGCAGTTTGTGTCCTTACAGCCAGTGCAAGGCAAAGGAGAAACCGGGACAATGTGGCAACCGATTAAGTGGAGGTAAATGGCCTGCTCTGGATAACTGTTGTTGTACCTTGAAGGACCAGAAAAACTGAGATGGGTGAATGGGAATGATTGGTGAAAGAGGTTATCACAGTCAGGAGGAATGGACCCTGTGAGATAGAGCAGAAAGGTGGCAGTAATAGGATGTGTTCACAGTAGCCGGACCTCTGTGGGGACAACCATTTCTCTTCCACAGATGTGATCAGTCTCATCAAGGTTACTTGATTTCTTGCTGTTCCCGTCAACCAAATGGGATAGTCACATGCTGAAATCCTAACTGCAAATGTCACAATTAGATTTCGATAGCATCCTAAGGATAGCACCCTGGTGATAGGATTAAAGTCCTCATAGGAAGAAATAGATACAGAGAACTTTAGCGTGTACCCTAGAAAGGCCCTGGGATCGCTACAAATCAAGAAGTCTTGCTTCACTAGGAGTCAAATCTAGGGAATCTTGATGTTTGACTTTGCAGTATGTGGAACTGCAAGAAGGAAACACATGCTGTCAAAGCCACCCAGACCCTGCTGCTTCATTATATCAGGCATGCTAACCGAGAGCTGCCGCCTCAGGAAGTCTGACAAGCTGTGCCTGAGTTCTCAAACCCATAAGCCTGGTTGAACTGTCATGCCTGGAATGGAGCTGTTTGGAAGTAGCCACAGCCAAAAGGAAGAGAAGGAAAGAGGGAGGAGTGCTTCACGCTTCCGATGGCCATGACAAATAGTCTCCTTGTGCCCTCTTATCTGGGCAATGAGAACACAAAGGGTTAAGAGAATGAGAACCTTCCAGTCTTGCATGGTGATTTAATCAGTAATCACTAACATCTCTATCTTTTGAAGATACTGTGGGTTTAACTCTTTGCTAGCCAGACCCAATGCCAATTCACAGCCATTGCCTATTGCAGAAACCCAAGAACTCTGTGCTAAGTCGCATACCTTAGAGATCATCCCCATGAATGAACAGAACCAGAGTCTTAAGAATATTTTTAATGTGGATCTGGGGTGTTAGCATTACAAGCAAAGTAGACCTTATACAAGAGTATGAGATTTCAAAAACAGCACTGTTCACTTGGTTATGTGTCTTTACAAGAGGCACTGTTGAATGCAAATACATTACCTGATAAATAACAACTATCCTCAAGTGCTTTCTGTATGTCAGATGCTCTGCTGGGTGTGTCTAATTATGGCAGTTACCCAGCCAAATACCTGTCACTTTTCAGGCAGACGGAATAGTTCAGGGACTACTCCAAACCTGCAAAATCACACAGTGTGAAAATCTTCAAGGGAAAGTTGATAGGGACAAGAACTTATTTTCTTCAAATTAAAACAAAAACAAAACCACAGCAAAAGAGTTTAAACAGCATATCAACAACCCAGTATTCAAAACACTTTAAACAAGTCAAAACAGTGAACTCAGAATAACTAGCTGGTTGCATTTAAGTTTAGTTTTGTTGTTGTTGTTGTTGTTGTTGTTGTTGTTGTTGTTGTTGCTGTTTTAACAAACTATACATGAAGGGAATGTTGAAATGCCCAAAGGCCTTTGAGGGACCTCAAACTCAATGTTGGCAAGAAGTATGTCTTGGTTGCCAACATGAATTTAGCCTTCACTGGTAGAAATAGAATCCCACTAGGAAAGGATGTTTTCTTTGGGGATCCCACTTGCTGAATGACTATGGTAGAGCATGTGAATCCTCAAATTCTCTGGAGCTGAGAAAACTATCGGAAGTTACTATTCCTTCTGCCTGTGAAGTGGAAGATATGGCAGGAACAATCATCTGAATGTAAAGAAAGAACAAGATGACAGAGTGCTCAGCCCAGCATTGATTGATGAAATTACCTCTTGAAACTAGATCCTTGAATCTGAAGGGCCATGAGAGGGCTAGAGGTAATTGAGTCTCAGCAAAATCAGATCTGAAATGTTCATGGAGAATACTTTAGGTAAAGACTCAATGGAGATAGAACCTTTGCAGAAACCCAGAGGATCTCTGGGATGACCCCAGGAAATGTGTTAAGAACGTTGTTAGTGTGGACGTTCAGACGGTGAACAGATCAAAAGGTACTTGCAGCAGCCCAGATAAGGAGTTGTGCAAATGCTCAAGGTGTTTTTATACTAAGTAAAATTTTCACCATGGAGAAAAGAATCCCTTTGAACATCCCTAAGGAAGATTTAGAATCACATCTAATCATTTCCAGACCTTGAAATATCTCCCCCTTTTGCAGGACTTCCATAGAACTTCTCAAGCAGATGCTATGAATGTTGCAACCTAACAAGACCATTGTCTCAAAATTTAAAATAAATAAAGGACCAGGGATACCATTTGCTAGTAAAGACCTTTCCTAGTACGTATGTGGGGTTATATTCAATTATGACTACCACAGTAGAAAACACAGAGAAAGAGGAGTGAGGCAGAGCAAAAAGGAGGAAGGATGGAGGAAGAGAGCCTACTACTACATCACATGTATATTTGATGGCAGATGCTCACAACAGAGACCTAGGAGAAATGGACCCTGTTCTCAAGGAGGCTGCCATCTGGTCAAGGAGCTGGATACATACTTTACTACTTGTGAGACACCATAGGTCAAAGCCATAAAGCATGTGAGAATGTCTCTTGAATTTCAAGGTAATAGGGTAAAAAAGAAAATTCTTACTCAGTTATTGTATTTTTAACAGTATCTCGTTTTTGAAAACCTAAAATTAACAACTGAGAGATACGATAGCAGATTTACACCATGTACTGTTTTATATACATGGTAAATTCCTTTCAACTCTCTTGGTATTTCTCCTAGCAGTTTCCCCTTAAAAATCTTGGGGCAGAAATGGGGGAGAACAAGAGGCATAGAGTAGTTTGTCTAGGAGCTGTCTTTTCCGTTTTCTCTTGATGTCACTGGATAAAGCAGATTGAGTTGTACATAAAAGATAAAATTTAATTTGACACCATGACTGTTGGCTCAACTCTACAATCTCAAGTACTCCACAGGCTGAAGCAGGAGGACCATGAATTCAAACCCCGCCTTGGTTACAAAGTAAGTTCAAATCCAAATAGAGAACTGAGCAGAAACTATCTAAAAATTCTGGGACCCCATCCCATTGAACCATACAAATCATATTTAGGGTGTATTTTCCCATATCAATGAACCTAATCTAGACAACTTCTCACAGATATACCCAGAGACTTATTCCATGGTAATTCCAAATCCTACCAAGTTGAAAATCCATATGAACTCTCACAGCTTTGCCCCAACTTGATATGCAAATACATTATTTTTATGCTATATGGATCTTTGGCCCCTTGCCTTCACAGGCTCATAGCCATATTGTAAAATGCATGAAGTCCAACACTTAAAGTTCCCATATCTTTAAAAATTCCAATATTGTTTATAATTTAAGTTTCATCTGAGATGCAAGGCATGATCTTAACAGTAACCTCAAATTTTAAAGAAAAGAAAGAAAGAAAGAGACCAAGTTGCATACTTATTTCCAGTATACAATGGTAAAAAATAAGCATTCCTATTCTAAAATGAAATGATGGAGGACTAACAAGGAATAATTGCACTAAAGCAAGCCCAACATAAATAGAAAGTATTGAAGACCCCCATACTCAGGAGACCCTTCCTCAAGCCTCCAGAAATCTCGACCACCCAAAGATCACAAGAAACCATACCTGGATGCAATCAGCAGAGGCTTTATTAGGGAAGTAAGCCGGTGGTCAAAACGACAAGCTCTTTAGCTCCAAGAGCAAGGTTTTGGCCCTGAGTGGTGGGTTAAAGGGTCTTTTATAGCATGGGGTGGGGGAAGGAAGGCATTTTTGCACGCTTACACATGAATGGTTGCATTTTCACTCAGTTACACATGATTGGTTGTTTTACAAATTTTGAACATAACACTGGGAAGACCAAGGGAGGGGTAACCAAGAACAGTGGAACATTTCAGAGAATCTAGCCCAAATGATCTAGAGTCATGTGAAAATCACTCTGCACACTCATTCTTCTCAAAAATGTGGTTTTTTCCATGCTATTGTGTCCTATCCTGCCATTTACCAACTATTTCAGATTAACTATCTTCCGGCTATAGCCCCACCTAGGTGGCAGCATCTTTTATCTGTGGTCAGGAATGTGTCTTCCTGCCTTGGGCCCCTCCCACCCATAGGTGGGAGAGGCTTGAGGAATGTAATCTAGCAAGTGTCCTTCACCTGGAATGCGAAGGCCTGAAATCTTATTTTCAGTTCCGAGTTCTGTAAGGCGAAAAATCTACACATATTTTATAAAATGGCCTTTATAATTTTTCATTCTACAGTATCAAACTCAAAGCTCTACATTCAGCATCTGAGGATCATGACAAAAATCATTGGGGTTTCATATAGCTTAGGTGAACCCACCCTTTCAGCTCTGCTGCCGACAGCACTCATAGCCTTTCTCTTTGGCTGGCTTTATTCCATGCCTAAAGCTTTCCTCATTGGAGGCCCTAGTATTTGGCATCTCCAATATTCTGTACTCACCTAGGCTTCACCCTGACAACTTTAAACTGTGTCCTCTACAGGGTCTCTAACCTTCCCACACATTGTCCGGTACTCTGGAACTATGATCCAAGACTCCATGACCTCCTCAATCTGCATCCTTTTTAAAGTGTAAATCTTGCTTCCAAGCTCTGCTGTCAGCTTGGCTTGCAGCCTGACCCTCATAGACTACAATTTTAGTAGCTTCTTGAGAAACACTTCCTTGGGCAACTGCTTTTGGGGAACAAGGAACACCTTCAAGTGATACTCCATTTAGTCTTTCTGTTTTCAAATGAATTTGCATTCTCACTTATGGAGTCTTTGATGAGTGAAATCTTGCTTTCAAGACATCTTTCCTGATGTCCCACTATAGTGGGTCAGGTTTAGCTTTAACAGAACTAATCTTTTTAACAATTAAGATGCTTTCAAACCTGATTTATCTGTAGGCTTAAGCTTGTTTATACTCTGTTATTCTTCAAACTTCATATTCTTAGCATCCTTTTGCTTCACTTTTTGTTCTCTTTTACTGTAGACCATGAATGAGAACAAAAACAGTAATCTTACCACAGACTCAGTGCTCTACTGTCTTGAAATTACTTCCATTAACCAAAGTAGTTCATTATTCCTGTATTCAACCTTACTCTAGTTCTCAAGACATGGACAGAATATTGACACATTCTTTACCACAGTGGTACACAAATGCTCTCTGGTTCACTCTGGTCCATGCTGTCTTGTTTCTCCACTCCCTGAAACCCAAAGATCTGGGGCTTCAGTGAAAGAATTTATCTCAAAATTCTGGTAATCTAAATGACCACCAGAATCCCCTATGGATTTCTGCTTACAGCATGCAAAAGGGCTCTTTTTTGCCCAAAGTTTCAAACTCTTCCATATTCCTCCCACAGCCATTTCCAAATATCTAAGAACTACATAGCCAAGTTTATTGTATTACTAACCCCACTTCTGATACCAATTTCCTGTATTAGTTATTTGTCTTGATGTTATAACAAAATTGACAAAATCAATTTAAGAAAGGAAGTTTTCATTTTGGCTCACAGCTTGAAGATATGGTTGAACATAGTCATGATGGCAAAAGATTAAGGAATCTGATCATGCTGGATTACTAGGCAAGAAGCAGAAACTCATGAGTACTTATGGTCAGCTCATTTCTTATTTGCGCGTGGACACCAGCCTATGGAATGGTATCATCCACATTTAATGTCATTCTTGTTATGTCAATTACCAGTTAACCAGTATAATCACTCGCAAACATCACCAGAGATTTGTTTCCATGGTGATTTAAATCCCATCAAGTTGAAAATCAAGATGGACCATCGCAACCGGTAAGGCGGTAAGGCTAATCTTGTTAGTGGGGACTTTCTCCAGTATTAATCCCTCATTAATACAGGTCATTATGTGGTAAGAAAAACACATTCATGAGGCAGGGCCAACTTGTTCCTTTGAAAGAATGACTCTGAAGATAGTCCATTAACCTTCTAATCCATGAATTGATCAATGCATCCATGAGGGTAAAACTCTCATGACCTTTTTGCTCTTAGAGGTCTTACCTAGGCCTTTCTCCTAATTTCCCCAAATGGGGATTAAACCTCAGCATGAGTTGTAGTGAGGGCATTTGAACCATAAAACCATAACTGAGGACACTGAAGAACACACTACTCAAAAACATTTGCTATAATGAGCACCCATGAGAGACTAAGTCCTCCAGTTGAATTTTCTTCAACTTAGCTAGGGTATTTTCTGTAGATTTTTTACCTGGGATAAATCTCACAACACACCCTTTGTATTGCTGTTCTTTCTAGTTTTATTGCTACTGGTTTTGTTGCAAAAATAGGTAACTTCACAAAAAACAAGGTTAAGAAAACCGCATAAGTTGAGTGCCAAGAGCTAGATATTCATAGTCACACATTCATTGGTCAAAAATGCAGTGAATGTGGCTGGAAACAGCTATTATCTTTATGGAATGCATTTCCACTTTATTTTCATTTCTATACTTTTTTGAATTTCTAATGCGCCCAAATAGAATTTTACTTTCCTAATTCAGAAGAAATTACTCCTTGATTTACAACCAAATAAAGAACTATTTGTGACACCCAGGGACATTCTTTATTCACTACTGTGCCAGTTGTAGAAATTAAATTTTTTTTTTTTTTTTTTTTTTTTTTTTTTTTTTACAAATACTTGGAAGTATTCTTGAATCGCCTGAAGATGCTGAGATATGAAAATGGACAATTTTTTGCACAGACTATTTTTGCCCAGTAGCTTTACAAGTATAATTCCTAGGTCAGTAGCATCATCCCAAAACAGAAATACATATGCTTCTTTTTTCGAGCACACACACACAAACACACAAACACACACGTGCAGACACATGCACATTCACAAACCCCCTCTTCTGAGTCAGAGATCCCACAGGTAAGAAGTTTTAACAAAACCAGAATGGAGAGCCAGAAAACCACTTGTCCAAAGCTTAGAGACTTGTAGGCAGGCTTTTAATGTTAATGGTAGATGGGCAATCCTGATTTTTTTCCTTCTATCTCCCACCCTGTTCACTTGTTTATTCTCTGGGTCAGCAGAGATCGTGGATACAGCCATTCTACGCAAGCATATTCTTCCAGGTGTCCGTGAAGAGTAACAAGTTACCTCTTCTTAATCAGCCCTCAGCTGTTGATGTTTTCATTAGTGAAACTGCATCAATCAGCAAGTGGATCCTCCAGCTAAATTGCATCAGGCACCAGAACAATAATAAGGAACTTCCCTATTTTCCCTTACTGGGGTTACCATGCTTCCCATCATCCCTCATCCGGAGCCTGGGCTTGCAGGTGCCTCACTAGGGAAACAGAGGTTCCCTTCCCTGGTTTCACTGTGTCCTATGCCCTGTACTTGTGATACCCACAGAAAGTTCAATGACATAACTGGACTGGCAACCAGACATCTCACTCCCTGAACTCTGGAGAACTGAACATGTGACTGCCACAGAAGAAAAGGACAGGGCACAGTCCACATTGTAATTCTGAGTTTCTGCTCTCCATTCACATCTTTCTGTACCCTAATGGAAACAGAATATTTTTTTATGAAATAAATACACATAGCAAGGAATCAATCACCATCTTGTTATTGCAACAGATATAATGGATACGAGTCGATATCTGTCCTCTGTCTGCCACCATTTAAAATGAGCCTACCAGGGAGGACAGATTGCAAATGACACAAAATGGCCCCGGATGATATTCTTTTTTAGAGCGGTTTGAAGAATCCCAATCTGCCCTTTCTCAAATCATCACAATCAGCAACCATTTTGCTTCTGGTCTTTGCAGGCACTGCCAATCCCTGATTGAGGCAGTGGGAGGTTCTGGGTAGAAGTGACAGGCTTCCAGCAGTCCCATCCTGCCAGCTCACTCTCAGCCTGACCTTGAACACATTCCTTAAAACTTAAGGGCCTCAGACTCCCTGTGTTTGAAACACAGGGACTCATTAAGGAACATTAAGGGTCCTCCCATTGACATATATCCATACAATATAAAATTCCAACATGTTTGGCTTTAGGCAAACAAAAATGTCCCCTGAAAGCCCTTCTGAGACAAGTCAGCCATATTTGTGTCCACACAGCCTTAGTCACTCCAGCAGTAGATCCATCCAGAGGTTCAGTCTGGTTTGAACTTCCTGAGAGTGAGACATCTTAACTAATTTGTCTGACCCTACAGCCAGTGACAGCCTTGGCAGGCCTATTTGGCATTCTGGTGACATTTGGCTTAACGATGGCTCCAGCAGGACTTCTCCCAGGCTCTGTGCTTGCCCATCTTAGATATTCTGAAATCATAAAGTAGAAGCCCACATGTTGAAACATCACCACTCCCATCTAGTGAATCTTGAAGATTCTTCTGCCATTTACAACCCCCAAAAGAGTCTGTCCCCACTTGGGCAGCAGGAGTCAGTCTTAAATTACCTAAAGAGCCCAAGTGCTGGGTCTGGGCTCCATTTGTTTACAAAATAGGCACTTTCAAAGGCCCTTTACTAGGGACTGGCAATTCCCAGGTCCCCTGCTATAGGCTGATGCATAATGCATAAGGTGCTGGGAAATGTGTATTCATGAGGGCGGCTTGGCTTTTGTCAAAAAGAACTGTGAAATATTATGATGGAACAATTTTCATTTCTGCCACATTGTTTTTATAGTGCATTCATGACTGGGGATTGAGGGCTTTTTGAGTTTTGTCTGGTGCAGATGTTGCGGTGCGGAGAGCTGCTTTAGACGTCTGTATTTTCCAACTTTGTTGCTGACAATTACATGAAGCAGAGAGAGGGGCCTCTCCCATGGAGACAAAGGATGCATGTCCTCAAGTGATCTGGGGCCTGATTTACCCAGGAAGGTGGGAAAGAGGAGTAAAAGATGGGAAGGGAAGAAAGAGCAGGAGGGGAGGCAATGGCAGGAAGGAAGGGAAGGAGAACATAATTCTGCCGCCATGCTGAGTATCAAGCATAGGCTGTGGCCTCCATCTTATCTTTGACTCTCACGAATTCCTTATGTTCCTGAGGAGGGAGTATTATCTTCACTTTACCTAGGAGGAAGGAGAACATAGAGGCCTGGAAGAGTAAGCTGCCTGTCTGAAATTACAGAACCAATGACTGCACTTGAACCAACATGTATATAGGAACATGTATGCATCCTACTGGAGAAGCAGGAGGACCAAGCAAGTGGAAGTGCTACCTACACTGGTATGAGAAATAGTCCTGACACAGGGCTAAGAGACTGCCACCTTACCATTGAGTTCCAGAAAGCAACGAAAATGTTTGGGCATGACAACTGGGAACTGGTCTCCATTTGGAAGCACTCAGGCACAATCACCACTGCTGTGTGCACATGTAGAAACACACACACACACACACATACACACCACACACTACACACAGATACAATATATCTCAGGAGACTCATAGACTTGCCTGAAGTTCAGCAGCCCCTTCACTTAAAAAACAGTGTGTGTGTGTGTGTGTGTGTGTGTGTATGTGTATGTGTGTGTGTGTGTGTGTGTGTGTGTATGTGTGTGTGTATGTGTGTGTGTATGTGTGTGTATGTGTGTGTGTGTGTGTGTGTGTGTGTGTGTGTATGTGTGTGTGTGTGTGTGTGTGTGTATGTGTGTGTGTGTATGTGTGTGTGTATGTGTGTGTATGTGTGTACAGATGCACGAAGAAACCAGAGTTTGATGTTGGATTTCTTCCTCATTTACTCTCATTATTATTATTATTATTATTATTATTACCAGTATCATCATCATTTTAATACTTTTGATACAGAATCTCTCTAGTATGTATCTTTGGCTGCTCTGGAACTCACTATATAGAGCTGGATGGTCTCAAACTCAGAGGTCCATCTTCCTCTGCCTCCCAAGTACTGGAATTAAAAACATGTACCACCATAACTGTCTATCTCTATTTATTTATTCATTCATTCATTTGTTTATTTATTTGTTTGTTTGTTTGTTATAGACATTCTCTCACTAAATCTGGAGCTCAGGAACTGGGCTAGCTTCAGACACTCTTCTGCCTTAGCCTCTTAAACACTGAGACTATAAACCTCAGCCACCACACCTGATTTTTCTGTTGGTGCTGACACTCTAACTCAGTTCTACCTGCATGGCACACAAGCACTTTGCCAGCTGGGCCATCTCCTAGAGCCCTGCTCCTACATCTTTGTACCAGCATTCTAGCTCAGTTAAAACATGTTCATATTAAAGAAATCTCTCATGACAGAATGGGTAGCATTCTATGTAAACTATAAGACAGACGGGGGAGGTATGCAGTCCAGGACATAAACAGCGCAACTTAAAAGGGGGAGATGATATCAAGGCCATGTTTCTGAAGAAAACTTGGTGTTGGGGCATAAGATAAGAGGCCTCTACAGGCCAATGCATACCCACTGCATTGACTCACAGAGACAGCAATGCATATAATAAAATAGAGACTGTGAGAGGAGCCTACTCACGAGTAGGTATGTCCACTTATACTGGCAAAAGCCAGAGCTAGCATCTGAAAGCCCAGGCACTATGGTTAAAAGGTAATCCTTGAATGACACACAGCCTGGGAGGGTAGAGTCCCAGAGCCACACATGAAGATGCTGCTACATCTCCAGATGACCACACCACACATGGACTTAAAAGTTGTGAGTAGTATCATATACCTAGCTTCAGAAAAGGCCCTAGGAATATAGTATTTGTGTAGCACACATGCATCAGACATGAAGTTCTCAGTCCCATCTCCAGCACTGCATAAACCAAGCATGCTCATGGACTCCTGAAATCCAACACATAAGAAGTGGAGGCAAGTGAATGAGAAGTTCAAGGTTTGAGTCCGTATCAAGATGAAGATCGTAGGATACATGAGATGATGCAGAAAGAAAAGAAAGAAGGGAAGAAAAAGAGAAGGGGGAGAACAGAGGGAGGGGGAAAAAGATAAAAGAACATCATGAGGTCATCCTCTTTCTTTCCCAGGCTGGAGGCATCATTATACTGGAGATCTGTACGTGGAATGAGAATCTGGAACTTCTAATGATCATCACTTAGCTTATGGTGGAAAGATCTCTACAAATGCAGCCCCAAGACACCCTCCCCTTCCTAAAATAGACCTAAGCTCTTTGTCACCTGAGACTCTTTCATACTGGCTGTCCCCTCTGCCTGAAATATCTCTTCCCTTCAGAGTCCCACAGCCCGCCTCAGTTCACCCGTCAGGCCTCAGTTTGTCCAGGAGTCTCTCTCATTCTGGGTCTCCGGTGTGCACAGCTGGCATCCGAGGCAGCTGTTGATGGCTGTGATCTTTGCTGCTGTGCTTGTTTGCCTCATGCTACGAAATCAAATCCAGAGCCGCGGGAGTCAGGGTGTCATCTGTTCACCCTTCTGTACCCAGCACTGAGCATCCTGGCCAGGACATAGACAGGGCTCAGCAAACGTTAGAGAATGAATGAATCTGCTCACAGTGTGATACACAAGAGCATTAATAGGGCGTGCCTAAAGGGATTTAAATCCAACACTTCACTCGTGTTCTGCACGGGGCACTTCTGCCTGTCAGAATAAGCTGCACAGGCCAAGGGCAAGCAATAAAGCATGAGGGAACAGATCAAAGCTCTCAGCAAACCAGTCCAAGAACCTTCCCCAGCCCGCCAAGCCCTGGGCAATAGGGCAGACTCTTACATAGACTTGGAACAAATGTGATTTCTAAACTCCACATTCACAGCCACCAATGTTGTAACAGTTAGCCGGAGTTTCACCACCAGCAGAGAGGACAGCAAAGCCCCGCTGCCAACATTGCCAAGAATATTTATTGACTTAGAGGGATATCTTAAACAGGTAATTTTGCTCCTGGGGGATGTTTAGTAATGTCTAAAGACATTTTTGAGGGGTTGCTGTTATTGCTGTTCGTAGATTTAGAGGAGAGGATTACTAAGCATTCTGCAATACACAATACATGAGATAGCACTCACGATAAACGACCCAGCTCAAAGGGTCAACAAGGTTGAGGTCCCAAGGCACTAGAAGTCTGGACTTTTCAGGAGCACTGTGCCAGCAGCTGTCCCTGTAAGCACTTGTAAGTGGCTTATTAACTTTCCCAGGTTTCCGAAGCTCCCATCTGCTTGGGCTTGGTTCATCCATTGAGTGAGTTAGTTGGATCCACCCTCCATCCCAGCTGGTCTACCTGAAACAGGTGGCAGAGGCGAGTGGTGTGTATGGTCCCTGAAGTCCCTTTGTCGGACCCCCGAGAGTGCCTCCCTATTTAAACTTTTAGGGGCCCCAGAACTAACCAGCTTGGTACCCTGCCCAACCAACCATCCCAGGTAGATCCACTCACCACCCTAGCTGGTCTGCCTGGGACACCCTGCAGAGACAGGAGCCTAGCATAGCAGTCTTCTGAGAGGCTCTACTCGGCAGCTGATTAAGATAGATGCAGATACCCACAGACAAATATTGGATTGAGGTTGAGGACCCCTGTGGAAGAAAGAGTTAGGGAAAAGATTGGAGGCACTCAAGGAGATGGCAACCTCACAGGAAGACCAATAGCATCAACTAACCTGTAAAGCTGGGAGTTCCCAGAGACAGAGCATCTACCCAAGTAACATACAAGGGCTTGTCTAAGGCCCCGGGCACATATGTAGCAGAAGATTGCCTTGTCTGGCCTTAGTGGGAGAGAATATACTTAATCCTGTAGAGACAGCCAGACTCTAACTTTCAGAAGTGGAGACTTGCAGGACTAGCTGCCAGAGCAGCTAAAAAAATATTTCATTACAGTCATTCAGAGTTTGGGCACTAAAAAGGCTAGTCACAGCTAACTCTGACCAGACTGTGTAGGTGAAGCATGTCCCAGAAGAAAGTGAATACAAGCAGAAGCTATCTCCACAAGGCTGAGTGACATCAGAGATGTCAGCATGCACCAGTGATGGGGCTCCACTTGACCTCTCTGTGCTTCATTGTCTGCAACTGTGACATGGGGTCAGTCACCTCTTTCCTGCTTATCTGTTGAGTAAACCAGAGGACAGAAGAAAAAAGTCATGAGACACTCAGACAGTGAGGAAAGTGAAGAGCTATCCTTGGCCAGTTTAAAAAAAATAAAAATGATTATAAGCCACTCCAGTACCCTCCCCAGTCATTAACCCAATCAACTAACACAATTTTACAATCTTTTAGTACCAAGTTACTATTGCTTAACTACCAGGCTGCCACCTTAGATTTACTCACTTGGTTGTTCAGTGTTTGTTCAAGTGTTAAACTAAAATCACTGTGAAGGTAGCAGCCTTTGTTACAGTTATGGCTGTCATTTGGTCACCCATGCACTCCCAGAACATGTCTATATACTATATGTGCTATATACTATATACAAGATTTCAACCATGTCCATATGTATATGTATCTATACATATATGTGTATATATGAAGGTTGAAATCTTATATATAATAATGGAACAAATGAATGAGCACAATCTTCATGATATTGCAAATAAACTGATACAAACATCCCCCAACCAATCACTCCTGGTGTCCCTGGGCTGGATAACTAAGTGTCTACTTCTGGTAAAAGCCATTATCTCTCCCCAGCATCTAGACAGTTAATAAAGGTGTCCAGTATTTATTCTATTCCTTAGGATGACAGAGGCTTTCTTATCTGTAAATGACTTTTAAACACGGCTCAGGCATCCTGAAGCGGTTAGTGGTTTTATTAAGAGTGTCTCTTAAAGAGGAAAAAAAAAAGCTGGGTTTGTCATCCAGGCTCCAATAACCACATTTATATAAGCAAAACCTGAAATGGGCACTGTTGGGGACACTTTAAAAGAAGTACAAGCATAGGAAGTTACATGCCACTTTGCACTGGTGGCACAACGCATGCCAATTATTAAAACTTGATGATGGAGAAAGCTAAAGATCTGCAGACTTTTAATTAAGAGTCTTCTGGTTTCCAGCATGCTTGTGCCCTGCAGCTGTATTCATGGGAGAAATAGGAAAATAGTATCTGTGTTCTACTACCATTGGTATTATGTTATTTTGATCCACTTGCGCACACCTGCGTGTGCACACACACACACATGAGCACACGGGTGTGCACATGTACACACACACACACACACACACGTTTTGAAAATAAAAATGTACACAAAATAGTAGTTTTTAAATCCCAGTATCTTGTTTGTTTATTTTCCCCTCCTTGTTGCAGCCTAAGTGCCCCCTGTTTTCTATGTGATCTCTAGCTAAGTGCCTCATTAACTTGGTCATACGCCCATTTGGCTGAGGAACAGGTGGACAGCGTAGAGGTAATGGTACTAGAGTGAAGAGATCGAAACAACTGAATACTTAAAGGCCCCAGATGATTAAACAATTACTGTCCTCATATTATATATTTTAGAGCAAAAAGCATTTACCCTAGACTGCATTTGTCATCTGCGAAACTCATCTGCCAGGGGTATGTGGGTCCCTTTACTCTGTGATGAAATTTCATCCCCTGGTCCCTCTTAGTGAGCAGAGGTTTCTGGTGTCTGACCAAATGAAAAAAAAAAGGAGAAAAAAAAAAGCTCGTCTTTTCTCCCCCTCATTGTTCATCAATATCTAATTTCCAATCACAACCTCCTTCCGATAGTCCGATACACTATGTGGCTTCTCTCCCCATAGTAATTCTGGAGCTAGAACAATTTTGCTCCATAGGGTGTACTGAGAGAAAAAGGGGAGACGCTCCTTATCTTAAAAAGATTTCCAGTTCTGAGATCACTCTTTTCAGATGCAGGTGACCTCAGGGGTTTCACAGGATGGTGAAGAGCAGACCACATTCCTGTGAAACCATGTGCTTCAATCCCCCTCAGCTGAAGGCTTAAAAGTTATATCTCAGCATCTAGCTGGGAGCTTGGGAATTTGGGGATGAATGTGGCTTCCAAGATGCTGAGGTAATCCAGAATAATGACAGCCATCCTTGTTTACATCCGTGTAATAACACTAACACAAACAGTCCTGTTTGTTGAGATACATAGAGGAAGGCATGGACTACGAGGTTGCTCCTGAAAACGTAAGATGATGATAGTGTCAAATTGGACCAAGTTCAATGTTTCATATAACTTAAAGCTATCTCTCAAATCTAGCAAAAAAAAAAAAAAAAAAAAAACAGATTGGTAGAATTTGAGAAAGGTCTGCTTCTGAGCCAAGACTTGACTATGATGTGCAGAAGACTCGGTCTCACTCTGCTCTATACTCTTAAGAGCTGTTTTCACCTCCAGCCAGCTTCTCAGAGGATGCACAGAGCTGTGGACGTATGGCAAAGTTCAGACTGTAGAGGAGAACTAGAACAATGTCAGCCTCACACACTGAAACAGATGAGCCAGTAGAAAAGACAGTATGACCAGCAACAGCAGCATGGCCCAGGACTCAGGAGATGCACCGCTGTAATGGTATCCCATTACAATTTGTGAATTGGAGTCTGCATTCTAACAAGAACCACCCCCCCCATTTGAAAATCACTGCTCCTGAGAGCATCTGCAACCCATGTGGGGCATGGGGGTCGGGGGACAATGGGAACTACAGCTCCTATCTGGCCACATTTAAGGCATTAGAATGTGGGCTCTGTGAAGCAAAGCCATTATTTTTACCCCAACTTTAATAGGTTCGTGACGAAGTTTCAGTGAATGTTTACACCTGATGCCCACATTGCTTGTGGTGCATAAGCCCTAGACACTTTGTTTCTGGCATCAGAACCAGGACTCTAACTTAAGGTTTGCTCACTAATGAGCATCATCTATGGTCATCCTGTTTCTGACTGTTTGGGGTTAAGCTCAAGATTAGTACCACTTTGTATTTCTCATAAGAGCTCTGGGGTGATTTTCTGTTTCTGCCTCTGCCTTCCCCTTGCAGTCCTTTGTGATAGCAGGAATCACTTCCTATTTTCTATCAGAAGCCTCAAGTACAGAACCTACATCTATCTTGTTTAATGCTATTGAATTTCCCTTGAAAGAGCCACGTCCCAGGCTTTGTGTGACACTGTTGAACTTCCCCCAGGGTAGCCATGGAGCAGCCTGTGGAGCAGTACTCAATGTCTCACCAAAAATGTGAACCATGATCTAAGCTGTAATCGATATATCAGAGACAACAGAACACTACATGAACTCTCTCGTTTTCCCATCATACATTTCCGAGGAGATTACATCAGGTGCAATCCAAGCTTGTCTTTAATGCATGCCATCATAAAATAAACAAACACATGACTGGTTTCAAGATATTGGAAGGCAGGCTGAGACAGAAAAGAGTGGGCAATATCCAACAAAAATTTTAGGATCATTTTATATTCTTTCGTACATGCGGTGTGTAAGAGCCTCGGAAGCACAGACATCCATTGAACACAATCTTATTTCTCACTTACAAAATGAGACTGCCTTTTAACTCTCCCCCTCAGTCTTAGAGTGTCGCCCTCCTTCCACTCTGGCCTTCTCTGTGGTCTCTGACATCCTTACACTAGATCAATGGCTGTCCTTCCATGGTTCCATTTCGTCCCTATCACCCACATGTAGATGAATTAGGTCAGAAGTTTCTTTCTTTTCTCCTTTGTCCCTACCTTGGCAATCCAACGGGAAATGTTTGGTTTGAAGATGAGATGTGAGCAATCTGAAATCCCAACCTTGTTCCCTGGCTACCTGATGACTTGGAGTTATTCATTTAAGGTCTTTATATCACAATTTCATCCTCTCTAGAAGGTTCCACACTAGGGGTTAGAGAGTTAGCACAGCAGTTAACGGCATCACTATTCTTTGCCAAGTACCCACTTCAGACACTTAACAATCACCTGAAAATCCAGCACCAGGGGTCTGATGATACTCTCTTCTGGCCTCCACAGGCACTTATATAAAACACACACACACACACACACACACACACACACACACACACACACACACACACAAATAAAAATACATCTTTAAATTTTAAAAATAAAAAAATTCTGTATCAGGTTGTTCTGAAAGTTTAAAAAGCTAGTTATGGGGCTGGATGGATAGATGGCTCTGTGGTTAAGAGCAGTGGCCACTCTTCCAGAGGACCAGTGTTCGATTTTCAGAAACCACACAGAAGCTCACAACCATCTGTAATTCCATTTTCATGTGATCCAACTACTCCTGGCCTCTGAGGGTACTGGGCGTATATACATACACTCAGGCAAAACATCAGTGTTCATAAAATAAGCATTAGTAGTAAATATGCATTTTAATAGCTAGTCCTTAAATGGCACATAGGACAATGGTTAGTACATACTAACTTCCCAGTTTCCTTCACCCATCCCTGCTAGCATCGTTTCTATGGGGATCGTTAGAAATCAGGTATGTCAAGAGATGGGATGGTGACAAGACCATGGGGTCCCTATTTTGCCTCACATCTAAATTAGACTCCATCAGTTCTTTCCCTCTCTTCACCAGAGGAAACACACTTGACAAGCCAGGAGTAGAATCACATGACCAGGAGAGGATATGTATTCTTAAGGGGGAAACATCCCTTTTTTCAAGTCATCCAATAGCTGGGTCACTTAACTTTCTAGGCTTCTTTCCTCATCTCCACACTGGAGACAGCTGTAGCTCCATGCAGAGTTTGGTAGAGGGCGGAACTAATGCCTTACAGCATCTAAAACAGAGGGTGAGTAAGTGGGAGAATTCATAGTCTTTCTTGGAAAAAAAAAAAAAAAACAGGAAAAAGGTTGCTCCTTAAGCAAGAACAGCCATTTCTAAGCCACCAGCTAGGTGATCAATGCAGTTATTCATTAGCATAAATATTTCACAACAGTGTCATTTAATGTTCCCCAAGAGCACCTGTTATCTTCCCCACAAATTGGACTCTCTATGACATAACTCATCAAGAAGCACTTCCCAGGTCGCTTAAGTGAAGGACTGCCATTCCAACCAATAAAGCAGATACTAAACAAAACAAAGCCCACGCTGTGACGGTAATAGTTGATCAATTTGCAGATCAAGGGCTTTAATTCTTCTCAGCTTTGGTCTGCCAGCAGGATGTGAGTTTCCACTCTTAGAGATAACTACTTTAGGAAGAAACAAAGGCACACATGGCTCCTCCTTATCCACAGGTTTCAGGTCCATGGACCTAACCAAATATGGATAAAACACGTGGGGGATAATGTATATGGAAGATATACAGAGTCTCCAAACAACATAGTATAAGCACCACGGATATTGCACTTATATTACATTAGATATCACAAGCAATTTAGCGGTGGATTAAAGTATATGGGGGGATTATATAGGTTATATGCAAATGTTACACCTTTTTTTTAATATAAAGCGATTTGAATATCTCTAGGTTACGGTGTCTGTGGGTACCCTGGAAGCAAGCCCTCACATAGACTGAGGAATAGCCACAAGTACATAACCCACGGAATATGCCTATGAAAAATTAAACCACAATACAAGGCTATATAATTTTCAAGTTGTGGGGGGAGGGCCTGTTTCAAACAGGACCATGTGAGCCTTCTGGGGTTGCGTGAGAGAGTTTTGTTCCTAGTTATTTATTTTCACTCTGTTTATTTGATGCTCAATTTATAGAATCTGACCCCTAAGCCCAGCATGGATCTGGGTATGCACTGTTAGGAAGTGTGCAGTGGAGAAGCAGATCTAGCAAAGCAGAGAGACGGGGCTGGGCTCCAGTTCAGCTGCCTGCCTGCCTTTTGGATCTGGAGTCATTTTAGCCTAGAGAGGTGCTGTCTTTGCTACTATTCAGATGTCATTTGCTGTGTTTAACTTAAGGGTACTTTGTGTTAAAGCAATATCAGGAAATGGTAGAGCCCCTACATGTACGTCTCATGATGTATGAGTATATGATCATCTCTCATTGTTTTTCTACTCCTGGACAACTTACATTTGGAGATAGGAAAGGAGACGGCATGATGGTGGTTATAGGTTAAATTGTGTTCTCTACATTCATGTGTTAAAAGTCCTCCATTCCCAATACTTCAGAATGTGGTGTATTCACAGATAGAATTTTAAACAAGTAATTAAATTATAATAAGGCACTGGTAAGACCATTATCTAGTCTGATGGTGTCCTTCTAGGGAGAGGCAGTTAGCATGCTGGCACTCACAGATGTAAAGGCAGCTAAGGACAAAGAGAGAAGGAGCTATGTGTCAACCGATAAGAGATGATACAGAAGAAGCCAACCCTACCCATGCCTTGACATCAGGGCTTACAGTCTCCAAGACTTTGGAAAGTTTATCTGTATGAGCAACCCAGGCTATGGTAGTTTGTAATGGCATCCCCACACATACAGGTGACATGCTCTTTATCTATGTTTTCAGTTGATATAATGAAATTCTTGGACTTTCCAAATGTCCAGTCTAGTTTTCTTTGGAAAGAGATAAGTCATTTTTCTTTAGCTTTGGAACAGTGAGAGTAGGGAACTTCCCTTTAAAAAATATTATAATTTGCTACTTTGATGGTTTCTCTTTCCCCTTTTTAAAATTAACTCATAGAAACTCATTTGATCGCAGTAGTCAAATTGTCTATTTGAGCCAATGGCGTTAATAGTTTTAAATCAAGAAGTTTGCCCTTCAGGGCACTGGGGAGCATCATAAAAATGGCCCAGACACACAGTCATGCTTGCTATCATGGAGCTCAGCTGTCTCTGAGAGCTTGGGATATGAGTGACATCTGTGGTGTGGCTAGGACAATTCCCTGTGTCCCTTTGTAACCTGATGCCTCTGTCATACTGAACATCTCCAGCCAGGAGAAAGGTACTAACTGAAGGCATGTGGTTTACTGTCCTTTAGAGAGGAAACTGTTCCGAAGACCCTCCCTCACCTCCGTGCCTCTGTCAGTCAATCAGCACTCAAGTATTGGCAGCTAACCGAGAGTGAGCAGAGCAGCAGCAAGAGTGGTTGGAGAAACATGCAGAAATCTGAAGAAACAGAGACGGGACTGGGCAACATTGTTACAAATTAACCAAAAGAAACAAGATCTGGGGTGGGGAAGTGGGGAAACCATTTTTTTCTAGGCAATCCTGCTATGAAGCATGGCCTGCATCAATACAACCCTTTAGGATTTCCCCTCATTTAGTCCTCAGTACTACCTGTATTCCCTGCTTACTTGTTGCTAGGGAGATGATTCTGGTGGACGCTGCCAGACATTAAACACACGCGCATATGGACACACACAGGCATACACGCCTACCTAAAGCTAATTTCCCCACTGTTGCTATAGTCTCAGTAATTTTCTCTAACCTTCCTTCCAATCTTTTCTTCAATCGCCACAGAGTGTACAGTTGAGGACTTGACATTTCCTTTGAATTAAGGCTGTGAGTTAAGTGGACATTTTCCCTTAGATGGATGGCTATTCTGGGCCTTCCCACAGCTAATCACATGGTAGCCTGAGATCTCACCTGTTCCTTTCATACGCACACTCTCTGCTTGAAATTTGCCAGCAGGTCCTCAATAAAGAAATAGCCCTGATTGCTCATTAAAAGCCAGAGAGAAAGCAATTAAAATACAAAAGGCAGTGCAAAGATTAACACGCAGGAAGCTGAAAGTTGAGCATTAGCGTTGTCGAAGGCTGGAAACCAAAACAGGGGAGAGAGCTTGAGTACCCCAGTCAACGAAAGCAGGCTTGCAAACAGACTAGGCCTCAAGCCTGGTGTCCAGCACTTAGATTTTTTTTCAATTTCATTTCATTTCAATTCAATTACATTCATTCAGTTCATTGGAGGGAGCTAAACAGGAATTATTGTTTCTGTCCCCCCACCCCTGCCATTCCCCCCAGCAAAGTTCATATTTAAGACAGTGCCAGCATTCACAAGAATGTACACTCTGCAAAGAAACAGAGCACTGCTTGCAAGGGCCCCCAAACCTGATCTCAAGTTCTCCTATTGCTTTCTTGAATTTAACCTCCTCCGAGCAAGGGGCCCTGTACCTGCATTTTGCATAGGCACACAATCAACACTCATCGTTGGTTATTAGATCACAGACGCTCTAGTTGTCTCTATTCCATTCCCAGCATGATCCTCTTACCTATGTACTTGCTCTCTCCTCCTCTCTCCCCACCTGCTGCTCTGACCCTCTCTCCCCCTTTCCTCTCTTTCCTTCTGGCACAGAGAATTGAAAGGAAAGGAAGTTGTGCTGTGCGGCCTTTCCATCCTTCCCCTTTGCAGTTGTAAGATGTGGCGTCAAAGGTTCCTGCCTCCACTCCCTTGAATACATAGGCTTTGCCAGACTAGATAACTTGGTATGAAACTTGCCGTGCTCCTGGAAATCTATAGGAGTTGGTAACTTTCTTTGTTATCAGGGTTTAGAGGGAAGGCTTTCTCTTCTCCATCACTGCGACAGGTGGCCATGGTATTCTATCTAGTCTAAAAACTGTAGAGAGTGTCTTTCCCTTAAGTATCCCCATCTCTCCGAACATTGCTCCATTTGGATCTGAAGGCCTGTTCACCCTCTTCAAGTCCTCACATCCTCCTAGAGTTCTTCTGGAGAACACTGTCAGTTCCTTTCTGTGAGCCCACGTTTTAAGTTACAATGTTGAAGATTCTTGCTTTGGCCAAACTTTGGGTAAACTACTGAATATTCTCCTAGACCAACCTCTGAAATTCAGTGTCAGGCAAGAAGTTTGCCTGGTCAGTTTAGCAAGAACCATCCATCCTTGATGTCTGGTCAGGTATCTAGGTCTATACCACTGTGTCAGGAATACAGTGAGAGAGCAGAGTCAACTTAACATATTAAAGAAGACATTTGACCAAAAATGCTGCAAACTTTTTCACCTGGACTGTTGGTAAAAAACAAAACAACAATAACAACAACAAAACCCAACAAACACAACAGACAAAAACCCCAAAAACAAAACAAACAAACAAGCAAAACAGCATGAAAGAAGGCAAGTGGCAGGTGTCATGTACATGACCTGTAAGTGGCCATTCATCTCATGACTTTTCAGCACATGCTTTTTTTCCCCTTGGCTCACCTGCCAGCTCCTGTTCTCAGAATGGTTTCCTTTTTCTTAGTAAGTTCTCTTGTTTCTATACCCAACCATCTATGCTTTGTGCAGTTCTTTGCCCTGGGACCCAAGACCCTGGAAACTCCAGTAGGTGCCCTTGAGAATTGGGTGGGCATCTGTAACAGCATCCTTTGAGTGCTGCTGATCATCCCGGGCTGTCTTCAGTAGGAATCCTGTTAGGATAACTTAGCTAGACTCCCTCTATTAAATCGAATCTTGGTTGTCAACTTGTCACACCTGGAAAGAGGGGAACTTCAGTTAAGGAATTGCCTCCATCAGGTTGGCCTATGGACACGTCTGTGGGGACATTTTCTTCATTGTTAATTGATGTGGGGAGTACACTGTGGGCAGTGGCATCCCTGTGCAGGTGGTCTGGGATGTATTAGAAAACTGGCTAAACGTGAGCCTAGAAGGAAGGGATCTAGTAAGTAGTCTTTCTCCATGATCTCTACTGCAGTTCCTACCTCCAGGTTCCTTCCTTGAGCTCCTGCTCTGGGTTTCCTAGATGATGACTGTACACAAAAGCAACTTTCTTCTCCAAGTTGATTTTGATCAGTGTCTTATCATCATAACAACACAGCAAACTAGCAACTCCTCTTTCTTCTAAGAGTTCCAAATAGTCATTTTCTGCCTATTCACCACTTTATCCTGTTACTATTAATTCCTTGCTGTCTATGATGTGTTTAGAGTTGTGTCCTGTATCTCCCTCCCACTAAAGGTCCATCATAGTAGACTCTATGCCATCCCAATGGTTCTGAATAGTCCATCTTCCTGGGCTATAACAAACAGCAGTGGATAATTTTTTTTTTTATTTCTTTAGTATACAAGTCTGTCTTGCTATTGGAATCATTAAACATTCCAACCTTTCTATACGTTTTTATACCTTGCTCTAGAACCCAAGATGAAGTAAATCTTCCTGCCCTAGACCCCTGCAAGTCTCTGTTCTATATACAGATCCTCAGTTGGTGACACTTGCCAATAGAATTGGAGTTGGCCGAAAAGAAGACTTGTGATTGATTAGAAGTAAGTATACAAATCCTAGGTGGGATTTCCTAGAAAGGTTTTTGGTTGACCCCAAGTATTTGTGTAGAAATTTGAGTCTCCTTTGAAATTGTTCTGCTCTGGGGTGAGTAGCAAAAAGCCACTATCACCACAGAACAATGTACCAAGCAATAAAATCCATCCTAGGTGTTAATTAGCTCAATATTTATCTCATCTAATATGCAAATTAAGACACTGTGGTCTCATTAGCTTCATCTGAATTTCCTTTAAGCAAATGCAAGAAACAGAAAGAAAAAAAAAAAAAACAAGAAAAAAAGAAAAAAAGAACCCAAACATCAGTATTTCTCTTTGAAGCTAATGAGGATGTGATTTGGTTCTTCCTTTGTTATGAGGTAGTGAGTTAGGAAAAACACATTATAAATATGCAAAGTGTGGCCTGACCCCATCTATCAGCTGTAAGAGCACAACCTTGAGGATGTGTGGTTGGTTATTAGGTTTTCTGCATCGAACTTGTCCGCTGGATCCGGGTCTACAGAGCAGATGGGGGAGCTGGCGATGAGTCTGCAATGGGGAGATTAACAAAGGAAGGAGATGCTGCCTGTAAGAGCCCACTCAAAGAACAGATGTTATCTCCAGGACAGGAGCAGGAGACCATTGTTTTTAATGCTATGAATCTTAAAAATAAGAAATTGTGTATCAAATTCAAAACTTGCAAAGAGACTTAATCCCGGGCATTCTGTTCCTTCTTACCGCCCAGTTTTAGGATTTAAGAATTTATACAACAATGATGAATCAACAGATTCCCATATTGTGTCCCAAAAGGGAGGCCACAAATGCTGGAGAATATAACAGTCCCACAAAGTCATAGCTCTACAAGTATCTCCAGCCTTCTAAATCTTGGGCAAGCGACTAAAAGTTCCACATTAACCAGGATCAGGGTATTACCCAAAGATGTTGTTAGAGTTAAAATCTAGCCTGTTACATCACAGGTGCTGGGGCTTCACAGGCTGGCCATATTCCACATCTTCTCTGCCCTTCTACCTGATGTGAAGAACTGACAGGGAACACATGCAGTGCCATTGACATCTTTCATCCTTTGCTCTGCAGCCTGGGAATCAGTCTTAACTCAAACACCTACTATGGCTTATTTATTAACTAAGCCTGCAGCCTTGTGGCACAGGACATCTCCTATCCATCAAATATCTCTTAAGAAGTAGAATATGCTTTAATTGTACAACTGAAATCTCTCCCACTCATCTGTTCCCCCCTCATTATGTCTTTCTCTGTGTTACTCCTTGTCTTAACAATTCTATCCTGGAAGGGATTCACCTCAGCACCCTTCTCTCTCGCCTAGCACTTTTCCTCTCCATCCTGAAAGCCTAACACACGCCGGAGACAAGTTAGTAGTAAACATCAGATTTATTCCAATGGCTGTCAATTTGAAAAGATGGAAGTCGCCCAACTTTAAATCTGCATCTTGGGTTCTCAGGGCGACAAGAACCTTTAGTGGGAATGGGAAGGAGCATGTGACCGCAGGGCTTCCTTCACTGTTACGTTTTGTTTATCTTCTTCAGGATGAAACACTGCAATGGACCTTCACCTCTTGCAACTGTGTTCTGTATTTTCTTAAATCACTTTTCTACCAGTTAAACCTCACACTGGTTTGCGCGGAACCAAAGACCAAAAAGGAGAGTTATGAAGTTAGAAAAACACATGCTCTAGGTTCCATAAAGCTAAAGACTATTTAGCAGTTAATATCTTCCTTAGACTGATGCCCGAAAAGGAGCCAATGTCAATCTGGCTCCCATTAAGAGGTGGTGCCAAGGCCGGGGATTGGAGGGGTGGGGGCAGATAGAAAATAAAAGTCAACTTCAAAAGCATGCCCTCTCATCATGTGACTACAGGAGACTCCACAAATATATCACTGGTATATCAAGGATTTCCAGCCTTTGTTTTGAAATGCTACAGCCACACAATATAGACCGCGGGAGAGTTACTCCTTTGGCTGATATACTTACATGTATAAAGGACCTCATAATAAGGATGCTACCCTCTCTACACTGGAGGAAAGAACTAAATCACTGCAGATCTTGAATCCATGAGGAGATACCAACAGATGACTGCATAACAAGCCTCACTTTTATTTTCCTGGCCATCTTGTCAAGGCTTGCCCTTTCCTTCCCCCCTGTGCTTCAAAGAAGGATGTATTCAAGCCTGAAGTCTAAGCTAGCTCCTTGAGATCTATTCTAGAGAGTCACTTATTTCACTTCGTTATTTTCCAAGCATATAGAACACAGCCATATATTAAAGACCTATTTATTTTTTGTCCTATTAGTCTGTCTTTTGTTCAAGGAAGTCTCTGTTCAGATACATGTGAGGCAAAGGACAGACAAAATGGCTTTTCTTCCCTTACGATATGCCTTACTTAGCTTTCACTTCTCCACTAACTCAAGTGGCCTTATTCTCTTCCAACCCCAACCCCAACCCCCCACCCCTCTTTTAGCAGGTGATGACATTTGGTTCAGAGCAGTCGGTCACTAGTCCAAGGTCATGCAGCTTAAATTTTGCCCAGGCAGAAGAGATAGATCAAACGAATATGGCAGGCCATAGGGAGGCAGTCTAATTAGTGAGGCGTCCTGCAGGCAGTAATGGAAAGGCTGAAAGAGTAGCAGACTCCATCTTCCCCCCTGCATGCACCTTGTGTGGATTCTCCACTTCCTAAGGCCACAAGCCCCAGGTGGTCCTTTACTCTCTTCCCTTTCCTGATTTTGACAAGTTACTTGAGAGCTTTGTTGTGAACACAGTCAACTCTCCAGGGCAGGAGAGAGACCTGTCTGCATTCCAACACTTGCTGGGCCTGAAAACTGAAAACTATTTCTGCAGGCAGACGGAAGCTGATTTCCATATGTCGCAAGTCGTGTCAAGTGTCACAGGCAGAGAACAAGAAGAATTCTCTGCTTTGGTGACCTGGGACCAGCAATAGAAGTAGGAAGATTGCTCTCAGAGGCTTTGAGAGGAAGCAGGAGAAAGAGGCCATGACCTTTTTCTGACCTTTGGCTCATAAATGACAGACTCCCCAGAGCACTTCTGTCTAGTTGGATTCTGTACCTGGGAACTCAGCCTTTACCTAGAAGCCAAGCAGCTGAGCAGAAGGCAAGGTAAGTGGATGTGTCTAGGCCATGGTGGAGGGACTGGGGGGTGTGCACAGGGCAGTGGGATATGATGCTGCTTCCCTTTCTGCCAATAAATCCAGAACCAAGTGAGCCATCAGGAAGTTCTGTGGACAGAAGTTATGACATGGTGGTGTCTTTATGTCCCGTGCTAGAAGTTCAGGGTACCTCTTGTTTTCATATTTAAAAATATATAATTACATCACTAATTATATATTACTTCCTTTCATCCCTCCAGCATTGCCCATGTCCCTTCCTTCCAGCCCCTATTATGTATCCTTAACTCTCAAATCAATAGACTTCGTTTTTGTTTATTTTTGCTTTATCGATTAGATATACATATGTGGATATAGATGCAGATAAATAGAGATAAGGATAAAGATAAACAAACATATATATACAATATACTGAATTCATTCTAGTCGTATATTTTTGTATATATTCTGTATAGGCACAAACCCTATTTGTGTGTATATAGGGTTTCAGGTCTGACAGTCTTGTACTGAATAATCAGTTGGGGAGTTCATCCCTGGGAAAGGCTAATTCTCCTTCACCTAGCATCATTAGGTGCCTACAATTCTTTATCTGGGGGTGGGACCCCTGAGATTTTCACCCTTCTGTGTTAGCATGTCTATTGACATTGTCATTATTCAGGTCTTGTTTGCACAGGCATTCCTAAGAAAGGCAGTTGCACACAAGGCTTCCTGGTATTCTCATGCTTATAACTCTTCTGCCAGTTTTTCTGCTAAGTTCTCAAGGGCGTTTTTAAAAGTATGGTCTTGATATTTTGTCACTCACTGAGAGCCACAGCATGACCCAAAGAATATGTGTGTTCACTGGGTGGAAAGCTTGAAGCTCATAAAGGCAAAAATGTTTTTTGGGAGGCAGAGAGACAAGGAAGCAGGCTAGAGGACATGTGCAAACACATTAGTTCTCTGCTTGTGTTATCACCATTGAATAGGCATTGTTGTTCCCATTTTAAGGACCGAGAAACTGAGACTGAGCATGCCTAGGAAGGGAAGAATATGGGAGCATTTGTTGAGTGCCTGATGTTGTAGGGAATGGGGAACACAAGTAAGGAGACCCTGCAAAACAGAAACAAATAGAAGAAATAAAAAAGGTTGGTAGCTTGGGCATCGCACCTACAGAAAGACAATTAGAGGAGTGGCTGGGTTGTTCTTTCTCTATAGGCAGAAAAAGTAAATATTACATGATGGCTTGCCAGTCAAAATAATGCTTCTATTCCTGTCCCAGGACCAGAACTATAGTAGCATACTGGGAGCACAGCAAAGCTGAACTTAGGCTGCATTCATCTCTACGCCAAGGAGGCAGAGGTAGACATAGGAGGGCAAGCTAATTGCCTGCCCACTTGAGTGTGAATGGGGTGGGTTTGTTGTTGTTGTTGACTGGCCTTGAGCTTGTGGTCATTCTGTCTCATCCTCCCAAGTTCTGGGATTCTAGTTGTGCACCAACACACCTAGCTGAAAATGGATTTTGAAGCCTAACATTGCATGGAGTCTCTGTGTCTTTTGCTGTTTGTACGTCTCCTGATTGATGATGTTTTGGTTTCTCTTCCCCTCCCCCCCCCCACCATTCAATAAGCTTGTTAACATAAGCTTGCTCTCAGAACGATTGCCTTGGGTTTCTTTAAATTATGTAATAGATTTTTGCAAAATGAAATATACATGAGGGATAGGCAAGATATAAAACAAAATCATAAAACTCAGGCCCACGTGAAGACCACTTGCCTTGAGAAGTAGATTGTCATTAGCATGCTGGACTCTCTGAACGCCGCTCTCTCAGAGTTTGACTCCTAGCAATGTAGTCCATGCAACTAATTTTAATGAAATTCGTTAAAAATTATACTTCATTGAATGCTATAGATCTTAGTGATTCATTGACTCCTGTCCCCATTTCACAGGCATAGATGTTAAGCCTAGAGGGATTAAAATAAATCATTCTGTCAACATGTGTTTAGCAGGGCCAGGATGTGGACCTGGGTTATCCTCACCCCTGGAAGTGGTACATTATACAATTCCAGGAGCCCACACCTCCTTATGCTGGCCAGATGAAGACTGGTTCCCTTTTTCCAGGGCTATGTGCCATGGGACCTAGCAAACTCCTGCTTCTAACTCTTTGCTTTGCACATTACATAGCGTGGAGACATCTTCAAGTGCCTGCCAGGTGTCAGTGACCACTTTTCTGGAAATTTGACTCTGGTATTTGTTTTATTTCCCATTATTTGATTTGCAACGGTGCATCTACTAAAAATTCTTCCACATATAGTACCATCCTGGACAAATTACACTTCGAATTACAGAGAAAGTATCTCTTTTTCTTCATTGTCCTGGTACCCAAAATGAAATGTAAGCACAGAATGATACAAGAGTAGGAAGATGATGATGATGAAGTCGAAATGAGATTTCAGCTGGTTACTAGGGATGCTGTGTGATTGTATTCATACTAATGGGATTAAAATGTAGCAAAAGTAGAGGAAGGGAGGAATTGTGCTTACTGAGCACTGCCAATAAGCCAATACCCAAAGGAAGGTGCTTCATACTTGCTTCTGAACTCAACTGTCTCAGCAGCCCTGGCAGCCGTGGACTTGTAATCCCCTCTTTACAGAGGAGCACACTGAGAATTTAAGTAACAAAGGATAGAAGCTGGTCAGATTGTTGGTTCGAACAATTTTCTTCTGAGCCAAGCCCCTTGCTCAACAGAGAAACGTGTCGAGCATCTACTGAGCATATAAGGTTCAGCGAGTAAAGACTCTGAGTCTGAGAACTTTCTACCAGAGCAAACAGCCAGATCTCCAAAGCACAGGAGGGAAGTGAGAGGTCACCTTCCGTCTTCCACTAGTTCTTAAAAGAAGAAGCAATGTTGTGTCTTACGGGAGCCACTGTCTTAGGGTTTTACTGCTGTGAACAGACACCATGACCAAGACAACTCTTATAAGAGCAATATTTAACTGCGGCTGGCTTACAGGTTCAGAGGTTCAGTCCAGCATCATCAAGGCAAGAGCATGGCAGCATCCAGGCAGGCATGGTGCAGGAGGAGCTGAGAGTTCTGCATCTTCATCTGAAGGCTGCTAGTGGAAGACTGACTTCCAGGCAGCTAGGATGAAGGCCATAAAGCCCACACCCACAGTGACACACTTCCAAGGCCGTACCTTGTAATAGTGCCACTCCCTGGGCCAAGCATATTCAAATCATGACAGTCACTCACTTCCAAGGCTGCCCTTTCTGAGACACTCAGACGGTGGAAGGAAGTCCATGTCTGTATACCCACTGCCACATGAAATTTACATGCCAGTTCATAAAATATTTGTCTTTGGATAATTGAGATTTATTGAAAAGTTACAGTTATAGTCAGGGGAGGTCTCAGAGGCCCTGCACCCAGTTTTCCCTTACGCTACTGTCTTCTAGAACTGCCGAAGGCTTGGCAAAATGAAGGCATTAACATCAGTATAAACAGTATGTTGACCACAATATCAGTATTTGGATATCACCCCCTTTTCTACTCACATATTTTTTCCTATACCGGGATACAATCTAGACTATTAGATACTAATTTGATTATTTTAAGTCTCCAAACTTTTGAAACACCCTGTTTGTCCACTCACTGGGTAATGAGAGTTTTGAGAAGGCACAAGCCCTGGGGAATGAACAGAAGGTGGGTGATCACAAAATATGTGCAATGGACCAACTGCTTGGAGGGGCTGTCAGTAACAGAGCTCCATAGGCTGCCAAGGCTCCCCTAATCCTATCCTACCCACACAGCTAAGACAGTAACTGTTAAACCCTTCTTTAAGTCTTCAGAGCCCAGAGTGTGTGAATACTTCAGAATGTATCTCCTTAGTATTCAGCCTGCTGAAAACATCTGTGTGAAAACTACAAGACTTAATATCAAGAAGTCAGGCTACACTTTTATGTCTCAGAGAATAAGTATTAAGGATCTTTGAGTCCCCTGATAATGTCCCTGCTGATGAAGACACGCCACCCACCCAGCTTCTCGTTCAGTCCACAGCTTTCCAGTCTGTTGTTTAGCTGTATCTCCTTTCTCTCCCAACTCACGGGTCATTAAAACTAAGACAAAACCATGAAAACTTTAGGACCAGTTGGGAAAAGGATCAGCAAGAGAAGGAAGATAAGAGAAGACAGGAGGGAGGGAGTATTTATCAAAATACATTATATACACATTATATAGGTGAGAAAATGTTATAACAAAACATCATGGTAATTAATATACACTCATTTTAAAAAGCCCCTGAAACCCCAATATTCATTCTCTAATGTTCACTTTTTAGGCAGTGGCCTGCTCTTGAATGAACCTGACTCTTCCTTCTCAAACATAGCCCTTGAATATTGACCTTCAAGTGGCAGATAGCCATGACCACTTACATATTACTAAGTAATATAGACAGCAAAAATGTATGACAATACATGTTATTAATCTATGGGAAAGCCTAAAATGGCACTAATACCCCAGCACCTCCTTCACCTATCCACTATATATACATTTCCACTATAATTATATTGAGAATTGATATACAAAGTCACAAGCCATGTATTGTAGTGTTGTATACACACACACACACATACACACACACACACATTGTATCTCTCTAATATAGAAAACACACGCAGAAACATATTCCATTATTAAGGATGTGTTTCAAATCAACTGAGAGATGTTAGACAATTCAGTGAATGATTGAGAGCCCCTGGCTATTCGTTTGACATAACCGATTTGATTACTACCTAGTTCCTACCTAATACCATTCACAAAGTTTGAGAATTATTAAAGTGTCAAATATTGAACAAGTTAATATATTGAATGGCTAGAAGAAAGAGGAATGTACTTATAACATTGAATAACATCAGACCTTTGGAACACAAATATTATGAAAGGAAAAAACAAAATATTGGATTGCAAAATTAAATAAAAAAAAAAAGTACTCAAAATACATAGCAGTCCAAAGATTGATAATGGGAACACCTAAAAAAAAAAATGCCTCGATCGATAAGCAAAGGCCCAGATACACCAACAGAAAAATGACCTGAGAATTCATATTGGCCATTCACACACAGGGAAGCATAAATAGCTGGTGACATTGAAGCCTATTTATTTTCACTGGTTATCAGGACACAAAATTTCAAGCAACCATGAGATGCCGTTTTCCTTTTTGTTGCCATAGGGTGGGGGTGGGGATGGAGAAACCCTAGGAATAAGCCGGAATCTCTGCCTGGCTCTAAAGAGTGTGAATGTACTGAACTATCAGACACAATAGCAACAGAAACAGGCTGATCCAACAATGACTCCTGTTTAGCCATCAAAGGCCAATGGCACATCTGCAGACCACAAACTGTTGGAGTGTCTCCCAGAGGACCATGTGTAAAGGCTTAGTCTCCAGCTAGGCACTATTGTGTGATGATAGAATCTTAAAAATGACAGGACTTTGTAGGGGACATTCGGATCATGTCCTAGAAAAGGATATTGGAACCCAAGCCCCTCTTCTTCATGTTTTCTTTTGTTTTTTGTTGTTGTTTGTTTGTTCTGTTGTTTGGTTGGTTGGTTTTGGTAAGTATGAGCTCTAGTGTTTTAACTCCATCACGTTCTTTTGCATGATGTTATAGTGCCTCCACCGTTAACCCCAAAGCCTACAGGTAATGTCTCTGTCGGATCTGGGGACAGAACCTTCAAAACTGTGCACCAAAAATCAACCTTTTCTCTTTAGTAGCTGGTTCTGCAGGTACAGACTAGAGCAACAAAAATCTGGCACAGTTTGTTACATTTCAGACCTCTAACTGGGTCCATGCGGCACCTGAGAGATGGATGCAGAGCTTCAAGGCTCTCCCTAGTCTGCAAAGCAATTTATTATTCTGTAGTCTAAATATCCAGGTCAGATGTGTCGGTGTTAGGTAAAAGGGTAACTCAGGAGCTGCAGCCCCAAGTCAGGACTTTCTCTAGAGAACCAATGCTGTTTGGTACAGGGGGCATGAGTTAAAAGCAGAGGAAGAACCTCAGAGTGTTTTCCTCGTAGATACCATGTCACTGGGCGCATGCGCTGTGTCTGAACACTCTCCCAATCTCACTCAATGCCATCCCCATACTAAGGGCAAAATCAGGATCTGAATGATTCAGCAGAAGGCAGGAGGCCCACAGCTATAAACACAGTGAAGCCATTATCGCTAGCCCCTCATATGACTGAGTATCTGGCAGTTTCTAGTCCAGCCCCAGAGCCCTCACTGAGAAAAACCTTGTTCCTGATTTCCATAGGGCCAACTGCCAGGTTCTATGCTCAACCTGGAGGAAGTTCATCTAATGCTTCTTTCTGGAAAAACTACCCTCCCTTCCTCTCTCAAACCCCTTCCATTCACTACAGTGCCTGAACACCCAGAGGCCCTGACACAGCACCCACCGGAGCCGCACTTTATCTTTTGCAAGAGTCAGTGTTGCTATCCCTGAGAAAGGCCAAGCATTTCAGGCTCTGTCAAGGAGCCTTGCATGACTTACGAGGTTTATTTAGAGCCTAGGAGTGCCTTCCCTCTGGTGGAGAGAAGCTATGTCTCCTCCTGGCTATCGGCCTGGACAATTATGTGCTGGAAGATTGGCTGGCAAGAAGCTGCTAGCCTCTCTCCAAACGGCAAAGCAATTTATTCTGGAATCTGAAGGTCCAGGCCAGGAGTTGGGGTATTGGGCAAGAAGGTACTGGAGACCTTAAAGATATTCTTAAGGAAGTAGCTCAAATGCCTTCAAATCTGTGCTAAGCAGATCACAACTCAAAGAGGCAATACGAGTAGTCACGCGCATGCTCTCCAAATGGCAATAGCCTACATTAGTCAGAAAGCTTGGTGACTGAATGCCTAAACCCATTTTACTGACAAGAACATTCTGTTGCTACTGATGCTAAATTCTCTACAGATACAGTCTTCTCTACTCTGTACTGAGAGTGAGTTATGCTGACTATACTATATTTCATTTCTTTCTTTTGAGACCTGGTTTAAAGACAGAACAAAATAAAACCACTGTTCATTTAAGGTAAGAGACAAGACACCAAAGACTGTAGCGATCTGCTTGTTGATCTGACTGTCAACTTGATTTGGATTAAGAAGCACCTGGGATGTTAATAAAACACAGCTAAAAAAAGGTAGCTGAGGGCCTTTCCGAACACAACCAGGTCCTGGAAACTCTAATCTACTCAGCCTATGGTTCTTTATGGAAATATAAGATGGTAGCAATGCTGTTGGGAAGTGGGGGGTAGGTGAGGAGTAGTAAGAGGCACTTGGCTAGAAGAAGCAGGTCACTGGAGCTGTATGTCCATGGGAGCAGAGGGCTGTGTCTTGCCCTTCCCCGCTACGTGTATTCTCTATTTTCTGTCTGCCGTGTGTTTAAAAACCTACCATACCACATTGATTCCACCGCCATAGTGTCCTATCCAAGTCTATGGGGCCAGTAACTAGGCATGTCCCATCCCAGGATAGTCTCCGTAATACTCTATAATCCCAGGAATCCTCTGCTTGAGCACTTGTCTTATCCCAAGATCTCCCTCGTTCCCTGGGAACTCCAGCCCATGCTACCACACTGCAGAGAGTAGCCTCAGTGTCTGTGTATTTATTCATGCCATCTCCTCAGACTGTAGCCCCAGCCCATCACTCAGGTTTCATCTACTGTGACTTTAAATCCAGCCCACGCCATAGATTCCCCAGCTAGACAATACTATTGGGCTCCAGAGGTTCAGTTCAACCACAAACACCTGCTGAGCTGAACTGTTTCTATTGCAAATCAATATACTTATGTGCATCATAGTAACCCTTCACCATTCAACAAACCCTATCTCCATTGCTCCTTCCCTGGGGTGTCCTGAGATCTCTGACATCTCAGATCTATGCTATGGGCATCTCTACCTCAATGAACTACCTATATCCCTGGGAAGCTAGATGTCTCACCACCTTGAGATCCCTATGTTATGCAGGAGGAAATTAGCTAAGCAGGCCCAGCCACAATGCTAGCACATGCACCTCTGACACTTTCTTCCCAAGCCAACCTAGAATCTCCCAGCATGGCTAGGACTACTGATGCTGAATCAGGCAATGGAGCAAGTCAATAAGAAAGAGACAGTGCCACATCTGGCTACTTGAGAGCCAATGGGATGCTGGGAGGTGGGTATAAAGGTTTGTCCAGCTCTTACAATGAATGAGTCTGCTTTTGCCACTTGCCTGACTCCTGGAGTCTGTGCCATTGATTCTACCCCTTCTTACCCTTGCCCCCAAGGGTCTTGGTCAGGCTTGCAAGCAACACTATATCTACATGCTTCCTAGAGTCTGGTTCATACTCGGTGAAAGACAGGAGAAAAAACCCACAGTTTGAGGTTTCTAATTCTTCAGGCAGCTAAAGGCATTGGGAAGTTAAAGATATGAACTAAAGGGCTGGTTTGCAGGTGGGATTTCATGAATAATATAAAAGAGTTTCCAGGGTCTGCAGTCCTCGATGTGAAAGTACAGAGAGCAACCTCTCTGTGTGAAAGATAGATTGTTGGTCTCTTGGGACTATCAGGCAGATTGAGAATAGGAACACTGCAAATGGAGACTAACATGCAGAAAGCCACAGGTTCCCCATTCTGCTGCAGTGTACCTTAATACACTGTAGAGAAAGAGGGCAGGTGACAGAAAACCTGGGTAGAAGCAGAACAGAAAATTTTCAGGGTCATAGATGATCTCTGCTATGTGTCAACACAGACACACAGACACCAGACAGATCGGTGCACCTCTGGGGGTGAAGACCAGTGTTCCTGACCAGTCTCTGTTGGAATCCTGCTTACAATAGTTACACAACTTCATATCCAGACCATCTGGGCACTGCCTCATATCAGAACCATGCCTGAGTCAGGCAACTGCAGGAAAAAAAATAATAAAGAAACCCAAAAAAAAAAAAAAAAACAAAACCAAAAAACACCACAACAAAACCGCATCTGACTCCTGGAGGCCTTTTGTCCAATTGCGATCCTGCATTTACTTTCGCTGTTGCACAGTGAAGTACTTTAATTTTCAATCCTCTATTTATTTAAAAAGGCACGTGTGTGTGTGTATGTGTATGAAGGGGTTCTATCTTAAAACATGATTCTCAGATACTTCTAATAGTCCCTCATCCCTTGCCTCCTACCATAGGACTGAACCTGCCCATCTGGGTTCTGAGAGTCATGTGAATTAGAGAAAACAGAATGAAAACAAGAAGTAAGTATTTATTTCTCCTGATAAATTTAGTTGGCTGGGTTTTCCCAAGTCATTTAAAAAGGAAGGAGAGATAGTTCACATGTTTCCATAAGATAACTCAAGTTCTCAGAGCCTTTAATAAGCAAATAAACACCATGTATGAGCTGACTGTAAACCATCAGTTCTAGAAGGCTCACCATATGCCATATCTGAGCCTCTCCTAAACTTGGATCCCCTCATTCCCTCTAACAGACATTCCAAGACCAGGTTTATATGGAACATGGCTTCAGAAATCCTAGTAGGGCAGAAAGAACTACTGACTCTAGGCTTGCCATGTAATAGAGCTTTTGGGGTAAAGATGAAAATCTTCATCATATCGACTTGGTGGTAGGTTTTTTTTTTCCCTTAACTTCATTTTCTGAAATTTCTATAAGCACTATTTTAATATTCACTCTTAAAATTTATGACTCGGTGCTTTGAAAACTCCTCCCAAACCCTCCAGCCTTACCGCTTAGAAGTATAAACTTTGAAATTTTCCATGTAGTACTTTCAAAACACTTCAGTAAGTAGGTTTTGTTTTTAGAGCATGGTTTCGATGGCTGCCAGCTCTGGTTGTTGCGGAGAAGCAGGTGAAAAGGCCCCCATGCATTATTGACCCAGTACAGTGCTTGCCCACAAATATTGGTTAAAATTAGCCTCTTGCTTTGGGACTGGCAAGCTCAGGCAGGAGCCCTGTGTCAGTTGCTTCTAGAGCTGATGACTTCCAGAAGTTGTGGCTCCATGCAGATTCAGAAAATTTACACCTTCCTGGTTCCTTGGAGCCTCTGAAAGAAAGCAAACAACTGGGCAAAAAGATATGTGCATCTCCCCCCTTCAAGGGATCTTAAGGGCTCCTTCCCAAGGAGTCCCTTTGCCTGCCAGAGGCCAAAGTGCATTCCTCAGAGTGATGCCAAGAGAAATAACTCTGCTCAAGGGGGCAACGTTCATATAGGAAAGAGAAGCAAGGTCTCCACGTCCCACAGCAAGAGCTATCTGTTCCCTCGACTGGTTCCCTCCATCCAGTTCCAGCCAAGCTTGGAAAGCTCCTCATGGATTTCCATCATGGTCAAATTACTCATTTACAAAAAGTGCTGCTGCAGATGGGTAAGTCCCTACAAAACCATGCCAGGGACTCTTTAGGGCAGATCCTGCTACTTGGCATAAAGAAGCCCTGATTACTGCAGCATCGAGGGGTGTCGGGTTTGCCAGAGGCCTGCTTTTAATGAACTTTACCATCCAAAGTTGGCCCAGAGAATACAAGTCGGATTTTGCCAATCAATTGGAATTGATTATGTCTCAAAAATTTGGGTCTTAGCTTGCAGGAAACATAGACAAAACACACCCAACTTTTGAGAGTTGGTTTGATTTTTTTTTTTTTTCAGAGAAAAAGGAGCTCCCTCCAGTCTGAAAGAATGATAGAGCATGTTCCCAGAACACTCTGTAGACAGACATAGTTTCCCTAAGGGAATGTGGGTGGGTAAAGAAAGCATAGGAGCCTCAGAGCTCAGATAATCCCTGGTGTGTTTTTCATATATTTATTCTTATCCATCCACCTACCTATCAGAGCTTAGCAATTCCTACTGTGAGTTTCATAGCACCCAGTGGTAGAGACTCTGACTATCATGAGGTTAGATTCCAGGCACTACGATAAAGAGATAAATAGTCCCTACTGATAGTTGGTTGTAGTTCAACGTTGAGGCTATGGGATGTCAAAGATGAGACAGCCTCCGTCCAATGATGGGACCAAGCTTCTGATGAAAGCTCTTCCTGAAAGTGTAGAAAATGGAGGTTTAGGACTAGGCTGAGTTTTGAAGAATGAACTTGTGTTCTCTCGAGAGCAAAGGGAAGGGTGCAACAGTCTTGACCTCCCCCCCCCCCACTAACCCTTGGATATATCCACTTTTTTTAACAGGATATAAGATGCCTCCTTTGACTTTATTGCTTGAAAGAGAATCTTCTCAGACTTGGCTCTGTGTGGACATCTGGTCCTGATCAAGAACCACAGTATCATGGTACCCACATCATAGACCACATACCCCTTAGTATCATCAGATGTCTCTTGCCTGTAGGATTTTACCAAGGGAACAGAGCACAGTACAGAAAGCTTATTTCAACAGTGTTGGTCTTTAGATAACAATAACACCATCTCTGGTGCATAGCAAATGCTCACCACATGTTCTCTGAATGCAGAGAGTAGGAATGGTTATAGTGACAACGGGGTGTCCCTGGGAGAAATTGGGATTGGGATACACAAGAATGGCATCCACTAAGAACCCCAGTATGGATGATGGCCACTGTGGCTCTCACATGCACCATGGGAAGTGGCAGCAGAAGGAAGTAGAGTCCCTGGAGAGGAAAGGCCACAGATCAAGGGAACTTAGCCCACAAATCTAAGCTTCTTGCCCTTCAGTTTCCCTGATTCTCCAAAGTGCCACCTTGAGAATGATAGAGACATCAATGCTTCTGGACTCAATGGACCTCATGCAGGGCTGTGTGTGTGGTGTGTGGTGTGTGGTGTGTGGTGTGTGGTGTGTGGTGTGTGGTGTGTGGTGTGTGGTGTGTAGGAGGCAGGGCTTGGTTAATGGCCAACCACAGATCTGAAAGCTCTCTTCTGATGCCCATATCTGAGATATCAGGCAGAAGCTAACACAGGGCTTAGAGATCACAGCACAGCTGTCCTAAGCTAGGGATGGATATGGGCCTGGCAGGGAGAGCTGAGTGGAGGCACCTGCTTGGAGCAAAGGAGGGGACAAATCAGGCAGGGAGCTGTCACAGCAATAGAAAAGAGGAGGCAAGAACATGGGAAAGTGGAAGATGGGAAGGGAAAGAAACATAGGCATGGTTAGAGAAGGAGAAACCAAAAAGCAAACAGAATCACAAGAGATAAATAAACAAGGTGGACCCAGGCTAAGAGAGAAGAGAGACAAAGGGAGAAAGAGAAGGTGTCCAGAACCAGGAAATCATTTAAGAAAACTAGATAGTGACCTCCACCCTCCCTAGGGCTTTAAGTCCCACAGCCTTCCTATTCCACATGGGCTGTGAATGTCTTCATCCTCATAGACTCAACTCTGTTGAAATCCTCAGATACTCAACTCCACTGTGACACTCACATACCAGGTATGTGAAGGTTGCACGGGCAGAAGATTGAACACTGAGCTTCCGAAGGTAACCTCTCTATTCCTGTGAGATCCTAGCCCTTCCCTTCCTCTTGCTCGAACACTGAACACTGAGCGACTAAACACTGGCTGGCCATCTTCAGGTTGGACATTGAACACGGAGTGACCAAACACTGGCTGTCCATCTTAAGGTTGGCCCATCCATGTTCCAAGGCAAATTTTTGCTATAGCATGCACTGCACTGCTCAGACCAATAGAAGGGATCACTGGGTCTATGATCCTGGACACTGATGTCAAGCCCAGTTCCTTCATTTCTTAAGGGTTGGATTTTTTTTTTTTTTTTTTTTTTTTTTTGCCTCACAGTCAACAGAATGCTGAGTTATATGGACAGTTTAATTCTGATTAGAACCAACGTGTGGTCTCTCTGCCTATCTTGTGCCCAATGTCCCTAGCTCATCCTTCCTATAGAATAAACTGATCCTTACATAGCCAGAATGTCCCTCCCTCCCTGCCTCTTTCCCAAAGAGTGCACAAAACAGTCCTGAGCAAGATGGCCAGTCTTACTTATTTTCCATTCTCTAGTTTACAGTTGTCATAAGCAGGGGAAAGCCTGTCTTTGCTTTCCCTTCTATTTAACCTATAGATATCTATACTGGTTTCTCCAGAGCCTGCCAAAAGAGCCCTGTTTCAATTAACGTACAGTTCTTTCTTAATGAGCAGAAGCACAAGATAATAGGCATGTAAAGTTGGAAGGGGCCTTGGAGAGCTTCTAATCCAACCAGAACATTCTATAGCCCAGGAGGGACATCCAGCCCAGACAGACAAGGTCAAAAGCTATATAAAGTCGTCTATATTTATAGAGACATTGGGACGTGAACTTGATTCTCCCTAACCGCACATTTAGGTTGTTTACACAGATCCACTACCATCCATCTGCTTGCCTTTTCATTCATTATGTCATGCTTGGCCTTATATTGCACAGCTTTTGGTTTTAAGTTCCCAGGAATCACTCCCCATTTGTTAGTGTTAGAGTTAACAGCACTTTTTCTACTTCCTGGGGCTCAAGCGGAACCAGTACCCATTTCCCATACCTACTTAGAGTAGAGTGGAAATATTGGGAGTAGATATTCCAGCATGCACTCAACTGATCTCCCCTCTCCTCCCAGTCAGGAAGGAAGGAGCAAAGCAAAGCAAGACAGGGAGCAGCCATTAGTACCAGGTCCCTTCCTGCAGTCCAGTGAGGCTCAGCTGGTCCCTGAAAAGAAAACAGAGCTACCCACATGCAGGTGTGGTGTGAATAGACTGCAGAACCAGGAAGGTGGGGGCGGGGGGGCAGGTACCCAAGTGGCCTCTCAAGAAGCCCCATCTTCACAGAAGACAGCCATCAAAGGTGGCATACAATGCAATTGTTATAAATGCAAATTGCTGAGCGTGTTGGCACCCTGCATTGTCCCAACACCCAGAAAGTTGAAAGAAGAGATTCACAATTTGGGGGCAGTCTGGGCTATATAGCAAGGTTTTATCTCTAAAATAATAATGATAGCAGTAATTTACAAAATAATGAAGAACTATGGATGAACTTTAACACAATGCATGGTCCTAGATTCAATTCTTAGTCCAAATAGGCAGCCCCCATTTATTTATCTTTGTTCTGTCAGCCCATTTAACTCACAAACAGTACCAAAAAGGAACACACCCACACCATTTGCCCATTCGTTGGGTGAAACAAGTGAGCCTTTAAGAGCAAAAATGTCACGCCCCAAATTCTAAGTCCTAGGCCAACCTCAAAGCCAAGTTGTATCACTTTCCTGCATCTATTTTTTTTTTTTTTTTGATAGACATTTAGGAGTAGACAGTGGATGCCCAAAGGAGACAAGTGGAGGAAGAGACGTTCTTTGTGATTAGTGAGACAGTAGTTATGAATAGTGAGATATGGGTTATGAATAGTGATGCATTGATTTTGAATAGTGTGCTATTGGTTATAGTGAGCTATTGAACAGTATCTTGGAGAAGATGCCACAGGAAGCAGGACCAGGGAAAGAAGATGCTAGAGAATGAAAAAGGGAGAAAGGAAGAGGGAGGGAAAGGGAGAGAGAGGGTGAGAGGAAAAGGGAGAGGAGAAGGAGGGGGTGGGAGAGACCAACGAAGGAGGGGCCTATTGTTGTAGGTGCAGTTCATAGTGCATGCATGAAGTCCTAGAATCAATCCCCGTCATTAACCAATCAAAGAGGCCCGTGGATCGATTCTGACACAAGCCTTCCTTATCATTTCCATTTCCAACCTACAAAGTCTCTGCCATACCCAAAGAGTAGCAGCCATCAAAACAGTACAGAAGTTTCTTTTCAAAGCAGCCTCTCTTTCTCGCGCTCCCCCCTCTCTCTTCCCCCCCCCCCCGTTTCCTTTGCTCCTGGATCAATCCCTGCCAAGGGCAGTGGAAGTTTGGAGTCTGAGTCCCCGGGTGATCCGAGGTGACAGGCAAAGGCAGGAAGACATCTATCTGTATTCTGCAGAGCCTCTCCGCCGCATTACTGAAAAGGCATTCCACAACCTTTAGCCGGCTTTCTTTAAAGGCTTCAGCAATTTCGATATTTTGGTTCAGTGTCACTATAGAAAAGCTTTACAATTCTAGCTTGGGAATTAGAAGATATATTTGTAATAAGAATTGCTAACCACTGTCAGCTGGCAGGCCCATGTCCATGCATGAAAATGATGCCATTAGCTTTCACAATGGTGGGCAAAATGTAAAGATCATATAAGAGAACAGGAAGAAAAAGCCACCACCCAGTCTTAGCTCCAGGGGATTTCTGGAAGTCAGAGTGTGTGGCTAACATGTGTGCATTTAGCCCCCTTGATGAGGTAGAAAGCTCAATACCACTTGTCTTTGCAAATACTAATCCCCCCTGATTGTATCTAACTGCTTTCTCCAATAATGTTGATGAATCATGCAATTGCATTCTAATGAGGAGACTGTAGAGTCCCAGAGACAGTCAGGAGGGAGGAAGCAAAGCAAAGGAAAGAAAGACAGGGAGCAGCCATTAGTACCAGGTCCCTTCCTGCAGTCCAGTGAGGCTCGACTGATCCTTGAAAGGAGAACAGAGCTACCCACACTCAGGTGTGGTGTGAACAGACTGCAGAACCAGGAAGGTGGGGCCCACGTTCCTGCTCTCTCCTTTCCAGGCCATATAAGCTTTGTTTGCTGGGTGATAATCTCACACCTATCATTTCCAGTAAGATCAGTTCCCAGACAATGGGAGACAACATAGCTGCATATCTGTTTTAAGGGTTCAGAATCCTCCAGTGAAGAAAGGACATTCCTGATTTTGTAATCCTTAGGTTTAGACACCAAGAACCTTAATGGACTTGACGTTCATGAAGGTTCTACAGGCTAACATAGCCAAAGGGCCAGGAACACAGGGGTGTTTAACTGATGACAGTTTCTTCTATTTCTTAGTCACATGTATTTGTTACATTACCCAAGAAAGCATACTCTCTGTAGCACTGTTTCTAGACAAGGGAGTAGGAGAAGGTGACAGGCTATGAGGATTTACTGAGGACAGACATTCCAAAATGCCGAGCCTTGCTGTCTGAGGTAGACCGTGAGCTGTCATCGCCCCTTTAAAAATCACAAGGCAGTTTCCAGGGCTTGAGCTCTGGAAAGGTTGGACAGTAGTTCCCATCACAGGGAGTCATGTGGCATGGCACAAGGAAAGGCTGGGAAACACTTCCTGACTCATTCTAGAGAGTAGCGATAGGAGGGTGGAGGCTTGTGAAGAGATTGGAGCCTGAGATCCTTTAGCTGGAGACCAAGGGAGAGCAGTCAGTAGAAGTGACACTTGACAGAGTTAAGGGACCGGGACTCAGAAATCAGACCTCACATCTGTCACCTCAGGGCTTAAAATGAGGCTTAGTACCCCTGCTCTTTGTCAGTGCTTGCTTTGTAAGTTACATAGGTTTCCAGAGTAGGCTCCCTTAATTCTAACCCCTTATGAATTACCTACTATTTGGAAAAAATTCTTGTTAAACATTAAATGAGGAGCTTGTTGTAAAGACAATGTAAAGACCATTACTTTTTAAAGGTAGCATTCAGAAGATTTGAAAGTTTGCAAGGTGCTTCTCATAAGACACTCCTAAAAGTGTCCCCTTAAAACCTGGATATAGGGGCTGGAGAGATGCCTTGGTGACTAAGAGCACTGGCTGCTCTTTCAGAAGATTTAGGTTAAATTCCTAGCACATATAAGACAGCTTCCAACCATCTGTAATTCCAAATCTGGAATTGTCTTCTGGCCTCAGAGGGCACCATGCATGCACATATATGCTGACATACATTTAAGAAAAACACTTACAGATGAAATAAAACTCTCAAACAAAACAAAACAAAGCAGATATATACAGAAAAAAAGAATGAAGTCATGACTCTAACCTTCCACAACTGCCTTTTAGAAAGTCCCATATTCAAGCCTAAATTTCTCGACATCAAATCAGTCATGTTATCTCACCACAAAGGCCTCCCAGAGGATGAATCAAACTGGACTGAATTCTAGCCATGTACCTTGCACACACAGCCATGATCCAATGACTACAAACATAGCCTTTCTCAAAGTGTATTCCTCAGGACACCTATGTAGTACCCAGACTCCCTGGGAGCTTCATGGAACTCACTTATCAAATCCCATCCCAGACCTGTTAAATGGGAATCCCTAGGGACAGAGTTCAGACTAGGGTTATTAGTCAACAAGTTTCCCAGAGACTCTTACTAGGGATCCACGACAGGAAGATGGCGATTACTGTCCCTGCCTACAGCTGACGAGAGAGGGGCCATGGAACACTACCAGCTTGCCCAGTTTATATAGCTTGGCCTGGTGTATGAGTTCTGTTTCCAGTCTTTATTATTCACAAACCTATGGGTCAACAAATAGATTTATGGAGATAATAGTGAAGTACTTCCACAGGGCCAAGAATGGTTCAGGTTCATATCATCAAACCAAACTGAATTCTACCTCCTTATTTCTCTAGATACCAATTAGGATAAGAGCCAAAAGGAAAAAAGTAAATGGGACTTAGGCATAAATAAAGAGCTTATGGAAACGTGGAGCATCTGGAACTGTTTATGGACACCATGGTAAGAATTTCTCAAAAACAATGTACTAAGTTCTATTATCTTGTTTAATCGGCCAAGCAGCTATGAAGAAGCGTTATTACCATGCACAGTTCAGAGAACTGAGTATCATGATCAGAGAGCTTAACGGAATGGTCCAGGGGCTTACAGTAAGTAAAACATGAGCCAAGTGTCTAATTTCTCATTATTGAGCCCTATCCTGGGAAAGTCCTCTTTCCCCATCCAAACTCCTGAAGCAAGCAGACACCAAGCATCAAGCTACTGAGTTTAGTTTCTTCTGCAGTTGTGTGTAGTTGATTAACAACATCCCATCAAACAGACAATGTTAATACCTATAAGCTAATGTTATAATGTAATGATCATTAGAACAGCAATCAACATCACCTGAATACTTTAATGAATTACTGATGACTTTCCGTTGCCTTAAAGGAAAATACATCTCAACAGCCAATCCCAGCAGGACATAGAAGAGATGTATCATGATTAATAAATCAATCCTTTTAAATGGGTTATTGTGCTTGGGAATGGGTTGTCACCACATTCTGAGAGCTCAGACTCACTGCAGATGTTATACAAGTCATTCATGTCCTACCAATATCTAGATTCAGAAGACTGTCACCAATCTATTCCTTTTCCCACGGCCATTTATGCCCTCTCATTTAACAATAAAGGTTCAATGATAAGAAAGAAGTCAGCTTTTGTTGTTTATTTTTTGTTTGTTTTGGTTGGTTGGTTGGTTGGTTGGTTGGTTGGTGGGTTGGCTCGTTGGTTGGTGGGTTGGCTCATTCCTTTCCCTACCCCCACTGCTCAGCTTTCCATCATTGAGACAAAATGCCTCAAATAATCATCTTGAAAAGAAAAAGAGTTGTACGGATAACAGTCTTGGAATTTCAGTTCATGGTCAATTGACTTCATTGCTCTGGGCTCCACATACCATGGTGGAGAAGACAACTTACATTATGGCAGCCAGGAAGTCAAGAGCAGCTAACACTGCAGTAATGCCACAATACTCCCTTGGAAACTATGTTCCCAGTCACCTAACTTCCTTCCACTAGACCCCTGCTCCTAAGGGTTCCACCACATTCCAGCAGTGCTGCAGGCTGGCTTCTAAGCCTTAAGCACACAGGTCACTAGAGACAGTGAAGATCTGAACTGTAGCACTACTTGTTTGAATGGGGAGGACTTAGCACTAGGAACAAAGCCAGTAACACATTGATTCAGCTGTAGAAAGCAGTTGTTACTGCAAGGGCTGGGAGAGAGAAGAGGCAGGAGGACCCCAAAGCTTCAGACTAAAGAAGCAATACTCACTGCCTGGGACAGGCATCTCAAGAGGCAGTGATGGGAGTTTTCTGCAAATACTATAGAAACTGCATGGTGTTTAGGGATGATGAGGGAGGAACTATTCCATCATGGGAGGGTGCAGCACATAGGACCAGGAGCTGACAGGAAGCCCAGAGAAAGGGCAAAGTGCAGCCCAGGAGTCTCTTCTCCTGGAGCATTTCTACATTAAATGTTGTCTGTTTTTCTGAAAACCATCTGGGGCATCAGTGAGCACTTGGGATTTGGGTTTTCTCTGACACTGCAGTGTGCCAAGTCTGAAATCACAAACAAACCATTCTGTTTTTGTACCTCCTAGTACCTGTTCTGTGCCGACACACCCATCACCTTATTCAGCTTTTCTCATAGCCGCTGATGATCATTCTATTCTAGTGCCTTCGGCCAACTTCCCCCTGAGAAGAGAGGTGCCCAAGACTGCCTACAGTCACACAATTGTCCCATCCCATCTTCAGGAAGCCCGCACCCCAGTTCAAACACAAGTCTTGACAGAAGTTAGCACTTGGCACTTAACAGGGAATGTCTACTCTTTGTGAAGCTCCAGGTCCCCTGTGTTAGTTAGTTGGCCATGAATGTGACCAAAACACCTGAAAGAACAACATAAAGGAAGAAGCATTCAATTCAGCTCACAGACTTAGGAGGTTTACTCCATGGTTTCTTGATGGCATTTATTTTAGTGAAACACCATGGAACAGGTAAAGGAGTCAAGTTCTTTACCGCATGACTGATGGAAAGGGGGGGGGGGGTGTTTCACTGAATGATCTGGCTTTCTCCTCTCTGCCTTTACTATCTTTAGAGTTCACAGCCTATCTGACAGCATCACCCACACACCACGAGGTGGGTCTTCTCTCCTAGTTAATGCTTTCTGGAAATGTCTTCACTGACACTCTCAGAATTCTAAATCTAATCAAGGACTTTACAAAATTGGGATAAAGAGATGGTTCAGTAGTAGCTAGTAGATCCAGAGTTCAGATTTCCAGCCCCCTATGTAAGTGCTAAGTGGGCTTGGCAGGCCATGTGACAGCCCCGTGCTCAGGAAAAGGAGACAGAATTCCCTAGAGCAAGCAAATCTGCTGAGTTCTGGGTTCAAATAAAAGACCCTACCTCAATACATAAGAAGAAGAGTGATTTAAGAATATATCTGCTATCAATATCTGGTGTCCACAAGGTTATACACACATGGACACACACACAGCCATACATTTGAACTCACGTGCACTACATCCACATATAAACACATACAAAACTCCTCAAAATTATCCATCATACCCTGTGCATACAGAAGGCAAATGGGACACAGAATGCCCTCCTCCCCCTAAACACATTCCAGAGAGCATATAAGACAGCTGTCAAAGTGTATCCTTGTTGCATGCATCACAACAAAATGCCCTGAAGCATCTTCCATGGTGATTGGTCTTAAGAGATGCTCCAGGGAAAAGTCCTGTCTTGCCAAATGCATTTGGGAGATGTACTGATGCCATCCCCTCTTGGAGGGTCACTTAGCAGGTTGGCATAACAAAGGCTCTCAGAGAAAAACAATGGCATGCCATTAAAGAAGTTATTTGATTTGGTTCAGTTAAGTGTGCTGCAAACTTATGCATCCACTTTTTTCAGCCTACAACATTTATTAATATTCTGTACACATAGTCTTTTGTGTTACATACTTGGAGTTATTTCCCTGGGGAAGAAGAGGCTTGGGTGAGACAGAAGAAAGGCCATTGTTGTCCTTCTTTTAAGCAGACAGAGGCCATGATCTCTGAGCTCAGAGGCAGGGGGATGGGTCACACTCTGGGATGCTGGAAATCCTGAAGTTCAGAGGGGTGCACCATCACTGAGGAGGAACGATGTCAACATGTAATTGGATGTCCAGATCCTAATGGAGAGAACAGAGACAAGGAGACAGGAACAGTGCATCTGGGAAAGGCTCACTAATTATCTCAGACAGCAGCTTTTTAACCTGATGCCCTTTGAAATGCTTGCTGCGTGGCATCTTCAAGTCTCAGTCAACGTGTATAACTGATGAAGAATTAATATGCAGGGCATATTAAAAACTCATACAAATCAATAAGAAAAACAACTGATGCAGCAGTGGGAACAAGAAAGGAGGGAGCAAATCTCAAAGCGGAGACAAAAGTCAAACACAGGTATATGGAAATAATCACTGGAGTGTAATTAAAATAATTTTTAAAATTTCCATTGAATTGTCAAGAACACTAAATTGGTAAAGGCGAGTCTTCATAGTTAACCTGGCTGCATCAAGAAACACCAGGAGATGAGTAAAATACATCTCTGTATGCACTTATGTGAGCATGCCCAAAGAGGTTCTAAAGGGAGAACAGTAAATATGAGTGAAAAGCAGATCCATTCCACTGCCTGGGAGATGGGAAAAAAATAACCCAGATAAAAAGAGAAAGCTTGCCAATGCTTGACTTCTCTCTCCCTCCGGGCTGCCAGTGATGGGAGCTGCCCAGTCTACCATGCTTTTCACACTCTGATGGTCGCTGCTTGGCTCTACCACACATTCCATACCATGGAGGAATCTGTCCAGTTTACCATGTTTTCTACACCATGGTGGGAGATGCCTGGCTCCACCACACTTTGCACATCAGGGTGAACCAGAATCTCTGAAGAATCCTTAGATTATTTTCCCCAGGTAATTTTGTCACAGCTATAAGTAATTCTGACTGGCATTCTATTGAATACTGGTAGTGTTATAAGAAGGCCTATGTAGCCATTTCAGGGGCTAATGTGCTCATCGAAATGTAAACCGTATGAACCACATCTGCCCCAAAAGTTTCACATATTCAGTCCTATTGTAGGCAAATGAACAGTGAGATTTAAGGCTGTTGTCTTACTTTTGCATTACTGTAACGAAATATTTGAGTTAAATCAAATTTAAAGAAGAAACATTTATTTTGGCTTACACTTTAACAGGCTCATGGTCCTTGGCTCTACCACTCTTCAGCCCATGAACAGGAAGATCGTTTCAGGTAACTCAAAGTGAGGCAAGGCACTCATCATAATAGCTGAAAAGCAAAGCATGATGGGATAGTGTCTGGATACAAATACCTCCTTTAAATGCATACCTCGGATGGTCTGACTTTTCTAATATACCACTTTTACTGCTTCCTACTGCACTGCACACTGAGGACCACGTCTCTAGAACAAGGCATCTAGAGAAACATTCAAGAACCAATCAAGAAAAGATGTTCCACTCAGCACTGTTTGTGATTGACCTAAATCAAAACTGACCCAAAATTCGCATACTATGAGGCGGCAAATGACCATTTAAATGCCTGGCTTCCACGTGTGCATATCCTAACACTGCAGAGAGACCCAATAACAAATCACCATGTAAGAGACCCAAACATGTGTTTACACACAAAATAATGGTTATGTCAAATCACAAGAAAAAGACTGGAGGGAAAGCCTTTAATGTCGGAAACTGCCTCAGGATGGAGCAGCTTTGGAGTTAAGGCATCAAGGAAGACCCACAGTTTATCTTTGATACTTGAAGCTCTCTAACGAGAGCATCTTTGTATGTGCTAAGATGATTTATCAAGCAAAGCCATTTTAAGTGAAGCAGTAAATCAGTGTATGGTGTAGCAGAGTCAGACGTGTCTTTCAGCTGACAGGAAATAAAGAGAGCAGAACATCTGTGAATGGCTGGAAGGGGTCTTAAGCTTCGCGAGAAGTACCAGCCAAGTTGGCATGTGAGGAAAAAAAGCCATATCAGACTCAGTGCAGGAGACTTTGCAAGTTCAGAATCAATCCAGTATGGAGATGGAGGTGCATCAGTTTGCTTGGGAAACAAACAAATAACCCTTGGTTTGTTTGAAATCTAGATGTGCTTAGAGACATACACTAAGGTCCAAAACCTAATGATATATATATATATCATTATAATGATATATATATATCAATATATATATATATTAATAGAATATATATATATATATATATATATATATTTCCAGGAATATTCTCCTGTAACAATATAACATGTTTGTATGCAGATATTATCAAATAGACAAGTCGATAAAGAAAAGGCGGGACAGACAATATGGAAAGTGTCAGGAGAAAAGAGGTGGCAAATCTTAAAAAGAAACAGTCAAGAAGCATAAGAAAACACATTCATCTTAACAACTATCAGTGGAATGCAAATTTAAGCAAGAAAATTGTTGCTTTTCTTTTTATTAGATTAGCCAAAAATAAATTTAGCCTGGTGAGACAGAATGCTGGGAGCCCGGTTAATGGCTTTAGCCACTTTGGAGAGCAAACTGACATTTATAATTAAAATTTAAAACACACATAGTCTCTTTCCTGACCATTTTATTTCTTACAATCAGTTATAACTACATCGACAGTTAAATTTAAGGCCTGCATAACTATCATAGTACTATCTACTGCCTCAACAAGTTGTGTGTCTATGACTGACAGTTAAATGGGAGTGCATTTGTTCCTTGGGGTACGTTTAGCAATGTCTGGAGACATTTTGTGTAATCTAAACTGAAGGAAGAGGGATACTCCTGGCATCTAGTGGGTAGAGGCCAATGCTGTTAATACTCTGCTGTGCCCAGTACAGCCCTTCAGAGCATAGGATTTGCCCACTCCGAATGGTAAAAGCAATGAGATTCCTTAGACCATACCTATAGGAATTACATGAAATCAGATATCTTCAGGAAGGTCCTGGCAAGGTCAGCGTAAAGTACCCAACTTACGCTTGGTCTCTGAACTTAAGATTTGCCCAGTTCCTATACTCAGATAATATAAGCAAGTGAAAAATTATTGCTCACTGCCCTTTGGACCAAAGAAGCTCACGTTCTCTCTGCAGCTTGTTGGGAAAATAAATAGGAGGGCAGAAGAGCTGACGCCTGTCAAAGATAATGCTGCTACAGCTGAGGTAATGCTTAAAGAACGGGTGGAAAATAGTCTCCTTGATTTTTTTTCTCTTTCGCCAGGGAAAAGGCTTCTGATAGTCTGAACCCATTAGACTAGGAAAGTGTGAGGAATATTAATAAGTAAACAGAAATAGCCCATGTTGTATTTGGAGTCTGTTCTTTTCTTTTTCTGATCAGATAGCATTTGAATTTGAAGATATGTTTGGATAAATAGTCTTTCTGAGCATTTATCAACTCTCCTTTCAGGATGGATTCTTCTCATTTTCAGCCTTTTAAAGTCTATTTCCACTAGTGAAAAGGTGCCAGCAATAATTAAAGCCTAATTCTATCCCTGCATTCATTACAGAAAAAAAAAAAAAACAGAATATGATCTGTAAAGCTTTCAGAAATAATAGTCTCCATATCTTCCCAGAATAACAGTGATTTCAAATAGATAAGGTTCATGGGAGAAATATCCAAAATGCAGTGAAATTAATTGCTGTTTTAAAAGAAGCTGTTTAAAATGCAGCTATTAATTGACCTATTGTTGAAGACAGTTTCCACACAGTTACTAGCCTAGCAGCTCACTCTAGACACACGAAGACAGATTTTTGATATTTGAAACCAGAATGAAATGATACAAAGTGCCACAATTTGGGTGACATGCAGCATAGCCAGACGGGGGTTCGTGAGCTATCATTTAAGCTCTGTAAAGACAACATGTCACCAGTAGTTCTGAGAAATACACTTCCAGGCTGTCCTGAAACAGGTACATCTCTTACCCAGTGGGTAGATTATATCTGGAGAGAACTTTCTCAAGGAGTTGGTGGCTTTTAGGAAACATGATATTGGGGCCAAGTGTTCCACTTTCACTGGTCTTGTGCACAGGCCAGAAGTCAGCACTCTGGCTCCCTCCTCTGGCTCCTCTCACTATCCCTGTGATTGTTCATTGTAAACGTAACTTTTCTCCAGATGTAATTGTCATCTCAGAGGGTTACTGCTGAATAAGCCTCACCCTTTTCTAGTTCTTTCTGAACTCTGGCTAGCTGTATCAATTCAGCTGTTCTGGCTCAAACTCCTCTCCAAGATGACTGAGTCAAACTGGCTTCTCTGAGATTCTCACCTAATTGCTCTGCTTCACCTCAAACTAACTCCCGTGGTTTGTTCTAAGCTACTGGCTCCTTATTCTCTGGCTCTTTCTGTATTAAACTGCAACCTGTCTCTAAAACTGTCCCAGTAAAACTTCCTCCTCTTTCTCTTGCTTTCTGTGCTGGTCCCTTAATTTGCCTTTCTTACCTGTCCAGTTCTTCTGAGAGTTGGGCATATCCTATCTCTGACTCATTCTGTTCATTCTTTCAGTGACTCATCCCCTTGTCTGCTGTTTCACTGATTCATTGCTTTAAAACATGGCTGCTTCCTTCTACAAACTAACTTTACCTCCATTGTTAGGGATTAAAAGTGAGGGCTTGTTTGTATTCCAGCCAGATTATACTGAAATTCAGAGCATCTCTGCATTCTGGCTAAATCATATTTTTGGATGTGATGATACCTTGCCAGAGCAAGCATGTTGACATTGGGAGCTCAAAGTCTTAGCAAACACTAAACTTCCATGAAACTTTAATGTTGATTTATAAAATATCAAACCCATCCCTAACTCCAACTCTCATTTCTGTTGCCCTTGTACTGAAATATGTCTGTTGACATATTTAGAGAACATTGACTCTATTCTTTCAGATGGAAACAATTGGGAGCGTTTGGATCTTCTTTATCATAAAGTTGGGATTGAACTTAAAAGTTTTTCCAAAACCTGTACTAATTTACAAGGTTGGTGTTGGGTGTCACATTCCTTAAGCCAGGACTCATGCCACAGAAATTGGTGTGCCATCCTTCCTAACCCAAAGACAAGGAAACTTCCTGTACTGACTGGTTTTATGTGTCAACTTGACACAAGCTGGAGTTATCACACAGAAAGGAGCTTCAGTTGAGAAAATGCCTCCATGAGATCCAGCTGGAAGGCATTTTCTCTATTAGTGATCAAGGGGGGCGGGCCCATTGTGGGTGGTGCCATCCCTGGGCTGGTAGTGTTGGGTTCTATAAGAAAACAAGCTGAGCAAGGTAGGGGAAGCAAGCCAGTAAGTAACATCCCTCCATGGCCTCTGCATCAGCTCCTGCTTCCTGCCCTGTGTGAGCTCAAGTCCTGACTTTCTTTGCTGATAAACAGCAATGTGGAAAGTGTAAGCTGAATAAGCCCTTTCCGCCCCAACTTGCTTCTTGATCATGATGTTTGTGCAGGAATACAAACCCTGACTAAACCTTGCTAACTCTGGTTTTATGTCATTGTTCCTTCAGGTTTTGTTTTTGTTTTTATTGTTTCAGTTTTTACCTAGGTCAAAAAAACAATACTCTGAGTATGTGTCAGACCATCATGAAATCAAAATTTCCCCCCAAAGCAATATTCATCTTTGTCTTTGTTTGCTTTCCATTGCTGTGGTAAAGACCATGAACAAAAACAACTTGGGGAGGGAAGGGGTTATTTCACCTCTCAGCTTACAGTTCATCATGAAGAGAAGTGGGAGCAGAAACCCAAGGCAGTTAACCTGGAGGCAGGAACTGAAGCATTTCTTGGGTTGTAAAAGGTCAAGTTTCTAATTCTCTCATACTCAGATCTTCAATGTTGTCTACGGTTTTAGAAAGCAGGCAGTTAAAATGTAAAGTTGAGGAGTTTCCCTCAAAAGAAGTCCAGCAGTCTGGCTTTAGATATGGGTTTCTCCTGAGTCACTAACATCTTCATCCTATTCTTCCTCCTGACTGCCATGACAATTCTATATAAACTACATTTCTGTCATGAAAAGTACAAAACAGAGATGCCAGGCCTCCAGCATCCATGAAACTGCTTTTGGCTGTAGGGAAAGAAGTTTGGTAGGAGGTCCAAACAGAGGCTTTCCTGACTTGGAGAATTCTAGGGGTATAAGAGTCATATTAGCGCCTGAGGATTACAAATAACTGTCTTCTTTTTTTCATACATAGTTATTCCACCTAGCCCTTTAAATAGACCATTAGTGCAAGTGCTTGAAAATAATATTCACTCACTTTTCATGATCTGTTCCAGAAGAATCCCAGTGGCTTCACCACATTGATATTCTACCAAACACCTCCAACTTGGCTGTGTGGATGTGTCTGTTGGTCGATACTCATTAAGGTGATTTTACATACAGGAACACTTAAATAACTAAATCAATCTACCATGTAAAAAGAGAGTGAATAATGATAAAGAAACAGAGAAAATACCCTTGAGGTATTAGGTATTGTTGGTATTAGGTATTGTTGAGTCTTAACTGATGTTCAAAAAAAAAAAAAAAAAGAATTCTTCACAGCCTCTGACAGCACCGTTTTTAAAACTTAATATCTGCTCTTAATCATTTTTATATGCTTCCAGTGAAATTTGCTGGTTGCTTTTTAGTAAGTATTACAATATAGGCCATCAGAAGCCAGGCTGCTAAGTGCTGCTTGTTTGGAGGACTCTGCAATTTTGTATTCTAAACACCTGCTTTCTAAGAACGTATATGCCAGGCTGAAGACCTGAGTGTGAGACAGTATGAGACAATTATTTTCTTTCTTAGGCCCCAAAGAGTAGGAGGTCCCATTATAGACTTTTCTTTTGTATTTTCAGTTAAGGTTCATAAGAGGTATAAACTTTAAATAAAAAAGTCCTGATCTGTTGGACAGCAGGAGGGGCCTAACTTTTCCCGGTGTGTGTGTGTGTGTGGGGGGGAGGTCATGTGATTAAGCTCTGTTATTTAGTGCCTTTCATTTGGTAACTTTTCCCGGTGTGTGTGTGTGGGGGGGGGGGGGGGAGGTCATGTGATTAAGCTCTGTTATTTAGTGCCTTTCATTTGGTATCTGATCAGAAGAGCCCTGTTTAAATGGTACTGTTTGCAAGGGAAGAAGAGGGGCAGAGCTATCTTAAAAAGATTAGGAGGTTAGGGAGGAAGAATATTTATGCTTTAAGGTTGATGCAAGAACTGTGCAGCAGGCTGAGCTATTTGTACACAGAAGTAGCCTGTACTTGCTCAGTGGCTTCTAAAGAAGTCATTACATTGGAAAAGAGAGAGAGAAAGAAAAAGGGGGAGGCATGGATTAAAAAGAAGATTCTGAATCATCAAAAATAAATGTTACAAATACTCTAGTAAGGTTTCTCCTTGTACATCTTTGATCCCATCTCCTGTAATATCTTTTCTGTCCTTTATTGGTTCCAATGCAAATTTGAAAATCTACTATAATTTTTAATATGTCTTCTGTTCTTATACATGTTTTAATCTTATAAAATAATGTATGTCTCTATGACTTTTTCAGATATTCTTAATATCTTTCTCCCTCTCTCTCCCTCAGTTCACCTCCCTCCCCCATTCCTGTCTAACTCTTTTGAATGTGTATGTGTGTCAGAGTGAGAGAGATTACATACCAGTTCCTGCAATAATTATCTCTTTAGTCTCTTCTCTAATTATTTTCTATTTCAATTTATTTCTGTTCTTATCTCTTCCATTTGCATTAATCTGTTCCCCTGAGTTGGTTTTGGGTTCTCAGTCTCAAATTGACTGAAGAGTTTACTTTTGTTGCTTTCTCCTTAATAAGGAACTGACTTGCCTTTCTCCTGAGAGAGCAGCTCCAACAGTATCGCATGTAACACTAGAAAATATCTCTACCTTCATCTTAGATCTAAACACTCGGTAGTGTAGACACCATTATTCTTTAACTGGAGTTTTGTTTTGAGTGATTTTTTTTGTTCATTGTTATTTGCATTTACCTTTAGTTATTTACATAGTTCATCTTATAAAGTGTTTGCTTTAAAGAATTTGTTATGCAGTCAGGCATGGTGGTGCGTGCCTTTATTACCAGCACTCTGAAGGCAAAGGCAAGCGGACTTCTAAGTTTGAGGCCAGTCTTGTCCACATACTGAGTTCCAGGACAGCCAGGGCCAAACAGAAAAACTTTCTCAAAAACAAGCAACAATGGCAAAAAGTTTTATGCTTATTTTATAGCTTAGAATAAGATAGACTTTTCTAAACCATTGGTAGGAGTTTAAAGAACATTTTACTTTATATAAAACTAGCTTATAATTTTAGTAAAACACAAGCTTGCCTGGAAGGCCGAGGCAAGGAGGATTGTGAAATAGAGGCTAGCCTAGGCTACATACTTAGATTTTATATAAAAAAGAATAAATAAACAATAGATTGACTAGAGTACTTGATACTTCCAATCTCTCTTGTATGCCGTAGTTGGAGGATTGTTTTATTCCTAAAGTAAACATGCTTCTGTAAATTCCCTCTTTTATTTCTAACATTTCTAGAGTTATATATTTTGATGTAGTACTATTCAGCACATAAATTTTCATGACTGTTTGATCCTCACAGAGAACTGTAAAATGACATTCTTTGTCTCCTTTAATATTATTTGGCTTGGAATAAAGTCTAAACTAATGTTTCCAGCCCTGTTTCCTGTGTTCTTGCATTTCCTTGATATCATTTTAAATTCAACTTGCTCTGCTTTTTAGGTTTTTTGTTTGTTTGTTTGTTTGTTTGTTTACTGCTAGCACCTAATACTGAGCATAATATAGAAATCTTTAGATAATCTAGTTGCTAAGAAATACTGCCAGAGTTTTAAAACATAGCCTAGAAAGCCTTCATTGGCTGCCAGGGCTTCCTCGTTCATATCTGCATGGCTTCCTCTGGGTGGCAGAGCTTGATCTGCAGCTCTTGGTTTGTCACTCCTGGTACAGCAGTGCAGAAGGCCTTGGTGAAGCTAGGCCTCCAGACTGTGCAGACAAAAGTACTCTGAGAATACTAGAAAGACCCCGTAAGAGGCCATAACCCTGTGCAATCTTGGCACCTGAAATAGTAAGTAACATTATCTGTTTCTCTGTGGTTTTTTTCTTCTGAATGTAGCTTCAAGACTCTTTGTATAACAATGGGATGGTAAAAGGATATATTGTGAAAAAATGAGAAACCCGTATTATAGATTTTAGAAGCATCCTTTTGTGCAATGAAAGTTTAGACAAGGACTTTGTGCCCAATGTCCTTGTCACATGTGAACACATAACACATCTGCACCAAGGTCATGCTATCTATCTATGTTAACCACATGCATCTTGGTTCCTCTTTTATAAATTAAAGGCTGAGGTCACAGAGCACATGCGGGAAAAACTAGGGACAATCTCTTGACGCATAGCCCCCAATGCAGGATTGCTTTGATCCATCTTGTTTGACCATTTCTTCTCATAATTATCTATTTTATATATTTACATTCTGATTTACATTTTTTCAGTCATCTGTCAGAAATGTACCTCTTTAAAAGTTTGACACTGGATTAGTTATTTTTTTATATTGAAATTATTTTTTTGTTTTTGACAGAGTCCTTATTAACTCCCCACCCTCTTTAGATGAGTATTTAGCAGGCTGCTGGTTTGGTGCCCTATCTCTCATCTTATTTTGTGTCCATGGATGATTGAGGATCATCTCATGAGAATGATCTAGGCACTAGCATTCCAATTGGATGAATATTTACCATTTTGGCCACGGCTTGATTTTCTTGGAAGAATTCCTCATACTATAGTCTCCATTCTCAAATCACTCATTTGAATCTCTTTCTTATCATAGATAGCTCATAGGAGGTTCTGTCTCCATCAAATAAGTGCTGATGAATAGCCTACTTAGAAAAATTTTCAAGATGCTATTTTCAAAGTGTGGTGTCTATGTGTGCAATGGGTGTGTGTTAGCATTTGTGTGTGTGTGTGTGTGTGACAGAGTGTGTATGTAATGTGTGTGTGCATGTGTATGTGCAATGTGTGTGTAGTGTATGTGTAATGTATGTATGTGTATAGTGTGTATATAATATGTATATGTGTATATGTATGTGTGTGTCATGTATGTGCATGTGTATGTGTAACGTGTGTGTATATATGTGTGAGTGCATGTATATAGTATGTGTGTAATATGCATGTATGTGTGAGTGTGTGTGTGTGTGGCATATGTGTGTTTTACGTATAAGAAATGTTTGTTCGTTACTTCTCTCATCACTGTGACAAAACTTATGGCACAGGTAATGTGTAAAAAAGGTAAGATTCCAGCTGTCTTATGGGTTGAGGGAATACTGTCTGTCATGGCAGGGAAGGCATGGAAACAGGAGCCTGAGATGATGTCTCCAGTCTGGAGGTAAAGATGGACATAAAGTACAGCTAAGTGGCAAAACTCAAGGTCCTTCCTGGCGGTGCATGTCCTCCAGTAACGCTCTTCAGCCTAAAGTTTCCACAACCTTCTAAATTAGTGCCACTGGTGGAGATCTCCTTGATCGTCCACATGAGCCTGTGAGGGACATTTTACAGCGAAATTACAACAGCTGCATAGCTCACGTTCATTGTTACAGCCAGCAGAAACCGGATAATTCAACGGCAAAGGCTTATTAGCTCACATTTCTAAAAACTAGGAAGACCATTCACAGGATGTTAGCATCTTCCCACCCCTTGGAGAGACCCTGCTTATGACACCAAGGCACAGACATGTAGATCCCATGTCAAGACAATAAGAGACAGTACAAATTTGTTTCTACAACAGAACCAGTCCAGCGATAACCCATTAATACTTGAGTGCCTTAATCTGTTCATGAGCGTGGATTCTCATGACTCAATGATTTACAAAAAGCATCACCTCCAAATAACTTTAATATCTAAATGTTGAAATTAACTTTCCAATACATGAAATTGGGCGAAAGGGGGAGGAGGAAGGGGACCATAGTCAAACTTTAGTAGGTAGCTGACAGCAAGTGGGTTTAGTTGCATACTTTCTAGTGAAGACTCCATACATGCTATTGCATTTTCTAACGTATCCCACGTCCTTTAATACTCTTATTTATTTAATCTTCTTTCCAGCCTTATACAAGACTAATGACACTCTTGATAGTGTTTTTTTCCAACCTTTCCTTGTTCATCTTCAAGAGTACCTAAAATTAAAACAGGGCATGATGCTATATGCCTGCAAATAGCATAAGGAGCCCTTGGTAAGCTAAAGCAGAAAGGTCGCCCACAGTTTGATCCCATCCCAGACCAGGTAGTGAGGCTCATGCTAGTTCAGGCTACAGTGAGATCTTGTGTTTAAAAAGAAATCTAAAATTGAAGTAAATCACACCTCTTCTCTGTTTCACTTTCCTTTCTCTTACCTTTCCTTTGCAGGCTTATGACAAATATACTTTAATGCATGTCTCTTGGGAGAAAGATAGTGAAGAAAGGAGGGAGAAAAAGATAGAAGAGTAGAGGGGGAGAGAGAGAAGGGAAATCCATTCAGGACAAGCTTTCACGTGGACCCTAGTCATCTTGTCAATCGTCTGATCATCACTGTCTTTACTCTGGGTAGCTGATCTCATCTTTGGACGTAGTGAGAGTTCCTTGCAGTTTTCCTTGTATTACCAAGCACTGTATTTCATATCAGTTCATCTGGTGGTGGTTGCTTGCACCATGTTTTCCATAGTGTTTTGGATTTTAACTTCGTGCATCGTAACAAGCATCCTGTGTGTTCTATGCCCACACACTTACTTCCACTCCCAAATAGACACTGTCCAATTGTACCACACACAATTGCCACCCTGCAGCAGGTGACTTTCCATTAACACACTGAGAACAAAGCAGTCCATCTGTTTTGTTGTTTTCTTTTCTTTTCTTTTCTTTTTTTGGAATTGTTTCGGTGTTGTTGTTGGTTGGTTGTTTGATGGTTGGTTTTGGGGGATTGGAATTTTGCTTTGCTTTGCTTTGCTTTTGGTTACTTTTATTTTTATTTATTTATCATTTTATTTATTTACATTTCAAATGTTATCCCCCTTCCAGGTCTCCTCTCCACAAACTCCCCACCTCATTCTCCTTCTTTGCCTCTAAGAGGGTGCTCCCCCACCCACATACCCACTCACTCCTGCCTCACCCCTCTAGCATCTCCCTTCTCTGGGGCATCAAGCCTCCACAGGATCAAGTACCTCCCCTCCCACTGATTCCAGATGAGAGTTTTCACTGTGTATCAATGGCTATCCTAGAACTTATTTTCTGGACCCAGGCTGGCTGCAAACTTATAGAGTTTGCCTGCCTCTACCTCCCAAGTTCTGGAATTAAAGACACCCAACACTACATCTGGCTCTGTTTTGTTCTTTGGTATTTCAGATTAATAACATAATGAGACATAGACAGACCTTTTATTATAAACATTGATGCCAGTGACATCATTGCACCTTCCAGAGATGGTCCTTTGTCTCTGTGGACTGGCTCCTGAGACATAGAGGTCCTATCAGTGCTTGAGTTTATCTCTGGTGAATATCAGAAAACATACAGCAAGAAGCAGAGAAGCTGTTACAGGTTCTTTTCTTTTGCTGTGATAAAATACCCTGAGCAAAAGCAAGTTAATGGACAAAAAGGTTTGTTTCAGCTCATAGGTTATAGTACATCATTAAAAGAAGATCCTAAAGGCAAGAAATTAAAACAGGAATCATGGAGAAATGCTGCTCGATGGCTCACTGGGCTCTTGCTTAGCTAGTGTTTTTACATTTCCCGACAGAATAGTGCCTTCTACACTTTCTTCCCTAAGGAACAGGCTGCCCAGTTCTACATCAGTTAACAATCAAAACAACCCCCTACACACACACACACACACACACACACACACACACATCCACAAGGCACAACTGAGGGCCAATCCCTCAGTTGAGACTACCTTCTCAAATGACTCTAGCTTGTGTCCAGTTGATAGCTAAGCAGGACAATGGCAGACTGTCCTTTCCAAGGACATAAAATCAAAGGGAATGAATGGGGCGTTGTTAAGACTAGAACAAGAGACTATTAAATAAATAAACAAATATTTTATGGTTGTCATCATAAAATCTTGGTTGGTTGAGAATGTATAATCTCTCTCTCTCTCTCTCTCTCTCTCTCTCTCTCTCTGTGTGTGTGTGTGTGTGTGTGTGTGTGCACGTGCATGCATACACATGCATGCATGCACGCATGTGTGTGCTAGTTGACTCAAGGAAAAAACTAGTCTTGCAAAGTTTGCATTCTTTCCTGTATGTAAAGTTTCAAAGTCTATTAGTTTTCTTTGGTCTATTAGTTTGCTTTTAAATTAGTATCTATCGAGCCTGAGCCTAAAAATATACTTGTTCTCATAGAAAGTGAATTAGAGATTCAAATTCTATGAGGACAAAGACTGTGCTTGGCCTGCCAAACTTCTTAGGGGCCCAGAACATGTACAATTTTGAGGGAATAAATGAGTGATTATCTAAAGTTTGAGGTTGCTCACACCAGACACATTTTAAAACATCAAGGGCAGTCAGTTTCCTCCTTGACATCTATTTTTCCTGTTCTTACTGGTTTGCAAGTCGATGCTTCTTAAGTTTGGAATTAGAAAATCATTCTTCCCAGCATCCAGCATATGGTGATATTTTTAATGAGAATTTTTTTTTTACTCCTCATTGTAAATTTTGATACTTTAATTTCTCATACATGGTGTCAAAGCTGCTGGAAGGAGCAGAATTAACTCCTGACATGCTTGCAGGTCAGGTTTACATACATAAAGATGGTGTGATTATTGAGGCTTTGTAAACATATTCTTTTCTCTTGCAAACCATTAAAGGACATTTGTAGAATAAGGAGGGGTGTTCCCATAATCCCAAAGCTGCACACAACTCCTATCATCCACCCCAGCAGCCTCCTTCGTAGGAGTCTTTTCAGTGTGGATGCTTCGTGGCTTTGAATGTGAAGCCATTTTCCAGCTGAAGCCCAGGGTGTGGACTGGATTGTCAAACTTAGCAAGCGGTATGAATTCTACAGGAGTGCATCTAAGACATTATTCTTATTATTGGTGTCCTCCCACTTTGAAAAATAATGGCTGCTAGGCAAACCCCTCCAAACTGCCCCAGATCAAGCCATGGAGGGAAAGTTTGAACCATAAGAGAGAGCATGGGTCAGACAGCTCCCCTGAACAAATCAGAGAAGACATATCCTAGAGCAGGCTGGAACCAACAGAACGCCCTTTAATGGTGACTTTGTAAGAATGTTATTATTCACATTTTACAAATTTAATGATCCCTACTAACAAAAGTCTCCAAAGCTGTGCAACTCATAATCATGAGTCTGACCCACGGAATGTTATCATGTTATACCATATTATCATCATGTTATCATCATGTTATCATGTTATCATCATGGGGTGACTCTGTATGTCCAGAGCAGCATGAGAAGATGGATATTGGATGGGAAAAAATTCCAGCTAAGTGAAAACAACTTTCTTGGCAAGTAGAAACTGAACATTTTTTTTTTTATCATGTCTTTGTTAGAAAGAAAAAAAATGGTAAGTTTTTATTAAGATTCTGCTTTGTAATAGTCAAAGGTTATATGAATTATGGGATGCCAACTGTCTAGAAATTTCCATAAAGTTTTCATTTCAGATTAGGTTCAACCGTGCTAAACCATCCTTTGATTACCTTCATTAAATCCTAAATTAGATCCCACCCTTCACCCTTGGCTCCCATAAAATCTGTTCTGTTAATTATGGAGCTCTCAGTCCTAATCCAATGAGATGCAGGTAGAAGATTTCAGTAATGTAGGCAGAGTAGATGAAGCACCATACAGAAAAGGGTTCTTCCCCAGTGTATTCCTGGGTGACTGTGCTAACTTTTAAACATAATTAGATACAGTGTGATGTGGTTTTCTGATTTAGTTCTTGTACATATTAGTATAATTACATAACCTATAATAATTCATATTCTTCTCTTACTATATGTTCAAATTCACACATATGCCCATTATATTACATGGTTATGTAGGATATTGCATGGCACCCTGGCAGTTACAAACCATTGGCATCTATTTCTTCTGTTGTGGGCTATCTAGATTGAATAAGTCGTCTGCAAAATCTCCAAGTGGAATATTCAGCTTAAAAGCTGAGTTATTCAGACTCTGACACTGGGTGAAGACAGAAATCTTCCATTAAGGAAAAGCACACAGCGTCCAGAGTTCTGCTTTTCTGTAGCTAGTTCTGCTTCTGATTGTGCTTTTGAACACAACAAAACAACTCTCTGGTCTTCTAATTCTAGTAAGTTCCCATTTACACAGAATCTAGACTTGCTTCTATAAGAAGCTCCTTTGCATAAAGAGACCAGGGGATTGGTTACTACTTTAGGAAAGGATGTGGAATAGCAAATCGTATGGACCTAGCCAAGCACCTTTCTCTTGTGGCCCCTGGTTCCTGACTCCCTGGTCTCAGACTCACTCCAAGGATGTCTCCCAGCATGGTCCAGTCTTAGGAGCTGACTTGAGGTAGTCAAACCTCCTGACTGGGTCCATAGTATTTGTTGTTACTTGAATGCGTATTGGAAAAGGGAACTCTCCAACTATAGACCAGTGGGCTTTCTGTTTTTAAAGCAACATTAATAGATTAATCTCCTCTATCACATATAATTTTATGTGAAGTTTGGCAATTGTGAACAAAATAAACAAAAATGAAGATGTGAGGTCATGTGATACATCTTTCGGTGGGGAAACTCCTTTCAGGATGTCCTGAGAGATAGGAAAGAGAAGGGGCAGAGTAGTACGTGCTCTCTAGTTCATAGATGGAAGAAGCAGTTGGCATTAGAATAGGAGCAATTTACCACAGACAGAATATTAACTAACCATCACTTTTGCTATTACTTTTTCAGGCACACCTGATTAATCCACCATTGCTATGCCACTCACCTTCATGCTACCTACCTCTTACACTACAACACCCATAACAATACAACATAGGATGCAGTAGTTGCCGCTCTGGTCCCCTCTTTAAGTATGAGGTACCTGAAATGGACATGATGTAAAACAGGCCACACTGCTAAAACAATGTCAAGTTGGGATGTGAATGCCAAGCATACCCACTCAAAAGCCTACAGTCTGTAAAGGTTGATGACTCCAGAGCTGGTGCCAGTCTCAGTGTTCTGTTAAAGATGGAAGAGGAGTCAGAAGATACACTGAAGGCTCCAGAGAGTGGGCCGAAGATGTAGCTGTGTGGTAGGTAGCGTGCTTGCCTAGTATGCAGGAAGCCTTGGCTTTCATCTCCAGTATCACAAAGAAAGAAAGCAATAGATCCGTTTAGAATTTCTTGGCCTAATATCTTTTCCTCCCACCTCATTGTATTTTAGCTTAATTAATTAACTTTATTTTACTTTATGTTGTTCACCATCTATTATGACAACCATTCATGTGTTGAAGCCCTAATCCAGAGTGTCTCAGAATATAATTATATTCAGAGATAGGTCCTTTAAGGAGGTAATTAAAACACAATATGGCTATAAGGATGGGCCTAGCTTAGATTAAATAGTGCCCTTATGAAGGAGGAAAATTGACACATTTTAGAAGGAGAGAAGACAGTCACATACAAGCCAAGAATGAAAGTGCCTTAACACACACACACACACACACACATCCCAAAGGACCAAACTCCATTAGCACTTACACCCTAATTTTCTGCTTCCAGGGTTATGATAAAACAAGTTTTCCTAGTTTAATCCACCCCGTCTGTGGTCTTGACATCCCAAGCAAACTAACACACCATGATTAGACTTGGATAATGACAGTATGTTTAGGCATCTGTCCCATGCCGAATCCTGACAAACTCAGTTGCTTAGGTTGACCCTGGAGCAGCAGTTTCAGTGTCCCTAGAGCAAGTTGAGTGAATGAAGCCCAGGACTCTGTTATTTGCACTCAAAGCTGAGGTAAGGCTGGCCCCAGGTGGACATTCCTCTAAAGGGTCCTACCATCTTTTGCTTTGTCTTTGTCAAGTGGATTTTTTTTTTCAGAGCATTGTAACGAAATGAATCTTGGCTGTCTTTGGCAGAGACAGGCTCTCTGTTTGGGAGCTACTGAATCAGGGCCTTAACCAAACACGAAATGACAGAACTGTCTCCAGCAGAGGATTAATTGAGCCAACTCAAGGCAAACACAACGTATTTTGGCATTACTTTTGACAGATGGAAATAAAACAAACATTAGCGACTGGATTGCAGCTAACAATATGCAAAATTAAAGAAGGTACCTTTTTCACTCTGTCTGGAAGCCCATTGGCTTTTCTTATAAAATCTGAGAAAGAAGAAAGACAGAGCTGTTAATCTTGCTATACAACCAGTTAGCACATGCAAACAAGGGGAATTAAAAGTCTTTGCATTCAAGGGAAGGAATGGATATTTGACACATATATTTATTAAGGAGACTGGACTGGAAAATAACACTGCTGTATTCATCAGACATGGTGTAGAAAACATTTAAATGACACAAAAGAACGTTCATAGGCAGCCCAAGCTGCTTACAAATGGAGACCTGAAGTCTAAGTACTTTTGTTATTTGAAGGTTAAATTTTCAATTAATTTTTTTCAGCTTGTTGCTATCCCTCCCAAGCATCACTGTTAATTGCTATATAAGGATGTCTCTCACTGTTTGAATTCTGGACATAGAAACCTGGAGCTGTCAGCCATCTAATGGGCATCAGAGTACTGGGGTGGAAATCAAAATTACCATGTAAAAGCCGAACCAAAATGTCAGACTCTGAAAAGCCAACCAACTTTCTAAAACTCACCCTTTTTCCATTTGCTTAGTGTTGTAGTCTGGTTGTAATGTTATAAAGAAATACTGGAAGTTTGGTAATTTACAAATAATATGTGTTCCCTTCTTAGAGTTCTGGAGGTTAGCAAGTCCAAGGTCAAGACACTGGCAAGTTGGATGTAGGGAACCTGGTAAGGGCCAGATTTTTATTACACTGGACCTTGGATGCTATTGTCTCATATAGCACAAAGGCAAGAGATGAGTCTTTTTAGAATTAGATGGACCTAATTTCCCCATGACTTTACTACTTTCTAACACCCCTCCCCTATTAGCAATAGAAAATAGGCAATTCAGTTTCAACATATGAATTTGGAAGACGCATTCTGACATAACACTGAACATTTAAGAACTTCCATCCCTGGATTCCAGACCATAGTAGAAACGAGGAAATTAGAGCCAAATAGCCAAGCTTCTGGTGTTGTAGCAGATAGTGGATTCACACAGGATAAGGGACCACTGGTATTCTTTAGGGAAGAATATGGGGAAGGAACTTATCTACTGCTCAGGTTTAGTTAACTAGCACTCTGAACCTTTCCAAGATTATTTATTGTTTTACTTACTTTTCTTACTCTTACTGTCTGAGCTAAAGACAATTAAACTTAGGACACACTTGAGTGATTAACACTTGGGGTTGGTACTTAACAGGAGGGAAATTGTGTCTGGTATTGTAAATTTAGCCAACTTAACACATTGAGTCCAAATACAGGTTCCATGTGAGGTCACCCACTGGAGCATGGACAGCCTATCAATGGCTAAACTCCAAAGAAATGGTTTAAACATAATGAATTCTTCCTCTCCCAGAAACCATCAGCTGTCAATAGCTCCTCTGATGGGGCTGGAGATTCTGAAGACCCTCCTGACTCCATGCTGGAATTTGTAAGTAGTTTGATCTTGTACAAGTCTTGTGCTGTAAATTCATTAGTGCCACAGCCATGTCCTATTCAGGGGACAGCATTGCATGGCACTTCTTCTCATTCTCTTCTCTCTTACATTGGTTTCTTCCAATGTAAGATGTTCCATCATGGCTCAGCACTCACTGTGGTATATTCTCAGCATTTTGAATAGCTGTAAGTCTCCATATCAACCATCAATCAACACATTGAGAAGCTTCTCTGGCAAACGAGGGAAGAACTACAAATCTACAGGTAAAAACCACAAATATTTAGAAAGCAGTTTAACTATATGATAATTAAGCCAAACAACAGCACTAAGTTTTCCTGGGGCCTTTGGATTTCCTAGCCATGGGCATAGAGTACCTTTATAGTGCCAGGCATGACTTCCAGGCTGGCATTACTTTTCTAATCACCACAGTTTGGGAAGGTGTTATCACATTAGATGCCCAAGATATCACTATAGACATTAAAAGGCACAGAATGGCTACCTGATTATTTAGCCCCCAAATGTGAATAGCATTGACAATGAAAGATCCTGTATTGGTTATAGGAGATAGATGATCAAACCTTGTTAATTTAGCATTTGATGATTTATGGATAGCTTAGATAAATGAGAGATAAATGAATTATCTATTCTAACACGGGATAGACTAAGCATTCAACAAACAAAAATGGCTCTTAGGTATTTGCCAATATGCTTCACAGCGTTACAGCTGAGATGAAATCAAGAATGTTGCTGAAGATGAGACGATTCTCTCTTCATCAATGACACTGTCTTAACTAACCATCAGGCTAGGTGTTCTCAGTGTTTACATCATTCATATTAGACAATATGAATCCAACTTCAAGCAGAGAATTAGTACTGTAGCTATGAATTGGGCCAGTCAGTATCAAGATAGAGTGTTTGGTCAAGGATACTGATGCAGTCACAGCCCACTAAATGTTTTGTGAATGTATACAGAACCCCACCAGTATTGAGCAGCCTGTGTAAAGTACTGAACCTCAAAGCAGAAAAGAGTTGTCCTAATATCTATATCAGAGGATGGCCTCATTCACAGCCAATCACTTCCCCAGGCACATGTAATCAGGCATCTGGAGCATACAGGTCAAGGAATCTATCCAGTATTTGACTCATTTCCACAAGGGTATTGTAGGGAGATTAGAGATTTGTATAAATAAAGAGTGCAAGATGCATTCTGGTATTGTACTAGCTCCTTGAAAAGACTGTTGCTTATTAATGTGCAGGGAGGAAAATAGGAAGAAAACATTTGAGGTTTAAGCTAATGTCTATCTCATTTCTGGATGAGAGCACAGGGGTGCTATGTATCAGAGAGTAAAAGAGCGGGACCTTTGAAAAGTAATAAGCATATCAACTGCCTGTAGTTTTCTCTGATTTGCAAGAAGGAGGGTCAGTACAATCAAATCAAAATTTCAACATTACAGATCTATAATGTATACACAAGAATGCAGAGTAAGAGATCAAACATATCTTTTGGCTGGAGAAAGGCTGCACAAACAGATCTGCATGCAACGTGGTAAAAGGATAAAGGCTTAATGGTGGCTTGTCTGTGACATCTGGGCCAAGAGTCATAAAACAGGGAATGTTGTCACCAAAGTGGTCCACAGTGTGTGTCTGTGTCAATTGGCTGGTTTAAGTAGTGAGTACAAGAAATCCTTCATTCACTATTCTTTATGTAGCAAAAGGTCTCCTGATGACAACCCACCTACAGGCATTCACTATAAGAAGAGGAGGCCACAATGGGTGACATGAATACTGTCTTGTTCCTGGGGATTTTATATGAATAAAATAATGCACCTTATAGTCTTCAGCATCTGGTTTATTATCTTTAGCGTTTTTTTTTTTTTAATTTAGCCTTACTATAACATGCATCAATACTTTATTCCTTTACATGGCCCAGTAATATTCCAATGATTAGATATATCAGACTTGTTTTTCCAATCATCTGTTGAAAGATATGTGTTTGGGCTTTTATATGAACGTTTTTGTATAGACCTGGCTTTTAAAAACTCTTGGGTCAATACCTAGGAGCAAAATTGCTATATCTCTGGGAGAATTTTGTTCTTTCTGGAAATGTCTTATCTAGTCATTGACACAAACTCCTTTTCAATAGGAATAACTGAAAATGACCTACTATGTGCTTATATTAAACAGTCCCTGGGAGACTTTCTATAAAAACCTTTGCAGCTCTGATCGCCATTATATAGAGCACACCCTTTAGTGTACAGTTCAATGCAGTAATGCTCTAAAATCACCAGACAGAGCTGACAACATGAAAGATGATCGTTATATTCCAGTCATCTAAAACTTAAAATTACGGGTTTTTGAGTTGTGTCTGGTAAGATCAGGAAGGAACTAAGAGGTAGCGATAACAGCCTTTCCATTGACATTTTGTCACCTCACGTTTCCAAGGCATTGGAACTTCTGTATTGTAATTTGCCTCCCCAAAGATTAGTTGCTTCTAAAAAAAAAAACAAAAAAACAAAAAACAAAAAACAAAAAACAAAAAACAAAAAAACCCAACAACAACAGCAAAAAAAAAAAAAAAAAAAAAAAAAAAAAAAAAAAAAAAACATCATCACCACGCTCATCTCCCACTGAGTAGTGGTTGAATAATAACTCCTATAGGCTCATATATTTGAATGCTTAGTCATCAAGGAATGGTACTCCTTAATAAGAGTAGGAGGTATGACCTTCTTGGATTAGGTGTGGCCTTGTTGTAGGAAGTGTGTCACTTGGAAGGGGGGACTTTGGGGTCTCAGAAGCCTGAAGAGGTCCAGAATTGCTCTCTTCCTGCTGCTTGTAGATCCAGTTGTAGAATTCTCAGCTACTTTTCCAGCACCATGTCTGCCTACCTGCTATCATGCTAAGCACCAATATAACATCGGATTAAACCTCTGAAACTCTAAACTAGCCCCAATTAAATACTTTCCTGTTGTTGTAGTCATGGTGTCTCTTCACAACCACAAAACACTGACTAGTACTCAAAGTCTTCATAGAATGAAGTCAGTCCCTTGGGCTGGTTCGGTAGCTGTAACCTTTTCAGTCTAGAAAGATTATAAACTTCAAGGGAGACTTTAAAGTACTGAATGTGTTGAAATACAGCATGCTTCATCCTAGTCACTTTCTTGTTTTATTACACATGGAATTTCTTCGTAGAGTTTTGATATATTTCTTTTAAATGGAAATAACAAAATAATAATACAATACACTTACATAGTTTCATTACAAGACATACATTGCTACTATTAAACAATTAAGAATTATGACTCTGATCTTACGGCTCATTAAAATCAGCTGGGGAGATGGCTTAACATATGAAATGTTTGGGTCTCTAGGCACATGAACACTTGCACACAAACATGCATCCATATACATGAGAACACATATGCATACCACATATGCACAAACATAGATACATATGTACATTCACATAGGCACATACACACATATACACACACATACATACATACATACATACATACATACTTAATGAAGTAAAATTAAATCATCTGGAGCATGTAATAACTTGATACTTAAACACTACTCCAAAGATCTGCTTTCATGGACCCAGGAAGGACCTCAGATATATGGACTGCTTTGCCTCTTAGGTTCTTCCCATGCAGACCCTGAGTTTAGAACAGGGTCTAAATGAGATGTGGAAGATGACAAGGATGTTGTCTTCTCTGTTTGTTAAGAATCTGGAAAGGTGTTAGAATATTTGTTTAGCTTTGTATATACAAGTACCAGAGCTGCAAGGCCATTGGTATTTGAAGCCAGGTCCAGAGATTCAGTTTCATACTCTTTCTATAATATGTCTTCTGCAGAGAAAACTGAGCCAAAATGCAGGAGTCCCGGGGGAAAAATTCTCAACGGGTGGCAGCAATACATATTTCTAAGATATATGCAAGGAAGGGCACTGTCTTCTTCTTTTGCACATGTCCCAACATAGGCATGGCTTGTTAAAAAATAAGTGTGTTCTAAAAAGAAGTTTGATGAGAGGTGGAAAATGCATAGAGAAAAAGTATCTATAAACAATATCACTCAGTTAATGAACATAGAAAGGCCTTGTGAGCTGTGAACAACTCTGTCACAGAAATCAACAATGAGTCCAACAAGCATGGAAGCCATTAGTGTCCCTGGGACACTCCAGAACCAGGGACAGAGGTAAGACTGCTTCCTATCTGAACACAGAGAAGTGTGATAAGGGCACTCAGGTGAGACCACACCAAGGCCTGATAAATTCTAAACAACTTGTGAAGCTGTACAGAAATGGGAAAAATGCTGAGCCAAGAGGAACGCTCTAGAAGAATCATTAGATTTGAGAATAAAATGAACATTTGACACCCTCTAATTAAGTCCCCTTTTTTCCCTATTAATGAAAATAGAACCCCAGCAAAGGGTTATGTTGCTTCAAAATCTAGAGCTAAAGGCTCAGTGAGGCAGGCAGCCCCACCCCTAGACTCTTAGTTCTTCTGCCTATGAAAACTAAACAAACAAGAAACCTTGGGCAGCACAGATAAGCCTCTATTACTGCTGGAGACGTCTCTACCTCACCACCCAACACCACTCACTCAGCCTGCAGAGCAAGCAGACAGTCAACCTCTGCTCAGTGTATTGTAGGACCTAGGGAGCACGATTGCCATCAGACTTGGAGTTATTTGGTTCATCTCTTTGGGCAGATTCTCCTTAAGAAAAATATTGAATGTGACAAGATCGTGTGTGTGTGTGTGTACATTGTACATACTACATGTGTGTGACAGTGGTCATGCCTCTGTGCATGTACTCAGGTGTGCCATTAGGTGTTCTGCTCTGTCACACTCAGCTTCATTCCTTTGTGATAAGATTTCTCATTGAATTTACAGTTGGGCTGGCAACCAGCAAGTCCACAGATCCTCTGAGCCTATTGTTCACAGCACTGGGGTTATAGGCAGGCAGCCACGCCCAACGTTTTATGTGCAAATCAGGTTATCATGCTTGCCTAGCAAGTGCTCTGATTCACTGACCCATCTCTACAGACCTATGAAAAGACACATTTGTTGATAACATCTATTGGTCTACGATTTAAACCAGGACTAGGCAGTTTAAGGGCCAGATTTGTCTATCACTTTTGATCTAAATAAAGCTTTATTGAAATACAGCCTTGTCCAGGCATTAACACTTACATCTATGTCTGTGTTCATGTTTGAGTGGCAAAGTAGAGCGGATATAACAGGACAACCATGTACTCCATCACCATAAAACTACTTTTTATTTGGTCCTTTGCAGACATGTTTGCTGATCTCTGTAAAAGTACATTCTCTCTGCTTAGTGCCTGTGGTGTGTATGCACATTCTCCTACAGTGTGTTTATATAGTCCTGGTCCAAACGAATTTTCTGCCTGTATGTTTGCATTTCATGAATTGGGATACAGGCACAGGGTTGCACCATTTGATAGCACCTCCAGTTACTGGGATGATGCCAATCAGAACATAAAGCTTTGAGAGACACCAAAACATGACTAATCAACGAATACAAATTCAATAAATGGTCTTTTCATTTCCTTAGTTTCACCTGATATTAATATTCGATTATTAATAATAATCACAGTTTGATTCTGCGATACGAAATAGTGCATCATAAATACCTCTGTCACTTTAAAGAAATCTGAGTTTCTCTAAGCACAAGGGGGAGAAGATACACCAGCACACATGCATGCCCATCCATGTAAATAACTTCCTGAAGAAGGTGGCACAGCTGTCATGTGATTTTCTATCTCTTCCACATGAGTAACAGGGTCATACTTAGGGGAACTTCAGTCTAGATAACAAGACTCACTTTTTACTAGATGTTCAGAAAATAATGATGAGTTTATAAAATCAAATACATCATCTAATGTAAAAATAACACTTGATGTTTTGTTTTTGACGTTTAGCCACATTTAACTAGAGGCACTTGGTACTGCTGCTATAAACAGGGTGACATTTAAAGAGAATTCCCTTCATTGTCCAGTCCCCTTTTCATCTGTTCTTACTCTTAATCCACTTAGTGAAGCCTCAGTCTTCAGAGTCACTCTTAATTAGAATATCTTTCTGAAACCGCTGCCCCTTTTGTCAGGAAAACGAAGACCTTTGAGAATGCTCTGAACACCACAGTTGGCACAACTTTATTTGAAGTCAAAGCCACCACAGGCATCCAGCCTCTCCTGACCTGGTCCCAACGCTCAGGAAATCATAGATAAAATATTGTTTCATCTTCTCCAGACATGACAAAGACAAGAAAAGAAGCTTGTCTCTGCCATTGGGCTCCATCCACATCAACATGTGCCTCCTACAGCTCGGCAATGTTTCCTTCTGACTAATTATTCGCCATTTTTTGAGATCTTTGATTGTGTGCGTGTCTGTGCAAAAACTGTGCACATGTACCTGCTCTCCAATTCAGTGGTGAGCCCTTGCCGTCAGTAATTGGAATAAGTATCAGGTGAACACTAATTAGCATCGAGGGCTAACCTTTAAAATGTCTTCTTGTCCAATATCATTCCAATGCAGAATATGTAGTTAAACATGTGTCTGCTAATGGCAGGACCTTTTCTTCCTTAAAGAATAGGAAATGCCCTATGCTATCACATAGGCGCTTAGTCACTGAAACACATTTCTGAAACTAAGATGTACATAACTTCTTATTACAGCAGGTTCATTTATGTCTGTAGCTCTCTGGGTTAAAGTGGCACCAGCTGTTAATTTCATGTTGTTACCTGTCTTCCAGGTCTACTCAGTAGCCTTTTGTATGTTCCTCTCTTCGGAGTAAAGGGCAATATCTTTAAGCTTTGGGATTTAGTATTTGTCATCTGTTAGACAGGCTTCTTGCAAAATCAAAGACAAGGCTACAACCACACCTTAGGTACCTCTGCCGTAAGCCAGGAACCAGAAGCGCTGTACATATGGGAGCAATGGGCTGTTGCAACATTTAGGTTCTTAAGTATGCCATAAATATTGACTACCAGAGAGATTCATCATGATAAGAATGTCCTTTTCTAAAGCCAAGGTTTCCATCCTCATACTTAACCTACTCACAGAGAGGAGGTTAAAGCTATGCACTGTAATCTGCGTCTATTACAGTACCCATAATTAAAATGACTTTTATCTGGAGTGCTCCAGGAAGATGACTTTCTTTTTTCCTCTGAACAATTATAAAAACATAACAGAATGACACTGGAAAATTTGAAAAGATATTGTCTTCTAATTAATTCCACCTCTCTTTAAAAGGGTAAACAGGAAGAATTTTGACAAAGGTGATCATGTTTGGAAGGCACAGAGTCACTTGGAGAATTTTTGTAAAAGGCAAGTGCACAAGTTCAACTCACACAATCTGGTCAGGATGATTTGGGAATTAGGTGCAGGGTTGCACCTTTTAATAACACCCCTGGTTCCAGGGATGATGCCTCAGAATACAAAGCCAATTTCACTTTAAAAAAAAAAATAGTTGATAGCTCTATCTTCCAACCCTGCTGTGAGCTCTTGTTTTCAACTCTATACTCAAATATGCTATATCTATGACTCTCATAGCCTGGTGAAATTCATGAGATCTGCATTTACATTTCAAGTCTTCTCTTAAATGAATTTATTCAGATAGATTCTTATAATACCATTAGTAGGCCAAAGGGCAGGAACATATTTATAGCTTCCACCTTGTGTTGCCATATTGCTTTCTTCTAGTGTTAAGAAATTTATATTTAGATCATCAGATTAAAAGGACCAATGTTTACCACAATGCCACCAGTACTGTAGATTCAAATTTATTTTTACTTTGTTTTGCTAATTTAGTCAGTGTAAAATGGTATTTCAAGGTGGATTTAATTTGCGCTTTTTTGCATCTGATGAAGATTAATGTTTCCTCATATTGATTTGCTATTTATAAGCTTCCTAGAGTTACAGTTAAACTTTTATGTCTCTTTTTGTGTTTAGGGCAAGGCTTATTGTTTTTATCTTGATTGTCAAAGCAACTAATAATAGAGATCAGACCAAAAGGCAGTGAAAAAGCGAAGACAACAGCTTAATGCATGCACCAGCGATGGCACTCTGAACCAAACTAACTTGGTTATAAGGCCCAACACTATACACTTAAACCTTAAGGTAAGTTGAAAAAGATGGAGCAAGAAAGATATTTCAAACTTGGTTATTTAGCCAACAGAGCCTTAGACTGAGGTTCATATCCAGGGAAGTTGTTGGGGCATCTTTCTTTTTTTTTTTTTTCTTTATTGGATATTTTATTTACATTTCAGATGTGATCCCCTTTCACCATTTCCCCCCTATCCAGGAACCCCCTATCCCATTCTCCCTCCTCCTGCTTCTATGAGGATGTGCACCCACCCACCCTCCCACTCACACCTCTCCACCCACAAATTCCTCCACACTGTGGCATCCAGCTTTCACTGGACCAAGAACTTCCTTTCCCACCTATGCCCGACAATGCCATCTTCCCCTACATATACAGCTGGAGCCATGGGTCTCTCCCTATGTGCTCCCAGGCTGGTGGTTTAGACCCTGGGAGCTCTGGTTGGTTGGTATTGTTGCTCTCGCCATGGGGCCACAAACCCTTTCAGGTCCTTCAGTCTTCTCTCTAACTCCTCCATTGGGAACCCCATGATTAGGTCAATGGTTAGCTGTGAGTATCTGCCTCTGTAGATGCCAGGCTCTGGCAGACCACTAAGGAGACAGCTATATCAGGCTCCTGTCAGCATTCACTTCCCGGCATCCACATCAGTGTCTACCTTTGGTGAATGCACATAGGATGGATACCCAAGTGGAGCAGTCTCCAGACGGCCCCTCCTTCAGTTTCTGTCCCACACTTCGTCTCCATATTTGATCTGATGAGTATTTTGTTACTCCTTCTAAGAAGGCCCAAAGCACCCACACTTTAGTCTTCCTTCTTCACGAGCTTCATGTGGTCTGTGAATTGTATCTTGGATATTGTGACCTTTTGGGCTTATCAGTGAGTGCATACCATGTAGTGTGTGTTCTTTTGTGATTGGGTTACCTCACTCAGGATGATATTTTCTAGTTCCATCCATTTGCCTAAGAATTCATTGTTTTAATAGCTGAGTAATATTCCATTGTGTAAATGTACCACATTCTCTGTATACATTCCTCTGTTGAAGGACATCTGGGTTCTTTCCAGCTTCTGGCTATTATAAATAAGGCTGCTATGAACATAGTGGAGCATATGTCCTTGCTATATGTTGGAGCATCTTTCTTTAGATCAAGATCTGAAAGGGCCACAGGATGCTGGGATCAACTGAGAGTACACTTTAACAAGGAACTCCACTAAGAGTTTTCAGACACTATCAACTGTCAACTACTTTTCACCCAGGGAACAATGGGTTGAAACCCCAAACCCAAAGATGGGACCTGAGAAAGATAAGGAAAGTAGTGATATGTCAAGATATACTGTTCACATGTATGAAAGTGTCAAAAAAAAACCTAAAAGATATTCTATTTTAAAAACTCAAGTAATAATAAAAATACAAATTTTATCTGTTTCTGAAAGCTTAACCTGGAAGCTCCTTGGCCAGTTCTACTGATGATTCTTTTCTGTTTACATTCTGCTAGCGAGTTAGCTGTAGGCCTGGGCTTATCTGAAATGTGTAGTAGGTGGAATAACAGTTTATTTAGTTCATAAAGTTGATTGTGTAAAAAAAAAAAATACCTAAGACATTAGTGAAATCCACCTTGGGGAGTGTCTGGGCATCTACAAAGTGGATTAACTGAGAAGACACACCCTGAACATAGGTGACACCTGCTCATGAACTAGTGCCCAACACTGAGTGGGAAGAGAACTAGGAGAGAGCCAGCTAAGCACCCATATTCCCCTCCTGATTCCTGTTCTGCCTGGATGCAAGAATCCTCAGCTACCTGCTATAGCCTGTAGCTTGGCTACTTTATGGGTTCTTTCTAATTCCATGCTTTTCCACCCCTCCTCTTCTTCTCCCCTTTCCATCCCCTAACACTAGATAAGAGAGGGAAAAATGACAGAGAGGAAAGGGAACAACTACATCATTAGAATACATCTGGCTGATTAGGGACCTTGAGTTCTTTGGGGCAAGCTTGATCTTCACTGTTAGGATATCTAATTTCTTCTTGGTGTGTGTGTGTGTGTGTGTGTGTGTGTGTGTGTGTGTGTTGTGCATGACTACTTGACAAACCACAAGAAACTACAACAAACCACATCCAACCACCAACTAGCCAACCAGCCCCTTCTATTGGGGTTCTAGAATTTATATATCCTTTGCAGAGTCCCCAGAATGTCAAATGTTACACACTTGCAGAAACTATCTGTAGCTGGTAAAAACTATACCCCTGCTAGAGCATGAGGTAAATCATGATGGCTTGCTGTGAAGCATTCCTATATCCCCACACCTGGGATTAAAACAAAAACATATCCCCATAATATTTCTGTTCTTAAAGAAACTAAAATGCTCCCTACAACCTGCCCTACACATTCCCCATAGCAAACTAATGTTCTCTGAAACTGTGGGCCTAGACAAAGCTCTACTTTTTTTTAACCATTTAGTGACACCTCTGTGCCCCATTCACTATCCAGTCCTCCAGCTGGGATCATGGAGAAAACCACCTCTTCACCTTGACATCATGTCTGTTTGGAGGAACAACCACCCCCCTTGAGTAATTACTGCTTCGGAAAACTTATACTGTAGCCTTCTCAAGAGGTTTTAGTACATTTTGTTGACTAAAGCAAGTCCTAAACACTGCCTGATTTTAATGCATATAAATAACACGTGAACAGTTCCTGAGGAACAATGTAGGAGACAAACAGGTTTCTCTGAGGGTCACATGAACACCTTACTATTATTTTTTTTTTTAATTTTATGGGTTATTTTATTTACTTATATTTCAAATGTTATCCCCTTTCCAGTTTCCCCTCCACAAACTTTCTATCCCCTTCCCCTCCCCTGCCTCTATGAGGGTGATCTCCCACCCACCTATTCCCACCTCAGTGCCCTAGCATTCCCCTACACTGGGTCATCAAACCTACAGAGGGCCAAGGAGCTCTCCTCCCATTGATACCATATAAGGCCATCCTCTGCTACATATCCAGCTGGAGCCATGGGTCCCCCCATGTATACCCTTTGGTTGGTAGTTTAGTCCCTGGTAGCTTGGGGCCAGGGGTGGGAGGGAGGGACTGCTTGATTGATATTGTTGTTCTTCCTATTGGGTAGCAAATCCCTTCAGCTCCTTCAGTTCTTGACCTACTTCTCCATTGAGATTCCAATGCTCAGTCCAATGTTTGGCTCATTGCATCCGGAACTGTATTGGTCTGGCTCTAGTAGAGCCTCTCAGAGGACAACTATACTGGGTTTGTGTCAGCAAGTGCCTCTTGGCATCAGCAATGGTATCTGGGTTTGGTGTCTGCAGATAGGCTGGATCCCAAGATTATTTTCTTCACCTTTCTGAGTAGGACTGTAGCATCTACACTTTGGTGTGGTCTTCATTCTTTTAGAGTTTCATATGGTCTAACACTCTACTATTATAATGTAAAAGGGGGACTTTATTTTAAGGTCATACAGAAAGTCACAGGACCAACAACCAATCCCATGCGAGTCTGCCAGCAGGGCCCATACTCATTCTACTATCTGAACAGGTGCCAAAGGGTTACTTTTAGAAGTGAACTACCCTCAATTTCTTACAAAAAGCATGTTAAAGGAAAGAGAGAGGCTTTGCTCAGGCTTAGTTACGGTTAATGAAGAAAACATTAATCACTTGAAGTGCTATTTGGAGCTCATGAAACTGAAATGAAGCGCAATATGAAATGTTCATTTATTTCTGAGGGATTTACTTTGTTACATTCAATCACTCAATCCTCTTTCCCTCGAAGTTTGAAGGGTGAAGAACACTTATATTTTTTTTAACAGGAAATTCTTCTCTGAATGATACAAATAACAGCTTCCTCTCTTGAGGATGCAATGGCCGGGGGTCTTTAGTAGAAGCAGAATATCTATCATCTTCCCTGTACATCAGGACAGAGTTCTTTGAAGAATGATCAACAACTGTGTTTTCTATAAGAACCATAACCCATTATGGCCTCTATAAGTCCCTACCTTCTGCCAGAGAAGCATCTGCCCAGGCTTAAAGATTAGCTGTGCCACTTACCACTTAAACTATATGGCTATCAAGTAGTCATAAATTTATAGAACTTTGGCTACTTTATCTCTAAGTTCTATGAAATTGCGATGTTGAGGCAATGTAAAATGTGGGCACTTCATCCCTCACTGGCCCTTCCTGTGAATGGCAAGAGCTGCCGTGGGTGTCCTAGACCCAACCAAAAGGAGGCAGATTAACTCATGTCTTATCTTTGTCCCTTAGGGAAACCAGAGTAAAAAGAAAGTTGCCAGAAACTGAATGAAGATGGATGAAGCACATCCTCCCATCACCATGACTTGCTGATCCTGTTCCACAAGTTTCAAACAGCCTTCTTCTCATTATAACATCCCCAATGTATCTCCAGTCCATTGTTTGGAATTCTTGCAACTGGCCCTCAAATAGCCTTCCTCGGGAAGAGCTAAATGAAAGACACAGTGTACCTCTCCTTTCTGTCTCCTGCTGTGGTCTCAGAGACACATAGTGACATTTCTCTCTGTCATTAGTCATCCTTGGACAGCTAAAAACATAGGAATAATGTGACCCCCATCCCCTGACTCAATTCCTCTCCCACTGTCCAAGAAGACATTAAAAATAAGAGAGAGAGGAGGTCAGAGGGAGATGGAGGGAGGGAGGGAGGGAGGGAGGGAGGGAGGGAGGAAGGGAGGGAGAACAGAAGACAAGAACAAAATGAAGTCTAGAAGTCAGCTGCCATCACTGGATAGAGTCTCAGCCTCTAAGTGTTCTGTGAACACACTATGAATTCTCCATATGGTCTTCCTTACATTTTTATAGGGAAAACTGTTTCCTCTGAAGTGTTTAGGACCTTAATGTGCTGGTTAATTAAATGTTTTATTTAACAGGAAGACACCAGACATTGAATGCATGGAATTCCAGTTTTCAGCATCAGAATGTGGCAAAAGGTTTTTCAAACCAAATTTTAATCAAACATAATTTAATATTTATCTGATAGCTGTAAAGGAATAGTAAGTTTTTGTATTGCCTCCAAGGCATGATAAAAAAAAAAAAAAACAACAATTTTCCAAGACTTATAAGGACAAATATGTGGATTACTGGAATTACTGGACATTTCTCATTTAGATAGTGAAAATGACACAGTGTATCCTCATAGTTCAAAAGATCTGGGCTAAACCCTGTCTGTAGACTTAGGAGCCGGCTATACTCAGGCAAAATAATCTAATCCTTAGATTTTTTTTTTAATCTGTAAATTTGATATAATAGCTTTGCTTTAAGGTGGTAATCAGATAATCATTGCAAAGCCCTTAACACAAGCCTGCCTGCCTCAGAGTACATACTTAATCAAGTCAACTCTGTTTTCTCCAGTCTTTCCTTTCAATTCTACTTCAGCTCCATGAAAAACAAATATGCAGAAGACCAGCCAGGAAAAATTACAGAAGCCCCAGCTGCTCGAATGTAGAAGACCTTTATGGAGCAGGTGTTGAATGGTTATACATAAAGGAAGGCAGAGAACTTATGTGGGAGGTGATCTGCAGCTCTGTAATTCACTCTGTAAGACTATATCATGGCCTTCCTGTGGTCGGGGACACGGGCCAATTAGAGAGGCCAATTTAGGATGCTGACCTTACTCAGCAGCAAGATGCTGCAAGCCCATGCTTAGGTAATGGCTCTTTAGAGTTTCTTCTACTTGCCAAGCTACTGGTGAACCTTTAGCATTCAGGTTCAAGATCCTATACTCTGGCCCCAAATAGCCTTCCTGCAGTGAGTTCTGAGCAGGCATGTGAAGCTCTTGCCTGAGCTTTGTGGTGTGATTCCAGACAGATGCCGAGGCATTTCTCTGTCCTCAGTCACCACTGGCATTAAAAAGCCAAACTGTTTGCTAAAAATGTCACCTCAACTGCTGAGTCCATCATGAAGTCAGCTAATTATTTTCTAAAGGATAGTAAAGGCCCTACTTTATGTCCTGACCCATTTTTTTTTATCTCATTCTTAGTGTCTCTCAATATCATTTAAGTCAAGAGGTGGAAGACCTTGGTTTAGATAGTGGAATCTCCATGGATAATTCCTCTTTGCCTTGGTCTCAGCATTTTGGGTTTTACTCAGGGTATTTTGTTTTTCTATGGGACACTTCTCCAGGGAACACTTGGGAATCAAAGCCTTGTCCTGAAATGTAAACAGAAAAGTCCAAGAGGTCTGTGATCTACAGAATACTGGTGAGAAGATGTAGGTACATGACAGGCAGGGTAGAAGGCAGCCCCTATATCCTCCTGAAGCTACACAGTGAAGGTCAGCCATGCAGGGGACTTCTCAAAGGAAGAAGTGAAGAATGCTTTCACTTTGAAAGAGGCTCCCAAAAAGATCTATGCTTCCTGTACCATGGAGTTGGTCGTTGTAGATGGGAATAGGTAAGACCATATTGTTTCCATTCTACTTGAAGGATGGAGGTGAAAAAGCAGAGGAAACCAGACTTTATGATGCTGGGTGTAAGGTATCTGCTGGCAGCCAAGCTGAGGATGAAGCATAAAGGTCTCCTGAAGGACCTCAATCAGCTGGATTTGTGTACAGTCAGTCCCCAACATCAGGGATGAGGCAATGGCTAGACGTATGTAGATTTGCAACTCAATGTTCCAAGTTCTATTTTGCCTCTTCCCGTATCAATAGCAGGATCTCACAACTCTGTTTCATCACCCTGATGTGGGGATTAAAACTACTGAACTTGTAGTATGGTGGAAAGATTAAATGAGACAACGTAATTTATCTTTTCTTTTCCCCCACAACTTCCTTCTTTGGTTCAAATGCTTTGACAAATTGTGGACAACATTCCAGTGATGCTTCGTCTCCCTTGTTTCCCAATTAAAAAATAAAATCTCTGGTTTTATTCATAAGGAACCTAAAGTTTGACTAACCAATAACATCTACTAGCCTGCCTTAAAGGGAATAGTGGCCAGTAGAACTAAAGTCATTATTGGGTGAGACTTTGGGGATAGCATCTTTCAAAGCTTAGCTTTTCCATGCAGGAACAAGGTTGTGAGCTCAGACACAGCTGGCACAAGCCTGGTGCCAGTGACTCTTGCTGACTGAACAACAGGAACAATAAAAATAGAGGCAATTAACACTCACACACATTTGCAGGATGGCTGACAACATACTAAGCCTTTAGTTATCTATTTAACCCTCAAAATAATCCAACAGTATTTTTCCCTGCCATTTACAAGTTAGCAGCCTAAAGCTCAGAATGCATGAATAAATACATGTAGACACTAAGGCATGAAAAAAAATGAGCGAATGCATGAGTTAAAGGAATCCAAGGAATTCAAGGAGAATCGGGTGTATCGGGTGGTAGGTAAGTATATTACTTTCCTATTACTGCTGTAGTGACCTGCCACTATGATGGCTTTAAGCATCATACATGTCACCATATAGTTCTATAGGTTAGAAACCCAATATGGATCTCACCAGCTTAAAATGAAGGTGAATCGGAGTTGTGTTCCTTTCTGGAGGCTCAAAAGGACAACCTGTTTCTTTTCCTTTCTTGCTGAGAATCTACTCACTTTCCTTGGTTTAAGCTTCTTCCTCTACCTTCTAAGATAGCAGCGTTACCCTTCTGTTTCTGTTTCCTGTTATTTTAAGGACTCTCTGAGTTTTTTTTTTTAGCCTATTCAAACACCACCACCATCATCAAAATTATCATTTTGAAGTGTGTGTGTGTGTGTGTGTGTGTGTGTGTGTGTGTCTATGAGGGGATGGAAAGAACAACCTCAAGTGTCAGACCTCCCTTTCTTCTTTATTATATCCACCAGACCTATCCAGCTTCCAACTTCCAACTGTCTCTAGCTCCCATTTCTCCGTAGAATCACATAAAAATCACAGACCCATGAGCATCTCATGAGGGTACTGGGGATTTGAACTCTGCTTGTCAGGCTTGCATGACAAGTGCCTTACCCACTGAGCCATCTCCTCAGCCCTGGCCCACCCAGGTAACACAAAATGGTCTTCCTCAAGGGCTGTTGATTAATAGACTTAGTGCTGCCCAGAACTCTAATCCTTCATTGCCACATGGGGGGGGGGGTGGCGTCTCATAGTCAGAGATTACAGCGAAGACATCCTTGGGGACTAATCTGCTCACCAAAGTGTCTTTCTGCAAGAGATTCCCTGTCATTCATGGGAATGTTTTTGCAGGAGGAGCAGCTGTATCATGCCCCTGACTCCATGGCAACATGTCAGAACTGTGATTTGGGATTTTAGGAACACTAGCCCACTTGGCTCATCCTCCTGGCATGACCTAGTGGGTGCAGCTGCGGTCACACTGTGTCATGCTGTCATCCTTCTGACGCACACATGTAGTCACCAACTTGAGGGAAGAGCAGAAATTATGTTGGCTAGTCACATCTAGTGATAGGTTCTTAGGATTCAGGAGGTTTCCTAACCATATACCTAATGCCGCTTGGCCATGGGGAGTCGTTTCCAAAAACTTTAGAAAAGGAGGAATGCAAACTTCATGTTCAATTTTTTATATTCCGTGTCTCTAATCAGACACAGGGAACAAATTGCAAATTAAACACTGATGGACTGAGATGAAGGGTGATTAGCACCAGGTGGCCCACCCACTATGTGACAAGGAAGTGAAATCTGGGATTTTTCTAACCAGCTGATGCCAGCCTGGTGGTTTATTGATCAGCCCCCCCCCCCAACTCCCCCATGGCAGAGCCATCGTCAGTCCAGTGTTTCTCATGTTAGAACCTCTTTGTGCTCTTCCCTGAACCTTGAGTCCCTTCTCTCTATACAAAGCCCTGCTGCCTCTATGGAGCAACCTGCCACCACCCCAGCTGAGTAACCACCCATATAGACTTCCTGTCTTCTTCATTGTCTTTCTCAGTCCTTCCACGGAGATTGGTATCTCTGTTGTGTCCACAATGAGTTTCTCTCAGTTGACTTAGGTCAAAACAAACCAACAACTTCTGATTAAAACAAACAAACAAACAAACAAAAAAAACAATAAAAAGAAACCCTTCTGATCACAGTTGTCCTCTACTTATTCAGTCACCTCTCCCCCTATCAATGCCATAACATCTTTCCCACAGTGGACCATCTCTAACACTTTGCTGCTGCTTTGGAGACTTTAAATTGACCCTAGTCCGCAAGTAGTCTCTTTTAACCATTTCCCCGCTGTGTAAGAACCCCCAAAGCAAATCACTTACTCACTATCCATTGATATGTACTTGAGTTTCTAAATTCATGTTTTAGGTCCTACTATGTCTCTGCTTAATTTTTCAGATAAGGAAACTTCTGTTATCAGTTTAAAAGCAGAAGACAAATCAATTAGTCCTTGAGCTACCCTTGATATTTTCACCAGTTGAACTACTCCTGGTAATACCAAACCATTCACATCATTAAGACGGAGAGGCTCTGCCCCCTCCGGGCTTTGTCCACTACCAACCCAAGGAGCAGATGGAAGTTTTATGCCCAGATGAGCATTGCTAAACACTAGTGTTTGAACAGAAGCATCCACAGGTCACATCTCAGAGATAAACAGATAATTATGTTAGTTCCTGCTGATTTCCACCCCTCTTCTTGCCCACCATACTGAAAATAAGCATTGCTCCTTTCTCCGGTCCTGCAGATTGGACAGGGGTTTCCATGCCCAATGGAACTTCTGAAAAAAAAAAAAAAAAAAAAAAAAAGGTCTATGTCCCCATTTTTGCAATGAAAACATTGGGCACACACAGGACAAATGTTCCAGAGCTGTAGCAGGGGAGTGGCATCAGAAACTACATCCCTGCAGTCTCAGGAGATAAATAAAGAGGGCAAGATGGTTACGTTGTTGAGACCACAGCACTTTTCTGAAGGCCTTTGTCCATTCTTGCATGTACATGACCTTGGAATACTTGCCTTAGCAGCTTCTGTGTATCAGGAACTTTCCTGGATGGATCCACATTTCACTCGCTCTTCCCCACAGTCTCATACGTAACAAATTCCTTTTTTTTTTTTCAGCCGGCAAATCTCATAGTTAAGGGACTGGAATTTCTTGCTCCAGGCTCCTTCATAAAGGCGGAGGCAAAACCCAAATTGGAAAGCAACGGACTCTCTCGTTTCAATGTTCAGCAAATATCTATTTCAGAACGACCTTGTGCCAGACACTGTGCCCATTAAGAAGCTGGGCCACTGGGAAAAGTCAGCATCCCTGCAGAGCTGGTCTTTAATGGAATGTCCTAGCCAGACAGGGCATGCAGAGTCTCTGGGGCTGAGTCCAAGGAGGAATCTGTGCCCTGGAAAAGATCGCTTTCATTTTGGCATTTCCCTCTTTCCTGAGGTGAAGGTAATTACAGGATTGCTAAACATGGTTTTACAAGACCTTCTCTTTCTCCCAAGTCTGGGAAAGATGCCCCAGAACCACAGGCTTTCTCCCTGCCCATCTCCTTCAGAAGTTTTCATCATTCTCTCATTCGGATATCGCTTTCCTCTTGCTGACATATCTGAATGACATATGACATTTCAGTTTTTTCCTTTAAGATCACTTCATTACACCTCTCAGTGCCGCCTCTTCCGTCCCCCAGGTCATAGTGCATGTCTCTCTCCTCTATGAGATGTGGTCTCCTGTCTGCAAATGGACCCTCATAGCACCCATATTCTTCTACAGTAGGACTGGCAGCATGTAGGGTAGTATGCTGGGGCTCAGGCCAGTACTGAGAACATAAATTCTATAGTTGAATACTTGTGTGAAAGGAAAGCATATTCTGCACGGAAAAGCTGGCCATGGCCATGACCATGGTGGGGTTCCGTTTTCTGTCTTCCATTCTTCTTCTTCTTCTGCTGCTGCTGCTCCTCCTCCTTCTGGCAAATACCTTTCTTTGTATTTTGTTTGTTTTAATCAAAACCTGGTTTATATAATCCTACTTTGAAAAGATATGTTTTGACCACTGCTTCTTGAACCACACGGCAAGGTAGAATGTCATAAGTTATATGTGCTTCCTCAACAGACCCCAGTGATCAATCATTTCAGTCTGGTCAGGGAAGGGCACTCCGTCTCTCAGCTGGCACCAATAGGAAGAGTATCATCACTGAGATAAGCATGACTTTGGTGATAGCAATGGTTACCATGGTCATGTTGTTTGTCCTTGCCATGTAACCTCTATAAAAAGCCCATATACTTGGGTTTTTGGTTTGTCAAAATTACTTCCGGAAGCTCTGTATTATCATTCTATTTTTTTTCTAGACATGGAAACCAAAGTTAAGTGGTGATCATTTTATCCTGTCCCAGAGCTGATATATAACTGGGATGTAAAATAAGGTCCTGTTATTACAAGACAAGCCTACCAGAGACCACCTCATGGATATTATTAGAACCAAAAAGACAGCCTCTATTGGCAGCCAACAGCTACCCAGGGAACTTACCCAAATCGTGCTGCCCCAAACTTTACAACTCTTTGTCTTTTATGCATTGATACTACATCCTGGTTGTCAACACTTCAGTTAACAAGAAACAGAACTATAGATGTCAAAAAGCAAAACTAGTACATTTAGGGATGTTCATGGAGCTATGGACCGGGTCTTTGATGGAGTAGGATTTTGTTACAGTTTGACAGGTCTTGGGGCCCACATGCTGGATTTTAAGGTCATAATGGGAGCTCTAACATGACATCAGTTATGCTAAGGTCTGGAGGCTTGTTACACTGATAGCCCCAAATACTTGTTTGATGTACATGGCAAATGGCAATGAATTAAGAAACATTGGTATTCAATCCTGTTTTTATAGTACATAGCTCCTGATCTCCAAAATCACGATTATCTTTTTAATGTATTACTGAGATGACTGCTGGCCAAGGACTCCTAGATAGTCTTCCCATAAGGAAACTTGCACCAATTCCTAGGCTTAGGAAAAGAAATCTGAGCTGATTATTGATGACCAATAATTTTAATCAATCCTCAGAGCAAAGCAGTCAAAAATATCCAGGACAAGCTGGCTTCCCCACTGACACCTTCTGTGGAGCTCACAACCCCAAGATCAGCAGGCACCTGACTTGACCAATAGATTTAGTTTCGGTTCCTGATGGCTGCAGCTACTGGCCAACCACCTGCCTCAGCCAGCCTCATTGACTTTAACACCATGGCTGGAGAGAGCTGAGGAACTTTCCCTTGCCTGACCCCAGCTCTGCCTTAGCTTCCAACCCACACTTCTGACACCCCTCCATCTCCACCCCCTTCTGCCTAAGATCCCATTAGTGTCTGAAATATTGTCATGATCCAGCATGTGCCACGGCCAGCCGCAATTAATTAATTAATCAGTTATACTCTATCAGCAAGTGCAGACTAGGAATGTTAAATAAACAAATTAAAGGCCATGTTTCACTAAAGCTCGGCCCAATGAAATAGTAATGAGGCAAAGTTAACTGCTCTGAACAGAAGGCAGAATATTGTAATGGAATATACTAGGGCAGTAATGTCCTAGCAATATGCCAAGAAGCTACAACCACAGAAGAGACTCTCTATTACTATACCTCTGCACAGAAGTAAGAGAAACTCAGCAAGTCCCAGCCGAAAGAGCCTGGCTCTGTAGCTAGGTAAAACTGTACCCAAAACTTATTTGCTGTTTATCAGAAAGCATCCAATCCATCTCTTCTACTTACCAGAAAGTCAACTGTCTTGAGCCTGTATAATAGTGAAGAGGGGAGGGGACAACGAGGACAACAACAACAAAGATAGCATTAACTTTGTCAGTGTCCATAGATGGTTTTTTTCAGGCACACTAATAGGGGCTCAGCCAGTATCAGCACAGATTTGCATCATGGCCCACAGCTCTAATCCAGGTATATCACTGTGCTTAGAAGGTATCATCCCTGGAACCGGCCTTTGCATAGCGATGGGTTCAATATTCGTGCTCTTCATCCACTGTGGTTTGAAAATGGTTTGTTCCCACCAATACTTGGGCTCAAGTTTGATCTTTGATGGGTATTGAAGGGGTGGTGAAGCCTAGTAGAAATTGTTTGGTTGTAGAAGCATGTCTTTGTGAACTGTGAACGGGTCCATGTTTTTCTCTTCTTATGAGTTCTAGCTCTTGCACAGCCAAATAACTAACCTGAAAGTAGTTTGTTATAAAGCAAGGCTGCCCCATCTCTTTCCCTTTGCACATGGCCCACTTGTCTTTCTGCTTTATACCAAGAGTTAAAACCAGAAAAAAAATCCCTCAGTAGATGCTGCTGCTTGACCATGTCCTCCTCAGATTCTAGAACATGAATCAACAACAACAACAAAAACAATGAGCCCAGGTAACATAATGATAAATAGTACAGTAATTAATAGTTTGGGGTTCTGTAATAACAATGTGAATCAGACTAAGACATCACTTTGGGTGGGGTAATGTCTAAGTTTCTCAGAGGCCCCACTGGAAGTCACTATGCTCAGAACATTGTTCATGCATAGGTGTGCTGTTGTCTTCCTCTCTTTGCTATCTCATTTCCCTAGTTCTCAATGTAGCATCTTTGATCACATTCCAAAGCAGCCTCTTGCATTCAAATTCAGCCCATGAGAGCATCCAGTCTAAAGGACAGTCCTTAGACAATGTCTACAAGTTGTACTAGGATGTTCTGTCGGTTTCCCCTTTAGCTACTGTCTTGTCACAGGTCATAGTAAACAACAGACTACTCTTCTCCCAGGACTCTAGACCTATCTAACCCATTGGTTAGGGGAAAATGCCTTTGAGACTAATGATCCATTTGACATGTACTCACAGCAACCCTCTGTGTGCCAGGACTTTGTGAAGATTGAGAATGCTGCTGTAAGCAGTGCAGACAGATGCCACAGAGATACAACTGGAGCATGATGTATAGGCAAGGGAATAGGTGTTGCAGCGCAGGACTAGACAGGAGCTCTGGCTCCAGACTGGAAATGTTCCTTGCTATTTGCAGGCTTCAAAGTGAGGGGCCTCTACCCTTACCCTCCATTTCTTCTGCTTCAAAGTAAAGATATGCGAGACCCCAGTGAAAAAATAACATAATCGAGAACTCTGAATTCACTGAGAAGCTCAGTCCTCATCCTTTGGAAAACTTGTCACTCATTCAGAAATCAGTCTCTGGCCAGTTCTAGAGGCTTGCTGAGTAATTAGGTTCCTTCAAAACGTTTTTTTTTTTTTAAACTTGGATTAGCATCTGTAGCCATCACAGAATTCTTTCTATTTTCTTCTAGGACCTTCTTCTTCTAGATCTTAAGTTATCACCCCAGGTGGGTGTCCCAAACACTTATGTGGAATAGTGACATCTTAATTCCCTCTCCATCATGTGGGAACTGACAAGATTTTCCGGAGTGCTACACAGGGAACCGAAAGCAATACAGGTTAGCAGAAATAGTCAAACAGAGTTTCTGAAAACCAAGGGAAAGGTTTCAGAGAAGCATTGTGTAACTTGGTACATGATGACAACTATTTCACAAATCCTTTCCATGTGTCCTCTACCAAAATGACTTTGAGGAGCCAAAAGAAGAATCCTAGTCATGTTTAGACCAAGGAAATGCTAATTAACCCTGGGTAATGCTTGCACCTAGGACCTCTCTAATGGAGATCAGTTTTCCCTGCCAGCTACAGGTGAAGAATTTAAGTGAGAAATGATAGCTAGTTCATTATATCTTGGCAGAGATATTCTAGGGCAAGAATATCAATGTGCCTACCTGCCCAGTATATGCAAGGACAGGATCACAAATGCACACATATGTGCCTGCCAAAGGGGGGGGGGGAAATGAATGAATGAATGAATGGGGGTATCCTGGTTTGTATTATTCTATAGGCAACTCTTGTATTTTCCTAGTTTCTCTAACATCAGCACTCTCCACAAAGCCATGTAATGGTTGAAAAATGATGTTGGATGACTTTCAGGGTCCTCTGGGTTACTTTTGGTTACTTTTATGGACATCTTCACATCCAGGCAGAGGATCTTCACAGTTCTTCACAAAGGACTACTAGTAAAAATATTATTTTCTTGTGTTATACCTTGTACCAGGTTCTGTCTTATGTACTGTCCAGGGGTCTGCCAACAAAGGACATCAGCTTCTTCCAAAAGGTTCTACTGAAACAGCTCGGTATTCATTTATGAACAGTCTACAGCTGATTTAAGCTACAATAGCAAAGTTTCGTAATTAAAACTGAGATTCTTTAACCTGCACAGCCTGAAGTATTTCCTGTCTGACTTTTTGTAGGAAAGAAACCAGACAAAAATACAAAACCTGCTGACCCATGAATTAACTCATCTCATCTCTTTACAAAACTATTGTGGAGTGGAGATCATTGTCGTCATTAAAAAATAAATAAAAACTAGGAACCGAAAAGTTTGGTATTTGAACTAACAGGGTAGTTTCTAAGTATCAGAGCTGTGCCCCAAACCTAGGCTCTAGGAAGCAGTTGGACTGTGGGTATCCAGTTGTGACTTCTTCTGAAAGTGGATCAGAAATGACACACAGAGAGTGAATTTGCTATGGTTTGGAAGACCTAGCCTTCAGAAGAACAGGATTTAGCGCCATTGATTGGGAAGATTATCTTAATGCCCCAGAGAAGCAGCAAGGATGAGGGTCTGCAAACAGCGTTCAGAATCAGGAGTTGCCATGTCTCTTCCCATCTCATCCCTGTGTCTGCAGGATTTTATATCTGTTGGATTTATACTGTAGCATCATGCAGATCAATTTGTTACCTGATGTTATGGAAATAAACAAAACTGCTTTTTCCCTTTTACAATAGCTTTGTAGTAGCTTTTTAAATTATCTTTTTAATGAGTGAATATTTGTCAGGATGCTGTTGTTATGTAGCCAAAGAAGACCCTGTTCTCTTATTTCTACCTCCCTTGTTCAGGATTAGCAGGGTGAGCTACCACAGTCCTTTATATGGAGCTAGGGATTGAACCCAAGGTTGTATGCATAGTAGGTGAGGACTCTTCCAAATGATCTGTAGCCATAACTTGTTTTTAAGTTTCTGCCTCATGCAGGCTGGAAAATTAAAAGGACAAATGTGTAGTAGTCTTATAACACAATATTGCATTAACAGCTGAGAAGTTGACCTTTCTTTGGACAACTCATTCTCCCAAGAGTGTCCCCACCTTACTTTGCTCTGGACACGCCCATGGACACGCCCATGGACAAGCCCATATGTTGCTGCTATTCCTCATAGAATAAAATACTTGTACCTAGAACTTCTCCAGCTGCATTCAAAACTTTAAGAGCTTTGTCTCCACACAGAAATCTCAGATACCCCCTAGATGGTCTGAGTTCTCAGGTCAGAGGCACAGCTTGGGGTCCTCCAGAACCAGCACCATAAGAACTTGTGCTCTGTCTGGTTTCTGTTACAAACCAGATCTTTGGAAGACTAAGTGTATCTGCAAACCCTGATTTACCCAGAGGCCTACTTGGTATCTGTGATATTCTCCAGTCACAGAAATATGAAGTTTCCTGAGCCAGGCAAGCTTCAGATGAGAAATGTCCTCCAGAAAAATAATCACAAATGAAAAAGTTGATCACATGGGTATTAATTAGTAAAAGGAAAACTTAGAATTAGATGAACTGGAATTGGAAACCTGGTGACAGAATTTCAAAAAATCTTTTTTTTAAAAGACGTGATTAGGTAAACTTGAAGCTGTAGCATGAAGCTTAGAGTTAGAGCAAGGTTTAAAGTTCAAGTTTGACAGTTCCTAAATATCTCCGTCTTTGGAAAACAAGTTTCTGAATGTCCTCATTCCCAAAGTCAGGTTAGAAAAAAGGGATATAATGACACTTCACACACCTGGATCTCAGGGTAGCCAGAGAATAACTTCCGTGCCTAGAACATGGCTTGTTCTAAATAAATATTTACTTAGAATAAGTTAATAACTTTTGCTTAGGAGATTTCAGCTTGATACAAGAAAAATAGGCACATACAAATTTTAACCAAGAAGGAAGGCAAAAAACAAAACAAAAACTTGAGGACATTTGGGGAATTCAGCAGAAAGAGTATAGGGAGGGAGACAGGAGAATAGAAAGGAGGGAAGAAGAGAAGAAAGGAAAAAGGGAGAAAGGGAGGGGAAACAGGAAACAGAAAGTGATTAGCTTGTGAGAAGTAGGGTGTCTTGGTGATGGAGAGTGAATATGGTCAGACTGCAGTATTTAAAAATTGGGAATAGTAAGTGTGACAAATGTGTTATGCGTGTAAGTTGAAACAGCACCATGAAAGCCATTTTGTATTATTAATGTTTTAATATTTTGAAATTTTTAGCTTTATTTTTATTTTCTGTACATATATGTCCCTGGTGCCAAAGGAGACCAGAAGAGTGTATCAGATGCCCTGAAACTGAAGTCACAGAGGGATGTGAGCTGCTGTCTGGATCTCATGAGGGTCTTCTACAGGAGCAGTGCTCTTAACTGCTGACCCATATCTCTAGCCCATACAATAATGTATTTTTAAGACTGGAGAAACAAGGCAAGCCTGGTAGAATAATAATAAATCTGTGTAGGATCAGATACATGACAAACCAAACAACTGTACTAACCCAACTTTTCAGCGATAAATGGGAAAAACTGATGGAGTATGCAGTGTGGGTACATTTTCCCCCACAAGGATAACTAACAGCATCCTAGCACTGGATGTGGGTGATATTGATGGTGATTTTTATGTCCAAGGTTGCATAGAAGTGAGCAGATCAGCAGTGAATGGCTAGAAAGTCTACAGTGGCTGTGGACTTAGTTTTTTACAAGGAAACATGATCTGGGATGATGAGCCTGGAAGAGCCAGGAAGCTGTGCAAGACCCAAAGGCAGGCCTTAGCTCAAACAGTGGGAGCTTTGTCAACAGCAGGCCATAAGACACTCAGTAAGGAGAAACAAGCAGAGCCAGAAAATTGGTGTGAGGCAGGAGGCATTCTACTTTTAGGCTGTATGAGCTATTCCCATCTATCTATGGAGAGTAAAGTTTTAGGGATTTAGAGAGTGTATTTGTGTCTTCAGTTTAGTGTTGCTCAACATTTCCTGAGATGACTGGCCTCAGCCTGCACACAGGAAGGCCTCCTGTCCCTTTTCATGAGATGGCACTCTTCTCTCAGTGAGGGTCCTGAACCAGTGGAACTCAGGAGTCCCAAGCTAAGTCCAGAAGATCATCAGAACACCAGAGCTCTATTACATGGTTCAGTTATAGGTCTCAGAGGTCAAAATCTTTGGAAAAAGGTGAGGCCATCTTTCTTAGTGGTAGTGGGACTTTAGGGAGTTCAAGAGATCAACACACTAAGGATCTGCAGAGAAGAGTATGAAGCCCCACATGAGTTCACGTTGCCATGCCTACCATGCTCTTCTTCCCAGACACAGATTTTTCTCCAGAAGCCACTTTCAGTTGCTACCACTGCAGCCAAAGCAGTTCTCTCATTATGAAGGAGGACAGACTCCTCATGCATTCTGCATAGGTGTTCATGAGGACATGTGGGTAACAGAGACAGCCTCCAGTGTGTCATCTTAGACCTGTCTATTCTTAGCCACCTAGGGGCTTCTCCAGAAACAATGTTTAAACCACCCTCTTGTGTTCCTGTCAGTAGGCTTCCTTATACTCTTTAAGCCTTGTGGTATTCCTTCTGTCTGTTAACCACAATGAGATCATAATTGACGACAGGGAAATCAAGGCAGCTAAGGGAGAGTGAGAATACTACCCAGCATCCTTCAGTTGTGATTTAAACTAGATCTACCCGTGAAGAGTTGGCAATGCAGCCTTGTAACCAGAAAATTACTGAGGGATAGCATGCCATGCTTTCTCTGCAATGAAGAGGAGGAGGTGAGGGACTTGTTGGTGTGTAGTCATTTATTACAGCAGCAGTGGAGGTTGATACACGTGGGTTACGAAATCTTGAACACACCAGTAGTCTCTTGGACCCACAGCATTGGTAGTCAGCTCATTTGTTGGCCTGGATCTGAAGCCACAGAAAAGTGGGTAACCTATGACTTTAGTCACAATAAGTAATCCATGCTCTCCCCCCCGCCCCCGTGCAAGAAGAGAGGCAAAGAGAAACAAAGGCACTGGAGAAAAGCTTTATAACCTCACAAAGGTTATCTGTCCTTGTATTCAGTCTCTGCTTCTGCCTGGGTAGCAATGAACTCCACCTGGTCCTGAGATACCTTCTGACCCCCTCCTTCTCAAGCCAACATGCTTTACCAAATTCCTCTTTCTAGTCCCTTGCTACGTTGGTTATTTTATTTGTTTGAGTTTCCATACAAAGCACAACAGACAAGAGTAATTAAATAGATATGTATGGTCTCACAAAGGGGTTGGGGGATAAAAAGGTAGCTAGAATGTCAAACGAAGTGTCAGCAGGGTTGGTTTCTCTAATGGCTGTGGGAGATAGAGTCATTGTTTTAGTGTTTGGCCTACCATAACAAGATGTCATAAGTAGGTAGCTTATAGAAACAATAGAAATTATTTTTTTTACAGTTCTAGAGACTAGGAAATCTAAAATCAAGGTGCTGCCTACTGTATGGTCCAGCAAAGACCTGTTTTCTGGTTTATAATAAATGTCTTTTTTAAAATTGTATCTTCACAAGGTAGAAGGGCAAACTAGAGACTGGCATGGATAAATACTTAAGTGCAAGCCATGCTTTGGACAAGGCTTTATTTTATTCTTCATATGTAAATTGGTGATTTCCATTTTAAATGGCCTCCAAAGTTTCATAGCTTAAAGACACCCTATGGACTCTTGGGAGGTGGTAGAAGTTTCAGGAGGTAGGGTGTAGCAGAAGGAAGTTGGGTGGCAGGCATAGTCTTTGAAAATGATATTAGATCTCTGAACCCTTTCTCTTTTCACTCTCTGACTACCATGAGGTAGACAGCTGTGTGACGGCACACACTCTGTAGCTCTGCTCTGTCACACACCTTTAACTCAAGAGCTTTCTACAAACACAAGCTAAATAAAGTCAATGATAGGGGAAGAGCCTGAGCAAACATCCAGTTGACAGTGGGTGAACATAAGAAAACCCAGGAAACAGAAAGGAGGGGCTTTGAGTTGAAGGGTATTTAAGATAGCATGGAGAAGAGAAGGAACTCTTGCCTTCTGGGATATTGGTGGAGTAGGAAGGTCAGCTGGGTGCTTTTTCTGCCTCTCTGAGCTAGCAGGCTTTCACCCCAGCATCTGGCTTCTGATTCTTCATTGGTACAATACAATGCCTGGCACTTTTGTTTTTAAAACAGCAAGGTTCTGTCCCATCACATACCCAATGCAATGGAACCAAACAGCCAGGAATTAAAATTTGTAGAACTGTGACGAAAAATAAGCCTTTTCTCCTTTTAGGTTGGCCATCCCAAGTATTGTGTCCCCAAGGCAGAAAGCTGAACAGCATATTTAAGAATAAGAGTAGAGCTTCTTAGAATGTCAGGGAAATCGTCTATTGGTGCTTTTGAAATTGTCTAGCAAAATTCTGGACACTAGGTAACTAACTGTTCAGTAAATGTTTATTTTAAAGAAGTGCAGTGCCTCCAGAATTTCAACTTGTCATTGTGACATCGTGCAGAGAAAACATGGCAAATACTTGGTGCTCTCATAGCATAGATGTCATTCCAAAAATGGTGGATCCCTTAGATTTTTCTAACTAAAGAGACATTTAAAGATCCCAACTCCAACTCTCTGCTTTTTTATTGCTGCTATGACAACCAACCAAAACTTTAGTGCCAGAAAACAACACAACTCTATTAGCTTATAGTCCTAGAAGGTAGACGTGTAATATGGCTCTTCTTGTCCAGAGCAGAAGCCTGTTCATTTCAGCAATGAAACCTGAACTGTCTGTCATCTTCCATTCAATAAACAGATGCTCTCAGAAACTCAGATCATCTATTTAACTTCCCAGGGTATTAGAATCCCAGGTGTTAGAAGTGTGAGGTAGACAGAAGCATAAGTCCAGAGAGTAAAGTTTCCAAGGTCAGAAATGAATAGTCCTATCTCTCTGCTGAGTCCATGTCACAGCTAGGGCTGCTCTGCAGAATAAGGCTGCATGCAAGGGCAGCTGCCATGGCAACCTCTATGACCCCATCATATAGCTTTCAATACCAGGGTTCACCTCTGCACATAGCTCCTCAGTCTCTCTCTCTCTCTCTCTCTCTCTCTCTCTCTCTCTCTCTCTCCTCCTCCTCCTCCTCCTCCTCCTCCTCCTCCTCCTCCTCCTCCTCCTCCTCCTCCTCCTTCTCCTCCTCCTCCTCCTCTCTCTTATCATCTGGGATGAGCTGCAGTCCTTCTGGAAATGAGAGTCTACCCTGAGGTGACTTTGAACAGCAGTAGCCCTGTTGGAGGATGCAGATCTGGGTATGGAACAGGACTCTGCTCATCAGCATTAATCACCATACAGATCTATCTATACTCTGCCCAGTGAAGCTTTGATCTGATGCATAGTTGTAGTTTCACAGGTATCCACCTGGAGGAAGCTATTTTATATGAACTTGGGTTCTCACATTAATGGAGTTTTCCCAGTTTCCTACAAGCAGACCTTTTCACATGCTGTCCTCCTGCCTAGAATGCCTGCCTTTTCTTCTCATTGTCTGTTCCTTACTCTTAGCATCTTTTCCTTGTACAGTTTCACCTAACTTTTGCAGATATGGTATGGCTCCACTTTTGTGCCCCTTGAAACAATGTACATCGTTTCCCTAAATGATCTCTCTGCTTCCTTCCCCTAGTCACCTGAGTGCACACACTCTGTCCCCTGTCCCAAGGTCCCCAGCATTCTAGCCAGGGTCTGATGCACAGTAGACACTTAAGTTTGACTAATAAATCAGAGGATCAATGGCTGGAATGAGGGAAACGGTAAGATGTAGAAGTCTTGCTCTAAACGTTGTATACTTTATCCTTTATGGAGCTAAATGAGCTAAGTCAAATAGGCAGTTCTCTGAAGCAGACCTACAAAGGTCAATAAGCACACAGCAAGTTTCTCAACCTTGCCAATCATTAAGGAAATGCAGATCAGATCATGATGAGATCTTCACAATTCGGATGATGCCTCTTAAAAGAAAAGTCAACTCAAGGGTTAAAGTTAGGATTACCATTGACCCATTACTACTTCTGGACATATGTCTCAAGATTTGAAAGCATGTGTTCAAATAGGTATTTGCAGATCCATGTTCATAGCAGCAACCCAAATGGCATTGACAGAAGACTGAACAAACAGACTGGGGTCAATGTAGACAAGTAGGTATGAATCAGTCTTTAAAGAGTCATTTCTTGTCCATACTACAATGTGAATTAACTGTGGGGTAAAATAAGCTACATATAAAATGGCAAATGCCATATGAGTTCTCCAACTGTGTGTAAGAACAGAATTCACAGAGGCAGGAAACAGAACATCAATTACTAGAACTGTGGACAATTACCATTCAGTGGGTGCAGATTTTCAGCTGGGAAGAAGAGAAGGGCTGGAACATGGCAATGGTGACGGTTGCATAAGAATGGCTGTGCTTCAGACCACTGAGTGTTAAAGTCTCTCTTTAAGTAGTTAAAATGTTCATTTGTGTGTCTGTATATCTTATTCTAATTTATAAAGCAACGAGATACTCTTCTGAGATGATAAATACAATGTGGCCTTTGCTGAGGTGATGCTTATGTACTTGCAAGTGGTACCCTGTGCTGTAGGCATGATTAACTTTATTGACAAACGTGGAAACTGAGACACTGCACTCAAGATCGTGTACCAAAGCCAATCATCAATTAAACTCTGGGCTGGACACGGACCTTCTGCTTCCAAATTTAAAAGGCTTTGTGTTGTAGACATCAGTGTCGATGATGTCAACATGCTGCCTAATTGCCAAGGAAGGCTTTGGGGCAACAACAGCATATCATCTTCAGAGGAAAGGAGTCTAGTGAGAAAATCTGTCCCTCTCTGCCCACCCTCTGCCAGGAGCCTTCCATCTGATCACACCAAGGATAGGTTTCTCCAATTCGCATTTAGCAAGACAGATAAGATATTCCTGTTCCTAAATATTAAACGTTGATGAAGCAGGGAAACCATTCACTCAGAGCACCACACATTAGCAACCAGAGGCAGAAAATGCCCATAGAGAATGCCCTTTGGAGGCAGCCTTCCAATCTGTAGAACTTTCCTTCAACTCACAGGCCAATGGCAAGTTAGACTGATGCCCCAACGGACATCATTGGTGAGCGAATGAGGTGACTTTCCGGAAGCACAGGCCCAGGAGGCTCCACTTCTGCCTCTGTGATTGCAGCCTTCTCTGAGCCAGCTGGGAGGCCTGGGATTCAGCAGCATCTGGCTGTGCAGCCGTGCACGGTGGGCAACAAGTTACCAGTCTTGCTCACGCGCACAGTCATGATGAGTGGAGAAAACAACTCCCTGTTGCTGTCAGCTTCTTAGGAAAGGGAGAAGTCCCTCCTGCCTCCCCCACAGAGTCACAGCAAAGCCTGGAAGAATGAGAAATCAGGCTTGTAAAAAAGGAAACGTGGGATGTCAGCAGGGAAGCTATATAGTGATCCATCGGTGGGAAGCACACCACCCTGAGCGCTGCCACCTTTCAGCCCATCCTCTTGATGAATTCACTAAATCTTTAAGGATATCAGATGGCCCCATTTTTGTGCTCCACGGAACCATACACTTTGTTTTTCACAGTTCTACCTGTTTCCCTCTGGCCACCTGAGTGCACATTCTATACTCCCCGCCCCCCCCCCCCAATCCCAGTGATCCCAGCACACTATCTAGATTGTGATACACTCTGGCTGTTACAGTGTTAGCATGGGAACAGGGCACTTGCAGACATCTGCTTACAGAATGTTAGTCTTAACATTTACATGAATAAAGGAGCTCATGTAAGATCACAAAATTGGAAAGGAATAGAAAGGAAGGGAATTCAGGTCTTCTAAATGAGCAAGAGCCCCCTCTTATTTTAGAGGCCAGGCTTTGGCATCTAATTGAATGTCAGCTGCAGCATTTGCTAACCATATGAGTTGGGGGATTTTTCTGTAGTTTTGGATCCTTGTAGCTCTACAAATGGACAAAGTACATCAGCATTTCCGAGCAGTTGCTAGGATGCAAGGTGGTAGTGATCCTGGAGGTGGAAGGAGATATTTATATAAAGGATCCAGACTATAGGTCTAGCTTGGCTGACAAAAGGACTCTTATAAGTGCAAAGGTTTGGTATTTATAGGCATATTCATCTGACTGAATTCTTGCCTACGGTGTATGATTTTTCTATGGAAGACATGAGCAAGCATCTGGTAACCTCCCATGTAAGGGCTGATGGCAGATCAAAGAAACAATGCCAACCAAGTAAAACCTAGGGAGCTGCTAAGTTTATTGTGGGTGCTTACATGAGGTCACTCAAAGGCAGCTGAATCATCAAAATGCCCACCCACAGAATGGGTGACAACTCATGAAAGTTACATCTCTAGAGTTCCCTGCAGCTTGCAGGCATCTTCATTCTGCTCTCTCAGCAATCACTTATTACTTATGCAACTCTGGAAAAGGCCCTTGTGAACCTTCTAAGATCCCCAAAATTTAGCTATCTCCCGAGCTCCTGTCTTCCTGCCAAGAGAGAATGTTTCAATTTGCAGGAGGTGGCTGTACAACAGCCTTTCTGTTGTTGAAAACTCTCCCTGTAGTCTTGCATTGTATAATCTCGTTGACACACATTTCCTCTTATCTACTAAGAGCAGACATGAAGTCAGATTTCAAGTCTTCCAACAAAAGGTGTGGCATCCAAAGAGACTCTCTTGGACTCATTGGTGTATCTCTTGGACTCAGGGAGATAAAAGCACAGCACCTCTGGGAAACCTGGCACAGAGCAGCTGCATGGCACAAATGGCACGAAAATGGAAATGAATGGATGGTTGGCATAAGGCTGTATTTTTATGGAGACAGGTGGCTGAGCTGTTGAGTCTCCATTTACCAAACCTTTTAAGGGGACGTTCTGGAACTGAGGCCAGAGCCTAATTGGGATTTCATTGGATGCATCCAGTCTCTTTTGGCTATCTCCCTCTGCTGACATAGTCACAGAAGCCAAGTTCCCAGGTCCTGTAAGCTTAAGCAATGACAGGCCAATGGCTGTCTTCTCAATTATTCAACTATAGTTGGCCAGGAATGGTCATTTTCCTTCATAAAAGTAAGTTTTCCATTGATTCTCCACACATGCCAGTTTATCAAGAAAGCTTCATATTTACCTGTAGTCCCTTTCCCATTGGACAGGGGTTCTGACAGAAGCCAGAGTTGTGGGGTCTTCTCAAATGACCATAGGTAAGGGATAATACTTTAAAGAACACCTTCTAAGAGAGATGACACTTCTGAGTTGGATATAAAAGCATCATTTCTTCAGTTTCATGGTCCCTGACACTCTGAAGATGAGAGACGGGCTTTTTGACACAAGGTACTCAAGTCCAGAAAGGACAGTGAAGAACAATGGAAACTTCTTAGCAGTGGAACAGAGGGCCAGTTGCATGGAAGGATAGGGGTTTACCAAGTGGGACATGTATACACAATTGGAGGCAAAAATCATCCAATACTCCGAGAAAAGGTAAGAGCAAAGGGGCGGGGGTGGGTCGTGTTGTTGGTCAGAAAAACAGAAGCAATCTAGTAGACATTATGAGTTGGGGAGGCGAGGACATGTTAGTCAGGACCCTGTATTTCACTCTCAAGCTTGATTTGTTGTTTCATTTTGCCCTTGTTCATGAAACAAGATCTTCCCATGGCATACAGGTCTGCCTCAAACTAGCAACCTTTGTATTTCTTGGGTCCTCTGATAACAGGTTATATGCCACCCCACTCCTGGTTCTGGGGTTTTGTTCAAAATTAATGACTGCCTAATGTATTGGAGCCAATCATGACATGACTGGGCCCTGGCAGTCTGACAAGTCTTTTGGTTTAGAGGCAGGGCAAGAATTCCAGAGAAAGCAATAGAGGGACCAGCATTGCTATGGCGTTCAAGGCCCCGAGTCTTCTCCATGCAAATGTGCCTATGTGCTGTTAATATCTTACTATCCTTATGTAGACAAATGTTCCCTAACCAAATGATCTAAAATACCCCACCCTATAGCCCATCACACAGTTTCACACTATGTCTCTCTACTCAAGGGAACTCTATCTTTCTTACTGTTTCTTTAAGGCTTAAGAAGATTCCAGCTTCTATCACTGTCATACATCCATCAGCCTCCTTGACTATTCCTTAATACCTTTAAGTCTTTTCATGGACCTCTATCCTACAGCTCAAAGTATGTTCCCCACCAACCTGTATCCTGGTCCTGGCTCAACATCTCCAAGTCATTTCCATTGCTCATCTTCTCTCATACAAATTCTGCCACCACAGGCTCATGTCATATCGTGTCCCTGTTTATCAGCCCACTTATTGTCCTATTCAGTAGCAAAACTGTGTGCCATCTGCCCATCCCATCCCTCTGCACTAAAAAGGCTAATTTATACTGAAAGTGTAGATGAACAGTTACCAGTCCACTGATAATGTTACCAGCTAGAGGACAATATGTCAACCTCATAGTCCCTGGCTTCATTTACAGGACCTACTGCATAAGATATTTGATTTATTTTGTTTATGAGACGGGGTCTTACTATGTGGCCCTGCAACTCACTATTCAGATCAGGCTGGCCTTAAGCTCATGGATATCTGCCTGCCTTGGCTTCTGATTGTGTAAGAGATTTTTAATAAGTGACTGTCTATGAATGGTGTATGCCCTCCTCCACAGGCAGAACGGTGAGAACATACAGGAAACCTGGACAGAATAAAAGCCCTTAGGGATGCAGGATAACGGTGATGCTTAAGATAAATACAGACTGGAAAAATGAAAAATGACCTTCTAAGCATTCAGGAGCACAGTTCTCAACCTATAGGTGATAGAGGCCGAGACAGAGAAGAATAGATCAGGACTTTCAGCTCAGCTACCTGCCACTTAGTTCATTCCACAAGTTTGTCAAATAATCCTTGGAAAACAGAGCCATTCAGACAAAAAGGTGACTTGACAAGGACAAAGGGACCACCAACTAGTGACAGCTGGAGATCTCGAGATCTCGTCAATGTTGCCTCCAGATCCAGAGAGAGCAAGTAGTCATGGCAAGGGTCCCTGACAGAAAGTGACAGAGATCTGAGGTAAGGATTTGAAAGACAGCCACCAGAGAGTGCAAGTCCCCAGCAGTTACAGATCTTGAGGGCAGCTGACAGAGTGAAAATAAATTACAGATTGGCAGGGGCCTGAGAAGCTCCGGCCACACAGAGAGAAAAAAGAGAGCAAAGGAACCAATTTTGGAGTTTTTTGTTTTGTTTTGTTTTGGGGTTTTTTTTTTTTTTGTGTGTGTGTGTGTGTGTGTGTGTGTGTGTGTTGTTTTGTTTTGTTTTGTTTTGTTTTGTTTTGTTTTGTTTTGTTTTAAACAAGAAGATCCTGTCAAGGGGTATGGGAGAGTTCCAGAGGTGGGTGTTCATCTGGGGGCTCTGGGTCCCATTTCTTTCAGGCTCCAGTGCCTCTGGACTTCTCCTGACTAGTTGATCTTGCCTGGGATATCTTCCCTTGGTTAGGCTCTTTCTCTCCTTGCAGTCTCCTTATGGATGAGAGAGGGGCTGAATCCCCCTCCTTTTGCTTCAGCAAGGCACAACCCTTCTTAAACGGGGCCACCTGTATTTTTCAGATTGGCCTAAGTTCCACTGGCCTTCCCTTCCCGCTTATCCCCTTTAATTCCACCCTTAGTTTCACCAATTCTACAACTGAGTTTTCAACTTGGCTTTTGAGAGAGGCCTTCAGATTCCAAAATTCCTAAACTAACCCTTTGATCAGCTCTCCTAAATCAAGCCCCACACTAAGCTACCTTCTCACCACACTAAGCACTCAGGTTTTCATCCACCCTATCATCTTCATTAAGACTCCATTTCTGAGGAAAATGAGAAGACTCAGCAGGTAAAGGAACTTACTGTGAAGACTGAGTTTCATCCTAGGGCCTGACCAAGTAGAAGGAGAGAACTGACTTCCACAAGTTGTTCTCTTATCTCCACACACATGCCTAGGCACGCGTGCGCACACAATAAATAAATGTAATTTTATATAAAAATCTATCTTCTAATAAGTTTAATTGGAATAACATATCCAGATAGTAAATTTTGAGGGACATAAAAAATGCACAAGTCAATTGCTATTACTGTGACTTATAAACTAGGCAAGATCCCCATTCTCCTGGATGGATCCATAGGCCTTGGACTTCTGAATTAAAAATGAGACAGGCCAATATGCATCCTGCAGCTTGGGTTTTTAGGAGACAAATACGAGAGGCTTCAAATGAGTATTTAAGAGCTTGGGGGTAGAATACTGATGAATGAAATATGGCCCCTTTCATTTCAGTATGTTCCAAAGCAGCCCCCTAATGAGCTATGATTCTAACAGGTAAATGAAGATTTAGCAGAAGTAAGGAGGAAGAGAAGGAAGGAAAATAGGTACGTGATTGAATGGAAAGGCATTTGGCAGCAGTTACGCAGTTTCAAGTTCAGGATCAGACATTATGCTTATTTTCGTCTCCGATCGGCAAGACGTTATTTTGCTGCTGGATGCGGCCATTATGGGGAGAAACAAAATTCAGTTCACCTGCGTTTGTCACCAGAGTATATTGTGTCTGCAACGTAAAAGCAGGAGAAATGAAAGATGCTGCTTATTGAATTTTAATTTTGAGAATGTAGAACCAATTTCTGGGCCTTGCAGATGCAGTGAGCCAAAGCAGTATGAAGAAGGCTTAGTGTCTGACACACGGGCTATTTCTATGACATTAAAACACAGGTTGGCTGCCCAGGAACAGTCACATGCTGGCCACAGCCCCTTCCACATTTATAATCACAAACAGCAGATCTTTAGCCTACCTTATTTGTGAAACTTTGAGTTATATATTTAAACAGCAATCTGAAAAGCTTCTAAAGTCTCAGATAAGATACGTTCCCTCATTCACGCCATATCAGGGGAAAAAAAAAAACCCTTAGCTGGCTTTTGGAAAATGCCTCTCCTACATAAGTCTTTATTTGCTATGGTATCCAGGGAGATCTCCTAGTGCACCCTCATCATTAAAGGCAGATAGCCTATCAAGTGAGTTTGCTGTAGTACAACAAAGAAAAGGACAGTCCTTTCTTTAACCTTGCCCTCCTGGAAAAGCACACAGTAGTACAAAACAAAACTGCCAGGGAGAGTGAAAAAGATAAGAAAGAGGCAGGCATATGCATGGGGAGCATTAAATGTAACAACTTTATGTATGTATGTGTCTGTAAGAATAAACACTATACAGAATAGATGCATGACTTCTGCTTTAGATAATCTGGAAAACAAAGATATAATGAAAAGTCGAAAAGTCTCAATACAAATATCATAGATAAAGGTGGTCATACACGAAGGTGGAAACATCATGTTGGTAGGACATAGCAAAGCCAGGAAATCTCTTCCATAACTACCTATGTTCTCTATCAATATTCTTAATATTCTTAGCTAAGCTAATGCTCCAAAGGTCTTGCCTAATAGCTTTAGGATGTTGGGCCAGACAAAGACAGTAGATGCTAAATAGCTTTTAAGGAAACTAAAAATACGTCGAGGTTCATTTTGACTCTGGATCGACAACATTCCAACCTCCCCGCAATCAGAGTTCTCACCAGCCAGTCTTGCAAAATCTTCACCATAGGTATAGCTTTTCCTAAGAAGTTTGGTTCACACAAAGTATTTACCACAAAACAAAACAAAATTTCCCACTACCACCACCAACAATCTCCTTTTTAAAAGAGGGGAAGTTATAGGGGCTAAAAGTGAAATAAAATCAGCAAACAAACGTCAGAACCATACTGGCATAAGGTATATAGTGTCCGTGAAAACCACAAAAAAGGAAGAAAAAGACCCACAGAAAGCAAAAGTTAGAAGAGCAAAATGAAGAAGGAAAAGGAGAGGTGGGAGTAGGAGTGGGAAAAGAGGAGGGGGAGGGAAGAGGGAGAGCAGATAGAACAAATGAGGTTGATGAAGAGAAGACAGGGAAGTAAGGGTGAGGAGGGGGAGTGGAGAAAGAGAGGGGAGGAAGAATGGGATAACAGGAGGCTGAATAAACAGTGGGGAAGAAAGAGGAGTGGAGAGAATAGAGGGTGAGGAGGAAGAGTGGGGAAGGGTAGGGGAGAGGGGGAGGAGATGGAAAAAGGAGGGTCCAGAGAAGAGAGATTAAAGAGATGGGGCAGAAGGAGGAGTGGGAAAGGCAGAGGAGGAGGAGGGGGAGGAGGAGGGGGAGGAGGAGGAGGAGGAGGAGGAGGAGGAGGAGGAGGAGGAGGAGGAGGAGGAGGAGGAGAGAAAGGAGAGGGAGGAGGAATGGAGGAAAAGGGGAAGGAGAAATGGTGATGGAGAGGGGAAAAGGAAATAAGAACTAGTAACCTTGATCAGACAGAAGATGGATAAATCCACTGAAAGTATAGAACCTTCCTGATTGCACCTTCAATAAGGGGATGAGCCAGGAAACAACCACTCTGGCAAAGACCTTGGAGAAGTATTTGCTTTAGGATGCAGGGATGGGGGTGGAGTGGGGAGAGAATCACTAAGAATTCTTCCCTCCCTCCTCTGAATGAATCTCTCTGGGGAAGTAAGGACTACTTTCCCTAGAGAATGCAAACATGGAGTCTGAAGATGCTCCACCTCAGAGATGTATACACTCCAAAGCCAAAGAGATGGTGTCTGAGTTTAGCACTTGCCTCTGGGTACCCCAAAGAAGAAAATGCAGAACTTTCTGTGGAAAAGAAATGGCACTTCCAGTGAGGCTTCTTAGTTATAAAATTAAGAAGGAAAAACTGAGAGAACACAACAAAAATCTAATGTATTATGATCAGGGAAGAAGAAACAACAGGGAAGAAAGCCTTGGAAAAATTGCAGAAATAGTCAACCCTTTCCACATTAAAGCAAAATGATCAAAATAGAATAAATATATGCACATATAAAAGAGACAATAGTAAACAAAATGGAAAATAGGAAGTTGAAAACACTCTGGAAAATGACAAAAGATAAAGAAAACAAACAGGCAGGTGTTTAATTGAACTAAGTAGAAATTCTAGGATTTAAAAATTTACAATTATTGAAATTTAAAACTCAAGAAATTGTATATGGCAGTTAAATGAACACACCTGAAGGTAATAAGCACACAGTATGAACATAAAGACAATTTATGGTTCTATTTCCTACATTTTAATTATCATATAAATTATATCATACCACATATATCCTCAGCGACTTGCTTCCCTGCTGTTAAGTGGTATTTGGGTAGATTTATTGCACAGTACATATCAACTTTCTGCCATATACCTCCCTCTTGGTATTTAGGTAGGTACCAACTTTGCGATCATAAATGTTGCTGTGGTCTCCATTCTTGCACGTGTCTCCTTATACTAGGTCTATATATCTAGAAGTAGAACTACAAGCTTAAAATACAACATCTAAGTGTTCCCAAACTGCTCTCAAATGTGACGGCATCAACTTATATTAGAAGTAACAATGCAGAAGGTTTCTCACATCCCTCATCCTTGCCAGTGTTTGCCACTGATACTAATAATTGTGAGATGTTATCTGTTGGGCATCTTCTGCAGTTTCTGACAGTTTGTGAATCCTCTTTCAATGAACACTGAGATAGAGATTCCCTGTGCTCACTCACACCATTCTTCTTTTCTTTGTTACAGGTCAGGTTTGCATTGCTCACCTCTTACCCTCCCCGCCCCCAATCCCTGCACAGGTAGTCTAAAGTTGTGGGACTAGTCTTGACTAATGTGTTGTATAGGTAGAAAAGAAGTCTTTGAAGGCCCATTTATTCCTTGAACTACATGCTTTTATAGAGTATCAGAGAATTTAAAGACAACTCTTCTGAATTGATCCTTATGGCTCAAGAATAGGCTCTCTAATATGATTCTGTTCCAAGACATTTATCGCCCATTTCCAGTAGTAAAGAGAGCACTGGTAGTCAGTCCATGGTATGATCAGCAATGGAGATACACAAAATATCACATCAGATACTCCTAACCAGCCACTTACAAATACAAGGAGCTGGCTTGCTGGCTGCCTGCGTGTATGATAGTTTCAAATATCCTAGAAAACTGATGGACATAATGAAATTGACTTGGTTGCTTCTAATATCTCTGGACAAAGCAGGGGAAGAAAATGATGAGCTCAGAGATTTGAATTCCCATCCAAGCACTGAAAATCCTCACTGTCATATATTCAAGAATCTAGGAAAAGTAAAACTCACAGGTGGAGGATCTGAATGAAGACAAGGCACATGGTGTGTGCTGAGGGCCATGGGATGATGGAACAGAGACTGGACATGGATCTGAGGGTTTAGTAAGGACCAAAGAACCAGAATCAGAGAGCTCCCATTCTCCTCTTTATTACTTTCTAGTTTATTGATTTTTTTTTCTGATAGAGTCTTAGATAGGATTCCTATCGCTTTGTCAAAAACACAATGGCCAAAACCCAAGTTGGAGAGGACAGGATTTATCCTGCTTACATTTCTACAACACTGTTCATCATCAAAGGAAACTGGGAGAGGAATCCAAACAGGGCAGGAACCTGGAGAAGCTAATGCAGAGGTCATGGAAGGGTGCTACTTACTGACTTGCTTCTCATGGCATGCTAAGTCTGCTTTCTTATAGAACACAGGACCACCAACCCAGGGACTGAACACACAATGGGTTGTCCCCCATAGGTCAATAATTAAGAAAATGTCTTATAGCTGGATCTTATGGAAGCATTTTTTCAATTTTCTTTTCTTTCATATAACTCTAGTTTGAGTGTCAAACTAACGTAAGACTAGCCAGCCAGATACTCAAATAGGTTACACAAAATCTTCAGATTGTCATGTTTGCTTGTTTTCTGATGAAGATGTGAGGTCAGAGAATAAAGGACATAGTGTTAGGTAGTGTGGTCTTCAGCTGAGCTAGCAAAAAACATATTAGCTCTGGGTTGGCAATCAGTTCCATGGAAATCCTTAGATCTTTTAGGAGAAAAAAAAAGAATAAAATCTTTTTGTTCAACTATCATTCTTATAAATTAATGCAACGCTGTGAAGAACATGCTTAGTATCGAGAAATGGAAATTAGCAATAAAAATCATTCATAGATTGCAGACCCACAGACATCAACTATTGCTTTTGTTCAAGAAGATTTCTTTTCAGATAAAGAATGTAATTTTTAGGGATGTGAAACACTGTCGGCAAACCTATAACCACAGGGAAGAGCAGGCGAGTACCAACAGCCCATCCTGCCTCCTATGTGTTTCCTTACCCATGTTCTTCTGTGCCCCGATCCACAGCACTTTACTCCATTGTACATTTTTAAAATATTGACCTGGAATACATTAAAAAGAAGTGTGGTGTGTGTGTGTGTGTGTGTGTGTGTGTGTGTGTGTGTGTGTGTGTGTGACATGACTTGGCTCCCCAGAATGTAGGCCAGTATGAGGACAGGACCCATATGGCAAGAGATGTGCTCATAAACAGAAGGTGCCTGGTCCTGTGACTAGGGCAGACCCATCCTATCCTACTACCTAGCTCTCAGCTCTGAGCCTTTGAGAAGATTATCCATGGCTGAGTCCTCCGAGCCCAGCCCAACCTGGCCCAGCCTGTTCTCAAGTATAGCAGCAAAAGTCTGCAGTCGCTGGCTTCCTTGTGGGAAGAAAGCCACACATGCGGTTGTGGCCTCTAGGAAGTCTCTGTAGAGCAGGAGGATGAGGAGTGTGTGCATGTTTACAGGTTTAGGAAGAAAATAGTGATTCCTAACCTGGCTAGGACCACATCACCAGCCTTTGTCCTGACCCAAGGTCAGTGTTCAATACATCTTGGGTTGTTTGTTTGTTTTTGTCTCAGTAATGAACTAGAAGAATGGTGATTCATTTCTGTCTGGCCTCAGATGCATGAGGACTAACTTCGCCCCATGGGATTCCATTTGGAAAGGGACTAATGATGAAAAAGGCACCTGATCACATGACCTTGTATGAATCTCTACTCTCTCTACCTCTCAATTTCCATCAGTGTTACATGAGAGAACTACGTTCCTTTCTGCACTCATGTCAAGGATTCAACACATCACTGTTTTCTTACGATCCAAGTTTGAACCTTGCCTATTCAATGTGAATTACCAACCAACCAGACATCCTACATATGCAGAGTTTCTAGAGTAACAAGGGACAGCAAACAATGGCTGTTGGTGGAAAGAAATAAGGCACATGGGAACTTGAAACCATGTTTTCCTTTGAGGAGAAGGCTGGATTTAATGTCATAATAACTTCTGGTTGGACATCCAGTGTGGCTCCAACACCTGAAATGTACTTGCAGTGTACTGCACTACTAAATGAGTCTTTAGAGGGCTCGCTCCAATGTCTTCTAAAGACTTCCTCAGAGAAGAAAGTTGGGCTGGGCTAGGCAGACCTTACATCATGTGATGGTTTGTATATGCTTGCCTGGGGAATGGCACTATTTAGAGGTGTGGCCTTGTTGGAGTAGGTGTGTCATTGTGGGAGTGGGATTTAATACTCTAGTCATAGCTGCCTAGAAGCCAGTATTCTGATAGCAACCGTTAGATGAAGATATAAAACTCTCAGCTCCTCCTGCACTATGACTGCCTTGATGATAATGGACTGAACCTCTGAACCTATAAGCCAGCCCCAGTTAAATGTTGTTCTTATAAGAGTTGCCTTGGTCATGGTTTACAGCAGTAAAACCCTAACTAAGACACATCAGGACCACATGTAGTCATGGTCTCCAGGAAAACACAATGGGAGTCATATTTGTCATTTAAAGTTTTCTGTCTACATGTTCTCCCTAACTACAAAATAAACAGATGAAATTAATATCGATATATCCTATTAACCTAATCATCCAAAGTATTAAGACTTCAACATATAGTAAACATCAAAAACATAATCGAGATGCGTTTTCCCTCATCTATTCTCTCATAAGTTATAGATGCTGGAGGGGGATTTTATAATTACAGAAGATCTCAATTCTAGCGAGAGACTTCTGTTGGGGATACCTGGTTTATTTTTAGATCTCATTTATCACTCAGACCCTTGATTCAGTGAATTAGAACTCAAGAAAACAGACCCATTGATTATGTATGGTCAAGTCTGGCCACCAGTTCCCACATCTCTTCCTGTCCTGAATCCCCCACTGCTCATTCTACTCGGCCAGAACTCATTCATCCCATCACCTCTAAGCACTGCATTCTTCCTCTGCCATGTCCTCCCCATTCACTGAGTCTCTACCCATGGGTGTTAATTACCATTCTCCCGTGGGTATTAGTCATCCAGCCCTCAGAACACTCAGCCCCTGTTTGCCTCCTTAATTTTTTTTTCCATCTATACTTGATGAAACCAGCACCTGTTCAGCTCTTCTATCTCTCAAAGGACCTACATTTCTTATCAGGAGCTCATGTGCACCGGACCCAGAACAGAAACCTTGCATAAACCTATGACTAAGGTCCAGTCTTTTTCTTTTATTCTTCTTCAAGGAAATTGTTTTCTAGATAGCTAAATGCCTTGCCCAGAAGAACAGAGATATTGATAACTTATCTTTACAGCATGGTGAGGGGTGTGTAGGGAATACTTAAGTGTCAATTTGGATAATGACCTTTCTGGCAATATTTATCAGCAGCCTTCACAAAGAATCTTCCTCCATAGCCCACCCAAGTTCCAAGGGACCTGTCCAATGTGCTCTTTTCTCCCACCATGGTTTCCTCGTCATTTTAATTTTTACTTCCTCATTGTTTTCAAGTGCATGGCCTCCTCATTCATTTCATTAATTCTTTTTACCATACATGTATGTCTATAAACATGTACATATGATTTCCTGAGCTAGATCCCACCTCCTAAGGTCTCTGTTCCCTTCCACCAGCTTGGGACCTAGCAATCAACATCCAGGAGAATATGCAGGGTACTTGCTATTCAAATCCTGAAAGCAGAAGTATAATTTTCTCTCTTTCATTCTAAGTCTCATGAGGTCAGAGAACCTTTATATTTCCCTTTCTGTACACCGTGCTCTGTCCCCTGTAAGTACCCTGCACATTCATGATGAATGAATTAAGTATCCTATTAATATATGCTTGCCGGGTAGGTAAAAGACTTTTCGTAAGTCAACCCTCTCTGATAGAAATAGAATATGAATCATGTCTTTAATTTTAAATCTTCTAGTAGATTCATTTTTTTTAAGAAAGCAAAGAGAAACAGGTGAAATCCATGTTACTTTATCCAACCCAATGTGTTCAAAATATAATTAGTTCAACATTAATCTAAAAATACAATGGGGTTTTTTTAACCTTAATTTTGTCATCCTCTGCTTTTGCAATCCAATGTCTTCTGTAATTATGCCATATTTCAGTTTAGATGGTAAATTTTTATCGGAAATACCTGGTCTATATTTAGGCCTCATATACTGACAGCTAAAGAACTAAGATTCATATCTTCAAGTTGTTCTAAATGCAGTTATAAAGGTTTTCCAATATTTGAATCAAGTAGTGATTTTTAAATTTAAGTTAATTCAAATGAAAAAAGTAAAAGATTCAGTACCCAGATTCTAGTTTCCCTAGTCACATTCTTGGGGGTCTGTAGCTCAAGGGTGGGTGGTGCCAGTCAAAGTATCTCTGCCAGTTGGAATCAAAGCCCTCAAGCACTGTGGATGATATTACTAATTTTCCTCCATACTCAGGACCCGGATTAGTTATGTTTGCATCACTGGGACCAAAATACTTGACAGAAAAGATGACTCCATTTCAGAAGCATAAATCCAATATGGCAGGGGAATAAAATAATCCATGTCGTGGTGGCCAGGAAGCACAAATAAGAGGAAGGATGACTTACTTCCTCCAACTAGATAGAACCCACCTCCTAAGGTTTTCATACCCTTCCAATGTAATGCCATCAGCTGGGGACTTAGTAGTCAATACCTAAGAACCCATCTATGCAGGGTACTTCCTATCCAAAGCATAGCAGGATCAAAGCCAAAGATTCAACATTGAATGGTCCAAGGTCCGTTCACATCTGCTGCCTCTCTGTCTCTCACTAACATCACTGCAGCCACCTCAACCTCCTCATGGTTACTCATACTCCTCACCCTCTTCCACCTTAGGACATTCATTCCCACCCAGCCCTCATGAGTGGGTGTCACCTCGTTTTCTTCTAGTCTCCATTCAAATGCTACCCAGAAACACTACATTGAGGAATTTATTTTTATAATTTTAATTTTGTGTGTGTGTATGTGCGGGGGGGAGGGTGTTTGCGTGTGCACACATGAGTACAAGTGTCCAAGGAGACCAGGGGCATTGAATCCTCTAGACCAATCATTAAAGATGGTTGTAAACTATCCACTGTGAACCCCACCACAGGTCCTCCAGAAGAGCAGTTAAGTACCCTTAACTGCTGAGCCATCTCTGCAGCTCCCAGCCAGTCTACTTTGGATGGTCCCCAACAGGTACGGACACATCAAGTTCTCCTTCTCTGATCTGTCCTGCTCACCAGAGTCAGTTATCATTGTAATAAGCTCTGCCTTTTACTTTCTGAGATGTTCACTCCGCCACGTATTCCTCCAATAAAATGTAAACCTTATGAGAACAGATATTTGTTTGTTGTGCATTAGAGGGAGAGTCCTAAGGTGCTTGATTTATTGAATAAATTAGTTAATGGGGGGCATTAATATCGTGTGGCTGTTGGTGATATCATTACCTCCAGGTGCTAAGAAGACAAGGCAGAAGAAAAACAAATAGAAAGTAGTCAAAGGAACTAGAGGGCCAAAGGGTTTTCATCAAACCCTGTGCCTTTTATCATGCATGCTGCCCTCACAGATAGACTGCTCTACATAGACTTTAAAAGAGGGGACCAGAGTACTATACAATAGTCAAAAATATAAATATTCCAAGTGTGAAATTATTCAAGCAACTTATAATTGTGTGTCCAGATTCACATCTGGATTTTGTCTGTGTCAAACACACTGTGTCAGGTTGAAGCCTGGAGTAGCTTTGCTTTGATGACAGCTGGCCTCTATTCCCCAGCTTTGTCTCCCAGAGACCCCAAACTACAAATGGTAGTCACACATTCATACTTAGTAGTATGTGTGCAAATATTTTGTTTTTTTATAGTAACAATCATGACATTTTCGAAATGAAATAATAAGGCTGGCAAAATGGCCCAGGTGCTAAAGACTGGCTGCCTGAGTTCCACCCCTAGTACTAACATGAGAGAAAAAGCAAACAGATTCTACAGGTTGTCCTCTGAACTTCACACACATGCTGTGGCACACATACGTACCTTGCTATGGCACACACACACACACACACACACACACACAGAGAGAGAGAGAGAGACACAGAGACAGAGACAGAGAGAGCGACAGACACTGAAAAACTATAAAATAATAGGTGCTAATTATTGCCCATTAATTGTTTTGTATATCTATATGTTTTTACATGTGTATGTGACCATGAGTGTACAGGCACATACGTATACACTGATAAGGGCAGGGCAAGTAGAGGCCAGAGGTTGACTTTGGGTCTTCCTCAGTCATTTCTTCACCTTAATGTTCTCTAACAGAGCGCTCTCACTGAATCTGGAGCTCACCAAGTTGCCTAGACTGGCTGGCCATCGGGCCTCAGGAATCCTCCTGTTTCTACTTTGCCAGCACTGGGATTTCAAATCACTACACCCATTTTGTTTTGTTAAATATGAGTGGGAATCCGGTCCTCAGGTTTCACAGTAAGCAGTTTACTGACTGACTTATCTTCCCAGCCCTGCATGCTAGCTTTTCAAATGCAATCGTCAGACCTATGAGTAGCCATTTGAATTATTATTATCCCATTGGACAAATAAGGAGTCTAAGACTCAGATATGGCCATACCATTGTGACATGACAGAGTCAGAGTTTATCCGTCTGCAATCTAATAGAGAATAAAGTGTTTGGGATGCCTGCTGAACCTATTAGAAACTCGTCATCAGAATGTCTTCTGGGAAAAAAAGAAGACAGAATTAATTCAACAAGCCGAGTTAAAACCCATTCATTTCCCAAATAAATTCACAAGTTCATTTGCAGATATGTAGAATCTTGTAGCAATTACGTTGTCTCGAATTTGCTTAATGAAATGACAACTCAGCAAAGCAGCAGCAGAGCTCCGAGGGCCTTTTATTAACATCTTCCTCTCTATAAATCCACTCGCGAGTCAAGTTAATGATAACAAATCATTAGTGGGAAAGCACCTTCCTGAAACTGTACATCTTGGTCTTGACCTTGGGATCCATAAAGTCTGGCATAAATGCATTGCCTTAGCTTCCCCTCCCATAAGGTGTGACAATCTGGGAGAGACTAATTCAGCCCAGGCGCTATGTTGACAATCATTTGTTTTCAAGCGACACACATATTTCATATTCTCAATGTGCAATCGACCTGCTTAAGTATGGCCATTAATATTCACAATGTGGCTGTGACAGAGATGCATATTGAGAGGCCTATCGGCATTTCAGGTTTTCCAAGGAGAAAGAACTAGATGTTGTTCGGTGGAGGCTGCATGGGTAACACAAAGCCAAAACCCCTTCAAATAAGCTGAGCTGAGATTAGAAAGTTTATTGTAACAATAGACACATAATTCAAAGGCAGACAAGGTAGCTGGGCCTTAACCATGCTGAAAAGAGAAATCTGAAAAAGCTTAAGAATACAGGACACTACATCCCCTCATTTTTGCTGCCTCACAAATAATGCCTAGGCTTTTGCCTTCCCCCCTCTCCCTCCTTATAGCTTCTGTCGCTCCATCTGCTCACACACAGAAAGTCCACCACAGTTCTGGAGTTTACTGACTTTCTTTAAAATAACCTTCTGACAACTGCGAAGTCCAGATTCTCCAGGAATAAGTCAAATTGGCGTAGTTTTGCTCACAGAAACTGTCATGGTCTCAGGAGCCAGCTTTGTTGGGAACAGCTGTGGGGAAAGGTCAGAAAGGGAGCCACTAATGGATACTGAATGAATGGATGGACAACTAAGAAGGTATCACCCCTTGGTGTGCTTGCCTTCAGGCAATCCTTCACCCTCGTGGCAAAGAGTCTCAGAAAATCCACTGTTTCTCAGTTCAGCTTGTATCTCCTGTTAGGGCTCTGATCTGAAGTGTCTCCGCAGTGGATCATGAGGTACTGGGAACTTTTTCTCAACCACTGACAATGCTTCTGGGGTTTTTAGAACCCGAGGTGTGAATCCTCACTAAAGAAAAGGCCTGAGAGCAGGCCCTCAAGAGTGCCTTACTCCTGGCCTTTTGTCCCTCTTTCCTGCCTCCTATTCTCATGGGATGAGAAGGATCTTTGTCTCCCACTTCCACACTAGTGGTGTTCCTCCTGTGCTCATGAAACCAAGCACCTGACAGTTGAATCATCTGAAACTGTGAGCAAAAATAAATGTTTCTTCCCTCACATTGTTTATGTTAGTTATTTTGATCTCAGTCACAAACCCAAACAGATAATAGATGATGATGATGATGAAGAGAGAGAGAGAGAGAGAGAGAGAGAGAGAGAGAGAGAGAGAGAGAGAGAGAGAGCGGGTGGGCAGGTGGGAGGTCAGGTAGGCAGGCAGGCAGGCAGGCAGGCAGGCAGACAGACAGACAGACAGACACAGGCAGACAAATATAAATGAATAAATCTATATATAATATTCCCCAAACTGAAGGTTCTTGAACATTTGCATGATGCCACAAGTAGAGAATTGCACACTGCTGAACTTTCATGTGCCAAATTATTGACAATATTATATAAACTTACCCTCAAGCTATGTGTCTGATGTCTAAATAAAATATGAACAAATTAGTGACTAGACTTGGGTCCCCTCTACAAAACACATATGCAAATATCATAACACTTGTGCAATATTTCCAAATACTGTTTCTTTTTAAAATCCCTTTCTAGTCTAAAATGCTTCTTGTCTGTAGCATTTCAGATAAGGAACACTCACCCAACCTGTGCCCACTTGGGCAATAAGCACTGACTACGTTATTAGTCACTAAGTAACAGAGCCAGCCCTAACTAAAGGAAAACGCACAGTGGATGGAAAGACTAACAGGCAGTTATTAGGATTTGTAAAGAGGCCAGGTGTGGTGCATCACAGCTGTAACACCAGCATTTGGATGCGAGAGAGAAGGACTAGGGTTCAAGGCTACATAGTGAGATCCGGGTTTTTAGAAATTATAAAATGACTATGTGAAAGTTACTCTAATGGGAAACCATGAGATGTTGAAGAGTAGATGCCTCTTCCAGCCCTCCTAGGGTTCCATAGGTCAGAATGGGAGAATATTCCCCAGAAATGCCAAGGTTGTATCGAGGTTCCAAGGGTGAATATGAATTAAGCAGGCTATTAAAAGAGTAGAGTGAGGAAGAACTTTAGTTAGAAGAAATACAGGTGTACAGACACTGAGCTATCAGAAAGCAAGAATTTGAGGGCAATGCAGGAATTTGGGTTGGACAGATGAGCAGGAAGTCAGAAAACAACACCAACATATCTGTACCTACTGAAGAACTCGAGAGGCTCTTCAGCCCAGCCGTTCTAAACACCAGCTCAAGGGAACCAAAGACAGCCTGCCAGGAAGGCAAATGTAGTAACAAAGATTGATTTTACAGTATCCCTTTGGAGACCCACAGCTTGCTTTAGCTTATAAAAGGTCTGAGAGGTCCTGTGACCAATGTATAAAAACACCTGGTTAAGTGTGGTTAACCAGGGGTTTCCCCATTGGATTAGACTGTGAATCTCATTTCAGCCTGCCTAGCGGAAAGCTCGTCAATTCGGTTTGAGAAATTCTGCTGTGCAGCAATTGGAAACCTGTGAGCGTTTCAAATAGTGAAGTGAAATGACTCAGTTTGCACTCTTGAAATGGCCTTCTGCCTGCTGCAGAGAACGGAAGACAAGCATAGAAGCCAAGATGCTAGGAGACTACTTAGGGGGTCATTGTAATTATCTGAAGAAGAGCTGGGGAGGGGCTGAACTGAGGCCAAGGCTGTGTGGATAGCAAATCTGGGAAAGTCATGGCTGCCTAAGATCCTAATACAGATGGCTGTCCTGTGTCAGGCTCCATTGAGGGACATTTAAAAAATGAGCATGAGACTGAACTGCATGGTGGGAGGCAAGAATGTTGGCACTAGCAGGGGGCGGGGCAATTACCAACCCGTGGCTGGAACTCTCTGGCTTCTAAAGGATCTGTCTTTTCAGTGAATATAATGCCCACTCTGCTCTGCAACAGCAAGCCTGCTCTGTGGGAAGGTCTCCCAAGTCAGGATCACTGGCCAAGCTTGCAGATCTTCCACAGAGATGCTGTCCAGCTGCAGTAGAAGGCTGCAGAGGGCACTCAGAAGGGCAACTCAGTGCCAAAATGTAGTATGTCCCTTCTTGGTGCTTTAAGTAAGTACTCACTGTTTGGTAATTAAATGTCCACCTTCCAGTCCCTCAGTATCAATTGCTATCAAGCAAGTCATCCCACAGTATGGTCTTGAAACACTACTCCCCACAGTCTGGTAGGTGAGCTCATGTTCTGTTCTCCTCGTGGTGTGTGTCAGTCATTTTTCTATCACTATAACAAAATTCCTCAGTGAATAAATGTCACACTTTGGAGATCCCAGTCCTTGATGAGATGGCTTTGCCAATCTAGGCCTGTGAGAAGAGAGTGCATCATGGAGAGAGCACATAATGGAAAAAAAAAAAAAAAAAAACCCAACAGGTTAAGGAAGCTAAGCAAAAATGCTGGGCTCCCATGGCATAGCCAAGTGACCTGAAGACACCCTACCAGACCCCAGCCCCTAAAGGTTCCATGATCACTTAAGGCTTACTCTCTTCTCCTCAGCGTGTGATTTGATAAAACACTGTCCCCCCCATCCAAGAAGCAGGTAATAGAAGCTGCCTCACAGATCTATTAAAAGGATTTAAACCATTCGGAGACTCTGCATAGATAAGATAAATTTAAAACCACCAATATAGCAAAGCAAATATACTCACATCTTTCTGATCCTGGCCTCTCTTACTTGGTAAGTAAAGATATCAGTCTGTATCATTTTAGTCCAAATGTGCACAGAATGGTGTTTGTAGCATTATATTGCCATTTCCCATCTTCCTGCCTAGGTTTTGTCTTTAGCTTTTTTTAATTGCAGAGGTATTCCATTGCACGTCTGCAGTCATTTACATAAACCTGCTCCCACTTGCGCTGAAGTTATTTCTTAGTTTCAGCTCTTGTAAATTACTCTGATGCCTCCATCTGAATTGCTCCCCTCTAAAAGCCTTTCTTTTTGCAGCAAATCCTCCAGCTGCTATTTGTTGGTAAAGGTATGTAAAAATATTTATGACTCTTGGGTGCACTGACAAACACTTGCCCAAAATATGTGCACCAATTCCATCACAATGCCACCCACACTGGGTTTTGATAATTTCCTTTGTTTTGTTTTGTTATGATTTTCCTTTGATAGGAATGAAATATATACTCTGTCTTCTGTCTATGTCTTAAATTGTCTGCATTATGTCGTGCAGCTAGCAATTTACAGCAAACTCTCTGCATATGTGTACTATATTAAATATTTTCCAGAGGTGTTTAGAGTTACAAGACAATGCTTTTTTTTTTCATTTCTATTTTTAATGACAATGAAGCAGATACTCAGAGTCTTTGAACAGTGAAGGATCTGGAGCAAGTCTGGAATATAGTTAAAAAATAGTTATTTACTCTAAGAAGTTGATAATTTTATTCATCCAGGAAAACAAAATATAAAAGCCAACCATTCAGTGATCTTGACATAAAAAAAAGTAAGTTATACCTTTGGGCAGAGAGGAATAACACACAGTCACACAGACACACACAGACACACACACACACACACTCACCAAACATCTATTCATACTCATTTGCAACACCATTTTAATTATTCTTTAGATTATTCATTTCATTTTATGTGTCTGTTTTGCCAACATGTATGTATTTGTACCATGTGTGTGCTTGGTGCCCATGGAGGTCAGAAAATATTGCCAGATCCCTGGAACTGAACAATTGTGAACCATCACATGGATGCTAGGAACCAATCTGATCCTCTACAAAAGAAGGGTTCTTAACCACTGAGAGATCTCCCAGTCTGTGTTTTTAGTTCTTATTCGTGTTGCTGAGAACCGAACTGGTATTATACATAAGTCGCTGTTTTCCATTTTGGGTGAATAAAGTAAATCCCTTGTCCAAGAGGGTAGGAAGAAAGAGCAAGTGAAGTATGTTTTCAGCTCTAGGAACTTCCTAGAGGGCATGCTCCAGGGCTGCAGTAATTCTAAAGAACTCCACATTAGAAGGAACAAGGAGCCATGAGCTCACACCCTGATATCAACAATGCTCTGAGCTCATGGAGTGAGAGAGCCTGAAACAACAGCAACGTTTCAACATTATAGAGCTGAGAAACAAGGAAGAATTCTGGGTTAATGCCCAGGTTCTAGCCCAGGTTTGTAAGCTGGTTCTTGCACATCCATCTCAGAAATGGCCTCTTCACTACACAAAACTGCATCTGGTTTTCTGTACTACAGTCAGCAGTCACCCTTAGCCCAGCTCTCAGGGCCGTTCAACATTAAACACTGTAGCATGCGTCTCTAAGGAGAGCAATTGATGCAGAACTAACTGGGAAAGAAGATAGACTGAGATACAGTAAGTGCTAATTGGGTGGGCCTGAAGCTCAGTCAGCTTTCTCAAATGACCCAGATGAGAGAACACCCTTGGAGTACTTATTTAGCTAGACTTTTCAGGGCCCAGTCATCCTTGGAAACCCTCATCTAGTTAGTCTAGTGGGAGGTCAGACTCCCAGGAACTACTAGGTAACTCCTAGCCTCACTAACACTACCATGCGCATCAATTAAGTTAGGGGTTCACAAACTACCATCAGAACCACCAGAACCACCCAGGATCTTGGCAAACCATGTACACGTTTGGTCCCCACACAGAAATGTTTTCTCTCCCCACATAGAATGTTTACTGGGATTTATTTTATTCACCCAAAATGGAAAACAGTCACTGATGTATAATACCAGTTCGGTTCTTAGGGACACTAATAAGAACTGAAAACACAGACTGGGAGATCTCTCAGTGGTTAAGAACACTTCTCTTGCAGAAAACGCGGCGATCAAACAGTCCCCTGTCATGTCCCTCTACCTGAGTTTGTGGAGCACTGCTCTTAATGTCAGGTGAGCTGCTGGGGAGCACCACATGTATCCAGGTGGGCCAGCGCAGCAGGCACAACTGCAAGAGCTCTAGCTCCTTCTCCCAGAAGGCAATGGGAATTTCCCCAGTATACAAAACCCCACAGACCCACAGGAAACTGAGTAAAATGGATGGATGCTTTAGTGCTAATGTGTGCCAGGGGGCTCAGGCAGCTCTGGAGATAGGAAGACGATTCCTGGAAAGCATACGCTTATGACAGACTTGAATATACATTAGAGTTCAATATAGACAAGGCATTCTGGGGCATTTAAGAAGCTGAGCTGAAGCAAAAATCTGGGGCTAGAACTGAACAAGTGATGTTCGAGGCACAAAAAAATGAAGGGGAGATGTCTAAAGTAGGAAAAAGTAAAAGAGGACCTATATGGTCCAGACTAAGCAATGATGAGGAGAAAAGGAAAGAGGATGAGAAAGAGGAGGAGGAAGAAAAGGAGGAGAAAAAGGAAGAGGAGGAGGAGGGGGAGGAGGGAGAGAATATGTTAGTGGTGATGACTGTGACAAAAAGCAATGATGAAGACGATGTCTGTTGGTTATGGTGGTGATGCTGATAATGATGATGGTATCAATTCTCTAGAATGCAAAACACTACAAAGAGCAAACCAGGACACTAGAAAGCAGCCTGCAGTGCCTTGGCAAGCCCTACGGAGTCCTGCTGTGGATGCTGCAGGTAGAAATGTTTCCTCTGTACATGGAGCACCTGCTCTGCAGGCTGCCAAGCTCAAAAGAAATCCATCTGCCTTGTGCCGTACAAGGCAACCTTTAAAGGTTTGTTATTTTGAATTGTGTGTATGGGGGGCAGGGTGTGCACAAGTGAGAGAAAATACCTGTGAACTCCAGAAGAGGATATCAGAGCTACAGTTACAGGCAGTTGTAAGCTTCTGACATGGATGCTGGGAGCTAAACTCACTCGTCTTCTGCATGTCAGAAATAAGCCTGGAATCCCAAGACAGTGGCCATATAATTCAAAGTATTTTATCAATGCAGAGAGTGTTACTATTACAGAAGGATGTGTAGCTGTGTCAAATCAAGTAGGCAAGTAATTCAAAGTCATCCTATCCCTCACTCTGAAAGGCCAGAGCTTGAGACCACACTCTCAGGTGGTTGACTAACTTAAAACGACTTAACAAAGTACAACCTTTGCTAACAGGATACAATCTCAAGTACATATTTTGATTTCAAGAAATGCTGATCCTGGAGAAATTTTAACTTCTTCAAGTGACTTCTTTAGAGTTGTTCTGTTTTGTTTAAATAAGTCTGTCTTATTTAGGACTTTGACAGAAAAGCCAGTAGATTCTGTTTACATTTTTTTCCGATACAAAATCATTGTACATTTGTAACAGCAAAACTATCTCTCCACACCAAGTCCTTTCCATTCACCGTTTCAGTTCAGATAGAACAAGTGACGGTTATTCACTACTCTTGCATGTGCTTTATTCTTCTGGTTCAAATGATGGTCAAATTCTACAATGAAGGCTGGATGTCTTATCTCCTGTATCAGCTTGTCTTTACCTTGCTTTGCGCTTGATCTATTAGACCATGGCTCTGTCATTTACATGCCACTTTTCTGTTGACCAACAGACCTCTCTTTTTAATTTCATCTTCATCAATCTGGGACCCAGACAGGACGTAGATAGAACATATTTTCTGAAGAAGGTATAAATAGGAAGAAGTTGCTTAGAAGTTATGCTAAGACACAGAAAGTTACTAAAAATCTTACAGGACATTAAGCCCTTATTGTTGAGTGGTCCAAAGTCAGCTTCAGCATCTGATCTTATAACTTGCATTCACTAGATTTTAAGCTTCATGGGAGGAGGTATTTCTCCCTGAGGTTGGGGGAGGGGGATAGATAGATAGATAGATAGATAATAGATAGAGAGATAGATACAGAGAGATAGATATAGAGAGATAGAAATAAAAGAGAAAAATGTGTTTGAATGACTTTTCTTTTCTTTTTTATAACTCATTGAAAAGACAAAGGAATTTGAAGTTAATATGGAACTTAACCTGAAGAACTTAGGGTATTAAGAGACTTAAAAAAATACAATGTTCCTGGGTCTCTAGAGTGATGATTGCCCATTCTTTGTTATTCTTTCTACAGCATGAGAAAGAAAGGAATGTCCTAGAAAATCCTGTTTTGATTTCCTAAATGGTACAGAGGGTGGGTGGGCTATGTGCCCTCCACTTCCTCATATACAGTAACTCATCAGTACATGAACCCCGTTCTAGCAGTCAGGATGGGAACAGAATAGCCAGGCTTGGCACAGTAAGAGGAGCACAGGTAACTCCTAGCCAGTGATGGAGCCAGCTGATTTGGGGGCCCTTAGGGGTTTTGCTCCAGCATAATTCAGTTTCAGGAAGATACTATTTCAAGACCCAGCAGGGTGGGTATTCATACTCACTAAAGAATACCTGGGTAGAGTTGAGATCACTTAGATTTTTCTTTAAACCTGAACAACTAAAGAAAAAAGAACCAGACCCTCTACATGACAATCCAGGGCTAGCAGCACAATTGCAAGGTCTCTTCCTGCAGAACTCACATTTTCATTAATGAGTCAGGCATGGTGGATCATGTCTGTCATCCCAGCACTCAGAAGACTAAGGATAAACAAAGTGATTATTGTGAACTTGAGGATAGCCTGACTACAAAGAAGACACTATCCCCAATATGTATTGTATATATTTGTAAATCATTTAAATCTGTCAATAAACTGGTGGGTTGGTGAGCCTTACTCTCATGTTATGGCTGAGAAAAAGCAAACTCAAGACTTGTAAGTGTTGTGTGTAGTACCCTCTAGTCCTAGAAAAACCTAGATTTGACCCATATTTCTCATTACTGAAATACACTCTTCCCCATACATCCATTTTAAGGTTCTGTTTTGTTTTTTTAGAACTGAGACATTTGAATGAATCCTGTGAAGTCTATGGAATGAGGGATTAGAGATAAAAGGAAAAATAATATGGAAGGTGAAATGGGAGCGAGGGCTTTATCATGATACACATGGGCAGGGGGATTCCAAGAAAGAGAAAGTGTGAGGATGGAAACTATGAACTCAACTGAGGTGTGAGGGAAAGTGAGACCCAATGATGTTGCAAGTTAGCAATGTATTTCATGTTTTGAGATGGTCATATGAGGGTCCCCAGCCTGCAGTCCCCTAGAATGCACTGAGTGGGAAATATACAGGTTCTCCTCGTACAGAGCATGAGGAGGTTCCCAAGGACAGAAGCTAGGTCGTCCCTGAAGGGGAAAGCCATTTCCTGAAGCACATTTCCCATTAACAGCAGTTCTGAGATGTGATGATACGCTCCTGCCGAACTGAGAATTCCACAGCACTGAGGGATTGCCTCGAAGGAGTTGAGTAATTGGAAGAGGCAAAGCAAGCCTTGCATGGGCTTGCACTGTAGACTGAGGATGAGTGTCCTGCTGGGGCCTTGGGGGAAAGAGTGGAAAGCTGAGACAATGTGGAGGAGGACAGGGTAGACACAGAGAGACATAGAGGCAAAAGAGACAGGATAGGAGATGATGACACAAAGGAGGGGAAAGAAAGGCAAAGAAGAACTTTCAGTTCAGGCTGCAGGCTTTTTCTTGAGCCCAAAATCTCATGGAGAATTCACTTCTTGATGAAGAACTAAAGAAACTATAATTTCTTTTTCCAGACTCAAGCCATTTACTTAATGTACAACTCCCATTGTATACCTGGCTTTGCACTGGGCTTCAGGATGCTCAAGGTTACAATGCAAGAGGCCTATAAAGTAGCCACCATTCTCCAGCTCCTCGGGATGGTACCCATTGTTGCTGGCTTACAAATCTCTCCCAACATGTATTGTAACTCCTTTCTGCTCAACAGAAGTCAAAAATCTAACATCCATCTGCGATGGTTACTGTTGACTGCCAACTTGACAGGATTTACAATCACTATGGGAACAAATTTCTGGGCATGACTGTGGGGGATTATCCAGATTAGGTTAATTGAGGTGAGAATAACAACCCTAAACATGGGCATGGCCATTACACTGGCTAGAGTCCCATACTGTATAAAAAGGAGAAAGGGGACTGAATGTAAGTATACTTGTCCAGTCCTCTGGTTCCTGGCGGTGGACATAATGTGACCAGTCATCTCCAGATCCTGATGCCATAACTTCACTTATGTGTTGGAGTATAACTACTGGACCTAGATCAAACAAGGCCTTCTTTTCTCAAGTTGCTTTCGTCTGGTGTTTTGTTGCAGTAAATGAGACAAACACCTCACATACCCGTATTTCTCAGACTCCATTATGACTGGAGGTCCAGATGTGATGTTATCTGTTCTCACGTTTTATAAGTGTGGGGTTAGACCCAAGTCAAGCCAGAAAAGAGGCAAGTGGCAAAGAAGCATTCTCCTTGCTGGTGTGGATCAGTACAAGAGAGGATGGTGTGAAGGATTCCTCCTTGAGTATATAGGCCATAGGAAGTCTACAATTCCCCAACTATGGCCAGAGCAGCAGCATCGTTAGGGCCTTGGTTCTAGAAAACAGGAGGTGCTCTGTCTATATTTACTGGAAATCGCTCAGCCAATGATATTGACAAACATTTAATCACTGGCTGTTTAACAGGAAATAAAATCCACGATATCATTTACCACTTTCCATGTCTGAATATTCCCCAAATGGCTGATGTCCATATGCATCAGCACATTGCATTTGCATCATATGAATATGTGTTGTATAAGAGTTTCCTCTGAGATGAAATATTCCAGCTTAGAGCTCTTTAACACCTGGGATGTAAACAAATCACTAGTGTCAGGAAATCTTTGAAATTGACCAGATTCACAAGGCTCCTCCTTCCTACTGTTATTCCAGCCCCAAAGACTGCTGACCTAGGAGCTGTCTTCAGGTTCTGTGGAGAGGTACCACAGTTTTCACTCCAGTTCAAGGCTGGGTAGGCGTTTCAGTGATACAGCTGCCTTTCAGAGACATCCATGCTCCAGTTTGCAACCCCTCCCCCATACTGCTATTAGTTACCAATAAACAGTTTCATTAAATTGGACTGTTGTGGAATCATTTTTCTGGTCTGTCATCGATTCCCCACCTGACATGGGTAGACATTTGTTTATGTCTCCCCAGGAAAAGTCTCAAAAAGGCATTGCTAGGTGACAACTGCCTCAGGAGCACAGAGCATAACAAAGTAGCAAAATAATTAGATGAGAGTTGAGGTTTTATTACCTTTGCCTTTCATATCGCTTGCTTAATTACATATTTTTAAATGCAATTTTTAGTAATGTGTATGTTTAATAATCAGCTGGCAAAAAAAAAATATCCTGAAAGGTTGACAGTCAGCTCTTAAAAACTAAAATGAGCCAACCCCAGCATATTATAGACATATACATACCCCAGTGGTCACTGACCCCCAAGGCCTTATATCTGAGTGTCTTCTGTGTGCCTGTCTGGGGAGCCTTCCTGGCAACAGTGGCATGAATAGACGGCGGCAATAGCATGCTAAAGAAGCAAAGTTAATGCCTGGAAAGATTCTCAACAATCCAGGGTGGGGAGGCAATAAGTGAGTGGGCACACACATTTCCATACACACACAAAGGGAGGCTTTTGATTCATGTTCTCTCAGCTTGGAGACAACCCTGGATATTGCATCTAGTTGCTGGTTACAGTGACCTCCCTGTTAATGCACCCTGAGCAGCAAGCAGCTCTGCTTCTCCCTTCTCTGTTCCACGCCCCCCTGCTCATCAATGTCCTCCATGGGCAATCTTTTAAGTAAATTCGCCCTGTCTCAAAGTCTGCCCTGGGGAATATCCAAACTAAGTCATTGTAGTGTTCTAGTGAGGCAAAGCACCTGGAGTTAGGTGTCGTGAAAGTGTACACTCGCACATGGTTTAGGTTTTCAGGTTTTAAGTACGTATGGGGCATGGCAGGTACTGAGTGCCTGCCGCATATTTCAGGTGGGATGTTGGGCATTGTACAATGTTGTTAGGTCAGCATCCCAACGAGGTGCACACAGGTGGAGGAATGCTCCTGGGACACTCACTAATAGTAATTATGCCGCAGAGACATTTTAAATAACAGTAGAGATCTTTTGGCCCAGTGCCTTTATTGGTCAATTAAAGAAACTGGGATGTGAGCAGAGGAAGTGATGCATCAAAGGTCACTTGGCAAGTCAACATCAGCAACAGAACTACAAGCTGGTGTCTTGATGGCCAGTAGAGGGTGCTGTTCATTCCACTCATTGCAATGGCCCAGAGCCTTTTTGCTTGGCAGCATGTGAAGACGCTGCTAAGAATTCTCTGAAAGATTCCCAGACCCCCTCCCCGGGACTATGCTGATGACTCAGGTCAAGGATTTTCTAAGTGAAAATTCCCTGAACAGTGTTGGAAATTCTAAAGTGTGAACCACAAGTTCTAGTAAGACTTTATGGAGTAAGATCCCCAGGACCATCTGAACTCATTACAGCATCAGCCAGTCATATAGTGGTACTGTGTTGTCTCTATGGGACTGGACTCAGTCAAGAAGGGACTGCCACCCTCTAAACCTTGGTTCTCAAGGGAATCAGATGTATGGCACCTCAGTCAGGACACCAGAAAAATTCCCCTAACTTCCACAGAAATCTGCAAAGGAGCAAGAAAACTTCAGTCAATTTATTCCAGCTCTTCAGTGGATATGCTGAGTGGAGTTACCATGAAAACCAAGGTCATTGATTTTATTTCTAGCAGGTATCTTGAGGTTCAGTGCTTTGCCCAAGTTCATGTCTTTTTAGGAGAGCTGGGCTTTGATTCCTGATTTTGGAAGGTGAATGCAAAGGATTCTCACTGGCCAAGACTGGCCCATTAAAGGATAACAGAATGAATGCCACTATTAAGCAAAGATGTCAAGTTCATGGGGTGCTCAAGAACAGAAACTGGTCCAGAACTTTAATGTAAGGCACAAGCCTTAAAGGCCAAACTGATTGGTTTTATCAGTGGGAAACAATAGAGAATTGTATGATTATATGAAATTAATCCCTTCTCAAGGTGAGGCCAGTACAAGTACTATGCCCATGAAAAGTAAGAAGAAAGTGTCCAAGGCAAACAAAAAAAAGATTTTTTTCAACAACTCCAAGATTTTGGAATTCAAAGTCAATACCATAGGTCGGCACCAGAGACTCAAGTCACACTCAAGTTTTATGTCTAGAGGCCAGACATCAAACATCATATGGGAGACAAAACTGGAGAACAGAAGCCAGTCTCTCTCTCTCTCTCTCTCTCTCTCTCTCTCTCTCTCTCTCTCTCTCTCTCCTTCTCCCTACCCCTCTTTCCCTCTCTCCCTCCCTCCCTCCCTCACCCCTTCTCTTTCATTTGACTAAATTGGCCTGTTCTGATACAGTACTAGCTTTAGTGAGTTAAACTACTAGACAAACGGGAAGATGCTTTATTTATTCTGTGTTGTTCCCTTGATCAGGCTTTGAAAGGTGAACACATTTAGAGCTGGGAATGATAGTGGATGGGGGCATGATAGGCTGGTATCATCAGGAGTGAATATATGTGTGGTTTCTTGGATGCCTAGACAGGCGAGCCTGGGAAACCTAGCAGGGCTTGGTATGTCAGTACAGAAGAATTGACAGAGGCAGGGAAGGGGGACAAGATCAAAAACATACCCATGTGTAGATGGATTATTAATGGCTCTGATGAGCATCACCAAAGAACTCTGGGGTGAGCTTTATCAATGAACAAATGGAGAACTTTGGCAGAGTAGTAAGTTCTTTGTGGGCACACTGGAAGCACACCCCTGAGGACAGGGAACAATGATAGCCCAAGGCTATGTAGGCTATCCTAGGGGCAGGTGGGGGAGCAGATGCTGCAATTAAAGCAACCATGGTGAGAAAAGCAGTGCAGCTCCTCTTTCTATGGAAACCTGCATGCCCCATATGAAACCCTGGTACTCATTCCACATATGAATCCCTGCCCTGGTAGTTATTCAACAAAAGCCAAGTAGAGCAACACTCCAGAAAAAAACCTCTGCCAGATAAAGATTTCAGGTAAAGAGAGAATTGAAACCTATCTTTTTTTCTCTCTCTCTCTAAGTATGTTGCCTCCAGGAAAATGCTTGTCCAGCCAAAACTCAATTCCTGTCTTTTTTAATTCAAGTGCAAATGGAATGAAGGCTCAGATAACAACATAAAATTGGTTAATCAACTTTCATCCCATATTTATATTGCAACAGGGAGATTTTACAGTTTTCTGCAGCTCAGCCCGGTGTTCTGTGAAAGCCAGCCAGTGTTTTATGTCCCCTTAAAATTGCAAACCAGAGTCCCCTCTGCTGTCAGTGACCTGCTGCCCCCCCTGCTAACCAGTTCTGGCCTGTCTGGACAGGGCCAGTCGGTTCTGTTTTCATTCTGCGCGCGTAAGGCCCTGCAGGAATAGGTTTTATGTTTTACTGGAGAAAGGAAAATCGTTTTCTGCGCCCATCATCACATCGCCACAGAGGCATGCCAGGGAAGTCAGAGAATGAGTAAAATTACTGAAAATATTTTAAACTTAATTTTCTGTGTCAGGCAGACCCATACCATGCTCATCACAGGCCTGGTTAAATCTCTCTCTTGGCTTCCTATTGTTCCCAGGCTCGGGTTAAAAGCTTATAGCCTGACACACACAAAGGCCTCTGGAATCTGCCCCTTCATCGATTTTTCTAGAAACTTTTTTTTTTTTTTTGGTAAATCTGGGAGGTGCCTGTCACAGCATTGCCACTATCAAGACAACTGTGAGCAAGAGGGACACCATTCCTCCTTTCACCGGGTATGAATGGAGACAACCCCACCCCCACTCCCAAGTAATGACATGAGTAACAGTGAATAAAATTTATACTGAACTACAGAACAACAAAACAAAGGACTCAGGGAACAAGTGGGAGGAGATGGGATGAGGAAGGGAATGCTGATGATCTTTTTTTCTAAAATGGAGGTTGCCAGGCAGCAGGAACAGCATCTGTGAAGGCTCGGAGGAAAGGGCTAGGAGGTTTGAGAACAAAACTGGAAAGAATGGCCTGACAGCAGATTGAAGTGGATAGCTAGCCACTGGTAGGACATGAGGTCTGGATGGGCAGCCCAGGCGGCTCCTTTGTGGACCATGAATGACACAGGGTTAGGTTGCACTATGGAAGGAGGATTGACAGGGTTAGGTTGCACTATGGAAGGAGGACTGGAGAAGGAAAAATTAGAACAGTGTTAGGCTTCTTTGGCTGAAGCTAGACACATATTGGGAGTTGAATCAATAATGAGAGTGTGTGAATAAACTGAGAACCTGTTTGCATTCCCAGCATCCTTTTCTTCCTAACTATCCCCACAGTCTCCCATTCTCTGAATACCTCATAATTTTTTTTTAATTTTTTTTATTTTTTAAATTATTTTATTTATTTACATTCTAAATGTCCCCTCATTCCAGGACCTCCTTCCAGAGTTCTTCACCCTATCCCCCTTCTCTTTGCCTCTGAGAGGGTACTCCTGGACTCTCCTACCCCCAACCTCCACCTTACCCACCCCTAGAATTCCCCTCCCCTGGAACATCAAGGCTCTACAGGATTAGGCACATCCTCTCCCACTGAGGCCAGACAAGGCAGTCCTCTGTTACTTATGTGCCTGGGGACCACAGAACAGCCCACCTATTCTCTTTAATTGGTGGCTTAGTCTCTGGATGCTCTGAGGGATCTGGGTTAGTGTTAGGTGACACTATTGGTCTTCCTATAGGGCTGCCATCCCCTTCAGTTCCTTCAGCCCTTTCCCTAATTATTTCATAGGGGTCCCCAACCTCAGTCCAATGGTCGGTTGTAAGTATCTGCATCTGTCTCACTTGAGTGCTGGTAGAACCTCTCAGAGGACAGTCATGCTAGGTTCCTGTCTGCAAATACAACGTGACATCAGTAATAGTCTCTATTTGGTGCTTGCCTATGAGATGGATCCCAAGTAGGGATGGTCTCTTCTCCATTTTTGTCCCTGTATTCCTTTAGACAGGAACAATTCTGGGTCAAAAATTTTGAAGATGGGTGGGTGGCCCCATCTCTCTACTTGAGGTCCTGTCTATCTGCTGAAGGTGGTCTCTTCAGGTTCTATCTTCCCATAGGATTTCAGCTAAGGTCATCCCCATTGAGTTCTGGGAGCCTCGCACATGCCAGTTCTCTGGGACTTTCTACATGTTCCCCCCATTCTCACCCCTTCATTTGCATATTTCTTTTCATTCTCCTGCCCCACTGGGCTTCTCTCCTCTTCCCCCCCCCCATACCTGACCCTGCCCCCTTTCCCTCTCCCTCCCACCCAGATCTCTTCCTCCCTCTGTTTCTCATGGTTATTTTGTTCCCCCTTCTAATTGGGCTTGAAACATCTTCACTTGGACCTTTCTTCTTGCTAAACTTCATATGGTCTGTGAGTTGTCTCAGGGGTATTCAGTAATTTTGGCTAATATCTACTTATCAGTAAGTACATACCATGTATGTATTTTTGGGTCTGGGTTACCTCATTCAGGATGATATTTTTTTAGCTCCATCCATTTGCCTGTAAAATTTATGATGTTCTTGTTTTTAATAGCTGAATAGTATTCTATTGTGTAAATGAACCACATTTCCTGTATCTATTCTTCAGTTGAAGGACATCTGGGTTGTTTCCAGCTTCTGGCTAGCATGAATAAGCTTGCTATGAACATAGTGAAGCATGTGCCCTTGTGGTATGGTGGAGTATCTTTTGAGTGTATGGCCAGGAATGGTATAGCTGGGTCTTCAAGTAAAGCTTTTTCCAATTTTCTGAGGAACCTTCAGATTGTTTCCAGAGTGACTGTACCAATTTGCAATCCCACCAACATTGGAGGACTGTTTCTCTTTTTCTACATCCTTGACAGCGTGTGCTGGTACTTGAGTTTTCGATCTTAGGTGGAATCACAGGATCATTTTGATTTAAATTTCCCTGATAACTAGGGATGTTGAACATTTCTGAGTGCTTCTCCGCCATTCGAGATTCCTCTGTTGAGAATTCTCTGTTTAACTTTGTACCCTATTTTTTAATCAGGTTATTTGCGTTTTGGGGAGTCTAACTTCTTGAGTTCCTTATACATTTTGGATATCTATACCAGATGTAGAGTTAGTGAAGACCTTTCCCCAAACTGTAGGTTGCTATTTGGTCCTATTGACAGTGTCCTTTGCCTTACAGAAGCTTTTCAGTTTCTTGAGGTCCCTTTTGTCAATTGTTGATCTCAGAGCCTGAGTCATTGGTGTTCTGTTAAAACAAAACAAAACAAAACAAAACAAAGCAAAACAAACAGCCCCCCCTCCCCCCGCCAAAGCGCTCAAGGCTATTTCTCACTTTCTCTTCTATTTTTCTAATTTTCTAATTGGCTCTGACTCAAGTCTAACACAGTGCAGGTCAGAAGGGAGAGGGGGAGGGAGACAAAGTACCAGCCACATAAGCTGGGTTCAATCCTCAGCAGCTATATCCAGGTATAGTGGTGAGTGCTTATAATCCCAGCTCTCAAGAACTAAGATGGACAGACTGACACCCTAGACTTCCCTGGCCATTCAGTGTAGGCAAATTGGTGAGAACCAAGCCCCAGTGAGAGGTCCTGTGTCAAAAACAAAATTGACAATGGTTCTAGAGGAACACCATCAGAGGTTGACTTCTGGCCTCTTTTTTTCCATAGAAGGGTACTTATGAACATAGAAATATGTGCACCTGCACATGCACGTGCAAGCATGCTGGCACACACACACACACACACACACACACACACACACACACACAGGAACCTTGAACTTATTCCCAGCACAGTTGACCTTGTTTATTTGTAGGACAATTGCTCAAATGGTTAGGAAAAAGGAGGGGGAGAAGGAGAAAGAGGAAGAGGAAGAGGAAGAGGAAGAGGAAGAGGAAGAGGAAGAGGAAGAGGAAGAAGAGGAGGGGAGAAAAAAGATCTTCCAACTCTAGCATCAAGTCCTATAGGCTTAAAAGTCATCTATAAAATTAAGATTAACACTACCATGCTAATTAAAGCCAAATCAAATGTGCCCATTCCCTGGTGCTCAGACCTTATGGTAGAAAAGAAGAATCCAGTGCCCTATCTGAGCTACCCTAATTATGAGCTCTGTGTATTCTGCATCACTTTCTCTGGCTGCCTTTTCCAATTAATTTGGTTTTTTTTTTCTACACAAATAACCAGTGACACAAAGTTTATTGTGTCATTTGCACTCTGGTTTCTAAAAACTGCAAGCCCACAAGTACAATTAATACTTAAGAACTAAGTTCTCCCCCGTGTGAGTTTAAGATTAATGATATTTGCTTATTATTGGATGATCTGCCTTCAGTAAGTGGCATGAGTAAGGACTACCTCTCGATCTTAATGTATTTATTTTCATAAGCCAAACAGCTATAAACAACATCAAAGGCAATTCTCCAGAATGGTAACAGGTTATTAACTTCTTAAGCCATTCCCTAATGGCTTGTAAATCTCTAAAATACAGAGACTTCTAAAACAAAGGAGACATTGGTGGAATTCCCTCCTGCCTTGGAAAACCAGTCCATATATAGGTTCTGAGCTTCTGGGGGAGAGCCAACCCTGCAGTTTCTCATGGAATTTCTTTGGAATTGCAAAATAAATTACTTCCTCCCCTAAACCCCTGATATCTTCATTACATTTCCCACCCCCGGCTCCAGGTTAGAAATATATACTTGGACCTCATTATATCATAGATATTGTGAACATGAACCAGAAAGCCAGAACTCCATAGCAAGCACAGAGTTTGTGCCTCCAGGTCCAGATCCCATTGCCTATGAATGAGTTTTAGATACAGCTCCTCAATGTCTTTCAGAGCAAGAAGAATATAAAATGTACCAATATTCTTCTGGGCAGCATTGTTCTGAAGGGAGAACTGTCCTCCCAGCCATAATGTGGGAAGATGAAAAAGGTCAAATGAAGAGCAGGAGCCACACTGAAGGTGGATGATGGGGCAAGGGACAGCACCAGAGGTTTCGTTGTGTATGTGTGTGTGTAAGTGTATGTGTATGTGTATGTGTATGTATATGTGCTGTATATGATGTGTGTGTATATGAATGTATATATTCCCAAATATATAAATATAACCTGCTCTGTTTGTCCAATAAGTATAGGTTTCACATCACTCAAAGAAACAACAGATGAAGATCATTAGAGAAAACCACCACAGATCAAAATGTAGAGAACAATCGGCCATGCGATGCCCAGCCCAACTGACACACTCTAACAACTACAGCTAGAGCTCTGGATCATAGTGGGAGAGAAGGCAGAGAGACGGTAAGAACTGAGGAGCAGGACATTTCCTGTGCATCCCTCTTGCTTCATATACTTCTCTTTCTTGCTAAAGCTTCTTGGGAAGAGAGTTCTAACACTGTTAAAAAATCAGGCAGAGGGTTCTGATTTTTGCAGAGCAGGCAGAAGGGTATGGAAGAGGGGGCCCTTCTCTTCAGCTTCATTTTGTTGCCCTTTCCACAAAGGCTGTCAGCTTCAGATTTCTAGGATGAAGGATGCAGTCCCAGACCTCTGAGGGACTGACTGATCCTCTTGCACACTTTCTCAGTTTGAACACTTCTCTTCCAGAGACTCTTGACCTTCAAGTTCTCCTACAGTGTCCTTCTGGAAAGATCTGATCCAGGTTAGCTCTTAAACTTGGAAAAATCTAAGATCCAATAGCACATTGTTGATCCAGAGATTTGCAAGAGAAAAACCAGTTCCACAGTCTGAAGCACATTTTAATTAAATACTGACCAGGACAGACTTTGGTCAGGAACACTCCCTTAAATTCCCAGCACATGTTGTAGGGGCTTTTAAGGACAAAACCATAAGGCTGCCATATTTTTACCACGTGACTATGTTATTTTCCAAGAACTACAACTCCCAGCATTCCAGGAAGTGACCTGGTTCTTAGGCCAGTCTGGCTGATGGGTTAACTTGGGGTTTTAGAATATATGATGCGTGGAAGGGAGAGGCTGAAAGAAGCTGATCAGAGCACAATCTTGAGATTGCCAAACTAGAGCAGAGAAAAAAGTGTGACCTGGGGAGAGCTATTTAGCTGGTACTTCCTGTCTGGGCTAACCTTTGACTTCTGTGGCTAAATATCTCTGGAGGCTTTGTCAGGGTGACTGTGTGCCTTAGTTCATACTTCCTGAAATATCTGGAGAACAGGATGAGCTTATAGATGGATACTCTCATGGTAAGGCAGATACAGGAAAGGAGCACTACCCAGCAGGGTGCAGTATTAGCAGCTAAGTTTCCCTAATGAGTAGAGCACCTGCACTGGAGAAAAGTACAGAACTGGAATTGATCATGTGGAGTAAAGCAAGAATCTCCCTAGTCTCTGGCCTTACAGACTCTCTGTCTCCTAAGCCACAAAATGCAAACAATGAATTGGTTTTAAAGGGCTCTGCCTTGTGTGCATGGACTTAAGTGAGATGGCAAATGTGTAAGCATTTTGCCCAAGGCCTGGTACAAAACACACATTCAGTGATAGGTGGTGCCCTTGAAGGGGAATGTAACTCCAACGCAGGAACCAGCAGGGTTTCAAGAGCCAATTTTATCCATAATCCACAGAGACAAAACAGAAAGAAAAGGGCTGAGAGGCCCCACATTGGGTAGTGGTGACCAATCATTTCTAAATAGTGGCATTAGTGACTGTGAGGACCCACAGGACTCCCAGGTAGAGTGTGAATCATTTTCTTTCCCTGTTTCACATTTTTTAAATTGCTTAAAATGTTCAAAATTTGAAATCCCTAGTCAGCAAGGGCATCAGCTGATGGGCAAAGAGTTGGGAGAACAGCAATCCCTTAGTACTGTGCTGAAGACAGAGCAGAGTCGAGGATGACCAGCCTTCTCTTTATGTCCCTCATGTGACACTCTGAGGGTTTGCATTTAGCATCAGCTGCATACATCCCGGTGGAAGAAGCAGGTGATGAAGATAAAACTCTGCACAAGCACTAGCCTCCATCTCCTCTCTCAAGTTATCACCTGAGACCTAGCTCCTGGCTGAAACCGCTCATTCTTCACAGCCTAGAAAGGTTGCTCCAGTGACTTTTGTACTGAGATGAAATACCTTGCACAACAACCCAACTTAAGTGGGGGAAAGATCTACTTTGTTATGTTTCAGAGGACCTCAGTCTGGTCACAGAGTAGGGAGGCAAGGTGGGACAGTTTAGTTCATGGTACACGAGCTTGTCATAACAGACTGGGAAGCTGGGTGACAGACCAAGGACCAAACTGTAACCTTCAGTGAGTCCTTCTCCCAGCAAGGCCCTATATTCTAAAACTTCAACATCCTGCCTTAAATACCACAACTAGGTGGATTGGAACAAGATTTCAGAGTATTAGTTTGCGGGAGGCATTTCAGATTCGATTTTTAAAACTTTATTTATTCACTTTATATTCCAATATCAGCTCCCCTTCTCCTCCTAGTACTCCTTCACAGAGATCCTCCCCCAATTCCCCACTCCCCTTCTCCTGTGAAAAGAGGGTGCTCTCCCCTGAGTAACCCCCCATCCTCCCAGCACACCAAGTCCCTGTAGGACTAGGCACATCCTATTCCACTGAGGCCAGACAAAGTGGTCAATTATAGTAACTGAATCTACAGGCAGGCAACAGCTTCAGGGATAGCCCCCACTTCAGTTCTTAGGGACCCGCATGAAGACCAAGCTGCCATTGGCTACATATGTGCAAGGAGCCCAGGTCCAAACTGTGCTTACTCTTTGGTTGGTGGTTCAGGTTCTGGGAGCCCCCAAGGGTTCAAGTTAGTTGACTCTGTTAGTCTTCCTGTAGAGTCCCTGTCCTCTTCCCCAATCCTTCCCCCTAATTTTTCCACAAGACTCCCATGCTCCATCTAATGTTTAGGTGTGAGTCTCTTCATCTCTTTCCATTGGCTTCTGGGTGGTGCCTCTCAGAAGACAGCTCTGCTAGGCTCCTGTCTCAAGCATAACAGAGGACTATTACTAATAGTGTCAGGGATTGGTTCTTGCCCATGGAATGGGTCTCAATTTGAGCCAGCCATTGGTTGCCCATCCTTTCTGCCTCTGTTCTTTGTCCCAGTACATCATGTAGTCAGGACACATTTTGCATGGAGGGTTTGTAAGTGGGTTGCTGTCCTTATCCCTCCACTGGGAGTCCTGCCTTGACTGGCTACACAAAGTAGCTACTTCAGGATCTATACCCCCTACTGCTTGGAGTGAGTGAGATAACCCAGACCCAATCGGACATGAATGATATGTACTTATTTATAAGTAGATATTAGCCATAAAGTACAGGATAACTCTGCTGCAAAACACAGACCCAAAGAAGCCAAATAACAAGGAGGGCCCAAGGGAGGATGGTTGAATACTTCTCAGAAGGGGAAATAAAATAGATATTGAAAGTGAATAGAGGGAGGAAACTGGGTGGGAGAGGGGAGGGGAGGAGGCACCAGAGTATCTATGGCAGGCAAATCTAGCTCAGATTCAAATTTTAATAAGGACCATTCAACAACAGATACTGATGAATAATTTTAGATGTTAGGTTTTTTTTGAGACATGATCTCGCTGAGCAGCACTGGCTGTCCTAGTACTCATTCTGTAGACAAGACTGGCCTTGAACTCACAGAGAGAGAGTGCCTCTGCCTCCCAAGTGTTGAGATTAAAGGTATGTGCCTGATTATGTATAATTTAAATTCATTCATTCATTCTCTCTCTCTCTCTCTCTCTCTCTCTCTCTCTCTCTCTCTCTCTCTCCCTGTCTCTCTCTCTCACTCTCCATCGTGTGTGTGTGTGTGTGTGTGTGTGTGTGTGTGTGTGTTTTGTGGGTGTGTTCACTGAGCATTGAATTCAGGACCTTGCACATGCTAGGCAAGTATTTTAATATTGCACTGTATTTGCAGCCAGATTTTAAGCAAAAGTATTGTGACATCCTCGTATTTTGAGGGGGAAGGAAAGAAATACAGTTTCTTAGTCTTTGTTGTATAAAGCTACATGTTAAAATTTAAGAGTGATACATCTATCAAAGGAATAAATTAAATGTATAAAGTATAAACATAAAGTGTAAAAATCAATAAATAGGATTTGAGAATGTGAACAGGAAAATAAAATGAGAGAGAAACAAAACAATCAGGGAAGTGCAAAATGCAAGGGGAAATGGGAGAGATGAGTCAATATGGATCACTATTGATGACCAAATTAGCTATCATTTAAAAATCAGATGTTCATATAGTAGATTGGGGAGGGGATGTGAACTACAGGATGTTTGTTAAAGTCACACAGAAATCCTGAAAGTAAAGAGATAAAAAGAAAGCCATTGTAATCAAATGCAACCAATTCTCTATATTGATTGTAGTTATGTTTTATAAATTCACCATAACACTAAATTCAGACATTGGTTATGGGAAAAATATACAAGTAGGTTCTTGTAAAACTATATTCACAATAACTTCATTGGTTATCAGTACATGGCTTTGTTTTGTGTGTGTCTAAAGAATTTTTTAAATGTGTGTTGTTGACTTGTTAGCCTTGAACTCATAGCCAGGAGCATTATAGCTCACGATACAGACTTATCCAACATATGAATTTTCTCCATAAGGCACATTAAAGTTTCCTTGATATATAACATGTTACATAGCACTTTAGCATTATGCTTGGAGGTCTTTTAATAATAAAATCACCAACAAAAATCATAATTTAAAACAAATTGAAATAAAAAGATTCTAGGGGGGTTGGCGAGAGAGCTCAGAAGGTAAATGAAATCCTTGTATAGCTTGATGACCTTTGAAACCTACAATATAGTGGAAGAAAGAAACTAACCACACAGTTGTCCTCTGGCCTCCACATGTGTCCAAGGCATGTATATATACACACACACACATACACACACACACACACACACACACACACACACACACCACCTTATGTACCTAATTAAGATAAATCAAATTTGAAAAAATTAAAGAACTCCAGAAGGGACACTTGTTTATACTAAGAGACCTGAAGCCTGGTGGCACAGGTTGCATTGTTTGACATCAGCTTGGAAAATACTCATCATTTAACTCAAAAATCTTGTTCTGCACATATCAGAAACTGACTACAATGATACCATGAGTATTGATTCTGGAGCTACAAATAAATTATAGTGAGTAGACAGAGTCAGAATCCATGAATAATAAGGATCAACTATACATGTGAAAGAAGAGTGAAGCTTCTATATTAATAAATCAATGAACAGCCAATAAATGAAACTGGGACAATTGACTGTCACTATAAGAGGAAAACTAGAACAGAATAAAATTATATCTCAACTTCATAATGTACTTGAAATTAAACCCAGATGGTTTCCAATTAAAAGAAAAAAGTGTGTGTGCCTATATGTGTGTGCATGTGTGTTTCTTGAAAAGCTAATTAAAAGCTAGAAATACAAAGATCCAGGAAATTTAAAGAAGTAGAAGAAAGGGGGAGAATTTGCCTTGCTTAGCCTGAGAGTTATTATAAGCTTGGTTAATTAAGTTAGAGCAGCATCCATACAAGAAGAGACAAATAGATTAATGTCACAAAACAAAATACAGAAAAGAGCCCACGCATACACAGAGGTTTAATCCATGACCAAGATGCTATCTACCACAGAATGCTGGGGAAAAGAGAACCTGTCAGTAAACAGCTAGTGATGTCTGGATATCCATAGAGATGCAACCCCTCTGTGTCTTCAAGCCATAGCAGTTGGAAAGTTTAACAGCAGCAGGATGGAGGTGTGCACTGTGGCCTGTCCATACCTCCTCCAACAAGGCCACACCTACTCCAACACACATTGTCATGAAAACAGTCTATGTATTATCACTTGAACTAGTCTCAACAGGCTGAACACCTGGGAAAATAATGCTGACATGGAAGCCTGGTGTGTGGTTTGAGTACATCCCTGGGGGTTCCATATCTTGAAAGCCATTTTCCCATGTGGAGATAGTAAACCCCTTACAAAGCATCATCTAAAGAGGTGACTGGGTCATTGCATGCACTGCCCCAGGATCATGCTTAATTCTTATTAGAGGGTTGTGACTACAAAATGAACAAGACCAGCTTTTGCTCATTCTTTGGTTTTCTATCTCACCTAGTAATCTCTCCTCTTACATACTATTGTGCTATCATGTCCACTGTCATGACAGGATTCGAACCAGGGGACTTTCATCGGACACCAAACACACAAAGCTACCCAACTTAGACTTTTGGCCTCCAAAGCAATGAGCTGACAACCTCTTTAATTTATAAGCTACGAAGTCTCAAATATTTTGATAAAGCAAGAGGAAGGTAAATTAATACAGAATATTACTGTAGAATTACATTGCTTGGAAAATACAAACAAAATTAAACAATAGAGTTTAAAGATATTTAAATAGTAAGTATTGTTTTTACTCACTTTCAAGCTGTTTGGATACTTAGTAAAACTACAATTAGAAGCAACAATATTATTACTTTCATAATTAGAATAGTGGTGAATTTGGGCAAAGCAAGGCATTTATAATTGATAGCAGGCAAATGTGGGATTTTTCTCACCCCAAGGCTTTAATTCTTGGCACAGAAGCAGTTGCATTATAGTTATCATAGTATGGCATCGAAGTTGTATTGTAGCATCAAAGTATATGCTTTATCTCTATAACTTTTAGTTTCAAACATTTTAACCCATTTGTACTGTTGAACTAATAGTAAAACTTAAACCTTAAATCACTTATCAGAGAATACTGGAGCACTATATTTATGGCTCCCTGAGAGGGGAATTCCTTAAACAAAATGTCCAGTTAACAACTACACCATGATAAGATTATAAATATCCATAAGAGAGAAGGTTCCAAATATAACAGTAAAAGATAGCCAAAGACCGAGGGGGAAAAAAACATTTTCAATGGATCTTAGCAAAAAGCGATCCATACACAGAATATATAATTTCTACATATAAAGACATAAGCACTTGTGTATCTTCTCTATTGATCAGAGAAATAGAAAATTCAGTTACACAGTTACATGGTGTCTCTTGTACATAAAATTGCTTTGTGTGATAGCCCCAGTGCTGGATGGCAGGCACTGTGATTGTATTAGTGGGAGTCCAAGTGTATGCAAACACTTTAGAGAGCAATTTGGGACCATTTACTGAAACTGAAAATGCACACTTCTGAACATTCAGGTAGTCTGCCTTTAGGGACCCAGGTGAGAGAATGGTTATGTATATGTGTTAAGAACTCCAAGGAAGGATGTTTTCTGTAACAACTGAAATGTTCACTCAAAAGAGAATGGATAAATACACCACAGTGTCTTGAAGCAATAGCAGAAACTACATTTTACTTGATCCATAAGGGTCAAGAATTTACTGTGAACAGGCAGAGGAGAGGTAAGTTGAGGAACATATATGTATTACTGTGTATGTACATATGCTTATGCGTGCGTGTCTGTGTACACATGTGTTTTTAAAACATTAGCAGACACCTAAAAACTGACAGCATAATAGTATAGTCAGGGCCCATGTCAGCTTCAAAATGGTGTTTTGTCTAGTTTAGAAGAGAAGAAAGAAAGGAGGGAAAAGTGGCCCAGTGGGGTTTCAAAGATGGATGCACTTCAACAGCAGGGGTTCTTAGTTGCTTTATGGAATAAAGAAAACCAATGTAATAAAATGATTCCTGTGTTTAAGTCTTTCTGATATATGGACATATATTTAGTTAACCATGTTTCTGTTCTTTTCTGCATAGTTTACATATTTCTGAATTTCTACAAAAATATAATAAGATGCAAAAGGGGGAGTATGGCATGCCTCACAAAGTGGTACCACACTGTAAAAGAAAATCTTGTATGCAACAGAGTTTCAGGATCTTAATCCTTTCAGCTGCCATGGCTCCAAAGAGAGTAAGTCTGAGGAAGGAACAGAAGTGCAAGGCTCTAAGGTGGGTCAGCCAGTGGCTGGGCGTCACCTCCAGGGCTGTACCCAGTGCTAAACTCTAGTGATACACATTTTTCTTTCTTTTTTTTTTTTTTTTTTTTTTTTTTTTTTTTTTTTTTTTTTTTTTTTTTTTTTTTAGCTGTCAGCAGAACTTTATTCATAGAAACTGGGCAGTCCGACTTGATGGAGCCATGTTTGGACACTAGTGAAAAGTGCAGAATGCCCTCTCCACTGCCGGAGAGAGCCCAGGAGGAATGCTATGTTCTCTGCCATGTAGGGAATGAGTAGACATCTGGTTGTTCCTTATGAGGCTCCCCATGGAGCTGGGGTGCCTGAGGGTAAATGGTCCCAAAGCCAGGTGTAGCTGCACCCCTGTACCCAGGGATAAACTCCTGACCCCAGGTTCTGGTCAAGTTGGGAATCTTTAAAAGACAATGACAAGCAGAAGTTGCCCTAAAGGCACCTGCCGGTCTCTACTCCCAGACCCACCAGTGCAGAGGCTCTGGCTGAACATTAAAGGTTCAAGATCATTCCAAACCAAGAAAAAATAAAAAAGAGAGAAAGAGAGAAAAAATCAAGATCACTCCAAGGCCCATGAGTTGCCAAAATCCTCAAATGACACTGATGTGGCGTGGCCTAGGGGGAGAGGACCAAAAACTCCAACAAAAAAGCCAGAAGCAGAGAAGGACAGCCCTAGAGGCAGGCATCTGGGTGGACCGACAGGCACAGAAGAGCCCACCACAGAGTCTCAGGGCCCTTGCATAGTGACATACTCATCACCCTCAGCATCTCAGGGCCCCACACAGGGTTTAGAGAAAGTGTTACTCTGTCCCACCCAGACTGGAGTCTTCCAGGATATTCCAGCTACATGTCCTGGATATATGGCTTTTCACTAAGTGGTAATTGCTGTTTATGTGTTTGTCTCCCCCACCAGTCTGGGAGCTCTGGGGAAGTGACAAAATCTTGTTCATCTTGTGCCATGCAGGAGGTAACATTATACATGGCAAAATTGAAAAATACTGTGCACACTAGCCCAAGGGATGCTCATGACTTAGGTAAACTGGGGATCTGGACTTAACTTATGGTGCATCTTATGCAGCAGAAGGGCTTGGGGTACCTTGGGATGAGCCATTGACAGTAAATCTCTTTCTAGGAGTCTAGTGGGCTAAGTCTTCTGAGAAGGATGGCACACAGAGAAGCCTGTGATCTTGGCCTATGCTCTCTGACTATACATCACAGTAAATGGTGTGAACACTCACAATGACAAAGCACACATTTACAGATGCTTTTGCACAGGGACCCAGAGGGACCATAGCAGCCTGGAAACAGTTGTTGCATCAAATTGAGGAAATTATATCTTTCTACCTTTCTTCCCAGCTTTCTGCAATATGGTTTTATTGTCCTAATAAAAACTTATAATGAATATAAAAACTATTTCATCTATTGAGTTGATGGAATAGGATGCTAAATGTCTTAATGTTTCAACAGACTTAATACTCCACCCTCCAAATTTTCCATTGCAAATGACCAATAAATATAATTGGCATATATATATATATATATATATATATATATATATATATGAATAAATGTGTATACTTCAATGAAATAAATAATACAGGTAATAGTTTCCTGGAAAAGACAAAATAAAGGGCCATTTCTGTAAGAGTTCTCATAAGCTGGAGAGATATCTTAGTGGTGAAAGCTCACTGCTCCCCCCTCCTCACACCCTCAGAGGACCTCTGCTCAGTTCCCAGTAACCCCAGTGGATGTTTCACAATTTTCCTAAGTCTAGTTCCCAGGATTCAATGCCCTCTTTTGGCCTCTGAGGGTATCTGCACCCACAAAGTGTACAAAACACCACATAGACATGCACATACCCATTTTTTAAAAAGGAAATCATCAAGGAGGATTAATAAATAGAATAGAGGTTTTCATGTGGGGGGTCCCCAGTCAAGGCTAGGAATTTGCATGTTGATCAAGCTTTCCGGGAAATTCTAAGTTGTACTCAGATAAAACTGTGGTCAAGCAAGAGCGAATTTGCATTCAACATCTACTTAATAAAAGCAATGGTCACATGATACAAGTGCATATAATTTGAAAGTCAGAGAGATCAGTCAAGGTGAATGTATTTGACACAGGTAGTAGTGGTCACCAGGATGTCTGGGACCAGTTTGCCCTCACAGGTTCCTGATATAAAGGGGGTTACAATGAAATGGAGGCTTGATGAACAGGGAGGGGACCTGACCAGCAACTGAGAAAGGGATCAAGGAGAAGCCTACACCAGATCAACTCTACAGACTCAAGAAAGCCACACTACAGCTTCCCCTGGGAGGCATTATGCACTCTACCCCTCTGCATAGAAGTATCCCTATGCAAGTCAGCCGTCAGCATGGGCCTCAAGAAAGGTGCTTCATCCCCTCCCCCTCTCTCTCTCATCTAAAGGATTTAAATAAAGATTCATTTAAACTCTTTATTCTTCCTGCATTGAACAAGTTGAAGTTCTCTCTGAAAGAAAGAGAAACCACTGGACTTTTGAGAATATGCAAAAGTCACAAGAGAGGGATCATCCAGAGATCTCATGGCAATAATACGAACAACACTGCGAGAGAGCCAGAGTACAAAAGAAATGAGAAAATCTTCTCATTTATACTTCTCAAAAAGTTCCTTAGTAATTAGGATAATTACATACAAACAGATCAAAATCATTGTTTCTAAGTGAGAATAAATTATTGAAATATACTACTATGTAAAAGTCAGAGTCAGAAGGTTACAGATCGTCTAATACTGAAATCTCAATTGGGTAAATTGACCCACTTGAAAATTTCTTCTCAGTGCTATCTGCCTCAAGATTTACCTCGTACAAGTCCCTCAGCACAGCTTAATTGACCTGAATTCAATCCAGACTATGACGTTCTCCTGCCTGATTATACTTTGTAACTGCCACTCAGTAACTGTCACCTCAAAGGTGACAATCAACTGCCTCCTAGGGCAACTTAGCAAAGCTATCCAAAGTCCATGGAACCTCCTTCCCTTTGCTTTTCTCCAAAGGTAAAATATATTTCCCGTTTTTTTTTTTTATGAATTGGCCTCTCTCATTTGTAGAAATCTCTCCCTCAAAGAGCCTTTCATTTGCCATTCTGTTATAATAAATAGTTATAACACTGTTGAACACTTTCCTGTTCCAGGCATTGCCTAAGCAATGTAAGCAGTGTCAATAAGTGTGGAGATACATAGATAAGTCTATTAGCATGTAAGTACTGCCCAAAGTAAGATAGAGCATTCCATATCAATGATCATCATCAATCAAGAAAATACCCAATAGATTTGTCTATAGGCAGAATGGAGGCATTTTCTTAGTTGAGGTTGTTTCTCTTCCCAGATAACGTTTATGCACGTTAGCGGGGAAGACAGAATAGAATGTAATTAGGACTAAATGAGATTACAAGGTGGGCCATACTTAGAGAGTTTTCAGAGATAGGAAGGGAGAAAAATCTTTCTGTGTATATTCTTAGAGGAAGGTTATAAAATGACTGTGAGTCAGTAGCCATTTATAAAGTAGGAAGGAAGGAAGCCATAACCAGTGACCAAACCTTGCCAATTCTTGACATTGAACCCCGCCCCCCCCCCACATACACATGCACACCTTCATACTGTGATCAATGAATTTCTATTTTTTTAAATGGCATTTTGCTATGGCAGCACAAGAGAACTATAGACAAGATCTTGAAGGTTTCTAGGTAAGGGTCCTAGGCTATTAAAAATGATGACTTGGGGCTGGTGAGATGGCCCAACAGTTAAATGCATTTGTTCTTGCAGAAGAGAAGAGTCCGGGTCCCAGTTCCAATATTATTGCTGACAACTGTCTGTAACTCCCATGCAAAGGGAATCAGTGCCCTATTTGGGCAACAGGCTCACTGTGTGATGCACAGACACACATGCAGGCAAACACTACCATTTACAAAACAAATTAATATGCCTTTTAGATGTTATTTATAAAATGCTGAGACTTTCAAGTGAGGGCATACTTGGTAAATTTGAGGATCACCTAAGAAGAGCCAGCATGGCTGGATTAGGGCAAACAGAGGACTGACAGCAGATCAAGCCCTGGAAGAGGAGGGGGAGAGGAGAGAGCAGGCCACAGGAACTTACAGACACGACAAGACTTCAGCTTTCTTTCTGGGAGCCGAAGGACAACATGGTATGGCATGGCATATCATAACATGGGGCAGTATGAGAGATTCATTCTGGATACTGACTGATGAACAGACCTGAATAAAATCAGAGAAATGAAGAAACAACAATCATTGGCTGAGAAGGCTCAACCTGGCAGCTGGGAGGAGAAGCAGCGGTAGGTGAGAGACTGAAAGAAACAGGAAGAGGAGAAAGAGTTGATGGGCTTCTAAATGACTTAAGATTGGAGTAACTGGCCCTCAGATTCTGGGTTTTGGATCATCAGTAGCTGCAGCAGGAGAATGAAGGCAACAGCCTGGTTAGATACAGCAGAGGTAGAATAAAGAGAGGACAGAGAGGCAAAAATGGACAACTTGCTCAAAAAGTTTGTTTTTGCAGGACGATGGCAAAATCGGTGGTAGATGGTTTCAATAGACAGGTACTTTCAATGGGACCTATGACAGCATAAGGGAGATAAGCTAGGGTTGAACAGACCCAGGAAGTTGATGAGAGAACAATAGCTGAATATTTTGCTCATTGTTATAGAGAATACCAAGGTACAGAGAGGTGAAGTCACTTTATTAAGTAAACACAACTGATCACCTGAGAATCAGGAATCTCATCCCATCAGATCTGCCAAATAAAGTCAGCATTCTTAATGACCCCTATTAGTTTAATTCAGACTCTCCTTCAACTCCAGTTCAAGTTCCAGCCCACCTCTTCTTTCCCATAGCTAGAAGTGATCTCTGCTTCTCCCCTGTGACCTCCCATACCGATTAATCTTGATGTTTTATTACAGCTATTTGTTTCCTGTCTCCTGCCATATTGCAAATGCCTTGAAGGCATCGAGTATGCATTATAATCCTATTCATCCTTCCTGTCCATTAACACGGGGCCTAGCATGAGATAGGAGCTCAAACAACATTTACATCAGGCCAGCAGGTAGGAAGGGAGAAAAGGAGAGAACTTGTGTGTCTGAAAGACATGTAAAACCTCTAGCAATTCAGAATCCACAGCTTGGGACTAAGAGAGGAAGGAAGGAGAAAAAAGGGAAGAAGGAAACAAATAAAGAAAAGAACGAATTAAAGGAGAGAAGAAAAGAGAGAGGGAGAAAGAAAGAAAGAAAGAAAGAAAGAAAGAAAGAAAGAAAGAAAGAAAGAGGAAAAGACAAAGGAAGGGAGGGGGAGTGAGAAAGAGGCAGGGAGGAGAAAGAGGAGTTTCTTTTTGCCAAAGTCCCCTCACAGGACTGACATCTCATACATTATGGCCTTCATCCTCTCTGACTAGAGGACTGCATTTACTTTAACACATCCTCCAAGGGGCTACTACCTCTTTACTCTTGTCTCTGCCTGTTTCTCAGTTCTGGTCTGAGCTCACCACATCTTGTTAATAATAAATCAGACATGCAGTCACTCTGCAAAGGGGAAGGCCTTCCAAGTGTACACCTGTTAGGTCAAGAAACACCTGGAGAAGAATTTTACCATCTGCTCAGCAGCAGCTGGGAAGGAACTCCAAGAGGACACGTGCACTTCAATTCAGGAGCCTCAGTGAGTCTCCTACTCTGTGCCAGATCCTGTGCTAAGCAGACAGAGTGACAGGAGGGGCCAGAGATGGTTTTTACTGTCACCAGGCTCAGTCCTTGTGAGATGGGTGAGAGAGAGTAGCAGAGCCAGAGTCAGAATTATGTGATCATCTGTGAACATGTATCATTCGTTTGGATTCATCAAAAAAAAAAAAAAATTCTGCTTTGGAGACTCAGGTACTGATTAATTTAAGCCCACGAGGATCTTGACTTATTTTATACTGAACTGATTGGCAGGTGCAGAAGTATATAGGGTGGAGACTGGAAATGTAGCTCAGTTTGTAGAAGGCTTGCCTAGTTTGCAGGAATCCTGGGTTTAATCTCCATCACCATATAAGCCATGCACAGTGGCACATGTCTATACTCCAGGAGCTATAGAGGTGGAGCCACAAAGATCAAGTTCATCCTTCACTACATAGTGAGTTTGAATCAGACTGGGCTACAAGGACACTTAAGAGTGCTTCCTGAATTGTAGCTGTCACCAGACCATTGCTGCATATGAAACCCATCCATGTCCTCCTGAGGAAATGTCTGAGTTTCATTGGAAGGCCTGAGTCCCCTCATTGTGCCCTCTTTCATCCTGGCTCTATAGCCTTACCCCATTTGGGAATGGTATTGGTTCCCATTTAGGAACAGTGTTTGATTTGGTTTTGCCCTGGAATAAGATGGTGTTAACTCCTCTCCCTACAAATTGGGAAGCCGTCTTAACTTATTGTGAGTCACAGTTTTCTTATGCATAAGTCTCTTTTTCCTGAGGGGGAGAGAGAAAAAAAATACTAATCTGTGCCAGTTCCGAAATCATTAGCCAGTTACTGTGTAAGAAGGGGGAGCAGCAAACATGCAACAGAACAAGGAACCGACAATAAAGTTCACGCTGGAAGCTTTCAAACCATAATAAAAGTTGGGCCTATCACCAAAACATCTGAAACCATTAGTCTGAGAAAGGTTTCAGCTTGCAAGTTTTGTAAAAGCTACTTGGTGATTCTAATTTGCAGTAAAGGGCTAGCTAGCAAATAAAATAGAAAATGTTTAAAAATATTTGTCTAATATGAACATAAAATTTGTGTGTGTATGTTCATGCACACATGTATTATGTATAGGTATTTATATAGGTGTTGAATTTATATATGCATATATATATGCACACATACACACACACACACACAGACACACACACATAAATACATACACACACAGAGGTAGGAAGAAAGAGGAGAATATTTGAAAACTATTGTGTTACTTTTAATGAACTTCCATTACAAATGAGGAGTCCTCTGCCATGCAATTTGTTTTAATATCTATCTACTTTTAAGATTTTATCGTTTTCTTCAGTTTTCAGAAATCTGAGTATGGTATGCTTTGGGAATGAGTACTTCTTTCTTTCTCTCTCATTCTTTTTGTCATTATAATTGTTAAGACAAAGATTCACTCTGTAACATAGGCAATAATCCTCCTGCTTCAACATCCCGAGTGCTAGGGTTATAGGCATACTTATCATGTTCAGGGATCTCTTTGAATTTATCCTTCTTTGAGGTCACATGGCATTTTGATTTTCTATATTTTGTGTATCATCTTTGGCAGGCTAATATTATTATTTGCGTGGTTTTTCAGACTCACCTTCTTTCTCTTCTCGTTGTTGGACTTCAACCACACAGATATTTGATGTTGATTTGTATCCTGGAGGAGGCTCTGCACTTCCTTTTGCTTTTGGTCGCATTGCTCGGTGTAGTTCTTACTACATAATCACCTTCTGTACTTAAGTTTATTCTTTCTCACACTATCTCCATTCTGCTAGTGAGCTCATCATAAGCTTCTATTTCGGGTCTTCTAAAATTTCTACTTCATTCTCTGATATATCTTTCATGCTTTTTCAGTGGATTTCTCTTTGTTGCTCGTTCTAGGTACTTTTGAAATCATTTGTTGAACTCGTTCTATGATCTCTGCTTTAGAATCTTTACAGAGTCATTGTACTACCTTGTCGTTTCTATGCTAGTATCAGTTACATTTTCTTCCCTTCCAGGTTAAGGTCCTTCCATTACTGCTATGTAGGTGACTTTTCTATTGAAACCTGGACACATGTTATGAATTATGTGAGGATCTCTTTTCAACCTATTTTATTTTTCTAGAATTAGTTTTTCTAAACTTACCTTTCTGTACTTCTTTCACAAGTCAAGGTCTTTAACTGAAACACTCATTAAGAATTAAAGCCATATAATTTTTCTTACTGAATTATTTAAGACAAAATATAGTCAGAGTAACAATGATTCACATCATGGAAGCTTGAGGGTTCAGATACCATTCAAATTCACATCACATCTCTACAAAATTGTTTGTTTAAGTGCTTTTATGAAAGAATAATCTAGAAGAACATATCCCACATACAGGCAACAGCTTTTGGGATAGCCAGTTCAAGACCCGCATGAAGACCAAGTTGCACATCTGCTACATATGTGCAGGAATGCCTAGGTCCAGCCTGTGTATGTTCTTTGGTTGGTGGTCAGAGAAGAAGGGGAGGGGGAGATTGGGGGAGATTATTGGAGCGAGTGACCAGGAGGGGGTCATTGGACAGTATGTAAAATAAATAAATAAATAAATAAATAAATAAATAAATAAATAAATAGAAAAAAGAATAGCCTAGACAAAGTAATATTTATCCTTTTTTTGGTATACATCTCTGTAGGTTTTGACAGATGCCCACTACCATCATGATAACAACACAGACAGAGTAGCTTCCGTTCCTAGATCAGAACATACAAAAACTTGGAAAGATCATAAACACCTTCAGGATGTAGCCAGGACATCAAACTTTCCCAGGACAACAAACTTCTCATGATCCGGCCTTTGTCCCAAGAACCTAAAGTTCAGATGCAGAATAAAAAGGTGGGCAATCAATCTCACCTCCTCCTCTGACCCAGAATGTCCACGGTCATTTTTCAACTGTACTTCAATGTAGAGAAAATTATATATTCTGACATCCAGGTAGCAAAGGCAGCTAGGATTCAGAAGCAAAACCATCCCAGTCTCCTTTTGCCATTCCACTCCAGTATTCTAGTTAATTTTCTTAAGGAAAAATATCATCCCAAATTATAATGGTTCCAAGCAACAAAATGTGGATCATCTAGACAGGAGTTTAGATGGGACTGACTCAGATTATCTCTGCGGTCAGCTGACATCCTAGCTGAGTTGCATTCTCTTGGATGTAGTTGAGCATTCCAGGAGACTTGAATTTCTGGGTGTTGGCTATTTGATGAGTCTAAGGGGCTTTGGCTGGGCCTGCTCATCTTGGCTCCATATGGTCTCTCAGGGGTTCGAAAAGAGCTCAAGGAGGTAAGATGGTGGTAAGCATCATTGGACAAGCAGTCTTCAAGTCTTTGGGTCACATCTCATTTTTATAAAGTATGTTTAGTAGTAGTGGTATGGGGGGGGGGGGCAGGTAATGCTACACAGGCCAGAGCATGCGTGTGGAAGTTAGAGGACGACATGGTAGAGTCAGTTCTCTGGTTCCTCTTTACAAGGGATTCAGAAATTGAACTCAGATGGCTAGGTCTGACCACCATGTACCTTTGCCCAGTGAGCCATCTCACTGGCCCAAAGTATTGCCAGTGGGATAACAAATAAAAACAGAATTGTGGGATTTTTCTCCCCCAGTTCTAGGCATTGAACCTAGGATCTTGTACATGTTGGTCAAGTTCTCTGCTACTGAGTTACATCCTCTAGCTATTACATTATATTTCCCTATAACCCAGCAACTAACCTAAATAGAGATTCAATGAATGAAGAAAGAAACTCCATATTTTTGAAGAGAGAAAATGGGATGTCACATAAATTAGGGTTGGGAGGAATTTTTGTGGGCATGTGTTAACTACATTGTTCTAGAACAAGAGACAGCAGAGCCAAATCTGACTGTCCTGGGCAGAAGCCTACAGTGGACACTCATAGTGACACTCTATCCAGTGGACCCGAATAAAACTCGTGGTCCATCTTCATTACTAAATAAATCCCAAGACACTGAATTCTTCAAGAAACCTCAACTTTTCCAGGATGAGCAAGTTATAGCTCCCTGTTCACTGACCAGCACAAAGAGGCTTTCCTTTGGTACCCTACCTCTATTTTGCTATTAACAACCCATGGTACATCAAAAGCAAGTGTCCCAAATACTTTCTCTAGACAAAAATTGTCATATTGTCCCTCTCTTTTTACAGGCTAAGGATGGCCATGATGAGTAGTTAACACGGGCAAAGGAATCTAGAAAATTTGCCTTCAAATTTGACTTTGACCATTTATTTTGTAGATAAGTTTGTATGAGTTAATTAAGCTTGCCAAATTTCTGTTCCTCCTCTGCAATACATGAGTTAGAGATCTCGCACAATGTCAGGCACATGGTACAATGTGTCTTTGATAGTGACTTCTTCCCCGGCAGAACAAGCCAAAGTTCTGACCCAGAGGCAATGGTGCCTACAGCTTCTACCCCATCAAAGACAGAAGCAGATTGTTTTTTTTGTTAAGTTTTAACTTGAAGCAGACAGAGCCATCCCTGTAAAGTAATTTATTTGTTGCCTCCGGGCCCATGTTGGGAAGAGCTCCCTGTCTATTCCAGGCTGATTTTGCAAACATTAACATATGTCAAGATCTCACACACAGCCAACGATGTAAAAATCCTTTCCCTCTTTAGGAGGAAGAAGAACAAGGGAGAATAATGAACTGTGTTAGGAAAAGTCAGGTAGAAAAGACCAGACATCAAGCAGGGTGGACTGTGGCTTCTGGGTCTGATGGACCAGGAGCCCTAGTTGGGAAGTGTGGAAGAAGGCTTCCAGGGAAAGTTTTGAAAAGAGAATGTTAGCAAGCTCTTTGCATGGTCCACCTATTATTTGCTATCGTCTTTATACCCACTCTGTTTACTTTCCTTCACATGAAGTTGGTATTGCCCATTCTGAAGCCTATAGAACTGATATAGATAAGTAGTTTGCTCAACTTTATGCAGATAATATAGGACAGAACCGAGATTCAATCTCAGGCCCATCTGAATCTAGAAACTACCACCCTCCCTCCACTCCAGTCCACCCTCTGTGAGGACCACTTTTCTATATCACAGAAGTGTTCTTCAATTTAATATTTAGTTGTTTCCAGCGATGAGGATTGAATCAAGGGACAGTGTTTCTGTTGCCTGGTTATCTGTCAGGAACTGGTTCTAATGCTTTGTCTTAATTTGGCCCCCAAAATCGGGAAACTGTGTGTCCAAACGCTGAAAATCCCTGTCCCCAATTGGTTTTTGATTGATCAATAAAGAGCCAACAGCCAATGGCTAGACAGGATAAAAGAGGCATACCCTTTCTTTTTCCTCCCTCATTCTTCCCCCAGGAAACTAGAAGTTCTGAGACTCATGCAGAGATTAAGCAAGCTCCTAGGAGCACAGCACGATAAGGAATAGTGATGTGGAATGGTCTTGGATAGGGGCTCATATATATCTAGGTCTTCAAGTTAGACCTCAGTGAAACTCATGGCTCTGTTTCTGCCAATCACATTGATCTAACAATACTAACATCACCACTGCTAGTCTATCATTCACATACTTCTGATTTGTTGGGCCCTGAACATTTTGGGCAGTGATGTGATGGTGATAGGTGTTTATCCAGCAGCTACCCTTCAGCTCAGATCTAAAGCAGGCATCATTTCTGTCTTGCTCTGGGTTCTCAGGGCCCTTCCTTAGCTGTTCTCCTTCATTCACAATTAAACCTCTGCATCAGGCTTATAATAACTGTGTACATTGCTAAGACCATTAGTGTAAATTCCATACAATTCTCGCTCTCCGTGAGCTTGTATTCAATTCAGTCCTGGAGTGATGCAGACACAAGTCCTGATCATGGAGCAATGGGCTCTGATCACTTCTCCCCATGGCTTCTGCCACAACAATGAATCCCTCTGACTTCCAATGCAGAAAGTGGGCCATTTGCATTTTCAAACAGTTCACTAACTGCTGAGGACAATGGATTAGATGGGGCACTGAAGGTGGCTGGCTGTCAGGCAGGATGCTGAGAGAGGACAGCAGGTGACCAAATGGAGGAAGCAAATGCAGAAATGCAGCAAGGGTAAACTAAAGGCAATGGAGGCAGAAAGTACTAGGAAAGTCTCATGAAGGGCAGAAAGATGCTGGTGATTGATTGGTAGGGTGGAAGTGTAGGAGGTTAGAAGAGACTAGCAGTGGTGATGGGCTTGATTGCAGCTCTCAGGTTTAGACCTGGGGCAAATGAGGTGAGCAGAGAATTATATGCAGAGCACAGAGCCCTCTGCAAATGCAAACCTTGAACCAACTAATAGGCGTTAGCTGGAAAGGGGGAGCGAATAATTACCAACAAGCTGCAGTTCAATACATTCTGGGCTCCTTGCTCTGATTGTCCCGACCTCTGAGATGTGAGGCACTGTCATTGACGAGAGGAGTAGAGGTTACTCTGGGATGAAGATTCACACACCTGAATGCTTCGGGCTCTTATGAGAGACAGGCCATGCTTAACTCGGAATCAAAATTGCATTAAACTTCTCAAATAACTGTGAAAACCATGCATCTCAAGACAGAAAAGTACTGAAAGAAGAAGGAGCCAGGGACCGTTCTAGAAGTGAACAGGCTCCCAGAAGTCTGTCTACCGTGGTTTGGAGATGAAATCTAAAGTAACACACATTATCTGTGTCTCTGTTTCCCTGTCTATGACTCTCTGTCCTTTATTATCAAAGATTTTTGTAGGTTCTCTCATACTGTCTTTCTGCAGAAGACTTTGCATGTTCTCGGAGAAATGGCTCAATTGGTGAAGTGGCTGCTGAGTTTGGATTCCTGGGACCTACATAAAAAGGACAGCCTACTTCTGTAACACCTGTACTGAGAGGTGTGCCATGCAGACAGAGCTCATTTCCTGGAGCTTCCTTAGTCAGACTAGCTTAATAGATGACCTCCAGCTTCTGTGTCAGACCAAGTATCAAAAATGAAGGTGGAAAGCTACTGAGGAAGACATCTCACACCTCTGGCCTTGAAGGCACATTCATGTGAATATTCTGAAACTACAGGTGGACCTCAGGTGACTTAAGGAAAGTGAAACTGCAGATAAGGTAGCAGCAATCAAGATGTAGGTTGCGGTCCAGGACCAGCTGACATTAAAGGAACATCTAATGAAATAATCGCATGGATCAGCTCAGGTCAAGAATTGTTCACTGTCACTTTTTGATAAAAACTGACCCCAAAAGGAAGCCAGGCATTTGGCTTGGATATATACTGACCAACAAACAACACAGGCTTAAATGAAAGTTTGGTATAATTCTTTCATGAAGTAGATCGACTCTTTTCAAGTGATGTTTGCATTGATTTCATAAACTGCTAAGTAATAAACAAGCCTTGGTAAACAGGTCAGGCTTGGATGGAGGTTGACCAGGGTTTGTTTATAAGCCAACTAAGCTTTGCCAGGATGGGTATTAGACCAATTTGATTTTCACATAGGTTGTTTACACATATGCAAACAGACAGGGACCTAGAAACAGTGGTGTCACCTCTGCAGTACACTGACTTGCCATTATCTTTAAAAGTTAGACTCTGGTTTCTTTTAGAAGGTACATAAACATGGTGTTCGATTATCTTACAATAAAATTCTACAGTCATGCGAGAGCTCCTTCACCGTTCCTAAAAGATCTTACTTGCCAGACAACCCAGGTGTCTTGAGGGTTAATTTCAGGCCATCTACTTGATGTGATTTTGGATGGTATTTGTCCAAGGGATAGATACATCGTAGGTGACAAATTGGGCAAAGTGTCTTTGCTAGGAGACGAACTATAAGAGCCCTACATCAGTGAATAGGAGTTGCACTTGAATATTCATTTACTGATGGACTCTCTGCATTTTGACTCACAAAAGTCATGTAGACTTTAAGGGGTAAACTGGACAAAGAAGGGATAGTCGAGAGAAAGAAAACCAGAATAAGCTCAAGCTTGCAACCTGTTCACTACCAAGACAGATTCCTGGTGAGACAGGTAGTCTTATTATTTTTAGTAGCTTAGGTAGCTGACATATAGTAGGGTGTTAGACTTTTCCAAAGAAATCGAACCAATTGGATGGGGGAATGGCTAGACAGAAGATAAATAAGTAAGGGCTAGAAACAGATCTCTGTTTCTTATAGAATACTATTAGAAACTAATTTATTGTAGGAATTCATACATGTGAATGATATTAAGAAATCCCATAGTTTCTGCAAACCTGAGGCACCAGAGACCTCATGGTAAAATGCCCTCCCAATCTATAAATCCTAGGATGAGGGGAGCCAATGTTGTAATCCTTAAATTGAATCTAAAAAAGAACCTACTCAAGGGCTTCTGGGCAGGAAGGGGGTGGTGGGTGGGGTTGTTGTAATTGATGATAATTAGCCTCTTAAAATTACACAGCCTCAGTCTAACTAAGCCAGGGAAGTAGACCCACACATCCCCAAAATACAGAGGAGACCTTCTGGTCTGGAGTCACAGACTTTGGGGTAATAGTTATCAGGGGTTCTATTTAAGTATTTTAGAGCTTCAGAAAATACTTCCAGTTTTGTTTTCCCATTGGACAGATAAACTTCTCTTTCTTCTTTCTCTTCTCTTCTCTTCTCTTCTCTTCTCTTCTCCCCTTCCCTCCCCTCCCCTCCCCTCCCCTTCCCTCCCCTCCCCTCCCCTCCCCTCCTCTCCTCTTTTCTTCCTATTAGTTGTTTTCTTAGAATAGACATCAGTGTCCTTGCATTTGTATACAGCTTCATTAGTTTCCCATAAGAGCCTCCTGCAATGGTTCAGTATGTACCTGGTCTAAGAGATGCCCAATATTCTGGCAAAACATTATTCCTGAGTACATCCGTGAAGGCTTCTGAAAAAAATGCATTAGACTGAGGAAAGAAGATTAGACCACAAGTTTCAGGAGCCCTACCTAAGCCCCTGAGAATTCTGGGGAGCTCTACCTAAGCCACTGAGGATTCTGGGGTCTCTACCTAAACCACTATGAGTCTATAGGGAACCTAAACATGAAGGAAGGGCAAATTTAACATTTTTTCTTTAGGTTGTAAATTGTAACCTCTCCTGTCTCCAGATGAAGGCCCTTAGGCCTTCAGACTCAATTTAAGGATTACAACATTGGCTCCCCTCATCCTAGGATTTATAGATTGGGAGGGCATTTTACCATGAGGTCTCTGGTGCCTCAGGTTTGCAGAAACTATGGGATTTCTTAATATCATTCACATGTATGAATTCCCACAATAAATTAGTTTCTAATAGTATTCTATAAGAAACAGAGATCTGTTTCTAGCCCTTACTTATTTATCTTCTGTCTAGCCATTCCCCCATCCAATTGGTTTGATTTCTTTGGAGAAGTCTAACACTCTACTATATGTCAGCTACCTAAGCTACTAAAAATAATAAGACTACCTCACCAGACATTGATGGTGGCAGATTGACCTATTCCAGCGTTAAAAGCAGAAGGTCATAAGTCCAAGGTCAGCTTGAGCTACAGAGGAGCTTGAGGGCTACTTGCATAACCTAGTGAAACTCTGACTCAAACTTTAAACAACACAGATAGATAGATAGATAGATAGATAGATAGATAGATAGATAGATAGATAGATAGATAGATATGGGTGGATGGATGAATAAACAGAAAGATAGATAGAGGTTCAATGTCCTCCATTTCCTCACACTCAAGGTGTCCAGACACTGCTCCGACCAGGCTGAAAGGATGAAGCAGAGTTTAGAATGAATAGGGTCTGCAGGATCCTGGTCCAGCTGGGAGTGAGTTACAGGGAACAGAGAGAAGACCTTCTCTTAGGATCTTAGTGTTACTCTTCTTTTAGACAAAAGCCTTCTTTAAAAATCATCAACAAAAGAGCTCTCTCAGATGATCTTGGCTTGTGTGAATACCTTGTTACATTAGCTAACACAATAAGTAAAATTGTCAAACACATACTGAATATATAGTTATATTACTTACTTTCTACTAAAACAATTTTTTTAAATATATAGTTATGGCATTTTTTAAAAAAAATAATTAGTATAGAATGCCCTTGAGTTGGCAATAAAGGCCTTACCCAACCTCATAACAAGAAGCATGGTAAAATAAAGTCCAGCTTCTGCTGCCCAAGTAAAAAGATCAGCTATCAATAGTCATTAGTGATTTAAAATTGAATCACTTGCAAACAATCAGTAGAAGGGCGATAATTTTTCATGCTCAGGAAGGATGACCCAACTGGGACTTCAAAATTAACAGCAAGAAATAGTGTTGTCAATATGACACCAACACAGTCCATAATTAATCAGATCCCAGCCCCTCTGTCTGCTGGGAAATCTCTGAGGTTGCTTTCCAGTGCCTTGAAAGATAAAGGCTGACCTTGCCTCTCTTGCCTAATAATAATTTATAGATGTGTAAACATTTACCACAACAATTACAGGTCAGCTTAATGAAATGCCAGGAGCACAAGTCATGGAAGACCAGAGTGTGCATCATGAATTCAGATTCAACCTGCAGACTGGAATCTACAAATAAATGACACTGAGGCAAATTCTCAAGGACAGACTTTTCTATGGACTCACAAGATGGGGACGGAGGGGGCGTGTTCTGAAGCTATGAAAGGATCTGGACACACACAGGTCAGATCTTAGATGCTAGGTCTTTGATGTCCTTCACTTGGAATTCACTTAACCTTCCAGGAACTGGCTCCTCATCTGTCAGTTGGGTGGATGATAGTATTGGGACTTCTTTGCCTGACAGATATGATCATGAAAAAATACCCTCATTTATTTATTGAATAAGCAATTACAAATTATAATCTATATTCCAGAAATCTAATGTTTAAAATAATACCCAGCCTCTGAAAGGAAATGGTAGATACTTTCCTACATTTGATTTATCATTACTCATAATAAGTAGCAGTCTTATGACTATGAGAAATCTATTGTTTAGAATTTTATAGGGAGCGGGTTTATTGCAGAGAACTGCAGAGAAGTGGGATGCTGAAAGAGGCAGGAAGTTATCAGGACCTCTCCCAGATCCCCAGGAGACAGATTTGTGGGCTTCAGCAAAGAGAAGATAAATTAAGGATCCCATTCTCTGAGTCCACATAACAGAAGTGTTAAGGGGGAAGACCTGAAGGTAAGCTGAGTCTTTCACACATGCCAGCCAGCCCTTTGCTGAAGAATATTTACACTGCATTATTTACTCCCTGAGGAGTTCTATTGAATTTGTTATCCTCATTGAATAAGCAAGGAAATTGAGATTTTAGAAGGTTAGATCCAAAGAATATAAAGAAGTGGGAAAGACTTCTAAGTATACAGTTATACACTAAAAGGAATTTGCAAGCATACATGACTCCCAAATTCTAATGGTGAAATCTAAATGGTCTGTCACTCACAATAAGAATTCCTTGTGTATATGAAGGCTTGGAGCCTGGGGCAGGTTAAGAATATCCCCATTAACAAGACAGGTTGGAGACATAGCTCAGCTGGGATAATGTTTGCTTAGCATACACAAAGTTCTAACTCAGTCTTCTCCAACATTAAGTAACCTTAATGTGATGGTACCTGCTTGTTATCTCAGCATCAGCTGGATGAAGGTAGGAGGATCAGAAGTTCAAGACAGGTCATCTTATCTTATGATAAGTTTGAGGTCAGATTCAGGAGATCTTTTCAACAGATAGAGAAAAGAGGCAGAGGGGGGAAGAAAGCAAGATGCACCCAGCACTCATCAGGCTCCTTGAAGGGTCCAGTGTATGGGATAGAATTTAAACTCCAAGGTACCAACGTCCTGTTCCCCTATCCAGCAACAGAAATCATTAGAGGGAATGTTCTGGAAAAAAATGTCATTTCAGAACCACACGTCACAGGACACAATTGTCACCCGCATTTTAGCAAAATCTGACCCTATTTTTTTTTAATGCAAATACAAGGCAAGTACCCTGCATGCCAAGCGGGAGGAACACTCTGTCTCTGATTAATCCTTAATGTGGCTCTTTAGCGCATGTACCATTCTCCTTAAGTATAAACTCCATTTGTGAAGAAAGATTTGTTCCAGTTGATTGCTTGCTTGGCTACAAATCTCATCGCTGATTTTTTTCCCCTCATCTCTTGTTACTTAAAAGAACCTCTGATTGTTAAGCATATTCTAAGGTAGAGAATCTTACTTTCTGATCAGTGGATACATTTCCTGGGTAACCTGTGCCCTGTTTAAAACCTACCCAGCTTTGGGCCATGCTTCAAAACACCCTTTTACCTTTTCCAGTAGCAAAAAGTCAAGATCCTGGCTGGAGTTGCAACATGGCCGCAGGCAACAGGTTCTACACTTCTCTGTCCTCCATCACTCATATTTGGTTGGAATTGTGTGATCTAAAATGAAACTTTTATGCAAAGCACTTAAAACAGTGCCCACCCATTGCCTACTAAGCTCCCTGCAAACATTAGCTAAAATTACCGTTTTCTTTTAGGAATGGGACAAGGTAGTTTGTTGAGTTCTGCTATACAGCTAACACCTGTCTCTATGCCCCTTTAACCTGGTGTATCCCACGCTGAGTACCTTTTAGTGTCAGGGACCCTACTAGAATCTTCCAGCTTCCCTGAATTCTGATTTCCATATGAAGGCACAACAGCATGATTTTAAGAAAGTGGTATAGGTCCAGAACCTGGGCTGTTCAACTGGGACACTGCACATCCTCTGAGGTGTGGCTTTCTGAACCTCTCCAATCTTTTATCGTTCTTGCTCACCATCCCCTGTAACCTTTCTGTAGGGTTTTACTGTTGTGAACAGACACCATGACCAAAGCAACTCTTATAAGGACATTTAATTGGGGCTAGAATACAGGTTCAGAGTTTTAGTACATTATCACTAAGGCAGGAAGAACATGGCAGCATCCAGCCAGGCATGGGGCAGGAGGAACAGAGAGTTCTTTATCTTCATCTGAAGGCTGCTAGCAAAATACTGACTTCCAGGAAGTTAGGATGAGGGTCTTAAAGCCCACACCCACAGTGACACACCTACCCCAACATGGTCACACCTACTCCAACAAGGCCACACCTTCTAATAGTGCCACTCCTTGGGCCAAGCATATACAAACAATAACACCACCTACATGGCACTGAGTGAGATAGGGTGCTGACATCAGGGAGGGCATCATTTAAGTGACATGTCTCCTTCTTGGGCACAATGAGTCCCAAAGACATTTGATAAGGGGGTTGGGAAATGATGTGTTCTGGTGAGTCCCCTGATTTGTTTTCCAAGATGAAGAAAGTCTACCCAAGGCAGTAGACAGCAGCCACATCAAATGTACCTGTGCAAAAGAGGACACAAAGGCACATTGCTTTACATAAATTTCAATGCTAGGGTAAACATCGTACTACCTTGGCTGCCAATAGGAAACAAGGAGTGTGGGAAAGAGTGGGAGAAACTTCTAAAAGATAAAAATGTGCCATATCTGGCTGGGGTTTTGGATACACGATAGAAGTAGTAGTAGCTATTCAATTGCATTCACTAGACAAGTTTTAAAACTTAGAAAAATGCAGAGTTGAGAAGGGAGGAGTAGAGCTCATAGCAGGTGGCAGAGCATGCATCTGGGATGGCGTAGAGCAGGGCCCAATCAAGGCTACCACTCAGGAGATCTTGGGTGCACTCATCACCTGTCCCTTGCACAAGTGTGATCTGGGCTTTGAGATCTCTAGGAAGTTTGCGCTACTCCATCAGTACCCCACCTTTCCCTATATGTCCTAGTTTTACTCACATCACCCTTGGCACCTCATCTTTCAGTAAGTGTAAATCCTTGGCCTCCAAAGAAGGATCCAGCTCAGATGACCTGCCAAGGCTCTAATTCCTTATCTAGTCATTGACAGCTCATGTCCAGGAGAAGGATTCCCTTGAAACTGACACTGGGGATGGGGCAAATGAAGCTGTCAGTGGGTCCTATATTCCCCCAAACAAGAAAGCCATGGCCTTTACTTGAGTTTGATGAGTTTTCTATTCACACTATGATAACGTGACCTTGTTGTCAGCCCCAATTCTCTGTCTTGTTTTGCGTAAACAAAAGATTCTACAGAGACCCAAGTCCATGTCAGTGCCAGATGCGACTTTTTGGAATGAGCATATGTACATGTCTATCCCCCCTCTCTCTTTCCTCTCTCGGTCTCCCTGTCTCTCTGTCTCTGTTTCTGTCTCTCTTTCTCTCTCTCTCTCTCTCTCTCTCTCTCTCTCTCTCTCTCTCTCTCTCTTTCTCTCTCTCTGTGTGTGTGTGTGTGTCTCTGGCTCTCTGTTTGTTTATGTTTGTGTGTTTGGAATGTGTATGTTTACATGTTTACAGCTGTCTTATAATCTCTCTCTCTCTCTCTCTCTCTCTCTCTCTCTCTGTGTGTGTGTGTGTGTGTGTGTGTACCTGTATCTGTCTATCTATGTTTATAGGTCCATGTGCATTTTTGTGACTACACAGTTAGAAGCCAGAAGCTGACATTAGGTGTCTTCCTTAACTGTTCTTGTCCGTTTGCTTTCTCTTGCTGTGATAAAGATCATGACTAAAAGCCATTTGGGGAGTCTCAGGGTTTCTATTGCCATGAAGAAATACAATGACCATGACAACTCTTAAAAAAAAAAAAAAACATTTCATTGAGGTTGGCTTATATGATCAAAGGTTTAGTCCATTGTTGTCATGGGGGGGGGGGGGGAGAAACATGGAAGTGTGAAGGCAGACATAGTGCTGAAAAGGTAGCTGAGAATTCTACCTCTGAATTGGCAGGCAGCAGGAAGACAGAGGGATACTGGATCTGGCTTGAGCTTCCAAAACTTCGAGCCCACTCCCAGTGACATACTTCCTCCAACAAGGCCACACCTACTCTAAAAAAACCATACCATCTATAGGTGCTACTCTCTTTTGGCCTATGAGGATCATTTTTATTCAAACCACTACAGGGAAGCGTGGGTTTGTTTGGCTTACAAGTCACAGCCCATCATCAAGGGAAGTCCAGGCAGGAACTCCAAGCAGGAACCTGGAGGCAGGAATTTAAACAGAGACCATGAAGGGGTACTGCTTATTGGCTGGTTTTTCATGGGTCAACCAGTTTGCCTTTTAATACAACCTAGGACCAACTTCCTCATGGTGGCATCATCCACAGTGGCCTGGGTCCTCCTACATGAATCATTAATCAAGAAAATACCCCCATTGACTGATGGAAGCATTTTCTCAATTGAGTTTTCCTCTTCCCAGGTAACCCTAGCTTGCATCAAATTGACAAAAACTAACCTGCACAGTTCTAACCTTTTTTTTTTTTTTTTTTTTTTGATAGGATCTCTAATGGGACCTAGATCTCACTCACTGATTTCTATAGACTGACTGGCCAGGACTCCCCAGGGATCCACCAGTCTTTGCCACCTCAGTGTTGGGATTACAAGTATGCCCAGCTTTGTTCCATTGGTTCTGGGGGATCGAACTCAGCTTCTTATGCTCGTGTTGCAAACACGTTTCAAAACACACTTCCACAAACTTCACTGTCTGCTGGAAAAAGCACAGCACCGGAAGCCCAGTGTGCTTATTCTAACAAACATGAGGTGGGATTGTTATGTACATATAACCAAGGAGACAGGGTTTGTCGGACACACCCGAAGGAGACAGGTTTAGCTAATTTTAGGAGGAGCAGTCTCTGTCAAAGAGTCATCTTCAGGCCACAAGTATCCAGGAGGAGAAAGCAATGGTGGACTTTTTCTGCACAAATTGTCAACATTTTAACCCTGTCTCCTGAGCAAGCCTTTGCCATGTTTCTGAGCCTAAAGCTCTGTATTCCTGACACAACTGTTTGTACGTTAAACTGTACACACCCACTCAGACATCACTTAACTCTGGCTTCCTCTGATCCCCACACTAAGCCATCTTTCCCAAGCCATATCCCAAGTACCATATTCATTTTCACTGGAGTATAACGTATTTTCATTAACTCTGAATGGTAAGGGTAGCCATTCTTGGAATTAGCAAAATATATTACACCCCGTTTGACCTTCATACTTTTATACATACATATTATACTCTTTGCCTGGGGTTTATTTCTTCTTTTTTTGAGCAGTTTGGCTAATTCTTCCAGTAGAGAAAATATCTGGTATATTGTATGGATACATCGCTTGTCAGTTGAAAAGCCTATGGCTTAAGCAAGAAATGGGAGGTGGGACACCCAGAAGGAAGGAAGGATTCCTGGGCGATCCTCCTAGAAAGATGTGAGGAGACAAATACATGGTACCTGGACACAGATAACCAGCCATGTGGCAAAACGTAGGGGAAAATAATTGGGTTACTTTAGTTGTGATCTAGTCAGAATAGTGCCTAATTATATGGCCAAGGTATTTATAAATATACTTAGAGTCTGAGTCTGTTCTGGGAGCATGGGGCTGGGAAGAAGAACCGGGCTTAACTTCTACATCTTCCCAAGACTGGGCTGTTCCTACGTTTATAGGTGTAATTGATCATGACGACCCTATTCCTACATCACAAAGCAGGCAACAGTAGGCATCCATCCATCCACCCATCCCTGTCACTAGTCAACAGCTGCTTAACATCAAGGCCTTTCTAGGACCCTTGGTAGAGCTGCCTCATCTCTGAAGGTAGGGCTGCTAGCCCTCCAGGATAGACCAGTCTGTTGCTTGAATGCCCCTTCAAGGGCATAGATCCTTCATTCTTTTAGCCTCAGAGTACACAGTAGGTGCTCAACAAATGTTTGCTAGGGATAGGGTACTTATAGACATCCAACCTCAAGTTAATAGAACAATGCTTTGCATAGATCTTCCCTTGTAGATCTGGGATTCCCTTCTGAGGAGGCCTTTCTGATCTGGGCTGGAAAGAGATGACATCCTCCCATCACTCATCCTTTGTGAACAAGACCTAGCAGTGCAATTGAATCTATGTCTTCTGCATCCCCAGGGCTTGGAGCAAGAAATTTAACCCAACATCTCAGAGATGAATTGAGGAACTTGATAATGTCCCCACATTTTAAGGAGTTTTTCAGCCTACTAAGTTTCTTTTGTTGTGATTTCTTTCTACTTCCGTCTTCCTCTTCATTTTTGTTTTAATTTTTAACTTCCTCCCTAACAGGAGACATCAAAGGGAACAGTAAATACGAAGCATAGAGCTTTTTTAACTATGGAGACTCTCTGCCCTTGCAGGGGCATTCAAGCAACAGACAAGGCTAACCTGGAGGGCCAGCAGCCCCACCTTCAGAGCCCAGGCAGCTCTGCCAAGGATCCCAGAAAGGCCTGTAGGCAGGGTTGCCATGGTGACAGAGCTGTCACAAGTCCAGGGTCTTGCTGGGTAAGCACAAATGGATAGCATGCTGGATCCCTCTTTTCATTTGAAAATTACCACTAATTTGCAATTAGTTGGGGGAAAATTAGAGATAGAGGAAAGGGAATTGCTCCTTTCAGCAAACAACCGCAACCATGGAAAATTGACTTTTCTCTTGAGTCATGACGGACAGGAAGGAACAGCTGCAACTGAAGAGAACACAGGCTTCAGGCTTCGGAGGCACTGGGTCCTGGTCTTCTCCGGTGTTCTGACTAGGTGACCTTGGGACAGCCCCTAGAGCTCTCCAGCTTTACTCTCTCTGCCTGTGAACCACATATAAAACCATTTACCTGCATGATTGGTGGGAAAGTTCACAAATATAAGAGAAGCAGAGTCCTTAAGCACCCAAGTTAACAGTAACTGTTACGATGAACTGGGACTTACATTCCTTCTCTGTCTGCTCTCTGTCCTTTACCATCTCTTTTGTGTAACTAATTAATTCATTCCCATTGATATTTATTCACCTCTGCTCTGTTTAAGTATCTTCTAGAAACTACATCCTGCCATATCACAGGGTTATGAGCAGCTTTCTGGGAGACTGAACTATATCTGCCTACGGTCCAATAGGATCCTCTAACCCACTCTCTTCCATAGGACTATCCCCATCAGCAACTTCTCTGCAACCTGCCAACTGGCATTTTGCTCCTTATTTGAGGAGGTAAGGCTCCCAAAACCTAAAATACAAAGCAATATCAAAGGTGGGGACTGCGGGAACCTTGCAACCCAAGCTCAGCTAAATCCAGATGTCTCTGAGCTCTTTTAACAGCCTACTTTAGAGGTTTCATTCCCAGAATCCTCCAGTAGGATGAGTACCTAGGGACTGCTTGTAGAGAACACACTAGAAGAAGAAGCACTGCTAACTTCAGTTTTCCTAGGAAAGCATCCATTCTTCCAGAAGATTTCTTTTCTCCTTGTCTTAGAGAACACCCATCCTTCCTCTCCCAAGGATACACTCCCAACGTATGTAAGATTGATTCTCTTACATGCTTGTTCTTTCTGTGTTCCCATCCCATGCCAAATCAAAGGAGAGGGCCGAGAATAAATACACAGGACAGAGATAACATAAAATTATAGTCCAGTCTCTTCTTCCCTCATCTACTAGGCTTTGTAGCATCCAGGTCCTCATCTCATTATCCATTTGACCTCAAACAAGTTAGTGCTTGGAGCTTCAGTTTATTCATTTGCAAGGGGAAAAAAATGAGTAATTATGACTTGATATTTCTATGAAAAATCCCTGCTGTTTAAATCTGAATCGCAAGGCCAGGAGTAAGCACTGTGCTTTTTTTGTAGAAAGCAAGACACAGACTGTGAAGTGCAGCAGGATCTTGACAATGGTGCGAACAGAAAAGAAAAGCCCTTAAGCTTACACAAGAAGGACAAAAAAAAAAAAAAAAAAAAAAGCCAAAAGGACCACCATGCTATGCAAAGGCATTGGCAGTCCAACAGAACTGGCTAGTAGCATTCCCAGATCGCTGTCCATTTAGAAGGGATGGTGTTTACTAATGAAGACTTATCCACCCATACTGTAAGCCATGGACAATTCTGAATTCCATTACCCAGCATCTTGGCCAGCATTCCTCCTGGCTCATCCCCGGATTCCCAAAAGACTTTCACCCAGAGAACAAAGCACTTGGAAAAAGAAATGATTAATTAAGATGCAGAACTAAATGGTTAATTAAGTCCCTTACCAATACAAGGATGGGCTCTTAACCTAATGTTGTATTCCTTTTCTGTGGTATGAGGAAGGCAAGAGAGGAAGAAGGCGGGGGGGGGGGGTCAAGATGAGCATGTTCTAACAACTGTTCTGCTGTGAGGTCACTAGAGAATTGATCTTACCCCTCTGAATTCCTTTTGCCTCCTTATCTGAAAATATTTACGGGACATGTCTAGAATAGCCACAGGCAGCCTTCCACCTCCGACATCCTTGATGATGGATACTGACCATTGTCAGTGCCAGTGATGTGGATGATGCTTTATCTTTATAACAAGAGCAGATCCCATTTTTCAAACATTAGTTCTACCAAGCACGGGGGCTTACCATGCATTATTTCATTTCATTCTTGAGATAATTGACAGGGTGTTCCTATTGTCACTGGATTGACAGACAAGGTAAGTAAAGCTCAGGATTAAATAATTTTCCAGTGGTTATCACCCTTCTACAATGCCCAAACCAAAATGGGAATCTAGTATCCACCCAGAGCTATTATTCCTAACCTAATTACACACTATCTTCTCTATTCTGGACCACTAAAAGTAGCTGAGAACTCCTAAATTGCTTTGGAGCTACATTCTACAGTATTCATTTAATAGTATCGCAGATTAGAAGCATGACAAATCCTAGTTTAGATTTGGATTTCTCTCTAATATGTTTCACAGAGCATAAGGCACGTAATGGAGTAGTTTGTATCTGTCACACTAAAGCGTGACCAGTCTTTGATTAATTCTGGTCTTCAGCTAGTGTTGACTCTGGTTAATAATTCAGTGACCACTGGACCACTTTCATCATTGTCTCTCACCCTGAGCAGCAGCTGATGTTGGCCTTTCTGCCTAGGTGTGGCCTTCTAAAGGCAAACAGACATTGATCAAAAGTGCTGGACCTAAGCCAGGGTTCCTGTGTCAGCCTGTATTCTCATCTACTTGGGAGGCTAAGTTTAATAACATCCTAAATACAAACCCTATCTGGACTGCAGCTTTTGGAGCTCAGTGAGGGTTCTGTCTCAAAAGCTAACACACACACACACACACACACAAGTGGTTTTAATGTGAAATGGGGGCTTGAGGATAGAGTTTCGTCCTCTGACTGCCACACATAAAAAACACAAAACAAAGTAAATCATGTCTCTGTACTCATGGCTCATGAACAAATATTTTTGACTGTGACATATAAGCTTCATCATCCACCAGAGTCTCAAGCTTTGCTGAATAGAACAAACCAAGATTAAGACAGGGCTTCAACTGTGTGTGTTTGCTATTTAATTTGACTAAAAGACACCCCTTAAATGCTTATGGCAACCACGGTCCTCTATCCAGGCTGAGCTACATACAGAACCTGTGAGTAGAACCAAGGAGACACCTTGGTGTCCTCACTTTACTGACTCGACATCTCAGAGGTGAAGTCCTTGGCCTTCATACCAGTGATCAGTTTGTGTCTTTCGAATAAATCTATCAAAACAATTATATCTACTGTTACTCAAGGTGATACTTTATGATGGAAGTCTGATCCATGAACTTACTTCATAATTTCTCCATACATTAGTCTACTTATCAGTAAAATACACTGAATAATAATAATAACTATTTGCTGTTTGAGGACAAATATCTTGAGACTTTTTTATATAATTCATACATTATATATTATATGTTGTATTATATATTTTATATATATTATATGTTATATATTTATTGTATAATTCATACATTTAAGCTATGGACATGTTTCATAATCTCTCCATACCTTGGTCTATCTCTCAGGGAAATGCATTGAATAATAATAATATCTATTCTCTGTTATACAACAAATATCTTGATATATAACCTATATGTTATTTAATTCATACATTTAAGCCATGTAGTTCAAAGACTTTAGTATATTCGGAGCATACTCTACATTGTGCATCCATCGCTATAATCAATTTCAGAATATTTTCATTACCTCTTTGTCCTATTATCACTTCTGTTGCCATGATAAAATATTCTGATGAAAAGAAATATATGGGAAAAAGCACTCTCTTCTAATTCCACCTTACAGTCCATCACAATGGGGAAACTTCACATCAAGGCAAGAACTTTAAACAAGTCACATCACATTCACAGTCAAAAGCAGAAAGAAGAGAATGGATACATGTTTTCTTGCTTGTTTGCTTTCCTGTGCTTGCTTGTTTACTTGCTTGATTTCTCCACTCATGTGTAGTTCAGTAACTCCTCCTAGGGAATAATGCCTCCCACAGTGGTTATCACTTTCCTATATCAATTAAGACAACACATACACAAACACACACACACACACACACACACACACACACACGAATATAACCACTGAGACTGTCTTCCACAGTGATTCTAGATTCTGTCAACTTGACAATTAAAGCTAAGAGTCAAAACCCAAAACCTATACAATGTTAGCAATCATTTCCTCAACCATTTTCCCACTCTGTCTAGCCTAGCCTAACTAATGCTTAATTCATATTATGTTTTTATGTATTTGCTTGATGTGAACATTTTGTGTAAACCTAGCATATAACATATGGACATATGCCAGATTAGATAATAATTGAACGATTCTATCACGAGCATTCTTTCTCTCATCTCAGGCTGCCTTTCTCTTCACTAGATCTTTCTAATAACCTTTAATGATATTTTATAGTTTTCAGAGTATAAAACTTTCACTTGTTTTGGTATTTATTCTCCACTATTTTATTTATTTTAATACTATTTTAAATTGAATGTGTTGCTTAAATCCAGTGTTTTATAGAAGAGATGAGAGTGGATATTTATGCTTCTAAATGGAAAGTATTCAGTCTTCATAATTATGATATTACCCATATTGTTTATTAAGACTGATCTCCTGTATCAGATTAAAGAAATGACCTTCCTTTTGTTGAGGTTTATTTTTATCATGAAGAGGTGTTGGATTTTGTCAAAATTTTGATAATGTGCTTTCTGACCTTTGTTTTATTAATGTAGTATATCAAATTAATTGATCTTCAAATGTTAATCCAACTGTGCATTCCTAGAATAATTCCCACTTGTTTACTGTGCATATTTTTTGTACATTATTGGATTGGGTTTGTTATAATTTTGTTAAGGGTTTTTGCACCATATTATGAGATATTAGTCTGTTCCTTTCTGGCAGTATCTCTTGATTGTATATAAGAGTAATGCTGAACTCTCAGAGTGAGTTGAAAATTATATTACTTTTAATTCTTGGAAGAGTTGCAAATAATTGCTATTAATTTTTTAAGTACCTAGTAGCATTCACCCATGAAAACCATCTAATCACGGGCAGTTCTTTTTAGAAAAATTTTTATTCCTAATTCAACTTTCTCATGTGTTAAAGTTTTTTTATGACCTGTTTTGTTTTCTTGATTCAGTTTCAGTAGTTTATATATTTTTCTAAGCTTTCTGCACTGTTGACCTGCAGTTATTAATAATATAATTTTATACAGCATTTCATTTCTAGTTTTGATAATTTTAGCCTATCTAATAGATGGTTGTCAAAATTATATTAACGTCTATGTATCAACTTCCAATTCTTAGAGTTCCCTTCCTTCTGCCTGCTTTTATAGTTTTCCAGTTACAAAATTTGCTTTACTAAATTTATTCTTTGGTGTATTGTGTATTTTGATACTATTTTAAGTGGAATGTGTCACTTAAGTCCAATGATGCATGGAAGTGGAGCAAGTGGATACGCCTTAGTGGTGTGTGTGTGTGTGTGTGTGTGTGTGTGTGTGTGTGTCTGTCTGTCTGTGTGTTTGTAGGTCTGTGTGTGTGGGGGGGGGTGTCTGTGTGTATGCGTGCAAGTGTAGCAATTAATAAAAATAGAGACCATGAACTTAAAAAAGAGCAAGGAGAGTATTATAGGATAATTTGTAGGGAGAAAAGGGAAGGAGAAAATAATCTAATTATACTGTAATCTCAAAAATGTATAGAGCATCACCTGGCCCAGGAATTACCTAAACAGCCTGAACGAAAGAATAAAGTGTGATAAATTACTTTAAGAAAAAACGGGTTCTATCTTCATCATTAAGTAGCTTAGTTCATTTGCAGCTTAGTCTACTTCTCTGTCTTAACTGTCTTCAGGTGTAATGTTGAAGTTTTTACTTGCAAACTTTCTCTTTTATGTCTATACATACTTGCAACTATAAATTTCCATCTAAGCATTGATTAATTATCACTTGTAAGCCTTGTTATGTTGTATCTTCTCTTCCATTAACTACAAAGTGTATTATAATTCTATTTATAATTTGTTTTAGGACCACCAGTCATTCACTGAAACAAACTCCTTATATTTAATATACCTTCATATTATATAATATTTTTATTTGTGGTGTGCGTTCATACACATTAGTGTAAGTGCCTGTGGAGGCCAGGATACAGCATCAGATCCCTTGGAGCTAGAGTTAAAAGACAATTGTGAGCCACCCAACATGGATGCTAGGAACAAAATGCAGTTCTCATGAGAGAGCAGCAGGTTCTCTGAGCCATTTTCCTGACCCCACCCCACCCCACAAATTCTGTAGATTTGTGAATTTTGCAGATGACTTTCTTAATTTCTATTTTCATTCCATGATTTCCAAAAGTTAACAAAGAATATTTTGCACCATTTTGATTCTCCCTACATTTATCAAAACTTGTTTATAACCCAGAATACAGTTCTTGCCAGACATTCATCTGATTTTGAAAAGATTGTATGTTCAGATGTTTCTGTATTGTGAGTTCTCCAAATATGTATGGGCCTAATTTACAAATAGCATTGTTTAAATATTTCCCAGTTTCTGAAATATAGTGGCTTGGTGTATACCAAGCTGTATTTCTTTAAGATAGGAAACAATATCTCTTTTTTCATTTCTTACTTTAGTAATTTGGGTTCGCTAATTCTTCTCTTGATAGGGTTTTTACATTTACACATTTTATTTTTAATTTTCTCTCTCTCCCCTCCAAGTCCTGCTAGCCTTTATTTAACATATTTTGAAGCTGAATTGTCAGGTGCACCCCTTTTTTCTCTCTGTGTGTGAGTGTGCACATGCACGCTGTGCATTCATGCATGTATTCATGTGTCCTCCTGTGTGAGACTACTTATAAATGTGACCGACCTTCCCACCATTATCAAACATTCCTCTTGAACTTTCATAACACTTTTGAGGGCTAAAGTCTAATGAATCTGAGTTTAGTATATCCACTCCACTTTCTACATTTTCATGAGGAGTTAAATGAATTAATCCCTATGAATCACATAAGAAGGTATGTGCCACAGGGTGGATGTTTAATAAATATTAGCTAACACTCTAAATAGTGGTCTACTATCAGAATGCCTAGTCATGCCTGGTATCAGCTAAGCTTCACCACATCCAGCCCTGAGCTACACTTCATTGCTTCTCTACACTTCATTGAAGAAAAGTAGAGGAACAAAAGTCCAAGTGGTTTACCCAAGATGATATGGTCCTAAGTCCAGAGGATGATTCTGAAAGACTGTCTGATTCCAAATCCCATTACCTTTTCTGCATATTATGTCAGATGATATAACAAAGAACTCACCTATGTAATATTAACTATAAAGGCAAAAGGCAGACAGACCACAGTAGTCAAGAACATAGAACAGGTGTGCTGTACACACCTATAATCCCCGGTACTTAGAAGGCTAAGGCAGAGAGGTCACAAGTGCAAGGCCATCTCGACCTAGACTGAACTCGTCTAAGAACGCTAGCTTGGAGGCCATGAGAATCTGGAGTAACCCTGGATCCAACAATTACTGACTAGAGGACCTATAATTTACTTGTCCTCTGTATGGCTTAGTTTCCTCACCTGTGATGTTGATTATTTTGCCCCCAAAAGTCATTAGGAGGGCTAACAGCTGAAGGGACCAATCAACCTTTAGGCACTTGCAGATGTACTGATATAAAGGCGACTCTAGCTAGTGCAACAATAACGGTCAGTGTTATAATGACTAGGTAAAGAGAGGTGTGCATTAACACATCTCCTAGAAAGTTCGAGAGCTCCCTTAAGGGGTGGAGGGAAGAAAAAGATATAAATGCACTGTAGGAAAAAATATGTCCCCGGATGCTGGAGCATCTGAAGCATCCTGAGGACTACAACAGTTCTATAAACGTCTGAGTAATATAAAAAGAATCCATATAAGCAGGGCTATGATCGGGCTAAAGAATAGCAGGAGTAAGGCACCTGCACAGGCAAGTGCTTAACAGTCATGGAATAGAGCATGCGCTTGATGGCCCGCTTCAGCACGGCCTGACCCTCTTTGAGAGAACTCTCCTAAACTCCCATAAAACTGGAAGCACTTCAATAAAGCAAGAACAGATGGCCAAGATACCGCTACCTCGCCACACAAGGACCCACCCTCCGTTCACCACTGCTCATCACCTGTCTTGCTGGCCCTTTTCTCCCGTGAGCTTATACAGAGACCATCTGCTGGGTGGTAAAAAGCTCCACGGGGTGCAAGAGGGCTGATTTGGAAAAAAAAAAATCCCAGAAAACTAAAGTTTCCCTTCAGTTTCATGATCTCCTGAGAATAACGGATTTCTTCCAGACATGATGATTGTTACGGTGTCTCGAGTCCCAGTGGCAAAGGAGCACATGACTCGGCTGAGACAGGGGAAGGGGGAAGAGAAAATGTGCTAGAACCTAAGTCTGCTCTGGAGAGAAGCCAACACTGGGCGCTACTGCCCAACGGTTCTTCCCTTATCAGTTCTGTCATTTTGATGAGCCCATCCTGAGCATCCTGACCTCCAGGCTGTGGGAACGGAGGAGCATCAGCATATACTAGCACCATCTGGGGTAGATTCATTCTCCACCCTACTTAGCTGGACTTTTGAGTCAAAGAATTCGCAACTATGGCTTCTTGACAATCTGTGACAGACAAAAAAAAAAAAAAAAAAAAAAAAAAAGCAGGGTCCATACATATAATCCAAGCGAGGGCTACTTTCCAAAAGTCACAAGATCATAACGGAAAGTAGCTACTGGCAACACTTTTAGTTGACAGGCATGGACCACAAAGCACTTCAGTGGGACGAGTAATCAAACCAGATGTGGCAAAGATCTATCTCAGGAGTCGGGGACTCTTTTTCAGATCCAGAACACAGGCCCATCTCAGAACAACAGAAAAACAAAGAGAACAAGGTTAGACCAGTATGGAAGGGACAAAAGGCAGGTGCAGGCTTTTCCCAGCAGCCCCTAGACCTGTTTGCTGATATTGGGATTTATTTTGCTCCTGCTGTTTGTCAGACATTCTCTAATATTTTATTTTCTTGTAGTCCCTGCTATAGCCCATCTAAAAGTTGATTTATGTCTCTATCCTGGTAGCTTTCTGTCACTGTAACAAATTCCCGAGACAATTACAGTATACACGGGAAACGTTTGTTGTGGTTCAGAATTTTGGAGGTCTCTGTCCACTATTCACTGACGCTATTGATTTGGGGTCTAAAGTGAAGTGAGCTGGCATAGAAGAGCAAAACTGTTCACCGTGTAGCGGGGAGACAAAAGAGAAAGAGAGACTAGAATTGACCATTTCCTTCCAGGCCATCCCAATAGCCTGTAGTTCTCCCACTAAGCTCTACCTCTTAAAGTGTCCAAAACTTGTCATTAGCTCTCCCTGGAGGGCAGTCTTCTCTCGCCACATTAGGGAACACTGTAAAGGACATTTCAGATCTACTGTACAGCATGTATTTTATTATTTTATAGATGAGCGTGGGCACAGTTTACAAATTCTTGTTCTCGCCTTCCATAACACATACTCAGCACCTGTCCTGTAGCCAAAGCCACATGGCAGAGTTCTATCCAACGGAACTAGATGACAGATACACTTCCTGCTTATTTCTTCCCCACCCAAAGGTGCTTTATGCATCACTCTCCTTGTCGCTGGCTAAATCTAGAAGATAAGGTGCTGGTCTGAAAAGCTTAGAGCTTTGGAGAGAACTCTAGACCCCTGAAAGACATCATAGAACACACATGGAGGGTAGGGCCCTTGGCAGATGCCCAGGAGACATTATGCTCTCCATAACTTTCTGGAAGACACACTTTTCATATTCTTTCCTGTGGTGGACCTCAGTTTCCCTTTCTGTGGAAGGTGAGAGATGCAGCGAGTTTAGATGACATCCAAGATGACCTTATGCCTGCCAACCAGAGATGCTGTGTCCCTTTAAGGAGGGAAGAAGGCCATAAAAATGTGTGACACTGAGAAGGAGCAGAAACGGCTCCAAGGACCCCTCTCCTCTTCAGCTCCTGCTGCCACTCTCTGGGGTTGAGAGATGCCTCTGCTCAGAAATGAGTAGAAAGGCTCAAGACACAGGCAGTAATGGCAGCTGGCACCCGTGCCAGGCTCCCCAGCATTACCACTGGTGAGTGCATTTACTCATCCAGCTAGCACAAGCACAGACCACTTGCCCACTTACATCTCTCTCCAGGAAAAGTACTTAATCAGCTGACAGGGACCCTCCCCCTATCTGAAGTCCCTTGTTTCCTGCAGTCCCCATGTGGCCTACCACCCTGGAGGCATGACACTAGAAGATATTTGTCTTTCTTTCTTTGGCCCTGGACACTCCTACTGGACAGTGATATTTTATTTTTTTTACTGAGGCTCACAGCTGGTTTCACTCTGCTCCAGTCCCTGGAGACCTGTAGAAACAACAGAAAGAAAGGAAGGAAAAAAAGTACAGCTGCCTGCAAGGGCCATGGAGACCATTTCTGCTGCCTGAGTCCTAAACAAGAGACATGCCTGGCTTCCTAAAACCCTCCCGATTATTTGTGATGTTATTTCTTTCCTCATTCTCGCTTCCTTGTCTCCTTCCCATGAATATCTGTCTTTACCATTCACTTCTCCAGAGGCATTTGTCTGCTGGGAAAAATAGCCGCTGACAGCAAAGGTCACTGCGACCAGGTCTGCCTCGCAGCATACAAATGTGCCTTTTAGCGGTGGGCCCCGCAAAGACGGCCCAAGTCTTATTATTGATAAATCCTTGAAAAGACTCTAATGTATCTTCATTTCAGGGAAAACAACTGCCTTCAAGGTTGTACCGAGAAAATAAAGCAGGCGGCCCAGTGACAGATTCGAGAAGTTGGCGTTTTCCCGAAGATTAAAAGATAATAACACTTCTATTAGGATCACTCGGCCACGCTGTATTGATCTCATCAGGGAAGCCACCGCAGGTCTCATATGAGCAGAGCGAGTCCTGGAATTAATCACGGGGGTTTTATTATGGTTCATAGGGTGTCTCGTTCAAGCCACATCGTTTGCAATATTTATGATCCTGCTCCCCGGCCATCGTTAAGAGCAAGTGGGGCTGGTGGAGCTGAGCCTGCTGGGATAGAAAAAGGAGCCATTCTTCAAAGGTAAATCTTATCCAAACTGGGTACACAAAGTCGATTGTGTTTTGATTTACATTTTAATTTGAGGAGCAGGCCCCCGTACTGGAATGGGAGGATTGGGATTGGGGCAATAGAAATCCCTCAATCACATCCAGGCCCCCTCTGTCCAACTAAAGGTACCACTTCCAACAAGCTCTCTCCTCGGTTTCTACATCTGTGGAACAGAAACAACAGAACCTACCCTTCCCCCCCCCCCCCCAAGGCTGCAGGAGGCAGAAATAAAACAGTCTTTGCCGGACACAAAGCTGCGCTTGAAAAAGTCTTTCAGAAATATGTGCTGCCCTTCCTTTTGGAGGCCTTCCTTGGCCAACCTAAGCTGAACACCCAAGGGAAATGGGCAGACTGAAACCTCAAAGATGAACACGAGTGGGTTTTACGACCAATGAAAACCTGGCCTCTTTCTTTCGCTTTTACTGGATTCTCTTGTGCAACCACCGTTGGGCTTCACAGGCCATACTAGGTAAGCCAACCTAATGAACCACCTTTGTAATATATAGCTGTTCCACTGGCTCAGTCCAAGAGCACATTTAAATGATGTTTTAAAATGTACTGAGGCTAATTCATTCCCTAATATATGACTATCATAGACATGCCCCTTCCTCACTTGACAAGGGGGTACCTGTAGGTGTCGTGTGCAGTCTTACATATGTTCTGTGTAGATGGCTTGTAGAACTGAGTTCTCTATAACAAGACTGAACTAAAGCCAGCCAACTATTGTTTATAGAGCTATTTGGATTTGTTCCTTACATGCTAGAGGCCAGGCCACTGAGACCCACTCTTGATATGCTATGTATCTTACTTATTCCGGGCTTTGTTTTGGTGTGTGGGGTTGTATCTACACATGCATAACTGGAGATGGTCTAGGAGTTAAGATAGAATTTTATTGGATCCCTGTTTGGGATCTCTCGGGGTCCTAGGTAGGTTTTATTTAAAAACCTAAGGCTGTAAAGTCTTTAATCTTTTTTTACAATCCAGATTTTATCCCCCCCCGGTCCACCCTCTGACTGTTTTCTATCCCATATATTCTCCCCCCACCCCCAGTCACCATGAGAATGTTCCCACCCACCACCTCCCAGCCCCACCCCACCAGACCCCTCACTCCCTGGGGTCTTCAATCTCTTGAGGGTTAGGTGCATCTCCTCTGAGTCCAGACCCAGCAGTCCTCTGCTGTATATGTGTTGAGGGCCTCATATCAGCCGGTGTATGATGTCTGTTTGGTGGTCCAGTGTCTGAGAGATCTCGGGGGTCCAGGTTAGTTGAGACTGCTGGTCCTTCAACAGGGTCACCCTCCTCCTCAGCTTCTTCCAGCTTTTCCCTAATTCAACCACAGGGGTCAGCAGCTTCTGTCCATGGGTTGGGTGTAAATATCTGCATCTGACTCTTCTAGCTGCTTGTTGGGTCTTTTGGAGGGCAGTCACGATAGACCCCTTTTGTGAGCACTCCATAACATCAGTAATAGTGTCAGGTCTTGGGACCTCCTCTTGAGCTGGATCTCAATTTGGGGTCAGTGATGGACCTCCTTTTCCTCAGGCTCCTCTCCATTTCCATCCCTGCAGCTCTTTCAGACAGGAACAATTATGGGTCAGAGTTTTGACTGTGGGATGGCAATCCCATCCCTACTCAATGCCCTATCTTCCTGCTGGAGATGGGCTCTACAAGTTCCCTCTCCCCACTGTAGGGCATTTCATCTAAGGTCTCTTTTCCCTTTGAGTCCTGAGAGACTCTCACCTCCCAGGTCTGTGGTACTTTCTGGAGGGTTCCCCCACCACCTACCTCCTGATCCTGTTCCCCCCACCCAATACCTGATCATGTTCCCCTCTTCCCCTCTCTGTCCCCCTTCCCACCCAGGTCCCTCCCTCCCTCCACCCTTCTGTGATTGCTTTCTTCTTCCTCCCAAGTGGGATTGGGGCTTGGTAACCTTTTTAAACTCTGTGGATTGTATCCCGGGTATTCTGTACATTTTTGGCTAATATCCACTTATTAGTGAGTACATACCATGCATATCCTTTTGAGTCTGAGTTACCTCATTCAGGATATTTTCTAGTTCCATCCATTTTCTGCAAAACTCAGGATGTCCTCATTCTTAATAGCTGAGTAGTATTCCACTGTGTGAGTGAACCACGTTTTCTGAATCCATTCTTCTGTTGTGGGACATCTGGGTTGTTTCCAGCTTCTGGCTGTCACAAATAAGGCCACTATGAACATAATAGAACACGTGCCCCTGTAGCATGGTGGGGCATCTTTTGGGTATATACTGAATCTTCAGGTAGATCTATTTTTAATTTTCTGAGGAATCTCCAGACTGATTTCCAGAGTGGTTTGCAATCCCACCAGCAATGGAGGAGTGTTCCTTTTTCTCCACATCCTCACTAACATGTGTTGTCACCTGAAGTTTTGATCTTAGCCATTCTGATTGGTGTAAGGTCAAATCTCAGGGTCGTTTTGATTTGCATTTCTCTGATCACTAGGGACTTTGAACATTTCTTTAAGTGCTTCTCAGCCATTCAAAATTCCTCTGTTGTAGATTTTCTGTTTAGTTCTACACCCCATTTTTTGAATGGGTTCTTTGGGTTGGGTTTTTTTTTTTTTTTTTTTTTGGTGGTTGTTTTTTTTTTTTTTTTGGTTTATTTTGTTTTTTGTTTTATTTTGTTTTTTGTTTTTTTTTTTTTGTTGGTTAGCTTCTTGAGTTCTTTTTATATTTTGGATATTAGCCTTCTATGGGATGTGAGGTTAGTGAAGGTTTTTTTCCCAATCTGTAGGTTGCAGATTTGTCATATTGACTATGTCCTTTGCCTTGCAGAAACTATCCAGCTTCATGAAGTCCCATTTATCAATTCTTGATCTTAGAGTGTGAACCATTGGAGTTCTGTTTGGGAAATCCCCCCCCCCGTGCCAATTAGTTCAAGGCTCTTTCCCACTTCTCTTCTATTAGATTCAGTGTATTTGGTTATTCTGTTTCATACTTGAGATTGCCTGTATCTTGACAGAAAACCACTGAGAGGGGTGGGAAGAGAGAGCCAGGGAGAGAGTAGGGGACAGAAGAAAAGCAAAGGGGATAGTCCCCACAATCTTGGGACAGTAACCAGTCAGAAAACAAGCTCCCCAGCATTGAGGTTTATGTTCCTTCCTGTGAGCTTGCTGCCATCACCCATCACTGCCATGGATACCATGGTGGTGCTTGTAGCCTGGGATGGGAGAGAATGATAAAAATAGTTCCCTCCAGTCTCTCAGATAAAAACTCTTGATTCTTGTTCCTTGGACTAGTGTGTTAGTCATCGGGGACTCGCCTATCAAAATGCCCCAGACTGAGTGTCCTAACTAATAGACATTCATTTTCTCACAGCTATGGAGGCTATATGTCTGTGATGAAAATATCCTGGGTATTGCTTTCTGATGAGGCTTCTCTCTCAATGGGTATCTATTCTATTGTATGTCTTCATGCCTTTTCTTCTGTCATTCAAAGGCTGGGAAAGGAGGGAACCAGTGCTTTCTACTTACTTCTTATAAGGGCACTACTGTATTAGAGCCCCCTTTTCATGACCCCATTTAAACTTACATAATTCCAAACAGGTAGCATTTCCAAAACACAGCCACACTAGGGTTTTGGGCCTTTGTGGTTTTGCATAGGAAATGTCCTTACAGGCTCATGTGTTTGAAGGTTTGGCCTCCAATTGGGAGGTGGGAAGAATGTTAGATGATGCTTAGCATGGAGAAAGGAGGTGTCAGAGGTTGCATTTTTGAGGGAAGTATCTTGACCCAGGCTCTTTTTGATCCCTCAGGTTCCTGGCTCCCATGAAGGTAGAAGTTTCCTATGCAACTTCCTTCTGCCACCTCTCTGTGTAGCCTCATTTCGGGCTGAAAGCACACAAATGTGGACCCACAGTGTGCAGAAACCTGTGGGTACATGGTCCCAAACAGGTCTTTGCTCCTTTAAACTGTTACAAATAGGAAATTTTCAAAATTACACACACACTCTCTAACACAGGGGTCTCACCACTCAATTACTTTGTGGAGAAAAACACAAAACTTGTTTAAACAAAAAAAAAATCTAGAAAAAGAATCTCCTCATGGAACTTTTCCTGTCCATGCAAACTGGATGGTTTAGGAAACCAGTCCAGGAGATACTGGAGGGGTTAGGGAGAACAGTAACCCAATAAACAACAATGACAACGAAACCTATAATAGAAACCCCCAGAAAATTCATCATTGGTTGAGTAGAACTTAATTTCTGGTGTTTTCCACCAAACTCTCCTCTCCATGTTAACAATTTTAGTAGCGAATCATGTAGGTCTTACTGAAAGATAAAATACATGTGTGAGTGAAACTCAGCCATGCCGAAAATACAGTTATTCACAAGAACATCAACACCAACTACATCTTTATTAAATAACCGAAAATAACGCAAACACTGTCAACATGAGAACAAATTAAGTTAGGGTACTAATAAATTAACTCAGAATAAAATACTACTCAGGAAAATAATCAATGTACCCCAAAAATTCAAACTAAATTCATAGTAACTACACGTAATCAACAGGTAGGGCTTGGGACCCCATGAAGAGGTCAATATGTCAAATTTTGCACATGCCTATATGGTTCTGTAAATGGCAAAAGTTGTTCTTACCAGTGGAGGTGGCAGTAAGTGCTCTTGAGTGGGAGACAGTGCTGGGAGGGCCATCTACCCCTCCTCTACTGCCTTCCTGTCCTCATTTTCACAGGATCACTATTGTTCTTAGGCAAGCAGTAAACTATGTAAAAAACAGGTTCAGCAGGTCCTCTATTACCCTTACTCTTCCCTCCAGGAATGGGGTTTCTAGGTGCAGCCATGCATCTTTGCATGGCCATGCCATGGGCATGGTTCTCTCCAATTACTGGCACCACAGATCTTACCGATGTTGGTGTGCTGGGAGTAATGTTGGTGGATGATGAATTGCACTGCCTTGTGCCTATTCCTGTTTTGAGAGCATGCCCCAAAGTGGACTTGGAAATGTAGGAAGCAGTTGGGTGCTTTTCATTGGCCTGCTTCATGCCAGAAGGCCTACCATGGTCAGCAGGTGATGCTGAACCTGCAAATCTGAACTGAGGTTTGCTACCACTAGCAGACTGTGAAGGGAGGTCAACTGCTGCTGGTGCAGGGAATGGTTTCTTTATATAAACACAGCCATTAGAGTTTTGCTCATTGAGTAATGTGTGGGAGGACTGAACTCTACCATGATGGCAAGCTGTAGTAGGCCTCCACATTGACCAGAGAGGCAAACTGTTGGAGGCATGACTAGTGCCGGGGGAAGAATGCAAGAGGACAGCTTTAGAAGGCGGGATGGTATCCATGAGCTCAAAGTCCTTAGCAACACGTGAAGGGATTGTTGCTGCCATACTGTGGGTTGTGGGTGAGCTCAGAATAGCAGCCTCAGAAGGGGGTGTGGTATCCATATCCATCTCTTCAGGCCATGGAGATGGCTCCCAACACATGTCTTCACAGGTACTGGATGATGACATAGAAAAGACTATGGGAGGGTTCCTGGGGAAAGGGGATAGAGGAACTGCAGAGAAGGGGACAGGAGGGTGGCTAGCCGTGCACACTGACTGCAGACTCCCTCCTGTAGGAGGGGGGATTGAAAGACAAAGGACCAGGCCTGGGGAGGTGAGAAATGCCAGGAGCCAAAGCTGTGGCCAAATCAGTAGAGTCTTTCTTCTTGGCATCTGGTGGAGTCTCCACACAGGGCCTGACCTGGCAGGCAGGAAGAGAGGCAGAAGGGAGAGCTGAAGAAGAAAAAGGAATCGTGGGTATACGTGGCATGAGGGAAGGTGAGGGGACAGATGGGATTGGAGGTCTAGCAGCCTGGCATAGCAAGGGAGTGGAGGCAGGACGACCCAGGCTGGAACCCCCAGAGACTGTAGACACTGAAGCAGATGGGGGCCTTGGCAGGATAGCCTGAGAGGCAGTCCCAGAAGCTTCTCTGTGCATCAGTTCGTGGAATTTTTGGAGGTGGGGGCAGTTCTTGTTGATCACATAGTAGTTGTAGTAGCGTTGGGGGTGGTGGGGGCCTTGAGGGTGGCAAAAAAGTTCCAAAATGGCTCCTTTCCTCTTGCATGGTCTTTTGTAGTGCAGGCATAGGAATGGCAGGTACAGTAGCCTGGAGCTTCTTTCTTAGTTTCTCCTTCTGTAGTTCTTGGGAGGGTATGAAGCCTGGAAGACCAGTTAACTCTCTTTTTTTCTTCAGAGAAATCTCAAGTGTGGCACAGCCTGCTGAGTCTGCCTGAGGGCACCACAGTGTATCCTCACCAGCCTGCCCAAGAATAGAGTTGTCTCTGTCATGGTTGTGAGATCTGGAGCGACTAAAGCCACGGGAGTGCTTCCTGAAATATTCCAGGGCTTTCAGATCCATGTAGTTTGGTAAGTCCTGGCCAGGCCAATTTCCCTCTTGAGGCCTGTACGTCTGACTTATAGAAATCATTTCTGCTGTGGCAGCCACAGTTCTAGGTGTTGCTCCTTGCACATGGCTGCCAGATATCCATTTTTTCTTATAGTCTTGGTCATCGGTCTCCTGGAGAAGCCACCATCTTCCCTTCTCCCCCTTGTCTTTATCACCTTCCTTCTGCCTTTTCTGCTCTACTTCTTTGTCCTCTTCCTCCTCCACCTCTTTGTTTTCCTCCTCCTTCTCCTCCTCCTCCTCCTCTTCTGCCTCCTCCTTTTCCTCTCCCTCCTTCTCCTCTTCCTTATTCCCCTCTTCCTCCGCTTCCTTCTCTTCCTCCTCCTTCTGGGCCATTTCCTCATTCATTATTTTCTTCTCTTGTTTTTTGTCTCTCACCTCTGTTGGCTTCGTACAAAGCAGGTGGCCCAAAGTCGGTGGGTTTTTAGCCTCAAACATTCTCACATATGGGGCAGTAAAGTGAATGGGATTTGTTTTCCAAGGAGGGAACCTCGTGGTTTTTGAAGGTTCGAGTATCCTGGAACCGTACAGTCTCCTGGGAGTGCCATAGAGCCCAAGGGACCAGTGTGAATAGCCCACGAATGGATTCACCCAGCCCCCAAAACCTGGCGATGTTGGGGCTTCTTCATGGCCACAGAACATAGAGCACAATGGTCCAGATCAGGCTGGATGCCTTGCGGCCAACCAAGCTGCGCAGAAAACTTTCTCATTGAGGATAGCTAGGTAGTTACGTGAGACCTAGGGATCCGCACAACACCAAAATGAAAAGCGAGCCGGTACCAGCTACTCTGTATCCAGGCAAGCTCAGGCCTTTGTGACGTCAGACCAGAATGAGTGACGGATACAGTGCGTGGGTTGGGTGGATTTAGGAAGGGAGGTAGAGGAGCTAGCAAGCATCAAGAGATGTTCGGCGCCTCTAAGGATGAAACCAGGTTGACTTCCAAGCTCATGCACTTCCTACTGCTTTCCCACATGTTGCACACAAGATGCCACACAGTTTGGGGGTTGTGGGGACTGTGGTGTGTCTCACTAGAACTCTCGGCCTCAAATAGAAAAGAGATGAAAAGCCAGATGGGCAAGGGAGAGCCCACCACATCTCCTGGGTCCTCCACAATGTTTCTGCGTAACCACCTTCTCAGAGGCCATATTGATATACTTAGTGACACTGCCTGCCCTGCAGATTTGAGTGTCCAGGGGAGGTCATTGGGGCCTGAGCATCCTGGGTGCTGCACATCCCTCTGGCCTGAAACTTCTGTTCACTTCTTATTCACTTGGTAAAGCCACACTGAAGAGCAACTTGAGGCCACACAGTTGTACTCCTGAAAGGTTTACCACCTTGATTTCAAACTCTGTCCATCCTATATTAAATCTTTACTCCACTTCGTACCCCTATAGCTTCTGTATAACACACCCCTAATTTTGTCTCTTTGCTTATAGACACACATTTTACTGACAGCATACTGATTAGGATGTTTTAGAACCTTTATTTGGCCACTGGGTGCCACAGACTTGGCATTCTCACTGAATCTGTGGGTGAGACATCCTGTACCCATACACTTCCTTGCTCTAGGAAGGTACTTACTGACAGAATTTAGCTCTAAAGAGGCAACAGCACTTATACTTGTCCACTTATACTGGTCCTCTTATTATGACAGACACTGTCTGAAGCTATGCTCAGCTCCAGCCCAACCTCACTTCTGGCTTCTCACTTCACAATCAGGCTCTGGCTGGTTTCTCTCTCAGTTTGGTGGCTACTTCAGAGTCACTGCCATGGAATGATTGTAAGACAGGACATTTAGCTTTCATTATAATATATATATACACATATATATACACATATCATTATATATCATATATATATATCATATATATTGATTATTTTATATATATAAAATTATTATATATTATTTATATATTTATATATGATATATATTGATTATTATATAATTATTATATATAATATATTTACATATTTATATGTGATATATTATTTTATATATAAAATATATATGGATATATTTTAAATATTTATATATATTTAATATTATATATTAAATATAAATATATTTTACATATATAAAATAATATATATCATATAAATATATATATATATATCCCCAATACCATAAGGTCTTAAAGGTACAGTTGAATATTTTAACAAATGTGTATGTATTTCTTTGTTAAGTAGCTCAAAGAAAGATAGGGCATTCCCAGTTCACTCCAATGTTCTTTCCTGTCCCTTGGCAATCCACCAATCCTCCACTCCTCAAGGACGACTGTCTCCATTTCTTACACTTGTTTCTTTGTTCATTCTTTATGCATCTTTAAAAGGGAATTGTATGGTATAATATTCTTTTGTGTCTGGCTCCGTTTTCTCAATTTGTGGTGGTTGTTTATATTATTCCATTAGCAATTTATTTCATGTGTATGTGCATGCACACATTTCTAAGTGTGGGTGGGTTGTATGCAGGTATGAATGTAGGTAGAAGCCACAGGACAACCTCCAGTGCCATTCCTTGGGAAAGTCATCTACCTTTGGCATAAAAGTCTCTTAGTCAATCTCAGATTTGCCAAGTGAGTTCAGCTGTCTTGAAAGCAAACATCAGGAATTCCCCTGCCTCTGAATCTCCAGAACTTAATGTGAGTTCAAACTCAGGTCCTCATGTTTGCAAGACAAGCACTCCATTGACTGAACTGTCTCTCAGCTCTTGGCAACTGATTCTTTATACTGTCGTGTCAGGGGCAGCTTTGCTTATACAATGAAGGCCTAAAATCAGCCATAGGCCTAAGTCAGCCTGCTAACACAAAGTCTCGGGTCTCTGTGGAAAAACACTGAAACAGATAGCTATAAGGTATTGTAAACAGGCAGCTTTGGTGGAAATTTACCAGCCTGGATAGAAACAAGTAGTCATAGGTCTTGTGGATAGTCATAGACCTTGGGTAGCCTTGGTGGATAGTACCAACTTAGATAAGGACAAGTGAATCATAGGCCGAGTCATAGTGAACTGTCCCCTGAACCTTCACCCAGCTGACACTGTTCTGGAAGATATCTGTACTCTCCCTGAACACCTATAGTCCTGTGCCATTCCCTTCCCCACATCCTGCCATTTTGTGTATATAACCCCTGGGTGAAAAAGTAAAAATTACGGTTTGATCAGCCTATCGACAAGACGTGGTTCTTTATGTTTGCCCGTTTTCCCCATTCTCTCTTAGGTGATCTCCCCGGATCCTGTTTAATGCCCAGCTTATCCTGGCTATGTTTAATGCCCTGCTGGACAGGACACTGCTGAGTAGGATATGCCATTTTGTAGGAGAAGCTCAATCGGTCTCTTTTGGAAGACTGGGCTCCTTCAAGTTTGTTGGTTCTTAAAAACATTCTAGCATTCCATTGCACTTGGCTGGGTACCTAGCCATAGGACAGAACAAGAAACTCCTATTTGATGCTCTCACACTGCCTTGCCTGAATAAGGAATAGTAAACACATAGTTCAGGAGCAGGGCTGGGTGTCCCCGTGACTCGGGTGCTCCCGCTAGATGTTTTCCCAACAGATCATCTCTACCAACCTGAAACAGAATCAGCCTCCTTCCAACTGACACTCTGTGTGGCAGCCAACTGTTCAGTGTTTGGCCAGCAAGGAACAGACCCTGCCCCTTCCTTACCTCCAGAGATTCCTTTTCCAACTGATGAAGACTTCATGGACATCCAGCCTGACTCCCAGCTTAAGATTCCTTTACCACTTGTAACAAAGACTTCATGGCCCCCCAGCTTATCCTGGCTATGTTTTGAGCCCCTCCATATAGTCTTCTTTACATATCTCTTTAGGAGCTTGCTTTCCTGTCATGAGGATGACTCTTCCTATTAGGCTGAATGAATTTCCTACGGAGAGTGAGACCTTGATGAAATCTGAGAGGCCTAACTGTGGAGATGGCCAAGCCAGGTCCTGATGAAGCCTAAATTGGGGTTATGATCACACCTCTGAGCCAGAGGACCAGCTCTGAGAAACTTCCCTCAGCTTCTCATTGTGCCCACTTTGTTTCCCAACACAGCAGCCTGATTCAACCCTAATTTTGCCTTCTTGTTAACTGCAAACATGGTTCCCATAACCACCATGTGGGTGCTTTAAAATGTGTCACGTAAAACTACCATAAACAAAATGCATCCAGTTTTCAACTCTCTCGTCCTCTTGGGTTGGACAGTGTTGACAGGCATTAGTATATCCCTCATCACTGTTCCTCCAAACGCTCTGTGTCCCCCATGAGCCTCGTGTTCCTATAAGAGAGCTCTCAACCCCAGGCCTAATTCTGTTCTTATCTTCTGCACCGCAATTTCCAGTAACTTCTGTGGAATGAACTAAATGATATTCAACATACAGTGTTTACATCCATCGGAATAGAAATGCATTTTCAGAGAGAAATGCAGTCATTCGAACAGAAGCCATCCTATAGAGCAGACAAGGGGAGATGGTGACAATGCTTTGCCATAAAGCATACAACTGTCTCCTGCCAGAGTAGTGGCCTTTCAGTTATTTCTTCCTCTTTCCTTCATCCTTCCCTCCTTTATCATCTGGTGCCACACCTGTCTGAAGCAATTGGATCCATCTTTCTGAGCTTTTGGCCTGTAAATGATTTTCCTAGAAGACCTGTATTTAATAAGAGCAAAAACTGCAGCCACACCCATAAATTCCCTAGGAAACAAAAGTCTTCTCCTTCCTTTGGCTTTTTGTCCCAAAGGTAGGTCTAATCTGTCTGTTCCTCTCTCCATTACCCCCAAAACATTCAGATCCCAAACCCTTTGTTCTACCTGACCTAAGCATCCTTCATGACCCCACCATCTTGCCTCTTTTCTTTTAAGACATAGTACTTGCATGAATGACTCTAGTAACTTAGTGTGCCTCCCAGTGAGTCACCCTTAAGTGATCTGTCCACAAGAAATACTCATCAACTTTTCTTTTAATTTCGTTTTTTAGAAAGGATCTCAGGTAGTCCAGGTTAGCCTTGAATTCACAATATAGTCAGAATGGCCTTCAATTTCTGATCCTCATGTCCCTATCTCTAGAGTATGTGGATTTACAGGCCTGTAGCATCATACCTGACTGTATTGGGTGTTGAGATCAAACTCGGGGCTTCACGCATGCTAGGCAAGTATTTCACCAACTGAGCTACAACCCAACCCCTAAATAATAACACAGCACTTGAACCACCTAAGAATTTCTCCCCATAATATAAGCAGCAGCAGTTTGTGTGCCTCTTTGTTTATGAGTACATCCATTGTGAAATTGTTCACTATCATAGAACTCAGGCCAGTTTCCCACCAAACTGGTATAATATAGTGAAGTTGAAGTGGACATCTCCACAGCTTTCTTCAATGTCAGTTCAGGCCTTTAGAACCCCAGAAAATATTTTGGTAGGAAGTATTTTGTGTAAACAATTGGAGTCCCCAGTCATATTGTTAGATTTATTTATTTATTTATTTATTTATTTATTTATTTATTTATTCATTTATTCATTTATTTATTTGGTGTATGGGTGTTTTGACTCCATGTATGCCTATGCATCAGGTATGTGTAGTAGCCACCTAAACCACAAGAGGACATCAGATGTCCTGGAACTAGAGTGACAGAACAGATGGTGGCTAGCCAGGTGGGTGTTGGGAATTGAACCCTGGTCCTCTGGAAGAGCATCGATGCTTTGAATCATCAAGTCCTCTCTCCAGCTTCCAGTCTCCCACTTTTTATGAAACAGAAAACAGGTCTCCAAGCTCTTGTAACTCAGTTCACTGACTTTAACAAGTCAGAATGAACTAGTGATGTGCTCATCTCAAGCAGGCCTGCCTGGGAGCAGAGCAAATGAAAATGTGCAGCCTTCTGCAAAGGGTACTATGAGCCCTGCTCTCAAGTGTCTTTGGTGACTTGTCCATCTCTGAGCCTTTAGGACTTCATCTCAGGGAGTCTGTGACGTTGCACTTTCATTTTTCCTCTGCAATTTCAGACCCCCAAACTGATCCTGAATGCCAGGTCACTGTCTCACTCAGAAAGGAGCCTTAGCTCCTTACCCTTGCACCATGCTGTGCTGAATGTCCAGAAACGAATGTTTTCTACATGGATATTTATTTTCTCCCTTTTCAAGATTTTATGGTTATGAATATCCTCATCTTACAGGGAATACCAAGGAAGCAGCCAGCTTGGAATAGATCCCATGGGACAGAAGCCAAGTGTTGAAAGCATTTTCTTGTCTAGACTAGTGAATAAGCTGAAACTGTGGAGATGTGGAAAGCCAATGAGCAAGTGTATGGGGGCTGCAAGCCACAGAGGAGAACTCTCTGGTCCTGAAGGAACAGCCTAAGACAGCTGTCCGTAGCAGCAAGGTATTGAAGAACACTTAAGAGAAGTAAAGGGCTGGATGCTCAGAGGGAAAGCTAAGGAGAGGTCAGACAGCTGGGACAGAGGCATCTGCTCAGGGTATATGCAAGTTGAGAGATGTACAACATTAAACAAAACAAACAAACAGGAAGACAGGTGGATCCCACTGCCATCAACCGTAGATACAAAAGCCAGAAACACAAGTTTCAGATATGGGCCAACCACACATCTGTGCTTCTGATTGGGTAGCAAAAAAAGGATGGCAAATAAGGTGGGTCACGGGGAGACGTACAGCACATTCAAACACTGGGCATCAACCTTGTGAGCACTTTAATAAACTAGTTTTATTGAGTAAGTCATCTTTACCATAAACTAGATTTGCATCCTGCCACCCCAGTGCCCTGGTGTTGTGGCCTGATAAATGTAGCCCTGTTCCTGCCATAATATATACCTCATAAATCCACAGGTACCAGGATCAGCAGCTTCTGAAAAATCCCAGACACCATTTCCAACACGTCCTTGTGGAAGCCCTGCTTAATCTCAGAGAGTCCCTTCCCATGCAGAATGGGCATTCCATGAAAGCCCCAGAACAATGCTATTGTTGGTGTCTGAAAAAAAGCACACGTCACATGTGCAGGGTTTTTTTGCTACAAAACACTCTACTTTAGGAAATGGCATCATTAGAGTTTTCAGCAGAGCACAGAATGACATCACTTAAACATTAGAATACTGACTCTGCCTCTCTATCATAGCAGAAAAGTGACCAGTGACCACAGGGCATCGAGTAAACACCATCTCACGGTATGTGATGCTAAACTTAAAGGCTAACTTTAGAGTTTACAATGCTGGTTTTTATTGTAAAGCAAAATGTATTTTGACTCACAGATCCTTGTTTGTTTTAGCTGGAAAATAGCCTTGCTTCAGCTGTAGCTCCAAAGACTTTCTCATTAAACTCCAACCCATACTATACATACACATACACACATATACACATCAACATAATACATATACATACTGAATATATATGAGTAAGTGTATCCCACAGACAACTGACTATATACAAGCATATTTTATGTCTTTGTGTGTGTGTGTGTGTGTGTGTGTGTGTGTGTGTATCTCTGTCTATGAGAAGGTTCACATGCATATGATGAAAAAGTCATAGCATATACACAGAAATACACTAGTATGGTTCTGACCGCTGGCTATTTGATTTTTATAAATTTATCCAAAGAAAGTCGGAAACTAGATTGGCATTTCTGGGGGCAGAGGAATTTTTTTTAAATTAATCCATCGAGGTTAAAGATAAATTGCAGAAGAAGAAATGCAAATGATTGATTAACATATGAAAATTGCTCCATCTTTTGGATAATTAAAGGAAAATTAATAAAATGGAGCCAGTAATGAAATCCCATCATAGTCTCTTAACTTGGCATAGACTAATAAAAAAGAGTAATATTCAAAACTGGAAAGGCTGTAGTAAGACAGTTACTCTCCTCCATTAAAGAGACAAAAATGAATGTCCCTCCGTACATTTGAGACTCTGTTAGCAACCTTTAAAATGCTTATTTGATGCCTTCAGTGAGTATGAGCTTTGTTTTGATGTATTTTTACTGAAAGTCTACGGATAGCCCAAGACAAGAATATGATATTGCAGCAGCCCGAGGAAGATGGGCTCTGGAATGAGACGAGGCTTCATTCACAGTAGGAGAGCTCTGACGAAGGGTTAGTAGATAAAGTACTAGATTCTGGCAAGCATGAAGGCCTTGGTTTGGTCTGTAGCACTCATGTGAAAATTCTAGGCATGGTGATACAAACTTGTAATCCCAACACTAGGAAGGTAAAGAACAGCAGATCCCCAAAACTTGCTGGCAAGCCAGCCTAGCCTAAGCAACAAGCCCCAGTGAAGAAACGCTGCCTCAAAAAAACAAGATAAATGGTTCCTGAGGAAGAACCCCTGATGCTGGCCTATGATTTAGACACACACACACACACACACACACACACACACAGTGCAACAGTGCAAGAAGAAATGACCAATCCAGGAGGAGACTTCCTCAGAGTCTGCCATCTACAAGTTTGACCAGTTGCCCAGAGGAAAGATGAAAAGACCTATTTTGTAAATCTCTCATCGCAGGTGACATCAGAGTGAGAAAGGAAACTCTATACAGAAATTCGAGCAATCACAGGCCAGTAGGTATCTCTAACTAAAACAAAGAGAGTAAGGTAAAGTAAAAGCTGGCTCCATGAAGATACCGGGGCCTGAGTCAGAGAATTGGGCTGGCATTCTCTTGATGTTCCTTGAGAACTCTTAGCCCACGGAAACTAGCTCTCACCTGGAGACATACTACTTTGTAAATGGGCTTCTGGTGGCCGGATTTTACCCTCTACAGCTGCTCACCAGATGTCTCTGCAGGGTTCCTGGGCACCAAAGATGGGCACCACTAAATTATAGATGCCACTAACTTATGTGACACTGGACTCAGCATTTTTGTTTAAAAAAAAAAAAAAAAACAAATCTTCTCTGAAACAGATACAAACAACATTTTGTAGCATCTCTCCAAGCTCCCTGATATGCCCTCCTGAGGGTTACAATGGTTTTCCAATTTCCTTGATAGCAAGTTCAGCTTTATTAACAAGGTTCCTGGTTTCCTGGTGATGGTTGGGTGCTGTGGCCTTTGGATATCACACTTCAGGGTTTTTCCAAAATGTTTTCAGGGATCTCTTTTTTGAAGACACTTCACACCATCATCCCAGTGCTTATTAACCCAGCTTTCCAAAACATTAAAAAAAAAAAAAAAAAAAAAAAGGAATTTTTTGAAAGAAAAAGCTGAAATGGGAAAGACCTCAGCGGCACAAAACTTAATCAGGTGTCTCAGTTTGCTGAAATTTATTTCTGTATTTGTGCCTTCTAATCATAGGAGAAAGTGTATATTTCAGTGTATTCATCCAACAAAGGTTTACTGCACTCCTACCAAACTGAATTCTGGGTCCTGAGATGAAGCATTGAAGCGAGAAAATAACAATGCAGACTGGAGTAATCACTCAGTGGTTAAAAGCACTTACTGCTCTTGCCAAGGATCCAGGTTCTGATCCCAGCATCCGCATGGCAGCTCACAACCATCTGTAACTTCATTTTCACTGACATAACACCCTCTTCTGACCTCTGCAGGCAACAAGTACACACATACATGAAGGCGATGTCCTTAAATCTTTGGGGGTTAAAAGAGAAAAGTACCTTTCCTAGAGAGGTTTGTGATGGTTCGAATATGCTTGGCCCAGAAGATGTGGCCTTGTTAGAGTAGGTGTGGCCTTGTTGGAGGAAGTTTGTCATTGTGGGCATGGGCTTTAAGACCATTATTTTTTCTCCCTGGAAGCCAGTCTTCTGTTTGCCTTCGGAACAAGATACATGCCTGCCTGGATGCTGCCATGCTCCTGCCTTGATGATAATGGATTGAACCTCCGAACCTCTAAGCCAGCCCCACTTAAATGTAGTCCCCATAAGAGCTGCTTTGGTCATGGTTTCTGTTCACAGCAGTAAAACTCTAAGACAAGGTTCTTTGTGCTGACAAAGGAGGCAGGAGGTGACATGCAGAGCAAGTAGGTTGGCTTTAAGGACTGCTTGTCTCCCTTTCCACCTCTTCCCACCCTGTGACAGAAGCCAAAACCTCACTTGCTTGCATTTGCCAGACAAGGTCCTGAAAGTGACTGTAGTCTCAGTCGGGACCCATATAAAGGCACCAAGTGTGTCCTGGGAGCAATACAATTAGCTTCTGGGGGGCTTTTCAACAGGACTGGGATTGGCTTAGGGTCAGCTCGCGTACTGTACTATAGGTTGAATCCTGCAGCCCTTCCCCTGAGGAAAAAGGTCAGGATTACCACTCTAGCTAATTCTGTTAGGGTGACAAACACCATGACCAAAGCAACTTGGGAGAGAAAGGGGGTTTTTTGTTTGTTTGTTTTTTAACTTTAGGGGGTTTTTTGAATTTTGTTTTGCTTGGCTTATAGTCTATCTATTATTGAAGTTAAAGCAGGAGCTCAAGCAAGAGCTGACGGAGAAACCACGGAGGAACACAGCTCACTGGCTTATTCTCAGGCTTGCTCAGCTGCCTTTCTTATAAAACCCAGGCACCTCCCATCCACCCAGAGATCATACCGCTCATAGACAATGGAACCCTCCCACATCAATCATAAATCAAGGCAATCTCTCACAGATGTGTCCCCAGGCCAATCTGACTGAGGCAGTTCTTCAATTGAGACTCCTTCTTGGGTCCCACTAGGTTGTATTGAAATGAACCAGGACAATTACTAACTCACCAGCCACATCAGACCCTGAAGGAATAAGAGCCACAGTTTCCCACCCCCTTCCCCCACCAGCCAGCTATTTAGAAGAGTAAATTTCAAACACAAGTTAATGTTGGATACAGCACTTGATTAGTGAGGGATAATTATGAAAGGAGCACAAGAGAGTGAAGAATTTTGTGCCCATCACTCTCAGATTTATTAGGCGATATCTGATACACAAAGAACCTGAAAAAAAAATAAGTCTATAATCTGGTGAGTTTGGATATATGTATGCATTCAGGTTACCATCATCATGATCAGGGTCATAAAGAGACAGTCATCACTCCCAAACAGCTCTCTCTCTCTCTCTCTCTCTCTCTCTCTCTCTCTCTCTCTCTCTCTCTCTCTCTCTCTCTATCTCTCTCTCTCTCTCTCTCTCTCTGTGTGTGTGTGTGTGTGTGTGTGTGTATGTGTGTTTAAAACCTACTTAAGTAACAGTAACATTATAGCCATTGAAAAATTCCCATTTCAAACCCCATTCTCAGAAATCAGTCTCCATCTTCTGCTCCTAGATGTTGACACTGGTAGGTGTTCCATCTGAGAGAATTCTTGGGCTATGTATCCTTCTGTGAATGATATTTTCCTTAACGCGTCTTTCAAGTTTATGGGTACAAATGATAGAACAGAATTTCCTTTTTTTTTTTTTTTAATTTTTACTAAGGAAAAACTGTACTTATGATAATATGTAATGTGCTTTGATAAATGTGTACATTGTGGAGTAGCTGATTCAACCTAACGAGCACATGTGCTTCTTTTCTTCTTTTTTACCAGGGAGACTATTCCAACTGTGGTCCCTTAATGTTTTTTTTTAAGATATAAAACTATTATTTTTTATACTCAACATGACGTGAGCTCTTGAACCTGTTCATTTTTCTCTCTGATTTTGTTTCCTTTGCCTAAGACCTCCACTGCTTCCTGTCCCTTGGTCTGTGAGAACCTCTACAATTCTCTGCTTCTGTAAGTTCGACATTTGTAAATGCCACATATGAGCGAGAACATGGCGTGTTCCTCTTTCTATCCCTGGCTCATTTCGCTGCATTAGTTTCTCTAGTTTCATTCATTCATCCACCCACCTCCTTTATCCAAGCATCTTCTGATGGGCACAAGTTGATTTTAGAACTTGGCTGCCATCAATATCGCTGAAGTGAATACACGAGTATGGATAATCTCTTCAATGTGTCATACTTGCATCCTTTGGATGTAGACCCAGAAGTAGGATTATGGGTTACATGGTGTTCTACTCTTAATGTTTTGAAGGAATATATATATATATATATATATATATATATATATAATATTTATATATATATAATATTTATATATAAATTATATATAATTTATATTCCCACCCACATTTTGTGAAAGAATCCCATCATTTTCAAAACCATATTCTCATTTAGACTTTCTCCTTTTGATGCCATCCATTCCCAGCTGATATTTTGATTTTCTTTTACCTGATAAGTGGCGATGTTAAACCATTTAAATATACATATTGTCCATTTTTATGTCTTTGTTGAAGAAATGTTTGAGCCCTTTATGCATTTGTTTTAAGCTTTTAAGAATTGGGTGTAGGGGCTCCTTATACATTTCAGAAATTAAGCCCTTAGGAGATGCAAACTTGAAAAATACTTTCTGCAAGCCCATAGGTTACCTTTTCATTCTGCTGGCTGTTTCCCTTGCTGTGGTGAAGATTTTAAAGTGATGGGCTTCCACTTGGCTCTGATTCTAATCATTGGTGTGATTTTGATGTCATATTCAAGAAATTGTTGCTAAAATAAACGTCAGGAAATTTGCTCTGTCTTATTCTAAAGGCTTATGATTTAGACTTTCTCTTTCTCTCTCTCTCTCTCTCTCTCTCTCTCTCTCTCTCTCTCTCTCTCTCTCTCGTGTGTGTGTGTGTGTGTGTGTGTGTGTATGTACATGTGCTTGCATATGGATTGCATGATTGCATCCATGCAAGTATTGTGGGTTTATTACAGGCCTGTACACACAAAGGCCAAAGGAGGACCATCAGATTTCTCCCCCTATTAACTCTCAACATCATTCCCTTGAGATAATATCTCTCAAAACAAAAGCTCATTTTAGCTAGGCTAACTGGCCAGTGAGCTCCCAGGGTCTCACCCCCTTAACACTGGAGGAGAGGCATGCTCAGCTCTGCCCAACCTTCTCTGTGGATGCTGTGGATTCAAACTCAGGTTTACAAGCTTGTGCAGTAAGCACTTTTACCCCTGAGTCATCTCCCTAGCACTTGGCTTTGAGTTTTAAATTTAAGTTTTCACCCATTTTTGTTTTGACTTATCTGTGTGACTGTGAAATAAGAGTCCAGTTGCATTCTTTTGTCTATAGATGTCAAGTTTTTCACTTAAAAAGATTATGCTTTCTCCTATGGAAATTAACTGATCACATATCTGAGAATTAACTGCATCAATTCTGTTTAAAGAGTCACTTGTGATGCCAGTGCCACCCTGTTTTGCACACTGTAGCTTTGTGGTCTATTTTAAAATCAGGAAGGACGCTCCTAATTTTGTTTTCTTTATTTAAAATGCTTCAGCTACTCAGGTCTTTTGTGGTTTCATATTATTTCCTATTTCCGCACAAAGAAATTTTAGGGATCTCACAGAGATTGCTTTGAACCTGTAGATTTTTTCCAATAGCATATGGGTATTTTAACATTGTCTCTAGACAGCAGAAATTATTGTGTTTTGTTTTGTTTTTTATTGCTTTGGGATTTTTTGTGTTTAATTTTTTTATCAAATATTGACACTTTTACTCAAATATTTCTGGATACTCTAGTTAAAGAATTTACACAGGATAAAAAAAATAAGAGTTATCCAAGTCATAAAAGAAGTAAAATTATCTCCATTTATAGGTATCAAGATTGTGTGTGTTTAGACCCTTAAAGGCTCCATTTTAAAAATATGTTACATTTAACAAACAATTTTAGTAAATTATAGAATATAAAATCAACTTTAAAAATCAGTTGTTTCTAAATGCCAATAATTAACTGTCTGGAAAGGAAATTGAGAGAGAGAGAGAGAGAGAGAGAGAGAGAGAGAGAGAGAGAGAGAGAGAAACTATCACAGCAACGAAAAGAATGGTTCAGGAACAAGCCCAGCTAAAGAAGTTAAGCATAGATTTTGAAGGTCAGACTTTATTTGATAGATAATAGGGAATCAAAGAAGGCTTTGAGCAGTCTCTGAGGGGAAAAAAAGAGAAATATTATTTGAGAGGCTGACTCACATGTGAATATGTACCAGAGGTAGATGGGCCCAGAAGACTCTTTAAAGTGAGTGATAAAAAGCTGAGCATGAACTGAGAAAGGAAGCCTGGCCTGGTAGTACTGGCTGATACTCTCAGATACCTGAGAGGCTGAGACAGGAGAAGCCCAAGTTCAAGGTCTGTCTAGACTACAGTGAGTTCAAAGCCAGCTTGGTCAACTTAGTAAGACCCTATGTCTAAATAAAAAGTGAAGAGTGCTGGGGATACAAAGTAGTCGCCAGGCACATGTGATGCCCCCAGCTCACGTTCCAGTAGAATTAAACGTTTTTGAGGAGGAAAATGGGAAGATGAACATGGAAAGACGAGTACATGTATTGCCAAGGTAGAAAGAACAGGAACATAACAGCAACTGACAGACAAAAAGAGACATTGGAAGTGTTTTTATTTTAAAGTATCTAGAAAGGACAGCCATGGAATGAAAGGAAATTGGGAAACTGAGACTTTCTTGCCCAGAAGCCTGTCACAGCGTCCAAACTAGTACATCCTTCCCAAAGATGGCCCTGATTCCTCCAGGTGGGTTATCAACATGCTACCTAGGATGAAAGAATTTGATAGTAAAACTGAGGCATGAGCCACAGACTCAACACAAGAAGCTCAGCTCCTCTATCGAGCATAACAGAAAATGAATGGGTCCTGAGTGCTACTACCCAACACCCTTCTGGTCGTCAGCCACTTCCATGGTCAGGCTTAGAAGGGAGTCAGCGTTCTAGTGATTGATGTCAGTCTGTTCTCCTTCAAAAGCTAGACTAGTCCTTTGATGTCATTTCCTGAAGAAGCTGGAGCTTCCTGGGTTCTGAAAAACAATATTCATGACAGAATATCAAGAGTTTTATTTCACTTGCTGTACTAGTGAATTTAAGGCATTCATGTCGGGGTGCTCAGAGGGCTGTGAGACCTAGTTTTTCAAAGATCAGGCCCAGTAAGGAAATGTGGAGACCACCCACATGAAGGTCTTTCTTGAAATCCAAACACAAGACTAATAACAGACTGAAGCAAAGGAAAAGGAGACAGAGGCATAGAAGGGGAGACTTACTTTCAAGTGAGTGAAAGAGGAAGAAAGGGGCACGAGAGCTTAGATGTGGCACGGCAGACAGCTTGAAGAGTTCACATAGGCCATGGAAGGCGGAGAAGGAAGAATGATAGATTTCGAGACTGATATGAGTCTGGCAGGTCTGGAAATTTGCATGTCTCTAACCATTTTCAGTGGAGGTTTCAATAGAATGTTTTATGAGGAGGAAAGGGGTTAGGTTTTGAAAGACCTAAGGATACAAGTCACTTTAAGAACTTTTGGGATGGGTGGGGCAGTAGGCAGCATAAAATTTAGTCTAGCTGTGTCTTCAAGCCGCCATTGAGAACATGCTCAATCTTTAAGGTACTGGCATTGTCTCGAGCAGTCACAGTGGAGTGTACATATGATTGTGACAGGAGCAAGAATCAAATAAGTTAACATTTGTTAAGAATTGATTAAGCACCCTTCACTAATCAAATTCCCTCCCCAATCAGATTGCCACTATTTCCCGATTTCACACTCAGAGAAACTGAGGCACAAATATAATGACTTGCACAGGCAGGCTCATGCAGCTAGAAATAGCAGAGCCAGCTTGAGCTCAAGTGATCTGGACCCAGAATTCATGACAATGTGTAGACTAGAGGACTGGTCATCAAACCACAGTCCTGCATAGGACTACTATGCCATGAACCTGGGGTAGGAGTGGAGTTACTATTTGTACATGGTTGGAATAGTATTTCATGTTGCAAAACAAATTTTATTGGGCAAAATAAATGAGAGGAGAAGAAAAGGCATTAGGTTGGGAGGCAGTGAGAGGGGGAAAGGTTCAAGTTAGTTTTCAGGCCAAGACCTTGAACCATCAGGAAAGGAAAAGCTCTGTTGCAAGGGAGACCCCGTACAGAAGGCAGACATCACCTGGAGGAAGAACACAGATGCTTTTCAGCTGCTCGGCTGCCCATAGCAAGATGTCTCACCCAAGTTGCTTTCTTTCAATGAAGAACCTTCTCCTCTGCAAGTACAAAGTGTCAGCCACGTGTTTGAGGACCTCATGGAAAAGCTAAGAACAAGTTATTTTCTAAACACTCAGACTCCAAGGAACATCGGAAGTGCACCGTTGGCATGGGAACCAAGAAGCTTGAGGGACTCGATTTTCAAACTTCGTTTTTACATCTCCATTTGCATTTTGTGTGGGTGTGGATGCTAATGGTAACACTTAGGCCAATAGGAGGACCAAAACATACTGTCTTTAATGAAGTTCCTGATACTTCCTTCACTAGCTAATCAGCACTTGCGTTCTGGTACACTAAATGTATTTACACTTAATACATTTTCCATTGCAATGATACTTATAAGTGCAGCTCTGTGACAGCTTTGCTGCTGAGGGCTGCTGCTGAGGGCTGCTGCTGGGGGCTCCATTCTGTGTATACAGTGGCATCAATGGTACAAAGGAGCGTGTGGTGCCACATGCATACACACGCCCTCCTCAGGCAGCCTGACTCTCAACTAACATATCAGTTTCTTACTTCTGGGGCCAATAGTGATTTACTTAAAGTGATGAATCACTCTCACTAAATTAAGGTTGGCCAACTTCATGAGACTTTATATTAGCCAGTGCCTATTGATATAGATTTTATTGATTGCCAATTTCAGTTAATACAAACCTTGAGCATCAGGAATTCTGGCTTACCTCACTAACAGTATAGGAGCCAGCAGGCAGACAGCACTGTTAGTGTGTTCCTTGATAACTAGGACTATGCCAGAGGGATCGGTCTCATTTTTTGATACACTGTAGTCTACAATTATTGACATCTTTAAGTTCCCCATGTGCACCTTGTGCTCAGAGAGGGAGGACTCTCCGATCTGGATTTGGCCATGGGAAATGCTGAGGTAGCATGGTCCCTAAGGCTTCCTTTCATGCAAATCCATAGTATATTGGGAAACAGAGATCAATGGGTCACAGCTTGGCTTCTCTGTCTGGTGAACAAAACTGTGAAATTTTGTGGCCTTTCCTTGAGTATGGGTCACATAAACTCCTTACTTGGAACTGTACCACCTCCCTGCCCCCAGCATTCTTTAGCCCTTTCAGAAAATCCAGTGGAACCCAATGCCTTGTCATTTCTATTACTTTGTGCTTGTTTCCCACGAGACTCAGAGGTACCCAAGAGTGAGACTGTGCTTTTCTGATTCCTACTTCTGCACTGCTTAGCACAATGCATGACACATGGGTGATGTTCAGAAGAGATTTAAGAAATTGATGTGTGAGGGGTGGAGTGAGTGCTCAGGAGCTGCAAATGATGGAGAGAAGACAGGTGAAGCTGTGAATTTTCTAGGTTTTGTTTCAGTGAAGGCTGAATCTCCCCCACCCCCATCCCCAGTTCCTATGTTATGTCTGAGAAGTAGAAAACCTGTTCTTTGTTTTTCAGATTTATAGACTTGAAGGAAAGAATTTACTCAAGACAACCAGACAAAGTCTGCAGTTCAGCTCCCTTCTCTCCAGATGGGGCTTGGCTCAAATCCATCCCAGGCCCTGGAAATGAGAGACATTCTGACAATTTCTATACTCTAAATTTACAAATATTATACAGGAAGCACCCACAAATATCTACTGACTGATAGGCATCTGATTAAAATAAAAAGTTTCCTGCGAGTGGCCAGATTTTGGCTGGTCACTTTGGATAACATGAGCCAGATGCTTTGGGATAACCATCGTTTATTCTACATGGCAGCATCCCTTTAAAACACCACCGAAATTAGCTGTTATCAGCATCATCAAAGCATTCTTTCTTTCCTACTATATATCCAGACCTATCAACCCCTACATGACCTAAACTCACTCATGGCTCTTCTCACGCCAGGTTAAAACACTCTGTACAAAGGGGAGGGTTACAGGCAACAATGTATTTAGCATGTGGGATTCTCAGGTGTCTTCATATTTAAATTATAAGAAGGGAAAGCATGGAAGAGAAGAAACAGGCAGCAGAAAATGTATGTGATAACCGACAGCAGGTTCAGATGACCCCATAGGGAGCAATAGTGTTAGAATGACCCTCTAACACCAGCCTGAGTTGAAACATTCTTATCAGTTCTTTTATAGACCCTATCAAGGAGAGATATTACCTTAACAAGCTGCCTTTCAGCTATCCTTAAATAGGCTGACAATCTCTAAAATGTCTCTGCACAATTCTACTTCCCGCATTTGAAAAAAAAAAAAAAAAAAAAAAAAAAAAAAAAAAAAAAAAAAAAACAGGTCCACCTTGAAGGGAAACTTCAGTAGTATGTTCTACCATCTCCCACACCGTGGTAAAGAGCTATGCCTCCTGGTGTAGGGAAGCAATGTGGCCTCCCACCAAAGTCACCCAATCAAGAACAAAGATGCGTGCTTGCTGAATACTGCAGATTCAGAAAAGTGCTTTTGCTTTCCAGAAGCCCCTTCTTAATCCTTGTCTGGGTGAATCAAGTGGAGTCAGTGGAGTCTGGGCCTCTTCCCTGTCAGGTTATCTACTGAGATTAGGGTTGGATTCTGAGCTTCCTTCCGCTTCCTGGGGACCACAACTCATCATTAGTTTTCATTCAGCCATGAACCGACTTCATCCTACTTGCGCTCCACCATAAGTAGATGAAGCAAAGGAGCGCATGAACGTGCCCACTTGCCATTGGCTTCCGTACTCCCCACGCTTTTAAGTTTCCTACTGTGCCAGCTTTTGACAGGTAGCAAGATCAATTGCCTCCAAACAGAGCTCACTTCATCAAGATAACTAGAAGCCTCTGGATCCCAGGTCAAACTACTGTTCACCCTATCTCCTCCCTGGCAGTAACTCATCTTAGATAGGATACACCTTCGTGGCAGATGTGCCTGAAAGAAAAGTTGCAAGAGATCCTAGGGGGCTTGCAGTGGCAGGCGTGCGAGACTGAGAATAACTTACGGATGTAATAACCCTAAAATATCAGTTAGCAACTTGGAGAAATGCAAATCTGTTAGCTGATGCCACTTTTTGTCCACTCGGTTCTCCCTTTGCCTATTCTGTCTGTAGGCATTGGCAAGCACCTGCTTTAGGACAATCTTTGTGTCGCTGAGGACACAAAGCCCAGGAGGCTTAGATGATAACGCATATGTGGTCTTCCCCCCTTTATCTTATGAAAATGGAAATTTTGCCTTATTCCTATCGACTTCCCCATATAGGGAGGTACCCTGGAGGGACCCACTGTTCTTTCTCCACCGTCTTTGCTCTGCCCTTACAAAAAAGATTACAAAACCTTTCTTATTGGTTAGTCTAAATTCCATGTGTGACATTTCCCTCGCAAGCAGAGATACTGTCCAGAAGAATATCCCTCTCCTCTTTGACCTCCAGGTCCTTATGTCCTACATCCTCCTTTTCATTCCTGCTTCTCCATCACAGCCAGACTAGGGAAGATGCCTGCTTAGCCTTGTCAGCTCTACTCTGCACCCTCATTCTCCTCTTTACCCTCCAATGACTGGAGTGGCTAATGTAGGCAGCCATCCTGTCTCACAAGGTTGAATGGCTATAAGAGTTCAGAGTCCATTCTGCAAACCATGATGCATAGCTTTTAATTTCTCTCTCATTTGCCTATCTTGAGGTGGAAACGTAGGATAACAAGAAAAGGATGCCAGTCCAGCCCAGATACGAGCCACACACTTCAACACAGTTACCACAGTCCAGGTTTGTGCATTTTATAGCATCATTAAAGCAACTAAAGAGATCCTCATGTAGCAGCCTCTTCTTTGTGTATATATTCTCTAATGATCAGAACCTTGAATGAGAAAAATAAAGGAGTGGGGATTTTTTTTTTTATGCCCCATCTCTTGAAGAAAATATAGTTTCTGCCATCCTGGAATTTATGGTCTGATTGTAAAACATAAAGATATGATAAAAATATACACAGAAAAATAATCTACGCAACCCAGCATGGGAGAGGTCAGGGATGGTTTTTTGGAACGGTGCATACAGAAAAGAGTTCGAGTGATAACGAAGTTATAATTAGGAAGGTACAAGCTAGTGCTCAGGGGCCACCATGTCATGGTGTAGGGGAAGGGCACCGGCCGTCAGAGCTGCTGTATGGCTTGCATCCAGTCAGGTTACGTTCATGAGACACCTGCACAGCGTGGGGACAAAGTGCACAAGCTCTTCTCTGATCTCTCGCTCCAGATTTGTGAAAGTGCACTGCAGCATCAAGCAGTTGTAGTCACCTGTGGGCTTAATTGGCTCTTGAATATTCAAAAATAGATTTGACATGAGCTTCCTCCAAAAGTATTTGTTTGTTTGTTTGTTTGTTTGTTTAAAGAAAGGGATGTCAAGTCAAGCCAGGACCATGCATTCTTTATGCTGGGATGGTTCTGAGCTCTGGGGGAGATAGAGGAGCTAAGAGAGGCCCTGTGAACAACCACTAACAGCCTGGCCACTGTCACCTCTCCTTTTACTTCCTGTCCTGGTATTTAATTAACCTACATGTATCCAATGTGGCCTTCTTGAGCTTACCCTTTAAACTAGCCCTACTACAAAGAATGCCACATGCAAATATACTTTCAATAGATTCCAGGCTCTGTCTGATAAAACCCAACTTCTTTACAAAGTGTTGCAGGCTGTGTTATTCTCCAGGTACAGACCATAAGACAAAATACAGCATGTGGGGAAATATCTGAAGGAAAAATGGGTTAAACAGATGTTGAGCATCGTCAAGTCTCAAGAGAGGTGTCAGGCACATATTGGGGAAACCTGACAGATCCGATCATATTTGACCAGAGGATCAAAGGATTCATAAGGTTGTGTCAAAAAGTCTTACAAGCATGCTCCCCAAATGGAGCACAACTCTTTTTAAGCCAAATCTTGACAGGAGTGCAGGGAGAGACAGCTCAGGTCTCTGGCAGGAGCATTCTCAGCTGTTGAGAAAACAAAATCATCAGTCCTGAAGGAAGCACTGAGTGGTGCATCAGAGCACTGGATACATAACATTCAATAATTGTTATGGTTTTGTATCCCCCCTCCAACTGTATTTATTTTCAAGAGATGCTATAAAAAAAGTACCGCAGGTGGGTGTCTCAAACAACAAAAATTCAGTTTCACACAGTTATGGAAACCAAAACTCCAAGATAAAGAAAAAGGAATGGGTTACTCTGAGAACACCCCTCTTGGCTTGGAGATGGCCATCCATTCTGTCTTCACACAGTGCTCCTTCTGAATGCACCCGTGTCCTAGCCTCCTCTTCCTGCAGGAGCACCAGTCATACTGAATTAGTGTCCACTCATTTCTGCAATGTTTTGCTCTAGTTACTTTTTTTTTAAAGGTCTGTTTTAAGCACAGTCACATCCTGAGACACTGTGGATTGGGACATCAACATATAGATTTCGAGAGCTTCAATTTATCTACCTGCTTCTTGTCAGTTTCACTTAGCTCTTCCCTCACCACATATTATCCAATAATATCAAACCACTGATTCTCACCTCTAAGCTTAGAATTTTATTTGATTACTTTGATTGTCAAATCTTTGGGCATATAATGTTTATAGATTCTGTCTCTGTGGACTTAGTAAGACATTTGCTTCAGAATCTGGCACAAACCATGGTGCTGTATCTGGGAACACAAGTTGCCTTTCCCCAGATAACTCTGGCTTTGATTGGCTTGCTGCTAACAGATTTTGTGTTATCCTTTGCTTTGTACACATAAGCATATCTCTTGTCCAAAGCAAATTCGTTTTCACGTCGGGCATAAATATCTTCAAGAAAATCTGCCTGTGCCTTCTGGTTTAAAAAATTCATGCCAGCAGAAGTGACCTGGGGACAAAACCTTTCCATATGTAATTGTCATTTTAAAGTCCAGATTCCAGTAGGCCCCTGTGGCCTCTTATATGGAAGGAGAGCTCTACCTGGTTGTTTCTGGAACATGTGTGCTGGCCTATATCTCTACGGTTTGCACATTCTCTGCCACAAATGCCTTCATTTGTCAGTGACCAATGTCTTCTTCTAAACTGTCTCTCTCTGGAACCTCTTCAGCAGCACCTTGTATATTTGGATCTTCTCCTTCCACAGAGGACCAGATGTTACAGGAACTCTATGTATGTAGCAGACATCTAACTTTTGCAGGGGCTCATTGACAGTTAGTAGGATGATGTATTTATCAGTAGTTCTGTTATGGTCATGACCTGAATTCTCTCAATAGATGAGATTTCAGTATTCCCATTCATTGGAGTCTGGGGGTATATTTGGTTTTTATAGCAAAGAAGAGTTACTAAGATTGCAGATGTAAGGCTAAGAAGGTATCCCACTGCTTACTATGTAGACATGAAGACCTGGGTTCATATCCCTAGCACCAACATAAACAATCCAAGCACAGTGGCATGCATCTATAACCAGTTGCTGGGGAGGTACTAACAGGCAAGCTCTGGGAGCTCTCTGGCCATTCAGTCTGGCCAAAATACTAAATTTCAGGTTCAATGAGAGATTGTATCTCAAAAACTAAGGTAAAGAGTAATCAAGGAAGGTACTGGACATGGATCACTGGCCTATAAATACACACAAATGGGAGATTGCAAGTAAATTAACAGTGCTAGTAAGACAAACATATAGGTTATTCTGAATTATTCAGAAGGATCCAGGGTCATCAGAGAAGTCATCACTGATAACTGGATATTAGCCCAAAAGCTCGAAATGCCTAAGATACAACTCACAGGCCACATAAAGCTCATGAAGAAGGAAGACCAAAGTGGGTGCTTCGGTCCTTCTTAAAAAGACTAACAAAATACTCATGGGAGCAAATATGGAGACAAAGTATGGGACAGAAACTGGAGGAGGGGCTGTACAGAAACTGTTTCACCTGGGTATCCATCCCATGTGCAGTCACCAAAGGCAGACACTGATGTGGATGCCAGAAATTACATGCTGACAGGAGCCTGATATAGCTGTCTCCTTAGAGGCCTGGCATATACAGAGGCAGATACTCACAGCTAACAACTGAACTAATCATGGGGCTCCCAATGGAGGAGTGAGAGAGAGAAAAGACTGAAGGAGCTGAAGGGTTTGTGGCCCCATGGGGAGAGCAACAATACCAACCAACTAGAGTTCCCAGGGTCTAAACCACCAGCCTGGGAGCACATAGGGAGAGGGACCCATGGTTCTAGCTGTATATGTAGGGGAGGATGGCCTTGTCGGGCATCAGTAGGAGAGGAGGTCAGTGGGAGAGGAGGTCAGTGGGAGAGGAGGTCCTTTGTCTCATGAAGGCTGGATGCCCCAGTGTGGGGGAATTCAAAGGCAGGGAAGTAGGAGTGGGTGGGGACACATCCTCATAGAAGCATGAGAAGGAGGAGTGGGATAGGGGGTTTCTGGGTGTGTGTGTGGGAAATGGGGAAAGGGGATAACATCTGAAATGTAAATAAAATATCCAATAAAAAGTAGTTTCAAAAGAAAGTAGAAAGAAGCAGGAGCCTTAAGGCAGAGCTCTCTCAGATTTTACACTGCCATGAGAGAAGAACAAAAGGCCAAAGAGATGCAATATTGTTGGCTTTGAAGATGGGGTTCCAGTGTAGGTAAGGACTGTGTGCACCCTCAGAAAGCTGGGAGAGTAAATGCACTCTCTCCTGAAACCTCTGAAGAGAACTCAGCCCTGCTCATAGCTTGGTTTTGGTTTTATCCCAGTGAAACCTCCAATACATACAAATACATACAATGCATACAACGGGTGAGGCAATAAGTAAGACCCATTTTAAGCCCCCTAATTTCAACTAACTCTCTCTCTCTCTCTCTCTCTCTCTCTCTATATATATATATATATATATATATATATATATATATATATATATATGTTTGTGGTGTGTGAGAGTATGTGGTATGTGTATGTGCAAGTGTGGTATGTGTATGAGTATATCTCTGGTGTGTGTGTGTGTGTGTGTGCATGTGTGTGCATGGGGGGTTGTGCTCATGATTCTAAATAAACCATTTTGTCCACTGCCTTCATGATGTAATAGCTTCATCTGCTCTAGGAAGGGCTACCACACTCACCAACATTTGCAACTTTTCATGCTTTATGGTTCTAAGCTTTGAGAAGCCCATGAGAATGCATAGGGCCATTTTCTCTTTTCTGCCGATTTTTAAATAATTTATTAAATTTGTTCAGACAATGAATTTGTTCAGAATAATGAATTCTGGTAGATCACACCCTCCACCTCTCCTCTCTCCTGTGACACCCCATATTCTTCCTGCAACTTTCTTTTTTTTTTTTTTAATTCCACACTACTTTATAACCCCTTAAGTTTAATCAGGACCTACTTGTGATCATGAGTTTGAAACTGTCCACTGAACCCTGCCAGACTCACCTGTATGTGCAAGAATGATCACAATGACCTCCTCTCCCTCAGAATCCACTGGTAGTCAATTATCTAGTTCAGGGACCCCCTCATCCATGAATAAAAATGACAGACTCAGCTGCACATCTGCTACATATGTGTGGGAAGGCCTAGGTCCAGCTGGCGTATGTTCTTTGGTTGGTGGTTTAGACTTTGAGAGCCCCAAGGAGCAAGGTTAGTTGACTCTATTGGTCTTCCTGTGGAGTCCCTATCCCCTTCAGGGTCTGCAATCCTTCCTCCTATTCATCCATAAGAGTGCCCAGTCTTCATTTACTGTTTGACTGTGTGTGTCTGTATCTGCCTGAGTCAGCTGCTGGGTGGAGCCTCTCAGAGGACAACAAGCATAACAGAATATCATTAATAGTGTTAGGGATTGGTGCTTGTCCATGAAATAGATCTCAAGTTGGAATACCCAGGTCAGGGGCCCCACCTGGTCAGAGGAGAAAGGGATGGGGGATGGGGGATGGGGGGGTATGAGGGATGGGGGATGGGGGATGGGGAATGGGGGATGGGGGTGGGGGAAGGACTGTGGGAGGGGGTATCCTGGAGAGAGGCAGTAAATGGGATGTAAAGTGAATAAGTAAAAAATAAAACTAAATTTAAAAAAAAAACTGACAGACCCAGTATAGGCAACCACAGGTGCTGAGAGAGCATGCTTGCAATGGCTGCGAGAACCTTTAAGTGCATTAGGCACTTGGAAAACTTTATTGAGGGAACTTTCCCTGGGCATGCTATAATACAAGCAATGCAATTTTACAGTGAAACGTACCTCAGTTTGCTCACAGTCTACAGAATAGATAAGAGCTGCACAGAGCAAACAGGTGCATTCATAAGAGGGTGATTTCTCCTAACAGGGAGATGTTAGATTACTGATAAAATCATCTGACAAAGCAACCAATCTCATAGGGATTCTCCAGCTGGCTATGAGCTATACAACCCTACCAAAGAAGCATGATCCTTTTCTCTGATCCACTTAAGAGAGATACTGCAGAAAGCAAGCTGGAACTAAGCATCATTTAGAAGGCAAGCGATTCTTGTGGAGATACATCATGGGAATTCATGATGGTGGCACTCTGCTGGAGGTGGACCTCAGGAGAGCTAATCACGAAAACTCTTACAAGATGAGCGTGAGTACACAGTAAACCAACACCTGAACACAGATCTTGAATGGAAGAGAATAGAAGAACAATGCCAACGAGCTGGGGCACACTCCAGACTCTGGGGAGGATAGCGGGCACTGTGGAGCTGTGGTGGCTTAAATAAGAATGGCCCTCACAAGCTCATGCACTTGAGTGCTTGGTCACCAGGGAGTGAAACTACTTGAGAGAATTAGGAGGTGTGGATTTATTGGAGGAAGTATGTCATTGGGGATTTGATGTTTTAAAAGTTCATGCCAGACCAAGGTTCATTCTCTCTCTCTCTCTCTCTCTCTCTCTCTCTCTCTCTCTCTCTCTCTCTCTCTTTCTCTCTCCTTATGGATCAGGATGCAGCTCTCAGCTATTTCTCCACCACCCCAGCCTGCTGCCATGCTCTCTTCCATGATGGTAATGGGCTAAGCCTCTGAAACTGTAAGACTGTAAGCAAGACTTCAATTAAATGTTTCCTTTTCTAAGAGTTGCCTTGGCCCTGGTGTCTTCTCACAGCAATAGAACAATGACAGATTTTGAGCAAAACAAAACAAGATGAGGATTTGGCATCTAAAATGAGTATGGCTGTGAACGAGGTAAAGACAAAAGAGAAGAGCTCACTGGGCAATCATGAGTTCTGGCTCAGGAGCTAGGTCAACTTTTTCACCACTCCCGGCTTACAGAGTCTGAGAGATCAGATGTGGTTTCTACATGAACACTGATAATATTGTGTCCTTCATTCACTTAATCGACACTAAAGCCAAAAGGATAGCATATTGATTTTCTTTTTTTCAAAAAACTAAGGAAAAAAATAACACTGGGAATGGATTATAAAACTTCATCCCAACCATCCAAGTGCTCCTCTTAAAAGCAGAGAGGAAGAGCATAAACACTGAGGAATTGTCCATCTGACTTTCTATTAAGGGCCTGAGATATTAATGGTGTTTTAATAACAACGCAACATCTATCACATCCACTCTTAAAGCCTATCATCAAAGAGTAGGTCATGGCTTATAAATTGAAGAAGGATAGAAATAAATCCAGCAAGCTGGATCGACAGAGCTCTTTTCATTGTCTGTTTGTGTGCATGTTGGGGTGTGTGTGTGTGTGTGTGTGTGTGTTGTGTGCTTGCTCATTCACCTTTACATAGACCAGAAGACAACCTTGGGTATTCTTTAGGCATTCTCTACCTTGTTCTGTGAGATACGGGTCTCTTATTAGCCTTGAACACACCTAGTAGGGTGGATGGCCAGTGAGCCATTGGGATCCACCTGTCTGCAGTTCTCAACACTAGGATAACAAGTACTAGCCACCATAGCCAGTTTTTTCATGGGTTCTGAGCATCAAACTCTGAGCTTCATGCCTGCACAGGGAACACGCTGCTGCTAAGCTATCTCTCCGGTCTAAGCTCCTTGCATTTTGCATGGAGTCTCCTCCTGCATTATGTCATTGGACTAAGGAACTCTGTGAGATTTTTATCATAAAGATTTGAAGACAAGATGCTAGTGCCAGGTAGCCTCACTAGACACTTTATGTTCTTTCCACACAATTGTAATGCTTTCTGTGTCCAGACAAATGGACATTTTCTCCAGAGTATGTGAGAAAAAAAATGCCACGTGGTGCCACATAGTATACAGTCTAAATGGAAACTGTAGCTTGTCCTTTGCTACTTTGTGGGTCCATTTTTCCCACCCTTCTGGTGCCTTTTCTTCCATCGTTTCAACCCCTTAACACTAGATAGGAGAGAAAAAAGGGGTAGAAAGGAAAGGGGGTGATGCTATAATTAGGCTACTTCCTGATGATCAGGGTTGAATTCTTTGAGGCACATTTATCTTCACTGTCAGGATATCTAATTTTTTTGTTTATTCTTTGTGCATGACTACTCAACAAACCATGCCCAACAACAACCAAGAGCAGCCAACAGCAAACTATCAACAACCAACCTTCGGGGCTCTAGCATTTATATAACCCTTTAAAAAATCCCCAGAATTCTAAACATCACACAGTCACAGAAACTATCTGCAGCTGGCACAATCAAGCCCTTGCTAGAGCATGAGGCAAAACACAGTCAGCTGCTTTGGACAATCTGAAGCAGCCCCATATCCCACACCTGAGATAAAGAAGAAAACATATTGTTATAATATTTCTGTGTTTTTATAAAGAAACCAACGTTCTCACTTCAAGAAACACCCAAAAAAACCAAAGCATAACATTCAGCTCCCAAATAGCCAAAGGCATGTCAGCCCCAGAGACCTGATTCCAGGTGCAGAAATTCTGAAACGGGCATGTTACTGAAAAATATCATCCTGGATCACCCAGAAGCATCTCTGGCATGAGAAATGTTAACCCCCTCTCCTGGGATTGTAACATGTCACTGACTATTTTAGACCTGGTCCAATCCATTTTGCAAGTGTAAACAAGTGTGAGATTCTGTCTTAAGAGAACTAGAGACCTGAATGACAGAGAAGGCTGTCCTTTGGTCTCCACATGCATGAGAACACACCTGCACCTGAACGTACACACACACACACACACACACACACACACACACACACACACACCAGGAAATGTTATGAGATTCAAGGAGAGGATCTGTAAAGCAATTATCTTTGTGCTTAGCATCATTGTGGTGGCTATTTGTATCACCTCCCCTCTCCTTCCATGCTCTGAGACATGTAATCACCTAAGAAGCAGCTTCTGGCTCTAAAAGTCATAAATTCAACTTCTGACTACAGCCCATTTCTTCACAGCCCCCTTAATCATGTGGCATCTTTGATTTGACTTTATCATGATGTCCATCCCTTTGAGCTGTTCTCCTAACACATCAGTTCCCAGATTAATCCTCCCTTCATTCCACCATCGTAATCCATCACTTTAATCGGTCTCTAGGTTTTTGCTCTACAGCTACTCTGTCACACTGCTTAGCCAGCCCAAATCATCTGCCACTGTTCCTGCCTCACTAGTCTCTACCCCATGGTAAGGAAAACAACACAGATATTCCCTGTCCCAGCTGTGACACTGGCACATCTTGTTACCCAAGCATATCTCCTCCATTGCTCTAGATAGATCTATGCTGTCTCTAAGACCCCAGCTCCATCATCTCTCCCAGCCTCATAGCAGAAGGCCTTGCATTCCATTACAAAGTGATGAGCAAAGATTTGGTTATAAACTCTCAGTATTCAGATTCATTACTGGACACATTTAGAAGCCCCCAGATCTCTTCTTGCTTCAGAGGAAGACGTGTCTGCTCTGCTCTCTCCTCTGGACCAATGTATCCCTCTAGGGTGGTGCTTGCTCCCCAGTTGTTACATACGCATTCTGAATTGTCAGGCTTCATCTCACCAAAGATCGATGCGAGTATGTTCAGAGTCCCCATACCTCAAAACTGAAAATGAATGCCCTTCTCCTCTGTCTTTTGGCCAGCTCCTTGTAATACTGGTTTCTTGTCTTTCCTCCCATTGCCTACCACTGCCCCTTGCCGTCTTCCTTCCCTTGAACTTATTCCAAGTTCAGTGAGTAAAACATGGAGTTGCATATGACTCCCTTCCTTTAATTCATCCATCCAGTAATTCAAATGGACATCCATCCTTACTATATTGAATGAATACTTTAAATACTACCCATATCTCCATCTACCAGTAATGTGGTCTGGCCTTGCAAATTTATCCAGAGACACCTAATTTTTAGCTTTATTCTATGGCCATAAAAATTAAAAAATAAGAATTAAAAAAGCATAAAATGGATATGTTCTTGCTCTTTCTTGGTATTTTAAAATGGTCCCACTACATCACAAGAACTAGTCCTTATGACCTGATTATAGTGAGCATGGCTGCCATAACACCTGCTACCAAAGGGCAGTGCATTTAGGGCCTGGTCCCTGGGATGCTGCTGTTTTAAGGTGAAAGAACCTTTAAGAGATGAGGCTAGTGTGAGGTGTGCTTTGAAGGAATACTAGGCAAGGTGTGGCCTTAAGGGATACTAAGGGATCCCAACTTCTCTCTTTCTCTCTTTATTTCCTGGGAATAGGTCGAGTGGGCTTGCTTTGACCATTTTCTGTAACACTGTGAAAACAGAACCCATTGAGCATGTATGAGGACTCGCTAAAGTGTAAACCTACACAAACTATCTCTCTTAATTAATTTTATTATATTTTGGGGGATTTTAAAATATTTTTTTCATATGATATATTTTGATCAAATGTGTTCCCTTCCCCTAAATCGCCCCGGAGCCTTCCCACCTTGCTACATAGTCAACTTCATGTCCTTCTGAAAAAATATGAAACAACAAAACAAAACAAATGCCAAAATGACCAAAAGCAAGAAACAAACAAAAAACACCCCAAAAGCATGGGGTCCACTTTATGTTGGCCAAGTACATCTGGGATGAAACCCACACTGTTAATGAAGCTAAGAACTTGAGACTAGATAGGCCATGGGCTCCGGGAGGAACCCTACAACTATTATTCTGTTAAACGAAATAGCAATAAAATAATTCCTAATGCTATATCCACAGATTAGTGAATGGCTCAGCCCTCATCAGGGAAGCTTCTTACAGTGATGATTAACACAGAGATCCACAACTGGACGGTGAGCAGACACTGGGAGACTTTGGAGCACTCAGTCCTAAGTGGGACATCTATGTTAAACCCCTCCCCTCAGGGCTCAGAAATCTCTATGGAAAGGGGAGCAAGCAGATTGTATAAACCAGATGTGTAGATGACTCCCAGGAAACCTTTTATCTTTACAAGCTCATTGTCTCAGCTATTTGTTATGCTGATAGAAAGCTGACTGACACATAGCTAGCTGAAGTCCGGTGGCTGAGACTAACTGAACATGAGCTCCCCTCAACCATGAGCATACTCAACTTAGATCAGTTTCCCAATATCTCTTCAAACATGGCTTAAACTAGAAGTTGTTGATACACAAAGAGATATAAATATATCTTATTTCGGCATTCAGATATAAGTATACTAATGTATCTATATGTATTTATATACAACATATACATGGTTCATATATCAGATATAAATGTATTATATTATGTATATATACTAATATAATACATATATTTTTTTACATTGGAAATGCTTTGGGGAGTGGCTTTTATAGGAGGAGTGATGTTCTAATTAGTGGTCTGCAATGCCCCACACTTGTACAGCTTGAGCTTCCACATTTACTAACCCCAGAACCTGCCTGACACCCGGAGAAGAACAAAGACTGAGAACCACGACAGCCAATCAGCTGCTACCAGCTGTGAGAGAAGAGCAGTTACTGACCTAGGGTATGTAGGCAGTAAATAAAGACACTTCCCACCATTACAATAATTGAGTCTGCTTCTGCGTCTCCTCATGTGGCTCCCGAAGTCTGTGTGGTTCCTTACACAGGACCCTACCCCAATCTTGGAGGGCCAAGGGCTAAGGCAATAGGCTTTCATGTTATTTTTTTGAATGGAGTCTGCTTTGCACAGAGAGCGCCACACACCAGAAGGTGTCATCACAAAATAACTTTTGCTTGACCTGGACATTATTAACTGTGATATTTGCAATTTCATGACTTAATATTCCTCCCTTTCAACTAGAAAATGCCCAATAGTTGTCCCAAACCTCAGTCCTGAGATTCTACCATTTTCATTCAGACCTCCAGGTTGTTAATATCTTTTCTTCGAATGAGGCTTCTGATCCCACAAAGTTTTCCCTAGTATGGTGGTTAATATTCATTGTCAACATGACTAGAGTTAGAACTACCTTAGAGGGCCAGAAAGATGACTCAGCGGGTAAAGGTGCTTGCCCCCCAGTGATAGAGCCCCGACTACCTCAGTTTGATCCCTGGAACCAATAAAGATAGATAGAGAGAACCGCCTTCACAACATTTTCTTCTGAACCCCATCTCTTGTTTTCTGAGTAGTCCAGAGAGTCAAGTCTTGCTTGCAAGATCAGGTTGTTCTCAAACTCACAGATATCCACCTGACTCGACCAAACCATGGGATGCTGAGCTTCAAGGCTTGTGTCACCTTTTCTAAGAGTTGGTTTTTATTTTTAACCAGTTTTAGTCTATGTGTATGGGTGTTTTGCCTACATGTATGTCTGTGTACCACATGCATGCCTGATGCCCATAGAGGCAAAAAGTGGGGACTGGATCTCTTGAAACTGGAGTTACAAACATTGTGAACCATTGTCTGTCTAGTTGCCGGGAAACTGAACCCAGGTCCTCCAATTTTTCTCTTTGGCCTTTTCCTTTTATAAGTGTCCGTGTGTGTGTGTGTGTGTGTGTGTGTGTCCATATATGTGTATGTGTGTGTGTCTATTTGTGTGGCTAAATGTATGTTTATGTGTGAGAGTGTTTTGTGTGTATTTGTGTGACTAAATATTTGTGTGTGTGTGTGTGTGTGTGTGTGTGTGTGTGTGTGTATTGTGCACCTGAAGGCTCAGGAGCTAGAAGATAGAATCGGATCCCTTAAAGCTGAAATTATAGGCTGCTGTGAGCTGCCTAATATAGATCACCTGAAAAAGAAATATGTGCTTTAAACTGCTGAGCCCATTTCCAGGCCTGAGTCAGATCTATTTAATCCGCATTGGCCTACTGTTCCCAGCTTCTCACTCACATCTCAATCCCAGAGCCTCCTTCCCATCCTTCATCTGGATTGTGTCTTTCTGGTCTTCATGTGTCTTCCCACTGAAAAACCTCTCTGAACCAAGTGTAATCATGTAACATCTCTCTGTTCAACTCCCTTCAACTCCTTCACCTGCAGCAAAGAACTTGTACCTTTCTCCTTGGCAGTCATCAAAGCCCAGCCATTCATTAATTCACCTACTCAACAAACCTTTACTAAGGATCTAGTCCATGCCAGCTGTGCCCTTGGCACTGGTGATAAATCAGGCATTGATCTCTGCCTTGTGGAGTTTGCTGAGGGAGAAGGAAACCAATAATCTTAGTAAGAAAGCAAACTACATTACTGTTAGAGGATGGTCTGTGTCCCAGGAATGGTGACGTAATACAGGATGCTGGGGACCTAGGTAGGAAGACCATGAGTTCAAGATTCACCTGCGATTCATGGTAAGACTCTGACTGAAGAGGAGGAAGAGGAAGAGGAGGGCAAATGAGAAGCAAGTACTGTGGGAAAATCGAAAAGTGACAGAGAAAGGTGATCTTGATTTCTGGAGATGGAGGGTTCCATGTCTCAACCATGTGATCAGAATAGGTCTGACTCAGAAAATGATGTTGCAGCAAACACTTGGGGGAGGTGGGTTTAAGTCTCAGGAATATATCTGTAGGAACATTGATCCAGGCAATGGGAAAAGACAGTGTAAAGACCCTGAGGTGAGAGTACAGCTCGTATAATAGGGAATAGCCCAGAGACCAGAGAGACTAAAACCCAGAGACCACGAGGGAAAAGAGTGAGAGCTGCCATCTATAAGGGAAAGGGCAGACTATTGTCCTAAGTCGTTGCCCCATCTTATCAGTATTAGTCACGGTTACAGTTTCCCAAGTGTGTTAGGTCTCCTTATGTCTTAAAGCTTTTTACCTACATCTCATTCCACTGACGTCCTACCACTGAGTTCTGACTGCCACATCTCATGTGTGCCTGTATAGTATAACCATAGAACTTTTCTAGCTGCTAGTGCACTGAATGCAAAAGCCCAACTCCTTGACTATATCACCCTGGAAAGAGCTCTTTGGGGAGATAAATTCCATCATCCTATTTTTCTTTTTTCTCACCACCTGGCTGGCCACAGAATAGATGGATATCAAGAAAATATGCAGAAGAAAGAGATAAATTGAAATTTCTATCTATCTTCTATCTATTTATCATTTATCTATCATCTGTCTATCAGCTATCTATCTACATATCTATCATCTATTTATTATTCATCTATCACCTGTCAACCATCTATCAACTACCTACCTTTCACCTACCTGTATGAATGTATACACACACACACACACACACACACACACATGTACACATGCATGTTCCCATGTGTTTAGGTATCCAGGCATGTATGTGCAAATGGAGGCTAGAGAGTGATGCCAGATGTCATTCCTCAGTCATTTGTCCACCTTATGTTTTGAGACAGTCTCTAGACTAGAATTCATTGGTTCAGCTGGCTAAGCTGGGTAGCAATATCCAGGGATACCTCTGTCTGCTTCTTCACCACTGGGATTATGTACATGTGCTGAAATCTCAACTCAAGCCTTCATACTTGCACAGCTAACATTTTTACCAACTGAGCAACCTCCTCAGTCCCTGAAAATTGATCTTCCTCTTGACGATTAAGATTGAATTGTCCAAAATGATATACTCCATTTGAACTTTAGTTCCATAGATGCAAAATGATCACAGAAGTCTGGTGTCATTTGCCTTCCAGACTTACTTTATGGACCTAAAGAGAAAACAGAAATGCATATCTCAGGCACAGGCCTATGCAAAAGGGAAGTTGTCATAGTTGCCCTGCTGTTGACTTTGGGCCTGATAAGCAAATAGCCTCTGGTTTCACTCATTTGCCAGTTACATGCCCTTAGTTTCAGCAGAGGCAATGTGGGGGTGAGGTTTATCTGATGTCACATGTGATTTGTTCTCAAAGCAGAGCAAGGGGAGTCTGACTTCTTGTAGAGATGAGCCCCTCAATGATGAATGGGGAGGGCCCTTCAATTGATCCATTCATTTTCTGTGAGCAGATCCTGCAGCCACTGGCAGGTTGAACCATGGCTGCCCTGGGAACCTCAAACATCCCTCCCCCAATTTATCCCCACCCCCACAAATTGTCAAAAAAGGCATCATGATAGATAGAGCTTCTGTGTGCCACTAGGTGAGTGTTTAAATCTTTTATAAGACAGTCAATGGCCTTTATAAACCTTCAGACGAGAATTACACTGTGTCTGAGATGGAGCTGAAAGTCAATGGGAAATTGATTCTGTCTAGCTGGTGCTGTTTCAAGCAGGAGGCTTGCTGGGTGCCTTCGGGATCAAATGTACCATCTCCAGTGTGCCCTCGGGGCTTGGCTTTTCTCATATGGAGAATATTGAGATGCCAAGGCCCTTTTTGGGGCTGAGGGACAACAGCCCAGCAGCTGCAGGTTCCCAATACAGGAAGACCTTGAAGGGCATTGCCTGGTACCACAGATAGTTATAAAGTATGTTTATCTTCCCAGGAATTGATGTCAACCCCAAGTTGATGCCATTGCCTGCACCCCAGGCACAGATGTCGGAAGATGATAAATGGCCATCGATCTGGCCAGCAACAGTAAGGCAAGGCACACCTACAATTACTCTCCTTTGCTAATGACCCCATTAGCCACTGGATCAAACACAGTTAGTGAGTGTGATGATGCTACAGTTATTCTCTTGTCGATACCTGTTGGCCTGATATATCCTGTCAGCCAATGGATTCCCAAATAAATAGTAAAAACCCCCTATTTGGAATTAAGGAAGTCTGTTATCACAGATCTGGGTAGATCTCTGAGTCAGAGAGGAGTGGGTGGACTTTGGTAAATACATCAAACAGACACATTAATGGGAGACAGTGGGTAGAAAGAGCCTGGAGGACACAGGGGCTGGAATTGTCGTACAATATCTTGGCAGTGGCCTGACAGAAATCCCTCATCTGCCTATGGGATTGTTTCCTGAGGTGTTACCTAGTGATAATCTTCATGATTTGGCCAGACAGGACTGTTGCAGAGCTGAAATTCAACAGTAAAAGGTATACTCAAGTATAACAGCTTGCAGATGGGTTCACTACCAGATGCTGATCTCAGGATATGAAAAGGATGTTTTGTTTTGTTTTTTATTTTGTTTTCTCCCTGCCCTCTTTCCATCTCTACACTGTCTGTTCCAAAAACATATGGACTGAATCAAGCAATGAAAATGTCCCCAGATGGCAGCAGCCAGCAGTCACCTCACAGCAGCTCGGTCCTTCTCAACCATCATCAGATAAACAAAGTGCTATCCCTTTTTCACAGGCAAAGCTGCTAGAGCTCAGGGATTCTCAAGAAAGAACAAAGCCTGAGGCTGTGACTACTACAGGCCTACTTGCCCCTATCAGTCTCCAAGGGCCCCAGCCCCATGGGTTAGAACCACAGATAAGACCCCGGGGTCACATTTGTAGCATATACTAGAAGATGGCTCTCCTGAGGTCAAGGGCTTCCTCCTCTCCCGTTGCAGTTTCCCTCACTAAGAAGGAGCCCTTTCTGTAGGCTCAAGGTCAAAGTGTCCTTTACATTTCTCTAAACTCTGCCTTGTTTTGCAGAGGTTGGGAGAGGTTCAGAGATTTTTGACACAGTGAAAAGGGAGAGCTAAAATATTGAAATGAAACTGGTCATAGTTTAATGGGCTGCTTGCTTGCTTTATCATACTGTACTTACTACTATCACCACCACCACCACCACAACCACCACCATCACCACCACCACCACCATCTCCACCACCACCACCACCATCACCACCACCACCATCACCACCACCACCATCTCCATCTCCATCACCATCACCACCACCACCATCTCCATCACCATCACCACCACTACCACCACCACTACCACCACCACTACCACCATCACCACCACCACCATCTCTACCACCATCACCACCACCACTACCACCACCATCTCCATCACCATCATCACCACCACCATCACCACCATCACCACCATCACCACCACCACCACCATCACCATCACTACCACCACCACCACCACCACCAGCAGCAGCAGCAGCAGCAGCAGCACAGAAACCCCTCAGGTCTATAGAAAGCCAGCATTCCACTCTAAGCTAGGGACTGTAAGAGGCAGGCAGAAGGTTCAAAATTATTTTCACTACCTGCAAGGAAAGCCTTGATATCAGGTTCAGATGAAAGGCAAAATGGAGCAAAATTCCAACATCCCTGCCCCTCTTCCTTTTGGTTATCATCATCAGTGCTAGATAGTCAGGGGTGTTTGAATTTCAGTAAAGGAAGTCTATTTGAAAACCCTTCAGGGAGCCTGAGAGACAGTCCTTTTCCCCAACATTGGTCTACCTCAGACAAGCTCCAAATAGAAGAGCAAATATCACTGGCCACCATGGAGAAATGGGAGAGAGAACAGCAAGGCAGTAGGATTGTTAAAGATGAGGTCAGGCAGGAAGAAATGACAGAGGAGATCTTCCCTATTGTCAAACAGAGACATAAATAAAGACTTGCCGTCAGATAGAAATTCAGCTCTAAAACCCTGAAAAATGAGAAACCCTTGCCATGGTCAGAAAGGGCATATTGTCTGACAGGGTACAATAGCAAAGAGCTGGATTTGAGCCAAACGCCACTTGGTAGTTTGCAAAGAAGTAGAGTGTGAGAGGCACAGAGCTCAGCCTCTGTGTTTCCTACCTGGAAGATGGGCATAAGGCAATGACCCATGTGCTTAGGAGCAATGTTTCCATGGGATTGACAAACCAAACATGCACACACACACACACACACACACACACACATCTGGTCATTCATCAGACAAATAATGAGCTCCAATTACATACTGGCACTATGCTAGCCTTGAATTAGACAAGAATTAGACAGGAATGGAACAAGCTTGCTAACTGCCTTCACACGATTCAAAACTTAGCAGTGGGAAGGATAGATGAAAGCACGTATAGGAAAGACAGAAGTGGCCATGAGACCAAGGAAGGAGATGAGAGTTCAGACAATGGTCAGGGTAGGATGGGCTGGAGAAGCAGACAGCATAGTAAGGACAATGAGTACATTCAGGAGGTTTAAGCAAATCAAGAATTGCAGTAAGAAGACTAACAACCAGGTTTTTGATGTTCAAAAAATCATTTACATACATAGAAAGGGGTTAGGTGGGATGTTCTGGATCAGAACTGAAGATATTGATGTGAATTCGTGTGTTTAAACTGTAAGCTTTGGAAATGGATATAAAACAGTGGTCATCAGCCAGGATTTATTCTTTCCCTCAGGGGAAACCTGGTAAAGTTTGAAAATATTTGAGTTTATAACAACTGGAAATAGGTGGGAACTGCTAGTAGAATATTGAGGTTATAGACAAAGCACAGTGATAAATATCCTGCAGTGCAAAGGAAAAGCCCACAGCAAAGAATTACTCACTTTAAAATATCACTAGCTGAGGCAAAGCATTTGGATCAGATAGGAGCATATGTGTTTGTATAGGTAGATGGATGGATGGATAATGGATGATATGTGAATGGGCAATAATAGATGATGTTATGACTGCTAGATTATATATTTATACACATATATACACATAGGGATAATTAGATAGATAGATAGATAGATAGATAGATAGATAGATAGATAGATAGAAAATAGATGGATAGATGTATGGAAGGAAGGAAAGGAAGATAGATGGGTGAATGGATGGATGAATGAATGGATGGGTGGATGAATAGATAAATAGATAGATAGATAGTCCTAATTTTTTTCTTGTTGCTGGAATAAAATGCCTTGACAAAAGCAACATATAAAGGAAAGGTTGATTTCAGATCACAGTTGTTTCAAGGCACTGTCTGGCATAGGAAGTCACATCACAATCAAAATCAGGGATATAGCAATGAATGCATGCAATGCTAGTACTCACTTCCATGTACTGAAGTCCAAGGTTCCCCTGCCTAGGGGATGGCGGGAGGTGTCCCACCTTGATCAAAACACTCTCTCATGGGCAAGCTTAGAAGCCTGGCTTTAAATTTGGCCTAGTTAATAATTAATACTAGCTCTCATCCTCACCAATGAGCTGGTGGCGGGGCTGGCGGTAAAGAGCCCATAAAAGAACAATGAAAAAAAAGTGTTTTTGAAATTAAGAATCTGGAGGATTAAGTTATAAAGGTTAATACAGGTCTCAAAACTTTTGTGAGGTTTAAAATGGAAAGCATATAAGAAAACCTGTTATATTAACTCCATTGTGTACGCTGAAGACCTATATGCACACGGCATAATGCTCCTGTAATAACTCCATATTCCATTCAGCATGCTCAAGTACAGGGCAGACATGAAAGAACTATACAAGTATTTCAAAGTTATTTTAGACTCATTGAATTGTTGTCATTTAGTTTCATCTGACATGAGGCTTTAATACATAGTCTTGGATGGCATGGAACTCACATGTAGACTAGTCATGAACTCACAGAGATGAATATGCTTCTTCTGCCTTTGCCTTACAAGCACTGGGATCTAATGTGTGCACAATCACATGTAGTCATTTCTTTCCCCATCCCCATTTTTCTAAGAGACAGAGAGAGATGCAGAGAAACACAGAGAGAGACACACAGAGACAGACACACACACAGAGATAGCCATAATTTTCTTCTGTGAACATGTTTGGGATTTCTGTGTTTGTTTGTTTGTTTGGTTGGTTGGTTGGTTGGTTGGTATACATGCATCCATGTGAGCATGTATGTATACCAATACATACATATGGTCAGAGGATAGCTTGTGGGAGCCAGTTACTCATATGATGTGAGTACCTCTGTGGCAGGCAGGCACCTTTCATCACTGAGCTAGCTCACTGGCCCTGTAAACATGCTTTTGTTAACTAATTTATCATCACAAAACAGCACTGTGTCAAAATAATTTGGAAAAAAATAATACTCGAATTGAAAGGTCATTATGCCCCCAGCGGAAACCAGCACTCAATTAGCCAATCAGGAAACTGCTTGCCAATTGCTCAGTGTGTTCCTTGGCTGGGATAGTAGGAGGAGAACTGACCCATAAGCAATCTGGGCTGAGCTGTGTTCCTATTGGGTGGGCAGACCTTCCTCATTTGCATGATACAGCTCACGCTATTCAGCAGAACACCCACAAGACTCACCTGAGACCTAAAATGTAGATACGTGTTGATTTTAATATTTAATAAATAATGTCCTGGCCGGGGGGGTGCGGTTATTAGTCACCTCAATGTTTTATGTTCCCGAATAAAAGACACACACACAGCCTTTATATTTTAATATGCCTTATACAACTCAATAGCTGGGATACTACTGCCTAACCTCTTCATGGTTTATCCCAAACTATTACTTTCTTATTCTATGCTATATCTTGGCTACCCATACGGCTGCCCAACTGGGTCACACTCTGGGCCGCACTCTCCTGGCTCCTTCACATGGAGCTCCTGCCTTTCTGTCCTGCACTCTTCTCAGGTATGGTATAGCTACTCTCTTTCACACTCTCCCTGCATAGCAGATTCCTTCTTCCTTCCTTCCCTCCATGTCCCAAACCTGAGAATTCTAAAGTCCGGCCTGTCTGTCTTGCCCAGGTATTGGTTGTTGGCATCCTTTATTTACCAATCAGAACCAGCTGAGGGCAGATCCCCTTGCTGTCTTATTCTCTCATTCAAACTGTCAGACTCTCTTGTGCAAACAATCTTGGGGATCCAAATTAACATTAGAATCCAAGCAGCATTGGGCCAAAGCCACTACAGACATGCTTTGTAACCCATGAAGTGCTTGCCTGTGTGAAATGATGTATTTACACAGGGAAGTACTCAATTTGACTATAATAACTCAAAATTCTGTCATTGCCATTAGTCCTTTGCCATCTTTAACTCACTCAGTTCCGCCCCCCCAAACCAGCGCCATTATCAGGAAAGCATGGTCATTTACAGGCAAGGGAAGTAAAGGAGCTTTGATCTAACTCACTCCAAAAACGGATACTTCTGGCTGAACAGATAACACAGCATCTCCTCATTGCCATAGTGTCTGCCTACTTTGCATCCCAAAAGCTCTGTTCTAGCAGTAAGATGTCTTTCAGGCAGAATGGCCAAAGCACCTTTAAACAGACATTTATACTTCCAAAGGTCTCCAGGCTCTGTGCAAGCTCAGCCACCTCCCAGAGCTTGGCTCCCAGCAGGAAGGCAACCACTGCAAAGTTCTCATGCCCGCCCTCCAAATACTCTCCTTAGGCTCCCACAATGCCCTGCAACACATGCTCCTCCACTTCAAGGCTATCCTTGTCAGTCATTACAAGCCACAGTTAGCCAAAGGGAAATACTGAGTTAAACAAGCGACTAACCCAGTGATGGCTCCTCTGAGCATGGCATGCTCTATTTAATGACCTCTGGGCCATGGGAATATGCCAAAATTGTGACCAAGATGGACAACTGGTGATCAGGGTGAACGGTTCCTACTGCCAGGACTAGCCACCCTGTATGCTGTTCCCAGGGAGTCCCTGATGAAGAAATTGCCATACTTATTTGCTTAAAAAGGATCTGGGCTTCCTTATTAAAATTAAAACAAATTCAAAACCTTCAGAGACTATGCATAAAGTAAAAAGGTCACCGGGTTCTACCGGTTAAGATGTTTAATTCCACCCATAAATGAGATTGTTGCTGTGACTTCTGCGATTATGGAAAGAGCAGGGAAATCAGAGCATGAAAGGTCTGAAATGAAGAGTTCTGCTCAGTAGTCTGGCTGCCTCTGTAAGCATCTGAGCCTCTGTTCTGTGGGCTCTTTCTTTTGAAAATGAGGAAAGATGTAACCACATTCGTGTGCAGGGTCTCATGGATGCTATGTGCTCTAGCTGAGGCTCTGCACCCTGAGCCCTCAGCTGCCAGACCCCAACATTCCTCAGAGTGAAATCATTCCCACACCAGCTCTGTGGCCATTAGAACACATGCTTCCTGGAAGTGGGGAGGTCTCTTCTCTAGGTGCTCATGGTTTTGGAGATTCCCGTTAAGGCAAATTTAAAGCTAAGAAATGATTTCCAGGAGCTGGAGAGATGGCTCAGCAGTTAAGAGCACTTGGTCCTCTACAAAAACAACCATCCCTGACTTCAGTTCCAGAGGATCTGACACCCTCTTCTGGCCTGTGAGGGCAATGCATGCAAGTAGTAGACATACCTATGCATAGACATGAAATAAAAATGGATAAATCTTTTAAAAAGAAAAGAAAAGAAAGAAAGAAAGAAAGAAAGAAAGAAAGAAAGGAAGGAAGGAAGAAAGAAAGAAAGAAAGAAAGAAAGAGAAAAAAGAAATGATTTTTAATGTCACTTTGGTGGGATTCTAACACTTATATTTGTATAAGTACCATTGTTATTTGCATTTTCGATAAATATCTATATGGCCAAATCCCAGGCAGGTCTTGCACATGTACTTGCAAAACAAAACTGACTAGTGCTGTGATAATTAACCAGCTGGCATTGACTGAAGCTCTTAATGAAATGAAGCATGAACTGTTTGAGAAGGCAATTGAAGGCCATCATACACGCCATGAATCATCTCTCAAAGGCACATTTATTAAATCAGAATTCATAACTTTGATATTTTAACAGGTTTGGTACTCTTTCGAGACTCTATTGGTGGATTAAAAAAAAAAAAAGACAGATGTTTCCAGAGCTAGATTGAAGAGAGTGTGGGAACCTGGAAGACACCGATTAAACAAACCAGGCAGAAAAATGCTGTTACCCAATGTTTGTAGGGTTGTATTATGGTCTTAAGATAGAATTCAAAGACTTTTTTGTATGTGAATGAAGCAGAGTGAGACAAGGATGCTTTAGGGGTCTGCCTGAGATTGGACAAATAGGGTGGCTCAAGAGTCTGATCAGTGATGGATCAGGGAGTTTGAAAAATGTCTTCATTTGGAGAAACTTCAGTCAAGTTAGAGGCAGGATGATGCAAACCCCTGTTTTAACTTGCTCAGGGTACCAGGAAGCTGGGGAATCAGACCTCCTTCCTAGTTCTGAGCTCCTAAAGGATACCTGCTTCTTTTAGTTGGAGCAAATATATATCACATCAATGTCACATCCAACGACTATTGTCCCAGGCACCTCTCTGGGTGATCAAATGAAAGTGGATTGAGAAGCCTGTGAAGATGTTTGGCTCTTTTGACTGCTGGCAGCAGTAAATTGGCGGATCAAGGTGACATTGTCCCCCACAGCTCAAAACGGCAATACTTCTTAGAGCCTCATATTCATAAAAGCAGACCTGGAATCCTTGTAGATGTCCCCCCCCCCCCTTGTACTGAAAGTAAAAGGGACTTTCCCTTTTAACTGCTCTGACACAAGGCAGCCATTCTGCAGCCTTTTAAGCCCATCCCTCTTCTGACCTGAACACGGTCCAGCTGTTAATTTAGCTCATCCTTTACACAGAACAACACCTATCCAAATGATGTCTTTCCTCCATTATAATCAAACCCAGTCCCTGGAGCTGTGAGTTCATCACAAAGGTGAAGCTGAGCATGGACACATTTTAAAGAAAAGCAGCCATCCTAACAGGTGCTGATATGCCTTTCCTTTTTACCTATACTAATTAAACAAAAGATATTCAATGCCAAGGCCAAATGAAAGTCAGGAAAAAGTTACATGATATGAATAAAAGTTGCCAATGAATCCAACAGCTACATGCGTTCAATTTCTCTTTCTTTTCAAACAAACTAAGACTGGTTATTCTCCAGATGCCCAGGACATTTACTACCATCAGCTCCTGACACAACAGTGGAGTAGGGCAGAGAAGAGGCCATTCACATCACAGCATCTCTCAAGTTCATATTAACAGATGTGTCTTGTGACTACCCAATTGCTTGGCCCTCCCAACTGCTTCTGATCTGGTAGTCTGAGTGAGCATGACTCAACAATCTGCATTTCTAAGAAGGCCTTAAGGGACATTGATAGTGGATGGAATTGCTGGCCCACAATCTAAGAACCACTTCTTGATACACAGAACATCCCATTGGCAAGCCCACACAATTTCTATGAGGCAGTATGGTGATATAAAATTTGTGAATCTTCTGGCATGGTACTAGTGCCACTAAGCAGTTCATTGTACTTTTTAGTTTGCTTTTATTTTATGTTCAGTAAACATCCTAGCCTCCTCCTGGTTTAGAAATATCTACAGTATGACAGACTGTATCAGTCAGGGATATATATATATGTGTGTGTGTGTGTGTGTGTGTGTGTGTGTGTGTGTGTGTGTGTATCCCTGATTGATACTGTGTGTGTATATATATATGTGTGTGTGTGTGTGTGTGTGTGTGTGTGTGTGTGTGTGTGCATATGTATGTGCGTGTGTATGTGTATATGTATGAATGACAAGGACTTATTAGAATGGCTTACAGGTCTTGGTCCAGCTAGTCCCACAGTGACTGTCTACCAACAGAAGGTCCAATAGTTGTTCAGTCTGCAAGGCTGGATGTTTCATCTGGTCTTCAGTATATTTCAGAATGCTGAAGGAGTAGGCTCTAATGCCAGTGAAGTAATGGACTTGCTAACAATAGCAAGGACAAACAGGCAAAGAGAGGGGCAGCTTTCTTATTCTATGTTCTTCATATAGGCTGACAGCAAAAGGTATGGCCCAGATAAAAGGTAGATTTTCCCACTTCCAACATCCTGATCAGAAGTGGGTCATCCTACTTCAAATGATTTATTTAAGAAAAAATTCCTGCACAGGTATACCCAGCCATTTGTGTTTTGGTTAAATCCAGATGCCAAGTTGACAACTAAGAATATGCACCCCTTGTCATGAGAATTGTCAGGATTGATGTAGAAAAGGCACTCAGTGATTCTTCATATGCTTCACAGCCACAAGCCCCAGCCTGGGGTCAGAGAGGCTGAGACACTTGCCTGGATACACAAAGCTAAGCGGGAACTGAAACCCAGGTCTGAGCCAGGTCTGAGGATTCCTTGCTCAAACCATTCCCCCTAACACTTCTCTGGGGAAAGTGAAATATCCTGCTGATTCTAACATTCTTACCTTACGGATGGTGTCTCCCTGGACCAGTGGTCCTCAGCCCTGGTTGACTTCATTTTAGCATCCTCAGGGGAGTTAGCAAGGATAACAGTGTCAGGCCCTGCTTCAGAGATTTTGACCAATTGCGTGGAGTAGGGCAGGTACATATAATATTTTTAAAGCTCCCCAGGTGATTCTAAGCTACAGCTGAGCTTGGATGGCTACATGGGACACAGGATGCTCAAAGGCAGGGTATGTTGCAGAAAAACAATGTAAGGAAACAATTTTTGGTCAAAGAAAAGGTACTGAATGGAGATTCTACAGCAAAGCTTTTAAAAAATATGAGGAGCATCACCTATTGAGTACTTGTTAGGTATACAAGCCCTTGGTCTTCAGGAAGGCCTCTATTTGGAAGTCCCACTGGCTATTCTTTAGCCAGCCCACTAGGACTCTAGACCCTTCTCATGGATGCCATTACAGAAGATTACTGGAACCGAGGGATAAAACCGTGTATGGGAAAGCTGAGCCAGACACAAAACTGAAAGCAGAGTGTCTGAGGGGATACATTGCCCAGGAAGATGGTAGAGCCAGCAACTGTGGTGGGAGTCAGTGTTTCTGGGAAATGGAGAAGAATAGCTAACTCTGCTAGCACAGAATCTGAGTGAAAGCAAAAAGGTAGAAATGAGGTTGGAGATAGTACCAGGGCCCTGAGTGACAGACACAAGAACTGGGGTTGCTGATACAGGGAGAAGGCAAGAGGTGGAGGTGACACTAGAGAAGTTCCTGGACCTTCCTGAAGGGTGAACTTGGGAATGTGAAGTCATGGTTTAAGCAAACAAGTAGTGGAGAGCAATATGACTTTATTGGAGAACAAACGCCACCACCAAGGGTATAGCACTCAGGCAGCTATGATTCACGGAGCCAACCCTGGGGACTGAACAACAAACCAATTCCAATACCCTCTTGCTGCTGGCTGTGTAGCAACTCAGTTATCAGCCCTTGAGCAAGAGACAAGGTCTCTGAACTTTACCTTCATCATCTCCAATATGAGTACAGTTTCCCATAGCAAGGGTGTGATAACAGAAAACTAGAAAGCAATGACTGCAGCTAGCCCAGGGCTTGCACTACCCACTGCTCTAGATGAAGACGTCGTTGAAGGTTTCACTTGATGAATTACAGCCCCCCCCCCCAGCCACTGTCCACATGGGACAGAAAAGAGGATGCAATCCCCTACTCAAGTAACAAGGACCACAAAGCACATCCAATGAAGAACACGCACAATGAGGGTGATTCTGTACTTGGTGGTTGGGTTCCAAAGTTAGTCCACTGAATCTGCTTTAATGTGGGGTCTCTTTGAATTCATCCCCAAGGCCCTGACGTGAGGAAAACATCAATCTCTCTATACCTGTGGCTTGTCTAGCTTTCTAATCCAAGGACTGGCATGGCTGGCAGTCATGCAACTAGCAGAGACTTGTCCTTTGAAACAGTATTTAATACAAATAGAAAAATAATTTAAAAAAAAAAAGTAAAACCTCTGTCTAAAGCAATTAACTTAAAAGCATATGGACTGTCTAGCTTTGCAAATGAGCACACACCACAGGTGGCCACTTTCACTCCTTCTCCACTATTCACTGATCATGTACTTTTTGTGCATGGGGCATAAGAAGGACTGGGCTCACATAGCCAGGTATTGTTGCTATCCCATAGTTAGTGTCATGTGTGCCATGCCTTGTTCTAAGAAGCAGGGAGCAAAGATAATAACAGAAAAGAATATGTCCCATTCAGCTTTCACTGGGTCTCCATACTACAATGCTGGAGACATCTCTCACACTGTTGGGGGGGGCAAGGGTGTTATTCCCATTTTATAGGTAGGAAAACTAAGTCTCGGGTGGAATCAACAATAATTACGGCAACTGCTTTGATGATTAAAAGTCAGGGCTGGGATCTAAATTTACTGCAGTCTGAAAGTCATGTAAAATGAGAATGAGGAGCATGTCATTTCTCTCCTTTCTAAACCTTGGGATTGTCGTCCATGAAACAAATGGCCTTTTGGAAGAATTTCTTGAGTCTATACTGTCATCATCTATCTTTTTCAATTGGCAACCTCCTGGCGTTTGAGGTAAATACACTTCTTTATAGCCTATTGGATGTTAAGGCCAAGCACCCACTCTTGTCTCTGACAGATCAGCAATTGAAATTCAGAGAGGAGAAGGGAATTCACCAAGGCCACACAGCATGAAATACAGACAAAATAAGATCTTAAAGGTAGGGCCTTGGAAGGATCACGTACCTGCAGTTTTTTAAGCATGCAGACATGCACACAAACACCATGAATAACGCCATTTGTTATAGCTAATTTTTGAGTGTGTGTGTGTGTGTGTGTGTGTGTGTGTGTGTGATGTGTATGTGTATGTGTATGTGTGTGTGTGTGTGTGTGGTATGTACATGTGTATGTGTGGTGTGTGTATGTGTGTTGTGTGTGTATGTGTGTTGTGTGTGTGGTGTGTATGTGTTTGCATGTGTGTTGTGTGTGGTGTGTGTGGTATGTATGTGTTTGCACGTGTGTTGTGTGTGGTGTGTGTGTGGTATGTATGTGTGTATGTGTGGTGTGTGGTTTGTATGTGTTTGTATGTGTGTTGTGTGTGTGGTGTATATGTGTGGTATGTATGTGTCTGTATGTGTTGTGTGTGTATGTATGTGGTGTGTATGTGGTGTGTGTATGTGGTGTGTGTGTGTGTGTGTGTGGTGTGTGTGTGGTGTGTATGTGTGGTATGTATGTGTGTGTATGTGTTGTGTGTGTATGTATGTGGTGTGTATGTGGTGTGTGTATGTGGTGTGTGTATGTGGTGTGTGTGTGTGTGTGTGTGTGTGTGTGTCTGTCTGTCTGTCTGTCTGGGCAGGTTCACTCGCCTACATATGCATCCCAAGAGCTGTCTGTCTCTGTACCACTAATTCTGTGCTTCCAGACATGTGCCACCACACCCAGCTTTTACATGGGTGCCGTGAATCCAAACTCCAGTCCTCTTGCTTGTTCAGCAGCATGTTACCACTGAGCCAAGCCTCTAGGCACTGTCACATTTAATTTTTACCACTAAGAAAAGAAACACTGGAAGAAGAGGTGACATCAGCTTCTCTCTCTAGCAAAGGATTCTTCTTGCTTTGTTGGGTTACTAAAGGGAAACCTCCAAAGAGCCTTGCCCAGTTAACAGGAAGCCCACTCTTCCAGGACAGACAAGGGGATTTACAGGCTTATCAAACTCTTAGTGATGAAGCCTGGCTCTTTCCTTCTTCCATCACAGACAAAGGACCCACAGGAGGAGAATGACATAAAAAGCTGCCACACAACCACATACCACTTGTAATTAGTCTATATTCATCGTGCTGTGTGGGTAGAGGAAACTGCACCTATGAAAACTCTGAAAACCCACATGTTTGTCACAAGGAACTGATCCACAGGAACCATATGACAAGTGACAGGCAGCTCAGTCCCTCCCCCATTAGAGAGCCAGAATGGGGGTCAGGCATATAAACCTTAATACTACCCATCCCAGTCACCTCCCCAAGGCTCACAGTACCTCGTCTGGTTCTGGGTTTGTGTTTTTCCATTCATTAAGGTTTCCTCATATAGATGAAATTCTGTGTGTCCATGCACATGAAGGCCACTAATAGACAACAAGTGTCTGCTCTGTCATTTTCCACCTTAGTTTTCAAGACAGCATCTCTCACTGAACCTGGAGCGCCGATTTACTTAGACTGGCTGGTCAGAATGCCCCAGGAATCTTGTTTCCTCCTCCTCCATAGCAACTGGATTAGAGGCATATGCTGCTGTGCCCCGCTGTGCTGTGTCTGTTTTGCATGAATGCTGGAGAATAGAACTCGGGTCTTCAGGCTTGCATGGCAAGCACTTTACTGATCGAAGCATCTCCCTTAAAAAGGGAGATTGTAACCAACATGGCTGAGTTCTCAGGAAGCACCAGGCAGGGAGAAAAGGTGGTGGAGGATGTGAGGTGACATCACTAGTAGAGTGTCATGCCCTCACCCACGTGCCGACATCTCAGATGCTCTATAAAAACTGCTTTACCACCCCTGACTTAGGCTCACTCTGGTCACTAAGGGGATGCTGGTGATTCTACAATTGAACTCACAGAACTACCTTCCTGCACTTACAATACTAGAGAAAATACTAGAGAGCACTCAAGTCCCCTGGACTTGCAGTTTCCAAATGAAATATGTACCAGATCTCTGATTTGAGCCACCTGATGACCATGTATGTACTCTACCTCATGACTTGAACCTTGTGTTGATAAACACAAACAATAAGTTAAATATACAGAGATGTATACACTTAATAATGTTAATTCTCGTGGGAAAGTTTAAAAAACCCTACAAATAACATAGCCTGGTGAGCTTTTCATATATGGTAATTCTCTAGAAGCCACGCACATGGTGTTGGTGTAGCCAAGACATTGTCGCATTCAAATCTGACATCTATAGGAGAGGAAAGATAGGTTTCTCCCATGGCGAAGGATGATTTCATCCTTGATCAGCTTCCCAGGGATGTCAACTCTATGAAGACTAGTGCCGTTTCTTCAGTCTAGCCAGAATCAGAAGAAACCTAGGAGAAGACATAAGCAGAAGAGAAGTTTCTTGAAAATTAATGCATTTGTCTGTGTCCATACCATCCTGAACACACCCAACACATCCTGACCTCATAAGCCAAGCAGAGTTGGACCTGGTTAGTACTTGGATGGGAAAGTAGACAAACTCACATTATGTATAACACACACACACACACACACACACACACACACATTTAACAACTCTAAATCTTTTTTTTCTAGAACAACCCTTAACTTATACCAATGGATGTCTGTGGTCTATATGGCTCTTCCAAATCTGATGCTCAGTTCAACTATTGGTACTATATCGGTACTACTAAGCACTATGTGTACTCAGTAAAGTTTTGTTGGCCGATTAAACATATCAAACAAGTGAAGGAGTGTGCTATCTGTTGTGTAGGTAGTTTTTTAGTTATATATTTACCCCCATTATGGTCAAAGATGGCCACTCTTGATTTTGTGAAATCATAAGGGTATTTGAGGAGTGGATGACTCTGAGTTAGAGTCTGTGTAAATTGGTACAGCAGAATTATCTGGGGGCTCTGGGAAGCATCCTGTCTGGTTCCCCACTGCAGCTGCTCTACAACGAGACTCGGGCTTTATTACTCTTTAAAGGATTCTCAGGTGATTCCTACAGTGGCCAGGATCAGCGGTCCTATAGCGATGATTCTGTGTCCCCCAGAAGAATAGCCTGAGCATCATCTGGGTACATGTCAGAAATAAAAGTGTGTGGCCTCTATGCACATTTGACAGAGACAAGATACAGAAGTTGTGCGGACTCTACATAGCTCTGCAGGTGAGTCTGCGAGCAAGCCAGTAATGAAAGCCAGATGCTGTTCCCTGTGCAACTCCAGCCCAGCATGGGAAGATGAGGTAGGATCCCTTCCTTCAGCTCAGAGCTTGAGATACAGAATGGAGCCTGCAGGAGCTGAAGCAGCCCTAGGGTATGTGTCACTGCTTCCTGTTCTAAAAATTGCTACATCTGTACATGCAACTGCTAATAAAAATGTCTGCGCTGTGGGCTTGAGTGCTTTATTAATCACTGCTTCGGTGCTCCAGATCACCCCTTTGCAGAAGGAGCGCATGCTCACCAACGGCAGGCTGACACTCTGGGCTCGATTGTTTTCCTGCATTCCAGCTCTAGGCCAATGGGGATGTCCCAAAACTCCATCATCTTCCAGCAGGCTTCTCTGGGTTCTACCTTCATCCTTGGTTTGTTTCACTTAGCCTCTCTAGCCAGTCCCTCCCTATTTCAGGCCCACACAAAATCTATTTGAACTTCCCAAGAGCCAGCCTTTTGAAGGGACAAAGTCTGACCCTCTCATCCTCAAGGATATCTTTGGGAACCAAGGGAAAGGGGAAATGCCTTTAGAAATACTGAACTGAAAAGCAGAGACAACAAAAGGAGAGGCCATAATATCCCAACATACAAAGAATGAGCAGGCAGCAGGGGTTCAGAGCTGGAGTAAAATGAATGAGACAACCTCAAACATGCCCTATGTCTGAGCTTCGGGTTATACATCTACACAGCTTCTACACAGCTAACAGGAGGTGCCATGGGCTATTAGGAAGTAGTTGGGAGCCTATCAGAATTTTAGGCATTGTGTGGTAGTTTTCCTAGGATACTGGAGTAAAGAAGTGAATAGAGGAAGAAAAGGAATGAGAGAAAGACCACACACACACATGCACACACACAGACACACACACACACACACACACACACACTTTGTTATAAAGAAGACAAGGCACAATTCTCTGTTTCTTGAGACCTCCTTTTGCACCCAATGTGGTGCTCTGAAAAACCCACAGCAGCCCTAATGTGGCTGACCAGTCTTATGAGACACTGATATCTGAGGAGACCTCAGTCAAATGATAAAGGTTTTTGACTGGCAAATGGGTAAAGTAAGGAGAAATAGACAGACAGATAAGAAAGAGGAGAAAATGATGGCATGAAAATGTCAGTTAGAATGACATCGATCGTACATTTATGCAGGATGCCCATGCACCATGAGCATGCGCAACATATCCTAAGGATGTTCTTCCTCAAAGCTGCTGAGTGAGGAGGTTTCTAGAGGGTAGTGAAACAAAAGTCAAGGAAATCTTACCAAGAATGGCAGAACCAGACTCTCTCACAGGACTGTCTGGGGATTGTGCCTACCTGTCCCCTCCTCACTCTCTCACTAAAGACAAGCCTTCAGTGATCCCATTTTTTGAGGAGATGCTGGCAGTAATACCCACCTGCTGGCCCTATAAGGACTTCCTCTGCTCTCCCCAGTGCTCCACCACTCAGTGCAAGTCCCGTGTGCTCAGCAGAGCCTTAAGAGTCCAATCAACATTTTCTCCTTCCCCTATCCTGGAAACCCCTGCTTCAGTATATGTTTCAATACCAAAGAGTTTCCATGCTGACTTTTTCCAGGCTGTGACTCACAGGAAGACCTGACCTGGGCATGTACCCAGAAGCATTCTCTAACCATTCCACTCACCTTTGAGCACGTACAGCTTCAGAGAATCACAGAACATTGAACATGGAAAGGAGGAAGAGATGACTTATTCCAATCTCTTTATCTTTCTGATGGGTAAGTATAGAAATACATAATGTAAGGAATCCCCAGAGGACACAGGTGCATTTGTAGAGGGAAATAACCACCAGCTCATGGCCTTTACATGTGGCATTTACCAAAGTCTCATGTGTACCAGGCCATGTGTCAGGATCCAAGAAATCTGCAGTGAAGATGCCCAAGCACTGCACTTGTGGGTCACAGAACAGCACACTGGACTCCATTACAAGACCCAAAGATGCATGTAGCAGCATCTAGCAGGTCTATTGTCAACATTTACAGAATGAAACTAAAGGCAGTCAAGTACACTAAGGGGAAATGAGAAGTTTCTGACTTCAGGTCAAAATTTATGGGCATCAAAAACTCTGCAATCAAGATCTATTTTAATGCAATTTTACAAACTTCCAAATTAATATTCTCAAATCTATGGGGAACCAAATAGCAAAACGTTGAATGCAGATAGCATTCCTCCCTATACTGGCCCAGCTCTGCCTCACTTTCTTCCTGTTAATCTCCATAATAGATCCAATAAAACTTTATTTACAAAGGGAACTAGACAGCTTGATAACTTTAACTCCTAAAGCCACACCCAATGTTATTTAACCTGGTCACTGAGCCTGTTTGGTATCTGAAGGTGAATACTTAGCTCTCTTTACCAGGACAGGCTTACTAGTAAGTCATTTAAAATATACAAATACAAAGCCAGCTCAGCTACCCTGATGAGGAGGATTTTAAAAATCTGATTTTGAAGATCAAACAATGGACTTCAAACCATGTAATGCTTGGATGACACTGTCAGCTCCTAGAAATAGAATTCCACACTCCATTGATTGCAGGGGTGGGGCAGCTGGTAGGGGCCTTCACTAGAAAGTAATTGGGTGATATTCTCCTCGTAAATAATGTGAATGCTTTCATTCAGCTTTTGAAGAGAGAATGCTAAAGTAGAAGCCTTAGTGAGAATCACCCCATCCTCCTGAGTAAATGACTGAGGAGAGTCCAGAGATGCCCCTGACAGACTTTCTGGTTAGGCCAAAATATAAGAATCCATTTTTTTTTTTTTTTTGTATTATCAGAAAGCCGAAACGTGTGTCCAAAATATCCCTCATCTGATCTGGTCCACTTCTCCTCAGACCAAGCACACTGAACATCTGGAATAACAGATTAGAAAACAAAATTGTTATTGTAGGTTTTTTTCCCATAGGGTTTGGTAGATATCAAAAGCATCATACTGTAGACATTCTGTATTTCAGAGGATCAGACAGCTCCCCATGAGTTCCCAGGTCCATCTAATTATACCCCAAAGGTGACCACCAGAGATGGAAAGTTGGGATGAGAGTTGGGATTCTTGGTGCCATCTACATCAAATGTGTCATGCCCAGGCTCCCTCTACATCTTCTATGTGTAGTGACCAATCTTTTTTTTTTCCTCCCACCTTTGGCCAGCGTGGTGTGAACTTCAAGGTGGTTCACACAACATATTTACAGAGGACTTTCTCAACAATTCTATTGCCTTCCTGCATCTGTTCATTTATTCATTCATTCCTTTGTCCATTGCATAAATATCTGTCAAGGTTCTGAGGACCCAGTGGTAGGGGGAGCTCAGAAGTGCTCCACTAAATTCAGCATCTCCTGTTCCCCCGAGACCTGTTTTCTCCATGCCTTGTGATAAAGCAGCTAGTTTCACACTGTACTCCACTGACCTCTTCCCCCTTGTTCTCTTGGCTTATCTCTGGCACCTCAAAGCCAAATCCTATTCTCTTTAAACCCTTTGGCATATCGAGACCAATCTCAGAACAGTGTTCTGGAAGAATAATATGAGTAAGAGTGCCAAGTTGCTACTGATCTTCAATCATTGTCCCAAGAACTGTCATGGTGACCATATCCATGGACTTACCTGGTCCTGTTTCAATCTTTCCCCAAAGTTTCACTCGGGGTACCTACAGGGAATGGTGGTGTTTTTTATATCAAAGACAGTCAGCATCACTGAGCTTCGGCAAGAATTTTCTCTATAGCTCCAATCAGTGTTCATTCTTAAGGCAGCTGTCCAACTGGCTACTGAAGGAGTTTTGGAGGCAGCATGCCTAATGTATTGCTTTTGATTGGAAAGCAAGAAAAGAGCACTCAGTGACCTACTCTCCTTAATTATGTGAAGTAAACACCTCCTCAAGTATAGCCACAGAAGCCTGATTGAGTCTTTGCTTCCTGGCCTCTTCTTTGGCCTGCTGACCAGCAGAGGGCAGGTGGGAAGGCAGCACCTGCTGAATTTCATAAACAAAGGGGCCACAAGCACATCTGCTGGAGGCAGTGGGATTCTGCAGCATCTGTTCTTAATTTATCCTCCTGTTCCTAGATTTCTCATATACATCTATAAACTATGTGCACATCAATATTCCAAGGTACACCCTAAACCTTGTAATGAATTGTGGATTTGCTTATGAGGGAGTATACCATATCAGAAGGGATTTCAAACTTGAAAAGGTATTGATGTCACTAAGAGGGATCCAGGGAATGGATTGCAGAGCACAGATCTCTCCATTAGCCTGGGTCTTCTCCTTATCAGTTCTGAAAATGGGTCAGGAAGAGACCCATTTATCTGGATAATCTCATAAGTAGATCCAGATAAGGCTGTGGTAAAGGTACTTTATGGAAACACTTGAAGCCAGTTCATGGATCTGAAAGGGAAGCATGACACACACAGGGGACAAATACTACCTTCTCCTTTTCTGTCTGACCTCTTTTTTCACTCACATTGGCTACAACCAAGAAGCTAAAGTGAAGAGTAGCCTGATATTCCAGAAAGACCAGCCTCCTAAGACAAAAAGCAAGGGACATCCACAGTTATCTACATCAAATGGTAAAATGGCTGTGTGCCCCAAATAGCAGGATACATCAAGTCCCACTGGCCACTGAACAATTGACAGTATGCTGTCAGTTGGTCACATGCTGGCCTGAGTCCTCTGGTCACTGGGATACATATAGACTCTTTTACAGAACATTCTACAACCATCTTCCCCTCTTCCTAAGAGGTATTCTCTACTTTAGATGTAAATCAAGCTTTCAGCTCTAAAAAGGGCCAGTCAGTCCCTGATGATCTTGGTTTTGTTGGGTTGTCACAGTTGTGTTGGCTAAGACCCTAGGAATGAACAATTAAGAGTTTCCCCAGGAAATTCCTAGTCTTACATTCCCCTGATCCACTGTCAGTGTTGTGTAGCAGCATCCTGATTTGTCATGGTAATTGAGATGGTCATCTGTTGGACCAGGTGAAAGACCTCTTCTTTGCTGGTTGGTCTAAAGGCATGAAGAATCCACAATACCCAGGAGATATTTTAGCTTCAGTTGTATTTTGGATCTTGGCTATCACTATGTCCCCAAAGGCCCATATATTAAAGGCTCATTCCTCAGAATGACATTATATGGCAATAGTGAAAGTTCCTCAAGGTAGGGCGTTGTGGGAAGACCTTAAATCATAAAGGTATGTCCTTGAAAGGGATTGGAAAACTCTCTGTTTCATCCTTTTTTTTTTTTTTTTTTGTCCCTGGTTGTCATAATATGAGCAGTTACAGTGCACCATGCACTCCTGTTGCAATGTGATGCTTAGTCACAGGCCCAAAGCAAATAGGCTCTCACCCCATCTTAAACTAGAACCCCTGAATGTGAGCACAATAAACATTTATGCTTTATAAGTTGATTGCCTCTGGCATTTCATTAGTAATAAAATGCTAACTAACGCAGCATCCAATTCACAAGCGCCACATTTGTGTTCCCTGGTGGAATGACTCTTGAGCACCAGAACCTCTCAGTGGAGGATAGTTAGATAGCTCTTTAAACAGGTACAGTGCTGTTTATAGAAATTGCATATTTGTCAGTATAAACTTACAGTACAAACGTCACTAATCTATTCTACAATGTGAGAAAAGAGAAGCTGAGAAGAGGGGATTACTCGCCCATAACCCCCACACCAACATTGGAAAACACTAATGTTCACACTCCTTCACTTGAGCCCAGCTGCTACTCCTAGGGACACACTGGCTTTGATTACCTCCTAAGTGCTTCATGGTTATGCCCAGACAGTCCTGTGGACTCCTAGGGGACATGATGTATTTCCCTGTGGATCCAAAACATTGAAGAGATGGTGGAAGCAAAATGTTCTCCTAATATTTCACAGACATCCTGGTATAGGCTTCTTCATTTTGACTGTCCAAGGTCAAAATTTTACCTCGAAGAACCTCTCATACTCCAGTGACCAATTTCTAGGCCTCTGCTGGGAGGCCAAATGATAATCAGATGGAGGCATTAATAAGGGCATCTCTGTAAAATCCCAAAGCTCCTTCTTGTGCCCTTTCAAATTAAAAGAGTTCCCTCCACTAATATATTAATTAAAATGAAAAATTAATAACTGACCTCTATTATTTATTGGCTGTTTTGGAGAATAAAATATTGATATCCAAAGAGGAATCAATTTCAATGAAAGCTCCCTTTCTGGAAGCATGCTTGATTCTAGTCACTTAATAAAGAGATAAGCTTACCTGCTACATCAGTTCAAAGACATCAGCTGTAAATGTTGATTTTGAACCAATAAGATGATTATAAGTACTGTCATAAAATACCCTTCTAGGATGTAAATTATTCAAAGCCCTTCGTGGGCAGACATGGTCTCTCATGGCTCAGTGATTCTGCTATCTGCACAACACACTTCATTTATTAAAGCTAGAGAAGCCCTCTGTTGATAGAACCCCCTAAATAAATGATAACTTTCATCTCTTTCTTCCAAATTATTTCCACAGTGAGCTGTGGAATTTGAAATGTTTATGCTGGAGGTGACATGTCAAAAATCACAGCCTCTGTGGGCCACACATACATCTTCATTGGGATGCTCAACTCCACATGACAGTCAATCCCCCTTAATATGATCGGTCCAATGGGTCCTGGCAGCACAGCTTAGCTTTGAGGGCTCATCTTGAAAGTCTCAGCTGCAAGGACTGCAAGCAGTGGCAGTTCAAAGGGGCTTGACAATTCATTCTCTGCACAACTAAGCATGACTCAGCATGACTCAGCATGATCCAGCATGACTCAGCATGATCCAAAATGACTCAGCATGATCCAGAATGACTCAGCATGATTCAGCATGACCCAGCATGACTCATCACAATCTACGCAAGTCAATTGACATCTCCCAAACTGGTGGTTTTGGATGTTTCTTTTGCATGGAGTTGGGAATAAGATGACCATCAGTCATCTTAAACTGACCCACAGTGGGTAATTGCTGCTAACTGGATCATCAACTATGGTACAGACTCATGGGATCCTCTCCAGAGCCTCCTTTAATGTCATAAAGTACCCAGGGCATCCTGCCTACCTCATCTCAGACATACCTCTGGAGTTTGTTCACATAAAATCCAGGGAAACCCTGCTGCTTTTGAAGATCCACTACACATGCCCTCTAGTCCTTGAAGTATCTTGTAGTTTCTTCATGTGAATTCTTTTTCTTTTTATCTTTCCTCAAATCTTGCCTTTTCATTTCATGGCCACACTATTGCTCTGAACCCATAGCTCAATGCTTCTTACCTAGGTCTCACTTATCCTGCTGGGCATACTGGCTATTCTGCTGAAAACTGACCTTGGGACTCATGGATGATATACCTCTGCTTGCTTGGGTTCTCCCTGAACCAGCATTCATCATTCATAACATCCCAAATAACATCCATTTTTCCATGCACTCCTCTCTTTTTCCTTTCCTTCATCCTTAGAGTAGCAGTGGTACCTATATTTATATTAGCTCCCACTGTCATCCTAAAGGTTTCTGACTATATCATCCTGGCTCCAAGTCCAAATGGTCCCCCAACTCCCACACACATTTCCCTGAGCATTATGTAGCCATAGAACTGAAAACTCAGCATATAGTGACCGGTCAGTAAATCTGGAGTTACTGGTCAATTACTTTGTTTCCCAGAACACATACTAATTGGTGTCAGAGCAGCTACAAGGGAAGCTTGTAGGAAGGTGTACAGAATTTGGGGAGATAGATGGCATTTAAGTCTTGCCTATAATATCTTCTAGTAGATGTTGTCAGGTGTGTCACTGAACCTCTACTTTTATATTTATAAAATGGGAACGGGAAAGAAAAGCTAGATACCAAAGCTGTAAGCTCACTATAGTTGCAAAGAGAAATTGCCATAAAACACCGTAAATGGTACTTTCCTCTTTTTTTCTTTTCATTTTTCCTCTTCATCTCTACTTTCTTAGCACTAGCACATACATACATACATACATACATACATACATACATACAGCAGCATCCTTTGTTATAAATGTCACCAAAGTGGCACTATGTTCTCTTTCCCACTACTATTGTGTTTGGAGTGTCTTTTATTGATGCACTGATCAGTTTGACTTTTGTCTCCATGAATGGTAAAGGGTAATAAATGTTCCAGAGACAAGAACAATAGTTTGCCTTATCCTGATTGACAGTTCCTTAGAGATGTCCCACAAATGCCCTTGAATGGAATTATTCCTATCAACCACAAAAAAAAGATATACTGGAAGGAAAAGCAGAACTGAACCCTCTATCTTCCCATCTGCCTCTTGATGAAGACTCTGTTATTCTTGAATAATACTAGAAAATAAGATAGCTGTCTGTTACAATGCCCAAGCCACTGTTAATAATTGCTCAGCAGTAATCTTAAATGCTACCAGATTTACCACACACACACACACACACACACACACACACACACACACACACGAAGTTTATAAATCCCCTTGCAAATTCTTCAGAAGGAGCACATTCTCAGAATTACAAAACATCCCCACGCCCAGAATACAGACTCCATCTGATGATTTTGCTCTTGCAGTCACTTTTTTCCTGTCAAGAGCTGACAATCAGACATGCAAAACAAGTGCTGTCTATGAATTTTGCAAAACTATCACTTTGGGAAAACAGAAACCAAAACAAATTGAGAAATCATATAAATAATTACTTTGAGCTTCAACTCTAACATGAAAAGGGAAGGCATACAAGCAGAGATGCTAATGAACAGGACTGTTTAATTACAAGGGCCTAAGTTAATAAACTGAAATCACTCCAGATTTTTAGTAAGCAGCCTGTCTTCCCATGTGATCTCAGAGGTGTAGGCCCAGCTTCCCAAAATGCTTTTCTTTTCTCTTCTTTTCCAGTGTCCATCTGAAATGGCAACAGAAAAGTTATAAGTAGGGCCCTCATGAAGGAAAACTGAATCCTCCAAGTCCTCGACTCTTGCAGAGATGTGTTGAACCCTCATCCTCATGGGCAGATATAGGCTTTCACTAGAGCATCTTCTCTAATTAGAAAACCCTGCCTCACCAGCTACAAGAGTTTAAGCACATATGCTAAGGGCAAAGTTAAACCCAACACAACCACTGAATGAGACTCATTAAACACCCACTACATGGTGACACCCTCCCCTGACACATACTTTCTCTACCTCTATTTTCTATCCCAAAGTACTACATTTACAAAATTCATATGTGCCACCTGTTTTGTATGTCTGATCATTAGAGAGAATTGCTGTGAGGGCAGAATGCATCAAACTCCGACAGGTAGGTGGTATTGCATAGATAAACGCAATTATCCCACTGTTTAGCTATGAAAGCCATGATGCTTAGAGTTGGTCAGATAATCCAAAATTTCAAAACCATGTTACTAAAAAGTAAGAGAAGATAACTTACCTTACTAAGCATATACTCCCAACTAGTCTAGGCTAGATTTGCCCCTTTATTTTGATACATACTTATATTCTAAAATAAATTTGAATAAAAACTCTCAATGAAATAAAAGGCCAGGCATTGGTGTTTATTTGAAGAAGAAAAAAATGTATTTCATTATTTTTAGTGGTACCCACACATAGCTCCATGCAGGTGGAGATTTTTGGTTGCTACATTAATTAGGAGAGGGGTGGGCATGTAGAGCATATGCAGGTGATGCCTCAGGTTGGCAAGAGCATCATTACAAGAGTGTATGGAGATAGTCCAAGACAAGTGGAGTCCAAGGTAATAAGGTATTCCCTATGCTTGCTTGCCTCCAATGTTCCTTGATAATTCTCTTTATTTCATCATTCACCTCTAAGTGCTTCAAGGTTTGGTTACAAACATTTCTAGACTTTCCTTTATATTCTTTGATGGGCAATCTTCACTGTGGAGCATACTATTTACACCCTGCCATGTCAATTCCCAAAAGCTCTAAATCTAAGTTTTCCTCTGGACTCTAGACTCATATTTACAAGTTGACAGGCAGCTGTTCTCAGATTTCTCAGACATATACAACTCAGCATGATCAAACTAAGTTTATCAGTGACTCCAATTTCATCTCAGCACTATCCATCCAGTTTGTAAGCCGGAATGCCAGGCAACATCCATGTCCCAGATTCTGCTCTCTTCTATGGTCAACTGAATAATGACCCCAAACATACTCAAGTATTAATAAAGAGAACCTATGAATGATGTGTTATTGGTAAAAGGGATATTAAAAACTGGACCAAATTAAGGATCTTGAAATAAGAGTATCATTGATAATCCCAATGGTTTGAAGAAGATGTAACAACAAGGTTCTTTATGAGAATGATAGTCAATGATAAATGAGAAAAAGTCATGTGAAAATAGAAGCAGAATCTGGAGTGGGCAGCCACAAACCAAGAATGACAGCAACCACTAGAAACTGAAAGAAATAAGGAACAAAATCTGCCCTGGAACACTTAGAAGAGACCAACTTTGTGGATACTTGAAATTTTAGTTTACCTCAGAATTCAAGCCACTGGAGCTGAAGGGACGCCAATCCCTCTCATTTCAAGCCTTAAGTTTATGCATTCAGAATAGTGACAGGAAAATATCAAAATGTGCAATAACATACATGCTAAGGCCTCTTTAATTTGTTAGATGACAATTCCTTCCTCCATCTCTTCCTCACCTTTCCTGGGAAAAAAAATCATTCTCTCAAAAGGGTAGATGCCAAAGAGTCCCAGCTTCCTTTGACTCCTAGGATAAGAACAAAATAATTAGCATGGTCCACAAGGACTTGCTTGTCCTCAAATATGCTTCCTTTTTCAATCATGTCTTGTGCTATGGACACACATTTTCTTTCCATTTGCAGAAGAAACTAATCCCCCATCCACTGCAGCACCTTGGCACAACCTCCATCCTTGAGTACTTATGAATGTCAGAACATAGCTTAGGTATTGCCTCACCACAGAATTTCTGATCTCTCAGACTATGTTCACATGTCACATACACTAATTACAATTTCACAATAACTTAATAATTTTTTGTTCATATATGGCTCCCCAGATCACGAATAAGTCCCCAGGGAAAAGGATGACATAAAGTTGCAGCTGCTTTTCAGACCCATGCTATCTCCAGCATCCAGTACGATGCAGAGCAAGTGGTCTACACACACTGTCTAGATAATCCACAGAGCCCAGAACTCTGAATGTGTGTGTGAACATACTTAGTCACCAGGACTTGAATAGATCCATTCACTTCTACAACACAATTGGAACAAGTCAGAAGGGAGTAACATAGAAAGAACTTCAGTGGATTCAGCAATAGCCAAGTCTAGTAACAGTACCCACCTTCTTTTGTGTGTAAATGTGGTAAGGGTGTGTGTGTGTGTGTGTGTGTGTGTGTGTGTGTGTGTGTGTGTGTGTGTGTTTAGAGGGTAGATGACAAGTTCAGGCATTATTCTTCAAGAACCAGGATGGAGCTTGGGGACTCTTATGAAAGAAAGGAGGAAGGATTGCAGACCTGAATGGAAAGGAGCATCATAGGAAGACCAACAGAATCAACTGACCTGAACTCTGGGGGCTCTCAGTGTCTGAACTACCAACCAAACAACATACACCAGATAGACCTAGGCCTCTCTGCTCAGATGGACAGCTTAACCTTCATGTGGGTCCTAAACTGGAACTGAGGCTATCCCAAAAGCTGTTGCCTGTAAGTTGGATATGTTCTACTAGCTGGGCTGCTTTGTCTGGACTCAGGGTGAGAGGAAGCACCTAACCTTGAAGAGACTTGAAGTACCAGGGTATGGGGAGATATCCAGGGGAGCCTCCACTAGCTCAGAGGAGAGGAGAGGAAGCATGGAGGAAGGATTGTTTGTGGGGGTGACCTGTAGGAGTGCAGTGAGCCAGATATAAAGTGAATAAGTAAAACTTATTAAAATTAATTAAATTAAGAAAAAGATGGGGGTCAGTGAGCCCCAGGGATCCTCCTGTCTGCACCTCCACAGCCCTAGGATTGTCATATCTGGCTTTTGTGCCTCAGTTCTAAGGATTGGACCCAGATCCTTGTGTTTACAAGGCAAGAAATCCATCCCATTCTTTTAGCTATCTACTCAGCAACCCCCTCAATACCATCTTCTTACACAGGTGCTGCGCACGCTCCACTTTGCTTTAGTGTTCAGAAGCAATGGTGTACTGTTTTGTTGTGTTTCCTGCTTTGTTTTTTTGTTTGATTGATTGATTGATTGTTTTTGTTTTGTTTTGTTTTGTTTTGTTTTGTTTTGTTTTGTTTTTGCTTTTGCTTTTGCTTTTGCTTTTGCTTTTGCTTTTGCTTTTGCTTTTGCTTTTGCTTTTGCTTTTGCTTTTGCTTTTGCTTTTCCTCTCAGCTTACTCTGTATCTTCTCAGGGTCTGCAGAGTTTGTTTGGCTACTTCCTAAGATTGAAGCTATTTAAAATTTGTCTAAATGTTGTTTTTTTAAAAAAATAAAATCATGGTTTTTATATAACTCTTCTGTGGCCTAGAGTTCATCTTCAGCAATATATAGGTTGTGAATGGCTTTGAGTTTTTAAAAAAATCATTTACTTATTCATATTTGTAGCTTATGATTACATATAGGATTTTAAAAATGTTTTGTAACTGGAAATGGAAGCAACTTTATAGGCCATTACAATTATACTCCTTCAGGGCCAAATGTTGTAGTTTTCAAATTATTCGATGATTTTATTAGACTTTCATATAAACTTTCTAAAGATTTTGAACTCCAAATGATAAATCAACAAAGGACTCAAGTTGCTTAAATAACTGCCAAAACAATCTCACATCTAGTACAGGACAGAGTTTGTACTCGGTTCCATGACATTGAACTGATGAGAATCAGGGAAAGGGGTATTGTGCCAATTTTATCTATTCATTAAGGAAACAGATGAGTTCAGTGAACATTTAGGCTTCTGATGCCTGGAGAGAAAATAGCACACCAGTGCAACACTTATTTCCTCTAGGTGGCAAGATCGTGAGTAAATTTATCGTCTTCTTTATGCTTCTCTGTAACATCCACAATGGGTATGGATTAATTTTATAATTAGAAAACATTAAAAATAAGCAAGTATGATTATAAAGTAACTCAAGGGAATAATGGGAAAACAGAAAGATCTCTGACTCATCCCGGGTGTAGGGTGCCGGGGGTTGGGGGGGGAGGAGGTGACTGATCACTTGGTTCTGGCTCTAAGCCTGCTGTGACAATTATCATTTTGTAATCTTCAAGTATGACCTTGCTGAGCTTTCTCCTCAGTGTAAAGTGGAGAAAATAAACTTACCTGTGCTGGTGCAGGCTCTCAGTGGTAAGTGGTAAGGTCTTTAGTGAAGAAGATATTCATGGAGTCATGAGGAGTCATCTCAGTGTGGAGTGGATCTGCTTCCCTACATTATCTGTTATGACTCTCTCCTCCTGTGCCTGAAAAAAAATGGGGGCCACCATAAACCGGTCAGAAATGTGATTTATTTCAAGAATAATTCTGTCTGACTATACTTAAGATTCCACACCCCACTAAGAGCCCATCATTGTCACAACAGGAAATAGAACGCACCCAGTCAATCTCACGCACTCACTCCTAAGCCTTACCAGCCTCATTTCCTTGATACCTAGCTCTCAGGTGGAATGTGTCCTATAAGATAAGGTCCTGACCAATCCAGACAAGGTAGATGGCTCTACTGGCCAGAGGGTCCAATTTATTGCTTGAGAGTTTAATTAGCTTGTGAAATGCATTAAATGATAAGTTTTGGTAAACACCATATGAGTGTTTATCAGAAAGAAAGGGTTTCAAAAACAAAGTTGACTGTGCAGACAAAGGGATCTTTTGTCAGAAACAAAAAGACCATAAGAAATGGGGTCCAAAGGAGATGTGATAGTGTACATTTGTAATCCCAGAACTCTGGAAGCAAAGACAAGAAGAACATGTATGCTGGGGCTACATTGCAAGAACTTGACTCTTCCTCTTCTGAAAAGAGAAAAAATAAAGACGTTAGGTTGTGAAGAAAATCATCACTGCCAAGGTTTAGAGAAAGTGGTTCTTTAAGTAGACAAAATCCTTTATGTCCACCAAGCCTGACAGTCTCTGTGAGGTTTTTTTTTCTTATCTATTCAGAAAATTGGACATAAAAATTATAGATGCTCCTCCATCAATAAAACTTCAAATTTTAAATAAATTGGATATTGAATAAAAAATTGAGATCCCTGCAAGAATACACACACACACACACACACACACACACACACACACACACACAAAATGAGCCTTGAGATATTGAAGGATGATAAATTGTCAGTTTCTCTTTAATAAAATTGGGTCTCATCACCATTCCCTATAAAGGAGTTGATAGATTTTGTTTTTAACCTACAGAGTTTAAAATCAATTCCCAACAGGAGTTGGAAGCTCTTAGCCATAAAGCTTCAAATACATCAATTAATCAATCAATCAAGTTGGTCAGTAAATCAGCATGTTTGTATTGAGGCCAGGTTTTACTGGATATCAGGGGCAAAGAAGAGAATTAAAATATCCACATATCACCTAAAATACAGAAGTTCTAACATCATAAGCAACAGCAGGCCTATTTCCACGGGAATTATGTTGTCTTGCTGTCTCAGGAGAATTTTGCAAACAACGCAGTTGATTTTGGAGGAGAACCAATTATAAACTTTGACTTAGACCTTTTCAATGCTTAGCTATCCATACTTCCTGTCCATCATTTGGTTTATGGGGCATATCCAGACTCCTGTGAGATTTTATAGGACACACGAATGAGAACAATGACTCAGAGGCTCAGACTCCACAGTCATTTTATATTCTTCATTTTTTTCTTAAGTTACTTTGCCCTAATACCATTAACCATCCAAATACAAGAGTAATCATCAATTTTATCCGGCTTCAGACACTTTGAGCTACTGAAAAATATAACCATGGATACAATAGTGACAGAAACGTTATAAGAGTAACCAGCCGCCTTTTGATCAAAGTCAAGGCTCAGTCCATGAGATGGCGCCCATAAGTGGCACTGCTAATAAGGTCAAGATCCTAAAACTAGATAGATCGTGGGCCCTAGGGGAAAACTTACTACAGTTATTGTGCAAAATGAGCATAGCAATAAAACATCCCCTAAATACATCTCTTTTTTTTAACTTTCTATAGATTCCTTCTGAGTTTCACATCATGCACCAAAGTCACACTCTTCTTCCTGTCCCCTCACATCCACCCTTTGCCTTCCCTGCAAAATAAAACACAAACAAATGAAAGAACAAAAAACAATAAAGACACAAAACAATCGCAGTGCAGAAATCTGTAATATGTATGGCACAATGTCCCCCACTGTCTACATATCTTCACTTGTAAATGTTCATTGCAATGAAGTCACCAGTCTGGACTGAGATCTTTGGCTTCTGTGATACCATATGGTATCCTCACTGGGACTCCTCTAGGTCATTCTGTTACTGCCTTGTGTCATGAAGAGCCTGCAGCCCTGGATCAGCAGGACTGGACCCTTCTTGTACCCCAGATGTTTGAAGATGATGTAGATTTGTGGATGTGTCAACTCAGAGCTCTGAGTCTGGACCTAGGTAACAGACAAGCTGGTCAGCATGGGGGCTCTCCCTTATCTGCATCACCAGGGCAAGCTCTCCAGCACTGCTCTGGCTAAGCCAGGCAATGCTGCCAATCTGAAAGAGGCAGGGTCAACTCTTCCACTATCGTGCCCTTAGAGCTGGCTCACCCACACCCACACCCATACCTCCAGAACCAGCTCCACTACTTTGTTCAGGCAATGTGCAGGGTCACTCTACAGAGTGCTACAGCTAATGAGAGAACAGGGCTAGTGCTCTCTCTCTCTCTCTTTTTTTCCCAGAGCTAGCTCTCCCCATTACCAAAAGGGGGGCATTTCACCCCAGTACACACACCACATCATGCCAGTTAAATGACAGTGACAGCTTTCCTGACTCTTGCCCTCCAGTGGCAGGGCTGGCCACTTACAACAGGCTACGTGCTCTTCTTCACCCTCGAGTCTCCAGTTCCATCTCTCTTCATAATACTCAAGCTGCTCCACTTCTCTTTCTTTCCCATATGACCACCACATAGTTGTACATTGTGGTGGCTCCCACTGCAGGATAGGCATGCGACTGGCAGGCCCCCATCCTCCACACATCTTGCATGCCATCAAGTGAGTGTCTATGATCCGTTTGTGCTGTGAGCGGAAGGGCAGGTCTGTGGCTGGCATGGCAGTTGGCAGGTCTCTGTCTGTCTTTCTCCTTCAGTCTTGCTCTGCCTGGATTTGATTTGATCTGTATGAGTCCTAGGCATAAGACAACTTTAGTCACCAAGCTAGGATGAAAAGGCTGCCTAACTGATATAAGAATACTACCACCAACAAGGTGTTTCTTTGCCCATTGTCAGGACATCTAAATACATATTTCTATACTTCGAGATTAGTAAATCACTGAACCCCCATCATAGAAGCTTTTTCTTGCAATAGATGGCAATTATCACAGAAACTCGCAACTGGAAACATGTAGAAAGCACAAGACACAGCTCTAAATGTCTTCACTAAAGCCTTCCCTTCAGGTCTCTGAGAGCCTTGTGGGAGAGTAGGTAGAAAAATTTTAAGAGCCAGAGGTGGTGGATAACTCCAAGGAAACGGCCTCTTCCAGGGACAGTGGGAATGAAACATAGAAGACCTCACAGAGACTCTGATAGTTTGCACAAGACTTGTACAAATTCAAACCAGACAAAAATCCCTGTACAGAGAAACGAAAATGGGCACAAAGTTCAACTCCTGTCCAAGAAACTCTTTGCCCAGGGCAGGCCATATGCTGAAACAGTTGGCTACCACAAAATCAACACTGTGTTTTGGTTTGTTTGGAGGTACTTTTGTGGTGTGTGTGTGTGTGGGGGGGGGGCTTTTATGGTATTTTGCTTTTGTTTTAGAGAAAAAGAATATGATGTTATATAGAAGGGGAGGGGAAAAAATCTGGGAGTACTTGAAGGAAGGGAAAAATATGACCAAAATATTTGTATGAAAAAAGTTTTAAATATAACTAACAATATGCACTTTGTAGCATCCTTGAGGTTTAAATGAGAGCATATAAATGGAGTACCTAACACAGGGTGTGGCTCAGAGTTATGGTGATTTACAAAGGACACAATCATGTTTGAGGATAGAGTAGTGCAATTTCAGCTACTAGGCTATTCCTACATTGCATTTTTATATGGGTTTATTTACTTTATTTGGCTTACAAATTCTTCCTTATTTTTTATTTGGATGCAAATTACTGGGATTTCATTATTATATTTCTGTACATGCTTTGCTTTCATTGCTCCTCTTGCCATACTCACTCCGCCTCCACGACCTGTTCCTCTCCTTTCCTCGGCAGCGTCATCCCTCTTCCATGTCAGATGCATTATGTTACCTTCACTTCTCCCTGCCCCTTCCTTAAGACTTCATATTCTCCTTTTGTCCTAACCTTTCTGTTTCAGAACCTATGCCCACCCCTCCATCTATATTCAATATGAAAATTAAAATCTGAGATTCACATGTTAATGTGAGGTATTTGTCTCTCTGGGTCTAGGTTACTTTACTTAACGTAACAATTTCCATATCTATCCATTTTCCTGAAAATTCATGATTTCAGTTTTCTTTATGGCTGAATAAAATTACATTGTGTGTATGGACTACATTTTCTTTGTCCATTCATCCATTGATAGGCATCTAAGCTGGCTTCATTTTCTTGCTACTAAGAATAGAGTCTCAGCAAACATGGATATGAACATATATTATTTAATTTTTAATTATTATTCTTTTGGTATGAACAAAAGATATATATATATATATATATATATATATATATATATATATATATGTTTTGACCCTCTGTTTTTTTTTTTATGTGTACTGCCCAGCACCCACAAAATGGATTTTCTCACCCTACAATAATCTTACTACATTCTACAGACTTCTGCTTTCATGACACAAATACCCTTCTGGCTTCAGCCCAAACAAAAACTAATTGTCCCCTTGTTTGTCTGCATGTGAGTTTGTTTTTCCAGATAAAACATTTCAGGCCCTGTTTCCTTGTCCCTTGGCATTTTTTTAACAAGCAGCAATGTTCGAGCTAGCCACAAAAATAGGGTTTCTTGAAGCAAAGAAGTAAGAGTGTGAGAAGCAAGTGGCTCTGTTTTGAAGCATGGTTCTTAATTTCAATGAAGGAATGGCTGAAGGAGTGTGATAAATAGAAGAACATATAAAGTTGGAGGCCGGGAAAGGCAGCATCTTAATTAATTCTGCTTCTACCTCCCAGAAGTTATGTGACCCTGGGGATGTTTCTAAACCAGAGCAAAATCAACCTTTGTTATTTCTCTCCCAAGAATGAATTTGTTGTGATTTATGGGCATCGTTTCATAAGATGTCCCACAAAATGATATTAACAAATCTGTGAGAGCCACCCTGTCTTTTGGGCTGAAAAAAAAATCAAGGGAATGATTTTGAGGGCAGAAAAGGTATCCAACATTCATATTCCACACCGGTCCCATCCTATGGGGTTAGGATGCTCACATCAAACCTGGGTCTTCATCCCTTAGTCCTCTCTGGTAATGACCTCATAGACACACCTAACGACACTACTCAATCTAATCTTCCTGAACAGTCACACTTCTTGTTTATCAATGGCAATAAGCACTATTTGTCAAATGCCTAATGTGAGTAAGGGAGTGTGCCAAATGTGTGCGTAACTTGAGTCTCACTAAAGCCCTTTGTAATAGATTCTACCATGATCCCCAGTCAATGAATGAGGAACTGTGCTCTCTAAAAGGTTGTATGGCTTCTTGGTTAGGATTTCAGGGATTCAAAACACTGACGTATTAGTCAGGGTTCCCTAAGGAATAGAACTGGTAGAATAAAAATATATACACACATAGAGGGGGTTGGGAGGAGATGTTTCCTGTTGGAAAGGCCCAGGATCTAGTAATTCCTCTGTCCATTAGGATGGATGCTGGCTTCCCAGGGATATCCTAGACAGCTTCCAGTTTTCAGTCCATGTTTGAATCACAAAGAAGTAGGTTCCAACACAGTGAAGGAATGTCTCAGGAGGGATGAATTTGCCAGTGAAAACAAAGACAAGCAGACAGACACCACAGGCTTCCTCCTTGTGTGTCCTTTTATGTGGGCCATATTTAAGGTGACTCTTCTGACCTCAGATGATCCAAATTTAAAGTAGGTCTCCCACTTCAAATAATCCAACCAAGAAAAATCTCTCACAGATTCATCCAGTTCCTTGGGTTTTAGCTACTTCCAAATGTTGACAACCAAGATGAGTCTTCACGCATGTTTTTTCATGGCTTGACCACTTAACACAACTTAGCTCTTAATGAGTCTTGCCAGAGTCATCTGTTCTCTTCCTAGGACGCATCCTCCATTGTTTTATAGAACTTTCCTCACCCTCCAGTCCAGCTTCCTGTTTAGACTTTAGGGTAGGTCTTTGACAAGAAGAACTATGAGATTGTGGGCAATTTTGAGACCTTGAATGTGAGCAGAATAATAGTGTCCTTCCTTTCTATGACCACAGGAACATGAGATTAATGTTCTCGGTTGTCCTACACAAGACTGGCTGGTCTTGGATGGAGCATGCCTTCCTCTGGATCAGATAGAAAACCTAAATGACATCCTGTAGATTGAGTTCTAAGTACAGTGTCTGACTCCAAGCTGACCTGCCTGTAAGAGCTCCCATTCATATCCCCATTTTCTTTAAGACTCAAATTTTAAAAAGCTGTTATCCTATTTAAGGAATTAACATGTTCCTGCTTGAAGTAATCTGAGTACCAATAGAGGCAGTGTGCCAAAAGTTGGGAGGCATTCAAAGAGAGCTTCGTCTTGAAGATGCAGTGTGGGGGAGTGCAGGCAAAGCTCACTAATTAGATAGGACAGTCTAAGAGTTGATAACAGCAGAGCTTCTTATATAGAAGTTATACCTCTTACACCAACATTTCTGAAGCAAGGAAGTTATCAGAAGCTAAAAGGAGACAGAAGAGAAAAACCTATTAAAAATATTCCACCCAAGAGGCATTCTAAGAAAGAGGTGATTATGAGAGATGAGTGCTGACCACACTCTGATGGTACTGATTAGTTCAGAAACACAGAATCAACCAAGGCTATTCTGACACAGTATCTGTGTGACAGTGACCCTTCACTAAATTATGAAGTGTGCTGATTAAGCATGTTATGAAGTGGAAATTTCTGGTTTCTTTGGAGACTCACTTGTGTCTTGTGATGTTTTTCTGAAAATTGTCTTATGAGAGGATGTTTTTGCTGAAGCAGACATGTGGGAAGATGTTTTGCTGAGAACAGACAAGTGGTGTTTTTCTGGCAGCTGTCTGGAAAAAGGATATATGATGTTTGGCTAGAGCACACATGTGAGAGAACATGTGATGTTTGAAAAGGGTATAGATATAACCCAACAGACAGTGGACGACACTGTGTTGTATTGGTTCACCTTGTTACTCTTTGTTGGTCCTCACTGGGCTTTGCTGATACTGGTCTTCACTGACAATGCTGTATAGTATTGGTTTGCCTTGCCACTCATTGCTGATCAACCTTTGTTATGACTTCATAGAAAGAAACACACCAAAATACTTCGGGTTGTATTCCAGTAGCTTCTTGCCACTTCTGGGCAGACTGACAGAGTCTCTCCTGAATCGAACTGCCATTGCTGATTCATGAATGGTGTTTGTGAGTGGACCAAGCTACTGCTGATAATTTGTATGAACTGAACTGCTGTTATCCTGACAGCACAGATTGGATTTACCCTGAAGAGCTAGTTCCAAACAGGTCCACATCCTCCTTTGTCCTATTAACCTTTCTTTTCCACTATCTCTGGTAGGTGGTGAGCTAGAAGGAAGGTTAAAGCATTAAGTACACTTATTAAAGTAGGTTTTGGAAAATATAAGCTTATGGTGTTACTCTAACTATGGATCCAAGGAAATCTGAGCCTTTATTTTCCCTACTTTGCCAGCACTGTTTTTCAGCTTTGATGAAATGGGTGATTTAAATATATTCTTTGACCCTTGTGTAAAATCTTCTTGTAGTCCCTTATTGACCAAACCAGTTTGAAAGCAGCAAGAAAAGAACCCAGTGGTGACATCTGTATAGTTTTGCATCTGTTACACAGAGAAGAACAGAAAAGAATGAAGAGCAGATGACCCCAGTGCACCAACCTTACAGAGTCTGTAAGACTTGTATTATATCTACTGAACATTCTTTACAACAGGAAACTAAACATGTGAATAGGCTGGCTCCTCCACCATCCCTCTGGGAATCTCTCACCAGCCATCTCTGTGCCTGGGGTGGAGAAGCTACATAGCTATTCCATGCACAAGCCACTGCATCCCCAGGAGAAACTTTGAACATCATGAGCATCAGCCAGTAACTTGATTCTCTAAGCCGAATACTTTCTCATCTCTGCCAGAGAACTTATCTGAGACTGAACTGCAACAGAGCCGTTTCAGGTGAAAAGGGACAGCTGAGGGAGAGACAGCACTCACAGGTAAATGCCTAGTCATAACAATTACCCACATGTCTTCCTCCATGATACCAGACAAACACACACAGATAGCACATTTCAGCATGGCTGCTTAAAGACAGAGCAGGAAACAGAAAGATCTAGAGTAATGGTTTTCAGCCTTCCTAATCCTGTGAATCTTTAATAAAGTTCCTCATGTTGTGGTAAACCCCCGGATGTAAAATTTTTATACTACTTTATAACAGTAATTTTTCTCCTTTTATGAATCATGATGTAAATATCTATGTTTTCTAAAGGCCTTAGGTGACCTCTATAAAAGGGTTGTTTGACGCTCCCAAAAGGGGTCGTGACCCACAGGTTGAGAAATGTTGAGCTAGAGCAACCTGATTATTCTAGAAGACTTTTGTTAAAGGCAATGCGCTTCCTGCTAGGGCCTCAGTGAGGGCACGTGGGCCTTGGGTTTCAGCCTCAGGGATTTGAACTCCCCAAGGCAAGACTTTTCTGAGATCTAAAACTGGAGACTTTGTGAGCCCAGGGAATTTAGCACTTTGTGGCTTGCCCATGTTTTAGGAATCACCTGGAACATCTACCACCAAGTATCCACGGGAGCCCTCGTCTGACAGTGCTTGTCCACCTCAAAACCCCACAAGGAAGAATGGTGTTTACAGAGCCCTGCCAGAAGTGTGTGTTGCCCACAACTCCATTTGCTCAGCAGCTTTTCAGATCACCTTCTCCAGAGCCTTGGAATTCCTAGAGGTGTCCAAGGCTCCCTTAGAGACCAATTCCCTGCCAAGGCCACAGTCTAGAGAGTATCAGTTCTCTTTCGTACAAATGAGATGTGGACCTTGGATATTTAAAAATAATTATCTTTTCACTCAAAGATTGATACCTCAATAAAATGAAAGCTATCATTTTAACCTTTTTCCCCCTGAAATAAAGCCAGATTGTAGGAAATCTCAAGCCTGGACTGGGTTGCTTTGCTCTGATGCTCTTGGTAATTCTGCCACAAAGAGGATTTTAATGGACTGTAGGGGCAGTCCACAGCATGGCCTCAACTCCATAAGGAACAAGTTGCTGAACACCTAAACATTCTCACCAGAATGGTGGCATATCCTCTTCTGTATCAAGGGAAATTGATTCTCTGCTTGACTTCATGTATCACAAGTCTACTCACTGCTGATTGGGAAACTGCCATTTGTTTTCCTCCTGGTTGTGGCTTCTGGGAGCCCCAGTGCTATCTCTGGAGTTACTCAACACACTACAGAGTCCATATTCTTACTGATCCTAGATCTCATCCCAACTCCATCAGGAACTTAGTCTATCAGTCTTTATTATATTTATTTGTATTAATATAAAAATATATGTCTTTTCTTCCTTGTAAGAAATGAGGGAGACTGTGAGAAAATATATACATGCATACATGTGTTTATGTGCACCCCAATGTACACAGCTCCTATAGGAAAAAGCTGATCCCTCTCATTTCCTTAACCATTTGCAAACACATTCAAATTATCATCTGAGAGATATGCTGATTTTCTCATCCCTGCTTATGAACTTCTGTTTATTCCCCATGGACTGCCTAGAGGACGTAATGAGACCCCAATGAGTATAGAGAATTTCAAGATTTTCCCAATCCTGTTTCAAGAGAGCCACTCTGTCCTCTCCTGTTTTTCTACACTGTCATGCTAAAATTCTTTCCAGTCTTTAAATCTACTGAGCTCATTCCTGTCCTCTAGACCTTGGCTCACAAGGATCCTGTGGTGGTTTGAATGAGAATGTCCCCCATAGGCTCATATATTTAAATCTTTGGTCCCAGTAGATGGAGATATTTGAGAAGAATTAAGGGTGTGGCCTTATTGAAGGCGGTATGTCATTGGGGCTGGTTTTGAGGTTTCAAAAAACTCATACCATTGCTGGCGTCTCTCTTGTCCTCATGCTTGTGGATCAAGATGAACTCTCAGTCCAATACCATATGTGCTGGCCTGCTGTCAAGCTCCCCGCCATAATGATCATGGACTCCAAACCTCTGAAACTGAAAGCCCCAAATAAATGCTTTTTTTCATACATTGTTTTGTTTATAGTATTTTATCATAGCAATAGAAAAGTACCAAAGATAGCTCTTGAGTTCTGTTGTTTTTTTTGTTTTTTTTTCTCACTTCAGGATAAGACCATAAGCTTCACTCTATCCTCAGGTCACACCTGCTTGGGGTCTTGATGCCTGTAGTTATCACCAACCCATTGAATCATATCTCTGTTTATTTCTCCCACCAGACTTTCTATGAGAGGAACCACACTATAGACTACTCTGGGGTTATAGTAGAGAGTGATCTTGCCAAAGGAATAAGTGCCTTGGCTTGTGTTGTGAGAAACAGACAGACCTAAGAGGCATCCCTTAGTTCTTCACTCTAAGAGCAAGCTTTAGAAATGGTATTGCCCTGTTATGCTCAGCTTCGCTAGTACCATACCACTCTCATCTGCCTGAGAACCTCACCTCTGATCTTGTACATCTGCAGGAAGGTGATTGGAATATGCATCCCTACCATTAACCCAGTCTTGGGCTTCTGTGGTTTTGATTCTGAGTTGAAAATCCTTGTTGGTTTTGGTAAGAAAAGATATCATCCTAGGCCTGTGAAAGCTGTATTTGTTTCTCTGAAATCTCGGTCTTGATTGATAAGGCAGAGAGAGCTTCCAACATGGCACAGTGCCCCAAGAGAACTGCTGCTTTCTGTTTGCACACACAGCACACTCACACAAACACACCCACATTTCGAGACAAGGGAATTAAGAGTCAGAAATACTTAAGTTCTAACATTGCTTCAATCAGTTGCCAAGTGTGTGTGTGTGTGTGTGTGTGTGTGTGTGTGTGTGTGTGTGTGTGTAAGATGGAATAGATCTACTCTATATGAGCCATATTTTCCTCTATACTAAGAGAGAATGCCTTTTTGATTTGATTGGCCCCACAAGCCAACAGGAAAAGCATGGCAATAGATCTGATTTTATATGGCACTCATTAATGTGTTTCTAATTCTCTGCATACAAATCTTTCTTTGCTCCCCACCAACTCTCTAGAGAAGCATATCCAGATGCCTGTGGATAGATGGAATTTAAAGACCATCGCTAACCTGTCCCAGAAGTCTGGTTCTATCCTCCTCTGCTTCCATCATGCTCTCCATGCCTCAGTTTCCTTAGCTTTCCAATGGAGCTTACATCCATGCCTGTCTCATGCCTTGAAAAGTAAATAAGAAAAGAACACAGAGCTTAGTACAAAGCCTAGATATGAAAGCTTATTTCTTGTCCACGGGCATCTCTCCAGAGGATAGAAACGTACAGTCTTTTGATGTGTTTCTCACAGATCCAGGGGAAATGTGACCTACAGTTGTGATGTTACTGGGGTCTGATGACCATAAGGAAGTGCCCGGGAAGGAGCGTGTTGCCACAAGTTTGAGCAGATTCCTTTGATTCCAGCTGTGGACTAAAGCCATGGCCATTGCCTACCAATGAGCCTCTTGATGTCTGGTACCTCTGAAGCCTTACTGTCAAGTAGGGTTTTCTTTCCAACTCTGTTGTTGTGAGAAACATGATCCCACCCAACTCCAATGCACCTGTCTACCGTTCCAATGGCATCTTTCTCCCTGGAATGTTGATCCTCTGAATCTAGGTATAGTGCCCCCTCCTTCACTTATCCACGTTGTTTCTTTTACTTCCTATAGTTTCTGTTATCAAAATCAATAATTATCTTAAAATACCAAATGAAAATTTTCATGCAAAGAGTCTATGAATGTTATATTGCATGCTGTTCTAATTAGCATAATGAAAGCTAAAATTGGAGCTCAGTGGTAGGGCACTTCGAGCTTTATCCCCAGCACTACGGAAGAGAAAAAAGAAAGGAGGGAGAAACTAGGAGGTGCTCAGAAAGATGATGAAGTCACACTCCATCCTGCCTAAGTTGTCCCTCTGTCCATTCCTACGCACTGAATAGTTGTATTGGCTTTCCTTCATAAAGTGCATGTGTTAAGGTAACTGTTAATAACACCAAAGCTTAACAGTAGAGATGCTGGGCAATTCAGATGCTCTCAAGAGAAGTGGGAAAGTGCTTCTTTTCACTGTGAAAGGCAAAAGCTCTTGGGTTCATGGACAAAACTGCACAGAGCTCCACAGAACATGTGGTGTGTGTGTGTGTGTGTGTGTGTGTGTGTGTGTGTGTGTGAGAGAGAGAGAGAGAGAGAGAGAGAGAGAGAGAGAGAGAGAGAGAGAGAGAGAGGTGGGGGGTTTAGTACTGTCCATTAATTTAGGTATCCACTGGGGGCCTTAGAATACATCACCTGTGGATGAAAAACCTGATGACTATGTCCAACTTCTAGTTGGACATATGTCCCTTCCCCACCTTCTTCTGTAGCTCCACTCTAATAGGGGCCTCTACTCAGGTTGCCTTGGTAGGCTCTATTCAACTATAACTATAAATGACAACATGGACACCTTAAGAACATCGGCTTTAACCCTGCAGGTGCTTGGTAGAAGATGGAATTGCTTACAGCCTGGTGTTAGAAGGCTAACATCTTTCTCCCTGAATTCTATTCACCCGCAATGGGCCATATTTAATTCAAGATGCTAGAGCTAGCACCATTGCCAGATATATTTCCATGATGATTAAACATTAAGCACACTAGTATTTCAAAGTATTTGAAATAACTCAGAACTAATGAAGGACTAATTGCTTCACTCTGTGTCTTCAAATAGTGATGTTATTTTTTAAAAATGCATTCTTATGTCAACTGTTGCATCAATTAATTGCAAATTTTCCAACAGTTAGTCGTAGTGTGATTAAAGCATATGAAAATAATCTTTTAATTAGCTTTCATTTTTGAAACAAATAGACAATTAAACCAAAGAAATAAGTGTGAAAATTCCATGGATCTGCTTTGTTTGTTCGGGGAGGCACTTGTTTAAATAATGGCCATATCATTGGAAATTAGTTCCTTGGTACATCTATTGGCTGTGGCAGTAACTTCATCTCTTCCCATTCTTGGTACTTCTATTTTCTACAAGCATGTACCCCTACTGATTCCCCCCAGAAGCCAAAAATATATAACTAAATGAATAGCAGCCTTTCTCAAGAATGTCTTTTTGAGTGGAGCTATTCAAAGTACCAGCCAATTTTTATTAAAACTATCATAGTACACAATTCTGGTGTTTAAAAATAGAGAAAGCTCTGGGGATAAGTGAGTGCTTAATTCTTCCATGTACACTTCCACCCTATGAAGAAGGAGTAGGGTGAGAAAGGGGGGTTGAGATGTTTTCTTGGGTACCCAGAACACATTTGAGTAGGCCCCCAACATATTTCCCTGCCTAAATTTTGTACCCTTTAGATGCCACACTTGCCTTACTCCAAAGTGTCCTTACTGTGCAGATTGGTGCATAGGATATCTACTCTGTATTTAGAGCTATTCCAGACCCCATTAAACATGAAATGGGAATAGGGATTAGGGAACCCGTTTACTCTAAACCTTTTTATACTGTAAACAAGGAGAATGGGGTCTCAGAAAAGAAAAGGGATGTGTCCCCTTCTGCTATGGTGAAGACAATGTCCTCAGGCATTCAGTCGGAAGTCTTGATGGGTATTACCTTGGTAAGTAGTACATGTGGAAGATCACTAGGCTCTGGTGAGAGAGCACTCATCAGGAGCACTCCTTGTCTATGCCGGCTCTGAGCCCATGGATCATTTCCTTAAATACAAAAAAAAAAAAAAAAAAAAAAAAAGTCATAGCTCACCATGAATCTCAGAAATCATGTTGTGAAATGTGAACATAGTGACTGATATGGCACAAATCATAATGACCTCTAGCATCACTTAATAAGTGCCATATGCCTTGAAGTATAACAGATGCCTTGTCTGCATTCTGTCATCTGATCTGAACAGAAACTGTGTGTTAGACACTGCGAAGTTCGTTCTCTCGGTAAAGAAATGCACTAGGCGCATTTAGGTTCACACATATACTAGTTCCACTACATTGAGACATTCGAGCTCTAAACAGTTAGGCTGAAGGAAGTGGAGAAGATGGAGCTCAAACTTGGAGCCATATTCAGAGTTAACCGAATTTTTAAGGTTATCCCTAAACACTTTAAATTCATCATCTGAAACCCCTCGACATCCTTCACATACTCCATAGTGCCTCGTGGCAACACTAGCGACAAGAATAATTCTGTAATCTCATCATGATAGAAACCACATACAAGATTTGGGGAAAAAAATCAATTTCCATTAGAACTGTTTGTTCAGTTGCATGTAGATGTTTGCAGGCCTGAGCAATACAGCTGTGACATGTAGCAGAACTGTAAAGAGTAAGGGCTCTGGAAGACCCAGTTACTGTATAATCCAGCCTCCCTGTCACCGCTACCACAGGTGGTACAGCCCTGTTAAACATGCATCTCATCAGAAAATGTTTTTATTATAGTGAACAGAAATCTTTGCTCAGAACCCTTGGGCTAGGCCTCATATGACCTCTTCTTCAAATAAAATGTCCCCAGTCCTCATTAACTCTTCCTAGGAACTCTGGAATTTTAATAGACATGGGATTCTGTTGCTACCACCACATGGCTAGCCTCAAAATGTCAGCCAACCTCTAAGGCCTTCAGTTTCCTCTTCTATAAACTAGAATCGCTTGCACTTGATTATGTACCTTTACTATTCTAATTCCCTATGGAGGTATGAAATGAATGCTTTCTTCTCTTCATTGCTGTAATTTTTTTTTTAGAGAGTTCTAAAGCATTGGTATAAAAGAAGATAAAAGAGGGTACTGCAGGCCTATCTGAAAGGAACAGAGCTCAGGTAAGGTCAGGTCCATTTCCCTAAGGAGAAGAGGGGAACAAACAAATAGACAGAATGGAGTCTCCATGGGATCTTTCCAGACCTAACTCTGCTGAAGCTTTGTTGAAATATCATTCAGGCTCTCCTAAATCATCCACCAGAATGGGTTATCACAAATCACTGTTCGACTTGGCAGAACAGCAATTGTGATCTCAAGTCATCAACTCTGAAAGTGAGGCATTTGCAGAGTCACACTCGTTTCTGCCATCTCATGTCATTCCTTCAGCCACTGAGATGTTCAAAGCGCCCAGCAGAGAGCATTGGCCACAGAAGGGGGACAGCACTGAGTTAGATGACTCCCAGTCGTTCCTTCTTCCCTGGGAAAGCAAGAGTGGGTCCGGGCTTGCTGCAGACAATTGTTGGTGACTTACAAAGAACGAGGGCCCCTCCTCAGAGCCATGTAAAATACATAGAGCATTTAAGAGGTCAGAACACAGAGAGAAAACTTGAAAGAGCCAAGGATTTTTCTTTCTTTTTGGAACCAGGAATTGGTGACCTGATCTAGATGGAGGCAGACGGTATCTATTTTATCATCTCCCCATCCTAGCTCCTCATTCTATCTGCTAACATTAAAAAACTCTTACCTTCCCAAACCTGCAAGCAGCAAAATTCAGGCCAACATAGCAGAAATATCTTTAAAAACCCAGCAGGGATCAGTAAAAGGTTGGCCCTGGGTTAAAGAGAAGACTGGATACCAGTGACCTAAATCTCAAGGGTTGACAGCTATCCATGTCAGCTGACCTTTTGACCTTTCACTTTCACTATACGAACCCTATCACCTACTATCTGATAGAGATTTTTACCCAATTTAGGTCCAGGCCTCTCTTGGTTCACTCCTGGGCATACATCTTGACACACTAACGTCAGCTGAATTTTGACTTGCGTTTTCTTTTCTTTTTTTTCTTCTTTTTCTTTTTAAATTGGATATTTTATTTATTTCCATTTCAGATGCCATCCTCTTTCCCCATTTCCCCTCCCTAGAATCCCCTATCCCTTACTCCCTCCTCCTTTTTGCTTTTATACCATTTTAATTACATGCAGGTATTCAGGTCAGTTCTAGGTTGAGGAACTAGCAATACAATAGGTGCAAATAGTCAAGGAACAAGCAAGACAATGAACACAAATAGTCTAAGAACAAGCTGGGATGTGGCTCAGTGGTTGACTTTCATTTTCTATAGCTCATTGAGCCTGACCCTATTGGCTGTGGCTTCCCCATGACCATCTCTGTTTCGATATTCATCTATCCACTTCACGTCATCTTCAGCGTAACTGGCTAATTTAAGTGAAGTGGTTGGGATTTTATCATGAAAGCAATGGGAATCCTTGAAAGAATGAATGAGACGTGCAGACGAGGAGTGGAGTTGGAGTGTTTCTACTGTGATTATCGAGGGTGAGGGTTACTGGAGTGGAGGATACAGATTGTTAGATGTCTGGAGTGGCTAATCTAGAGCTCTGTTCCTTGTATGGTGAGCTCTAAATGCAAATTAGTCAAGTAAATAAAAAGCATCCTAAAGCCCTTAGAAACAGCAGATCTAGATATAAAAATGGCTGAGTCGTGAGCCCATGATGGTCAGAGAGGCAGCAAACAAGGAAGGGTCACAAATATAAAATGTGGACAGCATGACAAATGTCACTGGAATCACAGATAACAAGGAGGTATGTGGGAAATGGTTGCATAGAGATATTTAGGGGCTGTCACAGTTTAAATATAAAACAGTCCCTCACAGACTGCTGTGCTGAAGGACTAACCTCCAGCTGGTGGCATTGTTTGGGAGAGAAGAGGCTAACCAAGAAATCTTAGGAGGTGTGGCCTAGGTCTAAGTAGGTCACTGAGAGCATGTCCTTGAAGGAAATGTCTTGCTCTGGCCTTTTCCTACCATGCTCTGCTTTCTGGCTACCAGGGGTTGGGGGGAGGGAAAACTTTTCCCTTCCACTGTGATAGTCTGCCTCATCATGCATAAACTCGGCAATGTCAGAGCCAAACAGCTATGAACTGAAATCCTTGAAACCAAAATTCAAAGTCAATCTTTCTTCTCTTACTTTACTCCTTACTTAACTACATACACCTGTATATTGTCACAGTGGCAAAAATAAAAACTAAAGCTAAAAGTTAAAAAAAAAAATCTAACTAACAAGGTGACCTCAAAAAAGGAGTTCAGAAGGCAACTAATTGCACTTGGGGCCCCCTAAGTAGAGATGTGAGATGAGGAGGTTTAGACTCTAGAGACAGATTCTAAGAAGGCAATAGGTAGCATGATCACTAAGTAAATATGTTACCTTGAGGTCAAGGTTGAGTTTTTTCTTAATTTTTTTTTAAAGATGGTAGTCAGCTATATGTTGGTTAGATGTCGTGTGTGGGAAATAGTGTGAGTGTGTACTGAGTGTAGGATCGATGAGAGAGTCTCGCTGGACCTGGAGTGAATCATCTTCCTTAGACAAGCTGAATAAGCCCTTGGACCCACCCATCTCTGTCTCCCCCCCCCCCCCCCCCCCCGTCAAGTGCTTGAGTCAGTGCATTCTGCCACGCCCAGCTCTTAACACAGGTACTGGGGATCCACACTCAAGTCTCACGACAGCATAGAAAGCACATTACCACTGAGCCATTTCCTAGACCCATGTTGGCTAGAGTCATCTCTTCAAAAAGTAGGGATCCATTTTTTTAAATAACTAAGCAGAAAGTATATATTAACTCATTCACTTCACAAAAGCAAAACAAAACAAAACAAAAAACCCTCTTTCTCAGATCTCAAGCTGGAAGGAGTGTTAAAAATGTTAAACTACTGAACTGGGTTCCAGCGAATAGAAAGCACTTATCTACGGCAAATACTTCCAAAGGCTGGAGGCAGTGTAAAAAGATACCGATACCATGAGTCTTTTAAGATGTGGCCACCAGCTCCAAATACAGTCACTGCTCCATCCCCTGCCTGTTCCTCGTTCTCTTTGAGAAAGACAATGCTGGTCCTCAGGATGCAGCTTATTCTCAGCTGCTCTGAGCAAACACATCTCAGAGTGCTATCCCCTAATCTCTGACCCAGCCCACCAGATTAACTCTTAGAGTTGCCACTTCATTTCCATCCTGGGTAGGTTGACTATCATGTTCAAACATGAAGAGAACACCTGCCCTTCTTCATATCACTGTATCCTGGGAAGAGTGATTTAAAAAACAGATGCAGAGAGCCAGGTGCTAATAGTAGTGAGAGGACTTGAGATGCTACATAGCTGCCCAGGGTTCCAATTAGGGCATTGCCTCCCAATCTTACCAACACAATGGATCTACATGGAGTGTCTTTTGCCTGTTTGATGTCTGACCTCCTCAGCATTGATTAGTCATCTGGTTTCGCTCTGAGAGTACCATCTTCTCATTTGTAACCAGTGGGTCTCTGACTCTCTGGTTGGCTGCTTCTTTCACTAGAGAGATTTTATTAATTTCATTTCACTCCCATATCTTCAAGTTCCTATTAAGAATGACTGTTTGATATGAAGGATGTTGTCGGATATTTTCTCGGTATGGAAGAAGTGCTATAGGAAACTATCCCTATGCATTACTGTATTTCCTTAAAGAGAGTGCGAGTCCTTTGAGGAAAGGAACAATATACTGCTTATATCTGTAAGCTATGCTCCATCCTGAACTGAGTAACAGTGTTGTAGTCGGTGATAGACAGTATCTAAAACAGTGATCCCATAATACTATATCACCCAGGTAGCATCTAAGTTTGTTCAGCTTCATCCTATAATGCCCACACAACTACAAAATTGCCTGCTGATGCATTTTTAAGAACGTCTGCCCATTGCTGTACCCATAACAAGCTAAGAAGATTGCATAAAAAAATAATTATAAGTTAAATAGAAAGAGAGTAATTGAGGAAGGGAGCCAGAACAGAATGAGATGACTTGGACCAGAATCAAAATCCATGATGAGAAGAGGAAACTGGGGGATGTTTGCTGGCTCATTCTACTTTTAAACCACTCCTTCACAAAATCCACAAGAGAATGCCCACCTCCCATCTGCAGTCTTCTCTACTACAGGGGATGTGTCTGTATTGGTTCTGCTTGTGGTGGTTAATATTGATTGTCAACTTGTTGGGATCTAGAATTACCTTAGAGACAAATGTTTGGGCGTGTCTGGGAGGTCCTTCCTCCTTTCCTTAATTTGCTTTTGTCAAGTATTTTGTCCAGCAATGAGAAAAGCAACTAGTGCATTGCCATTGCCATTCCATTTGAGTTGATTGAAGTTCCAAGACTCATCCTAAATGTAAGCAGTTCTATTCTACAGGCTTCACTAAACAAAAACAGAAGAAAGTGAGCTGAGTACCAGCGTTCATCTCTCTCTGCTTTTTGACAGTGGATGATGCAATGTGACCAGCCATCTTGAGATACTGACACCATGGCTCTCCTGCTATGATGGACTGAACCATTAAACTGTAAGCCAAAACTACTTCCTATTTCCCCTCTTCCTTTTCTTCCCTCCCTTCTCTCCCTCCTTCCTTTAATCTCTCTGTTCTTCACTTCCTTCCTTTCTTCCTTCCTTCCTTCCTTAATTTGCTTTTGTCAAGTATTTTGTCCAGCAATGAGAAAAGCAACTAGTGCATTGCCATTGCTGTTGCCTCCACCCCTTCCCCAGAGTTCACCTTGCTTTCGATCTGCTTGGCCTTGGTTTTGCTGACTAGGATGCTCACCAGTGTCTCCCTGGTGTGAGCTCAGCATCTGAGGCCATTCTAGCTGGCAGTTCTTCTCTGTCTTTTCTCACTCTAGAATGCTCAGCTCCTCACATACTCCATGATAGGCTCTAACTAGAGCCTATAGCCACCTCACTAAAGCTTGCCAAAGGAATGGGAAAGTGGAGGGGATATCAAGGGTATGGCTAGGATCATAACAGCAATTCACCTATAAAGCAACAATTACCAAGATTCATAGACATCAGAGACTGGTGCAAGGTGCTAAGCCTGTTTATGAGCCGGTATATCAGCCACAACCCTTTGTTTTGTTAATGTTGCCTGGGAACTAATGTCATTAACTTAGAAATACGATCTTATCGAAAGCAAAACCAAGTCACTAGAACTTCTTTACCCAGACTTTGTTTGTCTTGGGAAGCCATTCTTTCAACAGTATTTGCTGAGAGCCTCTGACTGTGATGAGTTCTAACCTGAGTAGAGTGCTCAGCAACACAGAACAAAAGCAATCCTTTTAGAGTGTGCACTCTGGATGGGGGAGTCTCAATACTAACTAAAAGCTACATACATAACTCCCAAGCTATACCTCAAATAAACACCATCATGCTGTACGTGGGCATAATGTGGGAAACTGATCCAGTCTGAAGATCAGACAAAGACCTGAGGAAGCAAATCGCATCTGAAGTCTGACAAATATTTGACATTGAATAGCCAAAGGGCAGGTGCAAGTAAGATCAGGTGTAAAAAGGATATGTGTTGGGAGAAAGCCTTGGGAGTCTGGGTGACTAGAAGGAAATCCATAGCTGTAACTTGGAATGAGATAAGGATGACCAGTGGACCAGGTCAGACCAAGCACATACTGTGGTGAGGATTTAAGCTAGAATAACATGTACACATTCTTAGATATAGGTTTTAAAAGTTTTAAATCTTGATGTTGTGTGGTGACTGGGTTATAGGTCTCTTTGAAAAGAAGGGAGGAAGAACAACTGAATTGTGGGTTATTGCAAAGGCCCCACAATCATCAAAGGTGATGAAGTTGGACTGCAGGAGATGTTGTGTGGCTTTTTCTGGAAAGATGTTTGTTCATCCCGGATAAGCTGTCAAGGACAGAGCAAAGAAACAATTCTAATCCAGTGTGTTTCTTGAGTTCACTTATGAAAGCATTCATGGGGGATTTATAGACCCATGAGTAAAAAAGGTAGCTGCACCAGGGGAAAGGCCCCTCCATGGTGAAGACTCATGAGAACTGAATCCCAGAGTTCTCCAACAAACTTGAAGACAGTGCCACCAAAGAGTTCCCTCCCCCAGAAAATTATTTATTAATTTATAAACTTGGGAAAGACCTTGAGACTCTTGTAGCTTTCTGAGCTTCCTGAACCTCTTTAGTTTCAGGAACTAATTGAGCCTTGTAAGTTTGCTCAGCTTCCTGAATTTGAGCCCTCCTTCTCAACTGTTTTAACTCAGAGGAAATGGCTGCAGAAGAGAGGAGACACGGGAAGATTTCTTTAAAGTAAATAAGCAGAAGTTGACAATGGGTTGCATAAGACAGGTGTCTTAGTCAGGGTTTCTATTCTTGCACAAAATATCATGACCAAGAAGCAAGTTGGGGAGGAAAGGGTTTATTCAGCTTACACTTCCACATTGCTGTTCATCACCAAAGGAAGTCAGGGCTGGAACTCAAACAGGTCAGGAAGCAGGAGCTGATGCAGAGGCCATGGGGGGATATTACTTACTGGCTTGCTTCCCCTGGCTTGCTCAGATTGCTTTTTTGTAGAACAAAGGACTACCAGCCTAAGGATGGCACCACCCACAATGGGCCCTCCCACTCTTGATCAATTTGATTGAGAAAATGCCTTACAGCTGGATATCATGGAGGCATTTCCTCAAGGGAGCCTTCTTTCTCTTCGATAACTCCAGCTTGTGTCAAGTTGACAAACAAAGCCACCCAGTACAGCAGGTGACAAAGACCAAAGCATCAGAATTGTCTTTAGTATCTGTCTAGTGTTGACCTGTTCACGATCCTTTGAAGCCAAGCAAAACACCTTCATAAAGCTAGATTTGATAATAATGCAGGACTATGGTAGACTGCTCATTTGAACTTAAAAAAGTGTAGCTTTGCCATCCTTTCTAGAATTTTCCATTGTGAAAGAGGAACCGTGGTTTACATCTTTAGATATATTTTCTCTTTAGCTCTGTTCTGGATTATGTTTGATGCCAAGTGATTCTAACATTAGTCTATAGAGGAAAAAGATTAGTTATCCTGTGACATGAAAATCAGAAATAACAGTATTAGGACACATACACCATTTCCAACTTGCTATGTAACCTCGGGCATTTTCCTTTCCCTCTCTGTACGTTCATATCTATTTTGGGGTTGTTGAACAAAGAAATCTGTAAAGCAATGTCCCAGCACTGAAATCTTTACACACATAACTCCATCTATACACAGGAAGAGCACCCCACAGTTGCGGGTAATTTAACTTCTGCTTAACCCATATCCAGCACCATATTTTAAATCAGAAACTTCTCTCAAACAAAATGCAATAAAATTTGCTAACAATTTTGCTCTAATGAAAAATGTTCTAAGCAACAGCAATGCCTTTGGCAAAATGAAGCATCAAGATGTGTTCCAAATCTACAGACCCCCAGTGTGTAGCCACTGGAACATGGCTGTTTGTTCTCAACAAAATTGGCTATGTTAACCTGCAGGTTCAGACTCTGTGGATGTTTTTTCTGAGTGGTGCTAATTTATATCCCAGGCTTCCCGGGTGCCACACACCTGATTGCTTTGTCAGCCACATCCTGGAAAGGAACATCTGCTCAGAGTGTCCCAAAGCTACTTCCAGGAATAAACTTGAACTCTATACACAGAACTGTAGGTTAAATTCATTTGATCTTCCATACCTGCTTCCAGTGTCTTGAGCCACTGCATGGACATTGACCAGAGTGCAAACATCTGTTCTGCCTGACTTAATTTCTCTCAGTCTATCATTGTATGTTCTGCTCCAGTTTCAAGAATTCAGAAGGCTTGTGTTTCCACCACACTGGTTTTAAACATCTCTACATTCCAGATGACCTCTCAAACCCTAGGCATGGTGGTCTAGAATCTTCAGGAATTATCTCCAGGCCACATTGCCAGCCTTACCTATGCGAAGTTAGCCCACACACCCTCCCTCTGAGACATATTGGTTGTTTCTCCCTCACAGTATAGCACCTTCCTCCACACTGGCTTATTTTTACAGAGATTATTCCCTTTAAGGAGACTTTCTCTTTATCCTTCTGCATAATGAACACCTACTTGCTTGTTCAACAAATGTTTGAGCACCTACCATAAGGCATCATATCCTCAAGGATCACGGAGACAAGTGGAAAAGACACATAATTGAACTGTGAGGGGTATAGCAAGATGTGTGCAGTGATACAGACCCAAAAGACGACTGGAAATTTTTAAAAATAGAAATCATGTCCATCCCTGATTTGAATCTTAAGAGAAGAAAGGAGTGAGCCATGAAAGAATTGAATGGCGAAGATAGACAAACAAATGAGGGAGAGAATGAATATGGGAATAAAAAGTAGATTAGCTATAGCTACAGGACACCATGCATGCTGGAAAGTAAGGGCTGAGGATACAGAAGTTGGCAATGATTAAGTTTTGTAAAGGGGCTATGTGACCCATATACAGTTTTGAACTTCTCTGAGGACAAGAGGATGCTTCTGTAGACTTCCATAGATGAGTCACCTGGGCAAACTTGTCTCTTAGTTTGCTAGCCTAAGCTACAGGAAAAGAAACAAGGTTGGCAGACAGAAGTGCTAGTCATGTATCTTTAATTTTTATACATTAATTGCTTTGAGACAGGGTGTCTCTATGTAGCCCTTGCTGTCCTGGAACTCATTGTATAGACCAGACTGACCTTGAACTCATACAGATCTGCCTGCCTTGCCTCCTGAATATTGGGATTAAAAGTGTGCCCCATGACACCCAGCTGGTCCTGGATCCTTAGAAGATTACTTGAGGGAAAGCAGAAAGAAAAGGAGGGAGAAGAAAGGGAGACAAGGCAGTCATTTCCTGGTTTGTAAATCCCTGAATTCATTCCTAATAATAAGAACAGATACATCTCACTAGCCTAGGACTCACCAGGAAAACTGTAATGTGAATAGTATTGCAGTATGATAGTTTTATTAACAACATTAGAGAATGTTATCTAATTTTTCAAATATTGATACAGATACATTAGTAGAGCCTTTCGCTAATGGGATTAGTTTCATGGGAAGCACCTTATTCAGTTGTCCCTGCAGCCCCACCAAGGCAGGATGGTGAATTGAAATCATTGGGTCAGACAATGTCCTCTGCATCCTGAAAGTATACAGTCACCCAAGCCTAACCATAGCTTTAGTCTTATCCAAGGGAAATTTTGCATTAGAATTAGAAAATAAAAGAGTATTCCCTTTAGTCACGCTTCCTGTGTCCTGAGGTTGTGCACTGATATCTGGAACAACTTGTTAAAATATCTGCCACAGTTTTAATGTTCAATGTTCTCCACAGTCTCACCATGTTTGAACATGTTGTCCCCAACAGGTGGTGCTGTTTGGGAAGGTTGAGGAACCTTTAGGAGGTGGAGCCTCACTAAAAGAATTGGCTCCCTGGGGGCAGGCCTGAAGGCTTTACATCCTGTAGCCCTACACCACTTCCTGTTCAATCTCTGATTCCTAAGTGAGAGGCAATGTAAATAGCCTTCTGCTTCTGCTGCCATGTCTTCTCTGCTGTCACGACTTCTGCCCTATGATGGCCTGTATCCCCCTGAAACTATAAATAAAATTAAAATATTTCTCCCTTAAGTTGCTTTTGCAGGGGTATTTTATTGAAATAAAGTAGCTTGAGACAGTGTCCGTCTCATTGAAATGATTATGATATCAGAAGATCCATGATACTTTGTTGTTGTTGTTGTTGTTTTATATTATCTCCTTAGTTGGCCATGTAAGAAGGTAGTTAGTTATCCCGAGGTACTCCAAAAATAACAGGGACATTTTAAAGGCCTTGAAAAAAATAACAAAATTTGAGGTCCATTATTATATACTATTTTGAGATCCTGTGTAAGACATACTGGATCAAAGTAAGCAGATTGTATTGGGAGAATATAATTTCATGAACTCACAGGTTCATTGGAAATTGCTACAAAGAAAATGTACTGGGAAAAGTCCTGGGCTGTATGTGTGCTAAGAGAAAATATGCTAGAATTCACTGGTATAGTCTGTCTTGCAAGAGGAAAAGGGAAATTGTGGCCTTCTTGCAGGAATATGCTGGAAAACACTTAACATTTTAGAAAATATCTAAAAACGAACAGAGCTGATTTGAGGCACTGGTCAATTTTCATGGTGAAAATTTTCTCACTATGGTCAATTTCAAGGCAATAACATGGCATATCTAAAAGAAGAGCCTGGAAGATGCAGTTACAATCAGCTCTATAGCTTTTTTGCCATATAGTAGTTAGTGGGAGCCACGTCAAATGTGTGGCTTAGCATTCTATTCATAAGCTGTCCACCTCCTCCCCTTTATTTATATGGTTCTTGGGACATTCTTTGGGTTGGAAAAGATCACATGTTTTTGTTTCTTGCATTAAGTATGATTTATTGTTCAGTCCTCATTTACAAAACTCTATCACAGAACACGGGCTCCTTGTCTGCAAGAACAGTGGTGTTGATACATGAACGTTGAAACATGAACATCAAAACATGAACAATGACATTGAGCCCGTGGCTGGAAAAAGGGAGCTACTCGAGACACAAAGCTATTGAAATCAGTTCCATTAAAAGGAACTAGCAACGAGGTTGATGGATGCCTAATTGCCATTTGCCTTTTTACTGTGGATGCCACAGAGACAAATGCTTGTTAAACAACTGGAGCTTGTTATCCAGTGACCAAAATTGATTCTCCATGCTCTTTCTTGGCTGAGTAAGAGAGCTTTCTGAAGCACACCAAATTCTGATATTCACTAAGTCATAGCTTTAGGCCTGAGGCACAAACCCTAGAAGGGCTTACATATCAACAGCTGATCTGGTCATGGCCTCCATGTACACATTACTTATGCCTTAATTCTTTGGTGTTATATAAGCCCCACTACTTTTATTTGGGACCCTTTAGAAAACACAGGAAGTTTCCTGCATGCTACGGTTTGGGGACCTGAGAGTTGGTATGGAATTGGAAGCGCTTGGATTCAAGACCATGGAATTCTGAAGCCTAAAAAGGTACATTCATGAAAGCATCAAGGGATACTTATACCAGGCTCCAGTATCAAGATCCAGGAGGTACTATTTTATGTGAACAGATACTTCTGTATCTATGTGTCCTGGCAATGGGGCAAGATGGGAAGCAAATGGCCTGTAACAAAGAAAAATTGTTGAAGCCGTATAAGTGGGCCTACTATGGCCAACCCCATTGCTATAGAAAGAACTATCTAAAATTGCTTTGAACTAGACTTAGCATTGTAGAGATGGGGAAACTGAGACCTAAAAAAAGGAAATCCTCTCTGTGAAGTGAGGAGAAAGTTGTTGCCTGGAGAGAAGCAGCCCTCACAACTTAATCCTAGCAGTGCTTGTAAACTCAGATAAGTGGGCACAAGGGTGCGAAGCCAGAAACAGCATGGGAAATGAGTCTGGAGTCCAGAAATAGTGGAGAGACGAGAATGTTTCACAAGCGAAGTAAAGGTGAAATGAGCAGATGCCAGCTATTCCATAACTACGAGGCAGACTATTTGGAGGGATTTTGGCACATATTAACCCTTTGCATCTTCACAACAACAGTGAGTGGTAGAAGTTTCTTCCACATGTTCAATATCAAAGAGTTGAAGTTGGAGCATTTTATGTAACTTGCCAGGTTTCACCATAACTAGGGGCAACTTGAATCTAGTCCTTCCTGGGTTGGAATATTACAACCTTGCTACTTACTCAAAGTCCTTGGACCACACAGCATCAGTACCATCTTAGAGCTAGTTAGAAGATTAGGATTCCATGGCTCTGCCAAAGGCTTTCTGAATCAGAACCTACATTTTAGCACCATCACCTGGTGTCTCATAGACACTCAGTTTCAATGTCACTGTTCTAGAAGAGCCCTTACTAAGCATTTTTCATTATTTTGTTTCCTCTAGCATTAAATACCTGCTGACTTTTCTCTAGTGAGATTTGGATATGTTATTCTGTCATTAATCTTGCATTTAAAAGAGAGAGAAAGGAAGAAAGGAAAGTAGAGAGAGAAAAAGAGAGAGAGAGAGAGAGCATGTCAGGAGGACACTGAAGCTGTTACTTCCTCCCCTCCTTTTTTTCAAACTAAAGGGAAGACAACATAAACATGTGTGACTTCTCTCACAGTGGTGACACTGCCAAGATGAGGCTTGTTTTAAGGTGAAACAACTGTTCTGTGCTGGAGACTGTCCCAGGGCTTCATCTGGCTCCATGTGACTTTTCATCACCTCAGCTGTGAGCAGGAGGAAATTGAGTCGATCTTGCTGTCGCTGATGCTGAGCAGCATGGGAACAAGGCTGAGACCATATGATTTCACCTCTCTTAGCCTCAAGCTGTCAGAGCAAGCCCAGTTCTGTCTTCCTCCCCCGATGGGATACTATACAAGAGATCACAAAATGAAAGAGTCAACATAGCAGCCACTCAGATGAACCTCCTCACATTCATCACAGGATTTCTGCATTCCGTTGCTGTCTCTCTTTTCTACCCATCCTTTTCATGCCCCTCATTCTTCCTCCTCAGCTTTTCCCCTTCACTCACACCTCTGATCTGGAAATAGAAAATAAAGAGACAAGTTGTCATCAGCAATGAGGACTGTGATGGATGCTCTGGACACCTGACTCCCCTACCCTTCAGATGCCTACCCAGATGTACCTAGATGTGTTTCTACAAACATCTACAACTCTAGCCAATACATGGAAAGCCACATGAAAGTGGCTAGGAGATAACACCCATACAGTCAGTCCTGAAATTTGAGCAGGATTTGATACTCTTGCCCTTCGTGTAAACTATCTTGGAGTCTCTTGCTCGATGCAGATATAACAACTTCCCCAAGAGCAGTGGGTAATTGTAAATCACGGTAACTTACTTGATAAAAACACCTGGAATCGCTTCCTAGTAACCACATGTCTGTGAATTCTCATGTCTGGACATGCTTCTAGGGTCTGTCTTGTAGCACTCTTACAGACCTGGAGAGACTCAGAGAAATCAAGTTCTATGAAAGTAAAGGCTAAAGTCAGAGAAGATACGGAAGTCAAAGGTTAAGAAGGCAAAAGAAAAAGCCAAGGGTCCAACTTCTCTTCTCCAAAGATGGGTCAGCCCCACAGGAGTATCTAAGCCTATTTACTAAGCCCAAGAATATCTTATAGAAACCATTCTTCCTTGAGAAAGACATACAAGTTTTCATCTCTACCTCCCAGAAAGCCTAACTGGAGTCATCAAGATAAATCAAGGGGAAGGTAGACTGAAGAGACACTGAGAATGTAAGACACCTGTGGTCAGAACTAGCCAGCCTTTCCAGAAAGTGTCCATGCACCTGGCACTTTGTTAAGCACTTGGCAAGAGCTGGCCCATGCATTCCTTAAAATCCCTGAGGGAGGCTCCAGTCATGATCTTTAGCAGCTCACTAGTGAAAGAAATGTAACACTAAGAAGTCAAAAGTAGTCATTTTCATGTCTTGAGCACTAGATATAGGTTCGAATGCAGACGGCTGGTCCCCTAAATGCCATAACAAGGTGGTCCATATGGCAATTGCTCAGGTCTGCCCTGCTTTTAGAGAATGGGCTTTCATCCTCCCAGAACATATCAAACTGAAAAAAAAATTGCTGTAGTTTCCAAAAGCTGAGTCTGTGGACCTCTCTGCTTACATGAATTCAGTCCCAAGAGAATCTCAGGCATTTTAGTGAAGTCAGAATGAAGTCCTGGCAATGCTGAGACAAGGTGCCAATGCCCAGGGCAGAAACATAACAGAGCTGAGATTACAGTTTAATGTGGTCCCCTGGTGATCACACTGCATTATTCCCATTTTGCTTCCAGGAGAGAGAGCCAGGACCAGTGCAGTTGAGTACCGACTCCCCTGAGGCCTTCTGAACTTCAAAACTCACACTCCTGGATTGATGCCAGTCAGACTCGTATCATCCAAAGGTGCTGCAGCAGGTGGCCGGAGCAGGTGCACAGTGATCTTCAGACAGTGATGGTTTGTGAGCAGTGGTCCCATCAGCCCATGGAACAGCGCCCAGAACTCTAGACTAACAAACAAAGCAAGTAAATATTAGAGTGCCATTACTTTTCATTGCTACAATAAACAAACTCGTGACCCAAAGCATGCTGGGGTAGAAAGAGTTTACTTCATCTCATAGGTCCATCATTGACGAAAGTTAAAGCAAAGACTCAGGTAGGAATCATGGGGGAAACCAGGCGTCTTGCCTCAAGCTCAGCTCGCTTTTTAATACAGCCCAGGCCCACTTGCCTAGGACTGTGCCACTCACAATTAGTTGGATTTCCACATCAAATGAAGACCAAACATATGGACCATAGGCCAATCTGATGGAAGCAATTCTTCCAGGTGGGTCAAGCTGAGTCACCACACAGAGATTCTGTCAGAGAGATCCTGCTGGAGGGTTCCAGGGTTCTAAGCTACTCAGAGCCCCAAAATTTGCTCATATCCCCACCATCAGCTCACTCTGTTCCCTCAGCGTTTGCTCACCTCAGCCCAAGGAATTCTTTTCTAATGCTACATTAGGAAACCTCACTCAGACCCAGCAAGAGTTCTCTCAGTCTATCCCAGGCATGAGTCCCCTCTGTTTCCTATGGGGCCCATGTTTATGAAAATAAACATCCACATCGCAAACCGAAGCCTACAAGTGGAGTAAGGATCTGCAGAGGGGACGTAGGTTAATATTTCAGAATCGTCCCATCACCCTCTCATAAAAATCACGTGGCCTCAGCAGCTAGCAACTATTCATCTAGTGTTCAAGAGAAATGTGAACTTTTTAGGATAAAGGTCCTAATTTTTCTTTCCCTTTAGATTCTAAAGGTCTGTGTGAGTTTTCTTCTTCTTAAACATTTTTTTTTTATCCCTAGAGATCCAAGAAGTCAAAATGGAGCCTGAACCAGACAAAGTCTCTGATTAAAAGGTACCCCCCAGAGAAGGAGCAGAAAAGAAGCTTTTTAAGAAAATAAAAATAGAAAAAGCAATACCAAAGGCATGGGCTTTTTTACCACTAAGAATAGCAGCAGCCAGCTCCCTGTACTCTGAGCCCATCTTCTGAGTCTCATTGTGGAGGCAGCTAGAATCCATTTTCTGTTTCAATTGACGTTAATTTCATCCCAGCATATTTCAGGCCTCTCATCACAAGATGATTCATTGCTGCATGTAAGCGAGTACAATCAGCTCAAATATTTGTAGTCTTCATGCAATTGCTGTAAGAAAACAGGAGACTGCGTGCCACACATCGCTCCCCTCCCTCCCAGCCAGGCCCAACTCAGGACTGAGGTGTTGAGCTTCAGAGACACACATGGCTGCTGCTTCTGCTCTGCTGGATAAGATTCACACAGAGCATCCATCCTGAGAGACCACCAGCTGCTTCCAAGAGAATATTTCTACAAAGAGGGTGATACCCCTGAGACTCTGGGAAGCAATGCTTGCAAGGAAACAAATGTTGGCAGACCTTGCCCTCCCACATTTTCCAACCCCTGTACCAAAAACAAACAAAAAAACAAAAAAACAAAAAAAACAAACAAACGTCTCAGCACATTCATTTTTTTCAGTGGCTACCATAGCATCCTAGAACCACATGGAAGCAGGTACTCTTAGCTTTACAGCAATTGTACTAGGGAGGGGACTAGGAAATACAGATTGCACAAGAGTGTGTACAAGGTCACCTAAGCAGAAGAAGGAGCCCCTGACTTGTGGGGGCATGCTTGCTGCTGCTTTTATTCCATAGAGTTTGTTTTGAAATGGCTTCTTCTCTCATCATCAAGTGTATTCATTTTACAGAAGGTTTAGAATATGCCACAGTATCTCTATGATCCCAATCCTTAAAGATAACCACCACCAAGACCAGCTTCAATGAATGTCCAACCTGCAGTCACAAAGACCTGGCACTTAAATTTCTTACATTGTGTTCAGTGGTCGACTGTTCAATACTTTCTGTATTTTTACTTGTACTATGCTCTGATTGTTCTAATTACCATTAATAATTTAGCATCACCTTTGCCTGTGCAAAATCATCTGTTGACTCAGAAGATATTTATGAAGTACCTCCTGCATATAATGGCAGGATCCTGTAAAAGTTTCATGGATATCTCAGTGGGTAGGGATGTTGGTTGCACAAATGTGAGAACCAAGTTTGCATTCTAGCACTCCTGTGAATGTTTGGTATGGCCATACGTGCACGTAACTCCAGTAACAGAAGGATTAGGGGGCTTAATGGAAACCAGCATAAGCTCCAGGGTCAGTGATAGATCTTCCTCAGAAGAATAAGGTAGCACAAATGTGAGAACCAAGTTTGCATTCCAGCACTCCTGTAAATGTTTTGTATGGCCATACGTGCATGTAACCCCAGTAACAGAAGGATTAGGGGGCTTAATGGAAACCAGCATAAGCTCCAGGATCAGTGATAGATCTGCCTCAGAAGAATAAGGTAGAATGTGACAACACCAGAAACTTGACATCCTCTTCTGGTCTCTATCTGTGTGTGCATATAAGCACATAGCATGAAAACACTCACACACACACATCTCATCAAAAAGAGGCCTTGGGTATTTTTTTTTTTCCACCAACACAAATGAATGCACTGATCTAGAAAGATTAAACTCCTTGCCAACAGAAAAAAACTCATCCAACTCTAAAAATGACCACCACCTAAAGGATAGGTCAGGCCAAGGAGGAAAGGGTACACATGATTCTCTGACATCACTGATAGTGTGTTCTGTATATCCACATGTACAAAATGTTCTGATAGAGACAGGTGGGCAGAGTGTAAAATGTAGGCTGCTGTTATTTACACAGACAGATGAGATGGCTTTAGAGAACACACCTGTAATTACAGACACTCTTACAACCTAGCAGCAGGAAATAGGAGAAACCCTAGAGCTACTATGGCCCAACTGCTTCCAGGGAATGTGCTAACTGCAGGTCTGATCTTGTCCTTTCCTGGATTTTTTTTTTTTTTTGTCATTTTTTTTAATAGCCAAGGAATGGCAAGGAATTTCTTCCCCTCGAAGACCAAGGAAATCTGCTTTTGAAACTAATAAAGAGCTATTTCCTCCAAGCAGCAGGTAGAAAATGTAAAAGAAAGAGAGGAATTATCTCAATTACACAGGAGATGCTGGAAATCCACAGGACAAACCTCCACTGGCTCTAAACGTTATTTCTCCTCAAGAAAGAGAAATATGATAACCTCCTTTCCCTAGACCAAAGGCATCTGATATGGATGCACCACGTTTACATCAATATACCCCGCAGGATATTTGAAAGTTCTGATTTCATCTTTAATTTCCCCCTACAACAAGGTGAGTGTCTGATGATACCATTGCAAGAAGAGGAGTTTCAGTTCTAAAGCTGAGAGTTGTAGCCCCACACATATTTACCCACCTTCTATGAGATTTGGAAAAGGCTAATGGTTAAAACCATGATCAGCCCCTTGGTATTTAACACCACTCGTCTTTCTGTCAAACACTTGCAAAGATAAAGCCCCAAGATGCAATGACTTAGAACAATGCTTTTTAACACAGACTAAACTAACTTTCTCCTCTCATGTTGTCTTCTTTTGGCTGGATCCACAGCTACTACTACTACACTGCATTGTTTTTAGAAACACTGATCACGACTTGAAGAAGTACTCAAATTTCATAGCTTTGAAGGGACTAGAGAACTACTGGAAAATTCTTTCCTATTAACTAGGTTTTCCTAGTTTATTGGCCTTGATCAAATTGGACTATTGGTCCAATGCATACTCCTAAGTCCAATGTTACATTCCGAAAGTTAAATCTGGCCACATACTTAACAGATGGTTCACATCTCCAAAAGGTAGCTGAGTTAAGAGCAGATGTGATGGACAATTTCTTGTCCATATCCAACATCCCACCTCAAAGACATATTGAGATGTCACCCTGCTTTTTCTATATTTGGACTTTCTCCATAGTTACTGTTAACTCGAAGCATAGATGCAACCCCGAAGTTGTTGCCTGTAAGTTAACATCCAACCACTGAAGGGTGTCCCTGGCTTCACCCTTCATTGTGACAGTTCTGGGCTGTATTCTGTACAATTCATTAAAAGACCTTCAGCAGGACTCAGATCTGATACTTAGGGATTCCAAAGCACAGTCTGCTCTTCCTGTCCTTCCTTCCTTTCTTGGATGACTTCTCTGTGCCCCATCTGTTGCCTGGAATTATCATCCAAACAAACTGCATACATCCTGATTACCCCAGAAGTTCTGCTTTCTAAGAAACTCACATTAGACATCATCTTATTACCCTTCCTAATGTCCCCAAAAATCTCTTTGTTTTCAGATAAGATAAGATAGTAACTGCTTTAGTTACTATCCAAGGTTCTTAAGAACTCAACTATTTTTCTTGCTTAGTTGAATATATATATATATATATATATATATATATGATTCTGATCATAGTTTCTTCTCCCCTAACTCCTCCCAGATGCTTCCTAACACTCCCACCTACCCTAATCCAAACCCCTTCTTTTTCTGTCTCATTAGAAAAAAACAGGCATCTAAAAACAATGAACAAGCAAAAATCTAGAATAAGACAAAATAAACAGAAAAAAAATGAGCAAAAGAAAAAGCACAAGAAATACATCCAGAGTCATACACACATTCATACACAGAGAAATCCCAAGAGCACAAAATAAGAAAACGTAATATATAAGTAAAATATCTGTAAGGTAGAAAAATAACCAAACAAGGTATTATGAGGGAAAAAACAACTCCAAAATACCTCTGAGTTTATTTTCCATTGCACATCTATTGCTGGGCATGGGGCCTGCCCTGGAGTGTGGTTTATATACCCAGTGAGACTCCATTTCTTTGCAGGTGGCTGTCAACTGGATATAGCTTCTGGGTTAGGGATGGGGGCTGCTGTCCACTTCCCCTCTCTGTGCTGAGATCCTATATATCTTAGACCTTTCCTGGTCCTGTGCATGCTGCCATAGTCTGAGTTCACTTGTGTGTCAGTCCTGTTGTGTCTACAAGGCCTTGTTTCCTCAGTGTCTTCCATCCCCACAGGCTCTTACCATTTCTTCTTCTTTTCCGCAGAGATCCTTGAGCCCTGAGGGAAGGGATTTGATGGGGACATCCCATTTAGAAATGAGTGAGCCGAAGTCTCTCACTCTCCACCTTGTTCAGGTACACGTATCTGAGTTTGTTCTCATAGTGCAAGAAAAAGCTTCTCTAATGACGGTCAACCAAGACACTGATCTACAACCTATGTAGTCTCAGGCTCCAATCAGGTAGTGGTTGGTTACTTCCACAACTCTTGTGTCATTTAGTGTGTCATGTAGGAAGGTCATCATTAGAAATTGAAGTCTGTAGCTGGAGAACCCAGGTTTTGGTGATTATTCCTCAGTTAAACTTCAAGTGCTACCCATACCTAAAACTAAAGCTCACCACTCATTGCAGACCTTCACATCTCCTGTGTTGAGTTCTGCCTCTTTATTTCCCTTTTGCCTGTTATTTTTTCTACTTGTGCCTTCAGATTCTGAAGATACCACTACCACCTTGCAAACTAGAAACAATCTGAGTCCATCCACTGTATGAGGACCCACAGCCACGCTATGCTACCTTTTGAATGCTGCCAGGGTTAGTGTGCAGCCTCACTTCCACGGTGAAATGTGTACTCCCTGAGGTCAGGATCAAATCTTAATTTGTTAATAAGTCCAGAGCCTTACACATAGATGCCTTTTAAAGGGTCATGTGGCTTCTTCTGTTCTCAGCTGCATTTGATGTCTCTTAAGTGTCATAAATACCTTCATCATTTAATTATGGGAGGGGGTGTGATTTTTTAAAGAAAACTTGAAGTGGCTCATTTAAACATTAATAGATGTAGCCACCCTACAAAACCCCGTCTCTTGAAGGGAGTTGAAAATGTTGCTCCAAAGACATCCACTGGGAAGCAAAGATACCCGGGTGAGAAAACGAGACGAATTTGGAAGGATAAACTGAGTAGAGACAGGAATGATGCAGCTCAGTAATGAAGAGGAAATGAGTCACCAAGAGCACAGAATGGAGACTGGAAACCAGGGTTCCAAATTCCTGGCAACCATCCCTTCCACTAACTCATGCTACAGCTCACAAAACTCGAAAGCCAAGTGAGAGGCCAGACTGGCTAGGTCTTAATCTTTTTAGCAGGTCAAAATGCAATATTCTTAGAAAAGTTAGTGCATTGGGAAAAATAATTGTTCTGTGCACCCCAATTTAAGCAGAATGCAGCAAATCTCCCCAGAGGAATCAGGTGGCTATTTGTAGAACAAAGCTTAGGAGGAAAAGGGGGGATAGAGGCTGGGATAATAGTGTTGATGGATAGAGTTTGGGAGTATGTGCAATGTATTCTAAATATTTCCCCTTGCTTCCCTCCTTCTATGTGTGCAAGGCAAAGGCTTCCCCGATACTCTGTGCATTGTGTTAAATATATGGTAATGGACACGGTGAGACTGGAAAGGCCTTGTCAGATTCACTTCTCTTCCTCCAGTGTTGACTGGTTAGCTCCCCTGTCTCTTTCCCTGTGCTAGAACTGAATTCTGTATGCAACAAGATCAAGAGGAAGGGTGAAAGGGTGGCTGACAGGTAGAGAGATGAAGGAGATGAGCAGGGTGGCTCCCTTCTTGGCTCCTGACTTGTGATTTTTCTATAATTTTGCTCTCCAAAACCACTCTCTTCCAGAGGACTTAGGAATCCCCTTAGGATAAGTTTGATTTCTTCCCCTAGCAGGTAGAGTGTCTACACAACCCAGAAATCTCCAGGCTTCTGGAGACCTCTAACACAGGAGCACTTTCTTTGTCTCCATATCACCCAGCTGGAGTATCTGAAATGCCGGAAAGCTGTCACACAGATAGGTGTTCTGCAGATGAATAGATCTGAGATCCTAGAGAAGTAGGTGGTCCTCCCTTGTCCATGGTGAGCCCCATAGCTCTTGAAGCCATTGACTCATCCCATCTTCTAGGCAGTTTCCTCAGAAGAAAGGGATGCCTCCCTTCCCTGTCATCTCCTCCCACTCATTCCAGTCTTTTGCATAATGTGCTCTCCCCAGCCCATTTCCATGTTTATTTCAGGAACTCCAGCAGTCACTATTAGCCTGACCTACATTTTTTTTTCATGTCCTAGGTGTTCACCAATTATCATTAACCCAGTATGTTTTAAAAACCAGCCTTAGAAGTAATTATAGCAGGGAACTGGTTTTGCATTTTTCCAATCAACAGTAAGAAATAATAGGAGTTTCAATCATGAGCTAAGAAATCTGCTTCTTAAGCAAAAATCCAGGAAGAGGGGGGAAGGCCACTTGGGAGAAAAGGTAGCAAAAATTTCTTGATTCCTTCTCATGTACTAGATATTTTCATTTGTATTATCCCAAAATCCTAAAATCTTGAGGGGGAAAAAAGTGTCACAATTGCCAAGTTTACAGTTGGGGAAACTGGGGCTTAGAGAAGTTGGGAGTATCCTCAAGTCAAAAACATCAGTAGGTGGGCTGGTGAGATGGTATGGCTCTGTTAAATGGCACTGAATGCCAAGCCTGAAATTTGAGTTTGATCCTGGGGACCCACATAATAGAAAGAGAACCAACTACTGAGAAGTTGTCTTCTGATTTCCACCCACAAGCTGGGGCTCTTGTATGCCCACATGCGTGTACCACAAAGACATGTGTGTGCATAGAATAAATAAGCAAATATTTACTAAAGATTTTTTTTAAGACTGATAAGTAGAAAGCAGCTTCGAGCTGTGCCGGCAAGCTTGTCCACATTGCGAAAAGGGTTTCTAAACAGGTCTTACCATTACCATCTTCTTTGCCAAACAGAACCCTAGCACTTGATCAAAGGCAGTCAGTGTCATCCTTGACCTTGGCCTTAGCCCTGCCCTATCTACAGTGACTATAGGAGTCTTGTCTAGGGTTTGATACTCAAGCCACATCTAATCAATAGAGATCCTTTTCTAGAACTTTCCATATTACAACTGGACAACAGTGTCAGATCCTATCGTATGTTTCTGACATAAAGTCCTACAGTAATAGAAAATGGAAGAAAAAAGATGAGATGGGAACAGAGAGTGATGGAAGTGTCTGACCTCTGGTGAGAATAAGTTGCCAACATCCAGCTATGTCTCTTCTCTCCCTGGGATTCAATTGTTCTCACAAGTGCTCCTTTGTCTTCCATGAGTCAGTACACACTCTCTCTGGTTGTCTGCAGTCAGATTCAAGGTCCTGTGTACGTGCTTTCTAGTCCTCATTTGGAGACCAAATGAGTAAAGCTGAGATCAGACTGAACAAAAATGTCCCTTGATTGTATAGCGCAAGGCAAACTTACTTATAAATGTTGCCATTCCTGAGATCTGGTTAAAAGAATTCTGCAATTTATCTGACTCAACTCAGTTCCTCACCTAATGAGCCAGAGAATGGAGGGATGTAGCTCCTTCATGGTCATACATAATCCATCCCTCAACCTCAGCCCCAGCTGCCTTATCTCTAGAATGAGACAGCTGCATGAACCAGGGTTGCAGTCCCTCATCATGGGAGCTGGGGTTTACATAACACGTATTAAAAATGGATTCCCTTTGTTATCCTTTATCTGTGAATTATGGATTTGATGTGCCAGCCATATTTTCCCAATGCATATTAAAATGCATAACCACTCAAGTAAAACATGCTTGACTGTATGCCACCCAAATCCACTAGGGCTCCACACTCAGGAAAATAATGGAGTTGACGATCTCTAAGAGGCTGGTAACCATGTCAGAGAAGGGCACAATAGGAGACCAGCTTATTCTAAACTTGTTCAACAAGTGCTTGTGGAGCTTTGGCTCCAGACAGGCCACTCTGGGAAATCATTACATCCTTGTAGTTCCATCTGACAGTCAGTGAGCTCTTATGATGAGCTGGGCACTGGACTAAGAACATTACAGCTGGCGCCTCATTTTTATCCACTGGAAAATCCCATGAGTTAGGTATAACTTATTTCTGAATCTCAGAAAGGTGAATTATTCATTACTTAGCCCCAAAGCTAGTGTATTAGTTTTCTACTGCTGCCATAACAAATCACCACAGATTTTGTAACTCAAAGGATCATGTATTTATTATTTTCCTGTTCTGCAAGACCGAAATCCAACAGAGGTTTCACTGGACTAAGAACAAGGTGTCAGCGGGGCCGTGATCTTTCCAGATACAGCAGGGAACAATCTGTTTCCTCACGTTTTCCAGCTCCTAGAGCCCCCGCCTCCATCTTTACAACCAGCAATATGGGCTGTGACCTTCTCCTCCTGCCAGCTCTGCCGCTTTCGGAATCCAGGAATATTGATCTGCTTTTAAGTACTCGTGACTTGGAACTTCCTGGATAACTGAGGATAATCTGCCTTAGGTTCTATTTCCTTAATCACTCCTGTGAAGTTATTTACACCATGTAAGGTAGCCTGTTCAAGGGTCTTGGTGACTCACAAACAGACATCGCCGTGCAGCCCCTGTCTCTTATAAGCAGTAGAGGGCAGAATCCCACAGATCACCCACTTCTCTATGACAAACAGTCACCAAAGGGCGCAGAAGTAGAAATGCCCAGAGAGCCTTAGAAAGTGTGCTGCCTACCATTTACTGTCTGCTTTCCTGTGTCTCTTCCCACCCAGCATGGACACGACGCAGAAGAGGCATTCCTCGGATGCAGCTCAGTTTGAGTCTTCAGCGCGAAGGACCACACTGCATGTCACACAGCAGTCACAGCACCTGAAACGTAACCATTTTTTTTTTCTTTTAATCAGGATGTGCTGTCTGTAGAACACAGATGCTGCACTTCAAAGACAGGCTGAAATGATGCAGGATAGCTTAATACAGAAGCCAGGAGAGGACATCAGATCCTCTGGAACTGGAGTTACAAGTGATTGTTAGCTGTCATGTGGGTACAGGGGACAGAGTCCAGATCCTCTGCAAGAACAATAAGAATTCTTAACTGCTGATTCATTTGTGCCTCCCCCACTACAATTAAGGGACTTATATGATGTAGCTATCTGACATTACTGATCTAGAACGTTTGATACACAGCACACCACTGGTACATAGCAATCCAGTAAACAGAGGGTAAAAATGGAGCCTGGTAGTTTCAAATATACAGGCCTACTGAAGAGTTGCTACAAACCCGGAAAGGCAGGCAGGGGGAAGGGCTGAGCAGCACTTGGGTTCAGATGAAGAGCCAATGTTTTTCAAGAGCTTCCAATGGAGGTTGACCTACCTTTACCCTCTTTGCTAAGGCAGAGCCAGTGAAGGACCGAGGCTAGGAAATGGCTTCTCTGTGTTTCCGCTTGAGAAAGAACATTCTTCACAACAGGCTGGGCTGAGCAGGGACTTGATCCTCAAGCAAATGGGAGGCACATGAATCATGCCCTTCTGAAGATGCAGCAGCAGCTAGGAAACAACATGAAGGAAATCTTGGGCAAGGGTAGCAGGAGAAAGAGACCTTGTATCTCCGGGAACTAAACATCCTAAGAAACAATGAAATGGAATTAGGTGAAATCGTAAACGGAAAGATCACCTCCCAGGGAGGATGTGTGTCTACCCTGTTAAGAGCAGAGGAACGAAGATGCTCTAGTCCAACCTTTGGCGGGGGTGGGTGGGGGGGGTGGGAGACCACAGGAAGGAATGTCTCATTCTGGAGATCACACACAGCTTCAGCAGAGACAATGCAGCTGCCTGTGAGCAGGGTCAGAGCAGCAGGTGGCAGAAAGGCCAGCGCCAACCTGACCACAGGAGCAGGCATGCCTCCACAGTGCTCCGAAAACCCACCGACCAGCCCTCCCAGTGCGTCGGGGCTCTTTGTTACAGAACCCAGGGCAAGCTTGCTTTAGAAGAAAGGCCAACAGGTTCAGAGACCTTCTCTTGCCTGGTCTGCAGCATGCCTTCATTAAATATTTCAGAGAGCAGAAAGCCACTTCAAAAGCAAGAGCTCTGTGCAGCTGCTGTGGCTGGAGGCTGGAGTTGGGTGAGTGGCCCGTGGCTGCATTTTTTTTTTTTTTTTTTGTTCTCCCCTTCCATGGTCCCAATTAGCTTCAAAACAGAAACAAGGCCCATACATAAATGGTGAATCCATTAAAGGACAAAGGAACTGTGACATGGGTACTAGAGAGAAGACTGAAGCTGAGGAAGCCTAGGCGCTGAGGAAGGACAGCCAAAAGGAAAGGGGACATGTGACACCCTCAGCTATGAAGCAGGTTCAGCCTTACTCTGCAGTTCAAGAAAGCCTGGATTGAAGGAACATCAAGGCTCGTGTTCACAATAGTCTCCAGCCCTCAGACAACCTGGAAATGACAAGACTTCTGTTCACAGTAGGGCCAAGGAGAACAGAGATAAAACGTAAATTGAAAAGGGAAGTTCCTCATAGGATAGAAAGTGAGAAATTTACTTTTTACTCCTTGCCAAAGTCCCATGAAACTGAGAAGAGCAAATAGCTTTTAGAACATTAATTAAACCAGGAAACAAAAAGAGACTGGACAAGGAGACATAGCCAAGGAACGGTGGCAGCTGAAGAGAGAGATGAGATGAACTAGACCCCAGGGGAGGCATGCTAGGACTGAGACGAGAAGCAAGACCTTTTACAATGTGGATTGCCAAAGACTCAGCAGCCAATGGGGAATCATTATTGAGCTCTTCTCCCAGGACCTGTAAAGTACAGGCTGCGTCAGCCCAGTAACTAAGCAAAGGCGGCTCAGCAGGAATGGCCTGAGCCTGTGACTGATGACCAGTCCACTCTTGTAGTCCCAAACTCCCTGACTTGGCTGAATATTCTTTTCTATTTGTTTATTTTTTATTTTTTACCTGTTTACTTTGCAACCCCCTCACTGCCCCCTCCCAGTCACACCCTCCCACAATCCTTCCCCCGTCGTCCCTCTTTCCTTTCTCCCCTGAGCAGGTTGGGGGTCCTCCTTGGTATCTCCACCCAGGCACTTCAAGTCTCTGTGAAGCTAGAAGCTTCCTCTCCCACTGAGGACAGACAGGGCAGCCCACCTAGAAGAACATAGCCCATGTTCAGGAAACATCTTTTGGGATAGCCCCCATTCCAGTTGTTCAGATACACATGAAGACCAAGTTGCACGTGGCTACATACGTGTGGGGAGGCCTAGGTCCAGCCGGTGTATGTTCTTTGGTTAGAGGTTCAGACTCTAGCCCTAAGGATTCAAGTAAATTGATTCTGTGTTCTTCCTGTGGAGTTCCTATCTCATTTGAGGCCTAATCCTCTCTCCTATCCTTCCATAAGAGTTCCCAAGCTCCACCCACTGTTTGACTGCGGGTGTCTGTATCTGTCTGAGTCTGCTGCTGGGTAGAGCCTCTCAGAGGACAACATGCTCTGTCTGCAAGCATAATAGAGTAGCATTAATAGTTAGGGCTTGGTGCTTGCCCATGGGATAGGTCTCAAGTTGGGCTGGTTATTGATTGGCCATTGCCTCAGTCTCTGTTCCATCCCCATCCCACCCCGTACCTGCATTTCTTGTAGACAGGATAAATGTGGGGTTAAAGGTTTTATGGGTGGATTGGTGTCTCTATAACTCCACTGGGACGCCTGCCTGGCTACAGGAAGTGGCCTCTTCAAGTTCCCTATCCTCAATGTAGTGAGTCACAGCTAAGGTTACCCTCATTGATTCTTAGGCACCTCCCTTAACCTAGATCTCTGTTTTGTCCTGGAGATGCCCCCCCCCCCCATCTTTACCCTGTCAGTTGCAGTTTTCCATTAGTTTTCATGGCCATCTAGTCATCCTGTCCTTCTCCACACCTGAGTCCAAACTCCCCTATGCCCCTCCTCATCCGCCCTCCCTCCAAGTTCCCTTCCTCCATCGGCTTCTTATGACTATTCCATTCCCCCTTCTAAGTGAGATTCAAGCTTCCTCACTTGGGCCTTCCTTCTTGTTTAGCTACTTTGGGTCTGTGGAGCATAGCATGGTACCTGTATTTTATGGCTAATCTCTACTTATGAGTATATACCATGCATGTCCTTTTGTGACTGGGTTACCTCACCCAGGATGATATTCTCAAGATCCATTCATTTGCCTGCCAAATTCATGCCAAATTCACTTTATTTTAAATAAGTGTGCAGTATTCCATTGTGTAGATGTACCACATTTCTTTATCCATTCTTTAGTTGAGCGACTAGGTTGTTTCCAGTTTCTGGAAATTATTAATAAAGCTGCTATGAACATAGTTGAGCAAGTATCTTTCTGGAATGCTGGAGCATCTTATGAATATATGTCCAGGAGTGCTGTAGCCGGGTCTTGAGGTAGAACTCTTCCCAGTTTTCTGAGAAACCACCAAATTGATTTCCAAAGTACTTGTACAAGTTTGCACTCCCACCAGCAATGAAGAAGTTCCCCTTGCTCCACATCCTCACTAGCTTGGGATATCTCTTGAGTTTTTGATCTTAGCCATTATGATGGGTGTAGGATGGAACCTCAAAGTTGTTTTAATTTTCATTTCCCTGATGACTAAGAACTTTGAGCATTTTTAAAAGTAGCTAAATATTCTTAAATGTTCCATTCTCTGTAGCTCCCACACACTGAGGTGCTGAAGTATGATTCCTCTTTTTATTTTTATTACTTAAAAAATATATCCAAGATTTAATTGTTTTTTCTTTCCATATGTTTGGAGTCTAAGTTTGAGTCATTGACTCTACCCCATACCCCCTGCTAATTATCCAAGTCTCCTCTTTCGTTCTCAGGCATGTCAGACATTTTATCATTTTAAATAATTCTCTATTGAGACTGTGCAAGACCAAAACACTGGTGGTGAAACTGACAGGTTGAGGGTTTTTTTTTTTTCCATTCAGACCATATGTGTGGTCTGAATGAAAGGATGAAAACTCTCACAGTCAATCAAATGAAAACAATGATAGAATCATGTGGGGGAGGGAAGAGTATGTGAGAGTGAGGGAAAGCTCAGCCTCCTCTTTCTCAGTTAAGACAGCATCCAATAATGTTCAAATAATGAGAGGTTAAGACATACAATATAGGTAGTATTATTGCACATATACGGATGAATGCCTAGAGTCACCTTCATGTTGGGATGGCAGTCATTCTGGGGGAGGACAGTTAAGGGAAAAGTTGAGACTATAGGCTTTTCATATTCTATCTTGCAGAGTTAGCAGACTCACCAAATGTGGGTCTGACTTTGAAAACAATCACCTTTCCAACTCTCCTGTCTAGTCTCAAGTTCACCATCTCAACTCCAGGACTTACCTCTTCTTACTCACCACCACTGACAGGGTCATTTCTTAGTTCCTACCTCACTTTTCTCATGTTTTCCATTGAAAATGTTTGAGTCTATAGAAAAACCAAAGTAAAGTGCAATAGACTTCCACATTCGCTTCATTTGTCCACCAATTATTAATATGTTCTCCATGTTTTCTTTGCATGCCTCAGTGTATGCACTGACTAAACACTTGGAAGCATTTTAGCCTGTGTCTTCTTAAAAGATCATTCTCAAGTTTAGAATTCACAAGCTTAGAATGTCAGCTAATTTTGACAGTTGATGGATGATTGATTGGAGGAGAAGTTTTTTTGTGGTTTGGTTTGGTTTGGTTTGGTTTGGTTTAGTTTAGTTTGGCTTGGTAGGTTATTTTTGTGGTGTTGTCTCTAATATGTTGACCATACTCTAGTGCATGGCCATATAGCCATGAATATAGATACAGCACTGATTGAATTCAATGGCTTATGAAGAAAAAGAAGGAAGAAGGAGGAGGAAGAGGAGGAGGAAGAGGAGGAGGAAGAGGAGAAGGAGAAGGGGAGGAGGAGGAAGAAAAGAAGGAGGAGAAGGGGAGGAGAAGGAGGGGAGGAGGAGGAAGAGGAGGGGAGGAAAAGGAGGAGAGAGGAGGAGGGGAGGAGGAAAAAGAGGAGGGAGAGGGAGGAGGGGGAGGAGGAAGAATAAGAAAAACATGAAATGGATGAAGTGGGAGGTAGATGTGAGACAAGATTTTGAAGTTGAGGGTAGATGAAAGAGGAGCTTAGAGGAGTTGGAAAGATATCAGGGAAGAATATGGTTGAAATACATGGCATGGATGTATGAGCTTCTCAAAGAACAAATTAAAATATTCAAAAGCTAAAAAATTAAGGAATTCTATTTAGCATTTACTCTATAAATATATGCATATGTGCATATATACATATATATATACATTTTCACAATGTGTACGCATGCATAAACCCACATATTTATATGTTTATATATGTGTGCATTACACATGTGCACATACACACATAATGTATACTCTCACATACATCTTTGATACCTGATATCCATACATTTTAGTGTCTCTCATGGACAGTGGCTTTCCTTTATAATGAAGAATGATGGTTTAAGAAGCTCTGTTCCTGTGTATTTGCTTCCTCAGTAGATTCAGAGCAACCATTATAGGCAAGAATCCCATATAAGGTGATACCTTTGACTTTTCCTTCTATCACAAAGGAAGGCCCATGAGGTCATGTTTCCCACACTTGGTGATGCAAAGTCTAATCACTCAGTTAAGGTGGTAACTACCAGATCTCTCATCTATAAAAAACCATCTTTCCCCCATGATGTGTAGTTAATCTTGGAAAACATATGGATATGCTGTTCCCCGATGGTCTCAACATCCCTCATGAATCCATGACTGTGTGGGTATTGTAAATTATGGTTTTTCCATTCACTTCACATTAATTAATTACCATTCTTCTGTAAAGAATTCCCTCTGTTCCATTTAGGAGGAAGCAGAAACTAGTGAAAACCATGTTATTTTACTGAATGTTCAAAACTGTTACCTAAACTTGGCCTGTGAGGGCCTGAACAAGCTGGCAGCCACACACCTTAGTCTACTCTGCATGGCTAGTAGCTGTGTGTCTTTAGAAAACAGAGTTCATCTCTGTTTCTTAGGCTTCAGTGGTGTTTGTGTTCGAAATGAATGAATGAGGATACTAAAAACATTTGGACTGTGCCTGCCATGGGCTAGGAGCTGGGCAAGTGTTTCTAACTACATGTTCTTATCAGTGCTACCTCCATTAGGAGGAAGAGCTCACAGGCAGAGGACTGAATGAAGAAAGAGACGCAGGCAAAAACCTTTAAGGAAGAAAAGATAAGGGTGGTGAAATGGCTGTCAGTAGAAGGGCTGGCACAAGTATGAAGAGCTGAATTTGAACCCTCAACACCCATATTAAAAGCAGCACCACTTGATTATAATCTATAATTAATCTAATTATGATCCCTGAGACTTGTTTGCTAGCCAGTCTAGCCAACTGGTGAGCTTCAGGTCCAAGGAGAGATCCTGTCTCAAAAAATAAGGTAGACAGGGACTTAGGAAGGCACCCAACCTTGACCTCAGGCCTCTACACAAATGCTCACATATAGGTACATGTAGAAGCAGAAGAGGAAGAGGAGGAAGAAGAGGAGGAGGAGGAAGAAAAGGAAGTGGAGGAAGAAGAGGAGGAGGCAGAAGAGGAGAAAGGGGAGGAGTAGGAGAAGGAAATAGGTAAGCAAACTTGAACCATGTTTTTCCCTTCCTTTCACTGAACTCCCAGCCTATGACTACTTCCTGGCTGATACCCAGCCCCTGTGCCTACACCATCATTCATGGAGAAATAACAGCCCTGAACTAGCACAGGGCTGTTAAACCCAAGTCCTGGCTGACAAGACATGTTCTTTCCCATCTGCTGCCTTCTGTACAATGCTGGTCTTATTATTTCCAACAACACAGTTCTCTGTGAATTTGCTTGTTGTGCCAGCTCAGCTTTATGTAAGTGCATTTCTTGTTCCATTTCCTCTGTATGCAAGTCACTGATGCAAGGCAGCAAAACCCCAAGACTGCCAGGTCTCCCTAGAGAATAAGTAGTCGTGCCTTTCTTTGACCTCCAAAGACACCAGAGTCCTTAGACCTATGAGGAGCCCCTGAAAGTTGGGAGTTCAGGATGGTCAAGAATGAGAACAACAGGAAGTAGGTCTTTTGATGGTCTTGTCTCAACCTTCTAAGTAACAGAGATTACAGGCCCATACCACTCTTCCTGGCTAAGACAAACATCTAATTGCCAAACAAGGGTATGAGGAGAGCATAAGGCAATAGAGAGGTGATGACCACCCAGGCCACGATGTTCTGGTTGCCTCCCTCTGCGCTGTGCTTTGAGCATTTTAACCCTAAAACATCATTATAAAGTGTGTGTGCAGGGGAAGCAGAAGGGAAGAAAGGGAGAAAAAGAAAACAGAAAGAGTGGGGGAAATCTAATTTCATTTAATAAGAGGTTAAGAATTTCAGAAAGAGTGACTCTCAGGTCCAATATCACTAGATCAATCAGAGGTAGCAAGAAGATTCAAATCTAAGAACATCATCATACTCCAGTCTGTTTATTTTAGAACAGAGCAGAGAGCAGAATGAAGTTAAGAAGAGTTACATATAAGACAGAAACTTGGGCTGGGGGTAACACAGTGGTAGAACACTAGTCCAGGATGTACAGAGCCTTAAGTTCAATTCCCAGGACTAGAGGAAACAATGAAAGAAAAACAAAAGAAAACTGACACAAAAGTCCTAAGGCATGCTTTTGTTGGGTTACATGCACCGTTAGAGATTGGTAAACAAGGTGACATGAGCCTGCAGTCATGTGGGACATGGGAAGAAGAGGGCCAGAGGGAAGGACAGGCCACAGACAAGAGCTGAGCCAAGTGTGCAAAAAGACTTTAAAGCAGAGAAGTCATAAAGGAGATAGTGCAGGAGTGGGGGTGGAGTAGATAGAGGATGTACTGTAGCAATCCAATGCCCACGGAAATTCACAAGCTCTTTGCAGGTCACTAAACACAGGCAAGCCTGGTCCGTTACCCAGTATGCAGCCTCTGCTTTCCCTGCACATGTGGTAGGTGGTTCTGCTTTTATGCAAATTAGCTTATAATTCTTTCATCACAGGTGTTCCTGGTGCAGTGGGGTCTCCCTGCCCCCCCCCCAACAATGTGTGCGAGCCATGCCTACAACACAGAGTCTCTCCAGTATTTCTCTTACTTCACACGGCTATATGAAATCTATGACCCCAAACCAGTGACCTGAGGCTTCTCTTAGTTCATTTTCTGTTGCTATTAATACCCCAGACTGGGTAGGTTATAAAGAAAAGAGGTTTATTGGGGCTCATGGTCTCAGTCCAAGGTCAAGAAGCCATATCTTGATTGGCAGAGTCCAAAAGCAGGGCAGGGATCACCTAGCAAGAGACAATACACCTAGCCAAATTGGCTCCTCTTACAGAATCACACCTCAGATAACCGTTAACCTGTAAATCCTTTAATCCATTAATCGAATGAATGGATTAATTCACTCATGAAGGCTGAGCCCTAATCACCTCTTAAAGGCCCCACCTGGTCTCTCCTCTCAAAAATCTCATAATGAGGATTAGACTTCTGCATGAGTTCCAGAAAGGACAGACCATATTTACACTGCAGCAACGCTTGGTACAGCATCCCAGACAAGTTGAACAGAGAAAAAGGATAACCTGTTCTTTCAAGGAACAATACCTCTCCTGCACCACAGAGGACGTCATCGGAGCCCTTCCTTAGCAGGAAAGCCACCTCGTTTCTGTTTGAAGTATCACCAATCATATTCCATGGAGGTATAAATAGTACGTAGGTAAAGTTATTATTGTGTAGCTGTTCCTACCAAATTGAAAGAGCTTGTAAGCCTCAGGAGGCTAAAGAAACTTACAAGACTTAGGACAATCAGAAAACAACTTACAAGGATCAGGAAGCTCCCTAAAACTGCAGGACTCACAGGACTCAGGCATGTGATTATATTTATGCACAGTAAATACTGAGAGAAGGAGACTCTAATGAAGCTGGATACTTGTTGGGCAGGAAACTTCAAGAATGCAGCTTTGGGTGGGTGAGATACCTCAGCAGCTAAAAGTGTTTGTAGCACAAATCTGATGACCTAAAGTTCAATCCCAGCACCTCAATAAAGTTTAAGGAGAGAATCAGCTGCACGACGTTATTCTCTGACCTCTATACATGGCATGTGTGCCATGTCTACATACACACTCACTCCATACATAACACAGATGACAACAACAGAAATAAAGTTTTTTTTTAAAAAGAAATGCAACTTTTCTGAGTCATTGCTCACACAGAGGCAGGATTTCTGGTGATGCAGTTGCCCAAAAATCAGCCATGCATTTATAAATAATGCCAGTATATTTATTGATTGGCTAAGCTATGCTTGGCAGGAATCATTTGACTTATTTGATCATCACAGATGCCCTACCTAGAGTATTTGTTCATGTCTCCCTAAGAAAAATCATAACAAAGGCAAAGAAAGATAAGGGCCAGAGAGGAAGAAAGAAGAGGAGAAAGGAAGAGGAGGAAGAAGAGGAGGAGGAGGAGGAGGAGGAGGAGGAGGAGGAGGAGGAGGAGGAGGAGGAGGAGGAAGAGGAGGAGGAAGGCGTGGCTGAACCTCTACCTTCACGTGATCAATTGTTCTTTCTTTCAAGATGATTTCAAGCAAGCTTTCCTCACCTGCTAATCCAGCCACTGCTTTGAATCCTGTGCTGTTTGCAGTTCATTATTGCTGATGCTATAATTACCAGAAGCCTGTGGGGTCATAAGGAAGAACCATTGGACTCTAGTGGCAGGCGGTGTGTCTTCTGTTACTTTATGCAATACTTGTTTAACTAGGTCAGGGCAGCAGCTGACCACTGTTTTATAGGTAAGGATGCTGACCTGTGCAGAGGTTATATGACTGCCTCATGGATTCTCTGCTTCTCGGCATGCAAGCAGTAAAGTCATTCTGCAGATGGAAAAAAACTAAAAAACTAGAAAAAAGAAGGGATTCACTCAGTGTCACAAAGCCAGTCAAACCAGTAGTAAGACTCAAGCTAAAACTTTGGGTTCTAGATCTTATGCTATTTCTTAGTCAAACTGGAGCATTTTAGTGGCGTCAGAGGACTGTTGTCCAGGGACCAAGATATATCAACTAGGTTGACTGTTACTCTGAATTCTTGGATCTCCTCATAAAAGTTGTGGTCAACATTAATGGCTCCGAGAAGAAACATTTTCAGGATGGGTAGATCAAATGCTGTAATAATCCATAGTCTGATCAGAAGTGGTTTTGCTTTGCCTGTAGGCTGACATAAAAATAGATTCAATGCCTGTCTCAGTTAGCTTTCCTTTAGCTATAATAAAATATTCTGATAAAAGCAATTTGTGGGGAAAGGGGGTTTATGCTGGCTCATAGTTCAAGGGTATGTCATGGTGGGGATGTCAAGAAGTCCAGAGCTTGAAGCGGCTATCACATCTATGATCAGGGAGCAGAGAGGGATGAACTCATGCTTTTCAGCCTCCTTTCACTACTTATAGAGTCCAGGATTCTAGCCAGGGAATGTCGCCACCCACAGCAATAGCTTCCCATGTCAATCAACACAATCAAGATAACCTTCCACTGGCAGGTCTAGATTCTGCCAAGTTAACAGTTAATGCTAACCAGCACAATACCTTAAAATGGACAAGTCGTACATGCAAATCCGAGCTAAATGTTGGTAGTATTTTTCACTGGACTTAGTGATGGCTTGAGCATGGATGTCTATACCCAGATAAGGATGGGCAAAGATTCACCAAGCACTGTGATCCAATCAGAGTTTGCCCTTCCTGTATCTATCATCTCCATTTACCACATAATTTTTGGCATTGCTGGTGACTGCCAAGAAGCTAATGGGTAAACAAACAAACAACAAAATGACATGACTCCAGTGTCTCATATACCCTGAAATGCTGCTATGTTTACCCTCCAGAGGCTCAATGTTGCATCAACAATTATTGATCTTATGTGACATGTGACATCATACATGGCTCTTTTTTCAGATTTTTAACATTTTATTTATTCACTTTACATTCCACTCACTGCCCCTCTCCCAGTTACTCCCTCTCACAATTGTTCCCCCCTCCACCTTCCCCTTCTCCTCTGAGTGAATGAGGCCCCCTGGGTATCCCCTCCCCACCCTGGCATATCTAGTCTGTGAGGGTAGGCAAATCCTTTCCCACTGAGGCAGCCCAGCTAGAATACATCCCATGTAGAGGCAACAGCTTTTGGAATAGCCCCCTCCTCCAGCTGTTCGGGATCCACATGAAGACCAAGTTGCACATCTGCTACATATGTGTGGGGAGGCCTAGCAGGCAAATGGGTGGAACTTTAGAATATCATCTTGAGTGAGGTAACTCATTCCCCAAAGGACATGCATGGTATGTACTTGGCTTATAAGTGGATAGTAGCCATAAAGTACAGAATACCCATGCTACACTCCACAGACCCAAAGAAGCTAAGTGAGGAGGAAGGCACACATGAGGATGCTTGAATCGCACATAGAAGAGGAAATAAAATAGTCATAGGAGGCAGATGGAGGGAGGGAGTGGGGAGGGGAAGGAAATACAGGGGTGGGATCAGGACCATATATGACTCTTAAATCAGCACATTTACCAGGAAGTCTCTGCTCCTGGCCTAAGGGAAAAGGCAGGTAAATTTGGTCTACTCTCTCATCTCTCTCTGCTCTCTCAGAGCAGATGAGATCAGATGAGCATCAGAGCAGGATGAGTAACTCCTCTGGCTTATCTCTATTCAAAACCAACAAGAGACTTGCCAAATATGACCAAACCAGACATGGACAATTAAAGACATTTTTGTCACAAATGTTTGCATGTTATATGGTTAGCGTCCTGGTCATGTCAAAAGTCAGTGAGGCAAAGAGAAATCATTTTTCCTTTCCTATACAAAGACACTGCCAAGTCATATAAAGAGGAGTATTAAAGTGGAAACTTCTGGTTTCTTTGGAAAGTCAGTGGCGTCAGATGGTGTTTTGCTGGGGTAGACACATGAATGAGTATTTTCCTGAAGTGAACACAGGTGAGAGGATCTTTCACTAACAAAGACAGGGGAAGGAATGTTTTGCTGAAGCAGACATGTGAAAGGACACATCATGTTAAGAAGGATCCAACAGATGGTGGATGACACTGGATGGTATTGGTATGCCTTACCATTGTTTATTGGTCATTGTGTGGACCATAGAAAGAAATACATCCAAATACTTCTGGTGGTGTGCTGGTGGCTTCTTGCCACTTTGATGTCAGCTGATACAGACAGACTCACATGGAATTTTGCTAAGACAGACTCTCGAGCTAAGGCAAGACATGGGATGAGACAAGACCTGTGGAGGACACGTGATGTTTGGAGAGAATATAAATAGGACCCAACAGACAGTGATGGATGCTGGGTTTGGCTTTCTTGCATAACTAGCTCTGCAATGCTTCTTGATCTCCACTCTGCTGAGAGCGGCACAGCAGACAATGCCTCCCGGTATCCTGGTGGTCCTGGTTCGTCCTGCTGACTAGTACTGATTCAGCTGAGGCATAGCTCTCTCTGCTAGGTTGTAGCATGACTGATGATTCCTGTTTGCCACCCTGACACTACTGAACTGGACCTGTTGTTATATTAGTGAAATATTTGCAAGTGGATCGAGCTGCCACTGACGATTCCTGTGAACTGAACTGCTGATTTCCTCACAATGCAGATGGGATTTGCTCCAAAGAACCATTTCTAAACAGGTCTACTTCCCCCATATCCTAATAACCTTCTTTTCTACTACCTCTGGTGGGCTAGAAAAGAGGTTAAAGCATTTAAGAACAGTTATTTAAAGTAAGGTTGAGAAAAAAAATTAAGCCTGCAGAATATGGATGACCATTCCTGTCGCAAGAAAGGAGCAAAGGCTTGTAAATGCTCCATGTACTCCACTCATAACAAATCCATCTTTTAAATCACGGATTTGTCACTCTGCTGTGTGCCCTTTGGAAAGTCAAGTGGAGAGAAGCCTGCACTAAGCTGGAAGACTCCGGTGTGAGACAGAGGTAGGAAGTACATGTAGGAAGCATACTGGGGAAGTGGAGCCAACTGCAACCCTGGCTTTTGGAAGACAGGACAACCAGACCTTATGGTCTTGGGACCTGTGCTGGAGGAAACTGTCAGAGCATCAGTTCTCTCTACCAGAGGGCAAGTAGAATAGCCCAGGAGGACCTTAGTGGGCAAAGAGAGAAGCTCCACCAGAGATATTTCTCACTAATTAGCCTGCCTTGGGTGCCAGCTCAGCAAACACAGATTCCCCATCCCAGGCCCAGTATAGGTCTCAAAGCCACATATCAAGACCTGGGAGCCATGCTGAGCACTGACTGGATAGCCAGCTGGACCAGATTCTGCTCATGTGAAAGCTTCAAGCTTCTCTTTGGGAAAAGTTGTACAATCAGGAATAAGAGGGGAATGAATAATTCTAATTTTTTTTTTGACAAATTCACAAGCTAGTCCTTTAATGAAGGTGGGATCTTTGCTGGACACAGTTCTCCTGGTGTGAGCAGAGAAACCACCCTTCTCTCTACTCTTATTCTGTATCTTTAGAACACCCTAGCAGATGAATTCATAGCAGCACCTTGGCCTCCACAGTGACACCAATGAAGAAGTGATCCTGTCCCATCAGCAGCTAAGACAAACCCAGATGCCTCTTACAGACTGGATTAAAAAAAAAAAAGAATAAAACCCATGCAAACCAGTAAACTAAACCCTTCAAGATTCCTGCTACAGAAGTCATATCAGCTCAAACACAAGCTTTGGATGTGTGGACATGTGCAGTAGACCTCAGGCTGGGCTCAGGCACTGGGGAGATGGCTTAGTTGGTAACCTACTTGCCAGTAAAGAACTTGAACCCTAGTATCCACATAAAAAGCTGGATGTAATCCCAGCACTGGAGAAGTGGAGACAACTTGACTCATTGAGTTCACTGAGCAGCCATCCCAGTCTAATTGGCAAAGGTCTCTATGAGAGACCCTTGTCTCAAACAACAAGTTAAATCACTCCAGGGATTGACACCCAAGGCTGAGCTCAAGAGTCCCAGATTCTGTAATCGAATGAATGGTGTTGGCTTAAACATTGTTGTGACCAAGCACCTGGGAAACAAACTTACAGGCAAGGAAGATTTCTTCTAGCTCACAGTGCCAGTCCTTCAAGGTAGGGTGGGCACAGAGCGAGGTAGAGAAGTTCATGTCATCTCAGCCAGGAAGCAGAGAGAATATGTGTCTCTTGGCCTCCTTTCTTCTCTCCCTTATTCCTTCTAAGTCTATGGAGTCCCTGGTCCATGGAATGGTGCCAACCACATTCAGGACAGACCTCTGGAAACACCAAGCCAGTCATACCCAGAAATGTACTTTCCTAAACTTGTAGCCACTTTTCATTCATTCAAGTCAACAATCAAGATTATCTATCACAGAGGCAATCCAAGCACAAAAAGAATAGTAGAGAGAAATTGGGTTGCTTCCAAAAGGCACAGTTTTGGAAACTGAGGCTAATTTAAACTCAATCCAATCCTCAAATAATTTCTTTTCTTGTCCTAAGAAAATTAAATAAAATAAGAACTTCTGGCCCAGGAACTCTGCTAAGACCAGGGTAGCTGATGGGCACTATCATTGTAAGAGTAAAGAGGAGAGCAGACCTGGGGAAGGAGGTGTGGTGGGACACACAAAAGTTGAACTGGAGTTCGGCCTCCATCTCCTCTAAGTGTAGTGAGAGAGGAGCACAACTCTCCACAGAGAGAAGTACAACTCTCTACAGAGGCCTGCTCGGTACCATCATGACAGAGTAGGTACTACCTGCAGAATCAACCAAAAGGGGTGGGCAGGTGATAAGGACTAGGGAAGAGAGATGCTTGGTCCCATGTGACCTGAGAAATGTAAGTTTCTGGGAACTGTTGGAATGCAGCTACCACATGGTAGAAACTGGCTATGCATTCAGAAGTATGATCTCGTGGAAAGGCAGATCTGAGGAAATATGTTCAATCAATTCATACCTCCTAGGGCCAGAAGCAATTTTCTTTAGGTCTCACTCAGACTCAGAGGCTGCCCCAACTCTGGAACCCAGGTCCTGACCATTGAACTATAGTCCTCCACTCTAACTGGCTAAGTCTTTGTGTGCACCCCCACCCCAGCACTATGCCAGGTCAAGAGACCTGCAAACAGAACAGAGAACAGAAGGCCTCAGGCCTTTCCATCAAAAACTCAAGAGATAGCCCAGGAAGACACATGACCACTCATGGCCACAGTCAACTCACTGCCCTGCTGTTCCCAAGAATGAAAGCCACTGAATCACATAGTGGTATTCTGGGTCTCATACCTAAGAGCCTGCCTACACACAATTCTGCATAATGATGGATTCAGATGGTCAGATAAGGCGAAAGTCCACTCAAGCCCTGTTATCTTCTAATACCCCTTATCTCTAAACTTCTGCACATACCTTTGCCTTCACCTGTTCACCTTCCTCATGCCATTCTTGGCTTCCCTGACCCCGGGAGACCCTCAAGACTCAGCCTCAGATAGACTGCTTCTGGAAGCCCATTCAAACATATCCTCCTTGAGCTCTCAATACACACCCTGCTAGACTCTCTATAAAGGCTCCTAAAGTACTTTCCATTCTCATTCATTGGATGAATTAGTAAATCAGTTTCTTTATTTTCCATAAAGCTATGAGAGGTAAAGTCTCTCTTATATTTAATTAACTGGAGGAACAATACACCTTTTTGTATTCTAAGATGTGTAGTAAGGATCCAATGAACATAGTAAGGGAGAGTGGAAGGAAGGAAGGGAGGCAAGAGGGAAGAAGAGGGAGGAAGAAAAGGAAGGAGGGAGGAAGGAATGAATAATGATGGATAAGGTAATAAAATGGAAATGTTTATTAAACACACAATGTGGAATAGATTTAGCTAACTCACCATCACAGTGTTTGCAGCGAACAGTGGGTGCTCAATAAAAGTTTACATATAACTAAAAGACCAGCTGGGATCCCCAGATGGCTGGGATCATCCTTGATGGCACCTCCAGCCATCTGGAATTGCAATGTCATTAAGTATATGCACCAAGGCAGCCACGTCTCTAAGCCTCAGCCTGAGGGAGTTCACACTCCCACAGCCTATGGCCCAGTGGGAATAATGAGGATGGAGACAGAGTAATACAGAAAGGATATTAGACCTCAGGCCATTTGCCAAGGCCAGGGAAGCCCCCCCCCCCAGAACCTCAAACAAGACCAAAGCCCCCGCAGGAGTCAGGAGGACTCATCTGTAACTGATGGAATGTGAAGTCCAAGGTTAGAAGAAGGAGCTGGGTTTTCCCCAATGACTAAGAGCCATTACAGTGATTCACAACCAGAGAGGCCCTCTGGGAAACTGCCTTCTCTTGAGGATGAAATATTAAGCTATCAGTCAAATTTAAGCTCCCTCTTGTTGGGAATCCCTCAGTGTGGTTCTGTATCATTCTGTATCATTCATGGCCTACGAGCCAGCCAGCAAGGGTTTTACTGGAAGAGGATCCCTTGATGGGGATGCTCGGGAAGGACTCCGGGAAACATGGGCTATAGGAAGGTTGTGGGAAGGATGAACCATTAGATCATCAGGGTCCTCTCGCATGGACCCTCACCTCACAGAAAGGCAGTGAAACTGGAGCCAGCTTTGAATGTCTGCTGATCATGGGAGGCTAATTTGGATTTCTATTGTCCAATATCCTAAGTATTCAGCTCTTCACATCTATTAATTACCTAAGTTTTATTTATTTTTATTGATGTGTGTGTGTGTGTGTGTGTGTGTTATGTACTTTCTTGTCTATGTGTGCACTCACATGAATGTAGCCAGAGGACGCCAGAGAACATCAGAATCCCTGGAACTGGAGGCAGTTATGAACCATACAATGGGACCGCTGGGAACAGAGCCCAGGTTCTCTGCAAGAACAAGTGCTCTAGCGGCTGAGCCATCTCTACCCCCCAACCTGTCAAATTTTTGGATCCTGATCTTCACTCATCTTCACTGAAGCAGAGGGCAGAACTTTGCCTAATTCTCACATCTAGGAAATTCTGGAAACAGGATCTGAACCCATGTTTTGGCCCTTGTGGTAGAGGCTACACAATTCCAGCTCACAATGAGGATGGGAACAAGTACATTATTCCTTCACTTCCTGTTACTTCACGGCTCCATAATTTAGTCAACATGTATTTGTTGTCCTGATAATAACCCACCTTAGTGATGTCATCCAAAGGTACTTCCAGATTTGTATGTAGGTGCCTCTGTGCGTGTGTGTGTGTGTGTGTGTGTGTGTGTGTGTGTGTGTGTGTGTGAATTTATGTGAATGTGCACATGGGTGTGTGTGTATGATGTATGTGTATGTGTGTGTGTGAATGTGCACATGGGTGAGTGTGTGTATGTGGAGTGTATGTGTGTGTGAATGTGCACATGGATGCTTGTGTGTGGACCCCAGAGGTTGACTTCAGGTGCCATCCTTGATCACACTTCACCTTAATTTTTGAGGTAGGTTCTCTTCACTGAACCTGGAGGTCACTGATTTTCCAAACTTGTTGGCTAACTAGATCCAGGGATTCCCCAGTCCCTGACCTCACCAGCACTGATGTCACACATGGACCACCATACCTGGCTTTTACATGAGTGTAAGGACCTGTCCTTATGCTGGTGTAGCAGGCACTTTACTGACTAAACCATCTCCTCAGCCCTGCTTCAATTATTTTTAAATGTTCAGGAATTCTCTCTCTCTCTCTCTCTCTCTCTCTCTCTCTCTCTCTCTCTCACACACACACACACACACACACGGATGCATGCAGTCATGCACACAGGTACACACACACAATTCTTGGAGCAGTTCTGTAACGTGAAAATAGTACAGCCAGTGTGCCAATCAAGAATCAAGAATGATGGAAAGAGTCACAGCTGTGTGCTTTCTGCATGCCCGCACCATCGAGGAACTCTGTTCAGTTAGGTCACAGTAGAGACTGAAGGTAAAGTTGCTCACTCTCTGGCACTAACCATGCAGCCAGGTTCCAAAGTCACTTTTCCTGCCTGCCGCACTGCCAGTCCTTTGCAGAACTGATTCATCACAAAACCCAGACTCGTCTTGAACTCTTGGGTTTTGTGGTCTTCCTGACAGCCTTCCATATGGCTGGGACTACAGGCATGCACCATTGCAAATAGTGGTGCAATGGCTTCAAATAGAGAATGTTACTGTGTCTCCTTCAAATTGATAAGGTCAAATCCTATTATCCAGTGTGACCATATTTGGAGCTAGCTATAGTCTTCAATGAGGCAACTAAGGTTAAACAATACTGTGCTTATGAGGCCCTACCTAATAGGACTGAAAACATCAGACTTCTCTCTTCTTCTTCTTCTTCTTCTTCTTCTTCTTCTTCTTCTTCTTCTTCTTCTTCTTCTTCTTCTTCTTCTTCTTCTTCTTCTTCTTCCTCCTCCTCCTCCTTCTTCTTCTTCTTCTTCTTCTTCTTCTTCTTCTTCTTCTTCTTCTTCTTCTTCTTCCTCTCTCTCTCTCTCTCTCTCTCTCTCTCTCTCTCTCTCTCTCTCTCTCCCTCTTCTTCTTCCTCTCTTTCCTTTGCTCCATTCTTTCTTCTTCCTGCTTCCATATAAACAGAGGAAAGATATATAAGGGCATGGAGACAAAGTAGCCAGCCACAAACCAGGAAGACAAACTTTATCAGAAACCAACAAAATCCTTCCAGAACCCTGATCTTGTCCTTCCAGCTTCCAGAACTTGGAGTAGCTGAATTTCCACTGTCTGACTGGCCTGGCCTGTGATATGTGGTTTTGGTGCCATGGATAGCTGTCAGATGCTTCCAAAGATAGATCTTCTTCTGTCTGGCCTTTGCGTGCTTTCACTGTAGGCTTAGATTTTTCAAAACCTACTTTAATAAGGGCTTTTAAACACTCCCTCCTAGCCCACCAACCAAAGGTAAGGGAGAAAAATGATTAACAGGACAAGAGGGTTGTGGAGCTGTTTAGAAGTACTTCTTTGAGGCAGTACCAATCTTCATTGTCAGGATATCAGTAGTCCAGTACAAAACATCAAACAAGAATCAGTAGTGGCAGTCTAATTAGCAAATGCCAAATCAGTAGCAGTGGCTCAATCCAGAAGAAACCTCAAGGCTCCACTGAATCATCCTGAGTCCACAGAAGCAGCAAGAAGCAACCAGAATGCAAGAAGTTCTTTGGTGCATCTCTCTCTACAAATTCCAGACAAGTGAAGACCAACAAAAACTAGCAAAGTGTTGCAAAGTGAACCAATGCGAGGGCCTCCTCTCACCTCTGTGGGGTTCTATTTATATTCTTCCTAAACATCATGAGCCGTCTCAAATATCCACTTCATCCACACCATATGTCCTCTCACATGTCTGCTTCAGCAAAACATCATCTCACATACCTGTTTTAGTAAAATATCCTCTCACAAGGCAGCTTCCAGAAAATCATTACATGATACAACTGAGTTTCCAAAGAAAGCAGAACTTTGCACTCTATTTCCCCATCCTTGTAGTCCTCTGTTTCATCACATGGGGGTCAGCTTTTTCCTCCTGCTCCATTTTATTAATGAGGCTTTTGTCAGCTGGACCTCATGCAGGTTTCCTTATTCCTGGAGCTGAGGAGGCAGCTGAGGAAGCATAGATGTCATACCTTACAGGGACAGAAACCCCTCACACAGAGCATAGACATCAATCATGACCATGATTTCTCCTAACTAGGGAGGCTGAAAGAGACTTAAGTGCCATCACCACTAATATGAAACTATCTGTGACTGCAGGAATCAGAAGACCCACGATTGGAACCATGAGCCTCCTGTAGCCTCCAGGTGCCATCATCCAGCACAAACAGCTTGGACTTGTGAGTCTGCTCTGCCATGTGCCCACAAGGCCCAAATTCAGGAAAGTTATTCAGAACCAGCCCAGCTCACTCCCTCTACACTTGCCAATCTTCCTGCCTCCTAGAGGTTGAATGTGGCCATGTGGTTTTCTTCAGTGAGATGAGAGCTTTGAGCAGCACTGCAATGCTTGTTCTGCCATATTTTCTTCTCCATTGGTTTAGCAAGCATCCAATTTCCAGTTTGGGGCTGCTCTGCCAGCCAGGGGTGCAGACTGATGCAAAACGTGGTGCAGAATCCATAGCTGTCCTACGGTCATGGATAGGACAAATGAGAGATGTGCCTTTGGTTCTTGTTGCTAAGATTTCTGTGTTACAGAAACATAACCTGGTTTATCTTTGACTACTACAGAGACACTGAGAAGTCATAACCCCCGTGAGACTTAATTCCTGCACCTGTAAGATGGGGACACAGGTATCATCTCCCTCACAACATTGTGGAGCACAGCATGTGTTGTCACACAGCAAGTCTGCAACATTTGTGTGGTCTTCTCTTCTCTGTTCTATTTCCTGGGAGTTGTTTTCACAATAAAATTTGACAGTTTTGAACAGTTGGGAAAGTTACTTTAGAAGAGTTGTTCAGGCATTCTTATTTCCATATTTGCTATGGCTTGGCCCCTATATTTGTCTGTTTTTCATTACTATAATAAAATATACCAAAAATAGTTGAGTAATTTTTTTTTAAAAAGGAATTCATTTAGTTCATAGCTTTAGAAAATCTAAACAACAATGGCAATCTAAACAATGGCATCTTTCTAATGATAGTTGACATCACATCGGTAGAAAGGGTTGTGACAGGAAGAAGTTACATAGCTAAACAGGAAATGCACATGATTGTGCATGTATGTGAGAATGCATATGCATGTGTATGTCTGTGTGAGTGGGTGAGTGTTCATGTGCATGTGTGTGTATGGGTGTGTAAATGTAAGTGTGCATTGTGTAAGCAAGTGGGAGTGTGCATGTGTGCATTTGTGTACACGTATGTGTGTGAATGTGTGTGCATATATATGCATGCATGTGTACATGTGTGAGTTTGCATGAGTGTGTGTATGTATGTGCATAAATATGTGCATGCGCATGTGCATGTGTGTGTATCTGCATCGGTGTGGACATGTCAGGGGCTGTGTGTGTGTTCTGATCTTTCTCCATCTTCTTACAATGGCACTAATGGCACTAGCATCCAACCACAATAAATGTATCTACTTGCAAAGACCCCTCTTCTAAACACCCATGCGATTGAGTCTCCACTCTTAATATCTACAATGAGGATATTTCAATCCATGAACCACTGCGGGACACATTCACATCATATTCAAACTATAACTTCATGTTCTAGAATTTTTTCACAGTATTGGCAATACTGTGATGGTGGGCTCTTTAAGAGGTGGAACCTAGTCTAAAGAAATTAGGTCTTGGAGTCTCCACCCGGGAGAATAGATTAACTCTTGTGAGAGTGGATTGTTATAATGTGAACCGGGCACACATTATTCTTTACACGCACCCACTTTCCTTTCCAATTCTCTGACATGGTAGTGTACTCAGGAATCGGGTGCCAGAACTATGCTGCTTAGACACTCCAGCCACCAGCATCTGACAAGTAAAATAAACCTCTCTTCTTTTTACATTACACAGCATTAAGCACTCTGCTACAGCAACACAAAATATATCCTAATAGTATTGCTAGCACTACATACTATTAACATCACAGCAGTTATTCAGTAAGTGCTGAGCAAATGCACAATGTGCAATGATTAAGCACCTGCTGAATGGTGACTTTGTGCTAAGTGCTAGGAAACAAGGTCTCTGACAACCTCACACTCTACCTCGCATTTTATTTTTTACTTTTTTACCTTTTTTCAGGCAAAACACAGCAGGAGCCTTGACTCTTCCCTGCAAAGTCTTTTTTTTTTTCCTCCCTGTTGTGGGATCCTGTAGCAATGTCCCTGTTGATCAACCTCTTCACCTGCCACAACACTTAAAGCATTCGTGATTTGCTACATATAAAATCTTCTTCCGTGTTTGGAATGGCAAGGAGGGGGCCCCTCCATTAGCCCTACAAAGTATGGGATGTTCATCTCACCCCATCCTGCAGACAGGAAGCTGGGGTTGAAAATATGTGTAGTATTTCTCAGTGACACAGCCAGTGAGTTCTCACTGCTGGGTAGGCACCTGACTGGTTGTGCTCCATAGCTAAGATCAAGTATTCCTAAAGACTCCAAATCTTCTCCCAAACTCCAACTTTAGGATTTCAGGCTTGGCTCTGAGGACCTTCACAGTGCAAGCAGCCAGCCCTTCAGCCTTGTTAGAACATAAATCTCAATAAATGATTTCCAATAGCACAGACCTTGCCAGGGAAGGAAACTTCCATATTGCAGGGCAGGCATAATGCAGGTTAATCTTTCAGCATGCATTAGATGTGTAAATGTTTACAGTGCAGTGGAGCTCCAGCTATGAGCTGGGTCATACTGCAGAAACAATCATAAGCTGAAAGGAAGAGAGTATTTTTAGACTTGGACCCAGCTTGACACTACCCGTAAGTACTTTGTGTTAGTGGGCACAGCACACAGTCCTGCTACTGATTTGCCGGCCAGGAAAATAATATGCTGGTTTCAAACAGATGCTCCCAGGCCCTCAATGGAAGCTGATGACTTCAAGATGGGCTGGCTGCTCTGTGGCTTCTTTGGAGACGGCTGAAATTAAGATGGGATCTGGGGCATGACGAAACGCCAAATCTTCCAAAGACATGCCTAAATAAGTCAGGAGCAGGGATGGGTCAGAGCAGCCACATGCTGAAATCAAAGGCATGTGCAGGAAACTAGAACATTCTTCTGGCCTTCAGAAGAAGCATGTGGATGAAAGCAAGCTTCAGAAAGGGATGAAAATGCTTACGGGAAACATGGTTTCAATTAGCATGGGTTTGGAGCATAAAGAACTGCTGATATCTGATCATTGTTGATCAAAACCATGCCCCTTTAATTTGGTTCTATCTTCTATACACATAATCCCACATCCCAGACAGCACCCCCCATAGGGGATGGACAAGCAGACATGTGACTGCCTACAGTGCAAGAATATGGTCTACAGTAGAACACCAGCCATCCAAACTTTGTGATTGATGTGAAGACTTAGACCTTAGCATTTGCCAGGCTTGGAAGGGAAAAATGAAATAATAGGAAAGGTGTAAGAAACCAAGACCCCAACCCAGATGCCAGTGTCTCACAGTGTAATTTATGCTCATCTTGAGGGCCTCTGAGGGTTCCACTGCTTGGGTTCAACTCCTGGTTTTATTCCTTACAAGGTACCATGAATACTGCCCCCCCCCAAAAAAAAAACCTTTATCCATGTCTAATTGCTGAGCCTGTAAGTATTATCTTACATGGAAAGTGAGTGGATAGTATACCTTCTATGGGGAAAAAAACTAGTTAAGTTAAAGATAGTGAGTGAAAGGAGATTTTTATAGGTTGCCCAGTGGTATACTGTCATAAGAGTCAGACACAGAAGAGAAAGACACTTGTGATGATTAACAATGTCAACTTGCCAGGTTCTATAATCACCTGGCTTATAGGAGACAAATCTCTGGGTATTCTTCAAGAACAGAGTTTCCAGATCAAAACTTAAATGAGAAGACCCACCACAAATGTGGGCTGTACCATTTCCATGAACTGGGACCCCAGACTGACTAAAGAGGAGAAAGGGACCCAAGCATCAGTAGCCATAGCTTCGTGACTGTGACTATGTGACAACTTCCTTCAAGATCCTACTTCCAAGCCAGGATGCCCTGTACCTTTGACCTATAAGCCAAAATAAATCCCACCTTCTTTAAGATGTCATTATTAGGCATCTTATTGCAGCAATGAACAAAAAATAGCTAATAGAACACCAGAAATGAAGAAGAGAAGGTCATGTGACCACAAAAGCAGAACTGAGCTGTTGCAGACACAAATCAAGGAACGCCCAGGGTCACCAAAAGCTAAGCTTTGAAGGCTGGAAATAGATCAACAGATTATCCCCTGGTGCCTTCTAGGGTACAGCCCTAATGATATCTGAATGTCATCCTTTTGACTTCCAGAATTGGGAAAGAATAAACCACTGCAGTTTTAAGCCACCAAGTTTTTGTTGTAATTTGTCATGGCAGCCTCGGGGCATAATAAGTCTTTGAATGGCTCAGTTTCCTGGCCTGCAACATGCACTGGAAATTACATAATTTTGTGAGATAACACCAATGAAGTACTCAGGAAATGTCACATACAACAAGCAGAGTACTGTAGAAACAGAGTGTCACATCGGCCCTGAGGTATATGTATTAGGAGCCCAAGAGCCTGGGGAAGTAAGGCACTGTTACAGAGTTCATCTCCTTTGACCAATTGTGGCCCCTTAAGCCATAACTAGATTCTAAGAGTCATTGTCAGGTAATTTTCCTACACCTACTAGCAAAATCCACTTTGGTTTTATATCTTTGTGTGTGTGTGTGTGTGTGTGTGTGTGTGTGTGTGTGTGTGTGTGTGTGTTATGCTGGAGGAGTCCTTTTTCTTTACAGGATTACATATTGGCCACAATTTAAGCAATTGAGAACCTGGCATTTTGAGATTGTTCACCCATTGGAAAAAGTATCTTTCAAAAAGATAGTTTTGAAAAAAAAATGGGACGCAGGGGAAGAAAATGGTTATTAAAAATGCTTAAGAGCCTTCCTGAACTTCAAATGGGCTCTTCACAACAATAATACTGATGATTTAAGGGAGAAATGAATCAAGACTCTATTGATTAAATGTTCCTTAAATTATATGTGGGTTTAAAAAATGTGTGGTGGTATGCAAAGCACGTTGAAGGTAAAACGATTGAAAAAAAAATGCCCAAGACATTTTAAGAATCTGAAATGTAGCTGTAGCTACTGCCCCAGGCTCCTGAGCAGAGAAAGCCAGAAGAAACTTCTAGCACATTTTATGACCCAGACAGACCATGCCTGATCCAAAAACTCCCAGTGGTAAAGGTTAACATCAATCTCTTGCTGTCATGATGCTGGTCTCCACCATTGTCATCTTGGCTGGACACTCAAACCCTCAGCATAGAGTTCATTCCAGAAACATGAATTAAGCTTCTACTAAGTAATTTGTTCTATATATGGAACCAGTGTGTGGACCAGGCCTTTATGTTTGAAGGAGCTGAGAGCCATGAACGATGCATAGAAACAGCTCCTGCTGCAGCCAGGGAATTAGGTTCTCTCTAAGAAGGAAACTCTCCCATGAGACATTGAGTATGGACCAAAGAGATGACTCGGTAGGTAGGTGGGAGCTCTCACCTTGCAAGCCTGATACTCTGCATTTGATCTGGAAAACCCATGTAAAAGGATAAATGCAGACAGGGGTCCATATCTGTGATCTCAGTAGTCCTACCAATGAGCTAATACAAGGAGATATTAAAAGGGAGTTGGGGGACAGGGGAGAATCTTAGAAGCCCAGCTGGTGTAAAGTACCAAACACAGCCACAGAAACAAGACAGACCCTGACCCAAGGGGAAAAGTGAGAAAATTTTCCTCTAAGGTCCACATGCAACACACACACACACACACACACACACACACACACACACACTGGATAGATAGATAGATAGATAGATAGATAGATAGATAGATAGATAGATAGATAATGTAAAGAACTGGATAGCACTGGATAGATGCAGAGGAAATGCAGGTGGAGAACTCTAGAAGGGGAGGGTCTTGTACATGTAAGGTCCCTAGGCCAGATGCACAAGACGTTTAAAGTAGTTCATGCCTGCAATCCCAGCACTCAGGAGGCTGAGGCATGAGGATCATAATTTTTGAAGCTACTCTCCCTGCTCTATTTTCTCCCCACCCTCCAAAAATGACAAAGAAAATGTCAAGAGGCCACTGCTGGGCCCCTTATCTGGGCTACCCACTCAGCTGCCTGTCATCAGCCGCTGGATTGGACTGCTTGCCAGCTCACACTGGGACTTTTGAGTGCCCAGATGGTTGAGGCACTCAATCTCCTTACACTCCTCCCCTTCAGAACCTCACTGGGGCACCAAAGCCTCATTAAAGGACATCTTAGCAGCAGCATGGAGGCTCCAGAAAGCCTCAGCATAAGGACACAATGTGTCCCCAACAACCTGTCCCTTACCAGGTGACAGAGCCATTTTGGTCCCTTCCAGAATGCTTCTCTTAACTGAAGCTGCGCCATTTCACAGGCTCTGTTCTTTTCTATGCCCCATTTCTCCAACCCAGTCTGAATTTTGGCCTCTCTCTGTGTGTCTTTTTCATAACCTGTCTAGAGAAACAATGTAGCAACACAGACAAGGCACATAGAGAGCTTCTGGAAGGAATGGCTGACGCCCAGAGGCCGGCATCCCACCTCCTTCAGTATTCACTAAAAGCAAGAACAGTCCCTCTTCTGCCTCTGAGAACAGTCTTGGTAGCCTGAAAATGTGCTAGCACAGAGAGAGCTTGTGTTCATAGATTGCCATGCATCATTGGGACTGTTTTCACTGAAGTCTTTCTACTACGACCTCCAGGAGAACAGGGACTCTAAATCTATTGTTCATCTTTGCTCCCCTGCGTGTGGCCCGGTGCCCAGAACATGATAGTGCTTAATAAACCAAGTGAAGGCCGTGAGTGTGTGGCTGTATCAATCACTCTGCACTTGGGGTGTTACTGTGGCCTCAAGCCTTATCACCACCTGGTGAGGCCTAGAAACCAGAACCTCATCAGGGACTCGTTTGAATCAGACTGACCCCAAGCCACACAGTATCAGGAAGCAATTTTTTTCCGTAGTCCAGGCCTCTCCGTTACACACACTAAATCCCACTCCAGCCTTGGGCCTCATTTTTCCCACACCAACTGCTAGTTCTCTTGCTATCATTACCCTGTGCGCTGTCAGTCAGAACACCCAGCAAGGTGTGGAGAGAAAAAGAGAAAGGGGGCGTGGGGGAGAAGCCCTTAAGAAGTAAGCTTCAACTATTCAAAAACTACATATTTGGCTTTGAGATATATCGCACCACCCCCTTCTCTTTCCATAAAGTGGTACATGGCCCATTTATATATTTAATTAGAATGGATTAAAATTAATAACATCTTGAGTGGTTCCTGACCCTTCTTGAGATAATTGGAGACACCCTGGGGTGATAAGAAACCAGGAGGACAAATTGCTGATCTAACTAACTGAGGTTGAATTTTTTCACGTATCCGTAATCAGCGTAACCCCTAATCACCCGCTGTATATTCCTTAACAAAGACAGGTATCCTTGTGGTTTGGAATTGCATCTTATCCCCTGGGCTGCAGAGCTGAAGGCATGCCCTGGGCAGACAGACAGGCTGAAACTTGTCCTGTCTGCTTTCAACGGCTAGGGCTGTAGCTTGTGCAGATATGTTAACAGATTCTATTACTTGCGACTATAGGTACAGATGTGTGGATTAAAAAAAAAAAAGTGTTGATCAAATACTATGCAATCAAATGCATGCACATTCCTGAACCAGTTCATTCTTTATAACAATAGCCTGGGTGCAGAGATGAGGATGTGTGAAGTCATGCAGGGGACAGAGGTCAAAGGCAGCACAGTAGCTAGATTTCGTCTGGAAACTCAGCCCTTACAGAGCAATGGCCACCAACATACCATGGTAAGAAGCACTTTTCTCTTCTTAATTGTACAAAATAATGTGACAAGAATATGATTAAACTGGATTATATGCATGTATGCAAATGTCATAATGTCATAGAAACAGACTCACAGAATCATAGCTTAAAATCAGGCATTCAAAATAAGACCCTGGAGATACTAAACACAGGCACTAGAGTGACCACCTTCACTGAGCAGCCCCATGGTTGTGGACCAAAGGAATGAATGAGGAAGAGCTGAAAACACACCAAGACTATCCATAGAAGAAACAGAAGTCCTAGTAATGAATGGAGCCTTCTGGGCCCCTGACACCTGCACTATAATACATGAGCCTAGTAGAGGAGAGAATTCTCATGATTCAAACCTGTGCTGGATTCAAACCCTGTCCTTCCACTTCCTGTGAACAGTAGATAAACTGGATGGCCTTTGGAAAGCCACTTAAGGCCACCCAGTGACTCCCTTCTACTTCTGCAAAATAAGCAGTTTAGTACATGCCAATCTGAACATGTCAAACTGGGTCAAGCCAGATCAGCAGCCGCAGAGCTGCTCTGGAATTCTGTAACCAAATTGATGACAGGAAACCACATGGCCATCATTGGGTGAGCACCTGACAGGAGAAGTCACATGATCACACAGCAAAACCCAACTGTTTGCCTCATTCTTTCTGCCTCCTCATAATGCAGAGACACCAGATCCCCAAACCCAGAGTGAGACAATGAGCCTTAAATAGTGATTGAGGAAAAGGAGCACTTGCTCTTTTTCTTGGAGTAACCCCAAACATCAGAGGCTGTCACCAATTCCTCCCTCCTCCCAAGTTGGAGTAGTCATCTTCATTCCCGTCTTGGCAAAATGTCCCACTTTGTCTGAAAGCCATCCCCCAGAGGACAGGGCCAGGCACACCTGTTTCAGCAAATGAGGCCCGTACTCTGGAGCAGGGAAGCATTTCTGGGTCAAACTGGGTCAAGCCAAATCAGCAGCCTCCTAGATGCTATGGAATTCTGTAATCAAGTCAAAGCTGGTTCAGCCCCGGAGCCATTTAATTTGGGGGAGGCAAGATTTAGCTGAGTTGAAAGAAGGGGGAAGCAAGCTTGCAGAAAGAGATTGATTTCAGCAAAACACAGATTCATACTCACTAAATGCTTTAACACTTCAGAATCAATTAAAATAAAGTAGAGGGGAAAGGCACAAACAGGATGGCAGCGGATCCAATTGTTAAAAGGCCAGAGAGCTGATAGGACAGGAAGTAGGGAGGCTTACTAGGAGGGAGGGCAGGACAAAAGGACCACAATCTTTTTTTCCCAAGGTACTTCCTTGGGAAAGATGGAGCGTGGGGGCGGTGGAGATGCTGGGACTCTGAAAGATGTGCTTTGGTACTTTGGTACATCTAAGAGGCAGGTGAGTGGTGTGTTCTGGATCTGGTTAGGTATTCTAAAAGCTTGAGTAATTGCTAAAATTAACTTTGCCTGGAGAAGTGGGGAGTTAAATATAGATTCTGATGTGGACTTTCCAGGATTGTACCAGTCAGCTCTGGGGTAACCTAGGAATTGGCCCATCTAACCATCCCCAGGAACCTAGTGGCATCACTCATCATTGAGATTGCTGCAGGAATCTTGGCAAGAGAGAACAAAAAGACCCTGCACTAACCTCTATCAAGAAGATGAAGCCTCTGGGAGCCATATACAGGAGGAAAAATCAACAGAACACAGGGGTTCTGAGTACACAGGGAGAAACAATGGAAATCCATCAGACTCCTGGCACAGATAGCCCACTTCCCGCGGGGACAAGCAATGGCTCAAAACAGAGCTGGATGTCTTTGACAGACAATTTGACAGTTACTTATGAAACAAACATAATCTTACCATATGATCTGACCTTCATGTTTCCTGGTATTTACCCAAAAAAGTTGAAAACTTACACTCACACAAACCTGCACACAGATCTCTATGACAAGTTTTTTTTTCACAGATGCCCAAGACACCCTTCCATAGCTGAAAGGACAGATGAACTGTACTGCATCAAGACAATGGATTTTATTCAACTCAAAAACAAATGAGTTATTAAGCCACGGAAAGACAGAGAAGGAAAATAAAGACCACATCTGATCTTTATTTTCTGATCTGATCTGAGAAGGCCACATGCCACATGATTCAGCTAGATAACATGCTGGAAAGACAGACAAAGAAGGCAGTAAAGGGGTTAGTAGTTTTCAGGCTGCAGAGAGGAGTGAACATTTGGAGCAAAACAGCATTTTAGAGCAGTAAAATTATCCTGTAGGTTACTGTGATGGTATATGAATCTCATTGTCCATTTACCCAAATCCACAGGACATATAATTCCAAGGGCAAACTGTAATGTAAATGATGGTTTGGGGGTTAAAGATGCATCAATACAGGCTTATTTATTACACTAAATGTGCCACTCTGATGTGGGATGCTGATGATAGGTAAGGCTATGCATGTGGGGAGAGGGCATATGGGGACTGCTCAATTTTGATATGAACCAAAAATGTCTCTAAATATTAAAATTCAATCACAAAGGAGGTGTGGCTGGAGATTGCCTTTTGTCTCCTTAGGTATGGGGTGTTGTTGTACGGAGGCTAATTAGTGAAATGTGACTTGGGGGCTGCAACTTTGGGGAATGCGGTAGATAAAAGTCAACTAGCCAAGCACTGATTTCTTAATAGGTTCATGAAAAAAGGGTGAAAGTGGAGAGGCAAAGAAGAAGAGGAAGAAGAGGAAGACAAAAAGAGGAGGAAGAAGAGGAGAAAAAGGAGGAGGAGGAGAAAGAAGAAGAGGAGGAGGAAAGGAGAGGAGGAGAGAAGGAGAGGAGGAGAGGAGGAGGAGGAAAAGGATGAGAAGGAGGAGGAGGAGGAGGAGGAGGAGGAGAAGAAGAAGAAGAAGAAGAAGAAGAAGAAGAAGAAGAAGAAGAAGAAGAAGAAGAAGAAGAAGAAGAAGAAGAAGAAGAAAGAAAGAAAGAAAGAAAGAAAGAAAGAAAGAAGAAGAAGAAGAAAGAAGAAGAGGAAGAAAGTAGAAGTGATCCAGACTCTTACCATTTTTACTAAAAAGAGAAGGAGGCCCTCAGTGAGGGAGCAATCCATCTACACTGTTTAAAATTTTCAAAGATCCCACAAAAGAAAACCTTTCAAACAGGTGCACAAACTAGCAAGTTAAACAGGAAGTATCAGCCTCACTATTCCCTGGGTGAGGCCTCTCGATGCCCCGCTAACGCAGGATCTCCCTGCCTGCCCCTAATAAGGAGCTTCTCTTCTTTCCTGAGAGTCCCATAAAATGCATAAATATTCCTCAAGGAATGGAGAGAGCTCCTAACCGACTTTAATAGACATCATAAAATGAAGGATAAAATGTGTGAGAGGAGATTGGTCATAATAACAGTACAAGCTATGAGAGCGGTGAATTTCCTGACGCGCCCCCCCCCCCCCCCGCCGAGTTTTATAATAGAAGGATTCTGCCTAAAGTTAGGAGCCTTCCAAGAAGAAGAAAATTGGGGAGGGGGCCTCTGGTCTCTTCTCAGATGTTCCTGGACAGTTAAATTAGGAGGTCTCAGGGCCAGAACAGAAAACATGCTAAAGATCATATACCAAATGACACACTTGGCCAGGATTCCATAATCGAAATGGGGGATTTCACTTCATTGATTCCCTGGATGACTGAGATACAAGCCTGAATAAAATACAACCCTGAAATAAAATTGGTCCTGGCAACAAAGAACCCTAGAGCCCACATGTCCAGTGCATCCAGAATCTAGCCTGTTCATGAAAACCACACCTGTGCTTTGTCTACGAACTGGAAAGGAACTCTAAAACCCACAAACAGGCAAGTGTCAAAGCCAGCAGGCAGGGCTGAGCAGCCAGACACCAGTAAACAGGGCAAGCTCCAGCAAGCTGTTTTCCAGAATGGGTGCTATGATAGGTTAGCAGGGAGCACCTGAAGGCCATAGAACACAGGGGGTTGACAAAGTTGGCAGAATAGCCCTCAGCTAACAGACCACAAAGCCCTTAGTGCATGTCCTGGCATGCGAGGGGAACATTGTGAACAGCAGTCTCTGGCAGAGAAAGCATTGAATATGTACAGGGGAGCAAAGGCTGCCAGGAGCTGCTGTGTATTAAGCTCCTGTTGCATGCCAGGACATGAGCAAGGGGCTTTTCATACATAACTAGTTTGTTCCTGTAGTGCTAAGTTGGAGTCTGATCACCCTGACCTATAGACATAGGCATACCCCTAAGTTGACGAAATAATATTCAGACAACGAAACCTGAGTCTAAGGCACCTGTCCCTGACTCATTGCCAATACCCAGGACCTTTGAGTCTCTTAATACTCAGGTTTTTGTCTCATGATTTATACCTTCTTTTGCATGGCTGTATCACGATTGTTCAGGATCTCAGGAAGCATGACTTGCTGCTTCTTTAGATTTATCCCACTGATTTATCCCCACTACGCTCAGGACTCCCTGGGACCCCAGGATAGCTCATCCTGCTCATATTGACATGAGGTTCGTTGCCCTCTATCCAAGCTTCATCAGCAAAGCAGGGAGAGGCTTTACAGCCTCACACCAACTGGTCAAACCTCAACATAGTCAACAAAGTCAAGTCTAGGAAACAGAGTAGACTCCAGACATCTGCCTTCCAGATTGGTGCTATGATAGATTCACATATAGTACCTCAGGGCTATCTGTAATAGGGAGATGAGTGAGTCTTTGGGGCGAGCAGAGATGAGTAGAGTTTTTTCTTATATATTTTGTTCCCTGGTGAGATGGCAGGTGACTGACAATGTTTTGTACAGGTAACCCAAGATTCTGGTGTGTTTCCAATGTTGTCCCAAAGGTACAGTGGCAGCAGGGTAAGACATGAGAAAGAAATAAAATATAGAACAAGAGTAGGGAAAAAGTGAACAGCAGCAACCTTGGGAAGAGAGGTTTCATGAAAATCCTGAAAGAATTGGCAGGTATCTGAACAGAAAGGTTAGTGAAATTATTCAACACAAGAACAAGATGAAAAAATATCGGTCATATTTCTTTTGCCATGAAGTAGGTATGGATGAGATTTTTTTTAAGATAGCATTTATAATAGCAATAAAACAAACAAAGGGAGTAGAAGATCCTAAAAATGATACTTGAATTGTTCATGGAAGACATTAGGAAGATTTATTGAAATGCATGAAAAGCTATATCTACTTCATGGGCAGGAAGAGACAACGACATAAAGATATCACTTTGAGGAGAATTGACCCATATATCCCATGGTACTCTAATAAAAATCCACAACAAGGTGAATGTGGGGATGGGAAAGTTATCTTAGAAATAAGTAATTAAATGTATAAGTGAGTATGTGCACATACATATATAAAATGTGTGATTTATTTGAACTAAGACAAATATAGATTAAAACTACACTTAGATATTCTCATTCAAGACATATCCAGAATTACATAGGGAAACGGTATTTTCAAAATGGCATTAATGTCACAGAGGAGAAATCTTCCTGAAGACTGATGAGGTTAAATAAAGCCACGTAATCCCAAGTTTCAATTGGAAGCCTGAGCACTCATTTATTGTGTGTACAAAAGCCTAGAATATATAGAAGTCCAACATATTTTTCTAACTCCATTAAAATCCAGAAGTCGTAAAAGTCAATAGCAATAAGAGTTCCTAATGTCCTGATTATAGTGTTTCTGAAAATCATTAATAGGAACAAAGATGGTTTAAACAAATCTGGGGAAGGGAATGTCCAAGGTCAGCCTGGAATAGCTTGTAATTTCAGATTTCAGAGATGCTAACAAAGTCTATGGGGTCCTGATTACAGGAGCTAGCTCAAGAAGTTCCCACTGGTTATAAATAAGACTCTTGATATCAGGGCTGTGACCCGGGCAGCAGGTTAAAAACAGGTGATGGATTGAATCCTTAAATGTATAGTGTGTGTGTGTGTGTGTGTGTGTGTGTGTGTGTGTGTGTGTGTGTTGATAGACTGTACCCTTAAATGTATATATAGAGAAAGTATATGTGTTGACAAGTTGAGCCCTTAAAATGTGTAGTGTATGTGTGTGTGTGTGTGTGTGTGTGAGAGAGAGAGAGAGAGAGAGAGAGAGAGAGAGAGAGAGAGAGAGAGAGAGGAAATAACTTTTTGTGAAATAACTCTAGCTAAACTCTAAGAAGGAGTGGTAAACTGGACTCCACTGAGAGTTAATTCCTAATGAATAAGTCGATCTAGGCCATGACTGACTAGGCGAAATATTATGTGGCTCCTGGTGGCTATTCAGACCAACGCCTGTAAGATTTTGTCTCTCTCCATTCCCACAATGAACTTGAAGTCTCACCAAGTCAGCAATTACGTGTAAGAAATATAGTGGACCTAAGAGCATATGAAAGGATACTCTGGTAGTATGATTGGAAAATCTATATGTTATATTTCAAGTTTGAAACCTCCTCCACAAGCGTTTGTGGGAACATTTGGCCCTAGATGGTAGACCCATCTGAGTAGACCCTGACATCTTAGGAACATATAGAGTAGCCGGATTGAGTCATAGGGGGTAGTCCCTGGTTCCTACCACACTCTTATCTTTCCAGCTTATCACACTTAGGAATTGCCCCTGTCACGTACTTTGGCCACCATGAGCTCAACTGCCACTACCCCTCATCTGCCAGGATGGGCTGAGACCATGAGCTAAAATAAATATTTTCTTTCTTATTTCTGCCAGGCATTGTCGTCACAGCAATACAGAATTAACTAATATAGCAGAACCTTACTATGACTTGGGATAAACCATGACTGAAATTTGATTCAACTGAACAGTTTCTCCTCTATATATTTAAGAAATTGCCTTTGTTGGTTGTGCATATGAAGTTATTCTGCTTTGCAAACTTAAAGGGATTTTTAAACATATGTATGGAAACAAAATTGTTCAAACCAGATAGAAGACAAAGCGACAGAAGAACCTGCCCCATTGAGCATCAAGAATTATTGGAGAGCTATTGTCACCACAGTAGAGAGTGTGACATCCATGCAGGAATAAACACATTGACCAATGGAACCGAGCAGAGACTGGAGAGATAGATTCATTATGTGTATACACACAGTTTTTGACAGAGCTAATTTCTCAGGTGAGTGGGAGACAGTAGGACCAATCAATATTTGGGGCTGAGACAATTAAATTGATTATTCACATGAAAAAATAAACCATTCAAGAAGGGAAAATCAATAAATTTGACTGCAGTAAAATTAAGAATTTCTGTTCATCAAGACAGCTGGGAGAGGAGCTGGAAGGATGGCTCAGTGGTTAAGTGTATTGTCTGCTTTTCCTGAGGACTGGAGTTCAGGTTTCAGCCTATCAGGTGGCTCACTATGACGTGTAACTTAGCACACAAGATTTGACACTCTCTTCTGGCTTCCCCAGGCACCTGCACAAATGTAGTACACACATCTAGACATATAAATAAAATTAAAAGATAATACTTTAAATATCTTTTAAAATAGCTCAGAATAAATAAGAAAATAGTTCAAACTAGGAATGATATCTTAATGTGTCTATGTGTGTGTGTGTGTCTGTGTGTGTTCATGTGTGTATATATTATGTCAGTCTCTTTGTGTATGTGTGTCTCTGTCTATGTGTCTGTGTCTGTCTGTGTGTCTCTGTCTATGTGTCTCTGCATGTCTCTGTCTGTAAGTCTGTCTGTGTGTCTGTATATGTTTATGTATGTGTATGTGTGTATGTGTGTATATGCATATCTGCATGTGTCTGTGTATATGTCTGTGTGTGTTTATGTCTAGGTATGTGTCTGTACGTATATGTGTATGTCTATGTGCGTGTGTGTGTGTGTGTGTGTGTGTGTGTGTGTGTGTGTGTAGGTCTCTGTGAGTGTGTGTGTCTGTGGGTATCTCTGTGGGTATGTGTCTGTGTCTGAGTGTGTGTCTATGTGTGTGTATATATGTCTGTAAGTCTATTTGTCTGTGTGTGTGTTGGTCAATTTTGATTGCTAGCCTGACTGGATTAAGATATGCCTAGAGCAATAATAACTCCTTTGAATATGGCTGTGAAAACATCTCTGGAGAGAATTAACTGAGGAGGAGAGATTTACTCTAAGTGCAGGTAGCCACTTTCCGTGACTGGGGTCCTGAACTAAATAGAAAGCAGAAATGAAGAAAGCAAGCTGAGCGCCATCGTTCATCTTTATTTATGGACCCATCTGCCCAGATGTGGGCAAGCCTCACGCCATGTGCCTCTAGCTGTGCCTTCCCCACTGTGATGGAGAGTGCTCTTTCAAACTGTGAGCGGAAGTAAAGCCTTCCAGCCTTAAGTTGCTTCTTAGCAGATACTTGGTTCCCAGGGTGAAAGAAAAAAAAAAGCAACTGATGTTATACAATACTCAAATAGGACAATCAGAATGTGTATTTAATTCCTACAAATCAGTGAGATGTAATTCAAACTAAAATATGGAAAATGCCTGATTAGATATTCTAAGATTTTTAAAAAAGTGTGTGTATGTGTGTGTGTGTGTGTGTGTGTGTGTGTGTGTGTGTGTGTGTGTGTGTGTGTGTGTTTGTACACACAGTAACAGGCAGTTGTGAACAGCTCAACACTAGTGCTGGGAACCAAATTTGTGTCTTCTGCAACTGCTGACCTGTCTCCCCAACCCCCAGAACATTCTTGGGATAGAAAATAGCTAATAAACTTATTTCTGCACTATGTGGTGAAGAAGTGCTTAACTGAAGATAAGGTAGAGTGCATCATAGACTGAAGCTTTATAAGACAGACTCCAAGAATATTGCATACAACATATTAATGAGGTTGTACATTGATGCCAAATCCTGGTACTAAGAGAAAAGCTAAATTTTTTTCTTTTCTTCTTTTTTCTTTTTTTTTTTTTTCCATTTTGGAAAAAGAATATACCTTTACTTTGCGTGTACCTTACAGCTTGGTAGACCTAGTTTTAAGCAATGCCACATCTGTCTTCAGATATTATTACAGTAATATTTACAGCATTTTTCAAAAGATGACTGAAAACAACCCAAATATTCACTAACAGGAATACACGCAGTATATATAGCACATGTATTACTCAAGGCCTAAGGAAGTCAACCTTACCTTTTAAACTTACTTTCAGGACAAAATGTAAAATACACAGGATGTTAATTTTAATAATAAACACAACCCCAAAAGTTGGTATAAACTCTTCTGAGCCTGATTCTACTGAAGGTCTTCTTCCTACATTTGGCATCCGTGGTTCACATAAACCTTACATGTAGGCATAGAATGTAGTAGTGAAAATAAATTAAGGGCAGTGAATGGTGACCTTCACTTGACCTCCACAAGCCCCAAAAAGGAGGAAAGCAAAGTGCATACAAATATTTACAGCATAATACAATTTTTATGAAGTAAAAGAGAACAAACAAGAATTTCCAGAAGCATATTGGTAAGAGGTATAGACACATAGAGGAATATTTTAGAGAACCAAAGGTTCATGTAGACCATGAATACAAAAGATAGGAGGAAGAGTTTCAGTAATATTAGTCTCAGAATGGCTTATACCGACTTCTGAGGTCATGAGTGTTTATTATTAAATGCAACCCTTGTGTATTTTACATATCTTTTCCTGAAGCTAAGTTTAAATGCCAAAACCCTTGGGCCTTGCTTGGGTGTGGTTTTCCACATGAGAGAGTCATAAAATAGGAGGAGATGGAGATGGCATGCTCAAGACCCACAGCACAGCTGCAAACATCAGCATCCAAGAAGATTCTTGCTGACAAGGCGAACATATTCCCAAGCATGTGAGGTTAGAGACAACGGTCTCCCAGGCTGGTAGCAATATCTGAGGCTAAATTTCCATGTGTCCATAAACATGGGGCTGCCTTTGCAAGCAAAACCACAACATCCCTGCTCCCCAGCCAGGCTGGATGACCTAGTTCAGATGTTAGAGCTATGTTAGCTTGCCTCGACCCTCCACCCTGCTGACTCCAGTACAGTCTCCGGGAGACTGTCGGAGATGCTTCTTGTCATCCAATTACACAAAAACTTTTGACATCTGACTCATACCCAGTACTTCTCTGGGTACTAGGAATGTGGAGACTAGCAAGATGTGGCCTTTGTCCTTTGTAGTACAAAACAGGAAAAAGAGTAAGAACACAAAGTAAGTGTGCATGTACTTCCTGACAAACTTCCTGCCATTGGAATAGGTGCCACAATGGGGGAGGAAAGCTTGCCTCATAGAAAAAAGCATGTGCCGATAGTCACTGTATATATGTAGCAGGCAATTTTAGACTCTCAAAATCAAGTGATACTTGATGAATGTTCTACTTCCTCCTACTTTTCTTCTGGATTTTTAAATTGTGCATGAAGGAAAGAAATTACCTATGTCACCAATATTTACAATGATATGTTTTTCTAGTTAGCTTCAGCTGGCTACCTGTCCCAGTCTGGAATCACCAACAGAAGGATTGACAGGGCCTGTGCATCTGTCTATGGGGAATTCTCTTGATTGGAGATAGATATGGGAGGGTCCAGCCCAATGTGGATGGCACCATTTCCAGGCAGGTGGTCCTGGGATATACAAGGGAGCCAACAGAGAAAGAGCCAGAAAGTGAGTAAGCCAGTAGCTTGTACATTATATACACACAGAGACATATACAAACACACACAGTTATACACACAGACATACATACTCACGTAGGCATACACACAGACTCACAGAGACATACACACACAGGCATACACATGCACAGAGGCATATACACATACACACACACACACATAAATACATAGACATAAACACAAAGGCATACATACAGACACACACAGAGATACATAGACACACATACACACATATATATACACATGCAGACACACAAAGACACACAGGCACACAGAGAGAGAGAGAGATATACATGCAAGGCATTAAACATGTCTGCCAGAGTAGCCTGACTCATAAAAGAGCCAAGATACAAATAACAAGAAAAGGGAATGAAACTATCCTTAGAGAAAAAAACAAAACATGTCCACAACAGACAGTGTAATTTGTTAATAAACAAAACATTCCAGAAGTATGGAAAAGGAAATAAAGGTTAGAGAGAGTAAAGAGGGAGATATGTGAATGATAACTGAAAAAGACGAGGGGAAAATAGACAAAATCAAGCTACCAAAGAAATAAAAATCCCCCAAGTGACACATAATTCCAGATTGAAAGAGTTCATTGAAGGATGAGCTCATGACAGGGGAAAAAAATCAATATGAATGCCATATTGGTGTGAAATATCACATTAGCAGGGACAGGAATTATTTTTCTTAAAGCATCATCTATAGATTTTTAGAAAGAGATGGGTATCCTATGAGGAATAAACCGGGAAAGGGGGAAATGGTGGGACCCACAGAATAGAATATTCTGTAGAGTTCACAAAATAGGCTCTACACAAATAAGTTTCTCCCTGGCTGGTGGGAAGGGAAGCCTTGGGGGTGGGAACTGTGATAGTTACGCTTGCTTGTCAACTTGGTTGGCTCTGGAATAGATGGAGATACATGGCTTTGATGGGATTCTGAAGGTATTTCCTAAAAGAATTGGATGATGGGGGAAGACCCTGCCCCAGATTAGGCATCATCTATATATGGTGTTCTAAATGTGAAGAGGGCTGAGGGGAAAGCAATGCTGTTTGCCTGCCCTCATGTGTCCCTTGCTGGTGAATTCTATTCTGTTGCTGGGACTTCTACTATTGTCTTTCTCTGAAAACAGAATGCAGTTTCCTCGAAGTGAAGAAGAGAGCTCTCTGGGAATTTCTCAAGGTCTTCAGTGCCAGGTTCGTCTAGTGTATTAAAGAGCTATGAGACTCACAGATGCTCTGCAGACAACCACTGTTACACTAACCAGCCTGTGTTCTATAAGGCAGTCTAATAAATCTACATTGAGACACACACTAACTAGGTTCTGTTCCTCTGGAGAAGCTTCACAAGCACTGAATGATAATATTTTTTAAACTCACTGAGACTCGTTTTGTGTTGTAATATACTGCTACTGCAAATATAGTCTATGTGGGACCAGGGACGTGGATTAATAGGTTAAAGGTACTTACTACCAAGCTGAGGACTTGAGTACACCAATCCCTGGGACAAACTCCCACCAATTTCCTTCTGATCTTGAAAAGCACAAATACATGTTGTGCATGCACCCATGCACATATAAATAACTATTAATACCTATTCCAAGTATAGTCAAGAAAAATATATCCTGCTGCTCTTAGGTATAGTGTTTTATGTACATGTTAAGTGTAAGTGGCTCATAGTTCTGCTCAAGTCTCTACATTAATACTTAGGTAAAAAGCTAGGTGTTCTTTCCATAATTTTCAGAGCTACTTAGCTTGTTCCTTCCATGGTGCACACAGATGGGTATGGGTGGTCATACTGGGATCCAGGTCATACCATAGCATGTATGTTAGTTCTCTAGGTTTTGGTATATGTGGGTTCTTAGACCCATGCATGCAAATGTTAGAGTAAGCCAAATAGCTCGTACACAACTTAGTAGGATCTCCTGCATGAGATGTCTCCTCTCTATGGTCTTCTTCCTGGGGCTTCCAAGTTCCTAAAGGTCTCCTGTTCAGAAACCTGGAGCTGTACCTTTGTGCCTTTTGCTAATATAGTTCATACTTGATGTCATTGCTTGTATCTTGAAAACAAGTCCATAAGGAGAGAGGGGAGGGACTCCCAGGTGGCAGTTCCCAGTCCTGAGATGGAAGCCAGTCAGAAAGCAAGCTCCCCAGCCTTGGGGTTTACATCTCTGCCTGTTAGCCTGGTGCTATTGTCCATTATTGACATGAACACCATGGTACTGAGGACTGGGATGGAAGAGATCAGCAAAAAACAAACACCCCTCGGAACATATCTGTCAGGTTCTTAAGAACATTGGTTCTTGTTCCTAGCATTAGAATGTCATCTCATGCTTCCCTATTAAAACGCCACAGACTGAGTATCCTAAATAGTAGGCATTCATTTTCTTCATAGTCTTGGAGGGAGGGTACATGTCCATGTTCAGGGTTCCAACAAGCTAGATTTCTAATGAGCTCTCTTCCCTAAGGGACATTTACATATTGTTTCCTGCCATATGCACAGAAAGGACCCAAGGCTTTCCGATATATTCTAGTAAGGACAAAAAGATTATGGGGCTTAGGGCCTGACCTTCTGATTCTATTTAACCTTAATTAGTTCCTTAGGGTTCCTTTCTAAATACAGCCTCACTTGATGTTTAAGCTTTTATGGTTTGCATAGAAAATATCATCTTACAGGCTCCCGTGTTGGAGGCTTGGTCTCCCAGCTGGTGGCACCATTTAGGGAGGTGGTAATAATTTTAGAAATTGAACCTAACTGGGGGAAACAATTCTCAGGGAGTGAGCCTTTGAGGGGCATATCTTGATGCGGGTTTTCTCTTGCTCTCTTTGCCATGTTAGCAGCTTTCTATGCCACGTGGTCCCATTGCCATATGACAAACAAGGCCAGGGCCATGCACAGAAATCTGTAAATGTTGAGCCCAGCTAGGTTTTTACTCACTTGAGGTACTGAGCTATTGATCTTAGAATTTTTCAGAGCAGCAACAATAACAAAACAAAACAAACAACAACAACAAAAAAACAAAAATAAAAAACCCTAATGCAGGGCCTCAGCATATACAGCTTTCTCCTAATGGTTTTCTACCTCAGGAGTTGTTTAAGTGAGATGTCCATCCTCCTGGGGTATTTGAATATTTAGCCCCCAGTAGGTGGCTATTTGAGAAAGGTTTGGAGGTGTGGCCTTCCAAGAGGAAGTCTATCACTGTGCTTTTCAAAGTGCTTTAAGGTTTCCGGTTTCTGAAGATTCTTGTATTCCCAGTGTGCTCTCCATTTCCTGCTCACTGTTTGAGATATGCGCTGTTAGCTGCCTTCATCTGCCTGGCACCTGCTGCTTCTACTAGGCCATCATGGACTCTGACCTTCTGACACTATAAGCCCAAACCATCTTCTACAAGTTGCCTTGGTCATGATGTCTTATGACAGCAATAGAAACACAAGCATTGGGGCTCAGGGGAAAAACCACTTCAGTGCTGTCAAAAAAAAAAAAGTAAATACAATGTGCACATAAAACTCAGCCGCAGCATAAATGAAAAGTCACAGATAAGAACATCAACACAAGCTTCACTTTTAATAAACTGTAAAGAACACAAATACTATCACGAGAAAAAAAAAAACTAACTTGGGAATACCCAGAACAGTACACACACACAAAAAAAAAAAAAAAAAAAAAAAAAAAAATCAGTATTCAAAACTACACGCTAAAATCATAGTAACCATGCTTACTCTACAGGTCTTTGTGCATCTGGAGGGGCGAGGGTGTCAAGTTTTGTACTTGCACATACAGTTCTGTAAATAGCAGGGCTATGCTGCCAGTCTAGGGCTGTAGGAAGAACCCCTAAGCCTGTGCCAGCCTGGCGAGCCAGGAAGGGCAGTGGGGAATCCATGTACCCCTCTTCTAGTGCCCTCCACCCCCCACTTACACAGCATTACCACTGTGTGCAGATGAGCTGTGAAGTTTGAGAACAATCGGGGCGACAGTAACTCCATTGTCCTTCCCCTTCCTTCTGGCAATATAGTAGCAAGGTGTGGGCTTGTGTCCTTGCAGAGGCATGCGACGCCCACAGTTCTCTCCCCTTATTGGCACCACGGGTCTCACAGATGAAGGGGTGCCAGGAGTGAAGTTGGTGGGTGATGAGCTGCAGTCCCCTGAGCCCATTGCTTTGAGACGAAACCCTGAAGTGGGTGTGGCAACGGATGATGCACATGGGCTTTTCCTGTAGGCTAGCTTAGTGCCATCAGGTCTGCCATGGTCAGCAGGTGATGCTGGGCCTACAAATCCTAGTTGAACTGTGCGACCTCTAGCAGGTTGGCCAGCTAGTGAAGTTAAGCCAACTGCTGCCGGTGAGGTAGAGGGCTTTCTCCTAAAGACACGGCCATCAGCTTGCAGTCCACTTAGCAATGCAGGAGTGGTGGACTGAGGGATAGCTCCAGCATGGTTGCAAGCTGTAGTATGCCCCCAAAGTGCCTGGGGAGGCAAACTGTTGGAGACCTTGTCAGTGGCAGGGGAAGAATGCAAAATGACAGCTTTAGAAGGTGGGGTGGTATCCATTAACTCTAAGTCCACGGCAGCATGTGATGGGGTTATTGCTGCCATGGGAGGAAGAGCTGGTACCAGCCCAGGTTGAATCCAAACACCAGGATGACCAGAGGGAGACACTCCCTGCTTCGAACCAGTGGTAGGCCTACGAGTATACAGATTGTTCCCAAAAGGAGTGTAGCAGGGTACCCTGGAGGAAGGTGGGCTAATGGACACTGTTGCATTTGCAACCAGCTTCTGCTGCATACAGCCATAGCCAGGAGCAAATGGCAAGGAGCTACCACTGCTGATTGTGGGTGAGCTCAGAATAGCCGCCTCAGAAGGGGGTGTGGTATCCATATCCATCTCTTCAGGCCATGGAGATGGCTCCCAACACATGTCTTCACAGGTACTGGATGATGAGGTAGAAAAGACTGTGGGAGGGTTCCTGGGGGAAGGGGATAGAGGAGCTGCAGAGAGGGGGACAGGCGGGTGGCTAGCCGTGCACACTGACCCTGAAGACTCCCTCCTGCAGGAGGGGGGACTGAAAGACAAAGGACCAGGCCTGGGGAGGTGAGAAATGCCAGGAGCCAAAGCTGTGGTCAAATCAGTAGTGTCTTTCTTCTTGGCATCTGGTGGAGTCTCCACACAGGGCCTGCCCTGACAGGCAGGAAGAGAGTCAGAAGGAAGAGCTGAAGAAGAAATAGGGATTGTGGGTATACTTGGTGTGAGGGAAGGTGAAGGGACAGATGAGATTGGAGGTATAGCAGCCTGGCATAGCAAGGGAGTGGAGGCAGGACAACTCAGACTGGAAACCCCATTAATGGGCACGGACAGAGAGACTACAAGTCCTGAAGAAGGTGGGGAGCTTGGCAGGACAGGCTGAGGGGCAATGTGGACTGGCATCACCTGGGTTTTAGGATGTAAGACTTTATCATCTGAGATCAGGATGGCCTGACCCTTCTTGTTCTTTACAGTGTCTGATTCTTTCTCTGTCTCAATGCGTGGAATCTTGGGAGGTGGGGGCCAGTCACCTTGAACCTGCAGTAGCTGTAGGACCTCTGAAGGTGGCACCTGCAACTCCAGTGTGGCTGCCTTTCTCTTGCAGGGTCTTTTTAATGCTGGCACGGGAGTAGCAGGACTCCCTGGTGCACTAGCCTGAGGCTGGGGATCTGCAGAGCCTGGAAGACCTTTTGTCTCCAGTTCTTTCTTGGGAAAGGTCTCCCAATGTGAGGAGCAGCTGGCTGAGGCTGGTGTCAGGCACCCCAATACATCCTCGCCAGACCACCCATGAGTGAGGACCACTCCAGCAGGGCTATAAGAGCTGGGGGTGCTAAGGCCACAGGAGAACTGCCTGGAAGATAAAAGGGCAGCCATCTCCACAGAGTTTAAGTCATGGGGATACTGATATCCTTCTCGAGGTCCATAAGGTAGATTTATAGATACCATGGTAGACTTGGCCACTAAGCTCCCACATGTTGCTGCTTTCACGAGGCTAGTGGATGAACCCCTTTCCTTAACATCTTGAATTTCTGTCTCCTTCAGGAGCCAGTAATCATCTTCCTCCTCTTCCTCATCTTCTTCCTCCTCTTCCTCCTCTCCCTCCTCCTCCTCCTCTACCTCCTCCTCTTCCTCCTCTCCCTCCTCTTCTTCCTCTCCCTCCTCCTCTTCCTCCTCTCCCACCTCCTCCAGGTCTTCATCCTCCTCCTTCTCCTCCTTCTGCTGTTCTACTTTCTTCTCTTTCTCCTCCTTTTCCTCCTCCTCTTCCTTCTCTTCTTCCTCCTCTTCCTCTCCCTTCTCTTCCTTCCCCTTCCCCTTCTCCTCCCTTCTCCTGTTTTTAAGTTCTTCTTTGGCTTTCGACTCAGTTTCCTTAGGGCAAGGTAGAGACAGGTGGTCCAATGTTAGAACCTCTTCAGCCTGGACCACCCAGGCTGGATAGGAAGTGGGGAAAGAAGGATTTTGCCCTGGAGGAGGGATTTTCATGGTTCGGGAGGGACAGAACAGCGTGAACTTATACTGCCTGCTGGGGGCAGTGTAGAGACCTGTGGGACACGGGGAACACTGGAGGTGGGCTCTCCACACAGGAAGATTCACCTTAGCTATAGCAACCCGATGATGCTGGCCAGGCAGGGGCAGCTTCCAGGCCACTGGATGTGTAGGGTGATGATCCCGAGCTGGCTGGATGCAGGGTTGGCAGCTAGTTAAGCTGCGAGAAAAACTTTCTCCTTTAGGGCAGTTGCTGCGTGACCTAGAGATCAGCACAACAGCCAAAGAGTGAGCAGATTCCAGATACACTGGAGCTAGGCAAGCTCGAGGGCCCTTGTGACGTCAGGCCAGAACTTGAGACAGAGCGCGTGGGTTGGGTGGGTTCAGGAAGGGAGGTGGAGAAGCCCGCAAGCATCAAAAGTGGTTCCGCACCTCTAAGATGAATCCAGGTTGACTTCCAAGCTCCTGAATTTTTCTAACTGTTCTCCCACGAGTTGCACACAGTATGGGGTTTGTGGGGATTGTGGTGTGTCTCACTAGAGCTCTGGAGCCATGAACAGAAAAGGGCTGGAAAACCACACGGGTAAAGGAGTCAGATACTGCCAGATCTTCCGGGGCCTCTACAATGTCTCTGTGTAACCACCTTCTCAGAGACTTGGTGACACTTGAACTTGGTGACACTGGCTGCCCCCAGTTTCTAGTATCCACGGGAGGTTATGGGACCCTGAACTGACTGGGTGCTGCCATCCAGCATTTCTCTGGCATGCAGCTTCTCCTCACTTCCTTTTATTCCTTTTATTCGTCTGATAGAGCCACACTGAAGACTAACATGCATCCTCGGGTCACGCAGAGGCCATGGTGACTCCTGGGTCTCTTTGTCTCATCTGCGCCCCATGTTTCCACATCCTCTGTTAGTGTACTCTTCCGGGAACACACATCTAGAACGAGCACAGGCACTGCAGAGGAGGAGGTCAACACCTATGTTGATGGACATCCGAACTGGAGTCTCCTGGGAAGATAGTGGCCAGCAATGGTCAGCAGAGGTCCTCTTCTGTCCCCTCCTTCTCTTGGAAGTGAGCCTGGGAGCCCGAAAGTCAACTACAAACTGTGAAAACCAAGTTGTCTTTTTTAACAACCCTCTCCCTTGTTTAGCATTACTCCCTCCGCATCCTGAAGCAACAGCTTCCTGTTTCTGGTGCTCACTGTGGGTGCTTGCTTTTGTTCTCTTGCCAGGAGCATACCAGTGCTGTTTCCTTTCCTCTGGAAGCTTTTAAGTTGCTCTATTTTTCTTTGGAGTTCGGATGTTTCACGAAAATGGGGCAGTGAAAGTCATTCTCCAGTAAGCACGCTCAGCACGTGGTGGGTCTCTTCTCTGACATAGGTAATCAGGGCTGTCTAGTGTTCAGGAGCTTAGCAACCAAGTCAGATGTCAATATTCCACCATGCTCCTTCTCCTTCCTCTGGATCCTTTCACACCTCTCTGAGATGTCCCCTGAGCCTTGGAAAGGATGACATAGATGTCTCGTTTGTAACTGGGTATTAAACTATCACTCACTCTCGGAACTTTGATTGGTTGTGAAGTTTTAAATTTTAATATCACCTTGTAAAGTTCCATAAAAAGTCCCCTGTTCACTTGAAATGCCATTTGTAGATCCAGAGCTCAAATCCAAATTGAACTGCCATCTCTATGGTAATAATTTCCCACCTGGGAATACAGCATATTTCCCGACTCATTTAGGTTTTCCTTTGATATCCATTAACCAGATTTCATAATCTTGCCATGAAGCTGAACTTGTCTTTCAGCAGGTTTATTCTCAGACAGGTTTATTCTCAGACACGGGGTAGAGCCTGAATAGAGTTAAGGTCACATTTTCTCACCGTTCTCTGCCAGCATGCTGGAGCACTGCTGTTCCAGCTCTGGAAACCTTAATCATTCATTCAGATAATTGTGGCTGCAGATTCCTCTGTGTTTTCTCTGAAGAGACTCATGTGACATGGGAGCAATCCTCGTTTCCCTGTCACAATCTGCACACACCTGGATTTTCTTGTCACATTATACTCAGTTTTCAGTTCCATAAGAGACTGAATCAGCAGGATTTCTAAACAAAGGCTTCACCAAGAAATCAGATTTTGCTGATTTGGGTAGATTTGGGTAGATACCTATGATTAAGATCAGATGTGTCCTTTGGACCTAGTTAAGAGGTTTCCAAAAGAAGTATTACTGCTCATTACCAAATAAAGTTTTTGCATCTCACATTTCCTCTGTCAATACAGTATAGCAAATATCCTGATGGAAATTAAAGAAAAAGCATGTTCCATCCCTTGGCATTCTGCTGTGTTGTGATATGTTATTTTCTTCCAGACTGCTTAACTCAAAAAAAAAATGTTTTTATATTTTTTTACTTATTCACTTTACACCCTACTCACTGACCCCTTCCTGGTCACCCCCTCCCATGGTCTCTTCACATTCTCCTCCCCCCTTCTCCTCTGAGCAGATAGGGCCCCCCTGGGTATCCCCCAACCCTGGCACTTCAAGTCTTTGCAAAGCTAAGTGCTTCCTCTCCCACTGAGGCCAGTGGGACAGGCAGCCTAGCTAGGACATATAGCACATACAGGCAACAAATTTTGGGATAGACCCCACTCCATTTGTTTGGGACCCACATGAAGACCAAGCTGTACATCTGTGTGGGAAGGCCTAGATCTAGCCCATGGATGTTCTTTGGTTGGTGGTTCAGTCTCTGAGAACACCAAGGGTCCAGGTTAGTTGATTCTGTTGCTCTTCCTGTGAAATTTTGCATCTCTATATTCAAACTAAGAGAAGTCTCTGTCTACTTTTATTCTAATGTTCCACTTCAAGATGACAGCCCTATTCAACAGTGCAACATGCTAGAGAGCCTCTGAAAGGAAAAACAGAAGTGGGGTGGCAAGAGGAACTGACAATAGACTCTAGAAATGAATTTGACACGCAAAGTGTTAGCATTTGACAAAAATGTCATTCAAAGGAGCATTGGAAAAACAGGAATTACTGAATAAAGGAATAGATCCGGTGACAGCAAGGGTCAGTCGAATAGCGAAGGGTCAGGACACAAAGCCTGCATCCCCCAGTCCCTCACACAAATCAGATGACATAAATGAGAGAGATGAAGTAATAAAGTGATAAACTAATAAACAAGCTTTGATATCTATTTTTTTTTTTAGTCAAATTTTGTAACCTACTGTAATGGTTGGTTTTAAGGTCAATCTAGATTCACAGGGTAGACTCACCTGAGCAGGGACTGTTACCAGACAAATTGTCCTGATTGCCTTAAATAATGTGAGGTCCTGGGTGTGGGGAGCAGCTCTGGGTAGCCACCAGGATAGGGTGTGCGGCAGAAGGACAGTGGCTTGCCTTTGCTGGCTCACCAGTCCCTTCCCTTTGCCATCTTGGCCTTCCCTCTTCTGCCTAGTTGACCTATCCTGTTGCTGTCACCAATCCTTTCACTGACATCAGGACAAGTTCTTCCCTGCTTGCACCACTGACTAAATCCCAGTAGCTCTCCAGGAACCTTGCAGGTTTCCAGCACCAGATTAGAACCACTGAGGCACCCAGCCTTGAGCACCAAGCAACCACCTGTTCTCAGCCTCACTGGTATAAGACAATGTTGGCACTATTTTTATGTAAGCTGACTTAATAAATTACATATAATTTATTAAATTTAATCAATTTTTACTTTTATTTGTAAAACAAATTATATAACTAAGTTTAAATAAAATTAATTAAAATAATTAAATATTTTATTTTACTAATTAAATTTAATAAATTATATGTCACATATAATTTATAAACTCAGATTACATAGGATATTTGATTTAATATATTAAATATATTAATACATAATATTATATATATATATATATGTATATCAGTTTTGTCCCTCTAAAAAACACTAATATGATTACTTTTTTTTAAGAAGTAAGCAATTTTTTTCTCAGCTTTCCAATTTACTTATTTCTGAGACAAGGTTCATGTACCCCAGGCTGGCCTCACTCACTGTACCTCAGAGAACAGCCTTGAGCATCTGATCCTTTTGCCTGTAATCCCCCCCCCCCCCCCACCAAGTGCTGGGACTTTCAGCATTCAGTCTGTACCTATCTTATGAAGTGCTAAAGGTAGAACCCTCAATGTGCTTGCTAACCGAGCACTTTACAACTCAGCTCACGAAAGCCCAAACTCTCATACTAATAGCTGCAGTGGTTTAAAAAGAGAAATGTCCCCCATAGGCTCGGGCATTTGAGTTTGCTCTCCAGTTGGTGGTGCTGTTTGGGGATAGTTTAGGAGTTTGATCATGTGATGGAGAGAAGACATCCCTGTGGGAGAGCTCTGAGGGTATTAAGCCTTCGTGCCCCTTCCAGTTCACTCTGCTTTGTGCTTGTGCTTGCAGATGTCATATCTCAGCTTCTGTCCCTGACACCATGCCTGCCATGCCACCAAACATCATGGACTCACTTAAAACCCAAAACCAGAAGAAACTTCCAGAAGTTACTTTGGGTCATGGTGTCTAATCAGAGCAACTGAAAAATATCTAACAAACTAGCATAAAGGCTTCATATTTCTCCTTGTGATTTTAAAAAGTTATTTTCACTATTTTTCTTTGTTGTTGTTGTTGTTGTGTATGTGTGTGTAAGAGAGAGAATTTGATTGATTGATTGATTGATTGATTGATGATTGATTCAAGTAGCCCAGCATGGCCTTGAACTTGCTATGTAGCCTCTTACATTACTGATTCTACAGTCTCCCTCAGCTTCCAAGTGCTGAGAACACAAGTATATACCACCAAATCTGATGATTTTGGGGGGGGAGGAATATTATTTTATATCTGATTATTAAATTTTTTCATGTATATATTTTGTTCTCCCTAACTACTTCCAGAGCCTCCCACCTCCCTTCCCACCCAACTTTATGTTCTTTTTCTCTTTCAAAACAAAAACCAAGAAACAAAATACCCCACAAAAACCACAAAAATGAAAATCAAACAATCAAGCCAGACAAAAAAAAAAAAAATCCAAGCAAAGCAAATCAGAACAAAAGGGCCACAAAAAAGTACCATTGAGTTTGTTTTGTTATTGGCCATCTAACTATTCCTGGGTATGGAGGCTGCCCTAGGAGTGTGGTTTATATACCCAGTGAGACTCCGTTGAAACTGTTTGTCCCTTTGCCAGTATCTATCGATTACAGATAACTTCATGGCTAGGGGTAGGAGCTTGTGCCTGCTTCCACTTCTCAGTGCTGGAACTCTATCTGGCTTGAATTTGTGCAGGTCTTGGGTGAACTGTCACAGTCTCTTTGAGGTCCTATGTGTATCAGTCCTGTTGTGTCAGGAAGACAACATTCTGTAGAAGTTACCTATAACCTCTGACTTTCACAGTCTTCTCATCTCCTCTTCCCCAAAGATCCCTGCTAAACCCAATTCCATTTTTTTCTTTTAACCTAATAAGTTCTGAATCTTCCTTTAATATGTTTTTCTTCTATTCCCAGTGTCCATTTGCTTTATTGGTTGCCCTCTAACTTACATGGGTGAATGCATTATTTTTAAGTCTTTCCATCTCCCAATGAAAGCATTTAAAATTATAAATTTGCTCTGAGTACCAATTTTTGACACATCCAAAAAATATTCCTGGCGTTTCTATTCTTTTTAAATTGTCTTGCAATTTCATCTTAATTTCTTTTCCATTAAAGAATAAACTTTTCATATTTAACATTTTTTATATTGAAGAAAGATTCAGTCATTCTCCTGTGGTTTAAACATTTAGGTTTCTTGCCTATTAACTAAGGATTATTTAGCTGTATTCAGTTAGAACTATGAGTAGCTAAAGTATACCTCTCTTGGTTCTGGTCACTCAAAAGCTTTGGGTGCCAGTAGCCCAGCACCTGGTATCTAATGCTAACCTCTCCTAACCTGTGGTAGCTGATCAATGGCCAGGGCCTCTTTAGAGCTCTTCTAGAAGCTGGAACCAATCACATTTTCAGTTCTCCCTTTGTAGCTCATGGCCTTCGATGGCTCACAAGTCTTTCAGTCAACTTGTGAATACTTCACAGTCCCTAACAAGTCCCAGTCCTCAGCTCTCCCCACTCTCTGTACCTTGGAACATTCAGCTGCCTTCTAGTTGCTGGGTGTGGGGAGCCTGGAAGTTATCTTTTCTTCAGGGTACCAGCTCAGCTGCTTTAGCCTAAGAACCCCAGCTAGTCAATAAAGCCACTTAGACTACCTTTACTGGGACCCAGGCTTCAGCAGCAGATTTCCAGAGTGGTCCATGCCGGGTAGCAGAAAGGCTGCTTCTTAGCCACTCAGAATGTACTCTGCCTCGGGAGGTCTGCAAGATGGAGAGGTGGGTGTCCAGAGCAGCTATTGGCTCTTAGCCGAGTATCTGACATGATGTGACTGAAACAGGGCCTCCCAGTTCAATAACTACTGAAGCAGTGTCTTCCAGAACAGACCAGAAACAGAAGCTTTTGATGAATCCAGGACAGCTGTGGCAATTTCTAGGTATGAACTGAATTCTCTATTGAGCATCAACAGTGAGACTGGAGTCTCCCTGAGGATGTGCACAAGGCACTAAGAGAAGCCGGGAGTTGTGATGCTAACAACCTGAATCACAGATGTGGATGATTGACAGCTTTGTGGCTCTAACAAAACCTTTAAGACTGAGGAGATCAAAGAGAAGACAACAGCTGTCTCCACTCTGTCCTTAGTCTCTACTGGACCCTGGGTAGTTACTAGTTATGGTTCTGACCAAGACATGCCCCAGCTGCTGGTGGGTGCAGAGAGGGTCAAACATCTGATATCCTAGCAGCAGCAGCAGCAAAAGAGACAGCTTCAGTCATTGTGGAGAAAGAAAAACTGAAAACATTTATATAAGACTAGTGTAACGGGACATTCCTATGACCCCAGTATTTCTGAAGATGAAATATGGAGACTGGGAATTTGAAGCAAGATAGGGCTATATAACAAAATCTTGTCAGAAAAGTATCCTCAACAATCTAATACAAAATTAGCATCCTATCTCTAGCAAAATTTAACAACACTCAATCCAACTGAAGAGCCTTAAGGAAACCTGGGGCCTCCTAACCTGTCAGTGAGAGACCAAGTCTCACAGGTTGGATCTAAAATGTTCTCCAAAGGGTCTGTGTGAAAGACCAGATCTTCACCCTGGTGATCCTAGGAGGTAGATGGCCCATTAAGAGGTGGTGCCTAGTGGGAGCACTTCAGGTCATTGGAGGTATGCATATGCTTTTAAAAGGCATGTTGGTCCCCTGGTCCCTTCTCCTGTTTCGCTTCCTGAGGAAGTAGTTTTATGCCACCACATGGTCCCAACACAAGTTTCATCTCAAGCCAAAGCAACCAGTGATGAGTTTCTCCTCTGAAACGTGCTCCAAACTTCCATTTGTCTTTGCAAGTTTACTGCCTTAGGGATTCTTCCACTGCGATGACCAGCTTCGGGTAATTTGGGCATAATTTCTATTTTCACTCATTTGAGTATTTTTGCTTTTTAAAAACTTGTTCAGGTTTTCCTTGTGTTTTAATCAATAGGCAAATTTTGAAACCATTCCCCAGGTTTGGAAACATTGAGTAGCCTCTTATACTGAATTTCTAAACTTTTATACAAAACTTCTCTCTACATATATTCTATATTTTGTAAACTATATAGTTTAAATGCATTTTTATCTTTTAAAACTGGAGCACTGAGTTATTAAAATATGCTTGTAAAAACTTTTCACAGTTTTATTTTTACTTTTATTTCTTTACTTTTGTTTTTTTGTTTTGTTTTGTTTTGTTTTGTTTTTTAATTTTTTTGAGGCACAGTCTCATGTAGCTCAGACTGGGCTCAGACTCACTATTTAGCCAAGGCTGGTCTTAAATTCCCTACCCTCCTATGTTCTCTTCTGAAATACTAGAATCCCAAACCACTACCATCCACATACCATACCTGCCCCCACAAATGGTTTTTGATTCACCACTCTGTCTTTCCATTTCTACTTGTTTGTTGTTTACTTTTGAAGTTACAATGTGATAGGAACACACCTCAACCTATCTTTTGTTCAGCAGAGTGTAGCAATGAGGAACATAAGTTCATGGGAGGAAGAGGCAGGAGGAGAACCCCAAGGCTTGCTTGCCAGTCAGCCAACTCTACTTGGCAGACTGCAGGCCAGTGAGAAATCAAGTTTCAAAATATCTGGTGAAAGGCATTCCTGAGAAATGCACTTCAGCTGCGTGTAAACGTCTGCGTACCTGCATACACACAGTCCTTACATGTGGGTGCCCAGAGGACGGTGGCTGAAGCTTCTAATAGTACAAGTGACCATGCCTACTAGCATACCCTGTGACACAAAATAGAGGATCCTAGCAAACTAGTAGAACCTTGAAATGGGCCAGAAACAGGGTTGGGGGTAGCTGTTTCCCCTGTCTTTATGGAAGTTCTCATGGGTGCTGGTAGCCTGGCACCTCCCCATAGTGCCAGTGGGATGGTTGCCTACTCCAGATCTCCTGTTGATTCCCATCAGTCCAAAGGCTGTGTAAAAACACTTGCTGCTGGGAAATGCAGCTGAGCCGCACCTCGATGCTGGTCTCCAGAGTCTGTTTCCCTGCTTCATGACTCTGCCTCCTGAGCCCCTCATGGATCCCAGTTCCCATGTGTACCTAGAAAACAAACAAACAAACAAACAAACAAAATCCAAAACACACACAGGTTGACCTATGTATTTATGCATGAATTTTGAGAAATGAATGATCCTAGAGCAGTGTGATTGGAGAAAGAGTTTAACATCCTGGTAATTAGCAGTGAAAACTTAGTGAGCCCTGCTTGTTGAGCTTGTAACACCATTTACCACATTTTCAGAAAAGGGCATTCCTTTCCTGTAGGCAAAGGGTGGATACACCTCATGCAAGGGTCTTCTTTTAACAAAGAGAAAAATCAGAGACTTCTTTCTAGGTTTTATGGCTTGCACTGTCGAGGAGAAAGGCAAAGAGGACGTCTCACTGCTTCTCTGTCTTTTCAAAGCTCAGGGTGCCATTCTGTGTGGTGCTGAGTTCTGGACCCCCATCATTATGCATGCCAGTGTGCACGGACAGAGTGGGCAGGGGAGACAGACAGAGAAGTGCTGAGGGCGGAGGTGCAAGCACTTATCCTGAATATGGCAAAGCACTCAAGAATGGGTCCTCTGAAATACCTGACGAATGAGTTTCTAGAAAAGTCAATAGCAAAGTCACAGGCTGTGGAAGAACAGAAGCTTGGTAGGGTTTGAGATGAGATACTCTTGGATTTGTATGCCACTGATGTATCGTGATGATGCTTGAATGTTTTTGATGCCCTGGCTTCAGTATGTCATCTGGGCCAGCAAAGGGAAGCCTCAGGTCTCACCGCTGCCATTTCTGAATGTTTTCTCTCTTTATATCAGAAGGGTTTAGACCATAAAATCTGGCATTCCTTTTAATACAGAACATCAGTCTCGCCCAAGTGGAGTGTATAAAATCTGGTAATGAGGTACGATAAATCTACTTTCTGTGAAGATCTGGGGTCCATAATCCCACGTTTAATTAACATGCCTGAGACAGCACAGAGCCACTTGGTTTCAGCCCAGTTCTCTCTGGAGTGCACATCATCACTCACCTGCTCCCTGCTGGCACACCTAGAGCTGTCCAAGAGCATATGCTGGAACAGAACTGGCTCAGACAGAGCCCCAAGACTGGGAACAGCATCCCTCTCTCTACTCTTGGCTTTGAGCTGCTGAAACATTAGGAGCTCTCAGCCTCAAGACTGGGCAGCAGAAAACTAGCAAGGATGTTCAGAAACTGCATGAACCAAAATCAAGGTTAGGCTAATTCCCTGGGGCTCTCGATACTGAAGTAACCTAACCCAGCACCTTCCAGAGAATGAAAGGTGGAATTCAAGAAAGGAAAGCCAAAACCTTCAGTGGGTGGTTGAACACACGCCCTGGACTTTCCTGTCTTCTTGTTCTTACTCTCTAGTTCTTTTTGCAGAGACCATTTCCCCTTGAAGATATCCCAACATTGATAGACCATTTACAATGTGCACTGCATATCCCAGCAGTATAACTGAAGGGAAAAATGAGAGTCAGTTGTCGCCAATGGTCCAGTCCTACTAAAGTTGGCCATGCAGGAAGGTGGGAGAGGGCAGAAAGGCAGCAGAGTGTGGAAGGCACAGTAGAGCGAGGAAGCCGTGCTGTGCATCCTACCCTTTCCAAAACAATGGTGAGCCTCTCCAGCTTTGTGCACCAGAAAGAGGAATGGAGCTGAGGATGGAGGTTTGGGTTTGTGTGTTTACTATTCTATGTTAAGCTAAATAGCACTTGAATTTTGTTTGGTTATTGTTGTGTATTGTTTTTTGTTTGTTTTTGTTTGTTTGTTTGTTTAAGAAAGTGTGTCTCAGTCCCTGCTATGATTTTGATCTGGACTTAACTCTATTTTCCCCAGACCCAAGAGCACATAGATTGTTTTCCATAATCATCTATTAACAAGGATGGAAATAGTAATTCATCCTTGGTGTTCCATTGTCACTGAGAGAAGCACACAGAGTGTCTTCTACTGTGACAAGCAGGAGGCCAATTGTCTGCCCAACAGCACCAGTGCAGAGTGAACCCAGCCTGCCAGGCTGAAGCCTAGACATCTGAACAGTCGCCTCCTCAAATGGACATGTTGAGATCCCAACTTCAAGATGACAGTGTTAGAGACTGACTGGGTCCTGAGAAAAGAATGCCCATGAAGGACCCTGGGCCCTATAATAATCTTGATTATCCATCCACCTGACAGAGTTGAGAGTCACCTAAGTGACAAATCTTTGGGCATATGTGAGAGCATTTTAAAGAGATTTAACTAAGATATGAAGTACCTCAAAAGTAGCTTATGCCCTTCTACTGGTCCAGGATTGAATAAGAAGAACGTGCTTGAAGCTCCAGTATTCATGGCGCTCTGCTTCCTGACTGGACATGTGATCCATGGCCTCTACTTCCTGTTGCCATGAATTTCCCCACCATGATGGGCTATCTCCTTACACTGTGAGCCCGAGTACAACCTTCCTTCCTAAGTAGATTTTTGGTCAGGTCACACCAAGGAGAAAAGTAACGATATCTCTGGGAAATTGGTTCCAGAGATGTCCCTTGCTGTTTCTACTGTGCCTGAACCATCTCAGGACTCTGAATTAGGAAACAGTCCTCAGCTGACCCCAGCCATACTAGGTCTTCCTACTCAGGCCCTATGCTCAGGATTATGAACCTCCAGACTCAGCACTGAAGGAATAAGAATCTGCTGTTCAAAAGCTGCCCAGCTATGGTATTTTGATACAGTAGCCCAAATGGGCTGAGCCCAGTACAAAATCAGTATTCACCTCTTAAGAGGAGCAAAGGCCTTGGAGCTCCCACAATCAAAATCCTCCAACTTCTCTGGGCTTCTGTTTCTCCTTCTCACTTTATGCCATATTTTGATTAGAACCAATGGACAGCCCAGCACATCAGCTCAGACATGAGCAGTAGGCTTGTTTAGTTTGCCAGTCCCTGGTGATGTCCTTTACAAACATTGTGTATTGGAAAAGCGCTGTCCTATGTCCTAGTTTTGTAAACAAGCCAGTAAGGACCCAAACTGTGATGACTTGGGTAGATTGTAGTCTTGGTTCTGATCTCTACTGGACATCAGCTTCCTGGTCTTTGAAGAGGGTTGTGACTAAATTACACGCTGAAAGGTACCCCTTGTGAAATGGCAGCTGTGTATATCTCTTATCAGGGAAGCTTTTGGGGGGATAGCCATCCCCTGTCAGTGTACGAGAGTCACGGTAGTTCTAGAGTGCTGTAGAGATAAGGACCACTCTGACCACCAACTGTTAGAGTTAATATTGACTGTCAGCTTGACATGGAAATAAATATCCAAGTGTGCCTGTGAAGACGTTTCTAGGCTGGGTTAAATGAGTAGCCCCACCCCATGAACTGGGATCCCCACCTAAATAAAAAAGGGAGTCTGGAGCAAAGGTAACTAAGCAACATCATCCATTACTTTCTGCTTCCTGACTGGGGATACAAGGAAGGTAGCTGTCACAAGCTTTTGCCATCTTGACTTTGTCACCTAGGGCTGCAGCCTAGGACTGTGGACCCGACTGAGTTGTTCCTCTCTTAAGTTGCTTTTGTTACGTATTCTGTCAGAAGGAGATAAAGCCACTAATACACCCATGCACAAAGGTATTGAATAACAGGAAGACACCTGAAGCAGCCAGGCATGAACTTCCCAGATGACTCAGCAAGCACTCATCTATAGGACAGGTAGTCAGAAACTAAACTTGATGAGAACAGCCCAGGGCAGATGTCGTCCTGTTTTATCTTAAAGCATCCAGAAACTGCCTTAACTCCTACAGTCAAGAAAAAGAAATAGCCCTTCAAGACAGGTCTGAGCTACCCACCCTGCTACCCTGCTCCACTTCCTTCAAGGAGAACCACTCCAATCTATGTCTCGACCCTTTGTTCCCAATTTCAAATAACTAGGGATGCTTCTGTGGCTTCCTCACAAATAGCTTGTAGTCTCCGATCAGAACGGATGCTCTGAGGCATGCTGGGAGTTCTGCCAGTTTGGAGGAGGGGTAGATAATTAAGGAAATCATGGTGAATTAAGCTTTCTGCAATGAAGCGCAAACATCTTTTTACAAACAGCAGCACCCTGTTAGCTTATGTTTTGCCAGAGAGAGAGAGGCAGGGTCTATCCACCCGGTTTTCAGCCTGGTAAAAACACATCTGGCTAGGGAGCCAAATATTTAAGGGTCATTAAAATCCCAGACTCTTTTTGCCAAGAACTTTTCTCCTTTGTTATTCAAGTGCAGAGCAGTTATGGAAAATGTATCCCATATGGTTTGTGAGGCATTCCTATTTACTCCATCAAACCACGGCTTTGAAAGAGCTTTTTGATGTCAAAGGATGCGTTCAGATTTTATAGACTTTTCCAATACAGCTTTTAAAGTGTCTCTCTTTGAACCTGAAACATTTGCCAAGAGTAAACAGAACCAAAACCACGAGGGGTCAAGGGCTTTGTTGCAAACTAAGACCTCAGCTTCATCTAGAGCTTCCAGAGGTTTGAGGCCCCACCCAAAAAGCCTCCACAAAAGATCATGTTTCCCACATAACTTACATGAAAATAAATACTTTAAGGTATTCGTAGTTTATTAATAATGTGACACCCTCACCCCCCCCCCCGCCTCCCACCAAGAAGCAGGAATGGAAGATAGTCACGCACTTCAAACTATTAACAGAACTTTGGAAAGTTGGAGAAAAAAAAATGTCTCCAAGTCAAAAAGCAGAGTGTATTTATAAATTCTTTTCAGCAAGGATTTCTCAGATGTGACGGACAAAGCAAACAGGCACAGACCTCGGAAGAGCTTGAAGATCCTGGAGCACACAGACCCTCCAGGGCTCTCAGAGCAGAGAGGGCATTTGAGAATAGTTCCTTTTGATGGGTGAGAAAACTGAGGACCAGATCTCTGCACTGGCCAGCAGCAGGATCCAGGACTTGGAGCTCCCAACCGGTCTTCTTTCTTCTCTTCTTCCCATTCTCCCCCTTCTCCTGCTCAGCTTCCGTGACCTTAGGGTCATCCTCCACCACATCCCCTCTCTCCCTTAAGTCCTTTCTCCACTCAGGAAGACAATGCCTTTTTAGGTCACTTATGAGCATCTCTTTAGGATTCCATGAATATCTGAACAAATCTTCCACCAGTTGCCCTATTAGAGCATGGCTGACCTTCCGAACCTAGGCCCCCTTCTCAGAATAACTGTCTCCCAGCTCACTCAATCCCACCCTCTCTGCTGTTTTCAGGCCCTGAGCACACATAGCTTGTTGCTGAGCCAGGACCTTTGCACTGTACCCTTCCCTGTCCCCTTTGCTCCTCTACACAGTATATCTTTCAGTTCTTAGCCCAGACAGTACATCTCCAGGGGCTTCTTTTGTAGCTATTGGATGTAAAGCATGTCGTCTGTACAGTGACTCCTACGTGCACAGTTATTGGCTGCTGAATACACCCTTCACATACAAACTGGACAGAGAGCTTCGGAACTTCAGGTCATGCAAAGGGATCATAAATAGCTTCCTGCTGCAACCCTAGAGCCCAACACAGTGCTAAGCTGGAGTAGGCACTTAGAATAGCATAGCTTATTAGGATGCCTGTCTCCTAGCCTGGGCTCCTCCTATTGGCCAGAAATTTAAAAAGGAAAGAAAGATGGAAGGGAAACAGGAAAAGGAAAGATGAGGGAAGGAGGGCAGGAGAAAGAGGTGGGGAGGGAAGAGGCTCACTGTTTAGAACTTAAATAGTCCTTGCCTTTTCCACCTTTTGCTGTAGCAGCCTTCCCTTATCTGCTGAGGCTCTGCGTTCCTCTGATTTCCTTTGTCAACTGATGGTCATTTGTCAGCCTGTTCTCAGGTCCCCCCGGGGTACTCTGAGATGCGAGGGTCTCCAGAGGAAGTCTGAAATTTTAACTAGGATCCTAAAACCTAAACTTACAAGTAACAAAAAGCTTTAGTGGTGGGAACTGGAGCAGCTATTTGGCATGAGAAGGGGGCCCAGGAAAAAATGGAGACTACAGGTCTTTCTAGAGATAACCGTACCGCTCTGTGTGCCTCATAGAACTACAGGGATAAGCTTGGCCTCTGAACACGCCTGTGCTGCGCCATAGCCTTGGCTTCCGAAAGCTCCTGGGTGCGTCTTCCCGTTGCTTGACTTGGCTCCTTCAGATCTCAAGTGTCTCCCTTGAAAGGTCACATCTGTACTTCTCATTTGCGTTTTTATGAGTGAAAGGACTCTCCTGAGATCGGCATAGGGCTCACGGTGGTGACAAGACCAGCCACGCCTTTTCTTCTCTGAAGGCCCAGTCGGAGGAGGAGCAGTCCTAGTAAAGACACTGAAGAAGCATGCGGAGAGCTACCAGCAAGCTTTTTTTTTTCCTTTGTTCTACAGACGTGTTTGAGAAGCCAAGCGTCCCAGGACCTTTTCTGGAATCCCCATCATGATGAAAACCAGCCTGACTCCCAGGGGAAAGGAAAGCAGTCGGCAAATGACTACAGACTATCTATTTAGGGCTTAGCTGCTGTCTAGAAAAGGTTCAAGCATGCCCTTCACTTCAAGCAAACTTGCTGGGAAAAGGTTCTAAGAGGCACCCCCTGGAGGTGGAGTTGGTTGAGAGACTAAGCTAGGTGATGTATATTATATGTTTTGTTTTTAAGGCAAGCTGGCCTCCAATTCCCGGCTTAGCTGAGGGTGACCTTGAACTTCTGGTCCTCCTGCCTCTACCTCCCTCATGCTGGAATTCCTGGCACATGTCCCCACACTCATTTTATGGGGTGCTGGTTTTAGAAACCAGGACCTCAGCCCTGTTAGGCGAGCACTCTGCTGGCCAAGCTACATCCCTAGACCCCTAATTCATGTATTTGAGTGAACAGCATAAGAAGCAGTAAGGAGGACTTGCTTGGATACCTTTTAAATTGTGTGAGTTTATGCCCACCTGTCTTCTTCCCTCCGGCTCTGACGTGCCTCAATAACTTTCCAGATCCTTTTAGCACCCCTGCTGCTAAAATCCCTTGCTTTGCCTAAAATTGATATTCCACCCCTCTACCCAGAGTGCCCAGCCAGTCTCTATTGTCTGTGTCCCGTTGGCCCCCGAAGCAACCTCCAGACATCTGGTTAACAGGAGGCACTGTAACCAAAGAAATAGATTACCAGAAGGCAGACTTTCCAGAGACATTCAGCCTGGACCATGATGGCCAGATGCAAAGGGAGAGGTAGAGCAAAAGGAAGAGAGACAAATGGGAAGATGCAGGATGTGCAGGGGGGCAGGACAGCAAAGCTAACAGTACAGTGTGGAGGGGTGAGCACATACAGGCTCTGTGACTGTTCTTAGAAGTGGGCACCTTCCGTCTCAAGTGCCTCCAGGGCCACAGCTGAGTTTAAATTCAAGGGAACAGAAAAAAATGTATTCACAGGGAGCAGCAGCTCAAGCGTACCCTTAGGGATAACTTTGGCAACAAATCTGTACTGAATTCATAGGTTTCTGGGGGCAAGAAAGAAAGGGAAAGAGGATGAAGTGCTCCTGAAAGAGTTCTGACCCCAGGCCTTAGAAACAGAATCTGTCAGCCTTTGAATGCTCTGGTAAAAAAAAAAAAAAAAAAAAAAAAGTGTTTGTAAATAATTTAACACTGCCAAGTGGTAGATTCTAAACAGCAAACAGCCTGCTGAACAGAGGGCAATGGAGGCTCCTAGGAAAGGAAGGCTCTAGGTAGAGAGCTCTCCAGAGCAGGGACCCAAGATGCTGGGACCTCAGTGGATGCTCTTGGGCCCGTGGGTGAGTATTATGTTTAAGAACAAATGAATATACCACTTACTGTTGAGGGTGAAGAATCATGCCATAGAACAGCACCCAACTATCCCCACACACAGTCTCCCCTCTCCTGGGTCCTCCATCCCTGCCAGTCTCCCACAGGTACAGGAAACCACACCCCACACCGAGAGCTTCCACACAAAGAAACCAGGAAGCCTACTTTATTAGTTACAAGTGTAACTGGTAGACACAAGAGTCAGAAGGAGGAGGTAAGACAGCTGAGAGAACACCATTCTGAAAGTAATACTGTAGAGTGGGCTTTTTTACTCCTTGATTGTGTGTGTGTGTGTGTGTGTGTGTGTGTGTGTGTGTGTGTGTGTGTGTGTGTGTGTGTGTGTGTGTGTGTGTATGTGTGTGTGTGTGTATTTGTTTGGGGGTGTTGGGTGCGTGTCTTCTTCAATTACCTTCTACCTTGTAACTTGAAGATTTGTGTTTTAATTTTTCAATTGTGTATATATGCATAAGAGAGAAGAAAGACGGAGGAAAGGAGGGAGAGAGGGAGGGAAGGAGAGGGAGGGAGGGAGAGAGAGAGAGAGAGAGAGAGAGAGAGAGAGAGAGAGAGAGAGAGAATATAGGTGCCTAAAGAAACCAGAGGCATTTGATCCCCTCAAGCTGGACTTACAAGTGGTTATGAACCACCCAATAATGGTGCTGGGAACTACACAAGGATTCTCTGCAAGAGCAGTATACACTTAATCGTGAAGTTATCCTTTTAATTCTTCACTGTATCTTCTGAAATAGGACCTCTCCCTGAACTTGCTGATTTCAGCTAGAATGGCTAGCTTTGAAGTTCCAGGGAATTCCTGCCTTTTTTAGATAGATGCTGGGAATCCAAACTCAGGTCCCCATGTCTGCAGGGCAAATAGCTTACTAACTAAGGCATCTTCCCAGCCTCTTCTAAGACAGAAAAAGAAGATACCTTCTGCTATTATATAGAGTACCTAGGAAAAAACTGAATTTTGATTTGGGTCATGTACACACACACACACACACACACACACCATTGAGAGAAACCTTTATGGTCAAAGGAAGAGTATTCTGATTGACTTGGAGCAGAGGAGCTAGTTGTCAGAGCTAGTTATCCCTGTTGTCAGAGGAGCTAGTTCTGTAACTGACTACACCTCAAAGAAGAATATGGAATGGGTGGAAGTGATGCTCCCTGAAAGGAGAAAATCTGCTATTATTTTCATTAGAAGAACAAGAGGAGAGGAAAGGCAGGAAGGCATACAAGACAAATAAAACCAACTCACAAATATTCTCCATTCTTATTACAACAGACACATGAGCCCTAGGATCTTGGTTAAATATGCCTCTACTGATCTTCTCCTAGCCAGGAGGACAAATGCCACAGCAAAAAAAATTATAGGCTATGGTGTCAGACAGATTCAAGTTCAAATATCAGCCATACAGCGTGCTAGCTGCATAATCTTGAGCACGTTGGTTAAATTTCATGAGCTCTGTTCCTTCATTTACAAAGTGAGCAGCAGGACTCTGGTGCCTCTGTGTACTGAGGATTAAATGAGAAATATATGGAAAAGACTTAGCATACATTGTCTGACACAAAGACATCAATAAACATTTGCTCAATGAGTGAATTAATTAATTTGAACTTCTCGGGTCAGAAAGGATGTGGCTTCACTGTCCTAGTTCCATCACTCAGCAGCAGAATGAGTTTTGCCTTTCTAGTAAAAATAGACGCTAATACAGTGTTGGTTCTAGGACGGGACAATCCAGATGCTAGAGAATGGGCCATGGGCTGAGCAGAGCCAAGAAGGCGCTCAAGTGCACAACTGGACACCACACAGCAGTCCTGGAGTCTGACACTGATCTGGGAACTAAATATTCAGTTTCTGAATCAAGTCTACAAGATCTCAAATGCTATAACTGTCTCTCCAGTATAACACCAGGAAGGCAAAACTACCTGTCACATGGAGGGCCACACCTCTTCCTGATAGCTGTGAGCTGAGCTTCATTCAGCAATGCAGGGGAGAAAGGTTCTAGGAGCTTCTATAGTAGATGGGGAACTAGACGCTGAGAGTGTTGAAGTGACCCAGTGACAGCCACATGAACCGATAGGGCCGTGAGCCTTTTTACTTATTGTACATATGTCAGAGTGTTAAGATCACTGGAGGAAGAGGAAATAGTGTCATTTCCAGGAAAATGGAATTATAGATCACAATAATCGTAAGACAAATAAAACAGATTGAGACACATCTCACATTTTTTTTCTCATATGAAGACTCTAGAAAACAGAAATATGTTGTGGTGGTTTGAATAGGTATGGCCTCCATAGACTCAAGTGTTTGAATGCTTGGCCCTTAGGGAGTTGGACTATTAGGAATCATGGCACTGTCAGAGTAGGTGTCGCCTTGTTGGAGTGTGTCACTGTGGGGTTGGGCTTTGAGGTCTCAGAAGCTCAAGTCAAGAATCTCCTTCTGCTGCCTGTAGATCAAGATGTGGAACTTTCAGCTCCTTTTCCAGCACAATACCTCCATGTTTTCTGCCATGATGACAAATGGACTAAACCTGTGAAACTCTAAGCCAGCCCCAATTAAATGTTTTCCTTTAGAAGAATTGCAGTGGTCGTGGTGTCTCTTCATAGCAATAGAATCCTTGACTAAGACAGATGTGAAAGTAGGAGAGCTATCTGAAAGAGAAAGGTAGCCAGCCTTGTGTTACTATAAAGGCATCTGTCATGAGGAATCTCCACATTCCAGATCATAAAGTTTCAGTCCATTCTTGACAAAAAAAATGATATGTCTATGGCATCACTTCCCACACCTTAGAGGAGATTAGAATTTTCTCTGTATAGACCTAGAGTGCTCATATGTTTGAGTATGTCCATGTGCACACGTATACATAAATTGTTCCTCTGGTGATACCACCTCCTACTTTTCCTCAGATGGGGGTCTCTCACTAGCCTAGAGTTTACCAAGTAGGCAAGGCTATCTGGCCAGTGAACCCAAGAGACTCGCATGTCTGCCTTCCCACTGCTGGGATTTCAAGCACACACAAAGATATATGGGGTTTGGCTGGTGGGTGGTATAGGTTGTTGGGGTTGTTCTATTGTTGATGCTGCTGCTGCAATTAAGCATGAATTCTGGGGATCAAACTTGGGTCCTGGAGCTTGCACAGCAAACTACCAGCTAAGCCATCTCCACATTCCTGAGTGATCAAATAATTTGTTATCCCATAGGGATACCTTTTCGCACTCGTGTGTATGCATGTATGTGGTATGTGCATGTGTATACTTCAAGTGGTTTCTCTTGCCCATTGAGCACACATGGAAGCTAGAAGTTGCTACTAGGATGGCTTTTCCGATCATTTCTCAGAATGGAACGCTTTGAACAGTCACGAGGAATGTTACTAATCACTGTATCGTGAGCACAGGTGTAAACCAAGATAGTTGCCCTAGTTAGAGGAACAATTAATTAAACATCATTCGTTCACACTGAGCTACATCAAATATTTGATGTCTTGCTAAAAACATCTTTGCTCCTCATCAGTCTTTTCTGACCTCAATTTTTCATGGGATTTCTTGACAGAAATTGTTCCGGGGAAGGAGCAGACAAATATATATTCAGAGTGACGCTTTTCCATGGTTGCTAATTTAGTTAAAGTGGCTTTTAAGCATTGTCTCTTGGTAATCTAAGTTGGCTACGGAACAAGAGAACAGCAGGAGTCTAATCGAGATTTAGCAACCTGAGGCTAATTGTGATTTCTCTTCCTTTCCTTTCTAAATCATTTTCTGTTCCTGTCTTGTCTTTGGATCGCGGTCTCTGTGTCAGGTTTAACTAAACTGCTTAGATGATCACCAGCCCGTCTTCCTCCGAGACCATGAAAAACCTCATCAGACAGGAGAGGAAGATTTGGATTTAGTTGTTATGGGGATTTTTAAAGGCTTCATTTTTATTCTTTTAATTATGTGGTGTATGTGGTGTTATGTGATGTACATGTTGGGGGAAGGAATGGTAATGTGTCCACAAGCACAGGTGCCCATAGAGGCAAAAAGAGGGTGATGGATGCCTGGACATGGAGCTATCGTCAGCTATGAACCACCCAAAGTGGATGCTGGGAAGCAAGAATAGTAAGTGCTCTTAAAGGCTGAGCCATCTCTTCAGTCCATTTTGAGTTTGTTTGTTTGTTTGTTTGTTTGTTTTGCTGGGGGAGGGATTGTTGCTATTGTTTTGTTTTGTTTTGTTTTTGAAACACGGGTCTCATTTATCCCAGGCAGGCCTCATAATCTCAGTGTAACAGAATAATCTGGATCATGTCCTGCCTCCACCCCTTGAGGGCTTGGATTACAAGTCCAGGAGCATACCACCGTGCTCAATTGTCTGTGCTGCTAAGCGTTAAACCCAAGGCTTATGCATGCTAGTTGGGCACTCTACCACCTGAAGTATATCCCCAGCCCCAAGAAGGAGAATTTGGATATAACACCCATCCAGACAGGAAAGAGTACCTCATGATACAGAATTCCAGATGTGGTGAAGATCTAGGAGGTCCTCCACTTTGTCACATTTCTCCCAATGCTTGCTTGCTTAAAGCCTCTACCTTCAAGTCATTCTAGCCCCAGATCCCCACCAATGGAACTGTTTCTTTCTCCCAAACATCTTTACTTTGCAATGCTTTTGTTAATGCACTAATAGGAAAAAGAAAACCCAGAAGGTATTGTTTATTGAGCAATATTGCCGTGGCCCCTTCCCGGTAGAGAAAGCACCAATTTCAGTGAGGTATGAGGCATGCTCTGGGTATTGGGGTAAAAGAAATGCAATTCTTCCAGAAAGGGCCCAACTAAGACCCCACTGACTTTGCTAACAGCAATTTGGGACTTCCTAAATTCTTGAGCATAGCAAGAAAGAGTCATTGAAATGGGGCAGCTAAAATTGGGGACAGGATCTTTCTGGAATCAGTAATCTTTCTCCAGTTTCCTCAAAAGGAATCATATGAACTTCAAAAGTAGATGTTTGAGATGGATCTGTACATGGGGTAGAAGGAGGCTGAGGGGGAGGAATGAAGATTGAAGGGCTGGAAAACCAACTGGGAGAGGAGATGAGTCAATGAGAGGAGATGTTCCAAGAGTCCCTGCCGCTCAGGAGGGGTGCAAACAATTTGGAGGCTGGCCAGAATGCCAAATAAATCAGAGAGGAGGCAACAGGAAATTCAAGTTTAGAGATTTGTGTGTGTGTGTGTGTGTGTGTGTGTGTGTGTGTGTGTGTGTGTGTATGCACACGCACGCGCGCGTGCGCGCTCGCTCGCTAAGGTTTGACCTGAAAAGTCAGAACCCCACAGGCTCATGAATTGAAAGCTAGGTCCCCCCAGGTGGTGATACAATTTAGAGCAGTTACTGGAAACTTTGATATGTGAAGCCTCCCTGGTAGAAGCATCTAATGCTGCTCCCCTCCCCCAGAACATTCACACATGCAGGTGCCTATGCACGTGCACATATGAAGGTGTATGTGTGGAGGCCAGAGGACAGCCTCAGGTGTTGCTCCTTCAGTCACTGCCCATTTGTTTTCTGAATCTTATGAGACAGGGTCTCTCATTGACCTAGAGTCTGCTTAAGTAACTAGAGAGTGTCTCTACCTCCCCAACGCTGGGATTACAAGCATGCTCTACCACGGCTTCTCTTTTAATGTGGGTTCTGGGATCAAACAAGGTCCTCAAGCTTGTATGGCAAGCATTTTACAGAATGAGCTGTCTCTCCAGTCCTACGCTTGCAAAACTTTAATAGTCAAGGAAAAAGAGTGAGTCTAGGCCAATAGTCTTCAGCCTTCCTAATGCTGTGACCCTTTAATACAGTTCTTCATGTTGTGGTGATCCCCAACCATAACATCATTTTTGTTGCTACTTTATAACTATGATTTTACTATTGTTATGAATCAAATATCTATGTTTTCTGATGGTCTTAGGCAACCGCTGTGACTAGGTCATTAGATCCCCAAGGGGTCACACACAACCCACAGCTTGAGAACCACTGTTCTAGATGGAACCACAGGACAGCACCTACAAGGCAGAGCAGTAAGTCTCATGCAACTGCAAGATACAGATACAAGATACAGATCAAGCATATTTTCTGTTTTCCCAGAAACCTACACAAAGGGAAAACCTATGTCCACATAATTGAAGCAGTGTGGTTTATTTCAGTACAGACACAATTATTCCCATTCTGAAACAAGAAAGTCTTTTCTCCCAAGGGTCTGCCTAAGAACGTGCTATGATGTGAGTGAACATGATCCTCAGCTAGATTTTAGAGGAAATTCTCTAAAACTTCTCCCCAGGCTCATCCTTATTTATTCAGCATGCTCGGAAATAGTTTATTTATTCACCATTTAACAAATAGCTGTTGAGAGCTTATTGTGAGCCAGGCATTGTTCTAAGCCTGAGGGACACATTGATGAACAAGACAGGCATCGACCCCATTCACATGAGCTAGTACAGTCAGATGGCATCCAACCAAACATCCAGTCAAAGAGTTCAAACTGAGGCCAGGAAGGAGTGTAGATGTCACTCCCCGGATGGACAGCTAGCTTTTCAAGACAGCTGATGGCATTTGGTGTGGGATGCCAGAAAGATGACACTGAGCTTAAGGTTAGCTTGGAGGCTCAATTAGAGCAGTCTGTGTGCATGTAAGCATGTGTCTGTACATAGGCACACAGTATGCACATAAACACATATAAAGTTTATGTGTATATTTAAAGCTTGCCCCACTTTGATTTTCAGCAAACCTCTGTACATATCTGTAAACCTACTGGCTACTTTGTGACTTTGAGTGCTGACTTAAAGACTAGATCAATAGATGATCCATAGCCATCAAGCCCCTTCCAAGAGATGCTATACATGCTTAAATCTTGTTCGAACATCTTTTTAAACAATAAATTTCCTCCTGACCTGATTTATAACAAGACACCAGAGGCCAGCAAACATCACCTCAAGATTCTCATCCCTAATATCATATTTCCCCAAGTGGAGAAAAGAGGGGATTGGGGGGAATTTTGAGCTAAAATTTAAAAACATAATAAAAGTAGAGGAATTGTCCTTGGCGATCTTTCTTTAAATTTCAGACCTTAACTTTCTCCCATTCTCAGGGAGATCAAATGAAACCATCCCAGCAGACATACCCCAGAAATTCCACAACTATATGTTGTCCACTGGTGTCCAGATGGTACTCTGAAGACTGCAGGCTTCTGGTTTGCTGTCTGTGGATTCCTAACTTGAAAAGGGGGGAGGGGAAACTGAAAACTGAGAACCTATAGAAGAGATAAAAGACTCAAGTGATCTCAGGGGAAGAGACTCTACAGTCAGCCAGAGAATGCAAGAGGGAAAGAAAAAGACCAGAAACACAAAGAACGCTGCTCCTCACACAGGGGGCAAAGTGGGACCCCCTTCATGTGGCAGAGCCGCCCTGCATCTGTTTGAAGTGTTGGAAGCTTTTATAAAGGATATGCTGTGATGTGAACGGTCACTTCTAAAGCTCCAGATGCTTTGCTATGGAATTCTGGGTGTTAGAACTCTGCTCTAATAGCACTTTGGACAGGAACATACTTCTCACCACACCCAATGAAATATTAATCAGGAAGAAGAGAAGGTTGAAGAGGTGCCCAATGGAAGAATCCTCCTAGTTCTGGCTAGGTGGGAGTCCAGACTGAGTATTTTATCTGGAAAAGAGTAAGAGTCAGGTTGATGCAAAGATCACCATCTCCCAGGGACAGGAGGGGAGAATCCGTTGTGACCATCAGTGTTGCACCAATACGATTTGTATGAGTTATCTATTGCTAATAACAAATTGCCCCCAAACTCAGCAGCACAGTAACATTTATTTCCCACAATCCCCGGAGGCTGGGAAAAGAGCCATGACTTGGCTCAAGGTGTCTCGCAAGGCTGAAATCCGGTATTTAGCAGGATCGGCTGTCGTTGCAAGGCTGGACGGGGCAGATCTACTTCCAAGTTCACTTTAATGGCTTCTGGCAGGTCTCCAGTCTTCTCTGATTTCTGGCTGGAGACATTCTTCTTGCCACATGGGCCTTATCGTGGGACAGTTTATAACATGATGGCTGACTTCCTCGGTGTAAGAAAATGAGAACACAAAGATAGAATCCACATTTTTTTTTATAACCCAGTCATAGAAGTGGCCTCCCCTCATGTTTGCTTTCATCTACCTGTTAGAGGCAAATCACTAGGACCAGGCCATCTGCTCAAGAAAAAACATTCACAGGACACGAGAGATGCTCAGGGGTTAGAAGCAACCTTTTCTTTTCATTCCTGGAACTTTGAGAAGTTTTAGATTTTTATGAATAAAATAAGATGTACAGAGGGCTGGAGAACAGCTAGTTGGTTAGGAGCATGTACTGTTCTTGCTAAAAATCAGGGTTCAGTCCCCAGCACCCACATCAAGTGTCTCCTAGCCATTTGTAACTCCAGCTCCAGGGAGATCCAAGACCCTCTTCTGGACCCCATAATCATCTGTACTCATATGCACAGAGGCCACACACACACACACACACACACACACACATACACACACATTTAAAAATAATAAAAGTAAACCAAAAAATAAACTAGGAAATACAGTAAAATCTACAAGTGTAGAGCTTTCAGGGGACAGATCATCACCCACATCTTAGAAGTGTTCTGTGAATCACTTCTCCACTCCAGCCTTCCCTCTTCTCATCTGAATAGTGTGATAATGATCATCCCCACAATTAGGGTAACGATGAATTATAAATTCCAGTGAGACTGCTGGATTTGCACTGCTTATTACTAATTAACAAGTGCTAGTTAACATTTTTAGCCTGGAGCATTGTTAAACACCAAGCTATCATTAGACTTGTCTTCCAGAAAGGGAGGGAAAGCAGCAGAATCTTTTTTTTTTTTTTTTTTAATTATGGACAGTTCTTTTTTATCTTTTTTTATTGGATATTTTATTTACATTTCAGATGCCATCCCCTTTCCTCATTTGCCACCCCTCCCCCAGAAATCCCCTATCCCATGCCCCCTTTTTCTTTTTGCTTTTATACACTTTTTAAAAATGTTAATCAAAGGCTTTATAAGTTTGGTAATGCTCAATCAGAAGTGTAACCTAATACCCAGCCTAGATATAAAAACTTTGACTGGTGGAGACACGTGAACAACTGCCTCCATATCCCCCCTCTCTTTCTTTCTCTTTCTCTCTCTCTCATCACCTAGCTTCTCCTCTCCTTCTTCTCCTCCTCTCCTTACTCCTTCTCTTCCTCTTGGTACCCCTCTCACCTTAGCTCCTTCTACATATCACCCTTCCTGTTTTTTTTTTTTTCATTTTTCTTTTTTTAATTTATTTTTTATTGGATATTTTATTTACATTTCAGATGCCATTCCCTTTCCCCATTTCCCCTCCCTAGAAAACCCCATCCCATAATCCCTTCTCCTTTGTTGCTTTTACACAATTTTTTTAATGTTAACCAATGGCTTTATAAATTTGGTAATGCTCAATATCAATCTGAAGTGTAACCTAATACCCAACCTAGATATATCAACTATCTTTGACTGGCGGAGACATGTGAACATCTGCCTCCATGTCTGGCCCCCTCTCTCTTTCTCTCTCATCATCTAGCTCCTCCTCTCCTTCTCCTTCTCCTTCTCCTTCTCCTTCTCCTTCTCCTCCTCATCTTTCCTCCTCCTCTTCTTCTTCTCCTTCTCCTTCTCCTTCTCCTTCTCCTCTCCTTACTCCTCCTCTCCTTACTCCTCCCACCTTAGCTCCTCCTACATATCACCCTTCCTGTTAAAATAAAACTTTTCTCTCAAAATACGGTTAGAGCATAACTATACCAATTTATGTCAGTAAGGTGCAAGATAGACCTAATACCCAGTCCATCATTTTGTTGACTAACCAGAACCTCTGTCATCTCTCCTAAATAAAAGACTTAGTTCTGAACCTGGCTTTTTTTTTCCTGGCTTTAGAATGAATGTCAGAGGAAAACCATCCTCTCAAATCTTTTCTCTCAAAATAAATAGCAAGGATTGACTATGAGACTATAAGTTTTCAACCCCATCAGAAATCCAGAATGACTGAGTTAACTGAGATTATGGGAAGCACAAAGCATAGCTTCTAAAACATAGCCAATTTATAGAGACTGCTGAACACCTGGACAGTCCCTATAATACAGAATGTTGGAGCATCCGATCTTCAGCCTTCTGGCCCAGGATCATCTCACAGACCTAGTGATGCAGAATTATTAAGGGCTGATTACTCTGTCTTGGCAGATATAATCAGTCAATTATTCTGCAAGTGATTATTCTGCAAGTGTGTCCTTTTCTGGACAGTGATTTGTCTGTAGATGGAAAGAGGCAATTCTTGCCTCGTGGCTGACTCACCACAATTGAAATAACTCCAAAGATGTTCAATTTCTTCTTAGAATCCAAGACAGGAAGCTGTCAGGAGCAGACAGGTCTCTAATCAAAATGAACATTAATACAGAAATGTTTGTAACATCAATTCTGTGGATTTCTGATGTTTTGAAAACCAACTATTTATGTAAGACAATCTGGACTGTTGTCTGTTAACTCCTCTCAGCTATTTCTAAAGAAAATATAGAAAACACCCTAACAATAAACTCAAAGCCATGAATTTGCTATAGGCCCTTAACTCACAGGCTAACCATCTCAAATAAGTTTAAAAAGGTAAAGAAGGACTGGGTCTAAGCTTTGTATTTCTAAATGTGTTATACAGGCGCAATGCCTATGATAGTAACAATATTCATCTCACTTTTATATTAATAAGAAGCTCGTACCAATGAAAACCTTACATTTGAAATCAAAGTAAATTTTGTACCATTTAAGAAATTATAACTTTATCTTAATAACAATTATACATATTTCTACCAGTAGGTTATGGCTATGCAATAAATCCTAGCTAATCCTCCCTGTTCCACCAAAACCACTACTTTTCCCTAGAAAGACAGCCCAATATTAACCACCTCAGTCCCCAAGCCCAGGGAATAGGGGCGCCGACTCTTCATTAACTTCTTCAAGGTGATTATGGGTGTTGAGATATTAGAAGAGTAAATTGATAAGCCTCTGACACTGTGTCTTCACTGCATCCAGCTGGAATTCCAGGACATCAGAGGTTCAAGCAGGTCTGCTCAGCTTGCCTGATGAGTAGATACACCAAGGTTATGTATTCTGCAATATACAATTCTCAAAACAAGTTTTAGTATCAAGATAATTTTTTTTTTGAATTCTGGAATCTAGTCTTCTGGCAGCCTGCCTCTGTCATGTCTAATCCATATAATTCTGGGAATTTCTATGAGGGTGTGCTCCCACCATCCTCCCATTTTTGCCTTCCTGCTCTCAAATTTCCCAACATCAGGGAATTCAAACTTTCAGGCACCTAGGCCCTCCACTTCCACTGATGCCTAACCCCTTACCCCATTTCCCCCTCCAATTACTATGAGGGTATGCTCCCACCATCCTCTCATTGCCGCCTCCCTGCTCTTGCAATTCCCCAACACTAGGGAATCCAAACTTTCAGGTACCAAGGCTGTCCACTACCACTGATGCCTGGCAAGGCCACCCTCAACTGCCTATACAGGTGGAGCCATGAGTCCCCCCTTTGTGTTCTTGGGCTGGAGATTTTAGAATGGCTATTCTAGCTTGTTTCTTAGGACCATTTGCTTGAAAAATTGTTTTCCAGCCTTTTACTCTAAGGTAGAGTCTGTCTTTTCACTGAGGTGGGTTTCCTGTATGCAGCAAACTGCTGGGTCCCATTTATGTATCCAGTCCATTAGCCTATATGTCTTTTAATTGGGGAACTGAGTCCATTGATGTTAAGAGATATTAAGGAACAGTGATTGTTGTCTCCTGTTATTTTTGTTATTAGAGGTGAAATTATCTTTGTGTGGCTATCTTTTTTTGGATTTGTTGGAAGAGGGTTACTTCCTTGCTCTTTCTAGGGTATAATTTCCCTCCTTGTATTGGAGCTTTCCTGCTAGTATCCTTTGTAATGCTGGGTTTGTGGGAAGATATTGTGTAAATTTGGTTTTGTCATGGAATGTCTTGATTTCTCCATCTATGGTAATTGAGAGTTTTGCTGGGTATAGTAACCTGGGCTGGCATTTGTGTTCTCTTAGGTTCTGTATGACATCTGTCCAGCATCTTCTAGCTTTTATAGTATCTGATGAGAAGTCTTGTGTAATTCTGATAGGTCTGCCTTTATATGTTACTTGGCCTTTCTCCCTTACTGAATTTAATATTTTTTGTGCACTTGGTGTTTTGATTATTATGTGATGGAAGGTATTTCTTTTCTGGTCTAGTCTATTTGGCGTTCTATAGGCTTCTTGTATGTTTATGGGTATCTTTCTTTAGATTAGGGAAGTTTTCTTCTATAATTTTGTTGAAGATATTTATTGGCCCTTTAAGTTGGGAATCTTCACTCTCATCTATACCTATTATCCTTATGTTTGGTCTCCTCATTGTGTCCTGGATTTCCTGAATACATTGTGTTAAGAACTTTTTGCATTTTGCATTTTCTTTGACAGTTGTGTTGATATTTTTTATGGTATCTTCTGCACCTGAGATTCTCTCTTCTATCTCTTGTATTCTGTTGGTGATGCTTGTGTCTATGACTCCTGATTTCTTTCCTAGGTTTTCTATCTCCAGCATAGTCTCCCTTTGTGATTTCTTGATTATTTTTACTTTCATTTCTATGTCCTGGATGGTTTTGTTCAATTCCTTCACCTGTTTGGTTGTGTTCTCTTGTAATTTTTTTAAGGGATTTTTGTGGGGAAAGCAGAATCTTCAGATAACAAATGAGACTGGTAGTGTGAAACACACAGGCCATTAAGAAAATATTAGCCCAGCACATGACTTAGAATACCTTAGAATGTAAGAATACCTCTACAACATAATAATACACATAGAAACTCTAGGGAGTCTAAAAGCAAGCAAATGACCTGTGTTGCAGTGAAAATGATGTCACAAGTTACATGGACCTAAATATAAAAGTTACAACCTTGAAGCTTCTCAGTACAAAACCAGGAGGCTGTTTCTGTGTAGCTGGGCTGAACACAGTTTCTTAGGAAAGCCAGGCCTCTGGCTCATGGCTCTGTGCTTGGGTAGCTAGGACATGTTATGGGCTGTAGGGTAGCCTAGGCTTCAGAATGAGACTATATATCAGAAAAAGAAAAAGGATAAGCCATAGAAATACACAACCATAAAAAAAAAAAAAAAAAAAACTGAAGTCGAAACCATTCCTGGGTATATGTTCTAGAGAATCCAAGTCATCTTTCTACAGAGACACAATAATACCTCTGTCATTTTCAGAAAAAAGGGTCAAATTGTAGGGATAATCATGTCATCATGTTAAGTGAATCAAGCCAGTTTTACAAAAGAAAAAAAAACTAACAACAACAAAAAAAAAAACAGTTTTTTTTCTAATGCATAGAATCTAAGGTAGGGGAAGAAGACATGAAAATAAATAAAGGGGAGATGATTTGCGTATAGGAGAGGAAAGAGGGAGAGTTGGGAGTAGGGAAAGGAAATGCAACTGAGCACAGAAGTGAATACAACTGATGCTAATTTTGACTGCCAACTTGATTAGATTTAAGAAAAATCTAGGTGAGTGAAGCACATCTCCGAGCATGTCTGTGATGTCATATCCAGATGAGTTTAGATCATGAGAACTCTGCCCTAATGAATCCCTTTAGAGATCCATACCATGATGACATTATTGGGAGATGACAAAGAATAGGCGTTGTTTAAACTACAAAACATTCTGGCCGTTCCAAAGCTTCACCTGAGCTCCATGTTCAGCCCAGCAATACTTCTCCAGCATGTTCACTTGTACAAAATGAAAGCACACACGAAAGGTGTTACAAAAGCACAGTAGCTTTATTCATACCAGCCAGGAAGTAGTAACAGCCTGGGTGCCCCATGAAGAAACAGAAACAGGGCTGTGATTTTTCATAAGATGAATTAATAGTTATAAAAATGAGCTAACCACTGATGGACAGAGACGTGTGGAGAGAGAGCCTTTCACACAAGGTTTCGCGTGGTTTGATTTCATTTTACAGGGATTTTTTGGAACATATGAAATTAACCTTCAAGGGTAGCAATCATGTTACTTATTTCTGTGAAGTTAGGAATGCCTTATAAAGAGATATGATAAAGCTCCCAGGAGTTATTAAAATACATTGATAGGGGAGTGGTTTACATGTTTGTAGCACGTAAAGTTGATTGTAATGTGACTTTAGGATACATCATGTTACTGAGTTTAAGTTAAATATATATATATATATATATATATATATATATATATATATATTAAAATCCAATCTTAGATTCTATTTAAGAAAGGTAAGATGGTTTTTCAGTGAAATGGAAATTCAGAGGACCTACAAAACCCAAACAGTCTTGAAAGGGAGTAAGATAATATGGATTTTTACTGTCAGGTTTCAAAACTTAACAGATCTACGATATGAAAACATTAGTATTCTTAAAGAAGACACTGAGATCAGTAGAAGAGAGTCAAGGAAAGGGACATAATTAGGTACCCAACTGATTTTCAATAAGGGACCTGTGCTGGCTCATTTTGCTTTGTTGTTGTTGTTTGTTTGTTTGTTTGTTTGTTTGTTTTAATTGAAAACAGATTTTTCTCTCATACAATACATCCAGACCACAGTTTCCCTTCCCTCCACTCCACACACACACACACACACACACACACACACACACTTTCCATCTCCTCCAGATCCATTTCCCTTGGTTTCCTCTTCAGCAAAGAGCAAGCCTCCAAGAGACAATAACCAAACAGAACAAAATAAGATACAATAAAACAAGATAAAAGCCCTCACATATCCAGGTGGGACAAGGCACCCCAATAGGAGAAAAGGGGTCCCAAGAGCAGGCAAGAAACAGAGATACATCTGATCTCACTGTTAGGAGTCATACAACAACACCAAGCTAACAGCCGTAACACATATGCAAAGGACCAGGTACAGACCTATGCAAGCCTGGACCTTGCCTCTTCAGTTTCAGTGAGCCCATTTGTCCTCCATCCCCTCTGACTCCTGTAAACTTTCCACCCTCTTTTCCTCTGGTTTTCCAAGTCTATAAGGAGAGGGAGCCAATGGAAACTTCCAGTTTAGACTCTCTCTCTCCACATAATGTCTGTCTGTGGGACTCTGCTCCAGCTTCCATCTGCAGCAGGAGGAAACCTCTCTGATGACAGTTGAACAGGCAGGACATTGATCTATGAATATAGCAGAATATCATTAGGAACCCTTTCACTGGGGTTTGCTTTATTTTTATGTCAACTTGACACAAGACAGAGTCACTAGAGAGGAGGGAATCTCGATTAAGAAAATATCTCCACAAGATCAAGCAAGTCTGTAGGGATTTTATTAATTAGTAACAGATGAAGGAGGGCCCATCCCATTTTGGGTGGTGCCGTCCTGGGCTAGTGGTTCTGAGTTCTATAAGAAAACAGATTGAGCAAGCTCTAAGGAGCAAGCCACTAAGCAGTACCACTCCATGGCCTCTGCATCAGCGCCTGCCTCCAGATTCCTACTATGAGTTTCTACCATGACTTCTGTCAATGAAAAACTGTAATATGGGAGTGTAAACAAAAGAAACCCTTTCATCCCCAAGTTGCTTTTGGCCAATGATGTTTCATTACAGCAATAGAAAGAAACCCTAACTAAGACAGAAATTACTCAACCTAGTTGGGGAAAGGACTAGTCGTTCTTTTGTTTTGTTTTGGTTTGGTTGGTTGGGTCTTTTTTTTTCCAGTAAATGAAACTAGAACAGATAAATATCCACAAGGGAGAAAAACATGAACAACTCATGCTCTACATCATACACAAAAAAAATTAATTCAGCATGAATTACATATTAGCATAAACCACCAATAAAACTGCCAGAATAAATCACAGGAGAATATCTTTGCAACCTTTGAGGTAGACATAGATTTCTTCAGAATGAGAAAAACATTAATTATGGGAGGAAAATTCTGATAAATTAGACTTTATCAAAATTTAACACCTCCTTGTAAGTGGTCTGATTTATCGTTTCAGAGAGCACAGAAGTCATTGCCTCCTGTTGAGTGCCAACCAATGACCCCATCAGGTTCCGGTGAATACTTCCAATCCAGTGCTCACAAAATGACCCTGGTGAAACTAACCTGACCAAAAACCAAAACCAAAACAGTCACAAACCTGGGGAAACTAATAGAGGTGCAGAGAGAGTAATAGAGACAGGAAGAAGATATGAGAGATAGGGAAAGAGAATGTATTATATACATGTATTGAACTATCAACAAAATAAGATATGTATTACATATGTATTTATCATTTTTGAAGAATAGGTAGGACATATAACTAAGTAGAAACATTCACCAAACATACACAGGACAAGCAAGCCTTTAGGTCCAAAATATGTAAGGAACTGCTCAACTCTGAACCCTAAACCACATAGAGGACTCTACTTTCTTTTTCTTTTTAGACTGGATCTCAGACTACGTAGCCCAGGGTGGCCCTTGAACTCTCAGTTGTCCTGCCTCCATCTTTAAAGTGTTGGTATTTCAGGTGTGCTCCACCCCACCTAGTTGTCTTTACATTTTAAAGTGAGTACAAAGACAAACAGCAATTGAATGTCTATGAATGGCTAATAGCATGTGGAAAGGAGGGAGCAGTAGCATTCATCAAAATAAAAATGAGATAAGATTATGCACACACATGCGTGCACACATGAGTGCATGCACGCACACGCACACACACACGTACCCTTGCCATTTGACAGAATAATGATATGAACTGCTGGGACTTAGATCAGTGGGAGCTTTCATAGATAAATGTCAGGAGTTCAGAATGGCAAAGCCACTATAGAAATCTCCTTCCCATAAAACTAGCCTCTGTATGCAGTGGGACTCAACAATTCTGCTGCTCTGTATTTACCTAAGACAGATGAAAGCCTATTCACTCTGTCAGACTTGGACAAGAACCTTCACCCATAACAACTTTATTTAAGATAGACAAAACTTGGGGAAAGCCCAACTGTCCTTCAACAAGTGAACAGACACATAATGGAATTAGCATCATCGAAGAGACTGTTACTCATCAATAAAGAAGATTCAATTATGAATGCATGTAACAGCCACCATGAACTTCAGTGACACCTTGCTGGGGAGAAAAAAAAAAAAAAAGCTCCAGATACAAAGACAGTCAGTGCCATTTAGTTTACATGAAATGCTAGAACAAGCTAAATTAATTTCTGTTAAAAGAAATCAGAGCAGTGTTTTCTTCAGGGCCTGGGGAAACAGGGTCAGGAGGGATGAGAAGAGGCGAGGGGAATATTTGAGGGGATGCAAAGGCCCCGTCTTGGTAGGGATGTAAGTTACATGGTTGTACACATCTGTGAAAACTCATTAAGCTTGTCGCTTGAAAAATCTATGCAATTCTCTATATAATAATTACCTGTCAATTGAAAAACAAAGATAGAACATCTTTTTCTACGGAAGGGATGGGGGTGAATTCACGGACAAAGGGTGAGAAAGTATCAGTTGGTGAAGCCATAATTAACAGCAAGCAGACATCAACAAAAGATGCCCAAGTATGCTGAACTATTAGTTTTCTCTAAACTTTGTGGGTTTTTATTATTTATTTATTCATTCATTTTGACAAATGGCTTATTATTTTAATGCTGTTTGTGATTGTGTCAAGTAACTCCTGTTTATAAAACAGGCTTTTTGGAAGAAACTGATTTTCTAGTAAGTTCATTGCACTGTCCTTGCAAGTTGTGGACATTTGGTTGGTCAGATCATAAAGCTGTTGCAATCCCGTCTTTATGCTTATCCGCTGACAGCATCATCTACCCAAGGCCCAAGTAGCCAAGAATAAATGGGTAACTACCTCAGTGCTGAGCTGGCAAGCGTGATACAAAACAAGAAACAGGACAGGACACTCACAGATATTCACAGATCCCCCTCAGCCCTTCAAATTTTAGCTCAGTAAATTGGGCCTATGGTGTGCCTCAGCCTCTACTATCCCTGAAAGCATTTTCAGATTTCTGTTTCACTGTATCTATTCTATGTTCATTGTACATAAATACAATGTATCAAGAGACAATAAAGAAACTTTCATACTTGGTAGAGATTTAATCAAACTAAACAAATTTAATCTAATTGTAGGTCAGGATACACACACAGAAGCAGGCGGCATGTCACACGGTGGAAACGGACTGTACTCTGTAACATCTGTACAAAGATGAATGATCTCATCTTTCCTCCATTCCATTTCCTTGTGCCTAAAAACGATCAAATATTCCAGAAAAGCACTTTGCTGAGATGACTTAAGCTAAATAGATGACTTTACCTTTATGAGATAAAGCTCTGTTTGTTTGTTTGTTTGTTTGTTTGTTTTGCCTTGGAATTCCCCCCAGAAATTTCCTATGAGGAGCATTTATTATTGGAGTGGGTGGTTGCCTGGCCTCTAAGATGCTACATTCATGAGATCTGAGACTCTGCTCCTCTTTTCTACTTCAGAGGAATAGTCACTACATACAGGAGGCCACAGTCGAGTTTCAGTGACTGCATCTCAGAGTAACATGTGAGATATTTGGTGTACTTAAGGAAAGAAAAAGGAGTATTGAAGCCTAGGTTTTCTCTTAGCTACTTCAAAGGGTTGCTTGCAAGAGTTTGCCTTCAAATACCCATTACTGTCATGAAATTATACGCACAAGTGTCAGGAAGTTAGCACGTGTAAGTAGAGCAGGTGAGCTACACCTGAGTTACTCCCATGGCCATCCCACCACAGGATATAGACCCCCTCCTGTAGGGACTGAGAAAACCCAGAGAGAGTAATGTCAAGCCTCAATGTGTATTTTGCAAAGGGCACTGCCATGTCAAGGACTCCAAGACCTCAGACCTTTGGGACAATTTACAAAGCCATTACCCATTTGGCCCAGGCTCAAGAGAAATGTTAAAACATTTCTGCAGAGTACCAGAATGAGGGTTCATGAATGATTGGTCAGTGTGCAAAGACTAGTAACTCTGCCTTTCTCCTCCCAGATATTTGCAGCCTGAGACTGCTCGCCTTCAAGGACCTCCTACAGAGACTAGACTCCCCCTGTGTTGTACCAAATAAATTCAACGAGGTTCCAGGTTGCAGTGGTGCTGTGGTCTCAGAATCCTACCCTATCCCACCTTCACTGTACATGAGTCTGTTTCTGCTTCATTCCCTCATTATCCTAGTCAGGGATCCAAAGAGCCAAGGTGCTCCAGCTGCAGCATCCCTCATCCAAAGTGTGACCATGACTCTGAAGGAAGGGTATCACCTGGGGTCTTCTTTGCAATTCAAACTCTCAGGCCACACCTCAGAATGAAGACAGAATCTGCTGCTCCAGGAGATCTCCATGTAATCCATATGTACATTGGAATTTAAGAACTTCCGAGCTCGTTTGTTTTTAAAGAACATCTATCTAGCCCTTGCCATATGGCAAGCCCATTCCATGTGTTTTGCAAATTATAGATTTCATCTTCATAATACTCTTCAGACATAGGTGCCACCGTGCTGTGTAGACACTTCCTCCAAACTGAAACATTCCTGGCCCATAAGACTCAGAAAACAAGCTTCTCAGAGCTGAAACTTGCAAGATTCAGAAAGGATACCCCCAAACACACACACCTACATTATAGACTCAGCGAACAGTCCCTAGGGAAGTGGGGTCTGAACAGAGGAGTCTCTCTGACCTTTAGGACTACCTGCAAGTCATGCAGAGAACCTTTAGGATTCAGTCTTTGGGAGTCAGCTCCTATACTGGGCTCATCCATACCAGATGGATCTTCAGTGATACAGTTTCTGTCCATCCCTACTCCTGTAAGTAACCCCTCACCCATACCCTGTCAGTAACCCAATAAAAACTCATTAGCTCACCAACTTCAATGTGATGGTTCCTTTGATCTATTTGGAGTTTCCTTTCTGGAGTGAGTATAGCAGGACTTTCATGGACCTGCCAGCTCTATAAATAATAAAACAGAGACTCATATATTTTAAAAGCTTAGGCCTTTAGCTTGGGCTGTCTCCAAGCTACCTTGTCCTCTTAACCTTATTATTCCAGCCCACACCTGCCACGTGGCCAGGTCTGCTGCTCTGCATGCTCAAAATGGTCCCTTCAATACCACATCCACTGACTGCCTCTCTCAAGTCTCATTTCTTCTCCCAGAGACCCTTTCTCTGCTCAGGAGTTCTGCCATGCGATCGTTATTAAAGCCAATCAGCACATAAGGAAGAATAAATATTTACAAAATATGAGGCCAGTGATGGGTCATAGGAACAACAATACCAAGATCCAACTAAGTACTTAGCTCTCTGAAGGTACAGCAATCACCAACTGACAATACAGAAACAACCTTCACACAAATGTACCCCAACAAGTGTTTGTGTGTGTGTGTGTGTGTGTGTGTGTGTGTGTGTGTGTGTGCGTGTGCGTGTGTGTGTAGAATCTCCCCAGGAAAAATCCATCACACTATAAGTAGTCACCTACACTTAAGTAAAGAAGACCATGGGCCCAAAGAAGGGAAGTGACTTAGCCAAGGACATACATCTGATAAATAGCAGAATATCCAAACTCTGACCTACTCCATACCACTAAACATCAAGATCTCCTTGTGGCAATTCTAAGGAGAGATAAAACGTGTGTTTTTATACTTTTCTGGTATCAGTTTGAATATCCAGCCAGTAATGTCTACTATAGTTTAATAATAAACGTTTAACACATTCATTTTCTCCCATAAAATGTGCAAGATTGGGGTTACTTTGATTTTAAAGGCCTACACAAAGGATTTAAAGGCATTTCCACACTAGACTGCTTGCCGAATTTTCCCATCAAAGGTTAAATAACCCGAACACATACTAAGCAATGTCTGCTATGCCTAGGACATTTTTATAACCCACCTCATAACACTATAACTGGAAATGACTGATTCCGCAATGTTAAAAGCATTACAATAGTTTAGTATTGACTTGTATAAACAAATAAAACCAAACTACAAGTAATAGCCACCATCACTATTGAAATAGGATCACAGAAACTCTCATCTCTCCCCACCGAGGAATTAGTGGAATCCTCGGGCACACATTGCTCAGTAAAAGTGATTCTGAAAGACAGTGTATATCAAGATGTCCATGTCTCTGATTACTCTGTGTCTCCTAGGGGGACATGGTAAACCAACTACTTCCTGTGAGAAACTCTGTTTACACTGATAAATGAATTCCTTAGACTCCATTGTGAAGGATTTACAGAATGTCCAATCCCTTCCTACACAGAATTCTCCAGTGGTGTATTATAAACGTGATTTCAAAAAGAAGCCTGGATGACTTTTGGCATCATAAAGACAGCTCTTAGGTTGTGTGTGCTACCTGAGAATCTATCCCTTGTTTTTATGTAGGGAAGTTGTTCATGCTACACATCCTTCCTGTGTTACTTTAACAAATGTGCCATGAGTATTATAGCTACTAGTATTTCATTCGCCCTATATTTAGGCAAAGGGCTGAAGGGGGGAAGAGAGACAGAGAGAGGGGGAAAGGGAGGGAGAGGGAGAAGGAGAGGGGAGAGAGAGAGAGAGAGAGAGAGAGAGAGAGAGAGAGAGAGAGAGAGAAGAGAGAGAGAGAGAATATCTTGATTGGTAGGCCAGGTTGGCCTTGATCTTATGACTTTTCTGCCTTGGCCTTTATGCAACTCTTATAAAGTTTCCATGTGATACAGAATATAAAATAACAAGGGCACTGATTGGCACCATTCTTTACCTAACAAATGATATATCCCCCACCATCAGGACCCCTCTCCCGCTTTCTGCTAAGACAAAAGAAAAACCTAAACCATGGTTTCACTTCCATGGCAATGATGTCGGCAAAGCTCGCTGGAGCCATCCATTAGAGGGGGAAATGATTGCAGAGGGAGCAGTCACCAGCCAGGGACAGAGGACAGTGGCACACAAAGATTTCATTTTAATGCAGGACAAAAGGTCAGAAGGATGAAAGGAAAAAACAGTCAGATTTAGTAAAAATCTGATCTCCTGACAATTTTAAAAAGGATTATTGCCAACTCTGGTGCTGCTAAATGAACTTTCTACTCAGAAAAAAAAATCCGAGGTTAGAGGAGGTGGAAAGAGACTTCACTTAGCTTATTATCTGTATTTAAATAGAAAGATCAAGTCTGAAGTCAGAGGACAAGAAAGTTTAGTTAACGGACATTAGGGAATTTTCTTGGGAGAAAAGTTCTCAAGTCTTACATCCTCTCTGTATATCTCTTAGTGAAAATTAAAAAAAAAAAAACAGCATTTGCATGGGACAGCAAATTTATCACTCTGTATAATTTCAGCAAGAAATGTTGTGTGGTAGATATCCGTATTTCTGTCCAACATGTCTTCATTAAACGCCAACTGTGTGCTGAGCACTGTGCTGAGAATAATCTCATTCCAGAACTGAGAAGATGGCTCTGTCGCTAAGGTGCTTGCTAAGACAGTATGAGGGCCAGAATTTAGATCCCAGCACCCACAAAAATACCAAGAAGGAGTGGCAGCCACCTATAACCCTAGTGCCCCAGAGGCAGAGAAGACAAGGGGGATCTGTGGAGTGTGCTGCCACACTAGGCTAGCAAAGCAGTGAGCTCCATGTTCACGTGAGAGATTCTGCATCAATGAGTATGGTGAGAGGTGACCCAAGGAAGCCGCCCATGCCCGACTTCCATGGGTGCACATGTGTACATGCATGCACACACATCTGAACACATACACATGTACACATACACATACCACACATACATGTGGAAATAAAAGAATACCATGACTTCTTAACTGGTGCGTAGAGAACAAATTACTCATCTAAGAAGAGTATATCAATCACAGGACAGGTCTGAAGTCTAACTCCAAGTAACATTTATGAGATTTCCCTTTTTTATTGGATATTTTATTTATTACATTTCAGATGTCATCCCCTTTCCCCATTTCCCCTCCCTAGAATTCCCTATCCCATCCCTACTCCTCCTTTGTGCTTTTATACCATTTTAATTACATGCATGTATTAAGGTCAGTTCTAGGTTGACGGTCTAGCAATACAATAGATGCAAATAGTCAAGGAACAAACAATACAGTAAACACAAATAGTCAAAGAAAAAGCAAGGCATTAAACCCAATTATGTAAACACTCCCATGATCACTGTTTCTAAGGGCTTATCAGAATGACCAAAATATCTGATCCTACTTTCCTGTCCTAACCCAAACTCATTTTCATGTCTGAAGCCTACTTCCTTGTTCTAGCCTAAAATTTAGATTCCTGTCTGAAATTACTTCTTTCCCAGCATCTGAGAATCAAGAATATATAATTTTCTCTGGCGAAATTCTTAGTGTCTCATGCTCTCTTTCTCTTCTACCCCAGTAAGATCTAGCCTACCTTACATCACCTTGACCTTCAAGTGCCAGCTTGCATACCTTCTACATGACTTTCCTGATTCAGTATAAGCTAGCTCTCCATGTGTGACCTCCAGAAGCTTATGCAGGCATCTGATCTGGCAAAATCAGAGTGTGATAGAAATATTGATTTGTCTACATTGGACCATGTGGTCCCCAAAGTCAAGAGTTAACTATGATTCATATTTGTATCCATAGAACCTGGCACAGATGCCTAATGAAGAATAGGGAATGGGAAAAGGCAAATAAGGAAACTAGAAAGAGGAGGAGGGGAAAGGGCAGAAAAGGGAAGGAAGTAGTGAGTGAAGGAAAGGGAAAGAGGAAGGGTTAAATATCTGCTTTCTCTGCTAGAAAATCACTGTAATGATAATCACAAGGAAAGGTCACATAGAAGCTATGATGCACAAAGCCCATCACGGCTATACTACCTGGCTTTGAGACAAGGTTCAGACTTTGTTGAAACCTGAAGATTTTAAAAGCCAAAGATGCCCTACAGGACTGAGAACTTCTGGGCCTGGAGCAGGAATCCCCTGAGCACCTACAGTGAGACAGGTATCCGTTCAGCAGAGTGAATAAGTGCAGCATCAGCCCCTGTCACAGTCCCACAACTAAACCTTCTCTGAGAGACAGAAAGGCATGAGTTAAGGTCCTCACCAAGGGAGTGATACAGAGTAAGTGGCATTTGTGGGCCGTTTATCTTGCTCAGAGCTGAAGGATGATCTGTAGTGAGGGAGGGGAGGTTGAAAGAGAAGAGAGGAGGAAATATTGAGAATACACGCGTAACATCAGAACTTTGGAGTCTGATATAGGATGATCGTGAGTTTAAAGCCAGCCTGAGCTACATAACTAAGGCTTTCTCAGTGGATAAAAGGGGGAAGAGAGGAAAGAAGGGAGAGAGGGGGGAAGGGAGGTGAGAGACGAGAGGAAGGGAAGGAGGAAAGAAGAGAGAAAGGGAAAGAAAGATTAAAAACATAACCACTGCATCATTCAATCTTGTGCAGCTATAGCTGAGAGGTAAACATTTGATTGGCACTCATGATGATGAAGTTCAACCCTCAGATATTGCAGATATTCAAATAAATACTGTGTGTATGCTTCTCACAAGGATATCCTCAACACCACAGCAGGGGATGCCTGGATTGGGCATCATGGTCTCTATCTAGTGTCCATTGCCTTCAGGCTCCACCATTCACCAGCCAATTCAGATACTTAGAGTATCTTCCCCTGTTCTTTGTTTCCTGTCTATTGAAATATGAGATTCCAACCTGTACACAGATTTCTAGATCATTTCTATGGTATATATGGCCGTACTAAAGGCAGGATGGTCTTCTGGTTTTAGACAGTGTTGGGTTAAGTAAATGGTGAGCAGTTTTCCACACCAGTGTCTATTTAGAAGCCCCCGAAGAAAGTGTCTGGCACAGTTCCTCAAATCCATATCACTGCAAAACCCCAACCTTTGTTTTTTATCTTTGTTCTTCATATATTCTTACAGAACCCCTTCTGACCAGTATTGAGACTGAGAAACTACTACTTTCAGAGACACAGCCATTCTAACAATCTGTGATGTCGTCTCAGTTCACCAAGACTGCCAAGGATGGCAGTGTGGATTTAGAGTCAGCAGTGCCCTGTCATGGGGAGTGTAGAAAGAACAGGAGGCTCCTGCATATGAGATGACAAAAGGCTAAGGAAGACTGGGAGGCAGAGAGAAGCAGCCTGACACTGCCATGTAAGATGAAACCTGGAAGTTCTCTCTCTCAAAAAAATAAAAATAAAAGCAAGGCATCCCCAGTGTGAGCCATTGGTATTCTGGCATGGTTTTTAATTTCCCATCCCTGGGATTAGGTATGTCAGCAAGGACTCCTTTGGCCGCCTTCTCTCAATACATCCCAGAGCTTTTATTGTGTTACCCATTTCCCTACATTGTGCTCTCTCTTTGAGAATCATAACTGTGTGAATATTTGACAATTGAACGATACAAGCATCTCGAAACATACAGTTCTCCCAGAGCTGCATTTCACACTATAATCCGAGGTGATCTCAGTTGCCAGAAACACTCAGGCCGTTAATGGATTTTGGAAGAAAGATGCTGGTAATGAGATTTTTTTTTCAAATGTGAATTGTTTTGCTTTCAAAATGCAGGGTGAAATCCAAAGGAATATTACCTTAGACACGCTGGCGTAGTATGTCCAGCTGATCAGACAAGTGTCTGAAGTGTGTGTTGTGCAAGCCCCTTCAGTTTCAAACAAAAGCAAAAGGCGAATTGGTCTTATTCTTTGTCACAGGATGAACTTTGAGCTCTGGAGTGGGATTGATTATTTATCCATTCTCAGGAGAATAAATTAATTCTGGATACATTTATTCTATTCATTTATTCAGCAAATATTTGTTGAGGGACCACTATGTACCAAGAACTGTTTTTGTGAACTGAGCAGTGTAACCATGGGAAAAAGTAGTAAAAACTCTATTGTCGTGGGGCTGCTATGACACACAAACAGGATAAGCAAACCTAGACATTTGATGGCTATACTGATAATGGCTTTGGAGAGTAGTGAGGGAAGGTAGGGGTACAGGCTGATGAATTGGGGTCCATCTTCAGTTAGGATGACAGGAGGGGCCTCTCTCTGGAAGTCAATTTTTGAGCAGAGATATGAAAAGGAAGAGAAACTGAAGGCCAGAGTCTGCTTTGGATGATGGAGCCAGGACATATCTGATTCCTGGTAGGACTCCTTCTACAGCATTCATCACTGGTCCTGGCTGAGAAAGTGGGAAGTTGGAAACAGTGCAGGTCCAGAGAAGAGCACTGCCTGGTTCTTGAAGGTGTAACACTGAGATGAGAGAGAGGAAGCACAGCCCATGGAGACACACGTCAATCCTCACACACAAGGGCAGAGGATCGTGAGTTTGAGGGCGACCTGGGATCCTGGACTATACCATGAAACTTTACATCAAAAAAAATCGAAAGGATGGGGACACCGCTAAGTGATAAGACACTTAGCAAGCATCTTCAAGACTCTGACTTGATCATTAGTACTGCAACATGAAATTGGAAAAAGAGAAAAGGGGGGGGAGGAAGGATAGAGAAACTAGGCAGAGCTTCGAGGGACAAAGTAGATCACAGATGAGCAGCTGTACCTCTCCCTCAGATCAAATCTGGGTCTCCCTTGCTCTAGAACTGGGTCCTCTGCCTGTCTTTTTCAGCTCTGCAGACTTCTCAAGGGGTCTTTCTACCCAAGTGAGGATGGCTCTCCTTGCTTCCCTCCAGTCTTGGTTTGCCATATCCTCTGGACCTGTTAGACATACATGAGTGTAACCTGACCTTCAGGAAGTCCGACTTCTTAGTTACCCAAGCTTGTTGTCTGTTTGGATACTAGAGGACAGATTGCCAGAGAGCAAATAATAGCCCAGGGTGGATAAACAACCTCTCCCCATCTTGTCCCCTTGTACACTATTCTTACCACTCAAGAAGGAACAACAGAACCCTTCCAGAAGGACCATTTCTAGAAGGTTCATGTGAGCATGGAAATGACAAAAGTCCCCTAGGGTCTGATCTCAGTTGGCTTGGAGAGGGAGTTGTGACTTTGGGGGCTTTGTGATTACATTAGGTATGCCTCTGACCTCTGACCTCTGACCTCTGACCTCTGATCTCTGACCATGAGCTTCCCAGAAGACAGGAATGGGAGACCCTACCACTCTATCTCCAACTCCCCATACTCCCTGGCACATAGTAGGTACTCACATGGATGTGAAATGCATGGGAAAGGGGAGAAAGCTTAATTCTTCAAATTCAAGATCTACCACAGAAGCTTTTGAGGTACTGTGCCTTTGTCTCTTCTGTCCTCTGATTTTAGACGAGAGGAAAATTCTCAAGAACAATTTGTCCTCCTACAAGTGGGCTTCATGGAAACTTACAAGGTCTTATAAGGAAGGAGTCAGTGGCCCCAAGGACAGGATTGGATGACTAAATGTTCAGCCTCCCTATTTTTTAGAACAGGGGGAGGGGAAATATCAGTACATGTTCTACACATTGTGGGAGCTTAGAGGTGGGTGATGTTCTTCTCTCCTGTGCGGGCACATGTGGAGGCCAGAGGTTGGTTCCATAGTATCTTTCCTCAACTGCTTCTCCATCTTATCGTTTTGAGGCAGGGTGTCTCACTGAACTTGAAGCTCCCTATTTTGACTAGATTTCCCCACAGTGAGGCCTGAGATTTACCTCCCTATGAACCCCAGAGCTGGAGTTCCTACAGGTCTAAGCCCATGAAGTCTGGGATTTGTCTTATTCAGCCCACCAGTCCCAGAGCTGGCGTTACAGGTGCACACAGTCACTTCCAACTTTTTTATGGGTTCTGGGGATCAGGAATTGGGTGTTCATCCTTGCTCAGTAAGCACTCATCCACAGAGAAGTCTCTGCAGGTCTGCATTGTTCTTTATAAAATCTTCCCTAGTCCCAAGAGCCACACCCAAAACATCATCAGCTCACTGGGACTCTTGTGTTCTGTTCGGTCTCTTCCCTTCCCTGTCTCATTTTCTCTATTCCCTCACCATGGTTTCTATGACCACTCCTCAAGTAAACTAGCTGTGCCGAGATTCTTGTCTCCAGCTCTCACTTGGAGGAAACCCGAATCAAATCCAATAGGAGCTCCAATTCTATCCAAGCACCTTGTGCCCAGATATGTCTGGTTTGTTCATTTTCTATTTTTCAACCCGTCTTTGAAAATTCCCGGCCACCAGCCTGTCTTCCTTACTCTCCAGTGGTCAGCAAATGCCTGTCTGTTCCTCTCCACAGCAGCTCTGCTTTTGTTTCTGACCCTTCTTTTTTGCGGATAAGGAAAGTAAATGAACTTAATACCAGACATAATGGGTTTCGGGTTGGGAGAGATGCTTCTCCTACCTCCAAATCTGAACATTCAGGAGGCCACATCAAAATTCACTGAACCTTTCAGAAAGCACAACCTTTGCAAGATTATATCACAGTCTCCCCTAAAGGGCCTGCAGCATCACCGCCCAGAAGGGCCAGAGCAGCCCAGAAGGATGCCACTTTCAAATCTGACTATTTGGGGAAAACAAAGGCTGATGTTCCTGAAATACCACTCCACCTGCAGCTGGGCTGCCTGATAACCTGGGCTTCTCTGTAGCAAGAGAAGTAGAGATTTGTGAGATAAAGCCTTTTCAACAAAAAGAAAGCTTGGCTGAGGAATTCTTCCATTTTTCCTTCTGTAAGATTTCACCCTTCATCTTCGAGAGGGGTGAATGTGCAAGTGGCCATGGAGAAGTGTTCCATCTAAAGCAGATGCTAGGCATAAAGGAAGCAAAGGAGCTCCTTGGAAAGCAGCTGAAAAAACGGGCCTGAGACAGAAGAAAAAGCTTTGTATTAGGATGGACAAAGTGTAGAACATTCTGGAACAACATAAGTGGAGGTCAGGGAAGGCAGGGCTCGTACAGATGGTGCTACTGGTACTGGCCTTACTCAGGAGGGTCACTGAGCAACAGCCCCTGCATGCCAACAACTCACTCTATTTCTGTGCCTGACAAATTTGCCAGCTGCTGGACCATATAACAGACAAGTCAGAGTGTAGGAGAAGTGATACCCAGGCAGTGAGGGGTGGGAATATGTGACTTAGTGCTAATTCTCATTGACCTTTGTTGGGATAATCCTGGACATGTTGCCTATACTCTTCAGAGGAACCCAACAAGAATGGTCCAGTAGCCCACAGCAATAGTCAACCATTAACCTTGCATTCATTCAGTCCTCTCTGTCTTTCTCTCATAAGGTTGGAATCTTAAATAAACTCTGAACACTCAGGATATGCCTGCTTTCAGGGAGAGCCAAAGAGACAATTAAGAAACTAGCCCATGAGTAAAGAAGCTCTCAGTGGCCTGGGCTCTTCTAATGGGCTTGTTTCTGCCAAGAGTCAGAATCGGAAGAGTCAGCTCAGCAATGCTGGGGAAAGTAGCTAAGAGGCTTCTGATAGAAAGAACTATGTGACTGCTATAGAGGTGAACTTGCAGGTGACCCTAACAATAGGTTTGGATACAGAAATGATTCCCAAGAGACATTTGGATATCCCAAATTGCTTTGTGGGGGCCACAACTGCCACCATAGATTAGATAGATTTTAACAGTGGAATGTTCTTTTGCTGTTTTGTTTTGGTTTGGTTTTGGTGTTATTTTTTTTTTTTTTTTTTTTTTTTTGTAAATCATACTAGAGGCCAGAAGGATGAGGTTAACATGTCTAAATGACTCGGGTTTTTGAGCAGAGATGGCTGTGTCTTCACGTATTCTCCCTCCTATCTGTTTTAATCACGTAAGAACACTATTCCAATCATATTACATTAGAGCCTGTATGTTTAAACTTGGTTTACCTTAATGTCTTCCTAAAGGTCCTATCTCCAAATGTAGTCACATTTACAGGTAGTGATGATCAGGATTTGAAAGTGTGAAATTGAGGGACAATGGTGCAATTCGGGCCATAGGGGATGACTTCCTCAAACAATAAAGGACTGGGACTCCACTGTTTGTAAAATCCTTAGCATGCCAGCCCTTAGCAGGAACAATGGAGGGTGGGGCAAAGAAGATGAAGGATAATGAGGCCTGAAATGAGCGAGTCAGAGATAAGGAGGTGGCAGGAGGCTAGGGCATGAAATCTAAGCCACAACAACTCTTTTACCTGCCAGTGGGTCTGCTCTTATTTCTATGGAAATGAGAACGTCGTAGTTAAATCTTTTCCTAGCTCCCAGTTTGATTCATGAAGTGGTTGCGAATGTTGATAATCACTTCATGAATCACTGACAAACATGGGAGTCAAATCCCTGGCACTTGTGATCACTGCCTCCCTTGATGAGCGTTCCTGCCATGATCTAGGGTCCCCCTCTCTCAGGAGCCAGGTGTGCAGATTAGAAGAGTCTCATTTGTATTCCAACGCCTCCTGCTCTGGTGATTCAGCACTCACCGTCTCGTGAAGGTATTGGATATGCCCTAAACAACTTAACGAACATTAATAAGTGAACCCTGAAAGATGGCTTTGAACCCCTCACAACATTAGCCGTGACGTGTTCACCCATCCAGTTCTAAGGGATGATTTCTAGAGGGAATTGAAATCTGTTGCTCGGAGAATGCATGGCAGCCATGTGTCTGCTCAAGGGGAAAGCTCTCTGATCGCAGAAGACAGCCATTCTTTTTAAGCGATTAAAAAATCCCCAGCTCTCAGATAGACTATAGTCCTTAATGAAAACGGAAACTAGCCAGGAGTGTGGCATGCACCTGTAATCCTGGCACTTGGGTGGCTGAGGTCGGTGGAGTTGAGAACCAGCCTAGGCTATACAATTAGAGTCTGTCTCAAAATAAATAAGTAAATAAATAAATCATTGTGAAGAGATACAAAGAGCTGCCACATTTTAGAGAGGAAGTACTAGACAGGCACAAAAGACAGTGATCTCAAAACTTAGGTTCCCAGACACTTAAGAAGCAGTAACCCTTTACTGCAGCCTCTTGAAGCCAAATATAATTGCTGTAGAAGGTGTCTTAAAAGACATCTCACTCGAGCTCCCTATGTCAACATAAGTAACTGAAATTCAGAAAGGAAGAATAATGTTTCCCAAATTGTGTTCAGGATACATTAGAAAAATTAGGACTTACCTCTTTCTCCAGCCCTCAGCTGCTCGGCTGAAGCTGATTTTTTAACCACATCCTTCCAACCTGGTTATCAGCTATATGAGTCTATGGAGCCTTAAGTGTTATTTTCCAAACGAGGAGACCAAAATTGAAATATCCAGGGGTGTCAGAGTTGGGGCAAGAGGCTAGGTCTAGATTTCTTTTCCCCATTTTCTTTTTTGGGACCTGATCCCTCCCTGTTCCTCTTTCTATAACACCTCTTCAACAGGTCACAAGCCCTTCCGATTGGGAAGCCTCAGAATAGTTCTGTCAACTGCCCCTAGCAACGGCGGTTGAACACACAACGTCTATGAGATTCTTTTATTCGACCAGAGGGCATTGAGCATTTACTGTGTGTCCTTTCTCAAGTGCACAAAGATTACTGGCTGTCACATGCCAGGCCTGGTGATGGCCGAAGACACAAGAGTAAAACGAAGATCAGCAGCTGCACTAACTTCTCAGCCTGTGAATCCCCACAGGCAGAAACTCACAGACTCTGGTCTGCTTTATGTAGCTCCTGCTGAACCTAGCATCACAGCGACAGGCAGAACTATGGAGAAGGTACAAACTCAGCCAAGACTGACCCAGACAATGTCTAGGCTGATACCTAAAGAAGAGGTAAGAAAAGAGCTACCCATCCAAAAGAGGGAGAGAGGGTAGGATAGAAGTTATGAACCCTCCCCCAATGAAGGGTGCTGACTAAGTCAGAGGTGTGACAACTAATCCGAATCTGATTTGCTAAAACATATCTGTTTCCTATGACTTCTTGAAATCCTGAAGGAGGATTAGGACTGCCTGGGTCCTTGAATGGCTTCCTTCCACCCTACAGACCAAAGACATCATCCTACATAAGAGCTTCCCATGCCACAGGTTCAAGGCAGCTACAGAAGTTGCCTAGCATCTATGGACTTTAGAGTCCAGAAGAGGCAAGTTCCTGATGTAGATCTCTTCTTCCTGGCTGGGTGACTGCGGGCAAGTCATTGTCTCACCCCCGCTACTACTTCTTAGAATCCTTGAACTATGTATAGCTCGTCAGGTCTGAGTTCTATAGCACATAGTAGACAGCCTGTGTCAGTTTCATTTCCGTCCCAGGCTCTCAACAAAGCTATTTGCACTTTGTGCCCGAGAGTGTGCTTGTGTCTTCGTTTTTCCAATACCGTAGTCTCTTCAGCTCTTATAAACTAGAACAAGGAAAGAGTGTGTAGAGGTGCCAGAAGTAGATCCTGAGGCATGCACGGGGGTTTTCCAAATAGGTAAGTGGGAAAGGAAGTTTCAGGACTGGCGCTTACTCCTGGAGAAGCATGTCTGAGAAAAGGAGCCGGAAAGATACAGGATCCAGGGCAGGGGTTGCAGCTGGACACCTGAACACATAAGGTCAGGCTTGTGAAAAGCCCTGAATGCCACAAGGAACATCTGCTCTAAGTGTACCATGAAAGGATTTCTGACAGGAGCAATAAGGTTATATGGGACTCTCTGGAAGATCACGTGCTCACAGTGGGGGGGGGGGCAGCTGGAAAGGTGGAGTGCTGGAAAGAGATCTCATGGGGATGAGAGACTTTCTCCTTAAGAGATTCTAAATAAAAAATTAAAAAAATGCCTGACTGAAACTGGAGTCTAGGACTTGAAGCTGCTGCAAAGGTGATGGTGAACTTGGGTTGGGACTTGTGGGGAGAGGGAAGGTCCTAGGACAGGAGGCAAAGGTAGGTGATTGACAGCTGGAGACACTGGCCCAACCATCCACAGACTGCCTCTACTCCCAGCACCTGCCTCAGTGAGACCTCAGAGGTGACTCAACCCATTCCTGAACCAAAGAGGGTCAGTGACTCGTCCTACTCACCTCAGCCTTCTGCAAAGCCAGAGTCTCCTAATAATAACCTGCTCTGAGACTGCAAGAAAAGTCTCTCCCTGTGCAGGCTCCTGGCCAACCTGCCCTTATCTCAGTCTGCTTCCCGGCTTAAAGGAAGTATAACAGCTCTCCTTTGAAAGCGGCCTCTCCCACCGCAGCAATAAGCAGGCTCAATTTTCAACCATTGTTTACACAGCCCAGGGATTGCATTTGACTCAGTCCAGGTGGTTTGTATGCTGTCCACACCTGGCAGCCTGCCTCCAAGTGCTTTGATGGTGGGATATCTTATCTGTAATCACTTTTCTGGGTTATGGAGCAAATTTCCTCTGCAAAACATCAGACCGGGAGGCTTTGCAACCCAACCTCCTCACAGGCATCCTGCCGTGCTTCCACAAACCTCAGAGACCATTTCCTAGAAAGCATCCTAGTCTAACAGAGCCTTGGGTCCAAGCCAACACCCACCATTCCAGAGCAAACTTGAATTTAAGTTTTATTTCCAAACACTCCAAGGTGATTATTAGTGCCAAGCAAAATAATAAGAGATTATTCCAATAGACAATTATCAACAGCTTGTTCTGCTCCAGCTGTGAAAGATTGTTACAGACTCATCTTTATGCAACTCACCTCTTGATGAGAGATTGGGAGATAACGTTTGTGTTTACCTGGAAATGATACCTGTCATAGCATAAGCACTGAATGTTTGAGGCACTTGCTGGCATGGGTGATGTCTGAGATTTTTTTGGTTCAAGACTCAAGGGTAGGCATTTAAAAAACATTTTAAACTATATGGTTAAAACCCAATGCTAGTTAAGTTGTGGTAAAAGTTTGTACAGTGTTATGAAAAAAAAGATAGGAAAATACATTTTAAAAGAAATAGGCACATAATATCCCCCTGCCAATAATAAATCTGTCCTTGGTTATAAGTCAAAAGCAATAAGGACGCTTAAGGGTATTCAGTGTATCATTTTCCAGTGTAAATGGTCCAGGTAATTGAAGTACCTCAACCCAAGAATACAGTATGTAGTTATTTAAAGTAATTACAGAAACTAGTCGTTTGAGCTGTGCTAAGTATCTAATTTCTAGTAAAAAGAAAGAACCCGAAATGTCATATTCAATAATGACATGTGGTCCAGGCAGTCAACGCCATTGCTTTTAGTGACTTGTGCTTCTGTGTGTCAAGAGTCTCTGAAAGGGCTTTCTCTGCATGTTCCCATTTACCTCTCAGAACAGTATCATGAGGTTGCTATTTCAGTCTTCAGTTTGAGGTGAAGAAAACTGAGTGTCCAAGAGAGTAAGTACCCTTGGATCAACATTTCTCAACCTGTGGGTCATGACCCCTTTGAGAGGTGAACCACCCTTTTCCAGGGATCATCTAAGACCGTCGGAAAACACAGATATATACATTAAGATTCATAGCAGTAGCAAAATTACAGTTATGAAGTAGCAACAAAACCAATTTTACGGTTGAGGATCATCACAATATAAAGAACTATACTAAAGGGTCACAGCGTCAGGAAGGCTGAGAGCCACTGTCTTAGGTCATCTTCACATCATATATAAATCAAGGAACCCATGCCTCTGAACTCCAATTTCAGGATTCTTCCTTGCCTCTATGAACTCTCCAGCAAAGGTAGCTGGGAAGGACAGCTCACACTGTGGGTAGACGGTGAGAAGTCTTTTCCTTCTCTCTGTTCCTTAGGTATGCTATGACTCTTCCTAAGAAAACACAGAATTGGTTTTGCTCTGAACTACCTGAGACAACTGGTGAGGATGGACAGAGTATTCTTGTCCCAACCAGAATCAGAGCATCTAATGGGAGCTTACCACAACACTACAGTGGGGATTAGGAGACAAGGTGATCACCTGTGATGCCCCATTGACCACAAATATGCACATCTAAGTATGTGCACCTCATCCACAATGGATGCTTAGGTAATCTTCTCCTTTGGGCTATTATAAACCCATGGGAACACATGCATGTAATGCCAGCACTTCTGAGATGGAAGAGGATGAGGTGTTCAAGGCCAGCCTGTACTACGTAGTGAGTTCTAGCCCATGATTCATGAAACCTATTGAAATATTTATTAATAAATCCCAGTGGCGGGTTCACTACCCACCTCAATGCTTTATGTTCCCAAATAAAAGACAGCCTTTGTATTTTAATATGCCTTAAGCAGCTCAATAGTTTGGCTACTGCCTAACCTACACGAGGTTAATTCCGAGTTATTACTTACAAATTCTATGTTCTGTCTTGGCTGCTCTGGACCCAGAGGGCTGCCCAACTGGGCCATGCTCTGGGATGCACTCTTCCGGCTCCTTCACATGGGGACCGTGCCTCTCTTCTCCGGCATAGCATCACTCCTTTCCTCCATACTCTCCTCACCTGGCAGATCTGCTACTCCTTCTCCTCCCTGTCCCAATCCCAGAAATCCTGAAAATCCTGCCCTCCCCCCGCTCTGCCCAGCTATTGGCTGTTGGCATCTTTATTTACCAATCAGAACCAAGTGGGGGCAGGTTCCCAGAAGCTATGTGCAGACACTCTCATACAAACAGGTTTTTTTTTTTTTTGGGGGGGGGGGGGGAACGACATAATTAGCATTCATGGTACAAGGAGTTATAAAAGCTGTCTCAAGGGAAAAAATAGCAATTTTCTGATTTCAATCATTTTTGGTAAATATCCAAAAGTCAGATGGCTAGATCAATAGTAGTTCTCATTTTAATATTTTAAGTATACTTCATCGTATTCTGTACTAGCTGTGCCATTTTACAATCTCATCAGTACTACACTGGGGGAGGGGGGCTACAAATTCTGTGTACAGACAGTGGGATGCCTGTAGCCTTTAGAAAAGGCAAAGCCTATCACTTGTAACAACATGGACCACCTGAAGGATGCTGCCCTAGGTGAAGTAAGCCCAGAGCAGAAGGATAAAGCTATGCACTGCCATTAATACAATGAGTCCAAAGTGAGCAAACTCCTAGAAATGGGGCAGAGTGGTACAGAGAGCTGAAGGCAGGGGAGACAAGGGGCTGTTTCTCAGTGGGAATAAAGATTCGGTTAAGCGGCATGAGAACGTTCAAGAGAACTTCTGTGCAGCCTCATGCCTGGAGTTAATAGTACTCTTTTGTGCACTTAAAATTACTGAAAGAGGGCAATCAAAACGTCTCAGTGTGTAAGCTTGATGCCAACCTTGATGACCCAAGTTCAACCCCTGAACCCACATTGTGAAGAGAAAACAGACTCTGGTGACTTGTCCTGTGCTTTAAGAGACACACACTTAGATAACTGCGCCTGAAGAATTACATCTCATGTTAACTCTTACACACACACACACACACACACACACAACAAAAAAGCAAAAATGAAACAGTATAGCTCACCCCTGGGTTCCTTCTTTGTTGACGTTGGTCCAGTTACTCAACTTCTCTGTCTCCATCTCTTCATTTGCAGAATAAGAACAATATTGCTTGCCTCATCAAACTATTATGAAGCCTAATGTTTTTCCCAAGATTAAAAAGCATAGAACAAACAGTTCCTGGATACATTTTGCCTTAATTTTACACTCACTTGTGATTTCTATCCTCAGGTTAACCCTGAAAAGAAAGAATCATTATTCCCATTTCACAAGCAAGGAAACCGAGGCAGTAAGGGATTAAGTTTCTTCACAGGCCTAAGAAAATGGTGCTGGCATTGCTCTGCCAATACAAGATGAAGGAGAAGATGAAGATGCTACCATGTCACTGGAAGACATACTATGAGAAATGGCTCTTTATTGGGGCATTAACAGATAGAAAGCAAATTGTCCTTTCCAGAGTATGAATGGTAGGGTCCGAGACACATTGTTGAAAAGATACATGCATGTCCTAAATAAAAAAAAATCAGTGTCTCCAAGGCCCAGTCTTTCTAGGGCCTTAAATAAGGAGTCATTAGCCTTGGTGAGTCATTGAAGGCTACAGACAAGAGGGACAATTATCTACTCACTTGACTGAAAGTGAGGGTGTCAAGAACCCACCACTACATGCACATTCGTGCTTTATACCCCAGATAACGCCACTGCCCCTTCCTCTGAAATGTTCCCAGAGAAGCCCAGGAAGAAATAAATGAGGCAACTGTCCCGCAGTCAAGGATTCTCCCACCCACCTAGAGATGCCCATATTGGAGGTACATTGGAATCCCCTGGGGCTCTGCACAAACACTCAGCTTCAGCAGGTATGGGGCAGGACCCAAGCATCTGCATTTCCAACAGGCTTCCAGGAGATACTGACTCCACTAGTTCATGTTAAGGAGCAAAGGATTGTGGTCTTTGCTTCCTTACTAATCCCAGAAAGCATAATGACTGGCCCATCAAGCGTGCTTAAGCATTTGTTGAAGCATAAAATTTTTATCATACCTACCTCTGCTGTCACTGAATTTAAGTAGATACTTTTCTGCCACACACCAAAGATCATTTCTTCTTCTTCCTTGGTATAATCTAAGTAGGAGAATGCAACATCCATTTTCACTCTATTACACAGACTTTCTGAATGGCTTTAAACTCCATGTTGTTTTTGTTTGTTTGTTTATTGGTTTTCTTCTTTGTATTACACGAACATTTCATGTTTGAAAAAAACTAGACTGCATAAAACAAAGACAAGCAAGAGAGAATAAAAACAAACTATAATCTGATATACATCTCTTTAGAGTCTGTGTGTGTTACCCAGTGGGAACATACATCGAATGCTGTTGGTATAATTATGAAGACTATGTCTGAAATATCATTAAAATGGCTGCATGACATTCTGTTCTTTAACAGTTTTAGGAATGGGTGTGATGGTGCACAGCTGTAATCCAAGCACTCAAGTATGGGAGGGAGATAGATAGATCTCTGTGAGTTTAAGGACAGCCTGGTCTACATAGCAAGTTCCAGGCCATTCAGGGATACACAATGATAACTCGCCTGTTTCGAAAAGATTTTAAATATGGAACACATAGTAACCTATAGAAAACAAAACAAATAAGTGTGAATGTGGGGAAAGGAATTGTAGGGAAGGAGGGGTGACTGGGTTAGGAAGAGATAAAAGTGGGAGGGGGTAAGCACCATCAGGAAGTAATACATACATGGATGAGATTATCAGATAAACAAACGTAACAAAAGAAAACCTATACAATGTATTTTTAAATATTAAAAAGATACAGTAACAAAAGGGAAAAAACAAGATATGTATTGAAGAAGTTATGGATAAACTATTGCAATGCCTGTGATTTGCTTTAAAATAATCTATTGAGTGGGAATGCACATATAGATGAAGACGAAAGGCAGAACAAGCCATATGTCATTGAATGATGCGGGGACAATATGTGGAGGTGTGTGACATGAGTCTCTTCCTTGTGCACGCGTTGGTAAATTTCCACTCTATGCATTTAAAAATAAGAGCGAAGTCCCAAAAGGATGCCAGAAGAGGATCCAGAAACAGGGATGAAAGAAGAAATGTTTAAAGTTAGCTTTTATTCACCCAAAGAAAGAACAGTGCTTCGTTTAGGGCCCTTCAGCCTCCGCTTCAAACAAATTCCAGTCCCTTGAGCTACTAAACTGAAATGGAATCATCTGCCTTTATCATTTCCGGTCCTGTCAGAATGGATTTGCATTTTAACTGTATGCTCAATGTCATATCTAAATTAGAACTAATTGAAACATTCGAGAATGTGGCTATGCACTCTAGCCTTGTGGAGGCTGGCACGGGTTGACCCATTCAGAGCCCTGCAGAGGGTGCGGGGTTCTGTGAAGCAGAGGGCACAGCTCCACCCTGTCTGTACTCTATGTGAACCCTGGGCAGGTCATTTCATCCCTCTGCCCACCCACCCCCCCCCAACCCCTAGCTCTCTAATCTCCAAGAGAGATAGATTTGAACTAAATGAACTCTACAAGTTCTCCCTGCTCAAAAATAACTAGACTCGACTTCGGAAACCCTTTTACATCACTCTGCTCTGCAATATGCAAATCAGCCTAAGTTAGTAATTGGACAGAGCTGATGGGAACAATTTAGTAAACTTTGATAACGTTGCACAAAGTAATTGTTCAATTATTTCCAGCAGTTCAGTTTGGAAAGTACAGCAGGAGGTGTGTGTGTGGGGGGAGGGGTGCATAGAAATTACCTTCACATATTAATCTTCTCACCCAGCAGAAACAAAAGGTGAGTGAAAGATGTGCATGGGAACCTTTTGTTTTAATTCTGATTAACTGTACTTTCATCTGAACATTTTTACACCATGCTTTGGTCCTCCTCCTATGGATGTTGACTGAGTTCTCTTATCGGGATTTTAATTAACAGCAGGTAGAGAAGGGGAAGCCAGGATGACATGCTATTACTTCTGTTTGATTTAAAGTCAACGCTGGGGACTTTTCTTCGATGAGCTGTAGAAATTGTCTTATCTCGTGCATTCCAAGGATGGCTGTTTCATGTAAATGTCATTTCTGCTGTCCAAAATGTTACAACATGAGCCAGCACAATACAGCTACTGTCTTGTTCTAAGAGACATGAGGGAGCCAGCAAGCTTTTGATCAAAGGCACAATTCGAACATCAAAGTACTACCTCTTCTGTTAAACTTGAATCAAGAGTGGGTGAAGGAATAGAAGCCCTGGCTTTAGCAATAGTCCGACCTTCCGTCCTGGAAAGTGGTTGAATTTTCAAGGTGTAATCCGTTATAGGGAACTAGTAGAAAAGGGCCGTGTGGTTGACTGGTGATGCAGGCTCCTGTGTTGCATCCTGTAGTCAGTGTGTTTATATTTGGTCTGCAGATATCACCTGCTCCTGGGCAGACTTCTCTATGATTAAAAAAATGACTAGTATACACACACACAGAGACACACACACAAACAAGTGTGCACATGCACATGCAATCATTACACTTGTTGTGTTTTATAAAAAAAAGTCAGGGTATGTTTGATAGTGTGTAAAGTGTGGTATGGTGAGGTGAAAGGGGTGCCTCTGCAGGCCCATGCTGAGGCATCTCTTCCCCGTGGGGTATCAGCCATATAACAGATATAGGTATATAACATATAGCCATATAACAGGTATAGAATAGAGTTTATTTATGGTGTGGGAAGGGGAGTTGAGCAGAGAGTAGAGACAGAGAATGAGGGAGAGACAGAGAGAGAGGAAGAAGAAGGAGGAAGAAGAAAGAGGAAGGAGGAGGAGGAAGGAGGAGAAGAAGCAGAAGAAGAAAGAGGAGAAGGAGGAGGAGGAGATGAGGCCTGGAGGCATGCCAGGAATGTGTGAAGAAATAGGAGAAAGGAAAGGAAGAGAGGGAGAAAGGAGTCAAGGGGAGAAGAGAGTCAGAGAGAGAGAGAGAGAGAGAGAGAGAGAGAGAGCAGAGAGAGTAAAAAAGAGGAGAAGCCAAACAGCTCCTTTTATAGCAACCAGGCCTAGCTGGCTGTTGCCAGGTTACTGTTGGGTGGAGCCTAGAAGGAATGCTAACAACAGTTATGCACTACAGTATGTTTATACAGTAGAATATTTGGCTAATTAAAAACACCAAACTCTTGGCCTGGGAAGGTAGCTCAGTAGTGCAGTGTGCACAAGGCCCTGAGTTTGAGTCTCAGCCCTGCAAAAGTAAACAGTGAAGTAGATAAAAAAAATTCTGTTGAAGCAAAGAAGCCAGATGCTAAGGTAGTCTGGTAACATCATTTCATATCTTTAACATCCTAAATCCTAAGACAAGAGCAACCTGGGCAGCTGAGGATGTCAACAAGGATGGAGTGCTGAAGAACATGGCTTTAACTTGATGGGAGTGGAGCTTGCACAAGTGTGCACATGTTAAAAAGTCACACAGTCCCTATAAAGTTATGCCTCACTCAAAAAGACGGCATCAAAAGCATCTTAATTGCCAAATATGTAAAATCCTTGCAAAAATGAAAAGTAGACAGATCATGGAACTCACTGTCATGGTGGGCACACAGAGGAAGTGACCAGAAGTTGGGGGCCATCAGCATTGTTTATGTGTCATTGTTACCATCACCATTTTAATGGAGTTACATGTGATCCAGAGTCTGAGGTCCAAAGTTCATCACATAAAGACAAAACAAGAAACAAAAATTCTGTAAGAATTGCCCCTTCCAATGATCCACAAACAACTGCGTACAGTGCTATCCAGTAAATGATACCTGGTCGTGTTAGTCATGGGCAGTATGTAATAAAGAGGACTAGAAGAAGTATATTCAGAGGCTAGAGAAGTGCCTCAGCAGTTAATATGTCTTAGCCCTGTTGCAGAAGGCCTGGCTTCAGTTCCCAGAAAACACAAGCCAGCTCACAGCTACATGTAATTTTCATTCCAGTGGACCCAAGATCCTTTCATGACCTCTTGGGGCTCTTGTACATGCATGGTATACATATATACATACATGCATGCATACATACATACATACATACATACACACAGGAATAAATACATAAACTAAAGTAAATAAGTTTTAAAGAAGTCTACCTCATAAGACCAAGACAATGGCTCAGTCAGTAAAGGTACTTGCTGCCAACCCTGACTATAGGAGCTCAATTCCAGTGACCTACACGATGGGCAAAGAGAACCAACTCCTGTGAGTTGTCTGCTGACCTACACACACACACACACACACACACACACACACAGTCACATGCATACATGCACACACATGCACATATGCCCACTCACAAACATATAATAAATAAAATAAACAGACAAATGGGATTTTTAAAAAATCGAGAATAAAAGAACACCTTACGGATGCTGGAACCTCATCCAGGGGCTCAGTTTATAAGAGACTCATGGGTACCAAGACCCAGCATCGCCACCATCTCTCTCATGCCTGGAAATGGAAATGTTCTCACTAAGAACACTGAAGGTAACCCAGGTCTCTCTCTCTCTCTCTCTCTCTCTCTCTCTCTCTCTCTCTCTCTCTCTCTCTCCTCTCCTCTCCTCTCTCTCTTTCTCTCTCTCTTTCCCTCTCCCCCATCTCTTTTTTTGTTACTGACTTCCGTGCCTTTCAATTGTGCACAAGCTGCACCCTCACTGTCTTGCATTACCAGGACTCCATGACTCCACGATTAGCACTAAAGTATCAGTAAGTCTATGCTGGCCTAGTGCTTTGGCCAGTCCCCAAACATCCTATCTAAGCTATAGGCTATTTTACTTGAAAGAATAGACACCCGCAAACATTTGATAAATCCAATACATTTCATACTTTGGGCTGCCTTGTTCGGTGAACACTTTTGGAAGACTTAGAGAATCCTATTTTACAACAGATACTCAGGCAAGAAGGACTATAGTGACAATTGTACCTTAGAGTCTAGCAGTCACCGTGGACAGCTGCCAGCACCCATGTCCCTCAGGGCTCCTATACATGGCAGAGTCCATAGCAAATCATGGGGGAGGTGCGTTATTACCAAAAACGACTGACCAGCTGGGGCTACCCCTGTGAATAGGAGCCGAGTAAGGGCAGAGGCTGCTGTGGAGATGCTCCCACCCTGTAACACTGGAGACTCTCCAATGCTTCTCACACTACATTCTACGTCCTATTAAGCCAGTTGCAGAGCCACTGGGGAAGTCTAGGCAGGTGTTAAATTATCTTTTGTCACTGAGCAGGTGTCTGAGACGTACTGCAAAAGAGCATGTCACACGCCTCCCCAAAGCAGGAAGCTCTGCCAGGGATTTACTGTGAGCACAGGGATCGGGAGACTATATCACTTTTGACTTAGAAATGACTGGGATCAAGGACCTGGCTTTCTAAGCATGACAGGATGATAAAAATATTCTCTGACAACACATCCATGTAGGATACAAGAGGCTGGAGCGAGTTCTGAGGCCAGAAGAATGAATGTCATCCACACCTGCATCTAAAAGCTGTTTCTCATACAATAGTGTGCCTGGGCTGGCTTTAAAGGTTAGGGGGAGGTGGTTTTTCTAAAGCAATAATGATTTAAAAAGTTATCTGGAATCAATCACATCTGTTCTCTGGGTGTTTAAGTGCTGAGTGAAAGAAAGACACAGACAAAAAGAATGTAAAGTTTGAGGCCATTGGGTTATTTCCCTCAAACCTACGCTAGGTGTCTGTCATGGACCAGTTCCTGTGTTTACCCCAGAGAAGCAGAAAGAAGCTGATGGACCTCCTGGCTTCCGGGAGCCACATTCTAATAGAGCTGGACAATTAAACAAAACCGTAAAGCTGAGTGGCAAGGGCAATCACTGAGCAAGGAGAGCCAGAGGAAGCAAAGACAATTGACTCATAATCTATGCCTGGCAACATTGATGTAGAAGAAAAGGCAGGCATGACCTGGCAGCTATTCTACCTGGCACACTGCTTCTACATAAGAGGCATTGTGCGCCATGCCTCAGAAGTCAGAACACTGAATTCTGAAGTACTGTGACTAATCTGTAGCTGCCCTGTGGGTGAGTGTACTCTTCAAGTTTTCTTTAATGTGCTTCTTCGGCATAGAGACCCTGATTGTCTGAGTGCTCGTTATCTAATCTGAGGTAATGTGCTAACCAATTGCAGTCAATAGGCTTCTACTATGTGAGTGGTGGCTCACAAGCAATAAAGCAGATGCTTGTCCCTGAAACCCTCTCTGGAGTGGTCTTATCTTCCTGCCCTTTACCGGGCACACGGCAGTGCTGTCTTGTCTGGATACACCTCTGGTGAAGAGGGCACATTGAGCTCTGCTGGGTAGGGTAAGAAGGACTCATCCAGGAAGACAATGTCTGAGAAAATAAAACATTCTGGGTACAGGTGGCTACATAGTGGATGGCAGGCAACTCAACCCCATAAAATAGAGTGGGGAGAAAGACCAGGTATGTGTCCAGTCAGCATCATGAAACATCTAGTATCAGAGCCTCAACTATGCCCACTGGCTAAGAAGGAATAAAGAAGTGTTACCTGCTAGGGTGAGAGGGTTTACACAGTAGTTTAGACCAGTGGGAGCAACATCTGGGTGGTATTCCGAGAATAAGTGTTGACTTTAGTCCCTTGTGGAATGCTGGTGTCCTTCAGGCACATCTACAGCTGGTTCCTAGACACCTCAAGAGGTGTTCAACCATCTCCTTGAATCTGATTGTGCTTATACTGCTACTACAAAATAACAGGGGCTGGCTTCTTGCCTTACAAATAACACATTTTTCATAATTGCAAAAACTGAGAAGCCTCAAGATAGAGTTCCAGGAAATCCACTATTGGGAGAATCATCACTTATAATCTCATATGACGTAATCTGAGATGACAGGAAAACAACGGTTACATCATGCTTTTTTTCTAAGGATATCAAACCTGTGTATGAAGGTTCTACCTTTGACATAGCTTTCAAAAGCTCCTCCATCCTCCTACCATGGCCTTGAGGGTCAGAATTTAATCCTGTCAATGTGGGAAACATAAACATTCAGACAATTAGGTCTTGAATTCTAGAATTCCATTAGGGTTCTCTCTCTCTCTCTCTCTCTCTCTCTCTCTCTCTCTCTCTCTCTCTCTCCTTTTCTCCCTTCTGTCCCTATCTCATTCTCCCTCTGAAGTTACCTATAAGTCACAGTAGAAAAGAAATAAACTGCCTCTCAGTTTTAAGTTCCATGAGCCTGAATTAATGGCAGTAAATGTCACCACACTAAGCATTTCAATACCCAGGAGCAGAGGAGATTCTGGTTCTTTTCAGGGTCCAGCATGCCTGAGATAGATCAGGTGTACATCTGAAAATGACCTACTTGGTTCTTCAAAGATTGTCCCACTAATTGCTGCATACTTATTGTGTGATGGGTTCTGGAGAGAAGGAAGTAATCTCTGCACTGTATAAACCAGCTCATAGTATATAAATTATATACTATATATAATATATAGTATATAAAGCTTTATATATAATATATAAAGCTTTATATATAGTATATAAAGCTCATGGGGGCTTTTAGTATGTGCCTTCACTATGTAAGTCCAAATCCCATAACATTTTACAACATACCATAGTCTTCATCGAGAAGGACTTGTTTTAGTGTTTTCCAATGTATGCTTTGTGCATGTATTTACTCAGTAAATACATATTGACACTCTCCTTCATGTACGTTTTTAGTAAATACTTCACTTAAGATACATCAGCCTTACTGATACACATATACACACACACACAAACTCTAAGATTTCCACTGTTTTTAAAGTACTGTGGTAATCAGTGTTCCACAGAGAAACAGAACCAACATAATACCCAGCAACACATATACAAACAAATGTGTGAATATGAGAAGACATTCATTATGTTATATATTTGAAGATGTTCTTATGTGCTATATTATCATACATACACTAGGAAAAGATTTGCCATAAGGAATTGGCTCAAATGATTACGGAAACCAAGAAGGCTAAGATTTGCAGCTGGCAATCTGGAAAGCCAACTGGTTAATTTCAAATCCAAGTCCAAAACTATGAGAAAAATGATATCCCAGCTGTAAGACATGAAGGCATGAATTCTTGCATGTCTTTTTCTCTGGCTATTAGTTCTCTTCAGACATTCAGTAAATTGGATAAAGTCCACTCACTAGAGCAGGCAAACTGCTTTCTGTCTACTAGTTGAAATCTTAATACAAAGTAATACCCTCACAAATGCACCCAGAATAATGTTTGATCAAATATATGGGTACCTTGTAACAAAATAAATGAACCCATAAAATTAACTATCATAAATCAGACTTGAAATTAGATAAAGTTGGCCATGTAGCCATTAAGTATGGACCCTACCTATGTCTTCAGATTGAATCAAAGATAGACTTGAGAAGCCTACTCAGTGTCCTTTCTGGACCCTCATATAGGTCCCACGAGTGAGCTCATGGTGTCTACACACACTGCTCCAATCTATCTATTCCCCAAAACATCTTTCTCTTCTGTTCTCCTCAGATGTTCTGTCATCTCCAGGCCTCCCTACTACGCCCTCCCAATCTGTCTCTTGATTTGACTCTATAGTAGGTCTCATCCTGTGTGTTAAAGACCTGATAGCTATTTCCATCAAGAACAAAGAGAACTCAGACCATTCATGGACAGCCTGGCCAACAATCCCATTTTAGGGAAGCAAGTAAGCCTCGGGCCTATGATGGAAAGAGGAAAGGCCATGCATCTACAAGGAGTCACTCCTAAGATACTTCATTATATACAACTTTGCCATAGGAATACCGAGATAAACTTTGCTTTTCCCATCTGGCCATTTAAATATAATCTAGACTATCAGAAGCAGCCTTTCTGAAAAGTCTGCAGTGAGAAACCCTGCCCCAAGAGGAACTGAAGCTTTCTTAAAATAAGAACCAACCTTCAGGACCAAATTGAGGGTGAGAGTTAATAGATAAGAAAGGACAAGGAGTTGGGTCAATGCAAGGAAAACAAAGTAATGGGGGAACAAAAAGAGTGCTTATTCCTTCCAGAGGAAGCAGCAACAAATGTCTTTGTGGAAACAGTGGTTGGCCTCCATGAATCACCAAATTAGCTTTTTTAGTCTTCCATGTCCTAGCTCCAAAATGCTGAGACATGTATTGTCTGCCCCAACTTCTTTCTGAATAACAGTCTCAAGTATTTTCTCATAACAATAAAACTAAATCAAGACACAAATGGTATTACAAGGTAGAGTGTATTACAACAAACGCCTGGAAATGTAGAGGGTTGGGGGGAGGCATTAGAACTAGGCAGACTCTGTAAGCGTCTGTAAGGACAGGCTAGAAAAGGCTGACGTTGCCAAATATAGTGTTTGGATTGGTTCTGATGAGGATTCAGAAAAAGAACAAAGTTGGAAACAGAGCCCAAATTTCCTTAGGGTTATTTAAGTGGCCATGATCAAAACGTTGGCAGAAGTTTGGAGAGTGAAAGGGATTCTGATGAAGTCTTAAATGGTAATGAGGAATACCTCTGTGGAGCTGGAGGAAAGGCTAACTTTGTTGCAATCTGGCAAAGGACATGGCTCGCTGTACATGTGTTCTAGGGTTTGGGGGGCTTAAGAATGATGATCTAGGCCCTTTGCTTGGAGAAAACCTAAGAAAGTTTCTGAGGGTATTATGTGGCTTTTCTTGATAGTTTGCAGTAAAAAGTGCCAGAAGAGAAAAATGAATTAAAGATGTAATTTAAACTTTTAAAGAAATCAGAATTTAAAGACTTGGAAAATTCTCAGACTGGCCAGGGTATAGGCTTATTTAAAGAAAGAAAGAAAGAAAGAAAGAAAGAAAGAAAGAAAGAAAGAAAGAAAGAAAGAAAGGACAGAATAGACAGACAGACAGACAGACAGACAGACAGACAGACAGAATAGACAGATAGACAGCCATCTACTTACCCAAGAAAGGGTACCAACCACCAAAGGAAGCAAGAAACAACTGCAGCCAAGGACAGTCTGATGAATCTATGAGAATTTCAATTGCCAACTACATTAGATTGAGAAGCACCTTCTGGGTGTGTCTATAGAGGTGTTTCCAGGGATAATTAACATTAGAAACAGAGGGGGAAGACTCACTGTAAATGTGGACAGCATCATCCCAAAGGCTGAGGACCAGGTTAATTAAATGGACGGTGGAGAAAGACCACACTTGGGGTGCTCCCTGACTATTGAGATGAGCATATTAATCCTCCATACCCTTCTTCCTGGATGTCCTGTCCCATCACAGCCCAGGATGATGAAGCTGGCCAAGCAGGAACTTAAATCTCCAAAACTGTAGACATAATGAATTCTTCCTGCAGTTAAGTCATTTCTCTCAAGTATTTGCCACATTGACAAAAAGCCTACACTGGGCCTACACTGTTAGCTTTGAGTGTCACAGAATTGATAACAGTGGTTTAACAAAATATAAGAGACACTGTAACAGAGATTCTTCTTCACCCTTCTCTGGGGAAGCATTGGATATGTGAGTCTCAAAGCCCTGGAGATAGAGAAAGAGTTGAAGACAAAGATAAAAAATAGACAGAGGTAGGCAAAGCCTGCAGCATCCAAGACCTGTTTTCCACTTCTGGGTTCCATAGACTTGTCCCAGTTTCTGGCTTTCCTGGTCTGATTTCTCATCTTGGCCTTTACATTCAATGTGTTGTCCTAATAGCCTTCTAATGAAGCCCATTGTTTTACTTGGACCATTTCAGGTCCGCTGTCTGATGTATTGTAAAGTCCCCTGGCTAGTGAAGCATGTGACTGGCCTGAGCCTCCACACATTCCACTAGAGTGCTGCAATTATCCACATTTCCCAAAATGGGAATATTTTGTTACCTTTCATTTTATGAGAGATTAATCTCTAAAAACAGGAATATAAATATGAAATCAGGGTTCACTGTATATTGAAGGAACCTCCTTTATTTATAAGACTAAAATCACATAAAATTAACTCTGACCCCAGGAAATCCAGCATACAGTACCAGAATCTTCTTTGTCCTTTTGATCAGCCAGCACTCTTGGCTGCAGTGAACCTGGGCAGGTTGACAAACATCAAATATTCCTTACTTATATTTATTGTCCATTCAAGTCCTGACATTTCCTATTGGACATTTAATCATGGGTTGCTTTGTTTAGCATTTTTCCTGTTCAGGGGAGCGCATGAGAAATTGATTCCCTGATAGCATGGGGTAGAAGATGAAGCACAAATTCACCTACAAGCGTTTGAACTTCTCATCTCCTTTCGCCTATATGGTTTGGACACTTCATTCCCCAAAGTGAAAGGTAAGGACTTTAAGACAGAAAACCAATTGGATTGCTAGAATCCAATCAACAGCCATGTCCCAGGGCAAAGGGCCAGTCTTTTAAAGTAGCCCAACACCCATCGCTCAGCACTTTCTCAACACTATAGCCCACCCGGGTCAGAGACAAGGAGGCTGACTCTTGGTTGCCAACAAGCACGAGGCTGACAGGTGAAAAAGTTTCTCTGGGACTGAGGAAATTAAATTGAACTCAAGTTGGGGGTTATTTGTCTTCCCTGTGACCTGCAGTCGTTTCTAGTGGTGGCTGTACAGGCAGAAAAGCTCACAACTGTCTTCTATGAGTCAATTACCAGGCACGAGCATTCGAGCATTCGAGCATTCGAGCATTCGAGCATTCGGTAACAGTTCAGATGTGTTAGGCTTAAACTGACTCAAACCGCATTGAACAAAGAAGAAAAAGAAGAGGAAACCAGGCACCTTTGGGGACGTTGTTTGAAGCTACTGAAAGGCAGGGTTGAAGCCTGCAGAGTATTTGTAAAGAAGCTGTAAGATCTTTTGTTCATTTGAAAGAAAAGGCAGTGAGATGCAGGAAGGGAGGCCAGAGACAGCTGGAGCATTGAGTGCTAGGGAAGGAGAGGACCCTGTGATGTCTGCAGACACAAGCTTTTCCTGCAAGTGGGTAGACTTAACAATTGCTGTCACCGGTGTCTTGGGCAAATGTTTGGGTAAAAGTTCCACCCCTTACCTCTCCACTAGTAACAGAAAATGTCACTTCCACTCTATGAACCTCTGCCCCCCATACCTGTAAAATGTTAATGAATTCCACACACTTGGTTCTACAAGGATGCAAATAATAACAGACAGGGAGTCCTTTCTCTGCAGCTGAAAACCACACAGACACTTAGTTATGTCTATAATCCATTCCCTTTAAGCCAGTGTCTATGCAACAGAAATTCTGACACAGCCCAGTGGCAAAATTCAGAGGGGAAGGCCAAGACTAGAAAAGATGGAGCCAGGCCAAACAAACAAACAAACAAACTAACTAAATGTTTCTATCAAAGACTTAATTACAAGAGTTCAAAGGAAGATAGCATTATATCATATTCTGAGTTCCACAAATTCACAGGCTTTCCTTTGACAAATGGGGCCAGAGTGATTTCCCTCATTATACTAGAAGATCCTGGTAACTACAGCCAGCTTGAGTCACCCAGCTAGTTGTACCTAAGGATTGCTTTCTGTGTCCTGACTAGTCTCACTGCTTACTTTGGCATATTGCTGAACTGTAGTTGTTTATATGAATCAGGATCACAGCACCCTCGTGTATATTATTATTATTATTATTATTATTATTATTATTATTTCCTGACGGCAGGTTCACTACCCTCCCCCCTAGTGGTCTAGGATCCTGAAAGAAAGACACACACACAGCCTTTATATTGCAATATGCCTTAAACCACACAATAATGGGACCACTGCCTAATTTCCATGCTACCTCCTGCCAATAATCCTGAGTTATTACTTACTAATTCTGTGATCTATCTTGGCTCCCCTAGACCCAGTTGGGCAGCCCTCTGGGCCCCACTCTCCCGGCTCCTTCACATGGCAGCTATGTCTTTCTGTCCTGCATTATTCTTAGGCATGACGTCTCTTCTCTCCTCCACACTCCCCTGGTATGGTAGATTTCCTCCTTCTCCTCTTGGTCCCAAGCCCAGAAATTCTAAAATTCCACCTCTGTCTGTCCTCCACAGCTATTGGCTATTGGCACCTTTATTTACCAGTCAGATCCAACTGGGGGCAAGTTCCCAGAAGCTACATGCAAACACCCTCAGAAAGTTTGGGGGGGGACATAAATAGCACTTCATAATACAAGCAGCTACACCCTCATCTACAATGTTGCATGCTAATTTTGTCTGCATATTACAGCTTTTTAGGTATCACAAAAAGTATTGAGATACACCTGCAGAGATGACAGTTTATTGACCTGAATGTATCCCTGTCATTGAAATAAAAAATAGGCTAGGTGTGGTCATGCATGCCTTTAATCCCAGCACTTGGAAGGCAGAGGCAGGTGAATTTCTATGAATTTGAGGCCAGCCTCACAGACAGAGCTATACCATGAGATCCTGTTTCAGAAAACAAATAAACATAGTGATTCTGTCATACAACCAAGTTTAAGAACCAGTACCCCAGTAAAGCAGGGCAGTGTAGCAGTACCACACCTATAACCTTCACATTCAGGAGATAAAGGCAGGAGGACCAGAAATTCAAGGATAGCCTCAGCTACATGAGATGCTCAAGACCAACCTGAGCCACAGGAAACACTAATAAAAGGAAAAGGAAGAAATAGACTGTAAAGCAGAAGTCAACAAATTTTCTCTGCAAAAGGGCAAATAGTGTATGTTTGAGGCTTTACTAGAAATATGGCATTTGTCACCATTACTTAACACTGAAAGCAGCCATGGATGATACATAAACAAATGGATTCTATTTCTATAAAACCGTATTGACAGAACAAGTGACAGGTCAGGAGCCATGGTTTGTCAACCCCCGACCAGAGTGCTTCGTTAAAGTGTACCTGAGCCCGTTAGAAATTCTAACACTCAGGCTCCAAGAAGATCTCCAGGTGACATGGACACCCTTTGAAGTCTGCAGGTCACAGCTCTCGAGGATGGGCTTTGTGAATGCAGCCAGCATCCTAGCACCCAAGTGCAGCGTTCTCATCACTGTCAGCGCCTCCCATGCTTGTCACTTCCATCAGCCTGGCTGTCTCCACATTTCCATAGCATCCCCACCCTGGTGAGTCAGACAACCTAAGCAGCTGTCTGCATTTGACGATGGTGTGACCAGAGGGTCAATGGAGCCACACACTGCAATCTCTGCTTTTCATGATGGTATAGAAGGAAGGCACTGCTACAGAGAAGTGTCAGGGGATACACCTCTGCTTTCAGAAACTTCCTATGTCTAACTTGTCAAATGTCACATAATTTCCGCCCCCCAACCCCCAACTTCCTATGCAGCTTCAACCCTTTATGTTTGTCATACTCCCAAGGAAAGTCTGATGGGTCGCCTGCCACCAGAAAATGAATGTGACCTTGAAAACTGTGACAGCCATCAGAACTTCATCCCCATGTCCATCCAGAGTTGCCTTCTGTTTTCCACGCCGGGCTCACACTAGATTGTACGCTGCTTTGTGCTTAACTTTAGTACATTTTGGGTTGTCTCCAGATCTTCAGGTGGTGCTTACTTATGTCTGACTTCTTTAACTTTCCCTCCTGCATCTGCATGCCAAGCACAGGACTTTGGGACAATGAATATGTATGTCATGAGACAGACACCAGGCTAGAGCTGAAGTTGGAGGTCAGACAAGGGCCATGGAGGTCTATGAACGGAAGAAAGTGGAAGGCCTTCTGCAAGAAGACACACAGCTTGCAGTGGGGAGGAAGCAAAGCCAGGCAAGTCTGTGCCTCTTCCCCAAACAGCCACTTCAAGGGTACAAGCTAATGTGCTCCACAGAGCAAGTGATTTACCGAGTTACCCGAGACCTCAATTCTTTAAATGTTGTCCATGAACTTGTGTTTCAAACTTTTAGAAATGAGTTATGAGACACCACCCTGAAAATTCAATTACCTCAGCAAGACATTTGGCATAAATCAAAGCTATCTGGAGTTGGAAGAGGCATTAGAGATCATCGGGAGTGGAAGCGACTTGCCCAAGGTCACACTGCAAATGACAGGATCACAATTAGTAATCCAGAACTTGCGCAGTTATTGACAGGTGTGGAGGAGAGGGCGGTCAGCTTGGCTACAGACGACCTTCATCTGGGTCTTCAGACATGAGTGGGTGAAAGGCTCCTCAGAGAAGAGCAGATCTAGTCTCTGAGCCCTCCAGTAGGCCTCCATGTTGGATCAGCACCCAGGCAGTAATTGCCACTGCCCTACTGAGAACTAAATGAGGAAATATCTAAAGACATTAGGCTAGAAAACGCAACAATGTGGTGTGAAGGCAATGGAGTATTAATAATCTTTATGGTTCATTATTAGGAGTTATTATTGTTCATTATGTCTGGGATAATGATCGCTAACTTGCTTCTCATTTTTAACGGACTGTGTTTACTTAATAAAATATATTTAAAAATCCAAACACCATGGAGGACATAAAAGAAAAGTCTCCCAGCCTCCAACATCCCCATGCTCCTTCCCTCAGGCAAACTCTGTTAACACAACAATTATTTACAGACCCATCCAGAAAGTCTCCTTTAGTTGTTCTGCATGCTGCTTTTCCTCCCTCATGTAGCAGTGTGGACAGGGTTACACGCAGTTTAATATTGACCAGCCTTATTCTTCTTAACAAGGAAAGGCTGCCCCATCAATGGACAAACCAGAAATATTTCAGCCTGAACCATATTCGATGGTCACCTGTGGTCACCTTGGGTTTTGTTTTTTTATTTTTCCCATTCCAACTGAGTTACCATAAAGATATGCTGCATGCATTTGAGAGCATATGTTTTTAGACCCAGAATCACTGGCTCAGATACTGTGTGCACTCGAAGTATTGAAAGGTGCTTAAATTTCCATCCAGAGAAGCAGCTACACTGGCAACCTTCCTTCCCCCATGCCCTTCTCCTACTAAATGTACATGGGAGTGTCTCTGTTACCCAAGCTCTCTTTAACCCTGGAAAACAGACATTCTTTCCAATTTCAAAGATCTGAAAGGTGGAAAAAATGAAATCTTACAGTTTTGCTTCATCTCTTTTTTATTATAACTACTAGCAAGAATCTTTCATGTGTTGATTGGCAGTTTACTGTGCTGGATTGTAGTTCAGAAGGATGTGTGTGCAAATGTATGCACAGTGTGCATGTGTGTGTGTGTGAGTATATGTTTGTGTGTGTGATGTATGCGTATGTGATGTGTGTACACATGTGTGTTAGTGTGTGTGCCAGTGTGTGTGTGTCTGTCTGTGTGTGTGCATGTGCATGTATGCACATTGAGGTGTATGTGTGTGTCTGTGTGTGTGTCTGTGTATCTGTGTGTGTATTAAACGGAGTGAGATTCGATATAGGAGTGTTTATTATCTATTTGATTGTAGTTACAGTAGTTAGATTTCTATTGCTTTGGTAGAAGCAAGACTTTATTGGGGATTGTGGTTCCAGAAGGTTAGAGTCCATGATGGTGGAGTGAAGGTATGGTGGCAGAAACAGGAGGCTGAGGACTCATAAGCTTGGACCACAAGCAGAGAAAGAGAGCTTGGAATGGCTCATGGCTTTGAAACCATATACCTGACCCTTAGTGTTCTTCCTCCAGCAAGGCCATACCTCCTATGCTTCCCCAAACAGAGCTACCAACTGGTAACCAAGTATTTAAATGCTAGAGCCAAAAGGGGTCATCCTCATTCAAATGACCACTGTGGCCTTTGCCCATGTTTTTCTGTTCTTGTTACCAGTGATATATACCTGTCTAAAACGCTCTCATAAAATTAGGAAGCCACCTTGGCAAACTGGTAGACTTTATTGTTCTCTAGGCTATTGTTAATTCTACCTCTTTATGAAGTTTTTTGCCACAGGATCTTAATTTCTAAAACAACTTTCCAACACTCCTGTGCTTGCTACAGCTCTGATTGCCTTTAAAAACCAAAGGCAGATCATGTTGCTCTCTCTTGCATAAAACAACTCCTTTGTTTTCCATTATTCACAGATTAAATGTCATTATTTCCCCCATGGCCTGAAAGGCCCTTCTTAGTCTTGAAGCTACCTACTATTCTACTTTCACGGGACTCTCAGCTCTCCTCTCTGCTGATAGTTGCCAAAGTACAGTGTCCCATTTTAAATGTCACCTGTTCAGAGAGACTTCTGTGGTTCCCTATCCAGGGCAGGCAGGCTGTCTCAGCTCCTTCTCTGTCTTCTTATCCCTTTTCCCACAATGTATACGTTCTTGTTTGCTTCCTCCTCCTAAGAAACATAGGTAACCTGCAGATGGTACCCTCAGCTCTTATCTTCACCGTTGCCACCTCCTATTCTGGCCAGTGCCCATCATCCAATGCATCACTTAACACCACACCACATTTGCCACTTTCACTTTCAGATTTAAAGTCATTTGTGAGATTGGTCTTTCTTAATACCCTGTCCCTTCTGGGAAGTATTGATGAGCAGAGCACTAAGGAGTCACTGTGGTGAACAAGGTGGCTGCCCTCCAAGATTCCTGAAACCAAATGTTCTTTTTTTTTATTGTATGTCTATGAATGTTTTGTCTGTGTGTATGCCTGTACACCATATGAGTCCAGTGCCTGCAGAGGCCAGGAGAGGGCAACTGACCCTCTGCAACTGAAATTACGTATGGTTATGCACTACCATGTGGGTACAAGAAACTGAATTTGGTTCCCTCTGCAAAAGCAACAAGTGCTCTCAACCACTAACCCCATGAAATCAAACACTCTGACCTGCGGCTTCATGATACCCTTTAGACCCTACTAGTGCCATTCTCCTCTGGCTAATTGTTTTTTTTTTTTTTTTTAAGATTTATTTATTTATTTATTTATTTATTTATTTAATATATGTGAGCTCACTGTCACTCTTTTCAGACACACCAGAAGAGGGCACCAGATCCCATTACAGATGGTTTTGAGTCACCATGTGGTTGCTGGGAATTGGACTCAGGACCTCTGGAAGAGCAGTCAGTGCTCTTAACCACTGAGCCATCTCTCCAGCTCCCTCTGGCTAATTTTTAACAGTAGTGTCCAAGTTGGGGACATTAATGTTTCTCTGGGTGATTTTCAAGTCCTTTTTGTCAAATTTCAAAAGTGAAATTTTCTTAATGTTTTAATTGATTTCATAGCTTAGTTCATGATCAAATTAACTAAAGGAAAATTGAATCCTTACAATATTGTAACTTGCTAATAATAAAAACCGTATATATTTACTTATTTCCATAGTGGCTTTTTGCCTTTTACATGCCAGCTTAGCAACTATTGGTTTATTAAAAATAACTCATATAATTTTCTTATAAAAAGATTACAGTAGAAATTTGGGAATCATAAAACAAAAAAAGAAAACACAGGAGTAACTAAATATACCATACAATTGTAGCATGCAGACAGAGCCACTATTAATGGTTTGGGTGTGGAGGTCACACACAGGCACAGGTATGAGTCCGTTATCCATTGAGCACAGTCAGCTCTCATTGTTTAAAAGTAAAACTTTCTATTGATCTCACGGTGGTAGGTCTTTAGTCTCAGAAAGTAAATGCAGTCACTACAAGCCCTGATCTGCAAGGAATTCAAGGAGGACCTAGGGAGGGAGCAGACAAATGAAAGGACAAGAGACGCGAAGAAGGAGAGCAAGTTAAAGGTTTTGATCAAGCTCTCAAATTCTAATTTCAGGCAGCAGGTTATAAAGGCATAGCAAAACAGGAAGTTTAGGCAAGGATCATTGCTTAATGCTATCCCACTACGGTATCCTCATGGCCTAAGATCATCCCACTATTGTAACCAGCTTCCAGGAAATACCAGACGTTCTCTAAGTTCCTGGGGCCTGAGACTTCGAAAGTCCTTTCTTAACCTTGTACTTTAACTGACCAGGTTTTCCAGAACAGTGGGTAATTTCCTGGGTTTGGCTCCCATCAACTAGACAGCTCCAACCACCTAAGTGCACCAGACTTTAGAGGAAGGCTCCAGTTTTCTGGCATTTTGGGTTTCCTGGTGACCTTTTTTTCCTCTCATAAGGGATACTGTGGTTGTGTAAGCCATAAATGAATGTGTGTTCTCCCTAATATTCTATCCATATAGTTCCTTTGCCTTGTATTATATGTCCAATCCCTTGGCTAGCTTGTGTGCAAAAACTGCATCTGCCAGGTGCATTCTGAGCTTACCTCATCCGTTCTTTGTCTTTTCATTTCACAGAGTCTATTATATGGGAGGAAATCTAACAAAGAATCAGGATGAGTCTAGCTTACTCTTCCTTCCAAATAGCCAGCTTTGACAATATGTTTGCTAAACTGTGGGCTCTTGTTGCTTTCATTCTGAAGACTATGTAATTCTGTGCCAAGTTCTGCTTTCTACAGAACCATCTATCTCATCCCAGTGATGTGTTCATGGAGCCCACACTAGTGCCTATATATATATATATATATATATATATATATATATATATATATTTTAAGTTTTGTCTACTTTGTGTGTATGAGTGCTTTGCCTACAAGAATAGATGTGCAGCCGTGCCTAGCTAGGGCCCTCAGACACCAGAAGAGGGCACCACATGCATATCCCTGCGGAACTGGAGTTACACAGTTTTGAGCCACCACGTGGGTGCTGGGAACTGATCCCTGGTCCTCTGCAAGAGCAGAAAGCACTTTTAACTGCCAAGTCATCCTCTCCAGCCCTAAAAGTGCCAAAACATTTTCATTATTGGCCTCATGTTGTGTGTCTTTATCCTGATAGTAAAAATTCTTCTGTGGATCTACCCTTTTCAAAACCTTCTAGTTCTGAAGTCAGACTATCAAAAAGTCACAATTAAACTGCATGTGCGTGCGCACACAGATACACACACACACACACACTCACAAATGTATGTTGGCTGGTGTGCCTGTGTTAGGATTAATTTTATGCTAAACACAGTCTGTATGGTCATGGAAGAGCTGGAAGAAGATCTTATGTCCTGCTGATTGCCTTCCTGAATTAAAAGAACTTGGTGAAAATGAGGTCCCCAAATCATGCTGCACTGGGGTTCTGCCAAGCTCCTCTGAGACATCACAGTGTCCTGATGGACCACACTTGCCATGACAGCAAGTCCTTCCACCCGGCCCCAGATAGCACCCAGGGAATACACCAAAGCTGATGTCTGGGAGAGCACACTCAGGATGCTCCAAGGATCTCAAAGGCACAGCATCTTCTTAATGGGAGGGATGTCCTTCCAGTGAGACAGGAGGGGACCCTGGGGAGTGCATCAGTACATGATGTGAAATCCAGAAGGAATCAAAAAAGGGGGGGAGGGAAGGAAGGAAAGGAAGGGCAGGGAAAGGGAGAAGGGGGAAAAGGAGGGGGAAGGTGATGGGAAGGGAGGGGGTAATAGGGAGGGAGAAAGAAGAAACGGAGGGGGAGCAGAGAATCTGAAGTTGCTCAGGGTGGCCTGCCTTTATTGTCTGCCAGCCAGAAAACAGGCTCCAGTCCTACTGATAAGGAGAGGAATTCCATCAGCACCCCAAGTGAACAAAAAAGCAGGTCATCCCTCCCTGACCCTGACCTCCCATAAAGAAGACACAGCCCACCCAAACCCTCAGGCCTCCACCTTGTGACATCCTCAGCAAAGTCAGGTCCAATTGTGTGATTTCTGCCTACAAAATCATTAGCTAACAAAGCGGGCCCTGTTGTAAGCTGCTAGATGTGTGGTCATTTGTTATGCAAATACTCCTCCCTGCCAACCTCCTCCTCCAGTGCTAAGCAGGGCACCCCAGTGAGAGTCCCAAGCTGTCTACGTTTTTTTCTAAAATGTCTTGTCCGAGATCAAAAGGTACCTACCCCCAGTGTTTCAGACAGGAAAGCTAACACTTCCCACCTGGCAGCATGCCAGGTAAGTCATGAGAAAGGGCGTGATCTGCCTGTGTCATAGTGTCCCGGTTGGCAGGGACAGCAGAGCAGCAAGCGTGACCCATTAACACATCAAGGGAAGCCATGGGACAGGATCTCTAAAACCTCACTTTGATTTTTTTTTCAGGCATCTGGGGGTGGAAAGAAGGCATCAGAGACTGTGCTCTGAACCCAAAGCCATCTATTTCCATGCCTTCAAAAGGCAAAATCATCTGAGCCCTCACAAGGGAAAGAAAAGAGGAGATGGGAGAGAACGCTGGGGCTCGTTGGCAAGGCAGCCACAAAGAGGAGGGTGGGGACCAGGGGGCTGGGGCAGCCAGCAGCACTGATCCACTGCCAGAATGTTAAAACGTCTTCCCCACAGACCCAGCAATCACCAGTGTTCCACACCCGACAATTTGAGATTTAGACATATTCAAGTTTCCTAAGCCTCAAATTAGTCCTTGTAAGAGCTTATCTTCTTTCCCCCCAATTGACTTTAATCAAGTGCCTCAGAAGCTGGGAAATATTTTAAGTTAATCAGGCCCTTAATGCCGGTGCCTGGGGAATGCCAGGCAGCCACATGCTCCTCTTGCTTGCTGCACTGTGCCTGTCTGTCCCCAGTTCTCTGCCTGCCCCCACCCCACATACACACTGTTTGTTGAAATGCTGGGCAAACTTGTCTGACAAACCAATGGGAGATGGAGAGGAAGAATGAAGTCATTTACATAACGGTTTGCAGCAAAATCATACAATGGTTTCCCAGACAGTGGTAGGCAAGTGTTCTATCTTGCAAACTACCTTTGTAACAACAACAACAATAGTCGTATTTAAAAAGAAATAAATAAGTGCTTAAGGGTGCAGTGAACAGTTAGCTCTGCCTCATAGAAGTTTGCAGCAAAGTGACCTCATTTCTGAAGGCACCAATTTGGTAGATACTGAAATACCAATGTCTACTCTGTAAGCAATGGTGTTTTGCATATGTAAATAATCTCATTTTCACCATAGTCTTCTATCATCACTGTTCTCATTTTAAGGATGAAAGGATAAGCTAGAAAGGTTGAGAAACAGCAAGCAAGTCCTTCTGACTCATGCTCTTTCACTAAGAAATTCCAAGCAGGGTGTTACACACACACACACAAGTGAGAGAGCTACCATGATATCAAGACATGACTCATGCTCTTCCACTGAGGAATTCCAAGCAGGGTGTTTTACACACACACACACACACACACACACACACACACACTAGTGAGCAAGACACTAGGGCCAAGGGAACTCTAGAGGGAGCAAACCAAGGTCACCGTCAGACCTCTGCCTTACGTTTCCTGCCCCAGAAGCTGACCCTGAAAATGTGTGTGCAGGGCCTTTGTTGAGCAATAGGGTACAGAAACAGGTGAGGGGGAGGAGGATGAGAAACAGGGAGGAAAGAAGCTAAGGGAGGGGCCAGGAGAAACTGTACCCACACCTGTGCGTGGACCCTGTCTCTGGGTGCAAGTTCCCCAGCATGAGAAACCCAGGGGCTGCAGGTTGACCAGAGCCAACGAGAACAGCAACCCTCTTTGCTTCCTGCTCCATTGTGGAGACAAATGACTCCACAAGTTTAACAGATGGAGCTGTAAGATATTCGCATAGACGCCACAAGCAGGATCTGGGGAGATGACAGAAGTCACTACTATGGTCCATTTGAATCCTGATGCTTCTGTCTAGCTGTGAAACCTGAGACGCTTTGCTTAAGTTTTTCTAAGTTACACTATCTTGTGTCTAGGAAGTAAGAATCTCTCCTTGGGGCTGGGGAAATGGCCCAGTAAGCAAAGGTGCTTGCAGCAGAGCCCAACAATCTTGAATTTCATTTCCTACACTTCACAAGAAGACAAATAATTCCCACAGATTAGCCTCTGACATATGTGCGCTGTAGCATGCACCTGCTCACACACATACACACACACACACACAAAGAACAAACGCAATTTAAAATCTTTAATAATGACTCCTATTCTTCCCTCATAGAATGATCAAGAGGACTCAACTGAAAAATTTGTAGGTATTTGGTTTAAAGTTGACACAGTTTCCCAGGATGTGGGTCACCCAAACTGCCCCCCCCCAAAAGACTCCAAGATGGCACACCAAAATACACAAACAGGAGCACACACATACACAGAGCAACCATCATAAGTAATACACAAAGACTTGTGAATGCTCTTTGCACAGGCTCAAGTCCCTTCCTGTTCCCATCAACAGGAAGGCTGTTTTAAGCTAACTTTGAGCTGTGACCAGCCAGGCAGAAGGATGTAGTCCCTCCACCGTCCCCGCAACTTACCCACTTCAGGCCTGGGCAAAGGTTAGCATTAACAATTTAGCACTGCCCCCAACAAGATCAGCTTTTAGAGCTGCAACACCAGAGTCTGGCCCCCAGTAGCTGTGTAGTTGCAACCCAGAGGATGAGACTTGGGAAGTTTGTGGGGAGGGCCCCACCAGAAGTACGCGGAGAGCGCGAAGGTCCAGGGTTGGCACCCGCCAAGCTCGCTAATCGAGCGCCATTGTTTCACTCCTTTAATTAAGTGTCTCTGCTCCACTCCCAGCTCACCTTCCCAAGAAACTAGGCTATATTGAGCAGATACGTAAAAGCTGGCAATTAAATTGTCTTATCAAATTTTCGCAGCTTATTAAGTTGTTCAATTGCACGGGAAATGATTAGTGTCTGTAAATAGAGAGCGAAAGCATCAGCCCAGGAGGCTGCAGATTGGCGCAGAGAGATCTAAAGGCAGAGGTTCCCGGGAAGGGATGGGGGACTCAGACAGGCTGGCTGAACCCGGAGCAGTGCCTGACCAACCCTCAGAGAGCTCAGCTGGTCTTCCTGCATCCAAGTGGTCAGAGAGAGACAGAATGACAACCTCTTTCCTGAGAGAGTCTGGGACTTGAAGCCCAAGGGCAGTGGGTCCAAATTCAAAGCACCACCATTTACCAGGCAGAGGTACTCAGGAAAACCCTGTGTCTGCGTGATTTGACCAGAGCTAGGGCAGGGACCTGCCTACTGGTCCTACCTGAAGCTCGCACCATGTCTTATCCAGGGGATGAAGTCCTTGGGAAAGGGTTCTTATGGAAGCCACAACCAAGTTCATCTTCCTCTTGAGAGTAATAAGCGGTCTGCTGTATAGACAGACCCTGCACAAGACCCTCTCCCATTCGCCCTGTCTGCAATAATAATGAAAAATAGGACAACGATAAAGAATAAAGCTGTGGACACAGAGCCTCGGAATCAAACTCTGACAGTGATGGGCCATGCCCTGCCAAAGGAGAGCATTCCTGTAGTGCTATAGAATTGTCTTTCTCACTACAGATACGGAAGGGGAAAGTTTAGCGTGTCTTGCTTCCTGGAATGTCTCACTTAGATTATCTGTGTGTTGTCACTCTAGCTCCTCTCAAACAAAAGACAACTGTCCCCCAAACACTACAGTATGAATAAACACCTGGGCCATGTGTTGACCTCCGTAAGAACTGGGACTACCACTATTGCTTCGCTTAAGGACAGACCTTCTTCTCTCTGTTGGTTTAAAATGTAAACTGTGTTACTGGCTTTGTCTGGGTTCCTTGCACAGAAAAAAAAAAAAAAATGGCAACAGACCATCTTCACACGCAGACCCAGCCAAACAGTAGTACAGGTTAAAACTGGACTGCTCGGTACAGGGTGCCGGATCCCTGAGTTAGAAGCAAAGCATAAACTTTCAGAATAGATTTATCCTAGATAATGAGTATGATAAAAACTCAAACTTGGCTTCAGGCCATCTCGAGGCAACACCAATACTATCAAACCTAACCATTGATGAATCCACCCATGGACCAACTTTGGGAAGAACTGGACCACTATGCACATTTGAACTCATTTCTCCATCACTTTGGGAATTGTGATCTTCACCATAGATCGGTATAGGGAGCCATCCTCAAGCTCCTGACAGGTAAGCCAGGCAGCCCTCATCACTCCTGTGTGATCTTAGAAGAAACTTCCCAGCTCATAAATTATACCATCATGTGATCCATTCTTCAACGACTGAGCAAGTCTCAGTAGGCTTCACTGATTTGTTCCAGTTACAAGAGCATGTCTAACAGGCCAGACGTAGAGCTCCTGGTTGCAAATGCTGAGTTCATTCTTATGTAGCATGCCAAAATGCTTTGGGGGAAGAGCCACGTAAACTCACAAACCCTGGACTTCCATTACCTCAGAGGTGAAAATTTAGAGATAGACTGGTACACACATGCTAGATAACACAAGACTGAGCGTGCCCCCTCTGCTAGTGGAATTATTGTAGTAGTTTACTGCCTGCCGACATGACGAGCCTCCTCCTCAGCCTTTGAAAGCAAGCCACTGCTGCTTATGTTTGGGTAAAGTCTTATATGCTTTGCTGACACCTCCCTCCCTTGTCACCATCTCCCCCTTTTATAGCCCAAACACACATCTGTGATTGACTCTGGGGACAAAGGGAAAAGAAAAACTGAGCCTTCTTCTAAACATTAACGAGGTGAACATGTTCTACTTTTTGATGGATTGGCCATTCGCATTCTACAATCAGCTATGTTAGAACTATGAATGGATTTGATTGAACATGGGACATAGTTGATTACTGAAATGCCAGGACTCAGTACTGCTTTTGACTGGTCACCAAAAGCATTGTCCTGTTTACTGATGAGGGATACAGAGATGAGCACTGGACCCTGGAGATGGTTGCTCAGCTGAGGAACAGTCAATCAAGACGGAGAGTGACCGTGTTGCACAGAGACAAGCTTGAGACTAATATGAGCTCTGGCATTTACCAAGTAGTCATCTTCCTCTGCTGCCATTTCAACATAACATCTGGCAGGGGAACATCTGGCAGGGGAAGACTCTGGCAAGTGAAGCAGGAGAACTGAATGAACACCAGGTCCTGAAGCATGAAGTGGGGGTGGGGAGGGGCAGAGTGAGGGAGACTGGAGTGGAGGCAGGGAGGTGACCCAAAGCAGGAAAACTCCTTACCTAAAGCCAAGTGATACTCTTCCTCTTGTGATCTGAAAGGAAACCCAACCCAGGTGTTGAGCAGGGCTCTCTCAGGGTTCCTGTCTTGCTTTCTGATGCTATATCAAAATGTCTGAGGCTGGGACAATGATAAAGAATAGAAGTTTGTTTATTCTGGAGAATGGAGACGCCAAGAGCATGCTGATGGTACCTGTTTGGAATCCAGTGAGTGCCTTCCCACTGCATTGTAACATGATGGAATGTGTCAACAGGAGAAACAAAGCAGGCATGAGTCTCTCTTTCCTTTTTTTGTAAAGCCAGGAATCTGCCCTCACAAAAACACCTAATCCTAGTGACTTCCTAAAGATCCAAACTCCAATTGTCACTAGCATAGGGGTTTAATACATGAAATTTGGGGGATGTTGTGTCCCAGCAAGTAGGACTTCTCAGGCTTGCATCTCCGGTCCCTAAATTCACTGTTCATGTGATTCCATGCAAACAGCTTCACTGCCTTCCCAGATCCCAGCTTCTTCCTTTGGATCCCAGGAGGTGTCCTGCCCACCTCTGAAGTTTCCGTATATATCAGTGTTTCACTCAGAATAAAAGCAACTGTCTGAGATGCTTTGACACCTTAGGCATTTTTAGTCCTCCCCACAGGCCAACAAGATGGAGTTGCAGATGAAGACCCTGCCCTGGCTAATCCTGAGCTTGCATCTTTCCCCCCTTCACCATCACTTGTTGATGAGGTCCAAATTCAGTCTCAAGCTGGTGCCCTCCTTATCCCACAACCCCAACCCTGAGCGTGCAGTTGCTCTGAGACTCCAGAGCTATATACACTCATTTAAAAGCAGTGAATTTAAGATCACATTTCCCATATGATGGATCAATCCCAAGTTCACACTGACTTAAATGAATCTTAACATTTGTTCAGTTACATCCTCACCAGGGAGGTTCCAGATAAAGGTTTCAAATGGCAAGTCTGAGGCTCACTGGTCTAAGGACCACACAGCATTTGCCCACACTATGAATCCATCTCAGGGTACCTCATTGCTATCAATCTGTCTGTCTGTCTGTCTATCTATCTATCTATCTATCTATCATCTATTTGTCTATCTATCATCTAGCTAGCTACCTATCTATCTACCTACATGTCTAGCTCTAGCTTGATCTTGTGGCAAAATTTCTTGCTAGTCCATCTCAGTTCCTGGAAGTGAAGAGAAGTGATTGGTTTGCTCTCCCAGATCCCCAAGCCCCTCATCTCCAACTGGTATCACCATCTAGTCTCTTTCAGCATCAGAACCAAGAGCCTGTATGTGGATCTGCCATCCTGTTCATACAAGTTGGACCCTGGCCAGAGCTCTCAGGTTGGACCCAGGCTGGAGCACACAGGCTAAAGCTGCTTGTCTCCACCTCATTCATCACCAGCTCTCTAAACACATTCTCCTCTTCTGTCTCTAGTAAGCAGAGCCAAGATGGAAAACACTATGCTTTCCAAGCCATTGGATGCAGTCAGCAGTTCTTTGAAGAAAAAAAAAAAATCTCACCAGCCAGATTTGCATCAAAAGCATATCTTTGTTCATCAAGGTTTGATTCAGGATTCAAGGGTTCTGAAAGATAGCATAGAACTCAGTCTTAAGGTGGTATAACCAAACATCGGTGTTGAAGAAGAGGATCCATGTAATCTTCATGTAAGGAGGCCATGTCTCCTTTCCCCTGTGTGCCAGCCCTGTGTTAGGTTCTTAGAATACAGACCTGGTAAGACACATCTCATGTAGAATAAAACTGAGTGAATCTTTGGACATTACTCAGTTCTAACTAGTCACTTAAGTATGAGATGAATTTAAGGCCCAAGGTGTTCGTGTAACTCAAATGAGTGGGGCCCTTTCTTGTGACTTTCCAAGTTACAGCTAAAGGAAAAAGATGCAAAATCAGGGATTTTAATAGGGCAGGAAGTAGAAAGGCATGCACAGGGTCAAGATCACAAAAGGCAGGGGGTAGCACTACATCATTTGAAGATCTTTCTAGACAGATTCCCTGGGGATGGAATATTGGGCACAGAAATGGTGGTGAACATTCAGAGAGCAATGTTTTACAAAGGATGTGGCCACCCTAGAGTTTCCCATGACACCCCCTCTCTTCCTTAGGCTGCATGGAGTTGGGGACCTGTCACTTATCTTCAGATAATTCTAACAATGAGACTTTGCTCTGTGCATTCCCCTGACTGCTTCTGCTCCACTGTCTCAGCTCAACTGTTCCATGCTTCCCTTCTGGTGGCTGGCACTAGGCCCTCTTCCCCACTTCAAGGCCAGTGTCTCTTAATCCACAACCCCCAGCAGCCTCTCCGGAGCTGCTGCATGGAACTCCTCCCACGCTCGACACACAGCCCAGCTGTGAAGCAACTCAATGACTTGTGGAGCCCTGCAGGGAAAAGGAAGTGTGTAGAAAGTAAGCAGTATGAAGAACCAGGAGAGAGATTCTAGGGTCCTTCTGATCTGGCTAAGGGAATCAATTATGGTTTGAAAACTCTGTCCTCCCATACCCACACCCTACACTTCCAATCTCCGATGCCAAGTCTGAAAAGATGACTGGCCCTCCCATGGGTGACTGTTATTCTTAATCTAAAGGGGCCAAAAAGGAAGCTTGCTATTTCAACCTGGCACTGCCACAGATATCCAACATGACGTTCACTGAGCCCGACACTCAAGACTGGCTCTGCCTTCCCCTGTTTGTTAGAATTGCAGGTAACAGTGGGACTGTGGAAGCAGGTATCCTCTTCCATCTGACCATATTGGGATGGGATGGCAATGAGAGAGAGACCTGTGACAGCAACCTTGGAGAGTGGTAGAAGCAGTGGCCCTGGCAGACAAACAGATGATCTTAGAGGCATCATGATTTGCCTAAACTATTTGCCAACATGTCTTCCGTCTCAAAACAGTGTTGGCAGAAGCCCAGTGCCTTGGCTTGGAAGGAGCTGAGAACATCTGCCAGCTCAATTCTCCTTAAAAGGAGATTTCTTCCCTAAACATTGACCCAGCTGCTCCCAGGAGCACAACACACAGTCCTGAGCTCAGGGAGCTGGGAGTGTGTGTATGTGTGTGTGGGGGGGGGGGTGGTAATTGGTGTTTGAATCACACACCACAAGTCAGTTTCTTTGCATGTTTTTTTTTTTTTTTTTTTTTGCAAGCTTTGGTGCATAAAATTTCTGCCCTATCTTGTCTGTAGACACCAAGAGCAGGCTGATGTTGTTTCCATGTAAGCTGATATGGGGGCAGGTGTATCAGAGTGACTGGAATTCCTAGGGAGATGAGGGAATAGATCAGGCTTTCTCCAGTGAGGAAGGAGAGAAAGGAAGACGGGATTGAGAGTAAGGGAAGGGAAAGAAAGGTGAACTGCCTTTGTATAGCTGCATCAAGGTAGGTTTGAAAAATGCCAGGTAGTTAGTTATGCTCAAGAGTATGACCTCTGGTATCTCCCCATCAGGGTACAGAGCCAAGGTCTTCCCTTTCCTGGCTGTGTGGCCATATGTTCATGACTCAACTTCTCTGAACTGGAGTCTATCAGTAAAAAAAAAAAAAGCAGCCACAAAGAGCCCCCACTTCCTCCAACTGCTGTGTGCCACACATGGGACATATTCACAGTTGTGCCTGGCAAACAGAAAACATTCACTCCAATCTGGACATGTCTATCACCTTACCAGAAATTTCCACAGACAAACGCAAAACCCAAACAAGAAGGCGGTGATACCTGTAGCATAATCTCTCTCATGATCCCCACAGACAGGCTTTTAATACATATGCTACCATGAGTCACAGGCGACAGTCTGCCTTGACGGACAAAATAGGGAGGGATCGGGGCAGAAAAATATAGCATGGACCCTTCCCTTTCCCTTGTGAAAGAAATAAGTCATCAGAATATGTCTTAAGCATATTCAAATATGTAGATGGGCCCATATTAACCATGGAGAATCATTAAGTCTGCCCTGGACTTGCCTTGAACCTCTATAGATAGGATCCACATCTGTGTAATGTGGCATTTGGAATTAAGATTTTTCTGCTATTAAAGGGAAAGGCAAGCCATTTGAAAGATTCATCTTGGTTGTTGTGAACATCTCTAGGTACAGATTTGTGGCTTCTGGAACCACCGCAAATCACTGTAATCCAGAGACAAAGCTCTCTACAGGTTAAAACCCTTGTTGTAGAAACATGGCTAAGAAACCTGGATCTTCACAGAAGAGAGGACAGAAAGACTGTAAGAGACAGAGATTGAAGACGAGCCAGGTCTTGAGGAGTTGACGAAACCATTGACTCATGAACTCATAGCAGCTGTGGCTCCCACACGATACCTTTACAAGGCCAGGTAGTCGTCGCTCCAGCTTGGAGTGGGGAAGTTCTCAAGTTCTCACTCTTAGTTGAGGATGACAATGGAGGTCCTTCTGGAAGAGGGACAGTCAGTTTTCTTTAAGGATTTCACCATTGGTAAGTCACTCTAGTAGGTGGCCCCATACTTGAGTACATGGGTGGCCCAAGTTGGACTTGGTGGGTAATAAGAGAGAGAGAGAGAGAGAGAGAGAGAGAGAGAGAGAGAGAGACATGAAGTTGTTGAATGCGCTAAGGACAAGACTGAAATGAATACAGAGAACATGTGTGTGTGATTCTCAAAGAACTAATATAAATAGTAGGTTCTGTTCCTTGTTTCTTAAGGAAATCTGGATCCCACCAGCTATAGTCGACATGTCTGCAATATCCTAGCATCACTCTGAAGAGTGAGGGAGGATTGATAGAGTTCAAAGCCACCCTATGCTACATAGCCAGACACTCCCTGGGAAGGGGCAGGGAGAAGAAGGAAGTGAAGGATGAGGAAGAGGAAGAGGAAGAACAGACGGAAGGGAGGGAAAGAGGAAAAAAGGAAGAAAATAAAAACCAAAGTCTCCCTTTTGATTCTTATCACGTGTTGATAATGAACACCAGAATGGTGATGCAGCTCTGCTCCGTTTCGGTTTTCATTTCTTTCCCATACAGAAACCACAGCTTTCAATTCTGCAAAGCCAAACTTGAGGTTGTGGACTACAACCTTTGGCAGTGCATTTAAAAGTCTGATCTAGGAACAAGCTGAGGTGATAAGGTGAGCACCAAGGAGACCCTTCCAGGACATTGTCTACTGATCAGGCCCAACAGGGACAGTTGGCTTCTGTCTCACCCAAGGCAGACAGTGAGAGTCAGCCTCTCTCCCCTTCCACACATCTCACTCTCCTGCCCTTGGGCAGTAAGATCTCACAGATGACCTAGGTGGCATCCTAGGACCAGGAAGGGGGAAGCAACCAGGAAGACTGATAAATAAAAAAGGCCTTCAGAAAGGAAATGGGAGTGCCCACAGAGGCCTAGTACCTGTCTGCCAGCCACACGCTCTTGGTTTCGAAACAGAAATCAGCAAAACAGACATAAAAGTCTTTGGTAGGACTGGCAGAAAAATCCATTCACCTTAGGTGCCAGCTGACACAGGGGGATGTCCCTTAGCACTGCTTTCCTTATGTGATTTCCTGGAAAATGTTTTTAGTAGGGATCCAGGGATGAAGGATTATTTTAACTGTTTAATTTTTTTAAATTTGTTTAAAAGAATTTTCAGTACCTTGAAATTATTTTTCCTCAATATTTTTATACCAGAAGAGTGTGTCTAATTTCCCCCCTCCCTCCAAAAAAATCACTAGAAAGGTACAAGGTGGTTCAAAGAGTCAAAAGTGAAGCCAGGGGCTAGAGCGATGGCTCAGCAGTTAAGAAGACTTAACTGCTAGGACCTGGAGTTGGTTCCTGGTACCCAAGTCTTGAGGTTCATACCACCTGTAACTCCACATCTTGCCTCTAAGGGCACTTGCACTCACATTCATATACCCACACAGGGATGCACACACATACACATAATTAAAAAGTAAATAGAAAAAAGTGAAACTGAACTACTAGGAAGACACGTCCTAGAATATCAACCCCAGGACTGTCAGCACATGATTTATCACTCTAGAGCACTGAGCAGTTCACAGTTTTACCTCCCTGCCCCATCCTCCAACTCTGTGGAAATGATTGACAGATCCTCCCAACCACATCAAATGAAGAGGAGGCGATTCCATTTCCCTCGAAGGGAAAGCCACACCAATGTTTTGACAATTTATCATTTACGTGTCCTTTTCATGTAGGGAACGTATTCCAACACACCTCTTAGTCAAAATCCCAAATGGCAAAGAAAGTCGGGCATTGTGTGGAAGGAACAGCAGAGGAAGGTATGTGTGTGTTTGTGTGTGTATGTGGTTGTATATGTGTGTGTGTATGTATGTATGAATATGTGTGTGTGTGTGTGTGTGTGTGCATGTATCTGTGTATGTGTGTATATGTGTCTTTATATTGTGTGTATATATGTATGTATGTGTACGTATATAAGTGTGTATGTATATGTGTATGTATGTGTATGTGTGTATGTATATTTTGTGTGTGTACATGTATTGTGTGTGTGTTGGGGAGGGGTCCTTCCTTCTTTTCTTTGCTGTACATCCTGCCCTGGATGCTGCTTCCTTTGGCACCAGCAGCTGCTGTTGGTTGCAGGTCAGCAATTATTTTCTAGCAAGTTTTAAATTACAAAGCATAGGATTACCTGTACTTTTCAAGTTACCTCCTCATATAAATAAATGTGACACACAAGTGAGGAGTGTCAATACCCCCTGTTGATACTCACAGTGACTCTGGGGGCTTATGGCTTTACAAGTCCTGGCTTGAGGCAATGACTTGAGATGGCTCATGTTAAATAAGGCATTTGAGTGTGGAAATCCCTCTCAAACAGCAGGGATTTCCAGTTTGTGGAGTGACAAGGAAGAACCTGCTACTCTGGTGTCACCCCTTCAGGATCCTTAGCTGAACCTGGGGAAGGTCTTTGTCCTGCTCCAAAGGAAAGAAGTCAGCATCCTTAGCTGCCCAGGAACCCCAGACCTCCCTACAGTGCAAGAGACTCTCAAAATTGGACAGTAGGCCAAATTCTCCCTCCCTCCCAGTCCTTTTTCTCCCTTCACATTCACACCCCAACATACACACACACACACACACACACACACACACACACACACACACACACACACGGAAGGGAAGGGAGCATGTAGGAGAACTCCCTTCCAGGTTCTTGACACATATGCCATGTGTCCCAGAAACTCTCTTTGGCCCTCCTAGGCCTGATCATAAAGATAGGATAAAAAGAAAGAAAAAAGCAAACCTCTATTTAGAAAATAAAGAAAAAATTTTAAAGGACAGAAACCACCCCGTCTTATAATCCAGAAATAATCCTTCCGTTTAGCATTGGCATTTTCAAGCCCACGCTTGAGGCTCACCCTTGAGGAAACTACCGCACAGGTGTGCTCATCCCTGTTGTTCTCCATATGCTTTGTGGGCAAAACATAAGGAATACATAACTAAATCTATGTGCATAATTAGAGTCAGAATATATGCATGCTTTGTGTGCTGCCTTTTTCACGTCGCCTAATACTCTGATTCCCTGTGCCAATCTAATCTTCAAAAATTAATGGTTTAATCCCAGCACTCAGAAGGCCAAGGCAAGAAGATCATGAGTTCAAATCAAGCCTGGACTTGTGTTTGTCTCAAACACAAACGCTAATCATCATTGGTAAGTTTCAATTATAAATGGAATAGATGATGACACGCTTGCTGCGTTCAAAACAGAGTTCTGTCCAGATTATACCACAGATGGCAATTCTGACTACATTTGTTATATTTTTTTCCTTTCTGCTCTTAGATTCAACCTACATGGGTACATATGTTTCTCTCTCTCTCTCTCTCTCTCTCTCTCTCTCTCTCTCTCTCTCTCTCTCTCTCTTTCTCTCTCTCTCACACACACACACACTACACACATTATATATAGACTCTAGAACACAATACATACACTATACATACACTGCATACATACTACAAACGTTGCACACACACTATCCACACATACACATTACCATATGCACACTATACATGCAAACACACTGCACACATACTATACACACCACACACTTACTACACATACACACTGTGCACACACTACATAGATACCACACATACATACTACACACATACTACACACATACTCCATACACTATGCTCACATACTACACACACCACACACTACACACATACCCTATGTAGAGTCAATATTACACTCCCTTCTTTCATTTAAATGACAAGGTAGGGACTTTTGCCATTGTTTTCTGAGAAAATTATATTCTTTTTAGCAGTTTCAGGTTAATATAAAACTAAACAGAAAGATGCAGAGATTCCTAGATACTTCATGGAATAAATTTTTCTTGTAACATAAATATTTAATAAAAAACAAAAACAAAAAAAGCCCTCATCTCAGTGACAAACTAAAATTGTTTTAGATGGTAATGCTCCATCCTTCCTTGGAGGGATCAGCTGAGGACATTGGGGTTGCCTCTGGTGTCCAGTCATGATTGATGCTGGAAGATCATACTTCATATCTGTCTCTAATAGTGAGCTCACAATGGGGAGCTCACTGCCACTTGAGCTGGGTCAAGCCACTCTTGGACAACTCAAACATCTGAAGATACTTCCTCCTGTCAAAGCAGAAGTTGCCATTAGGTCATGGCTGGGATGTGTAAAACTGGCTAATTCCATTTCCACGGGCTCTTTAAACAGCTTCAGGCATCTGTGTACTCTCTACCTCCAACAGGCTAACGAGCTCCTGTCATATGTGTTACTATGGAAGCCCAGTTGTTTGGTTCCTCCCCTCTCACACCCTCAACTATCTGCATCCCTCTTCAAGAAGGACCTGCCTTACTTTCTCTCTCTCTCTCTCTCCAGCTCACATGCATTTAAGAAGGTGGCTGGTGGTCTCTCTGTAACTGATGTTCTATAGTTATACCATTGCTTCTCCATAGGGATGTCTGTCACAGTTGGGTTCAGCCTGTGCGCCCCCTGCCTTGTAACAAAACCGTTGCCGATGCTCTCTTAATGTATGTAGGGTATGTGTACCCATGCATGGGAGGGTGTCTGTGGTAAGTGCATGTATATAAAATAGCATATGCCTATGGCGGCCAGACATTCACTTCATGTATCGTTTTTTTTTTCCTTTGGCAACATCCAGCCTGGTGTTTTTGGTTTGGTTTGGTTTGGGTTGAGTTGGTTTGGTTTGGGTTGGGATTTTGATGTTGTTGTTTTGTTTTGGGGGGGGGGCTGTTTTGTTTTGTTTTGTTTGAAATAAGGTCTCTCACTGGGACCTGTAGTTTACCAATTTGGCTAGGCTGACTGGCCAGGAAGGCCCAGAGGTCTAGCAATCTCTAACTTCTTATTGTTGTAATTACAAGTCTGCATCACACCCAGCTTCTTACAAAGTAGAGAGGGAATTCTCGGGTGCTCACATGTGCAAGACTAGCATTTTAGTGACAGAGCCATCACTCCAACACTTCTTACAGATTCTCGGTTCTCTACCCTGCATGGTCCCTCATTGGCTGTGTGCCTTTGGTCACATGCCTGATCCTCTCTGAGCTACCAGCATTGCAGGAAGCATGAAGACAACAGTGTACTTACAGCACACACAAGGACCGAAGCTTTTCACTCAGAACTATGTGTGTGTGCTTCACCTTGTCTGGTCTTGAATTCTGCATGTGGAGATTTCTTAGGCAGTCTCTGAGGCCAGAGCAGTAACTGAATCTACCTATTTCCCTAGTTTCCAAACTAGGACCCACAGGTTGCCGAGGGCTTGGCAAAGAGATGTCCAAAAGGACTCGTGTACTTCAACCCAAAGTTTTGCACCATCCCTATTAGAAACATGGATACATATTTACCCAAAAAAATAGCAGGATTCAGGTATGGATGGTTCTAGAAGCCCTTCAGTTCTCTGCTCTCCACAACACACACACACACACACACACACACACACACACACACACACACTTTCTCCAGAAGGGAGCTCTCCAGCCTAGTATTTTGGTTAATATTATCAACTTGATAGGACCTAGATCACTATAGATCACTATGGAAACAAACCTTGGGCATGTCCATGAAGAAATATCTAGATTAGGTTAATTGAGAGTTGGGAAGGCCCATTCTAATGTGGGTGACATCATCTCCTGAGCTGGAGTTCCAGACTGAGTAAGCAGGATATGGGCCAAGCACCAGAACTCTGCCTCCTGACTGTGGGTGCCATGAGACCAGCTGCCCCACACTACTACCGCCATGATGACCTGTACTCTAAAATTGTAAGCCAAACAACCCCTCCTTCCCCAAGTCACTTTCATCTGGTATTAAGTCACAGCAATGAGGAATAGTCAATACACCCACAATCTCAAGCCCTGAGGGTCAGCTCTAAGACTGAAATAAACCAAACTTTAGAAATGAAAGCCAAGAAAAGACGTTTCTGCCTAGAATTTCAAACTAAATGGTAATTCTGCTGCTGCAACCCAGTCAGTCAGAAATGAAGGTGCTTGTAAAATTGGAGGAAAACATTGTTTGCTAAAAATGAATGAAAGAATGGCTTCAGTGTGTCTTGGGGCTTCCTAACAATTCTCAGTACAATCCAGATGCATTTGATGACAACCCTAAGAGATCCTGTTGAGAAAACTGGAGGATAGGAGCTTAGGTGACATCAGGAACAAGCATGTCAGAAGAGAGGGTGACTGCTTTCCTTCACTAAGTCAGAGTGTCTTGGTGTACCAAGGCAGTGAGAGTCTTTGCAGTGCTGTTCAGCATCTGTTTTCCCTTTCCTTCCCTGCTTTGGTGAAATAGCTACTGCTTCCTACTTTGTTATGTTCTGGGTTCCAATGTATCTTTCTGGGGAGATAGGCACACTCTTTCTTGCTTGTTGGCTTAACTTATGAAGACCCATTTCAGAGGTGCAGAAACTAAGAGCTCGGGAGGCATCCATTGCTGGCAGATCTCCTCCCCACCACAGCATATCATCACCAGTCCTAATGTTTTGCTTTGACCCCCCTGAACCCTTCTCCTGCTCTCATTTCCTTGGTTTACCTGATGGTCCTACTCATAGTTTCTCTCCCCAAGATGCAGCCACCTCTGTGTACCATGAACTGCACTATGAATTATCTCCCAATTACGGTGTTTCTTCCTCTAAGCACCTCTATGTTCCTCATGTACAGATGAACAAACTAGACTACGAAGTGGGGTATGGATCGACCATTAACTTGCTCCCAGCACTGGGAAGTTTTTTATCTCATCTGGATCTGTGTCCCCAACTTCTCCAAGATCAGAAGGCTAGAAAGCAGCTGAGACAGTGTTTAATAGCAGGACTACGAGATAAGCCCTAAATCCCAAGGCCCTCACTCCTCAACAAATTGAGAAGGAGATTTGTTCTAGCAATGTTCTCTAAAGTAGGCCATTATAGAATGTTCCAGAGATCTTGTAATGGTTCTGATATTTTATAGCTGGCATTTTTTTGTATTATGGGAAAATGACACTGGTGGTATCCTGTCATGGATTTTGTATTTGGAAGTGGGATGATTTAAGAGAAATGTTGATCAAATGGACTCCAGTGTGGGCTAGTGAGGAACCCAGGAGGAAACAGTTGAATAATCTGTGTGATCTAGCAGAAAGAGGCAAGAACATTGGAGAGAAGGAAGCAGACATCAGAACCACTTGCCTCCCTCAACAGGGTCCCATGTGGAAGAGGCCGCCCACCCCTCTTCTGCCCATAAAACTTAGATCAATCTTAAGTCAGAGTGTTTCCAGGAGGCAGCTGTCCTCTGCACTAGACCCATATTGTAGAGAAAGGAAGGAGCCTCCAAGCCCCAAGACTCCGACTGGAAAGGCATTTTCCACTTACTGAGTTCATCCTTGCCTCTTTGATATCCAGCACAGCCTTAGAAAAGACCAGAGAACACCATTCAATGGAGCAGAGAACACAGCCAAAGGTAAGTGCAATGGGTCCTTAGGATTTTGTTTCCTGTCAATCACTAAAGCAGTTTGCTTGTTTATTGAAATTTCCATCTTGAAGGAAGCTCACTATCCCCTGCTTGGCCCTGGCCAGGGTCTATGACATCACTCCCTGGAGGACAACAATCAATATAGAAACCACGTGACCTACTCTGTAAAGTACTCACACAGCAGCCAGACTGCCTGGGGCTCATGGAGTCAGAGGCAGGAGAGCAGACCAGGGGAAATAAAAAGGATGCTTATTAATGTACATGGCATGCTGGGCCCACAGGCGTGGGACACTGTACAGAGACGGGGTGTCTCAGAAGAACAATTGTCCCCTAACTGGAAGAAAGCATCAAGATGAGGCTACCACTACAAACCATCCTTAAAAGTCATCTCCTTAATTCTGACATATGGAAAGTCAGCTCTCCACTTTGGATTTATCCAAGAGTCCCCTCCCCCGACCTCTCTTTCCTCAAGAGCGCAAATGAAGATGAAGGCTCACGTTGTTCTGTTCTATGAAAGCCCACACTTTCTGTGGCTTGGAAACCCCGCAGTTCTTAGTCTTTTAAAAATCTTAGGAAATGAGATTTGCTTTTGGCAAGCGACGACAGGACCTTGTCAGGTGAGTGGAAGTTCTTTTTTGCCCTGAGCACTCCTATTAATGTATCCGAGTATCTAAACCCATGAAAATGCTTCTCTCCCCTGCCTTTTGTTTTCCTAACAACAATGGTAGCAGTAGGATGCACACTTTATTTTCTTTGAAGCCACTTTGTTTATTGAACAAAGATCTAGGTTAGAGAATCCATAGGTACCATGACCAGAGAAGTGGATGGAATTTTTATTGTTAATATCTTACTGAAGAACAGAAGCCTGAACTTGGGGTGGCGCACACAGACAATCCTAGCTCTCTGGATGTAAAAGCAGTAAAGCTGGAAGTTTGAGGATGACCTAGGCTAATTAATGAGGGGAGAGGGTTGCTGCTACTGGGTTTCAATTCCACCTACACATCAGAATCACTGGGCATCTCTTACAATACAAACACCCAGGGCTAGAGAGATGGCTCTGCCACGCTTTATCACATAAGTGTGAGGATCTGGATTCAAGTCCCAGAACTCATATGAAAAAGCCAGGTATGGCAATGCATGTTTGCAATCCCAGCCTAGCCCTAGGCCAAAGACTCCTCCATCTTAAAACCAGGTTGCTTCTAAGGAGCAACATGTGCAGTTGGCCTTTGTCCTCCACATGCACACATATGTACATGCATCCTCATACACATGAACACAGATGTCTATACACACACACACACACACACACACACACATGAAATCAACTGAATGAATGATACCTGTCCTTCCACATACCATCAAACCCTCTCCGGAGAACAGATCCTCCCCTTACGGAGCCTCACCCTCCTCATCCACAGTAGAGAAAGTCCTAAGAGCCTCACAAAAATTACATATAAGCTAGTTAATGCGAAATGTCTACTAGCACATGCATGCCTAGGTTTTCTTAAGACCTCATGGACCTGGACTGGAGGCGCATGACAGCACTGGGTGGACCGGGGCAGGGGGAAGATGAATCCGAGGCCAACTCAAGCTACGTAGAAAGACCTATGGGAACAGGAGAGGGATGGGGGCCTCATAAATAACCCTTAGAGCAAGAGATTGCTTTTCAGACTTGCTGAAGAGTATAAGCCTAGACTTGTGGTGCATAGAAGAACCAACAGTCTGAGGGCAACCTGGGTTAAATAGTGGGGTGGGGAGAGGGATTGCCACTAGAGTAGTGTTTTTTGAGTCTTAACGTAGGAATCTTTCCTGCTTTGCCAATTGCTAGCATCACAGGAGCTGAGCTATTTTCTGAACACTGAGGTTCATGGGCTATAGTTAGAGCTTTTGCTACCTTTGAAGTGGGCTCCAATTGGTTTTATACAGTCTTATCTCTGCTAGCTTCCCTTGGTCCTTTGTTATTGTTGTTATTGTTTCATTTTGGGTCTCTTTTCTTTTGGAGACACAGCCTCATGTATACCATGCTGTTATTGAACTTGAAAACCTACAGATGACCTTGAACTTCCTGATCCTCCTGCCTCTACCTCCCAAATGGTAGAGTTACAGGCATGCACCATCACACGCAGCTTCATATGTGGTGCTGGGCTTTATCCTGGCAAGTGCTCTACCAACTAGCTATGTCACTAGCCCCTGAATTGAGGGGTGGGGTTTGATACAGTCTCACTGTGTAGCACACGGAGCTCACACTCAGTGATCCACCTGCCTCTGCCTCTCAAAAGCCAGGATCAGACATGTGCTGTTTCTCACCACTGCTTGACTGCACTGTGAGTTCTTGTCTTTGGGTCTTGAGGTTCATATTCCCTGGGACCCAAAAACTTCCCATTTCCAAGAACCTGGGCTGGATGCCTGCAGGTTCCAATCCTGCCAGAGCACTCCATTTTCCTCCAGCACCCAGTAGCATTTGGTCCATACTCTAGCCTCTGATCTATGGCGGTCCATCTGCTGCTACTGATCCTGCTCACAAGGCGGTTCACTCCTTCTTGACCATGAGCTTCTATAAGCTAGCACTTATCCTAATTATTTCTGTCCTGGCCACTGCCCTTGATAATTCAATGTAACACCTTTCCTATTCTGTCATTGTTTATTTATATATTCACTTCAATGTTTTATTGCATATATTAATTATGCATAATAGTGGGTTTCAGTGTGACACTTTCACACATGTACATAATATATTTTGATCATACTCACCCCATTAGACTCTCTTGCTTTCTGGGTTGTTTTTTTTTTTTCTGATAGAGACGAGGTCTCAACCTATCTGAAGGATGTCATAGACACTTTTGGCATTATTAATTATCGACTCATTTGTCTGGGAAGTAGATGGGAAACTGTCGGTGCCGAGGTTTTTGACAGCCAGTCATGCTGTAAATTCACAGTGGCAGATGGGTGTGGTTAGCAGCATATGGCTCGAAGTGCAAGTCAGTGTTTATGTATTTTTACAAATGACGCCTTTTATATTTATGCATAAAGATGGGAAAGAATTCAAAATTAAGTTGCACATTTGGGGAGCTGCAGCAAGGGTTTACAAAAAGCAGTTAATTTGAGGTTAGAGACAAGGGCCTGGAGAAGCATTCAGGGGCCTTGAGTATTACCTTCACCCTAGCACCCCCTGGGAGTGACTTAAATTCCTTAGAATGGATCCCTCTCTTCAGTCTGTTTCCTCAACTGTGGAATGGGGGAACTTAGACGGAATGAACCAGCTGCCTGTTCTAAGTTCAATCCACAAGAAGTCCTTGAACACAAAGTCAGCGGCATTTGTAGGTGCTTGGATATGTGCATGGGGACCATCAGAAGTGAAACAGTTCTCAGTGTTCTTGTCTCAGAAGGGCCACTTCTGGGAGCCTAGACCCAAAGGAGCAAATGTTCTGCTTTCTCCTTCCATCTGACAGATGTACAGACTCTGGACTATCTTTGTAATAAGGAACACACCACCCCAAAGGTCAGACTTTAGGGATATAAATCGGGTTCTGCTGCCTGCATTGCAGAAATACATACAGGCTTTAACTCTCTTTGAAAGGTCTGGGGTTATTCGCAAAGTGTATTCTTAGATATGGGTCCACCCAATTGCCTGGTTTTCCAGATGGGGAGAAAATAACTCAGAAGGAGGAAGTTATTTCTTCAAGGCCGTAAAGGACTCTGGGGCAGAGAGAGGAGAAAGGGTGTGTTCTCTGGGCTTGGGATTATCTCACTGCATCTACTGTACTATGGGATTTACTGGGAACAACTGGGCAAGCTGGGAAGTCCCATGGGTAGGACTAGGAAGAGATCATCTTCCTTCTTTCCCAGGGGAGGAGTGGATAACCTAGAGCTATCTGCAGTATCACAAGCCTCTCATCCCTCCTGGGGTCCAAGGTCTGAACTGTAAGAGCATTGACGAATGTCTCATCCACCATGTACAATTAACCAGGCATAGAAAGCCTGCCAGTAGCATAGTTAGTGTCTCTAAATGTTAGTGGGTTCAGAATGGATCAATAGAGGTAACATGTGCTCTACTTTTCTGTATTTAGATAAACAGGTATCAGGAAGAAAAAAACAGGCAGAGGAAGGGTTCTCTGTGGATAGTGACTGAAATCATCTGCTTTTCTATGTGTACTGGGAGCTCAAAACTGTTCTTCTGGTCCTCAGAAGGCACTAGTTGTTATGGTCTGAACATCTGGATCTCCCTCAAATTCCTGTGTTGAATTCTAACTCCCAGAGCAATAGGATTTGAGATGGAACATTGGAAACATTAAAGCTAAACGAAGTCCTGAGGGTGGGGCCTCAGGCTGGAATCGATGCCCTAACTAGAAAAAAGAGGAGAGAGAAAAAGAGGAGACAGAAAGGAGGGGGAGGGGAGGGGAGAGGAAAGGGAGAGAGGAGAGGAAAAGAAAGGAGAGAAGAGGGGAGGGGAGGGGAGGTGAGAGGAGGGGGAGAGGAGGGGGAAAGGAGGGGGAGAGGAGAGGGAGAGGAGAGGGAGAGGAGAAGAGAGGAGAGGAGAGGAGAGGAGAGGAGAGGAGAGGAGAGGAGAGGAGAGGAGAGGAGAGGAGAGGAGAGGAGAGGAGAGGAGAGGAGAGGAGAGGAGAGAAGGATTCCATTTTCTACTCTTTGCCTTAGGAAAAGGCAAGAAGACATCGGCCTGTGCAGCAGAAAACGAGCTCTTGTCAAACACTGGACTGGCCAGCACCTTGCTCCTGAACTTCCCAGCCCCTAGAATCATGAGGGAGGAGTGTTGTTTAAAGCCTCCCCAACTGTGGTACTGTTGTTATAGCATCTCAAGTTAACTAAGAGACTAGCCTTGCACAGCTTCTTCATGGAGGATGTGAACACACAGAAGCCCAGACATGGTACTTTCCACAGCCACAGGAGAGCCAAGATAGTCTTCTAAAGCAGAGTCAGTTTCTTGGTCCCAGACTTATTCTTGGGGTCAGAAAGTTCTCCACCCTTCGGGTACATCAAGAGAAAGCTACACCGTGATTCTTCCAGGATCCCAGGATAGAGGACTTGAGAGATTTCCTGTTTTGAAAAAGCTGAAATCAAAAAGTGCTGTCATTTTCCTTAAATATATTCTTTTGAATAAAACATCTACTCCCGATGCCAGCAGCGAGCTTCGAAACATGTTCAAGATGACATGATTGATAATAAGAAGGCTTTTTCAAGACGTTTCTAATCCTATCGTCCTGGTTAAAGAATGCAACTCTTCAACATGATGTATGGCCTAATAAGAAGGTACACTTGAACTCAGGCTATTTATTTATGCTTGCGTTTTTGACAGATGAATATTAACTACTGAGAAAACGGTAAAGCCAATTAGTAAAAGTTGAATCATGTCCAGATGAAAATATGATCATAAATAGATAGGTAGCTTGTCTCCCAAACAGCAGCCCATCAACAGGCTCTGTCTTCCTCTGTGGCTGGGCCTCTCCCTTCCTGGTACTTCTGGACTGCAATGAATGAACTTGGATTTCACAACAGAGTCTAGGGTCCCTAAGGAATAATGGCGTCTACTGTCAAAGTCCCTTGTTTTAGATCTTCATGAAAATTGTGCTTCTGCTTACCTGGCTGCTGTTGGCTGACCTCTAGCATAAGGCAGAAGAAGCCGAGCTCCAAGGAAGAGTCTCATCTTTTCATTCTTGGAGAGGGGAACCTGCCATGCAGAAATGGGCTATCAAATCCTCCGGTCCCACCTCCCTTCATCTTTTTAATCGCTGCTTGTTCTGCCTTCAGTGTTTGCTCTCAGGAGCTAAATAAAGCTACAAACAAAAAGCCAATTTATAAGCGAGTCACATATTCAAAAATCTTCACTGAGTACCTGCTATGTGCCAAGTACCAGAAATAAGAAGTGGACACAGTTCGCTTTCACGGAACTTTGAAATAGTATCTCTCTGGGGACCTGGAGTGTGCTCATGCCCTGAGACTCTGTCAGCCCCTCCCCCTTCCAGGAGGATATCTTCTTTCTGAAGCAGGGAAGGAAGCCTTGAGGGGCTGATGGCAGCTTCCAAAATTAACAGGGGTTGAGTTTACACAGCGCAGCGTGTGCTTGCAAATGTTGTGTTAAGCTTCTCAAAGTAGAGAATATGCAACCTGAGATTCCATTTGGAGGCTGTAAATTATTCTTTTCCCCAGAACCCTGAGCACCAATATGTCGCCCTGCCTTTAAAAAAAAAAAAAAGAAAAAAAAAGATAATTGCTAATTTTTAATAATTTCTTGATGAACTGTTGGTTCTGAATTAAAGTAGCTCTACCACTGTATACTTCAAGACAGCAATAAATGCTGTTTAAAGTACAAAAGAAAGACTCCATCGCTCCCCTCCCCTCGGGCTGCATATTTAGCCAGTGGTCAGATCCACCTATTACCTGACCCATATGCCACATTCCATTACAAACCATTTCTTTTTCAAGGAAAGAGGCCTTCGGCAGCCAAAAACATCACTTTCACTTTAAAAAGCTCTTCTGTTCTCTGGTTGGTTCCCTCTGCCTTGATTGTGTGCTTCACCAAGTAGGCTAATGGGCTTTCTATGAAACTCACTGTTCCACTTTTTGAAGCCTTTAAGAAGAAATAGGTCCAACCTAAAGTCCTCCTAGTCTGTGTGAGACAGGAGAAACATCGGAAGTATTTGCATTTTAACCCTTCATTTGTTTGAGTTGCAGAAGGGGATGCCTGTGTGTGTGTGTGTGTGTGTGTGTGTGTGTGTGTGTGTGTGTGCACAGAAGCCATGTCGGGGCTTGAACAGGGACTCTGTTCTTGTAACCATTATGTGTCCTTCTCTGAACCACTGCCACTACACATGTTGGTTTGCCCACCATCTGGCTCCTGCTATCATCCTGAGATTGGGCAGCCTAAATGAACTGTGCAGAACCTCCAGAAACCCTCGGAATCTAGTCCCATATAGGCAGTGAATGACATGAGTCATCTCGAAGAAGATAGCAACATGTGGCTGTGCGTGGTACACTCATCTTGGTTGTCAGCTTGACTGGATTAAGAAATGCTTAAGACAGGACTGAATAGATATCTGAGGAGTTACTTGCACTGACTGGTTTCCTAGAGGACCTGGGATCAATCCCCAGCTCCTACATGAAAGCTTGCAACCATCTTTGTTTCTAGTTCCAGTGGATCCACAAGCCTCTTCTGGCCTTTGCAAGCACCAGGTAGGCACAGACATTCATGCAGGCAAAACACTCATAGACAGAAAATAATTTTCTTTAAGAGAGATTAATTAGTAAGGCACCCCTCTGAGCAAACTCTGACAGCTTTTCAAGGGAGTCGGTTCGATCATCAGGGCTCTGCAGTATATGGCATCACTGGGAGACAATGAAAGGCTCTTGAAGTCTAGCTGGAGGAAGGTCATTGGGCATGTGTCCCTGAAAGCTAGATTTTATCCTGATGTCTTCTTGTATTGCCATTTTTTGCTATTCCCTGTCTACTCTAAAGTAAAGAACAGCATAGGCATATACATATACAGGCACAAGACCAAGCAAACTTGAACTAAAGAACTCTCAGAAACCATGAAGCCATGGTAAATCCCGCCTCTCTTAAGTTGTGTCAGAGAGACAGGAAACATAACTAACACCATCATGAATGGGATTTTAATCCGTTCTTCACACACACACACACACACATACACACACACACACACACACACACACACACACACACACACACACACAGAATTCCAGCTTCTTCCCAATGCACAAATAGAGTGGCAAACTATTTTTCCATGACCGAAGTATTAGCCTCTAATGAAACGCACAGTCTGAGGGCTCAGTCACAGCTCCTGGAATCCACCCTGAAGCCCCATGCAAACATCACTCTTCATTATTCAGCTGGACTTCCTTCGAGAGATCTCATTGTAATTCGATTTGGCCAGAAGGCCTGCGGAATAATATTAAAGCCATAAACTGTGTAGAGGAGCAAATGCTGCAGGCACAGAAGACAAGTTGGATGCCCTGAAAACTTATTATCATGCTCCAAATTTAGTGTCCCCCATGTCTAAGTGGACACACGATGTTAACCATCAAAGTGTTTAGACATCTTTTATTCCTTGTCAGGAAAAATAAAGTTGTCTCCTGTCATGTTGGACAGTCTGAGTATATATCTCATCGCAAAGACAACAAAAAATATGTAATTTTATGTGTGCCTGTACCCAATCATTTCAGTCTGAAAGAACTTCAAATTGAAATTAATACACTTGTTCAGCGTGTCATTTTAGTAAACCACAGCTGAGCGGCAAGTGCAGAACAGTCCAGAATACTTTCAGCTTGTCTTACCATTTATTTTTTATTTTTTTCCAGTAAGACCAAAGGAGTGAAGAACCGTAGACATTTATCATTTTAAGTCATTTCCTGTAGACTGAAGGGCTCTCCCTACCATCATGGTAATTGTTAATCAGCTCCATAAACACAAATTATATGGAACTATTTTATGTGTCCTGGAATTTGCAGAGACATGGTGAGCCAAGCCAAGTGAGTCTCCTAAGTCTGCGCTTTCATGGTACCTGTGTGACCCTGAGGTTTTAAGGAGCACGTGGAGGACCATTAACCTGTTCTACCACCAATTTGCTCTGCCTCTGTGGTTTTAAACAAGCCACTCCCCTGTCCAAGCCCCCTTCTACCCTGTTCTCTGGAAAAGGAGCTGAGTATGTGATTCCTAATCATCCCTCTTCCTCTCACTGGAGGTGACCAGACAGGCAGACCCCACACACATTCAGAGCTTACAGAATCACAGAGTCAAAGACTCAAAGAGAGAAACCCCCAATGTCTTCTAAACCTGGGCTAGAGAAGAAAGACAGTGCTATGCAATCATGTGTATTACCTGAAGGCAAGCCAAAGTAGCCTTTGCACCACGTGTTCTGTGTAGACTCCAAGTCTATAGAATGCATGGCTCAAAACCATGAACCAAGCATGCAGTCTTAAAGAAACCGTATCAAGAGTTGTGGAGGGGGCCTGGGGAGCAATAGAAGTCTTTTCCAAGTGTCCTGTTCAAACCAGCAACCATACCAGAGACTGCCCAGGAGAGGAGGGGTAAGGTGATTCCAGGACTCAGAAGCTCTGTAGTTTTCTTAATGACAAGACTGTTTAAAATGCTTCCAGAGCACTCTCTCTACTCTGTGAGAACAGGTCCCTCTTACCCAGAAAGAGGGATCTGTATATTTATGCTTACAGTTGCTCCCAGTGTCAGGCTGAGGAACTGACCTGGAGGAAGAAGGCCACTTTCCAGGGTCAGGAAGCTGCTAGGCACCTTAGATAGGGTTCAAAATCAGGACTCAAGCTCCAAGCTCTTAGGTCCTAGATAAATTGAAGAGTAATTAAGATGTTGTTCCAGAGTAGGCTGACATGGATCATTACAGAATGTTCCAGAGATCCTAAATACATGTCTAACCTGTGATCACTTGATAACTATAATAGGAAATGATACTGATCCAATAAATATTCATAATGCCATCAAGAACCTTAAAAGTAGGGACTGAAGGACTAAGTATGGCCCAGGTTTATCATTGTTTTGTTTTGGGGTATTGGGGAGGGGCAGTGGTCAATCTCAGGAGTCTTCCATTTAATTTTTTTGAGACAGGGTCTCTCGTTGAACCTGGAGCTTGCCAAGTCAGCTAAAGTAGCTAGCCTGGAAACCTCAGGAATCCTTTTGTCTTCCTCTTGCCAGCCCTGGGGTTACTGGTAAACTCTAACACAACTTGGCTTTAACATGGATGCTGGGTATCAAACTTCAGCTGCATGTTTGTTCAGCAAGCACTTTACCAACTGAGTCCCATGTTTAGCCTCTCTTTGAGCTACAGCTAGAGATGGTATAAGCTCCCTACCTCAAAACAACATACTTCCTATCACAGGATGTGATCAAAAAGACCTTCCTCCAATGAGGGTGGGATGTCTGCCTCTGCCTGGGGTTTCTGGCCTTTCAGTCTGCTCCACACTATTCCCCAGTCTCATGCACGACCCATTCCCATGTGTACCCACTCTGCCCACCAGATCTTCTCAGTCCTCAATTATTGGCCCCTCTGCCAAACCAGCTGTGCGCCTTTTTTACACCGAGGGCCTTTGAACTGCATTTTTTAGAGACCACGTCATGCACCTCACCTCCATCAGTCAGGACTCCAGCAGGCCCAGGGTCCTGTTCTCTACATTCCCATATTCGCAACAATGTATCTTCCTCTTTTTGGTGTATCTCTTTTTGGTGACTCTCCAGTAGCACTTACTTTGTTCCCCCATCGTGAGCATCATGTTACTTCCATCATGCTACTTGCCTGCTTGATGGGCTAATATAACAGAAACTGGATGACTTTCAGCACTCTTCAGCCAAACCTGATCATCTTCCTGATATTCAGGAAAAAGGGCGATAGGGGTGATTTATGTCCTATCCAGCTCATACTGTGCCTTGACTGCCCTGGAAGCTCTAACCAGAAGGATGCAAACTCTCCCCACTATGCTAGAAAGCTCTTGGTTGATAAGGACACAACACAGGGAAGAATCAAGGGAGAAATGGATTACTTTGGCCCATGTTGAGAAGGATTCTGATTCATCGTGAGAAGAAGGCATGGCAGAGTTGTGGCCGTGGGAATATTAAGCAATGTTTGCCCACATCATGACAGATCAGAAAACCAAACAGATCAGAATCAAGGACCAGGTTATCACCATGGACCACTTCCAGCAGCCTGGCTGCATCTCCCAAAGGCCCCATAGCCTTGGAAACAGCACCACAAATTGGAGAATTCATGCTCAAAATTTGAGTCCATGGAAAACATTTCACATTCAAACCATACTGGTAACTAGATCATGCTTGAAGCTAAAGCCATAAAGCTATATGACCTTATGATTTTATTTTAATCTCAAAAAAAAAAAAAAAAAGATCAGGAAGCTCATAGAGGCCCATCTGGGTTCAAATATCACAAAAGTCAGTGATGTTTTTAAAAGCAAATGGTTTCAAGATTCTCTAGGGCACAGAGAGGCTTACAGATATCTAACCATTGGCATCTCCTCCCTCATGAGACTAAGCTGCCTCCCTCTCCAGCGCACCCCGACCCCCAGCCTCCCTTCCAGTCTCTACTGCCACCAAACTGAAGATAATCTTCTGGCCCTGGGCCTCTGGACCAGATGGCTAACATTTCCCCTCCCTCCTCCAAATGGGAATGTGAGGCCCTGGCTCTTGGTGAAGAACAACTACAGGGTAAGACCAACAGCCCCTTCTTTTCTAGAGAGATTTGTATGGAACGCTTTCCAGTCCCCCCAAGACTGACTAACTCTGTTCAAATGTCTTCAGTCCAGTCATCCTATGAAAAACCATGTGGCTCACTCAATAAAGTGCTTGCCACACAGTCATGAAGACAGAAGCTCCTATCCTCAGCACCCACATAAAAGCACATGCCTGCCATCCTAGTGCTGAGGAGACAGAGACAGGAGGATTCCTGGCGCCTACTGGATAGCTAGTCTTGCTGATATATGAGCTCCAGATTCAGTCAGACCTTATCTCAGAAAGATAAAACAGAGCAGGTTAGATGACACCCAAATCCAGTTTGGCTGCCCACATGCACGTGTACATGCACGTGCACATGTGTGTGCCAGAAAACACATACACACAAAGTGAACTATAACACAACATAATCATGGTGGAAACTCGTGATTTATTGATTCATCAATATAATAAAGGCTGTGCTATTTGAAATATTCAGTTAGTGTCCCCAGTATATGTTGAGGGAAATGTGGTAGGCCTGTCCTTGTGTCATACATGGAACCTGAGCCCCAGAGGTGGAAAAATGTCTCCTGTCCAGATACCTTCTCCACATTACTATCAGCTACATCCCTTTGTCTCTCAATAATACCAGGGCCAGAGCCTACAACTACCAGGAATTCAGTACATGCTTGTTTAACTCAGCTCACTTCAATTTCAACCTACCAGTGAAACGAAGAAAAGGCATTCTGGACAAGGCATTCTGACTGAGGAGCACTTTGGATACTCACGTAAGTCCCTGGTTGAACATTAGCTTGTCTCAAGAATGGAGTCAGCCGTATGCTTTCCTGGACCTAGACACTGACTCTGAACCTCAGTGATCACACAGCAGTCAAGTGGCAGGAGAAGGCTTTGAACCCCAGCTGTCTGAAGTCAAAACTCCTCTGTCACTTCCTATAGGAAGTAAGAGCTAGTGGCTGTCACTCTCCCCTCAGCCATGTCTCTTCTTTCCAGCTTCCATCCCATGTCACAGCTCTGATGTTAGACACTGCCATCTTGCTACTCAGATGCCCTAAAACTGTGCTATTTCGATGCTGGGAAACAGCTATCCATAACTTACACATTACCATAAGTGAGTGTGAGTCAAAACATCAACTCATTCCAGAGTTCCTGAGCTTCCAGTCTCCCTCCTAGGATCCTTGAAGAGGGGAAGGTGTCCAAGGATGATCCTTGACGGCAGAGCCCACACAGGAAGCCTGCTGGGGGATTTGGCAGGAAGTACAAAGGGACATTTTTTTTTTCAGGAGGACTGTCTCCAAGAAAGGCAATTGTACATCCTCATGAACATCATTGGGAGGTCACATGGAATTCCGTGCCGCAGGAAGCATGCCTGGCTCACACTTTGCAGAGAAACACATGGGGGCAGGGAGCAGGGGGTGCTCAAGCAAAGGAGCATTGAGCTCCCTTGAGGAAATGCACAGCTGCAGCCTGGCCCCAGATCTATGCAGTCATCCCAAGACACCCCAGTTCTTCCAACCCTTGGAAGGAAGCAGAGAACCTGTGCAAAATAATGGCTTCCTGCGTGAGAGATCATGAACTCCTCCGCCTTTCTTCTCCCTACTCACATTGCCAAAGCAGACAGCCATGTGTCACCCATGGTCTTGCCATGCAGGGTTGCCCTATGAGTGCCAGTTAGGATTGGGCGATTCTGAGGCTGCAAGAGTTTCCCCTCACTCTTAGCAGTTTGCCCATGGTGGGATTGCCACTTACATCGTGTGCTCCGCTAAGGATCCTACCATTACAGCCTCTGCGCAGAGGGAAGGCAACAAATGTCTCTCTGGCCCTGAGACCATCAGCCCAGAGAGACACACTCCCTACATTTCAACCAGCCCCAGGAAAGTCAGAGACCAAGCAGTCGCTTCAATGCGACAGAGAGATACAGTCATCGACTTGCCCAGAGACTGCAGGAAAGAGTTGGCGAGTAGCTAAGCGACTGTCTCACTGTCATAGCAAAAGCAAGAAACTGGTGAAGAATACTCAAGGAACACAAAGCCAGGCATCGTGGCAGATGTATGCCTGTAATCAGTACTCAGGAGGCTGAGGCAGGAAGACTGTTGAGCTCCAGATGATCATTGGCATACCGAATGAGACTATGTCCAAAGAGAAGAAGGAAAGAAAGAAGAAAGTAAAGGAGGGAGGAAGGTGGGCAAGGGAGGGGAAAAAGAGGGAAGAAGTAGAAAAATAGAAGGGAAAGCTGTGGCAGGGGAGGCAAACAGAAGCTACGAGCACTGGTTATTAAGAGCACACGGGGTATGGCCAAGTTCTTTATGTCTGTTGTTTTATCTATGTGACCAGATAGATGGTACTGATGGTAGATTTAACAGATGAAAAATCAAACCATCTGAATTCAGAGTATGTGTACAAGGTCAGATAGTCAGTAAGTGATGGATCTGGGGCTCAAATTTAGGACCTCTAGGTTCCCAGAACCATGATTTTAATTAATATATATATGTGTGTGTGCATGCGTGTGCGCGTGCGCGTGCGCGTGCGTGTGCGTGTGTGTGTGTGTATATGTATACATATATATATATGTACATACATACACACATATGTATAGGTATGTATAGGTATACATATGCACACCTATATAGAGATTTCTTTTTCATTGTTTGAAACATGGTCTCTCTATTCCAGGCTAACCTTGAACTCTTGATCCTCCTGAAGCAGACTCCCCAATCCTGGAATTAAAGGCATAACCTGTTTCCACATATATCTTAGGAACATTGAAAATGGCCACTACAGTGACTCTAAGAGAAAAGTCACAGGCATTGTCTTCTTGCCTTGCCATGGAGGTCAAGCAGACATAGACAGTGGCTTCCAGTAAAATAGGATCAGATCTGCTCATCCTCCAAGCGGTGGCTATGAGGTGTGAGGCCAGCCAGGCGTGAGGTATTAGTAGCCTTCATTCTCAGATGCACCCAGCAAACAGGTCTTACTCTGCCCATTTTGCAGCTCAGTGACTTGAGGTTCACAGCTGGTTTAAGCTGATTTCGAACTCAGGTCTTGTTGGCTTTAACGTTTGGGACCAGGGAAGATGCTTACAAACAGAGGTCAGTGGGAACAGTCTGACTGAGTCCCTGAGCCCAGATGGATTGGCCCTTTCCTTTCCCAGAGCTAGAGCATGTGGCCTCTGATAACAAAGTAAAGAAAACTTGGTGGAGACTCTTTCCCCTTAGGGAAGACATCTCTGCTCCTGGACGTCCTCTTGAGAAGACGAAATTCTAAATTATTCCCAAGCCAAATGATGTAATGAAAATAGACAACTCGGGGGCTAAGGATAGATACCATGCCTACTACTTGGAAGCTGTGTGACTTTAGGTGAATTGTTTCACCCCTCTGAGGCTTGGTTTCCACAAAATGACAAAGTTGGACTGGATCTCCCTGGGTGTTCACTTCTGGCCATATTCTCACAACCAATAGTGTGCTGATAAACTCGGGCAAAGTCCCCAGATGGAAAAGGCTGTGAGAGTGAATAAAATTCCAGGAATATGGAGGACAGTTAAAGGCTAGAAGAAATGGGGCACACCTCTGACCCCAGCTCTTGGGAGCAGAGATAAAAGGTCCCGTTCAAGACTGACATTAGACTTTGTCTCAAAAACAAAAAGCAAACCAAAAAAAAAACCCAACGTGATGAGGGAGAGCTGCCTGACAGGACAGCACCTGCTCCTGTGATTCACTCTTCTACCCATCAAAAGGGCTCTCATTATCCAAGGATAAAGCAGCCATCGAGGCGAGGCCAATCCCCAGGCCTGCAAAGGCCACCATCTACCCGACAGAAGCAACCTAAGTTACAAAGGAGTTCTCTTGGCTCATGGTTTCAGGGAACTTCAGTTCACTGAGCCAGACAAGATGTGGCAGCGGCAGGGCCTCAACCCAGGTGGGTAGGAATATGAGACAGCAGGTGGCATTGCAGCAGTCCACTCAGGAAGTATAGGGAGCATGTGATTAAAAAGAGCCAAGGAAAACATACCCCTAAGGAGCCATCCATCAACTGTGCCTCCAGCAAGGTGCCACCACCTCCAACCTCCTAAAAGTTCTACAACCTCCCAAAACAATATCACCAGCTGGGGACCAAGTATTGAAACATGTGAATTTGAGGGGGATATTTTATATTCAGATCACCAGCAGAGCATGTGTGCATGCCTGTGCATATGCTAGAGGTATTAACAGCAGAGACCCAGTGTGATGTTTGTGAATGATGGTAAAGACTCTTCTTTTCAGTTCTGCCTGACTCTCAGCAAAACTACTATAAATACCTGACAGATCCAGAAACAATATAGAAAATGCATAAAATATAATAAAGCATCCCTGTCTCAGTTAGGGTTTCATTGCTATGAAGAGGCACCATGACCAAGGCAACACTTATAAAGAAAAACATTTAATTGGGGCTGGCTTACAGTTTCAGAGATTCAGTATCATCGTGGTGGCAGGTAGACATGGTGCTGGACTAGGAGCTAAAGAGTTCTACATCTTGATCTGCAGGCAGCAAAAAGAGACTGGGCACCACACTGGGCTTAGATTGGACATAGACTAACCTCAAAGCCCACCTCCACAGATATAGACTTCCTCCAACAAGGCCACACCTACTCTAACAAGGCCACACCTACTCTAACAAGGCCACACCTACTCTAACAAGGCCACACCCACTCCAACAAGGCCACACCTACTCCAACAAGGCCACACCTCCTAAGTGCCACTCCTTATGGGCCAAGTCTTCAAACATGAGTCTGTGGGGGGGGGGGGGCATACCTAGTCAAACCACCACTACCCACTCCACCTCAAACTGAGGTAATCTTAAACCAACTGCTGAGGCAGGAGGATTGTGAGTTCAAGGCTGGCCTGGGAAACTTAGTGAGGCCTTGTCACAAAACGTAAGAATGAAGAAGAGGCTGGGTGCTGAGGGAAGCACTACCCTAGTGTGTGTGAGGACCTTGGTTCAACCCCCAGTTCTGCAAGATCTATCTATATAGACCACTCACTTCAGCATTTGTACAAATTTTACAGCACCTTTTAATGTAAACAGTTGTCTTTTGTTTGTTCTAACAGTGCTAAAGTACTATCCTGCACCAAGGCTGGCCAGTGACTACCCTTTAGGAGTATAGGAGGAGCAGTGACCACCCCATTGGGAGTATAAGTGAGTGATCCATTGGGTGGATATAGGGGAGACTATTCTGGGTATTACTGAGCACTTTGACTTTGATGATAAACTACTGTGGACCTTAGTTCTGTTTTCACATTTCAGGTTCTTTAGCACCAGGCTGAGTTTTTATTGTGGAGATCAGGAGGTAGTGACCTTTGGAGTTGGGATGACAAATTGCAGACAGAATCTGGGAGGACACTTTACCCCTTTCTGTGCAGATGGGAAAAGTAGCTGGGAAAGATCCTTCCTTGCCCTGAAGAGCTGAACCCTCAATAGCAAGGTACTCCTGACCTTGTAAGTTGCTTTGGGATTATTCTTTCGTTTTCTGTTAGTGAGCACACAGTCTGCTGATGCAGACAGATAGCCTCCTGTAACAACAGGGTGGGAAGGTGCTCTGGGTGGGGGCTTATTAGCAACAAGGGCTGGAGTTGCAGTCCTATGACTTCCAGCTTCTGATTTCCCCAAATACACAACCAAGTCCTTGAACCCTGAGGGGAGGGCTCAGGAGGATGTTCCTCCACCAGTATGACTCCTCAGTAGCCATACCGAGACCCACTACATTACTGCTTCTCCCAAGGTATGTCTGGGAACTTCCAGGTCACGTGGTAACAGCTAGAATTTACAGATGGTGTCTGGGCCTCTGAAATGGATTCTCATAAGGGATGACTGGCATCCTGTTAGGACCAGAAGGTCAAAGGGAGTACTTTGGTCTGTCAAAGTAAGGAGGCTTGTGAGTGGATGCATTCTGGTCAAAGGAGACAGGAAGTGGGACTCTGGGGTGGAAAAAATTAGATGAAATGAGATAAGAGAGGACTTGTCGAGCAGGAGAGGTTATAGACAAAGAGAAAATTCATACAGCAAAGCAAAACACCTGGCCACGGTGGTACATCGTATGCTCTGACCACCTGGTATCACTCAAAGAGCCATTCAGTGTTCGATGTTCACAAATATTTCCAGAAGCATCGGTCACTTGAAATCAACCAAAGGAAGAATGTTTACAGCATAGTAATTAGCAAACACTATGACTTAGAACTCAGATTTTTTTTTTTAAAACAAGCTTGCCAGCCCAGAGTACAGGAGTGGACACTGTTATTACCAGACACCATTAAAAGAGTCAGTTGAGGAAGGTGGTGTGGTCACTCCTACACTTTGAAAGCAGTCACTCTGAGGCTAGTGTGGAGGAGCAGAGGGACAGCAAGAAAGCTACCATCAGTCACCATCCAGTCATGGACTGAGAGCCAACAACAATAACGTGAACGGGAGAGAAAAAGTCTCCATCCAGCTCACGGGTGGACTGAGGACTTGGTGACCGGTAGAGTTATTAGTTACTTTGCTTCTTGCTGTCTTAAAATACCTTACCAGACCAACTTAAGGAGGAAGGGTCTTACTTTGACTCAGTTTGAGAGTTGGGTCCATCAAGGCAGCAGAATCACCATGGGAGGAGCCTGATGCATCCGATCGCATTGTCCCCAGTCAGGAGGCAGACGTGAATGAGTGTTGGTGCTCAATTCACCTTCTTCTTTTTATTCAGTCTGGTATCGTAGCCCACGGAATATCGACTGCCACATTTACAGTGTGCCTTCCCACCTCCCCACCTCAATCAACCCAATATGAACACCGCCTCAGGGACACACCCAGCAGTTAAGCACCTTGACTGAGGCAGGAGTCTGTCAAATGCAGAAGATGCTAATTTCCACACTTCAACCCAGCTAACACTTACCAGTGCCCCTGTGTGGGCTCCTGAACTTCATGCTGTGCCAGTAAAAGGAAGCCTCAGGTACAGGAAACATAAAAGAATCCAGGATTCCAGTACAGAGGGCACAGGACCCTAATGGAATGTCCCATGAGTCCCAGTGCTATGCCCACAGGAGGTCAGCAGAAACCAGATCTGACACTATGGAGCACAGATCTTGGCAGTGGGTCTCTAGGCTGGCATGAGCTCTGGGTAGAAGAAACAGTGAAGGGCACCTGGCTTTCAGTCATGAGATGAGAGGTGGGTGTCAGTGAATACTAGGGAGATGCTTTGGGAAGCTTGAGAGAGTTGAGGTGTGGATCAGTCCTAAAACACAGTCTCCAAGGGGATGTCAGAGCATGTCAGCTGTATCACAGGTCCCAGGAAACTGGATATTTGTTCTCCTCTCCTGCCATTCACTGACAGAGAGTGGCTCCACAGGGGTCTCCCATCCTTGTTCATCTGTCCTAACATAGAAGCAGACTCATATTCTGCAAAGGGCAGAGCAAGACCTCAGACAAAAGCATGGGGTCCTTAGAGAATTGAAGCCATTTGAAAGATGGGAATTGTAAGTCAATCCCTTGCCTACCTTAAAGATAGGCTGAGGGTGGGAACAGATCATTGATATTAGCTGTGACAACAGACACACTGGTAGTACAGAGAATAAATAGTCATTTGCCCCAGGATGGAGAGAAGAAAAAGAAAGCAAGTTCAAGATCGCAGACGGCTTTGCAGAAGGCAGTAAAGGATTTGGATGCTATTCTGGAGTAGTTGGGAGCCGCGGGGGAAACCCAAGGGCAGGGCAGTAGCACAGTTAGGCTTGTAATTTATACAGACCAAGCAAAAGAGAATACAACCAGGAATACTGGAGGCAGGGAGGCAGGGAGGATTGGGAGGATTACATACAAAGACAAAGAAAAGCTGCCAACACACGCCCCTACACAACCAAATGAAGGCCTCTTGTCTTCATGTACCTCCAGCCTGGCTGAAGGCCTCCAACTTGACCCCCACTCTTATACCATAAAGCCTACCTCAGCAGCCTGGGATCATGAGTCCATCAAACAAGTCTTCCTCCTGTGCCCTGTCTCACTTTCCCAGCCCAGAATCCAGCAGCAGAACTCCTCACTGACTGACACCCCCCCTTGCCCTCCCCAGCCTGATCCAGATCTGTGTACGCCCACTCCCAAGGAACTGGAGGCCCCATGGGTCTTTCTAGAAATGAAGTTCTTCCTCACTCTTGTCCTACCCCTGGGCTCACCCTGTCCCCCTGGCCTGCAGCTCCAGGCCATCTGCACTGCAGGCCAGTGTCCAAACACTTCAGCTCTGTCCTTTCTCAGGACCAAGATCCAAAGCAGTGGAGGCAGCCCGGTTACAAAAGGACAGGATGTACAGAATGGAGTGATGTGCACTATTCCAAGAGCAGAGAGTGTCCACGGTTTTGACTCAATCTGGGGGCACACACCCCCACACTACGAACAGCAGGTAGCTTTCCCTTAGAAAGCCAGTAAACCAGTGTGGGCCCTCCTAGCTTGCCAGACAACCCCACTCCTCCCACCCTACCCCAGAATCTCCCGACTGGGCCCCACGGACCCAGGCCTTTGAAGAAATCTGTTTTACCTCAGGAAAGTGGCCCCATTACAACAAAGGTAGAAGTCAATCGGCCTGGCAGAAAGACAAGCCCTCAGAGAATAACCCTGCCTCCTGCCCCAAAACCCAGCCTGGACAGTCAACCCAGGACCTCTGTCCAAAGCCCCTCCCCTCATCTCTGTATCTTAGATAGAAAGACCCAACCCACGTCCTTCCCACACAACCCAGAGCCCACTCCCACCCCTTCTGCTGGAGAAGCCGCCTGGCCCTGCCTTTTCTTCTTTGTCGTCATAAAAGTCCTGCCTTTATTTTTATTCTTTAATAAGGTTACTGCAGGACTGGGGGAGGTAGATTTTAGCCCAAGGCTGCAGCTGCCCTTCATTTAAAACTACCCTGACTCCCACAGGGCTGGGAAACAAGTCTCTGCACTCCTCGTTTATAGTCTTCCTTAGATCCAAACCCAGAGCTATTTTCTCCAACAGACTGTAGCAGCCTGGAGCCCATTTGCCTCCAGAAAGGGTCCCTCCTGCATAAAAAGCAAAACTCACCTGCAGTTTGCCAGACAACCCCACTCCTCCCACCCTACCCCAGGATCTCCTGACTGCCCCCTCTGACAGCCCCCACCGACCCAGGCCTTTGAAGAAACCTGTTCTCTCTTCCTGGAAGCTTCTGGAATCCTGCCCCTGCTCCAAATTCCTACTTCATCCACAGTTCCTAATCATCAAATGGACATGCAGTTTTGGATTCCAAAATGTGTCTTTTGGTTTCCCACTAAAAGTGCACAGAGGAGAGAGTTTATTGTTATTGTTGGTTACACTGGGTTGTTAGGCTAAGAACATTTGGACAGAGGCAGGCAGTGCAGGTTTGTCGGGAGCCCTGTCATTTACAGAGAAACAGAAAACACAGGGAGAACCTCCCTGCTCAGCCCCTCAGAGAGAGGACCGACACTCCTTTTCTAAGCCAACAGGCTTCTGTTGTCCTTAATTCATCAGGCTGGGACATGACCCCCCAAGGCAAGGCCTGTCTGCCTGAGAGGCAGAGCTAAAAACAACTCCAGCCTCAGAGAGGGGCCAGCCCAGTGTCTAATTGTTCTGCTTTCTTCAAACCCTCCCCGTGCTCCCTCTGCAGGCAGCTTGGAGAGTAAAGACTCACTTTGATTTGGAGATGGGGAGGAAAAGAAGGTTCTTTGCAGGTGTGTAGTCAGAATCGCCCAGGCAACGGAGGGGAAAATGCCTCTCCGCAGGCAGGCTGCTAGTGCAGGTGCACCTCCATTTTCGTGGGCACATGCAGAGCGCATGAGGAGTTGGGGGGAGGGAGGGGGAGAGAGGTGGGGGAGGGACACATGCCACATGCTTGTGGAGAAGTCTAGAAGCAGAATGAGGTGCTTTTAATCCATCCCAGGACCTGGGATACCAAAGAACCCTAGTCATAGTTGTGGTTTCTTATCGTTTAAAAGAAGGGGGGGGGGGGAGTTACAAATGGTGGACCCGTTAGCTTGAACCTTGTGTATATATTATTACCTGTGCCTGGATGGGAGGGAGGAAGCACGAATAGAGTCCATTTGGCTGAAAGTTGCAAAGACATTCACTCATCTCTGCATTCCTTCAACCTGCATTTATTATTGATAATAATAGCTACCATTCAGTGGCTTTTGCAGTAGAGCAGGTGCTTGCTAAGCACTTTAAGTTACTGTATACAACTCAGGCCGCACGGCTTCCCTGTGAAACAGACCTTATCATCTGCATTTTATTGATTAAAAAAAAAAAAAACCTCTCTCAGCAAGAGACAGACAGTTGCCCACAAAGCCCATCACCTGTAAGTGCAAGGACTCAGAGCCAGACCTAACTTCTCCCAAAGTTCTTACCTGCCAGGGCTCCCTCATTCCCCTGTGCAGGTCTCCATGCCTGGCCTTGGGCTGAGTGTTAGAATAAACCTTTGGTGCACGAGGTGTTTTTGGAATGACATCTTAAAGATCCACTTAGAGATTTAGCCGTAAGAGGCAACAAACAAACAAAGCTGGGTTCTGCTCTTACTCTGTGTAGCAAGATGCCTGCTAGGCAGGATGAGCTTTTCCACGGAGACGTGGAATACACGATTAGCAAAGATGACCCAGTTCTCTGGTCCACTGATAGCCGTATTATCTAGTGCGACTACCTCGCACTCCTCGGTGTTTACAGGGAGAGGCTTTCTTCCCCACTCCAGGATTCAGCCTACTGTTATGACTTCGTTTAGTCTGCAGAATGCAGTTGAAGATTTGAACCTATTCCGGGCTGGGTCTTAAGAACCTGGTAGCTTCTCTACCTTCATCCCTGTTTCTCTTGACATCTCTCCCTTGTCGTGTGGCAGCCTCAATACCTTCTTATAAAACAAGAGACACAAGTCTTCGTCATTTAATGACCCTAGGACACAGCTATAAAAAAACATCACAAAAGGAAACCTCACTAGACCATCCAGGCTCCAACCAACCCAACATGTCGTCACAGTCAGGAAGGGCAATCCAGCACAGACCAGATAAAACTGATTCAAGTGCTCACCTGCAGAGCTGGAACCTAAGCCACTGGTAGTTCTTCAAGACCAGGATTTTTAGGTGTCTTGCTACTCAGTAGAAGGAAACTGAAATATTACTCCTCAGTTTGCTTAAGCTGAGAAGCCACAGGGAATTAATTACACTCAGAAGTAGGCTCAGTCCTCCATGCCCTTGGACCCACACAAGTGCAGGCCCCTAAGCCAAAAATGTTTCTGGACCTGGGCATCTTTTCCACCTTTTTCTCTGCTGGATATCACTTTAAAGAAAGAAGATCTTGCAGACTGGGAGAAAAGATTGGTCGGTGGAGGCTGAAACCTGAATGCACAGACGCATACCTGTATCCCAGCACTTGGGAAGCTGAGCCACACAGCAAGACCCTGTCTCAAAAAATAAAGAAAGAAAAAAGAAAGAAAGAAAGAAAGAAAGAAAGAAAGAAAGAAAGAAAGAAAGAAAGAGAGAGAGAGAAAGAAAGACAGAAAGAAAAGAAAAAAGAAAAAAGCAGTGAATCCAGTATAGAAGGCTAGACCATGATGCCATGAGTTGGGTGTCCAGATGCCTCTAACACTCAGGTACTTCCAGCTGTACACAGCTGACCAGTCAGTTCTCTATTGAATCTATCATGTGTTTGTTGGTATTCCCTTGAGACACACACCGCTGGGAGATTCTACACCCCTCCTCCTCATCCATGTTTTTTGTCTTCCATAATTTCAGTTACCACTGCCAACTGCAATCAAACACAGTCTAAAAATATTTAAGTGAAATGTTCCAGAAATAAACACTTCATAAGTTTTTAAGTAATTATATTAGAATAGACTGTTAAATTGTTTCATTATTGGTTATAATCATTAATAAGGGCTACCTAATTTAAAATATAAACCTTATCGCAAGTATGTATTATGTAAGTACAGCAGAAAAACAGAGTCTATATAAGGTTAGGTATCCTCAGTTTCAAGTACCCACTGGGGTTCCCCAGATGTCTCCCCTATATATAAAGCTGCAATTCTATATGTATATATGCACATATGTGTAAGGCATCCATCCATGTGTAGAGTTTATTATAAGATACTGGCTCATATGATCAAATTCATAATAAGAGATTCTCTTATTCACCACAGGTAAGCTGAAGACAAAGAAAACCACCAGTGCAGTTAAGTCCTGAGAGTTGGAGAACCAAGGACAGACGAGGACTCATGTATGAGCCAAGCATGTGTGTTAGTCATCATCTCAACCCCTCTCTGTCTTTTCACTCTAACCTTCACTGGATTCAAGGATGCCCATCCCTATGGGGAGACCCATCTGTCATATTCAGTCCACCAGTTTCAAAGCTAATTCCCAATAAAAATCTGTGATAAACATACCCAGAAATCATGTTTAGCCAGATTTCTGGGTACTTGCTGGCTCTGTCGAGTTTGATATAAAATTACCCATCACATGCTCTATACCAAAGAAGATGTCATGGCATGTAGTGAAGACTGAGGATGGAAGTGGAAAAGAACCCAGGCACACTGTGTTGTTTTCCTGGTGCTTCTGGAACAAGTTACAGAAAACCTGGTGGGTTAAAAAGCCAAGCATTGGAGGATGGAAAGATGGCTCAGTGGCTAAGAGTATGTGCTGCCCTTTGAGAGGATGCAGGTTCAATCCCAGCACCCACATAGTGGTGTACAACTGTCTGTAACTCCAGTTCGAGAGACTCTATCTGATGCCCTCCTTTGGTATTACACACACACACACACACACACACACACACGGTTCACAGACACACAAGCACATGATAAAAGAAAAATAAATAAATCTTAAACACACACACACACACACAGAGAGAGAGAGAGAGAGAGAGAGAGAGAGAGAGAGAGAGAGAGAGAGAGAGAATATGTTTCACTCTCTCATCATTCAGAAGGCCGGAAGTCCAGAATCAAGGGATCACGAGGACTGATTCCTTCCAGAAACTCTAAGAGAGGATGTTGTCTGTGTTCACAGAAATAAGAGAAATGTGCAGAACTAGGAGACAGGAGAAAAGACGTTTCGTGTGACTATAGCCAGGACTGAGGCTGTGTGCAACCCTGTACCAGGGCACTCCAAGAATGTAGATGCAGACCAAGGCTGTTGAATAATTGCACATGATGGTGAACATGGCAAACACAAGTCTCACATCAGATGACTAAGTCACTGTTTCACATCAGATCCCGGAAGAGACATTTCTAGAAATCTCTGGAAGCAGCCAAAGTTCCGTTTCAGTAAAATCCTATGTCTACTCGATCCAAGTCGGTGGCAGCCACTTCAGTGAAAGAAGATTGAAAATGGGAGAGAAGATGTTAGAAACCGTATCGAAGGAAGCTGTCTTCAGATCCTGCTAGCTATCCTCTAATCAACTAACACTGCTCCTGAGTGCCTGGAACCCTGGACTCAACCTCATAAACCAAGTCCAACAGCCTTGTTTTGCATGCCTCCCTGAACCTGAACCAGAGCCCCTCTGCTTTAGTTAGCACACCCTCTCAGATTAACCAGGAAGAAAGAGGCAAGCTACTCCAGAGGGGCTGGAATCTCAAAGCCTCAAGGAAAGGGAGGTGGGTGGTCTCACACCTGTCTTCCTTCTGCCTCGGCCTTCCCACTGCTGAGACTGCACACACTTACACTCAGAAGCCAAGTTCTCCTTCACATTGCCCTGACTTGACAGTGTCAAACCCCAGCCACCTGCTGTTCGTACAGGAAGCTGTACTCCCAACTGGGCTTTATTCCTCTTTTAAGCTCCAAGGTTGGTTCCCTTCAGCTCTTGACATCAGGGAAAACATGCCTTTCCCTGGTGACGAGAGTGTCAGGCAATTCAACAGACCTGAAGTGCAGAAGAAAAAGACAAGGAAATTCAGAGAGGCATGGGAAGGAGGAAGGAGCCCCTCTCCCACCGGCATCTGACTCACATTTCTAAATGGCTGAGAGTCAAGAGTTGCAGCTGACAAAAATCGAAAGTGCTGTGAAGATTGCCTGCATAGAAACACTATTCCTTTTCCAGAGTGATGGCTCAGGCAAGAGTAGTAAACCAGCTAATGAACCACGCCAAAGGCCAAAATGTATGTGACCTTTGCATTTAACTTCATCCGTGCTTCTGTCTCTTCCACCAGCCCACATGGCTCACCTCATAAACCACCTTACAGTCACACTTACAAAAAGGAGTTCTTGAGATAAGCAAAATAAATACACCAGCTCACAGCGTTTTTACTAACATTTTAAACTTTGCATAATCTTTTCACTTGGCTGCAAATTATATCCTTTGAGCAACATTAACTTCAAAAGCTATGTAAGAAGACACTTAAATGAGTCTCTCTCTCTCTCTCTCTCTCTCTCTCTCTCTCTCTCTCTCTCTCTCTCTCTCTCCAGTATCTTGTAATTATTTTTCTGATGTAGAAGATACTAGCCACAACTTAGTGGAAGTCCCTAGATCCTAATCAGTCTGTATATAAGTAAAGGAAGTAGAAACACTTGGTGTTAAGTTTCCTCTTGCCCCTTAGGAAGGAAATACATGGCAGAGTGGCAGTTGTGGGACACATATACTGCCTCTATTTTCAGCAAAATAAAGGGTCATGGGTCCCTTCCCTAAGAGTTTGAGGTTACAGTCCAAAGTTACTCTGACCAGGGCTCCCCATGAGCACCTGTGGCCCCCAACATCTCCAAACCACTGTAATAGAACATACCATGCTGCCTACCCATCACACAGAGCTACACAAAGGACTTCCTAAAGCCCAGCTCCGAGGAGACAGTTGGGGCAATAGTTGTATGATGTCACAACTCTATCTCTCACTGTAACTCTCCTGCATGGTGTTCTGCAGTTAGCAAACCCAGTCATCAATATAGCAAGCCCTATTTCTTAACAAGGTTCACATGGCAGTAATACAAACTGAGACTCTCTGAAACTGGTGCTGATATTCCCATGTTAAATCAGGCTTCCTTGGGCTCCTTAATTCCTCTGGCTACTGCTGATGATTTACATAAGAAAAAAACCCATAGGCTTATATGTTTGAATATCTGGTCTCCAGTTGGTGGCTAGTTGGAGAGGGTTAGGAGGTGCAGCCTTGCTGGTGGAAGCATGTCACTCGGGACAGGCTTTGAGGTTTCAAAAGACTGGCACCATTTTGAGTTAGCTCTCTCTGCCTCCTACCTTTGGATCAAGATGTGAGCTTTCAACTTTTCCTGCCGGCTTCGTTCTGCCATCATGAATGCTGAATGCTCTGAAACCATAAGCCAAATTAAACACTTTCTTTTATAAGTTCCATTGGTTATGGTGGTTTTGTCAGAACAATAGAAAGGTAACTATGATAGGTGATCTCGCTGGCCAGCGTGGGCTGTCAGGACTGAACAGAGATAAACTGAGAAGCAGAGCTGAGTTGCTCTGGTTGACTCTTTCCCACACAGTACCATTATGAAAGGCCTCGCCTTCTCCAAATGCACTTCCCAGTGTATCAAGCAGCAAGCCTAGCAACGCCAGCACTCTGAGTTAAACATGAAAGAGAACAGTTGGGACAGATAATTCAAGTATTAGGAGAAAGGGCAGTCTTGGGGTATTTGCAGCAGCATGAGTCTCTTTGGTTCCCACATCTAGTTGTCATATAGGATCTATGTTGTGTGGACATAATTGTGATTTGTTGGTCCTAGACATGAAGAAATTGCTCCCCAAATAACCTTTCACTAAGATTATTGGTCAAAGCCTGTATACTTCCTAGGGGTCTATAGAATGCCAGATTCCTACCAAAAGAACGTAGAAAAGAGCTCTGAGACTCAACATTAGAAGTTTAGAGCTACTGGCAGTGATAAACCTGCCCCATCCCTGCAAGTATCCCCAGTTGCCCTGGAAATGGTAGGAGAAGCTAAAAACAGGACTGGGGCTAGAACTTGCTGCAGTTGGTGAAGGTTCTTTAGTTACCTCTTATGGAGACCTCCACAACAGAGCTCACACTGTTACACATACATACAGCCTTTCTGTCAGCATGTCTGTCAGCTACTGCCAACCTCTCTCTTTCTGTGTTAATTCAAAGACTCAAAAAAACATTGTCCAAGAATAAGGGGGCATGTGCGAGATCTATAATGGTTCTATTTGACAGACATCAGTAGATATAGCCAATACCAAAATTGCAGACTGTATTATCATGAACTCGAGGAAAACCCAGGGCCCTACTCTATGGATGTAGCTACGGCAGGAGGTAGTGGTTTACATATTAGAAGAGCAAGACAGTGTCTGACCTGAGAGGCAAGCTACCTTGGGCAAGCAGTAGTGTGGAGCAGCATCACAGCCCCACCCCTGAGCAGAACCTAAGTACATATATCTGTGAGGGAACTATACAAAAGAGCCTCTCGGGCACTCGAGGATTCAAATCCAGGCCTTCTCTTTCCTCCTGTTCAGAGACCCAGCCAGTGGTCAGCTCTTCATCAACTCCTGTGGCACTTAAATGCTACCTGGTCCTAGGACTTGGAAATTCAGAATAGACCCCAGGGAGAAAGTAGATGGCTTTGTTCACTTGGGTCAATAGTTTTCCTGTATGCTCCACAGAATCCCTAACATGCTGACAGAATTGGCAACCTCTCTCCAGATCAAACTAATTACCTCACTTCTCCCAGTTTACACATTGAGAGGCTCCAGGGGACTTTTGTTTTGAAACCGGACTTTCCGAGAACAGCTGGGAAGCACTGCTTCATATTTTTTAAGGCAAAACAAGAGTTGTCTCTGGCTTTTCTGTCCCTAGGGCACTGGGGTGTGTGTAATTGTGTTGCCATTTTTAGATTTTATGAAGAAATAAAAATTTACAAGTGCTGGACCATTAGGCTACGCTCTGCCACTGTTGCCAGATCCAGGAAAGGCCTGGCAATGGGGGTTTAGATATTTGGTATACAAAGGATATGCAACCTGGAACACATTTCTAACTCTCTGTGTGTGTGTGTGTGTGTGTGTGTGTGTGTGTGTGTGTGTGTTTGCACATATGTCCACAGAGCCATAGAAAGCCAATAGTGAAGAGCTTGCTTTTGTCATTTCCTCCTACCCATCGTGTTTTACTTAGGGTTCTCCAAAGGAACAGAAGTGTGTGTGTATGCGTGTGTGTGTGTGTGTGTGTGTGTGTGTGTGTGTGTGTGTGTTAACCCCCTTCCCAAGCCTCAAGGGCCAGATTACAGTCTGTGATACAGCTAGACCAACAATGGCTGTCTCTCAGTGGAAAGGCCAGAAATATGGCAGTTGTTGAGCCCAGGAGGTTGAATGTCTCAGCGGTCCCAATCTGGTGCTGGAGTCCAGGAGGATTCCTCGAGAGCTGATGGTCTTCAGCTCTTTACTGGGATCCTAAAGAAACAGGTTCTAATAATAAACAGGTGAAATAATGCTTTGGCAATAGGATAGATGAACCCACTGGCAAGAGTGAAGACAAACAGGCAAAGTCAAAAGTTCCTTCTTCCATGTTCTTTTATTTTCATTGTCACCAGAAGGTGTGGCCCAGATTTAGTGTGAGCCTTCTCAAAGAAGATGATCCAATCAAGTAAATCCCTCACTACTACACCCAGTTGAATTGGAGCTCACCTAAAAGTTAGGGGCCCTTCACAATAATTAGAGTTGATAGGAATACAAAGGTATGCAGAAGTCCTTTGGCCTTCTTGATATGGTTTAGATATCAGTGTTAAAGTCTTGGTCCCCAGCTGGTGGCATTATTGGCACAACTGCAGACCAAGCAACAATGAAATGAACACACCCAGAACCATGAGCCAAATCAACTTTTCCTCTTTTTTAAGTTGCTTTGTCAAGGATTTTGTCAATGACCAAAAAAAAAAAAAAAAAAAAAAAAAAAGCTGACTAGCCCTGACCCAGTGCCCCACTCCATCCCCCATGCCTCCAGCAAAATCAATGGCTTGGGCTGTGCTGTTGACAGATTTTGGTAAGGGGAGGTAACCGTGGGTATAAGAAGACCCATGTCTTCAAAGGAAAGAGCAGCCACCTGTGCAACTCAGGGTGAAAGCAGAGGCCAGGCCCTGCATGGCAGAGGAGCTAGCCAAGAAGAGGAGTCAGGAGGTCACCCGCTTTGGAATACAAGAACCCCCACCTTACTCTTACCCAGTGAATGTGCTTACCAAAGAGCACCTGGCTCCTCCCCAGTTGTTCAGCCCCATTCAGAGGCAGCCCTGGCTCTCCCAGATTACCAGCTTTCAAGAGAAAATCCTGTAAGAAAAAAGGTGTAAATTTGGGAAACCCTGCTGTTCTGTGTATGTGCCTGTTGTTTTCTAAACATACAGAGCAAGTGAACCAGGATAAGAATAGAGAGAACCAGCCAGGGCCTGCAGGTGTTACCACCGCACTGCTGGTGACATCTCAAAAAGCCATCTCTCCTGGGAAAAGTATGGGTAGGGCAATAGGGTCAAAGAGAATATACCACAGAGGTGGATCTGCCCATAGTCACCAAAGAAATCTGTCTCTACCTGGGGACAGCATCAAGTAACCCAGCTTGAATTCTGAAATTTCCCAGTACAGAACAGAGTCTTCTTGAATTTCAAGACTGAAGGTTTTTGGGGGGTGTTGTTGTTGTTGTTTGTCTAGAGGCCCACTGTTACATAAGAGATTATTAATACTAAACAAGTCTCAAAATGGAAAGAGCCTGTTGAGAAATGCAGAATCTTTCCCAGACAGAGCTATGAGATGGTGTCTCTGAGATCAGGGTCAGTGTGAGTCTCAGTTCTTGGGGGAAATCATTAGACAAGAGGGACTCAGAGCAAGCCTGCTCTCGTGCAACAAATGCTTGGGAGAAAAGAAGCCAATGGAGCTATCTATCCACCTATATAGTGTTTTTCAAGGGTCTGCTTTGACTCATGTTCTTGGAGGTTGGAGGATAGAATGAACTACACACTAATTCTTTATTCCTGTAGCTAAACAGGAGAGAGAGAGATTGGATGAATATTGATATTATATAAAGAAGAAACACCCTTGGGAGGGTCTGTGTATGAATGCACCAGATTTGAAGGGCCTGTGAGGTGTCAGGCAGCCTTTGGACTCTAAGGTCTGGAGCAGAATAGAGAAGATGGAGTCTGAGAAACTGGTGACACTCAGAAGCAATTAGCAGAGTGGCTTCATAGTGGACAAGCACACACACACACACACCCTTGGAACATATACAGAACAAATCTGAGGAACTCCAATACTCACAGGATATAATCCAGTATCCAAGAACCATGGCCAGAGATGGTTCTGAGAAGGAGAAAAGGGGTCACCCAGGTCCACTGCCAGAAGCTCCAATATGATAGAAATTCCCTCGAGATATTAATGAGGAAAATGTCAGCATCCTGTTACAGGTGAAAGCAAAGTTCTAGTAAACTGTGTAGCGGGGAAACCAGATTGAGTTACAAGAGCTGAGACAACACTGGAAGAACCGAGGTTGACAAAGGGCTACACTTGGTTTCATTGAGATGAAAAGGCTGGCATCGTTCAGTGCTTTTAGGAGAAGGGCATCAGCTAAGATAGAAGAGTCAAAGAAATAGCATCCTGTGAAACCCCAGTAGACAGCAATGTGATAGCAAGCCCAGGTGTGCTGCTCACTCTTTATCACCATGACAAAATGCCAGGGAAGAACAACTTAAAAGTGGAGGCATCTATTTGGGCTATTTCCAAGGTTTCCATCGGTGGGCAGTTTGATGTGCCCTTGTGTGGTGAGACAGAAAAATCACAGCAGGAATGGGTTACAAAGTAGAGCAAAATAGCTTGCCTCATGGCAGACTGGACACCGTGAGTGACAAGGAGGGACAACACAAACCCAAGTGACCTACTTTGTCCAGCCATGGTCCACCTCCTAGTTTCTAGCACTTCCCTATAATGTCATCAGACCAGGAATCCAGTGATGGATTAATCCACTGATTAGCTTAGAACCCTCAGGATCCAATCCCTGCCCAAAGCCCGTCTCTTAATATTTCATTGTGGACAAAAGGGGTTTTTGACACATGAGTTTTTGGTAGCCTTTCATATCCAAAACACCCATACCTGGAAGATTTAATACATGTTGGGACACGAAGCTATTTATTCCATATTAGAAGGAAGGAGGTTTGTGGAGGAGCCACCAGGTCTGTAGAGTTTCACACTTGATGTTGAAAGTTCTCTAAGTGCTATTAGAAGAAGCATGTACGCTAAGAAGAGAGACAAGATGAGGACATGGAGAGCAAAGAGGCCAGGTGGCCTGCTTAGTTTCACAGAGCCAATGAATAGGAGGGCAGGCTTCAGACTCAGGCCCCAGATCTCCATGATGCCAAAAGTCTATGCTCCTGATACCATAAATCAAAGCCATGGATTTCCCCCTCTGGCTCCTGCTCTCTGCATCTGCTTTTCAAAGTTAGTTCTTCTTAGGTGGGGAAGGGAAGAAAACAAGGCAAGGCCAACACTTTGTTCTGCTCTGGCTCTGAGGACACCAGCCCGGGAATTAGGATAGCATTGCCTACTTCTCGTTGACAGGCCCAGAGTCTGTGGGGCCTTTCCCTTCAAAGGATGAAGTAATTCATAAACAGGAGACTTGCAGGCAAGAGCAATGAATCTCAGGGGCCGTGCTAATTAAAAAGCCCATATTACATTACTTCCTCAAGGACTTGTCTTCTAATTTTTAGGATTATGCTACATTGATTAATTTATACAAGTTTTTAATCCCTCTGTGTTTAATGAAGTCCAGGAGCATGGGAATAGGAGCATAATTGAGCTTCATATTATTTTATTAGGGAGAATTATGGCCCAGTGTGTCATAGAGATGTTTGTGGAGGTGGGGCAAGAGTACTCAAATCATTAACCAATTGCTTTCCAGATGCCAGCAGGACCTTCCTCGGGAAAGACCAGCACACTGGCCAGTTCCTCTTCCTAAGTTGTGTTCTGCTGTGAGTGCCTAAGAGAAAAACATCCATCTTTGTCACGGCAGGCAATGCGTTTCCCACCATGACGTGGCTACCTTCTCGTACAACACTACTCTCATGCACAGGCATGCACATGAGGAGGCCAGAAGTCAAGGTCTGGTATTTTTTGCATCCTTCGTTACTCTCCCATTATTTTTTTGAGACACAGCTGTTATGAAACTTAGGCACACGGCCTGTGCCTCCACACACCAGGTTCAGCCACTCGAAAGACATTAGCCTAGTCAATTTAAGACAATTTTTTAAAAAGCCAAATTAGTAGTGGAAATAGAAAAGGTGAGATTTAATCCATGTGAGAACACCTTGGAGTGAAGGACAAAAAGATCCATTGATCCCCTCAAGTCCATTTTTGGGGCCCTGAAGCTTTAAGTAACAGGCCAGTGTTAACACATGTCTAAGCATTACCTAAAGTGTGGTCATGGTCTCTTTGGGGACAGTCTAACAAATTGTTAGACTTCCTTTCTAGTCTAGAACAAAACAAAAGTTTCCCTTCTTGATGTCTCAACCTTTAAGTTCTCTTTTCTCCAATCTCAGCATGAGATTTCTGGAGGGGACTCTTACTTTTCACTGTTTGAATAGTTGATAGCCAAAGCAAGGAAAGCAGGTGATTGGTTGGTTGGTTGGTTGGTTTGTTTGTTTGTTTGTTTGTTTGTTTTAGAACATCTTCATTCTTCCAGGCCAGTTACAGAGTCTCTCAATGGTCCTAAAGCAATGACTCTCGACCTAGACGTTGAACAATACCTTCACAAGGGTCTCATAGGACCATTGGGAAACACAGATCTTTTCATTACGGTTCATAACATTAGCAAACTTAGGCCTATTAAATAGCAACAAGAATAAGTTTTGATGGGGGGGGGGGTGTCACCACAACATGAGGAACTATATTGAAGGTTTGCAGCATTAGAAGGTTGAGACCCACTGCCCTTGGGCTCACTGACAGCTAGGCTGACTGGCCAGCAAGCCCTGGAACCCTCTTTATTCTCCCTCCCCAAGGCAGGGATGTCAGATACCTCAGGCAGCCAATGTTATTCTGCTGGTTCTTACAGAGTAAAACTGAGGCTTCATGCTTGCAGAGCAAATGGTTCACAGGTTAATCCATCTCCCCTCTTCCTCTTCTCCAGCATTTCTCTTCAATATCCCTATGACTTCCACCTTAGTCGGGGTTTCTATTGCTGCGCTACAACACCATCCCCCCAAAGCAACTTGAGGACAAAAGGGTTTATTTCATCTTAAAGCTTGTAGTCCACCATCCAGGGAAGTTAGGATAAGAACTCAAAGCAGGAAGCTGGAGGCAGGAAAGGATGCAGAGGCCACAGAGGAGCACTGCTCACCTCATGTCTTTCTTGGCCTGCTTTCTTACAACATCCAGGACTACCTGCTCAGGGTCCGACATCATCCAAAGTGAGCTGGGCTCTCCCACGTTGATCATCAATCAAGAAAATGCACCAGCTTGCCCATAGGAGAATCTGGTGGGGATATTAGCTCAGTTGAGGCTCCCTCTTCCCAAATGATTCTAGCTTGTGTCAAGTTGATGTAAAACCAGCCAGGACAATCCCTAGCCCTGTGCTCCCAGCTCCAACACAGGCTCATCTTCATTCTACGGCTCTCCCCTGGAAGATTTCCCTGATGGGCTCCACAGGGCAAAAATTCATCTCTCCTCCATCTGTAGCAGAAGGTCCTGCTTCCCCCAAGAGAAGCTGAACTAAATAAATGTCTGCAATCTATGTCTCAATCTTGAGAGCTTCTACCCCAAGGGAATTTAATTAATAGCTTGCTATAACCCAAGGGTCAAAAATGCATCATGCCCAGCAAGGCAGGTGGATTGACTGGAGAGACCTCCTTCCTAGGAAAAGCTTCCTCCAAATTTGTACAAGAGACCTGAGCTGGGGGGCAGCAGCAACCAATTCCAGGCCTTGCAAATCTTCCTGCAGCCCTCCTGGTGAGATACCCTTCTACAGGACTCAGTTTCCCCCAATGTGAGCTCAGACAATCTAATAGTGCTTCCTGGGGCTTTCTCCAGTGAAAATTGTAGAGTACTAGGCTCCCCCCAAACTTTTGCTCTGATCCAGAGCTCCTGTTTTCTGTCCCATCCTCTGGAGGCCAGAACTAGAGCTGTGCCTGTAATGTCAAAGAAGATGGATCAAGCTTTTCTGGGTTAGGAGGATTCAGGACAAATCCATCAGCCCTTGGGGGTAGGGCCAGCCTTGGTTCCTGAAGAAGAAGCCCTGGATCTGAACTCCATTTTGGGTCTTGCTTCCTCCATCAATTCATCCCCACAGAAAAGAGCAAAGCTTTCTGCCCCTACCTCTGCCTTCATCTGCCCCTCCTGCCGAAACAAAATGGCATGGACAAGGAAGCTTAAACAACAGACACCCATTTCTCAGCACTCCAGAAGCTAGGTACTGAGTGCCAGGACGGCTACTTTCTGGTAAGAGCTCATCTTCCTGGCTTATAGATGGCTTCCTGCTTTCCATGTCTTTGCATGGTCCAAAAAGAGACAGAGGAAGCTCTGTGCGATCTCTTCTCATAAGGGATGCAATCCCATCAATAAGGGCCTTGCAGCCACAGCTTCATCTCAACCTCATTTTTTAAACTTCTTAAAAATGCTTGTCTCAAAATGCATACTAAGGAGATTAGCGCTGCCACCTCTGTAAACCTAAATACACAAACCCAGGGGGACATCCAGGTGCCTTATGATGCAAGCTTTCACTGCAGTATACCAGAGTTCACAAAGCGTGTTAGTCCACCCAGACTCACTACCTTCCTAGACTCCAAAGCTGACTGGCACCTTGTTTAGACATCTTTCCTTTATAAGTTCAAGTGCATAAATTGAAGTGCATAGGACATGGTATGTTCAAAGGATGGATGCAAATCCCCGTTAACTTCAGCACTCAGAGGCAGAGGCAGGTGAATCTCTACAAGTTCAAGGTCAGCTTGGTCAGTGTAGTAAGTTCCAAGGCAGCCAAGGATGCAAAGTTAGACCTTGCCTCCAAATAAATAAATAAATAAATAAATAAATAAATAAATAAAAGTCCTCTCTTCAACATGACATGATGATGAAGAGCAGTGTCACCGACCATGCCACTAGTGCTGGGCCAGTTCCTTAAGTTTTCCATATCTCCATCCCTTCATCTATGAAACAGAGATCATGCAGGCAGAGTTGATGGGATAATTAATTGAGATGAAAGTGGGTAAGATGCTTGGGGAAAGCCTTGCTTTCTGCAGCTCTCAGTGCTTTCTGCTGGTAGTAGGGGTTTTTTACCATCCTGCCCTGACCACATCTAGAAAATTTCCGCATCTCTTGTAATCCGTATCGTGAACAGGAGGGGTCTCTTGTTGCGAGATGGAGCAATTTCCAGCTTCTGCCTCATGTTTTTAAGTACCCAACTGGTATTTTTAGACATTTACCTATACGGCCATAAAATAATTTTAAATAAACTTAGAGAAGAAAAAATTAAGCTCCTCTCCCACAGAGAGAACCTCAGGTGCAGAACTGGCAGCCGTTTGCAATTTGCTATCTCGAGTCCAAGTAATGCAGGCAAGCATAGGGAAAAGCTCAGTAACTCAGGGTTACTTGGTTTGGGTTGTTATTCTTTTAGCAATGCACTTGGCAGCCCAGATTCTTTACCTGTATGGATTGCATGCACCCACACATGTCTCAAAACATCCAGCAAATTTGGACACCCTCCCCCGACACACACAGACACCTACATGATCTAAACACACACACACACACACACACACACACACACACACCTCTCTAAACAATGGGACAACTCAAGTCATTCAAGTCATTCAAATATACCCACAAGGCATCCCAGGTCCAAGAAGGGAAAGATCAATCCAGCCTAAATTGTTTAAGGTGCATGCACAGTAAGACAAATTGTTCCCATAGTGAACTCTTAGGGAGAATTTTCTTTTTTTTTTTTTTTTTTTCATCTTATGCCCATGCATAATCATGTATGTGATTAAAATCTGATGAATTGTGGGAATTGACAGTCCCCAGAGGAAAGATGACTATGTGACCTAATTTATCCATCAAAACAGAGAATCACCAGGGACTGGAGAGATGGCTCAGTAAATAGGAGTACTTACGACTCTTCCAGAAGACCCAAGCTTGATTGCTAACACCCACAAGCTCACAACTATCTGGAAGTTCAGCTTCTAAGAATTCCACACCTCTGGCTTCTGCAGGCACCTGTATGCATATGTACACAACCACACACATACCCACACATACCACTCATAATTTGAAATAAATCTTTTCTAGTGGAGAGCCACCCAAATTGCCTCCCTTTGTAGCCAGTCCCTCTTTCTGTTAGATCTCATCAAAAGATGATCCGGGTTATTAACTGGGGCCCTTAACTACTCTTACTGTTGTAGGCTGTGTATTCTCATCTTTCCCATTGAATTACTTGAAATAAAGTTTCCTTGCAAACCTGGGGTGGGGGTAGGGTGGAGGGTATTTGGATTTCTTGACAAAGAGGCCAAAAACATAGAAACATACAATTCTGATTTCAAACACATCTACAGAGACTTGAGTATCTGCAGTGCGGGAAGCAAGAGCAGGGTTCAGAGCCATTGTGACATTTCAGCATCCCTCCAGCACTTCTACAGTCAAGGGACTGAGGCTTTTCTGTTTAACCTAGGCAGGAAAAAGAGAAATACTTTCAGGAGGAAGGATATAAGCGGTGTGTGTGTGTGTGTGTGTGTGTGTGTGTGTGTGTGTGTGTGTGTGTGATGTGTTATATATTTATGTAGCAGAAACCAGACAGCCTCCTGTGCAGCAGCAATTAAGAAGGGAGTTTATTATAAAGCTCTGTCAATACACTCTGGGTGAAAATTTTAAGTTCCCTCAAGAAATTGGGCCCCTAATTTGTACCCTTACACACTTCATGGCTGGAGACCACCCAGGCTCCCAAGTGTGCCTATAATCATATTCCATAGTGAGATCCAAACATGACAAACTCATCCATGTCTGACAGAGGACACTTACAGAAACTACAGTAAGAATGGTGGCCCTGTCGCCTTCAGTTGTCACTATTTCCAGATGAAATCATGACCAGCTATTTCAAGGTACATCTTCTCTAGGGAAATCATTCTCCCTGCCATTGGAGTGAGGCTGAGATGCCTGGCCAGACCCCTGGAGACTTGGGCGTAAGCACAGATATTTCTGTGTAACCCACTGATGGTAACAAGTGCTAACCTATATCCATCCATCCATCCTGTGCACAAAGCACTGTGCTCTCCTAAATTCTCCTCCACTTCTCATAGCAATGCTAAAGGTGGAAGTGTAGTTATTAGACTGGCCTCATCTTTCAAGAGGGAAAATCTAGAAATGGAACAGCAACAGTTCTTGTTTAACCTTATTCAGCCAATCACTGAATGGTCTAGCCTCCTGCCTTCCTAGATTAGGTAAAGTAAATTCAAAGTCCTGCTTCCTGCATTGGGAATGAGTTCCTCATCATCCCCAAAAAATAATCTGGAGAGATGGCTCAGCAATTAAGAGCATATACTGCCCTTATGATGAACCCATTTGATTCCTAGAACCCACATCAGGCAATTCACAACCTCTTATAACTCCAATCCCGGAAGATCCAACACCCATCTTCTGGCCTCTGCAGGCAACTATGCCCACATGCAGATGCATGCCAACACACACACACACACATACACACACGGGGGGGGGAGAGGGAGAGAGGGAGGGAAGGAGAGAGAGAAGGAGGGAAAAGGAAGGAGGGAGGGAGGGAGGGAGAGATACACGTGCATAAATATGAGAATAAAAATAAATCTTCCTTTAAAAAAAAATCAATGCTCACCTCTCCAAAAAGCAAGCCTCAAAGAAGATGACTTGAGCAAGGGCTGTCCTCTCTGGAGTCCTCTGCCAGTGTGGTCCTCTAACTCTAGACTTGCAGGACAGTCATCACGAAGCACACTAGTTCAAAAAGGAAACAAAGATATCTCATTCACAACAGAGAATAATAGGAAGGACCATTATAGCCTCAGAGATAATCAAGCCCTGCTCAGCACGGGAAGCCTTGAAAGAAACATGATTAAATTCTGTGCTTCGTGTCCCACCCCCTTGACTGCAGTGGGTTTTTAAAGTACTTGTATAAGCCCATGAGCCCAAAGAAGGCAAATGTTACCAACTGCAGCAGTATGTAGCAGTTACCAGCAAGGGAGAAGGATCAGTCTCTGTGGACTGTCACGTAAGTGGAAACTTTTACAGGGCATGTAAGCTATTGCCTTCCTCTCTTCAGACTCTTGTGGTGGGAATGGCTACCTATGGGCTTCTATAGATGTGACATCCCTCTTTATGGTCACAGAGACAATGTAAACCAGATATAAGACTCCTAAGCTTCAGATGAGGTCATGAGTTCAGAAAAAGGAGTTGCCTGAGGTAAAAACATGGCCCACTCACAGTGATGCAAGAGGCAGGCCAGAAGGCCAACAGACAAACCTCCAGTCATGAGTCATGCTCCCTCACCTCAGACAGACAGCAAGCAATTCATCCTCAAATCTGCTTTCGCTTCCCAAGCCACTCAATCCGAATGGCCAATTGTGTGGCCAACGTAACCATATGGTCCAAGAGTAATGGTAACTAGCCACAGAACTGGGGATGGCAGTGTACATCCGTTAACCTAGCGTTAACAATCTGGAGGTGGAGACAGGAAGATTTCAAGTTCAATGCCAACCTGGGATACGGAGTTCTTAGGTTATATAACAAGATTCTTTCTCAATACAGAAAGACAAACCATAAGGAGGGAGGGAGGGACAGAGGGAGAGAAGGAAGATGATAAGATACTAGTCTCATTTATGATATATATATTCTCATTACCTCATCCAAGCATCCCCAAAGATGACTCCTCCTAATTCAATCACATCACATATTTTCTTCTGCAATTTATGTTTCCCGCTCAATTTCTTGTTGGTGGGATCAACATCGTTTATGTTGGTGTGCGTCATTCAGAGGGCTTCATCCTCATTTGATAGAGCAGATGTTGACCCCTGAGCCCAAACCCAGCCAGACTCCTCCTTGTTTATGAATAAAGTTATTGGACTACCTCCATGGTCGTTCAGTTAAGTATTGCCTATGGCTGCTTCCCTACTGCAGTGGAGGAATGGAATAGCTGTGGCAGCAGAGACAGTGTGACCTGCTAAGCCTGCAATATTTACCATCTGGCCTTTGATGTCTATGTTTCCTGACCATCCCCCAGTCCGCTACAAAGTACATCACTGTATCACTCAGATAATTTATCCATTCTCCAGTTGGTGGACATCTGGGTTGCATCACTTTGATGCTATTTAGACTGTGGGTGGGAATCTTGCACACATCTGTGAATTTATCTAGGGTGGGCATTTAAAGATGTTGAAGCATGTTCGACTTTTTTTGGAAATTTAATTTTTTTTTCATTCTAATTGGTTTTGCTAGTTTATGCTCCCAACAGCAGTGTAAGATAACTATTAATTATCCTCTGTAATATCAAATTCTGAACTACATTTGGTACTGTGCATATGAAATAGAATCTTCTAATTTTCATTTGCATTTTCTCTAATTGCTAGAGAAAGTAAACCATTTGTGTTCTTCAATACCTTGCCCTCTGCACTGGCTGGTTTTGTATGTCAACTTGATACAAACTGGAGTTATCACAGAGAAAGGAGCCTCCCTTAAGGAAATGCCTCCATGAGATCCAGCTGCAAGGCATTTTCTCAATTAGTGATCAAGAGGGGAGGGCCCATTGTGGGTGGTGCCATCCCTGAGCTGGTAGTCCTTTGTTCTACAAGAAAGCAATCTGAGCAAACCAGGGGAAGCAAGCCAGTAAGTAATATCCCTCCATGGCCTCTGCATCAGCTCCTGCTTCCTGACCTGCTTGAGTTCCAGTCCTGACTTCCTTTGGTGATGAACAGCAATGTGGAACTGTAAGCTGAATAAACCCTTTCCTCCCCAACTTGCTTCTTGATCATGATGCAGCAATAGAAACCCTGACTAAGACAGCCTTCCATGAATGCAAACATCTTCCAGGATAGAGTTTGCCTCCTTCCCAATCTCAGCAAACAGGTTCTCCCATATCTGATAAGGATTCTCTTGTGTAACACTATAGTAATCAACTCCACCTCCCATCTGCCACTACCATTTGCAAACTGGGTTTTGAAAAAAATAAATATTTCTTAATGAATATGTCTTTGTGATCTGTGCTTTTGTGCCTTATGGAACTGTTGCTTACGAGAAACGAAATGGCCAGGTGCATGAATAACTGTCCAATTGCAGAAGAGAAAGACCAAATGTCTTCTAGCAAGGCGATATCTCGGACACTGCACATACAAACAGCACCAACTTGGTGTTTTCAAACTTTTACATTTTTTTCCACTGGAGTGGTTAAGAATGGTATATCATTGGGGGCCTTAATTTCCATTTCCCAGATCATGTATGATATAAATTGCTTCTTTGTGTGTTTATTTGATGTCTTTATACTCTTTTTGCAAAACGTTGATTCATCTCTTTTCTCATCTTAATTTGGGCATGATTTTCTTTTGGATTATCAGTTATTTCACATCTTGTAACCAATTATCTCTAGACAGTGTGGATTACAAAGAGTTTATTGCTTATATGTAGGATAGAATTGACTTTTGTGTATTGCCCTCTGTTTCAAAAGTGTCTTTTCACTTTCCTTAAGGTATCTGCCAATGAATAAAGTTCTTAATTTTAATAAAATGTATTTTACTGACCTTTTAAATAACCAGCAATCTTTGTTACCTTGCTTATGTCTTTTAAAGAAATCTTTCCTTACCCTTAGAAGTAGCCAAGACAAACTCTTACATATGGAGAACAAGAAACTACACGAAAAACAGTTCAACACCCAAACGCCAATTGCTGGAAAAGCACGTCAACCAGCTGTGGTGGATTCAGTGTGAAAAAGAAGATCACAAAAAAGCCACACCGATAACCACAGTAAAACACAGTGATAGAGAGGAATCTCAATGATGTCATCTAAAGTAACTCCTAGGATACTTAACACAGGTCTAAGTAAAGGTCTTGGTAAAGTTAAGAAATAAACAAATAAATGAGAAACGTAGTTTAAGAAAAACCTAAGCAGAAGGAAACAACATGAAAAGAAGAGTAACGAGCAAGTACGTGATTCAGAACAATGCTCTCCTCATGCTGCAGAGTTGAAGGGCGGGACAACGTGGGGTGATCTCAGGCACCAGCCATTGCCTCAAGGTTTTGGTGTCTGCTTTGGGCTGTGGGTTCATAGATGTGTGTTGTCTTTTTATAGAGAGATAAATATAACAAATACAAACAATTCAAGGGAAAAAATGAAGTTAAGAATTATGATCAATGAAATTACATCTTCCCTAAAGTATTGTGTTTTCGGTAGAATTCTACACTGAGAAGCATGGTAAAATTCTCCTCTAAGTCTTCACCTAGACTTTTGAAAGCTTTTCATTTTGATTTTAGGTATTTAATGCACCTGGAGCTGCGTGTGTACGTAAGCTGGTAATCGATCGTTTTCTAATATGGGTTATTATTTATTCCTATGTCATCAGTGTGACTGCTATAGCATACCTACCACTGGAAGGCTGATGTAAATGTTCCTGGGTTTTCTAAATTTTGTGCTATTTATCTATCTGTCCAACTTCACGAAAAAATAGCTCACCAGTTTAATGAGTGTAGCTCTCTAACAAGTTGTGGTGCCTGGCAGAGGGAATCCCCACCCTCTTCTGCTTTGAGATGCCTTGGGTACTCACAGTCAAATTCTGCAAATACCTCCTTGGGATTTCCATTGCAGCTATATCGATTTTATACAGCTAATTTTAGAAGAGCTGGCATCTTTCTGATATTGACTCACCAAGTACTAGAACGTGGCCTATATCTCTGTTCTGTGGTATTTTCTTTAAGGGTAGCAAGATTCTTTCCTAGAACTCAGGCAGACTTTTCATTAGATTTATTCCTAAGCACATTAACATCTTGCTGCTATTGTACAAAGTATGTTAACACCTTGTTGCAAATACATAGAATGTAATTGGTTTTTGCATATTGTTCTTTAACATTTTTAATAAAGTTTTAAATTTATGTTGTAGGGTGAGTGTGTGTGTGTGTGTGTGTGTGTGTGTGTGTGTGTGCGCGCGCCTCAGAGTAAGTGTGGAGATAGAGGATAACTTTTGAGAGTCGGTTTCCTCAGACCCTCAGACTTTCTGGCAGGAGATTTTCACTGACCCATCTCTCTTGCCTTATAACGAATGATCTTGGAGTCAACAAATGAATAAAGTTTTCTACTAATTCTAGTCATTGTCTTTAGTATCTCTGGGGGCAGGGGTTGGTTGTTTTGGTTTGGTTTTTGTTTGGGTTGTTTGCTTGCTTATTTTATTTTGTTTTGTTTTGGTTTTGGTTTTATTTATAGTTTTGTTTGAGACAGGGTCCTCATTGTGTAGCCCTGGCTAGTCTAAAACTTATTATGTATACCAAACTATCCTCAAAATTGTAGTGGATTTCCTTTCTCCTGTGTTGGCATTAAAAGCATGAACCCGACCTCTATCTGGCTTCTCTTGCTTTTTTCTATAATATACAATCAAAATTACCTATGAAAATGGCAGTTTTGTTTCCTTCCCCAAATCCATGTCTCTCTTGCTTTGCAGTCTTCTGTCATTGTGCTCACTCAGACTCCTGATATCATGCAGAAAGAAAAAGTTCAGAACTAGCATCCCCGACTCTTTAACCTTAAATGTTTCTCCCCATTAAATGAAAGGGTTTTATAGGGCTTGACATATGCACTTGGTCCCTACGTGTATACAAGTAAAGAAGGTAGCATTTCCACATATCCAAAATTCAACAACATTTAGGGTGTAAGGACAGTGCCCCATTACTCCCAAAAAGCCTCTAGTTCAGATGACAAATTGTGTGCTTCTTCAAATAGAGGGATGGCATTTGCCGATAATTCTAAGAAGGCAATTTAATGATTTAAATGTAAGATAGAGGGGACAGTGGTGGTTTCTGTCTACCTAGAGGTTCCAGAATGTTCTCTGCCTAGCGGGGACACTTCTAGCCACAAGTAACAAAACAATAACTACCTGTACCTTCTGCCTACAGTGCATGAGAAGAAATGTTTCAGAGACAGCCCAATATGGTCCAATTTGCCCTAAGAGAAGGAAGAAACAAACACAAAATAGAGTAATTATCTTATCAAAACCCAGCACAATTGGCAATCTGAGAATGAAGCCTCCAACAACCTGGACTGTCACATGCTGTATCTTGTCACTTAGATCCCCAATATAAACGAAAAGCTGTGAAAACCAGGAGCAAGACAGAATGGCAATGGATCCATTCTGGCGCCGGCCGTGAGTCACTTATCGAAGACATAAATTATAGCGCTGTCACCATCAGCCGTCCTATTTGCAAATAAATGTTGTCATCTAATTGTACAAGACTTGGAGATTGTTTAACAAATTTCTCTGAGGAAAGGCTCAGCAGCTGCTAGGATTGCCCAGTCACCCAGATTCTATCTGTCCCATCAGGTTGTCTCTCTGCATGTGGATCTCTTTGTTTGGCAGGACAGACAGCCTTAACCCATCTTCTCAGCCTTTCTCGGGGATAAAGCTACAAAGGCCAGGTGAGTTTCTTGACTTATTCCATTAAAGGATCATTAAGAAGAAGAGATGGAGAAAGGCAGCTTTTGAAAAACAGCAAGAAAGGAGAGGGCATATCCTCTTTCTTACAGGGTGAGTATCTAAGCAGGATGGCCAAGCCTGGGGCTGTAAGCATAAAACCTACTCTTTTTTCATGATCATACTAAAGAAAAAATAACCCCCCCCCCCCAACACACACACACACACACACACACACACACACACACACACACACACACAGACAACAGGAGGAAAAGTACTAAGGACAAAGCCTGGGACCCCTGGATGCCTGGAGTGTGGACTGAGTGTGTTGAGCCTGTGGACACCCATTTGCCACCCACTAGGGAGTTCTTGACTCTGCTCTTCTGAATCCTTGACCCATGCATTATTTTTTCCTTCATACCAATCATCCTCATCTCCATATTATCCCTTCCTCCACCTCTTCCTCTTTTTCCTCCTCCTCTGCCACCTTCTTCTTCTTCTTCTTCTTCTTCTTCTTCTTCTTCTTCTTCTTCTTCTTCTTCTTCTTCTTCTTCTTCTTCTTCTTCTTCTTCTTCTCCTTCTCCTCCTCCTCCTCTTCCTCCTCCTCCTCCTCCTCCTCCTCCTCCTCCTCCTCCTCCTCCTCCTCCTCCTCCTCCTCCTCCTTCTTCTTCTCCATCTATCCTTCTGACTCAGGCTCTGAAATGTCTCCCTTCCCCTCATCCATGATATCAGCCAAGCAATCCCACTTTTGAGACTGCTCTGCTTGCTAGGCACTGAATTAGCCACATGATGTAAGGCTGTCTATTCATTTATATCTTTAGCACAGCTATAGCTCCTGCACCTTCCTTGGGACCTTCTCAGAAAGATCATAATTTACATCTACTGTAAAGTACCTGTGGCAGTACTCAACCTTAGGCTCAATCTTCAGTTTGACAGGATGTGGGAGCACAGAGGAGACCAGCCCCTGGGCGTGCCTGTGGGAGAGAATCTAGATTAGGCTAGCCTCTGGACATGCCAGGGAGGGATTTCTAACATTAAGTTAAATAAAGCAGGAAGATCCACCCTAACTGCTCGACCAAATAAGAAGGGGAAAGCTCACCAAATGCTAGAGTCCTTCACTGTCTTCTCCAAGTGCTTGCTCACCACCATGGACTGTATCCCCTTGGACTGTGAGCCAGATTAACCCTTTCCCTTCTTTAGGATACTTTTGTTGGGCATTTTACCACAGCAATCAGACGAGTAACTAATAGAATGTTGAAACCTCCTGGGCATTAGTCATTTTCTTGTAGGTAAGCCTGGGTGTTAGCTGAAGTTCCATGCCCAGGAATGTGTATGTCCCTGTGATGTCATGCAGTTGATATCTCCTGGTATCCATCTTCTGCCCTTTCTAAGTCATTATCCCCACCTATTGAAAGTAAGCCACTGTCAGCAGCATCCTAAGTTAAGGCACTCAGCGGCAGGAGACTGAAAAGAAAGCCTCTACAGTCATTTTAGCTGCTTTACACCAACACCATTTTCAACCATATTTTTCTCCTATCTTTCTGCCTTTTCGGCCACCTCTAACCTCTACTCCAAAGGATGGGGATTGTTCTTCCTGGGACTATCAGGGAATTATCCTGTTTCTGATGATATATTTTCATAGCTTTCTCAGACACATTGCCCTGGTGATGAAGACATGGTTTCACGGTGGGAATTCAGGTAGTACAAGGATGTTTGAGAGGGTGAGGATGGGGGATTTATTTGGCAGCGCCCCCTTGTCTCTTGCATCAAAGGAGCTCAGATTCAGAGCCTGGGAAACTCAAGCCAAGAGAGTCAATGACAACAAAAAGAAAAGATAATGGCTTTTTACTGGAAGAGAGAGAGAGAGAGAGAGAGAGAGAGAGAGAGAGAGAGAGAGAACCACAAAGGCAGACTCGACCTGCTTATCTTGCATTCTGGCAGAACTGCAGACCACCAACTCAGATACTTCAAAAGACCCCTGGCTGCTTCCTCAGCCCCTCCCCGGGGGGGGGGATTCCCACAGAGAGAACATAATACATCTCCTCATTTTCTCCTGCACTTTTGAAGTCAAAGTGTGATCTGGTTAATTAGATGTTAGTGGGGACCAGGGGGGCACTGGAATCCAAACTCAATAAATTTCATTTCTGAAAGACAAAGAGGTCAAGTACATATTAAACTTGAGCACACAGAGAGCTCAGCCAGGGCGTTTATTCAGCCGGACGCCTTGCCTTGCAGGTTAGACAGAGAAAATGCCAGGCAGCTTTTGGATGCTGGCTGGGTGCAAAGACGGTTCCTGGAAAGATGCCCATCTTGAATTGTGGGAGAAGAGGGGGTGAGGGAAGCCATTCAAATGTTTGCAACATAAATAGCTTGGTCCCCACAGTCAGAATTTGAAATTTCTGCCAATATCCGACTCCTTTCATGAGCCTAGCCGGGTAAACAGACTGGCTCTTCATTTCACCTCCTGCTGGAATCAAATCCAGCAATTCGACTCTCTCTGGGGGAGCTGGCAATGACAAGGGCCTCCTGCAAGCCCCTTGGAGCCACTGGACAGAGCTACCTGTCACCTCTATTCTCCCAAGCCTTATCACTGAGCCACAGCCCCAGGCTGGCAACTTCTTTTGCCCTTCCTTTTTGCCTCCCCATTTCTTTGACCTTAGCAATGCACACACCACCCCACCCCACCTTCAGGTTATTGACTTCATAGTTTGGAGAAAACCAAATACCCATGTTATAAGGGAGTGTGGTTTGAATGAGAATGGCCCCCATCTGGCTCATATGGTTAAATACTTGGTGCCCTGTTGGTGGGAAGGATTAGGAGGTGTGAACTTGCAAAAGGAGATGTGTCACTGGGGGTAGGTAGGCTTTGAGATTCCGAACGTCCGTGCCACCATGCCATTCCAAGATGGTTTCTTTGCCTCCTACTTGAGGATAAGCTCCAATCTCTTAGCCCACTGCTCCAGTACCAGGCGGCTCTCTGGATCCCTGATGCTCACGAACCTAACTCTCTGGAGCCATAAGCCTCAATGAGCATTTTCTTTTACAATTTGCCCTAGCCATACAGTCTTATCACGGCAATAGAAAAGTAACTAAGACAGAGCCCTTGCCACCTGGAGCTAAGCCGAGTGTGGGCACAGAACCCAACAGTGTAAGGTCAAGGTTTGGTGGCTTTATTTCTTAGCCTCCAGGTACTTTAAAAAGGACTTTCTGGTCTCAGCAAACACAGCCTATCGAACACTTCCTACAAACTCACTTAATATTTGGCTAACATCGAGAAACTGGTGGCTTTTTTTTTTTTTTTTTTTTTTGGCAATTCCCTACCCAAATATGTATCTTAATAAAAAATTTAAAAAAAAAATTCAGGGTGCACAGCTTGAGTTTTGATTGTTGCTGCTTGCTTGATGTTTTGTTTTACATGGAGATGAGGAGTGGTGGGTGGTGAGGGGGTGTGTTTGTATCGAGTCCAAAAGTCGACCTGGGGTATCATTCTTCAGGAGTTGTCCATCCTGGGGCCTGGGGTTCACTGACTAGGCTAGGCAAACTCTCCAGCCAGCCCTGAAGAATCTTCTTGTCTCTGCCTACCCAGTGCTTGGATTACAACCGCCCCCTACCAGCCTGGCATTTAATGTAGTTTCTAGGAGTCAACTCAAGTCTTCATACCTTACCGGCTGAGCCATCTCCCCCAAACTCCAGGCTGGAGTTTGTTGGTTGGTTCCTTGGTTAGTTGGTTTCTGTTTTTGTTTTTGAGGAAAAGTCTTGCTTTGTGGATGAGACTGGCTAGAACTCATTATATAGTCCCGACTGGCTCTAAACTTAAAATCCTCCTGCCTCAGCCTCCTAAGGGCTGGAATTATAGGAAAGTGTCCCATGCCCAGATTTCAGTGTTAAGTTCTTAAGACTGTGCTGTGTTCTGTTTATTTTCTCCTTTCCTGCTATGTGGTTTGATTGGGAAGTGAAGGGCTCAGTGTACGTGAGGTGTCCACATTGAGGAAACCCTACTGATTCAGCAGTTGAATTACGTTCACAGGCCGCTGTTAAGAGCACATCCCTTACCCAGACCACCCGGCTCTACCTTGTGATTTGGGTATCTGGCAATTGGAACACTGCTTTATCCTAAAAACACCAAACTACAGCAGCAATCTATCTAAGCATGGAGAATGTCATGTAGAGACACTGCCATGTGGATGTCCCTAAAACCCTCGATTTAAGATTTCTTGCCTGGCAAAAAAAAAGAAAAAAGAAAAAAAGAAAAAAAAATCAATCCACACTATCCAACTGCATGTCGGGTGGGTGTAGCACCATCTTGAATCTGAGTTCTCCTTTCTATTTCTGCAGCATGAAGTCACTGAGCTGTAATTGTTTCCATCCCTGCACAGTGCTGGGGTTCCCGAATCAAGCCTGTATTGAAGCAGGTTTTTTGTTCTTTTTTTTTTTTTTTTTAAATTCTAACTCTATAGAGAGTGGGTGGAAGGAGTTCTGCTGAAATCACAAAGCTGTTTCCAAAGCCTGCATTCATCACCATCTTTAGATATCAGAGAGACTCAATTCAATATGGGTTCTCTCTAAAAGCTGCTTCTACTCTGACTGCCCAAAAAAAAATCTAAATTGGGAATTCGAGGGAACCATTCCCAGCGATCAAAGTGGTGATTCCCATCTGCCGAGACTTTAATTCCCCGAAATAACCTATCAGGAACCCCAAAGGTGTGGTTGAGGAGAAAACAAGACAATCAGTCACCCAGAGGAATTCTTTTAGATGGAGAGTGGACCTGGCCCCCTGCAGGAGCAGAAGCCACCAGCTTCCACGGTATAGAACCTCGAGTGGCAAGGGAGATTCTGGAAGAGCTTGCTCACAGTGAGATGTCACGTCACCGTGTTAGACCAAAAGAAGATTGGCAAGTGTCCAGAGAAAGGAGAGCTCTTGCCCACTGTTGGCAGAACTGCGCATCAACGGAGACCTTACGGAAACAGTGCAGGGATTCTTCCACCAAGTAGAAATAAAACTACTGCTTTCTGGGTGTATATGCGAAAGACAGGAGATCAGTTAGCTGAAGAGATCAATCTGCATCCTCAGTCAGTCATTGCAGCTGGTAAGATACAGACTCAAACTAAGTGTCCGTCAACAGATGAAAGGAGAAACAAATATGGTACGCATGCGCAGTGAAATACTATTCTGCCTTTATAAAGGAGGAAACCAGGGGTGTGGGTGTGGTCAGTGACAGAAGTGCTTACTCTGCATCGTGGGGCCCAGAGTTAGAGCCATAGCACAAGAGGTGCCATTCACTGCTAACTTGGCTGAATGTAGTAGCATCACCATGGAAACATCTCTAGGTGCACTTTAGAAGGGTATTTTTGGAAAGTTAGAAGGAGGCACAATTTTATGGGCTGGGTCTTGAACTGAATATAAAGAAGGAGGTTCAGGGACCATCACACTGACCTCGATGTTTCCTGCCTTTGAGCACAGAATGACCAGGTTTTTCCTGTTCCTGCCATCATGCCTTCCCTGTCCTTTGCCCACCACGCCGAACGGTACCCTAGAACCAGAAGGCAAAATAAACTCTTCTTTTTTTAAGTTGTTTTTGGTTTTGTAAGCAATGAGAAGAGTAATTAAGACATTCAATTTTTTTTTAATCCTCTATAGAGAGGATGGGTTTGTTCATAGCCCAGGACATGGATACATGTGAAGGATATCAAATATAAAAAGGTCAGATACAAAAAAACAATAATTATCACATAATTTCAATAGCATGTGAAAAAATATTTTAAGGTCCCTTTTATTTTTTACCTGTGAAGTTTGCCATATTAGTACAGTACCTGTAGTAGCCAGAAGAGGGCGATATATCCTCTGGAGCAGTTAACAGGCAGTTTACAAAGACCTGACATGAGTGCAAGAACCAAACTCAGGTCCCCTGGAAGAGCAGCTCACACTCTTAATCTCTGAGCCATCTCTCCAGCCCCTTTACATGAAAAATTTTAAGTCACTATTTCAGAAACAGAAAGCCAGGCTAGGGATGTAGCTCAGTTGGTAGAATGTTTGCCTGACAAGAAAAGAAGAGGCAGAGTTAGGAGGACCAGAAGGTCAAGGACATCCTGAGCTACATAGAGAGTTCAAGGCCAGCCTAGGCTATATATTATTCTTTCTCAAAGAAGATGTGAGAAGAGGAGAGGTGAGGATGGGGGTTGGGGACAAGAAGAAAGGAAGAAATGGAATGTAGAGGCTGGGGGTGAGAAAAGTTGGTTTTATGTGGGTCAAGGGATAAAACAGAATTCCAGTTAGACATGAATGATAACTTCAAGAGATCTACTGTATATCAAAGTGACTATAATTATTGACAATGTTTATTTTAAAATTGCTAAGAGTAGATTTTAAGTGTTCTTACCAATAAAACAAAACTTCATAAGCTAATGCCTGCCCGATAGCATGGGTTAGACATTTCACAGTGTATACATGTAGGAAAATGTTAGGTTCTACACCGTGAGTATACATTATTTTCATCTGTTAGTTAAAAATAAATTGGTAAATAAATAAAAAGCTCCTTCCTGATACAATCCCAAGAACTCTTTCACCAGACAGTCCAGTGGATCTGACCCAGTCTTTCCCAACACAGCCAGGGTGTGCCCGCCAGCCCACTCACATGCACTGAGATTTCTCTGGTTACTTCCAGCACTCAGGAGGGAGGGGCAAACCAAACAGAAGAGGAGCCTGGGATTGTTTGGGGGCGGGGAAAGGGGAGGCAGGGAGTCGGAGTGGTCTGTTTCACATTTGTTTAGCACCTACCCACAGGGAGCATGTGTGTGGCTCTCCTGCCCAGTGTTCCCTAGCAGAGTTCAAGTACTAGGAGCAGGTCAGGCCACAGGACAATTCCCAGCAAGGGCACAGCTTTGTTCATCTTTTCTACTTCCCCATCTACCAGACTTAATCTCCTTGCTTTGGAAACACTGGCCTCCAGCCATTGTCTACCCATCGTGAGATCCACAGACAGATGTGCGTACATGTGGTCAAAATACCTACATCATCCTGGGAAACCCAATTGCAGCACAAGGACCTGAGTTTTCACTTGGGTGTGGTGGGGGGTTTTCCTGTTGTTAGTGGTGGTGGTGATGGTGGTGGTTTGTTTTGTTTTGGTTTGTTTTGGTTTGGTTTGGTTTGGTTTGGTTTGGTTTGGTTTGGTTTGGTTTGGTTTGGTTTGGTTTGGTTTTTATATAATGTGGTTGATAGACACGACAAAGCATCATTCAGCCAGTTAAAAACTAAACCCTGTCATTCACCCCTGGAGGACATTATAATGAGTGGCGTAAGTCATGCACAGAAGTACAAGTCAGTTGTGCAGGGACTCACTCACATGCTGTCTAAAGATCTTGTAGAATGGGAAACAATTATCACCAGAGGCTCTGAAAGGAAGTGTCAAGGAGGGTGGGAGCTAAGAGCTGGTGGGAACAGTCACAACTAGAGAGGACAGGTGAGGTCTGGTTTTCATTCCACCCCAGGATGAAGTCACCAGGGTAGCAATGTTGCGGTGGGTATTTCAAAACAGCCAGCAGAGAGGATATCTAAGGCCTTAGCACACAAAAATGTAGCTGTGGGAGGTGACAGATATGCTAACTGCCTTGATTTGGTTATGCATATAACTTCTACATGTATCATTATACAACGTATTCATGCCCAGAAACAACCACAGTACTTACAAATATATCTAGGCATTATCATCATTTAAGAACAAACAGAAACAACAAAATGTAATAAATAAAAATAAGAATCATGAGATCAGACTGGTAAAGCCATTTGCTGCTAAACTTGGGGATCAGAGTTCAATCCCCAGATTCCACATGTTAGAGAAAATTTACTTCTCAAGGTTAAAGGTTGTCCTCCGCTCCTCTGACCTCTTGCACACACACACACACACACACACACACACACACACACACACACGTTCAAATTATTCATAAAAGCCAGAAGCTAGAAATAACCCATATGTCTACCAAAGTATGTGCGTGTAATGGAATGCTACTCAGGAATGAAGCTCAGACACACCCAACAATATGGATAAATCTCACAGATCTGTGATCGGAAGACATCAAGCAAGAACCACACTGTGTTTCCATGTATAAGAAGTTCTAAAACGTGGCAATCAGACTTAAGTTGAAAGAAATGAGAACAGCCATTTTTTCCCATTAAAGGGGATGGCAAGGCTTGCCTGGAAGGGAACACAAGTCAGCCTTCCAGGATGACAGAAGTGACCTGTGTATTGATAGATATGTGGGTAACATGGATGAAAACATTTGTCAAAACTGATCAAACCGTATAGCCAGCACTCGAATGGGCCTGCCCATTTTGAGCTAAGCATTCTCCAGGGAAGTGATACTTCAGTTCTTGAGTTATTTTTTTTTCTTAAAGCTTCAAAAACACCATTGCCTTCCCCACTGCGAATCAACACAGAAAAGCAATCACGCTCCTCAAATTCAGCCTTTGCCTCTTATCCTTCTTACCTTCCCCAACAAAGGATCTCACCGGCCTGGAGTGCATCTTCCCACAATCCTCTGCCTACTTGGCACACTCAGACAGCCACAGTTCTATCTGCCTCATCTATCATATCTACAGGGAATGGAACCCAGAACCTCGAATACCTGAGGCAAGTGCCCAATTCCTGAACTACCTTCTGGGTCTTTTTTGGGGGGATTGGGTTTTCATTGATGCTCTTTGAGGGGAGCTTGATGTCCACATTTTGTTTCTATAATCTAGTCATACTCTAGGTCAGGAAATAAAGCTGTACAGTTTTTATTGACAAGACAAACCACAAACTATCAGTTGACTTGTCTTCAACACACACACACACACACACACACACACACACACACACACACACACCAGTGATGGGCTGTCAGACTCTTCACAGTTGATTTTGGTTTGGGTTTTTGTTTTGTCAGATGTCCTCCTCTGTTGCCTCCCACTTCATAGTCTCTCACTGAATCTGGACCTCACCATTTTCTTCAGGCTAGCCAGTGATTCTAGCTCCAGGGATCCACCTGTTTTCACCCACCACCACCCTAACTCTAGGATTACAGATGCAAGTTGCCAATCACCCCAAACTCAGACCCTCACTCTAAACAGTTTACCCACGGAGCTATCTCGAAGCCCACAATTTTTTGCTTGTTAAGACAAAGTCTTGCATATATCCCAGGCTGGCCTCAAGTGCCACTGTGTAACTGTGGTCTTTCCTACCTGCACCCCAGTTCCCAAATAACAACTCTGAGACTTAATTATTTATGAATAAAAGCCTAGGCCATAAGCTCAGGCATGTTCCCCAACTAGCTTGTAACTTATATAACCCATTGACTCTAGTCTATGTGTGCACATGGCTGCTTACATCTCCTCAGTTTCATACATCCTTCTCCTCAGAGTCCCCAGGTAAATATTCCACCTGCATCTCCCAGCATCCCCCTCTCCTTGGATGTCTGTCTTAGTTAGAGATTTACTGCTGTGAACAGACACCATGACCAAGGCAACTCTTGTAAGGACAATATTTAACTGGGGTGGCTTACAGGTTCAGAGGTTCAGTCCATTATCGTCCAAAGCAAGAGCATGGCAGCATCTAGGCAGGCATGGTGCAGGAGAACATGAGAGTTCTCATCTTCATTTCTAAGAGCCTCTAAGAGAAGACTAACTTCCAAGCAGCTAGAAAGCGGGTCTTAAAGTCCATGGCCCACAGTGACACACCTACTCCACGGCCACACTTTCCTGAGCCAAGCACATACAAATCATCACAATGTCCCACCTTCTAACCTTGCCTCAGCTTACTGGCCATCATATTTGTATGACAGATGATGCTTCCATACAGTGCACAAGAGATCCTCTCTACAGGCCATCCTCCTGCTCTGTCTCCTGAACACTGTGATTCTAGGTACACACCACCATACCTGGCCATCTCCCTATTCCTTGGGAAAACTGCAGGGGAGAGAACTCCCTGCCAAGCCTATAACTGTCCATGTACCCAACATCCCTAACCTTTGCTTTTCAATAGAATTTCGCAAAGGGAAACAGTTAAATCTAAAAACAACCAATAGGGTTGTTTGTTTTAATGTGTACCGCGGGTTATATTCCTCTAAGAGTGCAGAAGACGTGTCATTTAGTGCTCAGCCTGATATACTTTAGTCTGTAGATTGGTTTCCAAAATGAAAATAAACTATGACTCATTTTAGACAATTCATTTATGTCCTAAGGGGGAAATCCATCTTTATATCAAGGCCTACAGACACCTAAGTTATTCTGTCAGATGCTATGTGAGAAATCTGACAGAATCAGTTACAGAACTGAGCTAGCCCTGGTTAAGAGATTCTCCAAGGAGGCCACACATCATCAAGATGGCCTTAAACACGATTCTCACATTGTTTGCTGCCCTTACAGATAATTTTATAATAATAATTATGTCTGTAACTTGGAAGATTAAAGATAATCCTAGGGCACTGGGCAGTAAGAGCCTGGCACATATAAAGAGTCCAGTCAGTCATTACTGGGCCACTTATTTAAATCTTCAGGGCCTTTATTTTCTCATCTGTGAAATGGGGACAATTGTTAACTGTCAAAGAATGAAGTGAAGATTTGAGTCAGAACAATGTTTACCTTAGGTTAAGCTTTCAACAAAATGAGCTAATGTCATGGGTAAAATGCAACATTGCTAAGGCAGAGCCAGGCTCATGTAGCTGCTCAGACCCAAATGTAGTGTCAGTATGGGGCTGGCACTCACAGTCCTCCAAACTGCAGGGGAAAGAACTCACTACCAAGCCTATGGAAGGTACGGATTCTTGGAAAGTGACCACCAAGCACCTGTGAGGTCATTCTCCTGTTCTCCCTGGGAACTGACACACAGTTGGCTGCCATTGCCTCCATAGAATGACTCCAAGCACTGTGGGCTTCTCAAGCTGCTGTACTGAGACCTCCCAGGTGACCACTATCCCGGCTACTCACTACCTAAGGGCTGCATATTCAGGTGAGCACCCTAGCCTGGTATGATGCTGACCAGGGGTGTTGGGAGAGAGTCAGTTAAACGAATAGTCTACCCTACCTACCTTAACGGAGCACTTGCTGAGACCAAAGGCTTAGACTGGGGAATAGAAGAGAAAAGAATGTGGGATTACAGAAAACAGTCTCTGCCCTGTAGGAAACACCCGGGACACCCTCGCTGGCCTGTGTGCAGTAGGCGTGTTAGCCTACAGGAGCCACCTATATATTGCACAGGAGTGGCTTGCTCACTGATCCAGTGGAAGATCTAGTTAATGCTTTTTTTTAAACTCCAGCTTAAAAACAATTGATTGTGTTTCAGAAGAAGATCCATAAAAGATGTCTACTTCACCTCTTTCCCAGGATCAACTTGGCTTGGTTTGCTAAAGGCCCCAGTAATGCTCTTATTTGAAAGTTAAATAGTATTCTCTAGCTTGGAAAGAGAAATACTAGCCCGGGCCTCCAACAAAGCCAATGGTTGTGAATACGGTCCAGTGCCTTGTGAATGAGGGACACAGAAGGACCACAGCATCTGGAGTCAGGAAAAGAGCTAAACACTGTACTGTGATGATCAAGTCCCTTAGGTCCTTCACACAGACCCAACCCACCCAGCAGATTCCATTGGCTTGATGGGTTGTCTCTAGAGTGAATTCCCTCCACACACATCAAGTCCTCTGGTGGAGAAGTGGGTGTGGGGGACTATTTCAAACCTACTCACCAACACACGGTATATTAGGCAACTTATTGTTGCTATCGCAAAGTACCTGAGGAAAATGTGGTTAAAAGTAAGAAAAGTTTGTTTTCACTTGTAGTTTCATGGGTTTCAAGCTATGGCCACTTGACACCATTGCTTGGGGCACATGGTAAGACAGAGCATCACAACAGAAGTGGAAGGGGAGAAAACTGCCCACCACATGGTAGCAGGAAAATGAAAAGAGAAGACCACAGTCCCATCTTAGCTTTAGTGGTCATACCTACAAGGATCTACTTTCTCCAACTAAGCCTCATCTCCTAAAGGGCTTGCTACTTCACAACAGTATTATTAATATAAGGGACCAAGGCTTAGCCATATTCACTTTGGGGGAACACTTAAGATTCAATCCACAACTCCAGGGTAGATGATTTTGTGAGAAAAAGAGATAAATAACACAGATAACAGATAGATAGATAGATAGATAGATAGATAGATAGATAGATAATAGATGGATAGATAGACAGATGACAGATAGATAATAAATTGTATATAGATGCGTAGATTGATATATAAACAGATAATATATTTTAGACAGGTAGATTGATAGATAATAGATTATAGATAGATACATAACTAGATAGATAGATAGATAGATAGATAGATAGATAGATAGATAGATAGACAGGTAGATAGATTAGATGATAGATATATAATAAATATATAGATGATAGATAGATTATAAATATAATATGTAATAGAGATAGATAGATAGATAGATAGATAATAGATAGAAGATAGATAGATAGATAGATGAACAGATAATAAACCATATATAGAAAAACCAAAAGACAGATCACAGGTAAATAGCCAGTGTTCTGTATGGTTGCTCTTTGTAGACCAGAACTTTCAGTGGGAACTGTAGTCATTCAGCTGGAATACTTAAGTGCAGTTGGAATCATGAGATGCAGAAGAGGTAAAGAGTCAGTGGCAGTTCTTGTCCACCAAGAATAAGGTGGGTGTGATTATAGAAATGATCAGCAGAGGCAAAACAACCAACAAAATGGCCTGACTCATGTAGACCCGTGGCACTGGCTACGTGACCATAGTGTCCCTAGAAAGGAAACAGAGAGGAAGCCTACTAAATTACAGCTTCATCTGTGTAAGTAAAAAAAAATCTTCCAGTCAAGCAAGCAAAGGTCTAGCTCAAAGCACAGGAATAACAGCCATGTGGCCCCTCAGTCTACTCCCAGACTTGAACCAGTTTACTGATCCAGACCCCCTTGAATGAAGGGGGGTTAGGTTCCTTTAAGGAAAGACCTGGTCTATTCTGTGTGTCCTTCCCAACCCTACCCCCACCCCCAGTTTTTCCTAAGGTACCCATGGCCTCCTGCAGGGTAGCTGGTAAGTGAGCAGTGCTCACTTCTAATGTGATTATACTTCTATTGTAGGGCTCCAAGAAAATAGAGAGTGACTTTTATTTTTAAGGACCTATTTATTGCGTGGCCTCTTTCTCTATCTGACGCCATAGCAAATCAAGTCTTATAGAAATGGGCCATCCCAGGAGCATGTGTTTCAAGTTTTTGATTGCTCAGGAGGTGGGGTGAGAGGCCCCAGATAAAATGTCAACAGCCCTAGATCTTTGATTATATATAGTAGGAAAGAAATAGAGGAAGATAAACAGACAGAATAATAAAGTGTAGTACATCCCCTGTGTGTTTCATGATGTCTAACTGGGGTCATGGCCTAGATTGTCTGACTAAAGCCTTATGAAACACAAGTGAATTGCTTATTGACTGGAAGCTTAATGATTAAAGAGTGTTTTAATCATTATACCTGTGTCCTCCCCAACCAACTCATCCTCCTCCACAGCTGTTATCAGAGAGAGCTTTTAAAATATAGTCACTCATCTGCTTAAACTATTATCAAGAGTTTAGTAGGAAATCCAAGATTTTTACCATAGAATTCAAGACCTTGCTAATTCAACTCCATCTCCCAGGAATTCCTGCCTAACTTTATCCATCCCAGCCTTCTTGAGGATGCCTCTATATCTGAAAATTGGGATTCCACTTACCTGACACCATCTCCTCTCTCATCTCTATTACTGAATTCTACCCATCCTCCATGCCTAAATATCACCTCATTTCTAGACTTTCTGTCACATTTTTAATAGTTCCATTTCTAAATTTCTCTTATTCTGTTGCAATTACCTGCCTTTCTATGGTGAATGGGTGTTGAGGCCCGAGCTGGAGCCTCACTTTGGGCGGCCAAAAATGTTGCAGCCCTCTCCACTCCACGCTTGGTGGCCACTGTTTCCCGGCCCAAGCTGCCACTCCCGTCTGTGGGTCAGGGTTCAGCAAGAGAGAGAGTGAGGATGGACTGGAAGAATGGAGACCAGACAGAGTGTGATTCAATCCCGTTTATTCTTCAGTCTCTCTTCTTCTCTCCAAGTCCCTAGTTCCTAGTCCCTAGTGATCTCTAAGTCATACCTTTAAGTCACACACCTTTAATCTCACACACCTTTAATCTCACACACCCAATGAAAGATCCTGGGTGTCTAAACTAAGATGTTATCAGAGTGTGCTCAGCTGTTGTAGGCTGATGTAATACAAGTCTCATGTCAGGGTATATGGCTCAAGATGGCTGCAAAGCTGATAGCCGCTTTTTGCTAAAAGTCGGCTCCCAACAAATGGGTTGATGAGTTAGTAAGTTAGTTAGTTGAATGAATCAACAGAAAAACAATAATCCTAACTACTGGAAAATAAATAAATATGATGGTGGGTAATAGATTGGATAGATAAGTATATATGTGAAAAAGAGAGAGACACAGATAGAGGAAATAGAATAATTGCATGGGTAGGTAAGTCAATACACAGCAGATGGGTAGGAAGATGATATATATGGATACTTGGATGGATAGATAGATGATAGATAGATAGATAGATAGATAGACAGACAGAAAGGAAGGAAGATGATAGAAATATACACACATACATAGATGATGAATGTTGAGTAGATAGATAGGTACATAGGCCTGATTTTCTAGGACTAAAATCCTCCTCTTCTATTCCTCTAATGACTCAGACATTCTTCTTCCTAAAAAGAAATAAAAAAATACTTATTTATCCCTTGTTAAATCTAGCAGAGTTTTTTTTAAATAAAAGAACCGAGGAGCAAAATAATAAATGACTTAGTTTCTTTTCTGTTAATGAACCCTGCATTGGCCAATCACAACTCGTAAGATGTTCCTAAAGATGACAGAAGCCAAGTTCATGTAGCTGGACACACTGAGAAGCCCTATGACTTAAGCCAGTGTTTCCTTACTAAAGATGCCCACAGTCCCACAAACTGCATTTCAGGAACAAAACAAATAGAAGTCTTCTATTCCTTACCGAGGTGCACATGGAGCCATGCTAGCTTCCAGTCAACAATTAATTTAATTACAAATAAGGGACATGTATTTGTGTACCTTTTAGTGTCTAATACTCTTTAAACATGCCCTAAAAATAAACATTTTAGTGACCAAAGTGTCTCTAGACATCCTTATTGCCATGTTCCATTCCTACAGAAAACCAACAAAAGTACAAGTATTTACAAGAACTGGGCTTTTAATTTTTTCTTCAGGAATCCTGATGAGCATGATATATATACTACTACTCCTGACCCTCACACCAGCTCCACAGGGAGGGCACTACTGTTCATATCTATCTCTGTCCAGATGATGACATCAATCCCAGAGAGGTTGAGCAGCTCAGACAAGGCCCCAGCTCTTACGCAGTGAAGCTGTGTAGCATCACACATGATCCTTCATGACAGTAAGCAAATAAAGAAATAAGAATGCATTTTTTCCTCTTAGAGCCGAATAAAATGACTTTTACTGACTGCTTTTAAAAAGTCCAACCCCATAAAGCCAGTAAGTATGATAGCACATGCCTGTAATCCCAATGTCCAGGAAGGGAAGACAAGAGGAGAAAGAGTTTAAGGTCATCATGTAGAATCTTATGTCATAAAAGAAACAAAGAAGGAAATGGGAAGTGAGAAAAGAAGGGGGAAAAGGAAAAAAAGAGGGGCTGGAGAGATGGCTCGGTGGTTAAGAGCACTGACTTCTCTTCTAGAGGTCCTGGGTTCAATTCCCAGCAACCACATGGTGGCTCACAACCATCCACATAATGGGATCTGATGCCCTCTTCTGGTGGGTCTAAAGAGAGCTAGAGTGTACTCATACATAAAATAAATAAACAAACAAATAAATGAACAAATAAAAATGAAGGGAGGAAAGAATGAAGGAAGTCAGCCTATAAATTGATTTTTTTTCTAACATGCCAGGCCTTCACTGTTCTAGACAAAGGAAAGAGGAAGCATGGTGAAGTTTCTAATAGCTTATCATTACTCCTTCCCCCAGTCTATAGTACCTCCAACACCAGCCTTGTCTGCATTCAAGGAGCCTTTTAAAAAGCTCATGAATTTTAAAAAGACCAGGAAAAGGCATATGAAAAAGCTTGGAGGGCTCAAAGAATCTTGCAGAAGAGGAAGCAGAAAGAACATAAGAACCAGAGAGGATGAAGAACACCAAGGAAACAAGGCCCTCTACATCAACATGACTGATGCACTTATGGACTCATGGAGACCCTGGCAGCACACACAGGGTCTGCAGAGGTCTGCATCGGTGGGGGTCCTAGAGCCGAAAGGAGAAGACACATGCACCCATCCCTAGCCCAGAAGCAATCTCCAAAAGACACTTGCAAATGAAAATTTTGTTTTCCCCAAGGGAGTCTCACTGGAGAAACAAGAGTAGTTCTACTGCACACCCAGCCCAGCAGTAGATGGCCAAGAGAGAAGAACCTAAGGCATCTTTGGAAGTTCCTTGTCTCAGAATGTCCTGTCAAGACTTTTATTTTCCATCTTACTTTAAAATTTTTTTATTTTATTTTTTTTATTTTATTCATACTTTCCTCTTTTTATACTGTGGGCCCATTGCAGTTTAGTGTTTTTATGTGATGCCTACAAATGCAAACAAGTGGGTCTGTGTGTACACCTGCTTATTTATACCTTTCCTTAAGCTTTTTTTCTCCTTGTGTTTGTTTTGTACGGAAATTTTATTCTCAGTAGCCACAATAAAGGCAATGGTTGTAGACTTACAAATGGACAAACAAATATCAGGCATCCATGTGTACAAATGGACTTCTGTAGAATTGGATATGCCACAAAATCATTGTAAATCAATCAAAAGAAACCAAACATCAAAGGCCACATGTATGACTCTGTGATGGATCATCCTTATTTTCATTTTCAACTTGGCCAGGTTGAGAATTACCTAGGAGACATACCTCTGAATACTTCCAGAAAGGATCAACTGAAGAGGGAAGGCCTGCCCTGGGTGTAGGTGACACCATCTCATGGGTTGGATGCTCAGACTAGAAAAATCTGGGGAGGGAGAAAGGCCCTGAGCACCAGCACTTATCTCTCCCTGCTTCTTGATCACCATGAAATGTGGCAAACTACCCTCCCCCACTGCCATCCCTTCCTGCCATAGTAGGCTGTACCCCCAAACCATAAGCTAGCATGAACAATTCCTTCCTTAAGATGTGCTTGCTCATCGTGGATTTTGTCCTTAATGATAACTAAAAAAGATTCCATTGACATTAAATCCAGAAATAAAAAGAAAAAAAAAATGATAGCTCCAAGGTACTAGAGAGACAGAGAAATGGGAAGCAAACGCTGGTGGGCACACGGTTCCTCTTTTGAACAACAAAAATGTTCTGGAATTAGCTAGGTTTTATCCCTGAGTTGTACACCTTGAAGAGGCAATTTTATGGCAATGAATTCTATCTCAATAAAAATAAATACTTTTGAAAAGATTAGCATCCACATAAGAGATTTTGAACGGCCCTAAAATTGGAAAAGATCCAACATGAGAGGAATTTGATAGATGATTTTCTAAATTGGAAAACAGTCCAAAATGTGCATATTATCACTTTGCAAAGAGTAGTGAAGCTGAAAAAAAAACGATCCTGGAACATCAATAATAAATACATTTCAATCAATCATGCTAGACGGCAGAATCATCCTGCCCTTCCATGGAAAATTATATTATAGATTCATTGTCAGATGAAGAGGCAGTGACGGTACGCAGCCAAGGATTGTGGGGGAAATATTAGAGACTTGTCAAGAAAATAATAAAATCATCTTATTCTGCTCAGTTTTTATCCTGTTCGTTGTATTTGTCAGTTAAATGAGTCATTTGTTACATCTATTTTTGTCCTAAATAAAAACTTATTTCTGTATCTTAAGAAGGTTTAGAGAGGCCGGGCGGTGGTGGCGCACGCCTTTAATCCCAGCACTTGGGAGGCAGAGGCAGGCAGATTTCTGAGTTCAAGGCCAGCCTGGTCTACAGAGTGAGTTCCAGGACAGCCAGGACTACACAGAGAAACCCTGTCTCGAAAAAACATAAAACAAAAAAAAAACAAAACAACAACAACAAAAGAAGGTTTAGAGAGGAAGGAAGAAGCCTCCTGAGCTTAAGGTGATGGCTGGACCTGTAGAAAAGGCTTTGAACTCTTCTTTCTTGAAAGCCAGACTGGCAAGATGTGTAGCCAGGCTCCAGTTGTCTCTCATTCTGACTCTTCTCCCTTCTTTATTGGGTAGCAGGCTCCAGGGCCACTGAGAACAAAACTGGGACAGATGCCTAGAACAGATTACTCTAGGAAGAGGGCCCCCTTTCTGTTCTTGATGTTCTCAGACATGATCTGCTCTGGGCATGACCTCATGACTGATAGGTGGGCTAGCTGAGGCTTGCTTTGGGTTGAGTGTTCATGGATAGATCAGGCTATACTAAAGTCCCTAGAGTTGATTTAAATCACCCAAAAGTTCTACCGTGTTCAACTTGATAATGCCAGAAATCTGTTTCAGTTCTTGGACTCAAATCTCCCTTCAACAACCTAGCACCCATTCTTGATAGCTCCATCTTGGTTCTTTCCATTATTTTGGGCATTTTTCTCCCAGACGCCAAAGAACTTAAGAAGTGGATTTAAGATTTCCTGGGTCCTCTGACTGTAATAAAATCTTAAACCTAATACAATTACTTTCTCTTCCTCCTTTCCTCCTCTTCCTCCTTCTCCTCCTCTTGCTCTTCCTCCTCCTCCCCCTCCTCCACTCCTGTTGTTTGTGCTTCATTTTCTCCTTGTCCTCTATGCCCCCTCCTCTCCCTCCTATTTCTCTTCCTCCTCCTTCTCCCTCCTTCAACAGTTCCTCCTCTCTTCCTCCCCCTCCCTTCATAAGTTGCTGCAGTGCTATAGATTGAACTCAGGGCCTTGTGAACACTCACATGCTGTCACTGAGCTATACCCAAGCCCTTAATACAGCATCTGAAAATAAGAAAAAAGCACAGCCTAAGGCAAGGAAACTGGAGTCTTCTTCCATCTCAGCGGGTTCCTGGAAGGAAGAGGCCTTACCTCAATGAAGCAGATGAATGAACTGGCAAAACAGAACAGTGTTACTGCACATAAAGGCGGAAGCGGCAGGTGGGGCTGATGAACAGACAGACATTGGATGACAGCAATGCCTCCTCATGAGACAGGTGCTCCCATTCAGGTCACATGCCTTAGGAACCCACACAAATGCCAGCCAGCAATGTTCAAAGCAAGGCCACAAAATGATTTCAACTTCCCTTCCTGCCTGCTGGTTTATGATCTCACCAAAAAGACTCCAAGACAGATGATTGGGGAAAGAAGGATGCCTGGGGATAAATGTCACTGATCCCATTAATTCTGCAGGTCACTCTGCAGACTTCCTCTGTGCCGAGATGGATGGCTTGTGCACTGTTCATAACAGTGACCATCCACCCTTAGCATTTGCTTAACATTTTACAATTTATATAAACTTGGATCTTCATCATTCTAGGAAGAAGACCAAAGGTATAATCACAACTCAACAGGTAAGAGAGAGATCTGAGGAGGTAACGTGAGCTAGCTTTGTACATATTTTTAGGCCCGAGATGTTGTCTCCATCTCCCTAATGTATATAAAGTTCTTCTGGGGCCTGGGAACCAGATTAATCTGGCTTGGGGTTTCCCTTGGAGTTTTTTTTATATGTGAGAGCTGAGGGGTTGCATCCAAATGCAGTTGTCCCTTTGGGAAAGACCACACCTCTTTTCTTTCAAAATGACAAGGGCAGTCAGTCCTCCTTATACTTGAGATTTATCTTCAACAATTGACCATCTATGGATAAAAAGCATTTAAGAGGAAACTCTCTGTTCCGGTCACGTGCAGACATTTCTTACCAGTATTTCCCTCAATAACACAGTCTGGCAACATTTGGCAACATCTCTATTGAATTTAGTCTTAGAAGTAACAAATATGATTTAAAGACTATGAGAGGGTGTGTAGGTTGTTTGCAAATATTACACCATTTTGTATGAGGGATTTAGCATCTGCCTCTTGAGTATCCCTGGGGGAACCTGAAATTAATCGTCTGCCCATATCACGGGAGTAGTATTCGCATTTCATATAAATCATTCTTCAGGACCCTGAATCACACAGCTCTTTCATTTAAGAACCATGAATTTTTACACAACTTTGTTACTGGTCAACTCTCTTTTTAGATCATAGCATAAATGTGCCTTGCCCTCTGGCCTCTCACAGGTCACCTGGAATAGACCAGGAGAGATTACATTTCAGAAAGCTGGAACGAGCTCAAGAGCAATGGAGTGACACTCCACACACCACAGCCAGCAGCTTGGGCCACTCCTGACTCTGAGTCCACATTCTTTCACCCGCTCTACATGGGGTCGGGGCTGGTTCTCTGGCAACACCATGCAGGATTCAGAGCTTCTGCTGACTCATTTATTATTTATGCGAAATAATAAAAGCAGTTTCTTCCAAGGCGGGGAGGACAAAAGCCACAGAATTATAATCATCCAGATCGCAGCAGCAAACACAAACAGGCCAATAAGCCCTGTATCCTGGATAGAAGTAAGACATAGAAGTACATGTCCTACACATGCATCTCTCAAGAAATTCTATTTATGAAATGTGCAGGTGAAGGTCATGGACTGCTGTTTTATATGTTAGTAGAAAATGTTTATTTCGTCTTCTTGCTGTTTTCAAACTCTCGTCCTTTTTCCCTCCATTTCTTCCAGCCTTTTCCCATTCTTCTTCTTTCTTCCTTGCCTTCCTTCAGACTCCAAACTCTTTCTTTCCCTCTTTGTTTATCTATACCTATATCTATGTATCTATGTATCTATGTATGTATGTATGTATGTATGTATGTATGTATGTATGTATGTATCTATCTATCTATCTATCTATCTATCTATCTAGTCCATATTACCTGGGCGCACTCCTGTATCCATAGGTGGTAAGCATAAAAATTATTGCAAACCTAGAGGTAAATTTCAGTCTTAAGTGAACCCGAGGCAGAGATGCTGCAGTATCCTACACCCACATCTTCCCACCCATTCATCTTTTCCCACCTTTTTTTTTTTCATCCATTTGTGCCTCAGTTACTAGTAATGCAGTGATTTATCAGGACCTTTGAACTAGTGTAGCCTTCTTTCCCTATAACTTCTAAGTCCACAGGGGGAACCAAATATATGAACAGCACAGTGTATCGAACGCCTCAGGGAGGATGTACTGTCAGACACAGCTTCAAATAGTGAGCACGGCCCTGAAAGGTAAGTAGGTGTTGGCCAGGAAGATATGGTTATGAAAGAATATGCCAGGTGGAAGAAACGTGGTGGAAAGTCAGGGTCTGGGAAGATCTGAGCTGAATCCAGAGTTAGCCCCGCAGGAAATGTTTCTATTGCTGTTTGAGACCATAATAAGTTGTGTTTTCAGTTGACCAAGATAAGATTAAAATGGGCATACTGAGAGAAAAAAACACTCATGAAACACCATTATTCGACTGAAAATAAGTAGAACATACAGGATTAGTGAGCAAGCTAACCAATACTGATATGGCTTATTTGAAAAAGCTTTTGCCCTAAAGGAAGGAAGCAAAGAAAGGGGAGGGGGTAAAGAGGGAGGAGGGGGGAGGAAAGAAGAAAAGGGTAGGGGAGGTGGGAAGGAGAGGAGAGGAGAGGAGAGGAAGAGGAGAGGAGAGGAGAGGTCCTAAGCCCCCTTTTTGCCATAGAGATAGCTCTTCAAATGTAAGCTCTCAGAGTTGGTGCTGTATCTCACTAGTAGAGAGTGCTTGCATATAGGAAACTCTGGATCCAATCTCCTAGGCCATATAGGCTGATGTGCTAGCACATACCTATAATATCGGCACTTGGGAGGCAAAGGTACAAGGGTAAGAAGTTCTGTGTCATCCTCAGCTACATAGTAAGTTCAAGGGCAGTCTGGGCTACAGGATACCTACCTTGTCTCAAAAAAAAAAGTAAATTGCCATATCATTGACATGTTGCCCTTTTTATTGGGGTCCTTAAGAAGGAGCACTGTCCCCTAAGTCCAAAATGAATCCCCACATTCATTCCATAAAATAGAACCTCTCTGAAGCCAACAAACACCAAAAATATCAACCATCATTTATTCAAGCCTTTGAATAATTGTTTAAAAATCAGATTCCCTTCCTAACTTAGGATGGATTAGTCACAATGAAGGAGCATGGTTTTGTCTGAGACCAGAGAGAAAGAAAATATGGGAAAGAAATCCTTAGCAGGGAACACCAGAGAACAGGGGCATCAGGGACATACAGAGAGAGAGAGAGAGGGAGAGAGAAAGAGAGAGAGAGAGAGAGAGAGAGAGAGAGAGAGAGAGAGAGAGAGAGAGAGAGAGAGAGGAGAGAGAGCTTGGTGTAAAGGAGAAGCCACTAGCTTTTTGGTCCCGGCAAGAGGGAAGTGTGAATGTGCTGAAGGCAGTTTTTGTCCATCATATTCCTGCCACCTTCAAGTATAGGGACTCTTCCCACAGCATCTGATTCCCAAGCCACACAATGCTAGTAGCTAGGAAATGTCTGTTGGGCAGGATCAAATTCACAACCATCAGGCATAGGTTTCAGCATCTCCTCCACATGTCAGTGCTCCATGAGTCAACACAACAACCCAGAACGAAGGGTTGTCATTCTCATTTGGCCACATTGAAAGCTGAGGCCTGGTAGGGTAGCTTGTTCTGGATTGCAGCTTAAGGACATCCATATTGAGATTTATTCAGATTCTGATTTTCTGTGGAGCAACTACTCTTACTCACCGTGGGCACAGTTCATTTTCTACAGGACCAAAACAGACTGGGCACCATGCAGACAGACATATCCAGCATGCCTTAAATATTAGAGAGCTTGATAAATGCCCCTGGGTGGAGGACAAACACCATCATTCCCATCTGAATCCGCCCCCCAAAAAATATTATGCCGATCTTTGTCTTATTAGAGGAGTCTAAGTCACTAAAAAGCAAGCTGTGTTCAGTCCCCCAGTTCTGTTGTAACTTCATGGGTGGCTCAGCCCTAAAGGATACAAGCCCTAAATAGAGGTAAGGGTAGAGCCTTCCAACAACTGCAAGACAGAATCCTTCCAGTGTTTGCAAACCTTGGTGGCCCTTGGCTGGTAAATGCATCATCACTTAGCTACATGATCTCTGTGCATGTCTCAGTCCAAACCTTCCCCTTTTTAAGAATGCCAATCAGTGGCTTAAAGCTAACTAAAATGACCTCTATTACCCTCATAAAGACTTAATTTCCTGCAAATCAAAACAACCCTGAAATTCCACCTCACACCAGTCAGAGTGGCTAGGATAAAAAACTTCAAGTGATGGTAGATGCTGGGGAGGATGTGGAGAAAGAGGAACACTTCTCCATTGTTGGTGGGATTGCAAGCTGGTACAACCACTCTGGAAATCAGTCTGGCGGTTCCTCAGAAAATTGGACATAGCACTACCTGAGGACCCAGCTATACCACTCCTCGGCATATACCCAGAAGATGTTCCAACATATAACAAGGACATATGCTCCACTATGTTCATAGCAGCCTTATTTATAATAGCCAGAAGCTGGAAAGAACCCAGATGTCCTTCAACAGAGGAATGGATACAAAAAATGTGGTGCATTTACACGATGGAGTACTACTCAGCTATTAAAAATAATGAATTCGAGAAATTCTTAGGTAAATGGTTGGAACTAGAAAATATCATCCTAAGTGAGGTAACCCAATCACAAAAGAACACACGTGGTATTTACTCACTGATATGTGGATATTAACTCAAAAGCTTTAAATAGCCAAGATTCAACTAACTGACCACATGAAGCTCATGAAGAAGGAAGACCAAGTGTGGATGCCTCAGTCCTACTTGGAAGGAGTGACAGAATGCTCAAGGGATCAAATATGGCAACAAAGTGTGGGACAGAAAGTCAAGGAGGGGCCGTCTGGAAACCACTCTATCTTGGTATCCGTCCCATGTGCAGTCACCAAAGATAGACACCGATATGGATGTCAGGAAGTGCATGCTGACAGGAGCCTGATGCAGTTGTCTCCTCGAAGGTCTGCCAGAGTCTGACATATCCAGAGGTGGATGCTCGCAGCAACCCATTGATCTGATCAAGGGTTCCCAATGGAGAAGTTAGAGGGCTGAAGGAGCTAAAAGAGTTGGTGGCCCCAAGAGGAGAGCAATAATGCCAACCAACCAGAGCTCCCCAAGGTCTAAACCACCAGCCTGGGAGCACAAAGGGAGGCACCCATGACTTCAGCTGTATACTTAGGGGAGGATGGCCTTGTCAGGCGTGGGCGGGAGAGGAGATCCCATGCCCCATGAAGGCTGAACACTGAGCGGGAAGTAATTCAAGGGTGGGGAGGGGGGAGTGGGGGGTAGGTGGGGGCACACCCTTGTGGAGGCAGGAGGGGGGATGGGATGGGGGTTCCTGGGTGGTGGGGGGAATGGGGTGAGGGGATAAAATCTGAAATGTAAACATAATGTCCAATAAAAAAAATATGAAAAAAAAGACTTAATTTCTAAATAAGGTCCTCTCTGTAATATGAGGGTTAGAAGAACATCAACAAGTCTTTGTGAAAGGACATAGTTCAACCCATGACACAGCTCAGTTGTTAGCTAACAATCAACCTGGCTTCATTTCTCATCTGCCACCAGCTCCCACCTATATCTCATCCCCCTGAGGTCTCTCTGATGCTCTGGATCATCTGGGCATTGGTTGGAACCCTTCCATCTCCAGCCTTGAACTTCACCCCACCAGAGCTCTGTCTGCATTGTGCTGCCCACTGGATTTCTGTGAGTTACAAAGAAGCTTCTCTCCAGGCAAGTTGCCAATTACACGTTTATTCCCCACGTGTTGACAGCATCTGGCAGCTCCTCTCTAACAGCCCCATGCCACTCTGTCATAATCAGTGCTTTGTCTGCCTGTTTCCGGTTGGGTATTTAGATGCAGCTGGGGACAGTCAGCCATTTCCCCAAAAGCTATTGTGTGCTTAAGAAGAAAAACTTAAGTCTTTTAATTAGCCACGATCCCTCTGCATGGAAGCCCAAAGCATATCCATTTTACCTCACTTCACCCTGCAGATGTTTCCTCTGAGGTGAGGGACTGAGGGAAGTGGTAACAGTAGAATGGTAGAATTTCTACTACTTTTCTAAACACTTTCCATTCCCAATGTCTTAGAAATAAGTAAGAAGGCAAGCATCCCCCTTGGGCAGATGTGGCAACTGAGGCTAATCTCCGTGGCTAAATAATTACTAAGTAGTCTATTGAACCAGGCACCATCCTGTATTTTCGTGTCTCTCCTATTTCCAAAGCCTAAAGAAAAAGTCACTTAAATAAATGCTGAGCAGGGATGTTCTTACTTCTAGAACTAGAAGAAAGCATTTCTTTGTTTCCCCTAAGTCTTTGCTCTCACTAGTCTTGCACCCTAGAATGTTCCTCTAAACAGAATTGTTCGCTCTTCAAGTTTCAGCTCATAAATTGGAACCCGAAAGGAAGTATTCCTTGGTACTGTGTAAGTTCTCCTAGTACATGTTCTCCTAGAACCCTTCACTTCCCTAAACACGTGTCATGTATAACTATATGTTTAGCAGCCCATCCCTGACAGGACAAGGCAAGAACCAAGAACCCCACATTCCCAATCCCAGTGTTTCCGATCCCACAGTAGTCCCACAGCTTCTGTCCCTCGTAAATGGCTTAGTAAATATTAGTAAATACCTGCCAGTGAAGGTAGGAAGGCCATCACCTCCTGCCCCCAGCAAGACTACCTCTTCCTCTGAGTATTGGTTTCTTTCCCCCACCAACCCCATTGTTTATAATTAAAATTATATTAACACAACATAATTCAAACAAAGAAACCCAAGATATTTCTATATACTATGTACTAAACAAAATACATGAATGGGAACCATTAGAAAAATTTGCAATATCAGGCTATAATTTATCACCTATTAATCATGTTGTAATTGTTTTTTCTCCTCTTCTTGACTTCTCTTGAGAATAGTGACTCTATATCAGGCCCCTGAATCTCCACACAACAAAAGTTTCTAGAATGAATGAAGTATACCCAATAATAAAAGTGTTATATATTCCACAAGTCCAGAAAAACATGCCCAATAATTCATTTAAGCAAGAGAGAATTGTTGCTTTTTGTTAATATAAGAATTTGTATTAACAAGAAACTACTTCAGGAATGCATTAGATTAAAGAATTTTATATTCTGTTTGCAGGAAGATCTTTGTGTAGTTTATAAGTTTACTATTTTTCTTTCTGATTAAACATGGAGCATTATCAACATGTTAAACTCAAAACTTACACCAGAAGTAGAAATACATAGTCCCCGAGGACTTAACCATTGTCCCTGAAATAGGAATATATAGTCACTGAAGACTAACCATTGTCCCTGACCAAAATAATTTTTCATATGAGTAATAGACACAGTAGCTTAGGATATATAAAAATGTGAACTTGGAAAGAGAAAAAACTTTAAAGTTACAGTGACCTGGATTTTCTAGGACCCAATGTTTCTCTCACTTTGCACAGCACAGAATCACTGAGCAAAGGTGGAGAACTTGTTAATAGATTCTGAGACTCTAGATAGAAGGTGGTTGCTATTTATCTCTAGATAGAAGATTCTGCATTTCCAGCAAGCCTCCCTATGGTGCTGATGCTACTGGTCATGGCCTACTGCCCATGATTTATGTAGAGATCATTTATAGTTTTAATTTACAAAGGTATTAATTCCTTTACTATTATGTAGTCTTGCTAATTCATCTGCTTTAGAGGATGTTATAATCTAGAATTATGATTAAATATAAACAACATCCTGACTCCATCTACCTTCTAGATTCTGGGAAAGAATCTGTAAAAGACTCTATTTTCTTACCTCTTCTCCAGAATGGTAGATTTAACTGGCAAGTTCTTCTTATGCAGACAACTGGTCTACCTCCAGCCTCCACTCTCAGAGCAGCAAGGTATTACCTTTGGACAAATAGAATAACTCTATTTCCTACTGATTATTGCTATTGTCTTAACACTTTATGATCAAAAGTAATAAAAGTCCTAGAAAGATGATTCAGTGGATAAAGTGCTTATATTAGGGCATAATTCTGATACCCATGTAGAAAGTCCCACATTGAGATATATATCTGTAACTCAATCACTGGGAAACAGAGACAGGTAGATTCTGACAACTCATTGGCCAGCCAATCCAGCTGAATGGGTGAACTCCAGTTTTACTGAGAGGTGCTGTCTCAAAACACAAGGTGAAAACGTAATTAAGAAAGACATTAGATGACAAATTCTGGCCACCACATACACACTATACACAGGAAAATACACACACACATGCAAACAGAACATCACACACAGAGATTATTTTTTGATTAAAAATTGATCTCAACAACTCTTACTTATGCAAATAAGATTAAGTTCAAAGCTTATTATTATATACATAGGAATTCTCAAGCCTAAACCTGTGCATTGGTCATGTTGTTAGTGTGTGGATGGTTGGTGCTGGTATTTCTAAAAGGAAGGCTAAAGAAGGAAAAACTAAAATGTAGAAATTAATGAAGTTTTCAGATGATGGTGGGTTCTCTGATTGACCATACAAAATGACCCATGATGTGACCTATATCTGATTGTTTGGCTTTTTCTTCTATATTAACCATGTCCTAATATTCTCAGTCTGTAACACACTACTTCCTGAGCCTGACCAATATGTCTAACCTTCTGTATTAATTACTTATCTCATTGCTATAACAAAAAAAACTGACCAAAGCAACTTAAAAAAGGAAAGTGTTACTTTGATTCGTGAATTGAGGGTACGGTCTGTAGTGACAGAGGATGATATCATTAGGATCACAGAGTAAATGCTCACATCTTGTTTGCAGTCAAGAAGCAGAGAGAGGTGAATACTGGTCCTTCCCTTGCTTTCTTTTTTTGATTCCATCTGAGATGCCAGCCCATAGTTTAGTGCTACCTACATTCAGAGTGTGTCTTCTCTCCCCAGTAATATCACCAGGAACATATTCACAAACACATGGAGGGGTGTGTGTCCTGGTAAATTCTATATTTGGTTACACAGGCAGTGAAGCTCAAGTGTCACAGCCTTCTCTATTCGGGCCCTTTGATAACACCATTACCATAACCTGAATGTTCTTCCTCATTTGACTGTCTCCAAATACATATGTACCTTAGACACAACTTTGCCTATTAAGTCTTTTCTGACTCTTCCAATATAAAATGACTTTTTTTCTGGTTTTCTTGCCCCACCACACTTTCTGCAGCTTACCACAGTGTGTGGTTATTTATAGTTACTCCAAAAGTGAATACCCTGAATCAGAAGCTGCATCCGATTTCTTCTTTGTTGAATGAATGAATGAATGAATGAATGACAAATGAGTAAATCTCTGTGGTAACTCTGTATCATTCTGCCTCTATAACTATACTAATTATACTAAGTTTAAACTTAGTATGATTTGTGTTTGTATATCTATTTCTCTATTACACTCTGCTATTAAAGATAGGTTCTGAGCCCTACACCACAGTTCCTGTCAATATTCAACAAATATTCATCTAATGAATATGACTTGCTTGGAGTCCCAGGCAGATAAAGTTACTTCAGAAGACAAAGGATAAATGCAACATGGTAAGGATTTTTGAAAGGCTGTCAAGTCCGTGTTGATTTATGGAGAAAATTAATATGACAGCATCAACACTTCCAGCCCTCCCAAATCAGTTTCCTCAATTATGTGCACCCGGAGCAGGGCACAGCTGTTTGTGAGACATGACATAAAAGAGGTCCCCCTCCGTTTGTTCAAAGGTCTTCAAGATATTTTTAGTTGACAAACAACCATGTGTCACTTGCCAGACAGCCCATTAAACCAAGTTGTACAACTTGTTACATGTTTCCCATATTAATTGTGAAAGCTCTCTATGTGACTTCAGTTCTTCCGGGCATTAAACCTAGGCCAATAGCAGAGATAGCATCGGTGTAGGCTTGAAAAATACTGACTCTACGGCTTCACTTCTCATCTATATCTTGCGGCCACCTAGGTCAGCAACAACATCTTCAGTGACTTAGCAATGTGGTATGTGTAACCTGACAACTTTCCATCCCAGAACTCCTGAAACCATCTAAAATAGGAAATGTCTCAACTGATTTGCTACAGCGTGTTTAGAAACTCTATGAGAAGATATAAATGGTATAATTCTTGTCAAATATTGAGTGCAGGTGAGACACACAGTCCCTGATAGTTCAGACCACAAAGAACATGTTAGGCGCCCCATCTCTAGGCCATGGATCCCCGAGCTCTGAGCTACAGTGAGCCTTTGAATCGAAGCATTCCCTCCTGGAGGGAATCTCCTTAAGACCGGGGAAGTAAACAAGAAACTTACAAGGCTCAGGAAGTAAACAAAACCACAAGGCTCAAGATGCTTCTAGATTCACAAGACCCATAAGGCCATTGACTAAGGTTGCACAAGCAGTAACAGTTACTGAGGAGCAAAACCTCTACCCAGCCAAGCTGCCTGCATGTTCATCACCAATGATGGGACAGGCCTTTTGGTAATGCAGTTGCCTCTGAGATACTTCTACCTGTGTGAGGTGAAGCAAGCTCACCGACTCATTAAGTTAGACCTAAGTAGAATAAATTCTTTCTTCTGCTGTCAGAACTTTATGTGGGATGAAAAGAAGCTCTTTTACATCTCCCCAGACTGAGCTGTAAATACTCCACCCCTGAGCCGATGAGGTAATATGATGCTTCTACACAAAGCTCGTCAGTTCCTGGAGATTCTGGAAGACCCACGAGTAAGTGGACTAATGTGCTGACTTAGTAATACTGTTCAACGCTTATCCAAAATGAAAAGTAACTCATCCTGAAATGAAGCTCACCTTGTCACTCAGCCATCCCTGCAGTATAGGAGAGTAACAAACTCATCTGTGGCTCTCTCTCCCACCATTTGCACATCCCTCCCTTACTTTCCCCATCTCCCAGGATCTGCATAAGCATGAATCTTCCTCCTGCCTTTTGAAGGTATGATAGCTCTCTGTTATTGTAGCACATACCTGTTACAATCAACTTGTAAAAAAAAAATTCTAATTTTGACAGTTTTAGAGGTTTAAGAACCCACTGATTTGAGCCTCTGGCAGTAAGTTGTGATGAGATTGTGCCGGAGAACAAAGCCATTTACCTCATGATTGGGAAAAAAAATTAAAAAAAAAATAGTTCTCTTCAAAGACACAATCCTAGTGAGTGGAAACTCCCCACTAGACCTCACCTTTTAAAACTTCTACTACCTCTCAATATTTCAATATTTCTCAATAGCTAACTTTGGGGATATTTCAAATCTAAACTGTGGCAAGGGTAAATATTTTTAAATGTGATAGCTCAACTTTACATAAGCAAAAATCAGTTGTAAAATACACTAGGGAAAAGACATAATGAAAAACAGAACCATATTCAAAATATGCACAGCAATTATAACTCATCTAAAAATACATTTAACAAGAAAAATATAAGCACTCTATGAAAATGTACTAAAAGGCATTTTCAAAAGACCCAGAATGAAAAAAAATTGAATCCCCGGATATAAAAGCACACATTGCATATTTCTTTGTTCTTCTTATGAATATAATACTTCAGTCAGAATCCCTTCATTATCGTTATTTAACAAAGCAAGCTGCACTGCTATATTTTTTGTTACTGTAATAAAATACCTGAGGCTGCTAACCTTACAAGGAGGCTTACTCAGCTCAAGCTTTGGAGGGTGGAAGTCTACAGCTGGGTAACCCGATTGGTTTTGCCTTCCGGCGAGGGCTTTCTTATAGCACCATGCTAAGTGAAACTGCATAGCAAAACAGGAAGTCTGACTGAGTCACGAGTCAGGCTCACTCTCAACAGCTTGATTTGGGGAGAATGAAAAGCTCTATTACAAGCTTTTTACACACTCCCTAGGTGGTGCCCACACCCCAAGCCTCTCTGTCATAGTTTGGATCTAGTCTATTCCCCCAAAGGCTCATGTGCTGAAAGCTTAGTGCCGGGCTGGGGTTCTACTGGGGAGTGACCAAACCTTTAAGTGGACATAGGTCCCTGATGGAATGTCCTTGACAGGTATGCTGTATATTGGGACCCTATGCCCTTTGTTTCTGGCTCTTTGCATCCTGGCTGCTGGGAGGTGAACAGTTTCTACCTCATGCTGCTGCCACGATGAAAGGCCTCACCACAAGCCTGAAAGCAAACGGGTCAAGAGGACACGAACTAAAGCCAGTGAAACTGTGAGCAAAATTAGGCCTTTGCTCTTTTAAGTTCAGTTCCCTAGGATAGTTTGACACAGCAGTGCAAAGCTGAGGAATACAAGCTCCAACTCCACCTCCTAAAGTTCTCCCTCTTCTCAGGTAGACACTAGCACCAAACTCTAACACATGAACCCCTTGGGAGATGGCAGGCAAACCAGACCAAAAATACAGCATTCAGTCAAATAGAAAATAAATAAATAAATAAATAAATAAATGAACAGGAAAAGATTCGTTTAAAAAAATAATAACATAGAAGGGGACTGGAGAGTAAGGTGTTGAAATTCACACAAATCTGTAATAAGCAAGCGGGTCTGGTGTGAATTTGACTGGGGAGTCTGAGCCAGAACGGGCGCCTGGGATTTGTAAGGAAGTTTGCTATTACCACAAGATCTGTGCACCTCGTGCCATCAGGCACATGTAGGTCTGTGACCAGGGGAGAAATGTAATGATAAAAATGAGTCCATATATGTTCCTTGCTCCTCAGTTTGAAGACAAAGAAAAGCAAGTATGGAATTAGCAAAAAAAAAAAAAAAAAAAAAAAAAAAAAAAGGGACAGATCAGTGTAACAGAAAGCCATATCAAAGATAAGTAACATGCAATGAATAAGCAAAAAGGGGCCCTTTTCAAATCAATATGGATTAAGACACTTAACAAAAGATTCTTATGTCCAGACCAAATATTCCTATGCCATATCACACGCAAAAATATACTTTCAATGAGCTAAAAATACACATACTGGACCACGGAGAGCAAGATAGGAAAATTATTGAGGCTTGGGGTTAAAACCTTAAAGGGGCAGGGTAAGAGAAAACTCAGAAACCACTAAAAAGGGATGTGAATGAATAATCTGGTTCCATAAGAATGTAAACATTTTCATTTTCATGCTTACAGTAAGAGAACCAGAATGAGGGAATAAGGGCTGTGTTTACAACTGAAGGAAAATAAGTAGTTGTAAAGTGCTGAGCATTCTGGGAAGTCAGCAATCTAAAGACAAGCGCAGCACATACCACACACACACACACACACAGTTACCCACACATGACACATGACCCACATACACACAAGCGCACCACACACATTACACATACCACACATATCACACACACACACAACACATTATACATACTATACGCACACACCACATATACACATACACACACATCTCATTACACATACCACACACACACATTACACATATCACATACCACATACATATACACCACATACACACACATTACAAATACCATACTCACACGCACCAATACATATACATACCCATATAGACCATACACACCCAACATATAAACATACACATGTAACACACACACATTACACATACCACATACATCACACAAAAACCACACTTAGACACCACATAGTCAAACCAACATGCACACAAACACAAAGAATGGGAATTAGCCTCTATATTTGTAAAATCTTAAATCTCTTTAATGAACAAGTCAATGTATAAATGCATGTATTATTCTATTTCTATCATAGATGCAAAGCAATGGACTGAAAGCAGGCCAGCGGGAATGTGGCTCATTCACACTGGAAATTTAAATGGTTACGACTGCTTTGAATTGCAATTATCTAATATTGATTAGAGCACATAGTACTTGACCCTACAATCAATTTCTAGAAATTTCCCATTTTAAAACATGCCCTCATCTACTCAGAGATATGGTGTCACATGATCTATCAATACTGAAAGGTAAGGGAAAAACATATTTAATTAATTATGACTGTAAAAGTATGTAATCAAATCTTATCTATCTAGGAGAAGGGATGAGTTAGGCACCAGGCATGGTGGTACACACCCCCAAATCCCAGCACTCAAGAGACTGAGGCGGGAGGACCAGGAGTCCAAGGCCATCTGAGACACAGAGGGAGACGAAATAGATTCCAGGGATGGAGGTGTGGATGGGTTGATGTTTAAGAGCACTGGCTGCTCTTTCAGAGAACCCAAGTTCATTTCCCATGACCCACATCAGCAAGTTCAAAACCACCTGTTACTCCAGCTCCAGAACATATATATGATGCCTTCATGGGGTCTCCAGGGGCACACACACATATTTGGTATACACTAACATGACACACACATACACATGAAAATAAACTCTTTTAAATAAATATTTCAAAAGCTTGAGGTTTGTTTGTTTGTTTGTTTTTTAGAACAAAAGGGAGGAAGAAAGGAGAGGATGAGTGGAAAGGAGTGGATGGGAGGAGTCAAATCTAAGTTAAATGTTGGAACGGATGTGCCCATAACATGCATATGTAGTGCTTGACACATTTAATTTGAAGCCCAAACTACAAAGTCTCCGCATAACCCTTTCTGTTCATTTAATCCATGTCTCCTTTCTTCCACACAAGGAATAATTGTTCTCAAGACTCCAGAGATAATAGATTTGAATATCTCATAATTACTCATTTGCTTTATAACACGTTGCATTCATAACAATTTCAGAGTAGCAGTACGGTAATCACCTACATTATGCCACTGCTAATATGATGACTGAAAGCCAGAAATAAATTGGTTTTGCTTTTGACCTTCTTTCTGCAGCCATTTTTGTAACTGTGAAGTAAGCAGGCAACTCACTCCCTGCCAGGGCACTTAGCCACCACGCTCTCTTTTCTCTAAGTTAAAATAAATAAATAAATAAAATCTGTTAGTTCTGTAAGTCATTATTCATGAATGCTTACTATGAGTGGTGTTGGTGTCTTCCTGCATGTCTGGAACTCTAGTGTTCTACTACTGTTTATTTGCTAACAGAGTCCTCTTGACAGTCTCAGGGGAAGGATGTAAGATGGCTTGGTGGGTAGCAACCCTGACCTTGGTGGGTATATAACCCTGACCACCTGAATGTAACCCTGGAACCACATAGTGACTCCCAAATTTGTCCTCTGACATGCCCCAACTCAGCTCACACATACAATATTAAATAAAAATTTAGGAGTCCCAAGGGAAGCCTTCCACGAGCTCTTGTGTGCACGCTCACTCTCCCATACACTGGAATGTGAGTGTGGATGGAAGTAAAAACCCTGGGACATGAGCAGCCTCCATTAGCGAGTGAGATGTGTTACGTAGCATCCTTCTGGAAGGACCACTTTCTAAAATTCTAACAAGTGACCTCATTCTCTTTGCCATTAAAATCACCAGCTTTTGACCCTAAGTACCACCCCCAGCCCCACCCCAAATTTTCTTGTTTTCTTTTTCCAATGTCTTCCAGTGATTTTGCTAAAGCTGGTCTTCCAATTGGTTATTTGGGGCCACTACTTCTCAGACCCACAACATGGTCTTGCAACTGGGGATTTGGGGTTATATTTTATTTCAAGGATGTTGTTTTCTTAGAGTTTATGGTGCTTCTTCTACTCTTTTTCTTTAGTTCTTTTTCTTCAGTGATTCTTAGTTTGAATGTGTTGGGTTGTCTTTTTCTTTTTTAAAAAAAAGGTTTCTTAAAAAATTATGTGTGTGGTTGTATGCACGTGTGTACAATGCACATGGAGGCCAGAAGAGGGCGACAGATCCCCTGGAACTGGAGTTAAAGCAGTTTGAGTCACCTGAGTGGGTGCTGGGAACTCATCTCCAGTCCTGTACTTAGCTACTGAGCCACTCAGAGTTGGGATCAGTTTTTTTTTTTGTTTTTAAAATTCAGTCTTGATTCTGTTCTGTGGCTAATTTTTATGCACAGCTGGCTTTTCTGAACTTTTAGAAGGCATGACCCAGAAGCTAGAAACCTTCCCAGGGCATCTTGTACCTTGTCTGCTGTATCATTCAGGCACACGTGGCTTGCTTTCTACGACTCCCTTGCCCTCTCCAGCAGGTTTTTCCAAGCTTTGTCCCCCTTTCTCATGATTGTCCCTCTTTTATATAACTTTGACTCCACAATCAGCTGTGCCTCCTGAGGCTGTGCTCTCATCCTGAACAGACAGCTTGGGTGGTTAGTTTTCAGGCACCCATAGACACAGCTCTATAATGTCCCTTGCACTCTCACATGGTGGATTTGACCAAAGTCACGCCTGATTTCAGCTGGATTTTCAAACTTGTCTGTTCTGCTCTCTAGCTAAGCACGAACTAACCTGGAGCCACCCTGTTCTCCAGTTTGCCAAACATTCCAATACTTCTGTCTGCTCCTCACCTCAGTTTCTAATTCCTTACAGATCTCACCACTGTCAGCAGTATTTCCTTACCTCCTGTGTGTGGGCTCTATAAGGATGTCCTATCACCTAGTTTCACTGTACATGCCTATGAACCTGTTGCTGTGTTCTGTAGTTATTTCATCTGTATTTTGAGAGTTTACGGGGATTTCAAAACTATACCACCAACAGTGACTTTGCCATGTGAACTTGTGTGGTTTTTCCTAATCCACTCCTGCCCCTGAGGCTGGGGATCACACTCAGAGCCTTGAACATGTTCAGCAAGTGCTGATCCACAACCCTCAATCACTTTTAAATTAGAGTCAGATAGATACATCACTTCTCCAAAAAAGTGCTCTATGATCTATCTTACCCAACACCAAATCTCATCATCACAGCCTGCCATGTGAAGTCTCTTGGCTTCCTCTTCTTCATTCACTCCTTATTCTCTGTTCTCATTATGAAAATGTGCAATGGTTTTATCAGTAAAACCACTGAAAGGTGAGGCCATTTTCCCAAAGATTCAGAAACACACATCGTTAGGAAAATAGCCAGGGTCTGTCTGACACCAGGGTCCTGGCTTCCTGGCATGTCTCTAGGCAGCCACTGGGGAATCTGCGGCATCTGCAGAGGGCCAGATGGAGTTTGATGAGATGCAGCCAGAAGCTGCAGGGAAAACACCTCTCAGATAGAAACCATAACCCCTGTGCAGGGCTGAAAGTCCTCATTGCTCAGCGTGGTGGTGAATCTGAGTTTTCTAGGAAGCAGGAGTGAACCAAGGTTAAGAGGAGACTGCTGCCTCAAGTTCCAGATGCTCCACTGAGTAGCCCTTGAAATATTTACCTGCCTTGTTTAGCCTCAGTTTTCCCACCCATGGGAAAGACTCCTTTCTTCCTCTCATAGTTTCCATCCTGTTTTCATATCACACATATTTTTAAAGAATGTTCTACCTCTAAAGCATGTGGTATTGACTGTTCAGAGTCGGGCTTATTTAGCTTAACATCATGATTTCCAGTTCTACCCACTTTCCTGAACCCTTAAACAATTCCACTCCTTGTGGCTAAATCTCATTTCATTTTAACTTTCATTTCCCTGTTTCCTAAGGATACTGGAAATTTTTACACATTTATTAGTTGTTTGCTGTTCTTTTGAGAGCTGACTATTCAATTCATTTGCCCATTTATTGATCAGATTACTCAGTGGTTTTGGTTGTTCTTGTTGCTGCTACTGCTGTTGTTATTGTTGTTGTCGTGGTTGTTGTTGTTGTTGTTGTTGTTCTTCTTCTTCTTCTTCTTCTTCTTCTTCTTCTTCTTCTTCTTCCTCCTCCTCCTCCTCCTCCTCCTCCTCCTCCTCCTCCTCCTCCTCCTCCTCCTTCTCCTTCTTTGTCTTCCTCTTCTAAATGTTAGTCCCCATCTTTTCTCTCTGCTGACTGTTTCCTTTGCTTTGCAGAAGCCTTTCAAATTTATAAAACCCTATTTGGCAATTCTTGCTATTATTTCCTACACTTTTGGAGCCCTTTTCAGAAAGCCTTTCTCTATGCCTCCCTCTTGAAAAGTTCTCCCTGTTTTTCTCAAGCAATTTCAAAGATTAGGGGGTCTCACAGTAAAGTCTCTGAGTCTATGTTGAGTTGTTATATTTTTCCTGAGATGAGAGACAGGAATCTAATTCCATTCTTCTACGTGTGAATGTCCAACCTTCCTTGGGCCATTTACTTAAGATACCTTCTTTTCTCTATTGTCTGGATAGTGGTTTGAAAGAGAATGTCTCCCACAACTCTGTGAATTCGAACAGTTGGTCTCCGTTAGTGAGTGGTTTTGTTTGGGGAGGTTTACGAATGTATGCTGGGAGAAGTACTTCAACAATGGCAGGCTTTGAGATAAAACCCTCACCTACCTTCTCTCTGCTTGTCTCACATGGCTCAGGCATTGAGCTTCCTGATCCTGCTGCCGTGCTCGCCAATGCTGTCTCTGCCATTAACCTTCAGAAACTATAAGCCAAGATAAGTTCTCTCATTATCATTATTATATTGGTTATGCCATTTTATCACAGCAACAGAAAATATAGTGACTAATACAGTGTGGTTTGGGCAGCTTCATCAAAAAGAAAAGAAAAAAAAAAGTGGCCTGTAGCTGCATGTGCTTATTTCTGGATCCTAGTATATTCCATTGTCAGTTTTTATGCCAATACCATCTTAGTTTTGGTTACTATGGCTCATGCCATGGCATTATTTGAAATAAAATATCTTGCTATTTCCAAGGTTAATTGCTCTGCCTTGGCTATTCAGGGTCTTCTGCGCCTTTCTGTGAATTTTAAGGGTTTTTCCCCCCTCTAGTTCTTTGAAGAGGATTAACGGGATTTAGATATGGATGGTACTGAATCTGCACCTTGCTTTTGGTAATATTACCACTTTACAATATTAATTCTACCAATCCCAAGGTGTGGGTGGTCTTCCCATCTTCTAGAATTTTCCTCAATCTCTTTCTTCACAGATTTAAAGTATAATTCAGGTGTTCTGTCCTTGGGAATCTCTCCATTACTACTTCAATCTCATCGCTTGTTATGGTCTAGAAGTTGCTCTAGGAATTTACCTTTCCTTTTTAGATTTTTCACCTGATTAAGATTCAGTTCTTCAAAGTATCCCTTTGTAATTCCCTAGATTGTACTGTATCTGTTATCATTCCCAAATTTTCATCTCCAGTTTCATTACTTTGGGTGTGCTTCTTAATAAAAGTTTGCAATTGTTCTCATCTCACTTCAAACAAGTTAAGGAGAAATATAACCTATTCATCTCACAGGGTTTAGTGGCCACCCCTAAAGATGGTATCAGCCCTGCTGGTACCTGCAGAGAAAGGTCAGAACTAAGACTGTGAGGACAGCTGAGATTTCTTCCTGTATTATAGAGAAGAGCCGAACTACTCAGCATGTGGTCCATTCTACAATGCCTTTCTTGAAAGCATTCCTGATGGAATATAATAGGTTTGTACTTTCTAGGGAGAGATGTGTAATGGAAGAAACCTTACCTTTAACCAAGCAAGTGATTTCCTAAATGCACCATCTCAGACACCAAGGAGGAAAAATGGCTGCCAATAATCTTTTGATACTCATTAAGTCAAACTCATGATCCTAAGCTAAAGTGAGTCCGTGTTGTGCTCAATCGGTTACCGCAACAAAAAGAGGGCAGATGTCACATTCCGGGAGCAGTGGGTTGAATACTCTAGCTTGGAAGTGAATGGTTTCAGGAACTTCAAGTGCCAAGACAGACAGATGTCACTGACCATTCCCAAATAAGATAAATGCCCTGGTATTGGGAAAATGTCATCATCAAAGAAAACCAGAATCTGATGGGGAGTTCCCTGAACACATCTCCATCACTGCAGATGTCACAGAAGTAGAAGACTGGCCATGGGAATAAAGCAACAGTCTTGTTTCCATATATGAATGGCTCCCAGGGAAATGCCAGACAGCCAGAACGACTTGGCTGAGGGTAGGTGTATAGGAAGAAAAAGTTAGGGCTGGAGAATTCTAGGGAGCAAGAAGTGAGTCCTAATAGCCAAAAATAAACATAAAAAAATGTTTCAGTTATACTGTGAGTCCTTTCCACATGCCTAAAATTGTGTTAACAGCTATATGCCCAGTATACCATGTCTGTTATATTTTTTTACATTTTTAAGTTTGTATTTGTGTATGTGGAGGTTGGAGGACAGCTTGTAGGAATCTGTTTTCTCCTTTCACTATATGAGGTCCAGGGGGGTCAACACAACCATCTTACAGGTCCATATTTTCCCTAACTTTGTAAAGAAACTCAGACTCAAAGAGATGGCGTGACATACCAAGAGTCACACAGTGACAAATCAGTGGCAAATTTAAAGCCAAGGCTTCCTGCACCCAAGCTTTCATTCTTCCATGCCACGCCCGTGTCTATCACCCAACTCTGCACAAACTGGCTGCATTACCTTGGCTGACTCTTTAGCCTCTCCAAAGCCCACCGGAACCAGAGACAATGCTTTAAAGATGCACATGCTTCCTGTCAGCCATTCATATATGGAAACAAGATGCTTGCTTTATCCCCGTGGCCAGTCTTCTACCTCAGTGGAAGAGATGGAGATGTGTCCAGAGAGCTCCCCACTAGAGTCTGGTTTTCTCTGATGATGACATGTTCCCCAGTACGGGTGTGTCTGTGCACAGAAAGCTTTAGCATATCTGTGCTGTTCTGTTGCCTGTCATCAGCTGCCATCATGCACAATCTTCCCAGCAGCCATTTTTCTCTCCGTCACATCCTTAGCTGCCACATCCTCCTCATTAAATCTATGGAGACTTTAAGAAACAGTGATAAGGCATTCATGGGAAATGCGCAAGTAAAGATTAGAGTTTCATCAGTGAATTCCGGTGACTTCCCACCATGATGTTTTCAGTCAGGAAATCTGCCTTTCCCAGAGAGTCAAATGGCAAATTTGTCTGTCTTATGACAGGAAGAAATCTATCTAGTCCTTAAACACCTGACCGTCAGTAATCCTCACTAGGAGACTGCTTGAGTAGTCAGTCTTTCAACTGCCTCCAACTTTTGTCTAGAAGCCACATTTGAGTCCTGGCTGGTTTGTGCAAGTTGAAAAGATGGGGCCCAAAGTACTGTCACTTTATGCTAGACTTGGAAGGCAGAGTCTAACCTTATCTTGATGCCTCACACAGGGGGAAACTAGGCCAGAGAGTGGAAAGAACTTGTCCAAGAGCTTGTCTAAACCTAAAGCTTGAACACAGATTCATAGTTCCTGGTATGGCACTTTGTCCTGACAAAGTCAACAACCTGCTCTTTGAGAGCTGGAGACTGCCTCTTCATCAGAAACAAACCATAGCCAGGTATGGCAGTGCATGCTTGCCATATGTCACATGGGAGACTAATGCAGGAAGATTGTGAGTTCAAGGCCAGCCTGCTCTTGAGATGATAATCCATACTCAACCATCTTCATTATGAACTGGCCCTCTCAAAATCCACATGTTGAAATCCTGATCCTCGGTATCTCAGAACAAGAGATCCTGGATACATGATCTCAGGGGAGGCAGTGATGGTAAAAAGGATCTTAGAATGGCTTCTAAGACAATAGGGCTGGCATCCTCTAAAAAGAGGAAATTTAGACACGGACACAGAGGAGAGATCATGTGAAGACATGGGTCCATCTGTAAACTCTCAGAGGACACCAGCCCTGCTAACACCTTGCATTGGGCTTCTATCTCCCAGAACTGTGACAGAAGCAATTGCTGTCATTTAAGCCACCTCACCTGTCATTATATGTCACACAAATCCTAGCAGAGTCATACATTCCCATGCCACCCTCTCTTGAGTCTCCATGGCCAGTTTCATTGGTTGGGGGTCTTGCTGCTCCTTTACTCCTGAGGGTCTGAGAGACATAGGCATCATGTCCTGTACTATGTCTGTACTTGCTGGAACCTCCAGGCCTTGGAAGCCATGAGGGTGTCCTCTAAATTAAGACATATTCTTTGCTGCCCCTACTGAATAGTAACAACCTTACCATCATAGGATAGTCATCCTTTATTCAGCCATCATTTTAACTCCCCAACACCCTAGCTGTGGGGCATCCCAGCAAGAAGATCTCATCATAACCAAGCCAACACAATGGAGGAACTCTTACTGGTTCTCCTGAATCTGAAGAGCTGTGGTCCAACAGGGTGGGAAACGTGTCACTTAAATGAAAGAGAAAGGACATATTTCTGTTCTCCTACCCCTCCTTCCATTCACCAAATGTGGGAATGCACCTTCTGCTTATCACTGGTATTCAGAGTTTCCAGATTTCAGGTCAGTGCCTGGTGACAGTGCCAAGATCCATCACCTCCCCCACTTTTCTGGGAACATCTCATAAATGCTGCCAACCAAAAGCAGTCATCTGGGCCAGAATAATAGACATATTACATAAAATACATGCTATACTCAAGATGCTGTGGGTAGAAGGATGGAGTCCTCGAGGCCAAGCTAAACTATACAGCAAGGCTCTGTCTCTGAAAAGAAGATACGGTGAAATGAAATAGTAACATAGAAGATAAAAATGTCAATCAGGGAAGTGGTAAGCACCTGGTGAAGAATGAATGCTCTTTAAACAGTGAGCAGTCCCCTCTCGCCACATCCCTCAGACTCATCCCTCAGGACTGTATCCTGCTACCAGTGCTTACCAGGGGCTTCCACTGACCTGAAGCACCAGAGTTACCACCATGCACTGGTTTCAAAAGCAGTACATGCCTCCAAAGCATTGACTGATATGTCCCCAGTGATTGGAGTACATTGCCTCCTTTAGACTGTAACTCACCTCAGGTGAGGAAGCTGACAAGGAGCCTAGGGAGCTTATCTGATGTTGCCTGGCCCCTGTGTGATTGGATCAAATGCCAATTAATCTAAGAGACCTTGCCTCTAGCAAAGACAGGACCAAAAAAATGGTCCTTGGATTTACAGAAGGATCAGACCCCATTTGCAGCAAGCTTCTGTATAGAGTAATATGCTGTTCCTGGACTACAGTTAATGCCAGCGTGCTCCTTGTTTGGCTCCCCTTCCCCTGCCACCACACCTATAGCACAATCTTCACTTAAAAAAAAAAAAGCTAAAAGAAGCTTTGAGGCAGCAGGTATGTTTGCCTGGAACCAGGAGAGAGATCTTGCCACTCCCTGCCTTGATCTTGGGCTTTGAGACAGCACAGCTGTGAAGACTGATGGACAGCACAGGCAGGTATGTGAGTGGATATAGCATCACCCACTAAGGCATCTCACCAGGGAAACAGAAGAGAGCCATCTGAGATGATGAAATGTCACATTGCGGCCCCTTGCTTTTCCCCAGTCCTTGGGTGGTAGGAGCTGTAGAAGTGTTTTGAGCACAATGCCTGGCCTCTGCCCTCTCTGCCCTTGGATGAAAGAATAGAAATTCTCTCCCTCAAGTCTCCTCTTCTGCTGTATTTAATGCTTCCCACAGATCCCACTGCTTAACTGCCTTAGGACAAAAATAAAAAAAAGGAAGCAGATCCAGAAAGGACCTCAGAAGTGTGGAGGAGACCAGATGCCTGGAGCTGCCACAGAGTTAGGTCTTTGTGCATTGTACTGCACAATGAAAGTTCACTAGCCTGGAAGCTTTGATTGAAAGGGGTGGGTGGAATGGCCTGGCCTATCTCGACTAGTTTCTCAAAGGGCTGGGAAGAAAGGAATGGGCTGCAAAATGATGCTGGCTGTAGCTAAGGAGCTTGGCTGGAAACTCCAGGAAGAAATGGTGTAACGGGGAAAGACTGGGTGTGTGACGCTAAAAGGCCTGGATGTCACTTACTCTACCACTAACTGGCTGTGTGTCTTTGAGCTAATGACTTCCCTCTCTGAGCTCCACCTCCTTCATCTCAAACTGCGTGATTGCAATGTCTATCTCATAGGAGTACTGTGTCTTAGGTCAGTACCCCAAAAGCAAACCATGAGAATGAAATTCCCATCAAAGGGATTTTGTAGAAATTGTCATAGGGGAAAATCAGGAGGGAGAAGGGGCATAGGAAGATCAGGCATGCATGTCAAACTAAGCTGAGGGAAGTAAGCAGGAGACACTCATGGGCCTACAAGAAGATTGCCACCTGTAGTATGTTAGAGCCCACCTAGACATACCAAGTCAGAATCTACATTTTAACAAGACAGAGGGGTGAAAAAAACAGAGGCGTATGGTAAGTCTCAGAGATGTCCCATGGCGAGGCTCATTCTTGGCCAACAGCTGCCCTAAGGTGAGGACACTGGTATTAGTCATATGACCATGAAATAAGGACTCCCCTGTTCATTTCACTATCCTCGCATGGCTTCCCAGCTTCACTTTTACCTCAGTTTCCCCAGCCTTCATACCATTTTCCACAGAGACAAGAGGCCTGTTCTAAAGTGCTGCCTGCTGACCTTGTCCCTCAGGCCTGTCTGGCTCCTTTCCTCATTCTGTTTGGCTCACCCTAGCTGGACCCTGTTCTCCAGCCCACTGCACTGATCAGACCTTCCTCCCAGGGAACAACTTCCTGAATATGGCCCAATACAAGGTTCTACCTGACCCTAATCTACTGGACACTGGCACCAACCCTCTCTCATCCTTGGTCATGACACCAATGTATTCTACTCCGAAGAGAACTAATTCTTGGATTACTTCCAGTCTTGGCCTTCTTTGGATACAATTTTGTACTGGTCTGTTTTCTATTGCTTTAACACAACATGAAACACTGAGTTTAAAGAAATGAAATTTGTTTTCTCTCAGTTCTAGTCCAAAGTCAAGAGGCCATATCTGGTAATGACTTTCCTGTTGGCAGAGTTCAGAAGCAGGGAAGGACAGTGTATAACAAGAGGGGAAACACATATGTGTCACCTCTGATCTCTCTCCCTTTTATAGACAAACAGTATTCAACCATGGGGTCTGTATGCTAATGGCTTTATCTAATCCTAATCACATCCACTGCCTATTGCAACCAGAGATGAGTTCCCAGCCTTTGCTGTGAAGGATCAACTGGAGCTTTTAAATATTGGCCTCGGCAGTTACCCAGAATGCATAGTTCAGCACAGGGAAACTCTAAAGCACCTCTAGTGGAGGCTGTGTACACTCAAGGTAAAGCAATGCAAAAACTAGTGTTCCACCCCTGAACCTACATAACCATACAGAACAGCTAGGTCCCATCCATCTTGAATCAGAGGTCAAGCATAGCCAAGGGCTATTGAGTGGAAAGGTAAGCAGAAACAGAAGCTCTGGCTTCAAGTCCTGACTCTGCCATGTCACAGCCACCTGTGTCAATTCTCAGTGATGGGTAAGAAGCTGTTGCTTCTGTCTGAATGAATTGTATTGCCTTCTACATGAGGTCAGGTAGAAGGTGGATACCCATTGCCCTCAAATGGCCAGTCAGACTCACCCTACCTCCTAGTGTCCTCAACAGTGACATATAGTAACCTCTGACAAACTATTCTATCCATTCTCCCTGCAAAGACAGCCTAAACTCCACTGTCCAGGTCCCCCAGGTATTATTATTTCTATCCATTGGGGGAAGGGGGGTTCTTCAGCCTTTGTTTTGGCAATTCTATCAATTTCTTTCCAACAAATTCTTTATAGGCGTAAATTAGTTGTGTTCAAATTCTATACAACTTAAAAAGAGGGGAGATTTATTTCAGCTTACAGGTTCAGAGAGTTTGCTTGTCCCTGTGAAATTGGGCAAAGCACCACAGCAGTGAGATCACATGGTCCAGGAGAGCTGTTGATATCGTGGCAAGCCAGAAAGCAGAGAGAAGGATGCCAACACTGGGATAGCTTTCTCCTTTTCTCAATTTCATTCCATCCACACAGCCAGCCCCTAAGTCAGCACCACCCAAACTTAGGAGTCTTCCAACCTCTGCTGATCCTCTCCAGAACCCCTTGACAGTGTATCTAGAGGTGGGCCTCGCAAGTCTCCTAGGTGACTCCAAATCTGGCACGATGAACTATCACACAGCCCAAGAGTTTTGCCTAATATATCACAGTTTTTGTTCCAACTCCACACAGAACCAGGGCCCATGAAAGACAGGGTTCCACATCCACTTAGTAATAGAATCAGAACTGCACTGAGCTGTCCTCCCAGTATCTGCACCTCATAGAAGTCTTAACCATAGACATTTTGGACGCAGGCATTGGAGAAATCACTCCTCTGTGGGAAGATAAGTGCAGAATTGACCCAGACCAAAGGCAGGAATAAGTGCAGTGCCCAGCTCTACACAGCCAAGGACAAAGACAACAACCATGATTAAAACAAGAAAGCTCTGTGCTCACACTGAACCCTCAGACAACATAGCCTGTGACCCATAAAGAAGAAATTGCAAAACTAGAGAAAATGGTCCCTCTTATAGTTTAAGGGATATTTGTGGCAATTGTATATAATTTTCAAGGTTAACGGCATCTTAATGAAAGTCTCGTTTATCTACATATTAGTGTCCCGAAGCTAGCTTCATTTGCATAATCATAAATTGCATTTCAACTGTCCTCTGCAGCCTGCTCCCCACTCGATGAAAACGTAAACGGTAATTTTATTTGGGCTCAATTGCTTACATACTGCATTTATACAGCATCAGAAAATAACATTTTAATCTAGCCAGCAAGTTGGGAACTCATTACCACAAAATAAGAATGTTGGTGAAAACACCAAGTCTGCTTTTCCAAATGCCTTTGAAGGCCCCTGTCATTGTCATATTGTTGCTCAGTTAGTTTTAATTGTATTTACTCAAAGCTGGAAAAGTCGAGGTGTCCGGATGGAAGTTTCATTTAGTCTCCTAGGTGCAGGTAGCCAATAGACACTGGATTCCAGGATGGCAAGGGGCTTGGGAAGAGGTAACAAGTAGACTAAGAGCTGAGAAGGAAACATCACTGCTCTGACACAGGAAGACTGCCTGGGTATGCATTAACTCAGGTAGGTGTCAACTCAGCTCAATCCCATAGCCTAATCTATACCAACTCTTCTCCCAACTTGGAAATGAACCACAAGTCACACACTATTTGAGATCTCTTGACATGCCCCACTCTGAGCAAGGTACAATAAAGAACACCAGATAGGTACAAAACCTTGCCCTGTCTTCACAGGAAAAAGAGGAGATGCAGAGAGAGAAAGAGAGAGGTGGGAGCATAAAAAGACCCTTTACAAATGCTCCTGAGAGCCAGCCACCCTCACATGGCTAGTGTAGACAGTGATGCCCAGAGAGATGAGCAAACACTGAAGTTCACCCATCAATGCCAGAGTCAAGATGGAAGTTGGGAGAGGCATACAGAAAGTCTTGAATGTCTACTAGGAATGTTGCAGGTTCCTAGGAGCCAATAAAGATAATCTGGAAGAGTGATAGGATAAAAAACCTCCATACTATTCCTTGTGACATCATCTTTGGCCACCGTCCCTACAGTGAGCATTGCCACACACCTTGGTACCTGAAGCTCCCACCCATGTGACACTTTCTGATAGACATGTGGAAAGCCAAAGTGAGAAAGGCAAGTCTCCCAGCAGCATCTTCCCACCAGACTGGCTCACACCCTCCCTGGGTTCCAGGGGTGTGCGACATTGTATCTTGATAATCAAGGCTCCATCTGATGGCTGGGTCCTGCACAGAGGGATTCACAGCTATCTACTCATCCCTGGCCAGGAACACTTGAGAAAAAAAAATTGCTGCACTGGGCTAGCTGTGAGAAATGAATAATCAGCTCTTCCCAGTGGCAGGAGCGGTGGACAGGACGAGCGATTTCTCCAGGTGCAGAGCAGGGTAAGGTGTGAGAAGTGATTCATCTGTTTCTGGTAACTGCTGGCATGATGGCCAGTCTTAAAAAAAAAAAAAAAAGACCAGGGACAGCAGAGGGTAAGAATGTGCAGCACAACCAATCTGTGGCAACGAGTATTTCTGCAAAGGCCAACACAGCTCCTGAGCCATTCCACAATCATTTACCATGAGAACAACATTCTTCATTGTTCACAGTGCTCTTGTGACAAGCAGCCACACAGGGCAATGAGCCTTGTTAAGACAGTGCTCTGGAAGGTGGTCTTTCTCAAACCAGGGCTCCTGGGGAGCCCTTCAGGACTTCAGTGCCAGGCCCCTCCCCAGCTCCTGTGAATCTCAATGGTTAACAAACATCCCAGGGGCGTCTGAGAACTGTGTTATTAAATCAGCTATCTGCTGTTTATCTCTTCTGGTCTTCCTAAGATCCAGACCTCTAGACCCCAACCACACTCCTGGTATGTGGTCTAGGAGTGCATCTGTGAAGCCTTCTGGAGTGTCTCCAGTGCTGGCTAAAACACAGTTGTGGCCAGGTTAATAAGGAGAAGAGTTCGTTGAAATTTACCCTCTAGAACTCACAGGTACACTTTTGTTGTGAATGATAAAGGGCACACAGATTGGAAGTGGCCTTACCCAAGACAGCAGATGTGCTGGTTGAGTCCCAAATTTCTGCATGTTGTCCTTGTAACAAAGTCTGCACCAGGGTGTCTGTTTCTCCTGGACCTTGGATCCTGCGTATTTGCATATTCACTGCCCCCAGTAGATCCCAGTGACTTCCTACTTATCCTCCAGGGGCTTTGGGGAGGACACCACATTCCTCTTCATGTGAATCCCTGGGCCCTCTAGGATATCACAGTATGGAGCTCGGTGGTCTTAACTCGGGAGTCCAAACTGGAACAGGTGGAGGCCATGATACTTCCTGTGTGACACAGTTCAGTGAGCATGGGCAGAGCTCATGGCTGATATGAAGGTAGTGAGTACTCTGTTCCTGTAGATGTCAGAGCAGAAGTCAAAACGCCAGACTTCAGGAATGGTAGCGAGCGTGCCACCAATAGCCATCAGCAGAGACACTGGACCTCCAGGCCACTGAAGCCCTCCCTCATCCAGGTGCATTTTTACTCTGCAAATTTCAAATTCAACTTTCCCCATGACATCATTTTGCCTGAGCAGACTGGCTTTGCACAAAGTAGCAAAACACAATTTAAATATCTCCTAAGTGGCAGAGTCACGAGAAAGAAAAACAAATTAATCAACAAAGAACCCCTTTTTCAACATTTTCAAGCCAGCTTGTGTGTGTCACCAAACCACAGGTGAAATGCTAATAAAACTCAGGGAGCCACAGCAGCATGGTTTAAATGTGTTCTATTGTTCCAAAGAAACAGATGCAGGATCTATTTCCAAATCTGGTCTTTCGGAAAGAGGGGGAACTTGAGAGATGCAAGGAAACTATTAGACAGTAGCAAAGGCCTCCTGAAGAACAAAGCTTAATGGAGTCACTGTTGCATGGCAGATGGAATGATCCAGAAGGCCCATCAGCAGCAGATGCAAACACCATCTTCTCTGGGTAGCCTGAGACAGATGCAGCCGGACGGGTCCTGGGAGAAGGAGCAACCGGAAAACAACCACGATAAAGTCATTTTCCCCGTTTAGCCTAATTTGAAAAGACACGTCTGGGGGACGGGCTAGCTCTGCATGCTGGGTGTGAATTTCAGCAAGAGAAGCAGTGTGCTGGTAGAATCCATCACAGCCACAGCAGAGGGAGCCTGGGAAGCCTAGGCGATGTCTCCCACCACACCCCATTGACCCCAATGTCTATTCTGCCCTGCATAGCATGACCGAGTTGGTCTTCTAGACACAAAGTATCTTTCTTGCCCAACACAAAGTATCATTCTTGCCCTCATGTTCCCACACATGCTCTTATCTACACCTTTCCCTTTCCTAATCTCAAATGGCTTCTAAACCCAGATTCAAAACTTACCTCCTCCAGGCTGGGCTCCCCTGTCTGCTAGCAATGTTTGGTGTCCCCAGTTGCAGGTTGATAAGCCAGCACACACTGTCCCTGCTTATCTTCCTGAACCTACCTCTCTCTCTCTCTCTCTCTCTCTCTCTCTCTCTCTCTCTCTCTCTCTCTCTCTCTCTCTCTCTTTCTCTAACTTAAGTTTCTCCACTTTCTGAAAGGCCTCCCTTGATGACTGGAAGCCCTCTAACAATGGGGACCAGATCACAGACATTATCAGGTAGAACACAACTCAACAGGTTCAGAGGCCAATAAATGCCACCCAAAAAAGGTAAAGGCTAACACAGAAGGCGTTGCCTCATAGACCCACGATACCAAGTGCCGTGGCCCCAATATCTCTTTCAAGATCATGACTGGAGTGGAAGTACAAAAAGATATAATCAAATCAGAGATTTTCTGGAAATCCTTGATTTGGATCTAATATCTACAGTCACACCTGATGGAATCTGGGCTCGAGTTCTGGAGCCAAGCTGAGGCGGGTCCTCTCCACTTGAGTGTGTTGCTGCATGGGATCAGGGAAACAATGCAACATCTGTGAATCTGTTTCCTCAGCCCAGATGTTGAGGTGACGTCAACGACCCTGCAGGACTGCTGAAGTGTCTTGATCAAGGGAGGTGAAGCAAAAATGACAAACTAAGACCCTCACTAAATCCCAGCCTCTTTCCCATTCTTTGTATTGTCTTTGCTCCACCTTGTCCAGAGTCATAGGCTGAAACCTCATTACCCATGAAGGGGAGTTGTTGTAGAAATCTTTAACCCCAATCCAGGGTTTATACCCTGCCTTTGACCATTCAGTTCCCAGATAAAAACATATAACTTTTATTATTTACAATAAGCCACAAGATCTGGGCAGATATTTACCTTCTATGCCATTAGAATCTATTTTTCAATTGGTAACCCTGAGTTGTTACTTACTGTTTCATTTGGGCTGCTCTTAACTCCAATTGCCCAGCCCTCAAGGCCATGTTTTCATGACTCCTATGATGGCTTCACCTCCATTTATCTTCTCCTCTCTGTCATGGTTCTCCTCTGAACCCCAGCCCCAGAACCCCCAACACCACCTATGTCTCTTCTGCCCAGCTATAGACTGTTGGCATCTTTATTTAGCAAGCAGAAATAACTTGTGGGGAGGTCACATAGTGTCACTTGGGTCTACATGCAAACTCTCTCTTCTTTGGGACCCACACTTAACATTACAACATATAGCAAAAGACCAAACTTCAACAGGGAGTGATTAGGTCATACTCAAGAGATCCTTGTGAGCAGTTTTATAGTCCCCATAGAAGAGACCCCAGACACCATCTTGCCTCTTGGACCATGTGAGGACTCAGAAACAAGGTACCATCTACAAACCAGGAAGTGGGTCCTCACCATGCACCAAGCCTGCAGCATTTTGACCTAAGAAATTTCTCCTGTTTGCAAGCTACCCCATCTATAACATTTTGTTATAGCATCTGTAAGAGACTGAGATATCCTCTGTGCTGCAGTGCCTGATTGTGAGACTTTCCATCCTGTGGTAAGTCAGTTTTTCCATCTGTAGAATAGACAGACAGGCTCAGAACTTATTTTACTATTTGCAACACATTATGCAAAAAATTATAATATTTGTAATAATATCAGATTTGGTTTGTTCAAAGTGCCATGTGAATGTGAAATGCTCACTCCTTCCTCCTGAACAATGTAATGTTTATCACCCATGATTTCTACAAAATTTAAAGCTGCTCACCCACTGAAGACATGCTATTAGCACAGGAACCTGCTACCCATGGAAGAGGCATTCCACCTTGAGGATGGGGATGGGTCCATCCTCTGCTCTCTGATGAACAGCGTACCACAATTTTGAGTCTCTCTCAGCACATGCTGAAGTGTATCTCCTGACATGACAGGCTAGAAATATATTCCACATTTAACTGATGGAGAAACTGGGGCAGGGGTTGGGGGCCAGAAAGGCTTTCCTGAATCCAGATCAAGTGCTAGTGACCTAAGATGCTACACAAGGGACATTGATATTGTGGACATGCCAGGTGAGCCCTACTGTATCATTTCCCCACTGTTATGGGAGAAATATTAAGGGCTTGGAGTGATTAGAAACTGTATCCCTCCCCATCCTATGTGTGATGTAAATTGTGACCATTGGAAACAGAACAGAATCCAAAACCATATTCAAAACCACATTCACATAACTGTATGCAATGTATAAAAGTGTCATGGTTGTCATTCTAATAGAAGGAAGTTAACTATAACCGTATGCTCTTAGGAGGTGAGTGTCGGGTCTGCCAAGGTTAAAGCAGGGTGTCATGACTCCTAGAAAAACTAGTCCATTGCCAGTTTATACAATGTGCTCCCAGATAGAGGTCCACCATACCTCCACTCACTCTTAAAAGCAGCCCATTGAGTACGGCCATCCTAAGCCAGAGAGGGACTTTACATCAGAGTCATCTGGGAACTCCATCAGCCCCTTAGCTCAATCATAACCCATGGTGATAAGGTCTAGCCTGCTGGAATTTCTTTAAATGTTCCCCAGTGATTCTAATGGATGCTGACATTCAAGGCTATTGTCCCAAATGAAAGACTGCTAGCTTCTTGGAGAGCACAGGACAGTGGGCAGTGGTTGGCAGGTAGGCTCAGCCCCCCATGGAGATCAGGCAGCAGAGGAAGCTGGTCAGCACACCCCATGAGACTAGTCGTCATTATGTTGACTCCCCCCATCTCAAGAAACAGTACAAAGCCTCTAGACAGTTCCCCTGGTGGGAGGACCACACAGCTCAGCAGTGAGCAAGTAATTAGTACTCAACTCCTTCCCAAAGGAGTCCCTGTCTCACCTTGAAACAAAGAGAAGAAGCAGGAGACAGATTTGTCCACACATTTGGAGACATTCTGCCAGAGAATTCCATCGAGGCGCATGGGTCCAGGTCCCTGGCACTGATCAGCAACAGCGCCCGGGGTGGAAACAGGTCCTGGGCAGGATCTGTGAACAGCTTGTCTCCAAGCGCTGCGTCTCTCCTAATGAATGCTGCAAAGCCGCTGGCCTCTAGCAGCACACCAGGGAGGTTCTTGGAAAAGCAGAGTCTGCCATTTTCTTGTCTCTGTCACAGAGAGCACAGCCTGTCCCCAGGCAACTCCCCAGACTATTGAATTTGTTTGAAGATCTGGCTCTGGTCTTCTACTTGGAGAGCATTTCAAGAGCAGAGAGAGATGGTGGGGGTGGACACTAAGTGGGGCAGTGGACATTACCACAGCTGGCCATGGAGATGACATCAGCTCCCAAACACAGTTCAGATACTTCCTTCATTTCACCTGCCATTGTTTTAGACTCCTGGAAACGTGTGTGTGTGTGTGTGTGTGTGTGTGTGTGTGTGTGTGTGTGTGTGTGTGTGTGTGTGTGAAAACCTGTTGCACAGGGTTAGCATATGTGGGCAAACTTTATCATCTGTGGCCTTACAATCACAATTTGACTCATAAGTAAATAAGATATTGCCAGCTCTCTCTCTCTCTCTCTCTCTCTCTCTCTCTCTCTCTCTCTCTCTCTCTCTCTCTCTCCTGGCATTTTTCAGAACTTCTTATCTTCGCCAACCTAGAAATGAAAAATACTATGTCAATATAGTTGTGTCTGTATGTGTGGTTACATCAATATAGGGTGTGTGTGTGTGTGTGTGTACACTCTCACACTTGAATATGCCATGCCATGACAAAGAACAACCTGAAGGACTTCTTTTCTGCCTTCTACCTTGCATGTTCTGAAGATCCACCACAGGCAGTCAGTCTTGGTAACAAGGACCTGTACCCACTGAGTCATCTCACTAATCCTAACTACCACCTTTTTAGAGACAAAACCTTTCACGGATTCTGGTCCTCACCAATTTGGGAAAGCTTGGCCAGCAAGCCACAGAGATCCTCCAAGCTCTGCCCACACCTTTGAGACTACAAGCACACACATCACACCTGGCTTTTCACAAGGATTCTGGAAACTGAACTCAGGTCATGGTGTTAGCTTGCTTTTTTGTTTGCATGCATGCTTTTTCATATGTGAAACACAGCTTTGTTTTTCTTTTGTAGACTCTGCTTATACTCCTTGCCTATTTTTTCATTGATCTGTAGATGTTATTAATATGTTAGAGGAACCTTCCTCTGTGATAACACGCATATGTCTTTCCAGTTTGATGTTCATCTTTTTTTGTTCATGGCCATTAAACTGTGACTATATGTTGTTTGTAATTATTCATTTTTTTGTATTTTGAGATTATAATACAATTACATCATTTCCCCTTTTCTTTTGTTCCTACAAAACTTCCTATATAAATATTCCTCCCCTGGTCTCTTTCAAATTCATAGCCTCTTTAATGATTGTTCCACACATATGTATGGATGTGTATATATTCAGAAATACATAAATATAACTGCTAAGTATGTGCAGTGTTGCTTGTATGAATGTGTTTTCATGGCTGACTTTTTGACATTCATTGGGTATTAGAGAGTGTGCTCATTCCTGGGGAATATTATTTCTCCACTCTCAGAATTCCTTAGCTGCCTGAAGTTCCTTGTGTAGTGTACAGGCTTTGTAAGCTTTTCCTGGTCTGTGTTAGTGTGAATTATGAATATATATATGTGTGTGTATATATATATACAGTATATATACTGTATGTATACAGTATATATGTGTATATATGTGTGTGTATATATACATATATACATATATATGTACATATACTGTGTATATATATACTATATATATACATATATACATATACTGTATATATATACTATATATACATATATATACATATATGTACATATATATATATATACTGTATATATGGGTATATTGATTTTTTTTTAAGTTTCTGGGTTTGGTCTCAGACCTTAGAAAGTATTATAAGAAGAAAAAAAGCTCTCCTGTCATTTCTTTCACATGAGGTCTTCAAGAGACTAAGCCAAAGCAGAAATCACTGGTTTTAAAAAGAAAAAAATTACAGAAAAGCATGATCTAACTTGTTCTATAGTCTTCATTAAAGACCATGGTCCCCAAGAGAAAGCGGAAGGGCGACCATTCATTCCTAAGGACAGAACACAGTGAAGCATCCAGTCATCCCTGCTCCAGAGGAATTCATTCCCTTGGCTTGTCGGGTATGTGCATATTTCTGAGGTATTGAAGAAGTCCTCCTAATAAACTCAGCATCCTCTACTCAGACATCTCCCATAAAACTCCAGTTGTGTTCCCTGCATGAATTGCAAGCAATTCTCCAAGTCAGTAATATATGTGGGCTTCCCTAAGATACTAAATAAGATTCAAGTGAGCATATATGTTTCTATGGATTCCACTGCTCCCCTTTGAGATAGGCGGGGTTTTTTTGAGATTTTATTTGTTTTTATTTTGTGCATATGAGTGGGTGTTTTCCTAAATTTTGTGCATGCAGTACTCACAGAGGCCAGGAGAAGGGATGGGATCCCCCTGAGACTGGAATTACAGAGAGTTGCGAGATGCCATGCGAGTGCTGGGAATTAAACACTGAGACAACTCATCAGCCCATCCATTGCTCTTTTGTGTTCAGGAAACTTTGCCTCTGACCTTAACTTGTGGGGCCTGGTGTGTGGCACAGATTGTGTTTGGAGGTCAGAGGACAACTATCAGGGACTGGTTCTCTCCTTCTGCAATGTGGGTCCCAACATTCGAACCCAGTTTTTCAGGCTTGACAGCAAGTGCCTTTACCCACTGAGCCATCCTGTTGTTTCAAAGAGAGATTTCACCTCAGTTTCTTGTTTGTCCATCATACAGACCTCGTTGGACATGGATACTTGTCCTGGAGTGCAGCAGTGAGCAGCAGGCTCTTAAGTTGCATTTTAGCTACTTGCTCAAGATCTGTAAAAACAAAAATGTGCATATAGCAAGTTCTGTGACTCTGTTAAGTACAGCTCAGAAGTGAGGTAAAACATGCTAGTCACTCAACACCCTGGGACCAATGAAGCTTTTCAGAACAAATAGAGTCTCATCTGTACCTGCCTACTTGTACCTCAGTTGAGGGACTCCAAAAACAGCTTCTTTTGACTTGTGAGGCTAGTGCAGTGAAAGATGCTATTTCTAGGAGACAGAGCAGAACAGACCCTTCTCAGCCAGCATTAGATGCTGCAAAGCCAGACATCCTGCAGTTACCCTTGAGAACCAGGAAAAGAATGGAGATTTGTGTCATTCCCCAAGATCACTCATAGAACTGTTAAAGCAAGTATGGAATAGCCTAGCACCGTATATGCCCTTGCTGAGACCACCCCCACCCCATCTGCCATCAATTTTGTCTTCTTTCAGGTGGCCTTATCTCTGGGTATAAGATGCATCATCTTGGAGGCCCCTGACGAGACAGACATACTGGAATAGGACTCTTCTTAAACAATTTGGTCCACAAAGAAATGGCTTGGAAATTTGTTGCTATGGTACAGTAAAACTGGGTGCAGTGTGAGTCTGCCCTTAATCATTTTCTTCAGGGATCTATACGGCCTTGTTGGCCTACATTACTTTAATTGTATCATGGAGATTTGAAAAAAAAAAAAAAAGACACTGAATTAACAATATTGTGGAAATAATGGAAAGCTACACTGCTCGACATGTGATGCAGGCCCTACAGATGTGAGATCAAGGCCTGGAGATTCATGGTCTTACTCTGCACCACTGTGTGAGGACACACTCAGACTCGGGGTAGTAGGGGGAACAGGACAGTGTGGATATGACAATAGAACCCAGAGCCTCTTTTGAGCATCAAAACATAGACAAGGGAAGTAAAGCCCAACCTTGTTCCCAGAACTGCTCCATTTCTCCTGTAGGTCTCCGTAACCTCTGAACCATAGCCTAGATCCTAAGCACTGTGACGGGCCATCTTGAACCTGTGTAGCTCGTTCAAGCAAAACTAACTGTTCCCTGTTTCAACCTCCTCTTCCTCCTCTTCTTCTTCCTCCTTCTCCTCCTCCTCCTTCTGTCTCCAGTGTGCCCTCCTTATTTTTATGACTCCTCCTCTCAAAATAAAATTAAATTAAAGTCACTAGTCATTCCTGAAGTTTGCTGTCATCAGCTAAGTTGTGCGAAAGCTGTAGAGCTTCAAACCAAAGTATACAGAGTCTGGGAGATCACTTTTTCTGGAGGAATGTGGGGCTGTAGCTCGCACATGGGCGTGGGTCCTGTTGAACTGAGTTGTGGATCCCACGTGTCTGCCCGCCCCAGGCAGCTAGAGCCACGGCTCAGGGGGGCAGAAGCTCAGGAATCTGACTGAGTTCACTCCACGAGGCAAAAGGCGGACCCTGGGCTATGAAAGCCAGAGCTCTACTCCAGGCATGGGGAGATCCCGCGTGGGCCAGAGCTCTTGGGCTAAAGGTTCCCGGCTGAGGCGGCTGGCCAGAGACTGGCTGGTCTCAGCCCTTGGGCTCCCAGGCACAGCTGAGAGGCTGCAGAAGGACTGAGACTGGGGAGGGGAGCATACGGGCTGGACCAGCCTGCAGCGAAAGGGGCAAGGGGGAGAAGGTCTAGCGGTGGCCCTCAGGGTAGTGAGGCTCTTGGTCGTGGTGTGTTGCTTGGCTAGGTCATGGCTGGCTTGGTTAGCTTGCTTGAGTTGGCAGGCCTCCCTGGCTGGAACGTACAGAAGTCTTCCAGCCAGAAATTAGCTGGCGGCTCATTGGTTGAAGGCCCCTTCTACAGTTCTCCATGGCAGGCCCCAAAGACAAGAGGAAGTCCATGGTTTTAAAAGGTTTATTGTCATGGCAGAAAGTGGATGAAGCTGTACCCCGTGTTCTCAGGACGGGCCTAAGGTTAAATATCTTTTGCAAGGAGGAGGGTCTGGGAAGGAATGCTTAATTGGCTATGCCCTCTGGCCTTTAGGTATCTCATTAATATGGAGATCTCTTGAGGCTCTGCAGCCTGTAGTCACACCCTCTACCTGTGAAGGGGCTGGTAGGGGCATTGCCCTACGTGACTGAAAGGCACGGATCAATGGAGGTCTTCAGCCTCATGTCAGGAGCCTGGAGTCTGGGAGCATGGCAAAATGCATGCCGTCCCTTGCAGGGATACTTGTTGGGTCTCTAGCCATCTCTAGCCAGTGCTTGACCAGAAACCAAGCTATCCTTTCATGGTCCTACAGAGGAAGAAGTTAAACACTTGCAGAGGAAGTGTGAGATTCACCCAAGGTCAACAGTCTGGCCAGCAACACATAGCTAGAGCTTGCTGACTCCCTGGGCCATGCTCCTCACTAACCTGCTGTGGCTCCCAGACCAGCTGTCTCCTGCCTCCTCAGGGAATGTCCTGATAAGAACTCTGCCTCTGGATTGTGTCTGTGATGAAAAGAGAGCAGGTTGACTTTGGAATGTCATCAAATATTAAGCTTGATTTTTTTTTTCCAGCTACCGACATGCATATTGCGAGTGAGCTCAAGAGCCCCAGCGGAGCCTGTTGGCTGTGCTAATAGAATAGAGCTTGCAGATAGGCGTGAGGGGAGGGCAGCCCCTCGCTCTGTTTAGGGGCAGATGAACAAGAGGGACTGTAGGGCTCTATGGCTCCCTGGAAGCCAGGGACAGAACACCAGCTAATCAAGGCCCATTCAGGTAAGGGCCTTCAATTATTTTTTTTTTTAACCAGAGCATTCCATAACCGGGCATGCTTGAAATGCCGAGGGTCTATTGAGGTCATTCTGTGAAAGCTGTCAAAACTGAAGAAATAATGCATCATTTGTCCTCTGGACATCTTTTGAAAGAAAGGCCCTCCACGACACAGGACACACTGCGCAAAGGCAGGGAAGGAAATCACCTTTCTCACCTCATTGTTTGAGAGAATACTGTGAGAGTTATCTTTGCAGGTAGAAAAAAAAAAGTTGGCTTGAGGAAAGAGTGTTAACTCCGTGGTACTTAGCATGTTCAAGGCCCTGGGTTCAAGTTCCATCACCTAAAAAAATAAATGGCACTCAAGTTTGGCTTCGTACATTATTTTTCACTAAAGCTGGTTCATTACCCTCACCCAGCTGTGTTTGCTCACCTGTAAATACATAGCTAAGAGTACCTTGCCCGAAGGCCTGTGTGGAAGGCTACACGGAGTATGCTAGGAAGCATGAGGACTGCTGGGCTCAACTGTGTCTGATGAGCTTGCCTCTAGAGTTTAAAAATGAATACTATGGCTTACTAATTTCAATGCTTTAACTTTTCATATGGTGAAACTGAGTCCCAGAGGGTGAATCAACAGACTCACCAAGGACCCCCCCCCCGACAGAATCAAATTCAAGCCAAGGAACTTTCTGGAAATAACCACCATCCCCCATCAACACTCTGTTCAGTTGCCCCTTCCCTTCTGATCCCGAGTTCAGCACTTTAAATGTTAGTGTGAGGTATGTGAGGAATAGAGGACAAGGGACTGTGCCAACAATGCCAACAACGCCATCAAGGGCAAGGCTGGAATCTACTCCCAGGTGTCACTATGCAACCTCCTTCAGAGAATGATATCCAGTGATGCCCACAGAAAGTAGAGAAAGGGAAAGGAGAGGTGGGTAGTGAGAGGAGGAGGGGGAAGAGGAGGAAGAGGAAGATGAGGAGGAGGAGAAGGAAGAGGAGAGGAGAAAGAGGAGGAGGGGAAGAGGAGGAAGAGGGGGAGGAAGAGAAGGAGAAGGAGGAGGAGGAAGAGGAGAAGGAGGAGGAGAAGGAGGAGGAAGAGGAGAAGGAGGAGGAGAAGGAGAGGAGGAGGAAGCGAGGAGGAGGAGGGCAGGAGAAGAAGAGGGGAAGGGAGGAGGAGAGATGAGAAGAGAGTGGGAGAGAGGAGAAGGGAGAGGAAGGAAGAAGATAAGAAAGAGAAGGGGAGGCAAAAGAAAGGGAGGAGGAGAGAAGGGAAGAAAAGAGGAGGGAATGGAAGAGAGGGAGTGAGTTGAGGAGAAGAGAGGAAGAGGGGAAGGGATGGGAAAGAGAAGGAGGGAAGGGGAGGGGAAGGGAAGGTAGAAGAGAAGAGAGGAAAGGAGAGGAGAGGAGAGGAGAGGAGAGGAGAGGAGAGGAGAGGAGAGGAGAGGAGAGGAGAGGAGAGGAGAGGAGAGGAGAGGAGAGGAGAGGAGAGGATTTTAAAACCAGGATCCTCTGTCAGGGAACCACAGCAAACTCTGAAACAGAAGGAAACTTCAGACAGTTACGTCTAACCTGTGCAACTCGTGAGGGAGAGAAGAGTGCAGTGAACCAGGAGTTCAAAGTCAGAAGAGCTCCATGTAAGTGACAGATGTCAGAGTCCCAGTCACTCATCCACTGTGGGATGACAAGTGTCATCCTGAGTGGACCTCAAGCTAGGAGCCCAGGCTTTGTTTTCTCCAGCCTCTGTCTTTGATGGAAAGCTCCTGGCCTTTGTGTCGCCTGATGTGACTGGAATGTAAGCAGCTCTTTTCCTGGGCTGCTGGGTGTAGATTGACAATGCTTCCAGCAATTAAAATATTGTTGCTTCTAATAAAACTGGGGAATGGGGTCAACCCATGTGCCCCTGCCACATTGCCTCCCTATGGAAGATGGATTTTACTGCTATGTAAGCCAGACTTTCTAGATTTCTCCAAGAAGGTTGTACTGGGCCAAAGGAATGTACATTCCAGAATGGCAGGTAAGGATGAGACTGGAGTGGGACTGTGAATAAGAAAAAAAGAGATAGTACCAAGAAAACTGCAGGATGGAGGAAGTAGAGAGATCTGAGGGATAAGTTAATCTAATTCTTCAGTGTGACCCATGGGTGGACCAGTGACCTGCCCTAGGACACACAGCTGCTGTCATGAAGATTATAAAGACCCTGTCCTCATGACCCCAGGCACCTCTTGAATGTTTCATGCTAAGCTCAATGTTATCCATCTTTTGTGTAGACAAAAGCCTCCTCCCAGGCCCAGACTAATCTTCCAATCAGAAAGCACAAGACCCTGCACTGGAATTGGCTTTGACTTTCACTGTGCACAAAGCCCTGGGCCACTTGTCCTATTACTATTGAGCTCTGGTCCTGTAAGTCAATGACTGGGGGTTGGGGGTGGGATGTTGCTGCCCCAGGGCAATATGAGCTCTGGTCTGTAGCGTATAGGCCGCCACACTGTCAAGCCCAAAACACACAGCATCCACACTGGATTCTGGAGCCCACTGTGGGCTAAGCATTGTACCTACTTGGACCTTCATGTCTCCCTTATCACATCACCCTCAAGTCAGGGCAACTCCTGCCCCATTGTACAGCCTAAGAGGTCAGATAACATCCTCAAGATCTGTATGGCCCAAAGGGCAGACCGATACTTAATGCGACCTTTCTACACCCCATACCTACTTGCTATTAGCCAATCCTCCCTTGTTCTGTCTTACTCATTATCACAGTGATACCCACGTAAAACCCATCTCCCAGCTAAGAAATGTACTCCCAGGAGTGAGAGCCCCCCACCCCTTAGAAGTAACATCAGCCACAATGGGGGTCCACAAATCCACAATGTGACTCAGATCTTGTTTTTAAATAAAAAAAAAAACCTGCCAGTTCCTGTGCCTGCTGCTGCTGGGGTCTATGCCTCCTTGAAGTGGGGATGCAAGGGTAAGGAAAGGCTGGGGTCTGAGGAAGAGTGCGGAGTCTGAGGATCGGGAAACAGTATAAGAAAAATGGGGAACTGTGGTTCTGTGTCCTGTACCGTGGTAGAACAGGATGACAAATGTCAGCTCAAAGCACAAGAGCAGTCTCTCTCGCCCTTCCTAATGCTTCCTAACTTTAATACAGTCCCTCACGTAGTTTTCAACCTGCCTAACACTGTGACACTCAAACACAGTTCCTCATGTTGTGATGACCCCCCAACCAGAAAACTATTTCATTGACCCTTCATAACTGTAACTTTGCAACTGCTATGAATAGTAAAGTAAATATCTGATACAGGATATCTGGTATGTGAAAGGGTTCCCCAAAAAGGGTCGACACCTACAGATCAAAAAACCACTAGAGATAAAGGTATTCAGTAATTATTCCCCACTTTGTCTCAGATACTGTGTGTCCAAGTCTCACATGACTTCTAGATGACTCCATTAAGGACACTGCATCTCCACTGTGCTCTTTGGTCCTAAAACCTATGTAGGAGGAAGGCTGTCACTGCCCACAACTCTTTATACACTCACAAGCCAAGACTATCTGGGATCCACAGAAACAGCACTTCTCACAACTTGGACTTCACGGCTCTGAGCTTTAACCTTAGACCAACTGAATGTCCTCAAACCCACATCTAGTCTGTTGAATTAGACTAGCCATGATGTTGTCTAGTGGCTGTTGTAACAAAAAAAATAAAATAAAATAATTATGTTGTGTGGGGAATAGAATATTTTGTAACCCAGGCTGACCTCAGACTTGCTACATAGCCAAGACTGACCTTGAACCCCTGATCCTTCTGTCTCCACCTCCCCAGTGCTCAGAATACAGGAGTGCACTGCCACACCAGCTTCAAAAAATAATGCCTTCATATGAACTCAAGACTCTTTGACAAACCTGTATCGCTCTCTGGAGTCCTATATTTAGGGGTCTACAAAGAAGTGATACCCATAAAGGCACAAGGGAGGGCATGTCTACCTGGCATTAATACGTAGGCTGCCTGGGTGCTGGGAGTCATTAGAAGATTTAGGAGCCTCCAATGGCTCCACAGAAATGCAGAAATCATGCAGGCATGGCCACAGCAGGCTGAAGCCCTCCAGAAAAGGCTGTCTGCTGGGGAATGGTGATGATTTGTAATCAAATTGTGTTTCATTAAAGAGAAAGTGTCCAGGGGTTTCCTGCTGGCTGTTTGCTGGCAAATTAAAGATAATGGAGTTAACAGAGAACAACTGTAAGTCAGATACCAACAGGTGACATAAGCCGGGAGAAAACTTTATCTCTTTGGATGCTCGTATATGTCATGTGGGTGGAGCCCTGGTCTGTCCTTGGCCAGAAAGCTGGGTTCAGGGTAAGATAGTACCTGAACCTCTGACTGCTAATTAGAGTCTAGTCTATCGTCTTTCCTCCTAACTTGGAGATGGGAATGGGTAGGTAGGAGTGTGTGTGTGTGTGTGTGTGTGTGTGTGTGTGTGTGTGTGTGTGTGTGTGCATGTAATCCATGTACAGATCAGAAATCAAGGTAGGAGTTGATACCAAGGCAAAGCTACCATGTCAGCTCCCTATGCGCCCACCTTTAAGATAGAAAAGGTATCTGAGTGACCTAATGCCCCATTTTGAGGGTGTGAGGAGTTTCCCAGAGTCCAGGATGTCAATACTAAAACTGAGAAAACTCTGGACACCTTAGCCCAAATTGGCCACCCTCTTGAGCTTCCTGGTCACAGAATGTTCTGGCTTTAGGATGTTTATGTCTCTTAACATTCTTAAGAATTGTCAGGTTCAAGAATCTGCAAGCCCCAGAGCAGATGTGTTAGAAGCCAGTCTAGTTGGGCTCCCAGCACACAGAACAGACACCGCAGGGGTTGCCCATGTCCAGTGACCCTGGCCAAGCACAGCAACTCAGGATATCCTGTGACCTTGGAGCTATCAGAGGCAAAGCTTCCAGGTCCCCTACCCCCCTGCAACCTCACCTGAGCCTCAGAACTGGCAAAGATCCAGGTAAAGAGATTAAAACCAAGCAAGTGGGCGACCTTACGGCCACTGGGAGACGGAACACTACCCCTGACCATCATTTAGAAATCTAGTGACTCTTGACTTCTGAGTGTCCTCCATAGGCACACAGGCATGGTCCCATGGAAATATAGACATCGTGTGCTCCTGGTGCATACATACATCCCTTGCCATGAACTCACTGCCAGCTTTTGGATGACCTCCAACCTCCTGCCCATTCTCTCACTGAACATATATGGCTGCTCAAAAAATAGGGGAGTGGCCAGCACCCCAAAACCATAGGCCCAGATGTTGGTTCTACTACATGTCTTAGTACATATTCTCAGGCAGAAGGAAAGCTTCTGGAAGGTAAGACAGTAAGAAGGGCAGACTTTCTCACCTTGCCATAGTCAGAGGCTCCCTGGAGCAAAACCTGATGAGGCTGGGGATTCTCTGAGGCCCAAACTGGGCCAGTGAAACCTGGAACTCAAGCCAAGAGGGAAGGAAACCCAAGAGGAGACAGGGCCTGGGAGAAGAGGCAGTCTGTGATTTTTAATTTACTTTTTCTTGCCCTGAGACAAAAATTAATTTGACTTGGGAAAAAAAAAAAAAAAAGGAACTTTTAACTTGACTTTTGAAAGTAAAATTTCTGCAACTCTTTTTCCACTTAACAGAACATTCCCTCCACTTCTAAGGCCTAACGTTAATATGCACCAAGGATAGGGAATTCCCTGGGCTCAGCCCACATATCACTGAACTGATTTTCCCCTCATTTCCTCGTAATTCTGGCTGGGTTGTGCTAACAGGAGCCTTAGCAGCTAATTTTGCTACAGGGGGATAGTAACAGGAAATGATCTTTAGTAATGAATTAGATCGATTCCTTGGATCCTCATCCTCTTTACTAGATAAGGTCAGTAGCATCTTATGTGTGTAAATCTGGGAGACGGAACACTACCCCTGACCATCATTTAGAAATCTAGTGACTCCTTGACTTCTGAGTGTCCTCCATAGACACTCAGAGTAGGGTAGCAAGATATGGCAGGAGATGTGGAGCAGACACACCACAGGACAAACCATGAGTCCCAAGCCACACTGCAGGTGCTGAGGAACAGGCTGCAGTGGAAAAAGTCATGAGCTTGAGACTAAACACTGGGCAGTAGCCCACGCTGGGTGTGTTTGAGCACTGCCTAACCTCTCTCAGCTGTCTGCTGAGCTCCTTGTGGAGTGGTTATCCCATCAAATCAGTCTCTGGCTTTCTACAGAGGATGCCATTCTCTGGTTCTTTTGGCTCACATTGTGTGAAGAGATTCTACCCTTCAGAACCATTGCCCTAAAAAAAAAAAAATGGTCCACCAAGGGCTGGCAAGATGGCTCAGTGGGCAAAAGTCCTTGCTGCAAAATTCTGACAACTGAGCTCGATCCCGAGAACCCATGAAGAGATGGGAAGAAGAACAGAGTCCACAAAAGTTGTTCTCTGACATTCATACCCAAGACATACACATGCACACGCATAGATGCACACATGCACGCACACACACACACACACAAATAAATAAATAATGAAAAATTTAAGCCCACCAAAGTAGACTAGACTATGTCAGAACAAGAAAGATTAAACATTACTCAGGCTATGCAGTTAACAGGAAGAAAGATAAAAACCCCAAAGCTGGTCTTATGACTCCAGATTATTCGTCTTTATGGCCCCTGTTCTTTTAACTAGCGGTCTCTCCACTTTTATTGAGCCGTTTTTTTTTGATAACAAGTTTGCTCGTGACACATCACCAACCTGTGGATCAATTTTTATTAGTGGTATACACTTTCTACACACTTTCTTCACAGCATAAGCTCTATGGAGGGGTACATTTCTCAAAATATAATTTAACACACCCCAAAATGGAAGAAATGATTACAAGCTAAATACAGAGTGAAGTCGCATTTTTGCAGAACCAGGGAGGTGTGGACAAACGGGAAAGATGGAGCATGATGTCAGTGGTCATAGAAATGAAGGTTGCCTTAGGACCAGGATGGCCAGGCCAGCCTCCTTCCAACAAAGGGGAAGCAAGAGGGTGGAGATTTCGGGACTTTGCTCAAAGTTGTACAGAAGTCATCTCTCTGTGGTCTCTTCCTAGTTCACTCTCCTCTAAGCAGAATGGAATTGGTTTACCTGCCAGGAAGTTCAAGGGAGCCACACAAAACACTGGCATAATGGGAGGCATGCTAGTTTGTTTTCCTTGTTCCAAAACACTCACCAAAATCAGCTTGGGAAGGGGTATGGCCCAGCAAGCTAAGAGCAGTAACCAATCTTGCAGAGGACCAGGGTGCAGTTCCCAGCACCCACACAGCAGCTCACAACCATCTGTAACTCTAGCTCCTCAATCCATGCTTCTTCTGACTTTCATGGGCTCCTGCACATACATACACTCAAGCATGCACACATTAATTAAGTAATTAACAAACATTAAAGAAAAAAACCAATGTGAAGAAGAAAGGGTTTGTCTAATCTTACAACTGAGGAGTCACAGCCCATCACTGAGGGAAACCAAGGCAGGAACTGAAACACAGACCACAGGGAAACACTACATGGCTTGTTTTTCATGGCTTGCTCAGAGACTGTTTTACACAGCCCAGGCCCACCTCCTAGCTCCCTAGGGATGGTACTGCCCAAATGTCTTAGTCAGGGTTTGTATTCCTGCACCAAACATCATGACCAAGAAGCAAGTTGGAGAGGAAAGGGTTTATTCAGTTTATACTTCCACACTGTTGTTCATCACCAAAGGAAGTCAGGGCAGGAACTCACACAGGGCAGGAACCTGAAGGCAGAAGCTGATGCAGAGGCCATGGAGGGATGCTACTTACTGGACTGCTTCCCCTGGCTTGCTCAGCTTGCTTTCTCATAGAATCCAGGACCACCAGCCCAGGGATGGCACCACCCACAATGGGCTGGGTCCTCCCCCCTTGATCACTAATTAAGAAAATGCCTTACAGCTGGATCTCATGAGGGCATTTCCTTTAGGGAGGCTCCTTTCTCTGTGATAACTCCAGCTTGTGTCAAGTTGACACACACACAAAAACAGCCAGTACACCAAAGTAGCCTGGGCTATCCTCCATCAATCAGCAATAAAAATAAATAAATAAATAAATAAATAAATAAATAAATAAAATTTAAAAAGCCCCACAGGACAATCTGATGGAGTCGTTTGTCATTTCTTCGGTTGAGATTCCTTCTTCCCGGGTGACTCTAGTTTGTGTCAAGTTGACATAAAAAAAATTAATCAGTACAGCTCCCATACTCCTGAAACTTATACCACTGGGCAGGAGGGAGTTTCAGCCTAGTTGAAACTGGCTGGCTCACTTCCTCATAGCCAAAGCCCTTGTGTGGAGGTTTTCTGCTTCCCAGAAGCCTCCCAAACTGTGGGTGGGGATGTAATTACAGTGTTCTAAAGCAAACAAACACACACTCGAGTGGGAGGCTTGCATATTTATTTGGCTAATTAGGGAGAAATCACTGAGAGGATATATACGTCAGTCTTTTCCTTTCTTTTTTTCTGTAATACTAATTGACACTTTATTAGTGGTGCATCTTTATTTTTATCCTGCCCTCAATACAGTACCAAGGCCCAACATCATACTTTCTGGCAATAAGTGAAGGTGAATCACGCATCTCACAAATATTGCCATGTCTAGGGAAGCCCAGGGCAGAGAGCCAGCATCAGCACCTCATAGGAGAGTGTGGCACCACACAGACGTTTATCATACTCTGTCCTTCCAATTTGCTTCCTAGCTGCCTAGAGAGCTGGTCCTGCTCTACCCAGATCCCAAAGAGGCAAAGGTTAGCACTTCTACAGGCCAAGCTGAGATCAGAAAGGGGATAGGAGTGAGGAGACGGCTTCCAGCTACCTGATCTTCATCCCAAGGAAGAATGAGATGCAGTGACTTCTGAGACACTGAGTCTGAGCCCAGAGCAAGCGAGCTGCGCCAGGAACATAGAATCAGCAGATCTGGGTTGAATTGTTTGTGCTCTGAGCCCCCATTTTCCATTGGTTAAATGTCTTCCTTTTGCAGTCATTCCAATAATGAAACCAGAGACTCATATAAAACCATACACAAGGCCTGGTGCACCCTTCTGTCCCAGGAAGCTGAATTAGGGAAGACAGGAAATATAATTAACATAGCTCAGACATCTCAAGGTCCTAAGATTTGGTTATAATAGATGTACAATAAAGTCCCTACCAGACACTATTAAAAACTCTTTCTTTGTGCTGGGGGGGGGGGGGGGCAGGCAGGAAGTCACACGAATTGCTGTAATACAAGGCTGGTTCTAACAGTCCATTAGTGAAAGCTGTTGGAGGCCTTGGAGTAGAGAAGAAAGATGGTAAGATACAGAGAGAGGACCATGTGAAGGTCTGTTGCTTTTGTGGTCGACATTCTCTAAAAAGAATGGGTCGCTCAGTGTAGAGTTTGTTTTAAAATGAAGCCCAGGGTTCCATGCCCAACACCACAGAAGATGTGTGTGTGTGTGTGTGTGTGTGTGTGTGTGTGTGTGTGTGTGTGGTGGTGGTGGTGGTGGTGGTGTTCTCTCAACAATGCATAATTTCAACAACACATAATTTCAACTATTTACATGACATGGGCATTGTGTTAGGTGTTATAAACAATCTCGCATGTTGTATGCAATTTTATACAGGACATGAGCACTGAGATTTCTGTACCCAGAAAGGCCATGGAAGTAGTGCTCCATGGACTCTATGAGATGAGCGTATCAGACAAAATACATTGTTAAGATTAATCCTACCAAATCCCTTCTTAGCTCTTTCAATCTAGCTGCTAGAAAAGTTTAAAATTACATATTCGACTCATGTTATGTTTCTACTGGACGGAAGTAGAACATAGCCTCTCTCTTTGTCCTGATATGTCTGCCAACATATCAGGACAAAGAGAGAGGCTAGAGGCAGCAGCAACATCTGGGTGGTTTCATTGCAGCCAAACCACTGATGTCTCCAAGCCTGGCCCTGTCTCCCCTGCTGCCACTTCGATGGCTAATTAAAATGCCTTGAAGCAAAGAGCCAGCTCCTGAGCATGCTTGACAATGCTCAGGGAGTTTTTCGGTTGTTTCCAGACAGTGGTCTCAGACACCCGTGTCACCTCCAGATCAGGGATCGGGCCAAAGTGTCTGGCTCTCAGCCCCGTGATCTAGTGGGCATACACAGCTCACGCATGCCCAGAAGCAGCCATTTCGCAAGGTAAATTAAAAAGCAACCAGCATTTCCCTCGACAAATGGCAACAAATGGACTGTTTTTTCAGTGACTTGTGGAACGCTCCAAAAGCCTACAGGATTTATCTTGATGGATCCCAAGCATGGAGCTGGAGAGTAGATACAACAGACACTGTTTTGATATGGCTTGGCTCTGTCTATACAACTCAAGGCTCAGACTTGAAATTAACCTACAATGATGTTCGCCCTCTTGGTATTGACCTTAAACCTCTTCCTTTCTTTATCGGTCAAATAAAGCTTGGTTTCGTGGCCTTGAACATCCTAGGAGACGGCCTGCTGCCAGGGCGGGGAAGTGGCTGTGTGTTCATTGAAGTCAGCAGGATCACAGTTCAAGCCCAAATTCTGCCATTTATGGATTGTGGCAAGTGACAAATGACTTGAGCTGTGTGCACTTTGCTTTCTCTTCTGGAAAATGAGAAGACAGTTGTTGATGATCTCATAGGCTGAGGTGACTAGATTAGGGAAGAGGGAGAATTTTGGGCACCTGGTCTGTGCCAAATAAATTTATCTAACAAATAAAGACTTCGCAGCTTGTTTGGGGACCATGAGCTCAAGCCTCGGAAGGCTTCATCCTCGTTGGGGTTTGACATCTCTTCCAGCTGCTGCTCTGTGAACGGGATAGAGGAAATCTGCTTCTGATGCTGGGATTGCCACCTAGCAGAGGCAGGGTGCAAGGGTAGAGCTCTGGGCTGCAAGGATTCGGCTGGGCCTGTGAAGACAGCTGGGATGAGGGTGGTGGTCTATCCAAGAATAATTCTTGCATTTTAGATTTAGTGGTTCAAGGACATCCTCAACTACACACATAATAAGTTCAAAGCTATCCTGAGCTACATGAGATATATTTAACTATATTTTATATTAAATAATTATTCTTTAATTATATTATGATATTATTATTATTATTATTATTATTATTGTTACTGAAACTTACCTTTCATGTTTCTGCTGTCACTTTTGGAAGAGCTGTGCCTTAAGGTAGAAACAATAATCCCCCAGGGCTGTTAGTAGTCAGGGTGGTCCTAGAACCTCTCAGCTCAAATCTGTGATATTAAATACCCTTCCCTCCCTATAGAGTTCAGGGGAGAAGCATCTATCTGGGTTGTCTCTTCTTTCCCTAATTCTTTATGCTTTGTATTCTTATTACATCTGGGTCAGATTCCTTGTGACTATTACACATAATTTGGGAGGTTTTTTTTTTTTTTTTCCTCTTGTTTTGAAGTAGCAAAGGTGACATTTCCCTTCCAATTGATTCTCTCGGGATATCAAGAAACATTCAAATGTTTTTCTTGAAATTCTCATGACCTAGATAGAACTCCCAGATAGGATTAAGTAGCTAAAAATTAAATGCAGTTATTACAGCTCGTTTTGTTTAATGTTATGAATGCGGGTTCCGCAAATATTGTAATCGTGATACAATCTAATTCCTATTATTCTGTTCGGTATTATTATTTAAAATTATAAATATTGCTTGCCTCGGAAAGGAAATAATATCGTTCCTAAAGCTATCTAGTTTACTCTCTCAGTATTGGAGTGTTAGCCGTTCTTTATCTCTCTGTTGTTTGTTGACTGAAAATATTTGAAGATGACTGGATAAATAAAATTAACTTTCATCAACAAAATTAATTATCGCAACAGTTTATTCTCGCAATGGTTCACAATTCTAACAATTAATGAGATTTTAATATTAACAGTCTATAAGTTTTCCAGAGTAAAAAACCAATATTTAGAAGTACACCTTAATTTAGACATGAACAATAAATCCAAATGATACACATTGTCACGTTACAATGACGTGAGACCATAATCACTTACATCACCACTCGATCACTGATGGCACATGATTTGAGAAATATCATTGAATTTGACTTTTATTTTTCTATTTAGCTATATAAAAAAGGAATGAGTCCAACCAGAGAAACAGGGTAACATCATTGGATTGGAACAAACTCAGAATAATTCTGAAGATTGATTCAGATATGTGGTTAAATGTTGTTTTAGGTGTGTCTATGGTATTGTTTTTCCCGAATGAAATCAGCAGCTGATTCAATACACCAATAAGGCAAGCTGCCCTCCACGGTGTGGTCCTAATGGAATAAAAAGATGGCTGGTTGCTAAGGTTTCAATCTGGAATGGTCCCCACATGTTTATGTTTTAAACATTCCATCCTGGGCAGGAAGCATTATTTGGAAGGCCACAGAGCTTTCAGGATGTGTGATACAGATCACTAGAGGCAGGCCTTTGAAGGTCAGACCTGACCTGGTTCTGACCATGGTCTCCACTTCCCAGTCCAAAGTTTCCAATCAACCACAGACAAAGGGACCCACAATGCCTTCCACACCTAGATGGATGAACCCTATACATATGCCCACCTCAAATGAGCAGCTAAACATGCCTTTCCTTAAGTTATTTTGGTCATAGTGCCAAAAATTAGGAAATTTAATTTTATCAGAGCAAAAGAGATACACTCTGTGTGAAAGTGTTTGAATTGAAAAGTTGATGTCTTGCATTTGGACTTGACCCCAGGGCTATTTACACACTTAGTGTTCCTGGTTCTAAGGCTCTGGGCCTCAGACAGCAGCTATCCCACTAACTAGTTAGTCTCTAGCCTACTGCAAAACTGGGGTCTCTCTCCAGCACCCACAATTGTCTGGACCAACTGTGTGTGGGAGGGTCAGGAGACAGGGGATGTCCTAGCAGTATGGATAATCCAGAGAGAGAGCTGTTAAACCAACCAGGAGACTTCAATACAATACAGTTAGAAACAGAAGGAAGATGCCATCTCAGGGCTGAAGGGACAAAAGAAAGATGTGATGTTATTGGAGGCTAGGTCTGTGGTTACTCAATGTGACCTGGAATCCGAGTGGATCTCTATGTGATGAGCTAGAAACACAGAAGAGACACAAGACTGCCTGAGCCAGCTGGGATGGCACAAACTGTTTAGTCCTAGCACTCGGGAAGCAGAGGTAGAAAGATCTCTGTAAGTTCAAGCCAGTCTGGTCTACATAGTGAATTCTAGGCAAGCCAAGGCTACAGAATGATACCCTATTTCAAAGACAAAGAAAACGCACTGCCAAAAATCTACGGGGAAATGCTACCAGAAGCACAGTTGAGAGGAGAGATACTCTAGCTTCTGGGGCCTTCTCCACCCAGTTGCTGAGACTGCTTCTCACAGGCTAACCCCACCCACCTGCCAAACAGACCAGAGTGCAGGAAGGAGAAAGAATGGTCCTCTGCAAAGGAGCCCAGGATCACCACCATCCCTGTTTGTCATCCTCATGACCCTAAAATGTAGGTGATTCTCAACTGCCAGCCACCTATAGTTTAAAGAGATGAGGTGACTCTTGTCAGGTGGCATGACTTGAAAATGCAAAGCTGACATCACAACAATACAAAGACTTTAAAATGGGGCAGCCAGAGAGTGGGTGTACCACACCCTAGACACTCCCTGTAACCAGTCAGCAAGGCAACTGGCTCTCTTGGCCCAGTTGCATATCTCCTCTAAGTTTTCTCCTCTGGCTGCCTTGGTACCCAAGACCTTACTCCTGCCTCTACTCCTGCTCCCATTTCACAACCTGCAATTTCTGAGCAGAAGTAATCCCTTTCTGTGTCTCTGCTCCTTACCAATCAGCATCGGTAAGACCTTATCTTTCCCCCAAGGGGCCTCTCAAGAAACTGCCCTACATGAGGCAATCTCCTGTCTCTGAGAAGCTCAAGGCCTTGCAGGCAACATGAGTTTGGAGCCCTGCTTCAAGAGTAAGATTCATTGGAAGCAGCCTACCACTGAGAAAAAGGAAGGGAAGACCAACCAATCCCCCATTCAATCTTCAGGCCCCTTTGCAACCTCTGTGGTGCATTGCTATGAGATTCCGGGAGAGATCCTAGACACAAGCCAAAACCAGCCTCCAGAGAGAACCCACACCTCAGGCCTGCAAACAGGGCACTGCAGCTGGGACCAGAGGGCATTAGGTTCTTTGTTTCTCACTTCAGAGGCAAAGAATAGCCAGAGAGTGGGTGTACCACACCCTAGACACTCCCTGTAACCAGTCAACAAGGCAGCTGGCTCTCTTGCCACTCAGACAGATACTTCCTGGGCCTTTCCTTCTCGCTTTTACTACAAAGAGAGCCATGTTGCCAAGTCCAGTTTATTTACTCACCACTAAAAAGAAATAAAAGACACAGAAAAGGTATGTTTGGGAAGACAGCAGAAACGAAAGAACATGGCAGACAACGTGAGGTCCTGAAAGACCATCCTAATAACACAAGTTTTTGTGTGTGTGTGGTGTTCGCTTTTGTGTGCTACACAAGTATGTTCAGGTGCCTGGCATGCCACTTCAACCAGACTGTCCATTGGCTAGACTGGCTAGCCCACAAGCCTCTGGGATCCTCCTGTCTCCACCCTTCCCCATCCCAGCACTGATCCACCATGCCTAGCTTTAACATGGGTACTGGGGATTAGAACACAGGTTCTCATGTTTGCAGAACATTACCCTATGAGCCAACATTCCAGTCCCTTAAAGCAGCTTTTATCTATAGGAGGGAATGGCTAAGGAAACCTGGCAGCTGGTAATCTTGATTTGTGTCAGTCTTGGGGTGGGGGGGTGGGGGGGAAGAAAACTTAAAGTCTTGAGTGGATCTGCCTTGTGTTACTAGTTTAAATATTGACAAGGGCTATGTACTCAGGGAAGCAAGGGAGGTTTGTTTGTTTTTATATGTGTGATTCTATGTGTGTGACTGTGAGTATGTGTGTGTATGTGTGTGTATGTGTGTGTGTGCGTGTATGTGTTTGGCTATGTGTCTCTGTGTGTCTGTGAGCATGTGTGTATAGCTGTGTGTGTGTATGTGGGGGGGTATGTATGTATGTTGGCTGTGTATGCAGCTGTGTATGTATGTGTATGTGTGTATAGCTGTATGTATGTGCCTGTGTCGCTGTGTGTGTGGCTGTGTCTGTGTAAGTGTGTGTGACTCTGTGTGGTTGAAGGGGCAGGCTGTGTGTGGCTGTGTGTTGTTCTCTGTGTGTGTGTGTGTGTGTGTGTGTGTGTGTGTGTGTGTGTGTGTGTGTCAGAGAGAGAGACTCTGTGTGTGTGTGGTGCCTGGGAGAGGGGGGAGGGGCTGTGTGCTTGACTCTCTCTCTCTCTGTGTGTGTGTGTGTGTGTGTGTGTGTGTGTGTGTGTGTGTGTAAGGTATTCATTCAAGTGAGCATGCTTGTATGTGGAGGTCAGAGGTTTCATTCTCTTTTGTTCCCAGCTTTTATGTATAAGTACACCATTGCTCTCTTCAGACACACCAGAAGAGGGCATCAGATCCTGTTACAGATGGTTGTGAGCCACCATGTGGTTGCTGGGAATTGAACTCAGGACCTCTGGAAAAGTAACCAGTGCTCTTAACCACTGAGCCATCTCTCCAGCCCGCTCTCTTACTTTTTAATACCAGGTCTTTCAGTGAACCTGAAACCCCACAGTTTGGCAGGACTAGCTGACCAGCAAACTAGGAATCTACCCGTCACTGTCTCGCCAGCACTAGGATTTCAAATTTAGGCTGCCATGCCTGTTTTGTTGTTGCTGTTGTTTTGTTTTTTAATGAGGGTGCAGGAAACTTGAACAAGACCCTTGTACCTACACAGAGAGCAGTATCTACTGAGTCATCTCCTCAGCCCTTTATGGTTTGTTTGTTTGTTTGTTTGTTTGTTTGTTTTGAGTAGGTAACAGACTTCTTTTCTGAAAAAAACTGCAATTGGCTGGACATGGAATTTTGTAGTTTTGGTTTTTCTACTTCCGTGGTCACAGTGAGAAGCAGAGTAGTAAGTGGTCAAGATATAGTTGGGGTTCAGGATCCTGCAATGTTACCAAGGCAAATGAGCCCTGACTTGACACCTTAGTAGGTGGTCATTTTGCCACCTGTTGTGTCACTGTGACATTCCACCTGTATGGAGAGGTTGCTAGGATTACCTGAGCCATTTCTTAGGGCGTCTAGGAACCGTGCCTGGCACATTATAAAAGAAAGTACCATGATTGCTATGTTTCCCCAGCAACACGAATACACACAAGCATCGTTTTAAATGGATGCATACCATGCTATTGAATGGATGGATTGGGGGAAGTTATTTAGCCACTGCCCAATTACTGGACACTTAATCTTTCCGAAGTTGTGCTACTATAGCGACTGAGAAGCAACGCCACATCTAAAGCTTGTTGCATCCATCCTAGGAAAAGCAATTGCTAGAGAAAAGGCCACAAGCTTGTTTAAGGTTCAGCTCCTGATGCTCAATTGCTCTTTTGAGGAGTCACACCATTTATAATGTGCTGTCATGGAGAGAGACAGTGCAGCCTGGGCATTGTCACATAGTCCTTTCATTGTTCGTTGAACTTAAGAGTTCATCACGGGCCTACAGATGGGCAAGAAATAGCATCTTATTATTTGAGTTGCTTTCCCTGTGGCAACCTCGGGGGAGCTCTCTTTTTCTCATCACTCCCCACCACCAAACACAGCCAGATGGGACAGGGAACGGAGATCCTAGTGGCTAGGAAGGTACCCTGTTCACTGAGAGGAAGAACAGACAGTCACAGGGAGAGTCTAGTTGCTCTAAAGCCATACAAATGTCCCAAAGCCACAAATGGAAGGAACTAAATCATGAGCCTTTGTGGAAGAAGCTGGCTTCCAGCTCTCTTGTTTTGTGTCCCCATGAGGCCATTATAGGAGGACATTTTGGGTGTTTTACTCTAAGACCAATAAAAACATTGCCTTATCCAAACTGCACATGTAGTTAATCTGTTCAGGAAGGAAGCAAAAAAAAAAAAAAAAAAAAAAAAAAAATTCACTGCAACCTGTCCCAGGCACACAGGGACTCTACACAAATGTTTACAGAATAAATAAATCAACAGAGTAGGGAAAATTGGTCTGGGATGTGTCAAAAGTTTTGACTGAACTAAACTCTCTTGTCAAGACTTAAGAGATCATTAACAAATGCAGAAATCAATATGTTTTAACTGGCTGTTTTGTGGAAGGCGCTCTGCTGGATATCCAGAAACAGAAAAAAAAAGTCTCTACCTTCAAGCTGTTCCTGGGGGCAACGGGGAGGTGTTGAGATTAGTAACATAATCTTGGATGCAAAAATTATGTGGGTTTAAGACTCGGAAACCCAGTTCAGTAGCTGGGTACTGATAGTTATCACTTAGAGTTGTTAAGCCTCAGTTTTCCTGCCTGTGAAATGGACAATAACAAAAACTACTTCACAGAGCTATGAGACGGTAAATGAGATGTGCTTACAGGGTACCTGACAATGAATGACTAAAAATGGCAATTGTGACTGCTTATTTTGTTTACAGTGACAGAGAAAAGCTTCATAGATCAGTTCAACAGCCTCAAACGTGTTCATCTGTTCTACAGAAAGAAGACTAGCCCCATAAGGTTGGGTTTGGATGCCTTCCATCATCCTATCTGACCCCTTGGTTACATCCAGGAAGATGCAATTTTCCAAAGGATGACATTCATGGGCCAGCATCAGGACAAATAAAACTTTGCAAGGGCAATTCAGTTCCCTCACACAATACCTGCTGCTCCAGAGGCTATATGGCTGTCCTGTTCTTTTGCTTCATTCTAAGTTCTGCCCCAGATTGTTTACTTTCACTCGACAGTGCTAACCCACAATATACACATACACACACACAAACACACATGTACACATACATACACAACACATGTATACACATAACATATACACACATATACACACATACACATGTACACAAACATACACATATATGTACAGAGACACATACATACATACACACATACTCATACACACATATACACATGCATACACACACATACACACATACACACATATACACACACATACATACATACTAATGCACACACATACATACATACTCATACACACATACACACATACACACACATACACAGACATACACACACATACACAGACATACACACAAATACACACATATACATACATACTAATGCACACACATACATACATACTCATACACACATACACACATACACACATACACACACATACACAGACATACACACACGCATACACACAGACATACACACAAATACACACACATACATACATACTAATGCACACACATACATACATACTCATACACACATACACACATACACACACATACACAGACATACACACACACGCATACACACAGACATACACACAAATACACACACATACATACATACTAATGCACACACATACATACATACTCATACACACATACACACATACACACACATACACAGACATACACACACACGCATACACACAGACATACACACAAATACACACACATACCCACATACACAGACATACACATACAAACATACAGACACACAGACACAGACAAACACACACATACATACTCATACACACACAGACACATATATACACACATACACACATACATACACACAAAACACATGCACGCATAGCTTTTCTCCAAGCCTTTTCACATTTGCTATATTAACCTATTCACCAAGTCTCTCATTCGTGCATCATTTCTCTAGGAACAAAGATTAGTCTGGTATGCAGTTGGCACTCAATAGAAGTCTGTGTGATGGCTGAAAAGACCCTCCTTGGAGTGTTGTTGTCACCTACGTTCCACTTACCTTCCCCATCAGTAGCACTCTCTTCCAATTTAGGGGATGATGGGGGAGTATTCCCCTCAACCACCCTCCCTAAAGATAGCCAAGTCCTCATTTCTAGTGAGCATGCTGCCTTGTGTGATAAAAACAGTGGTGCTCAACCTTCCTCATGCCGTGACCCTTAAATACAGGCCCTCATGCCGTGGTGATCCCCAACTATAGGATTATTGCTATTGCTAGTTCATAACTGTAATTCTGCCACTGTTATGCAAATATCTGATACGCAGGATATCTGATATGTGACCCCTGTGAAGGGGTCAGTCAACCCTCAAAGGGGTTGTGACCCACAGGTTGAGAACTGCTGTATTAGCGGGATCTTTGCAGGTGAGATTAAGTTAATGATTTGGAGACAGGCGTGTATCTAAGACCATGGGAGCTCATATGAGAGAGTTAGGGGGGTTGGGGTTTTGAGACGAGACATGAAGAAGGAAGCAGAGGTGAGTGTGATGTCTGAAAACAAGGGGGAGGCCAGGCATGCAAGGAAGCAGACTCCAGGGAAGGATCTTGATCCTCCAGAGATGATCTTCAGCCTCAGAGGCACATAAGATTTCCAACCTCCAGAACTGCAAGGCAGTACGTGTGGGCCATGCTAACGGTGTTCGTGGTTGATACAGCAGCCAGACATGCAGATACAACCGGTTGAGGCAATGTCTGCTAAGCCAAGCAGGTGGGATAGGTAGAGAGTGTTTGCAGGCAAAGAACCAAGACCCAAGCTAAGGAACTTGGCCTCATGTCACACAGATGCAGAATGGGAGTCTGAGTCCAGGTCATCTGCCTCTAGGGTCCTTGCTTTTGCCCTAACACCAAAAACAGCCTTGCATTTGTGCAGCTGTGTGACTAAAGAACAGCCCCAGCCCTCTTGGGTCCCCAAGGCCAGGATGCTCCCGCTTGAGGAGGGTGTGGTTTCTAAATGGCTTGTCCTGCTGAAGACACATTCCCTGTAGCATTCATGAACACATTCAGGTCCTAAGTCCAGGCCACACTCTGTCTGATGGTTTAGGAAGTAAAGGTAAGGACTGGTGTGATGAGCCACATGTCCTTAGAGATGAGGTCCCACGAGAGTCAACCTCAGGCAGGTGGCCCCTTAGCCGAGAAGAACAGAGAAGGAATCACAGGGATCCACAATCCAAGACCACAGAGAGTATCCTTCTTCAAGGGCTCTTCTGGGTTCTAGAACAATCCATGGGACTTCTTAACACTCTATCTTAAAGGCAGGAAGCAAACACTTGTGGGGGAGTTAATTTACCCCAGACCTACAAAAGAGGCAGAGCCAGGATCTGTGGGGCCAGAAGAACCCAAAAGTGTCACTTAACACTGGCCCCCAGATAGTTTCACAGGTAGAGGACAGAGTGTGGAGAGATTGTAAGATGAGCTGCACAGCTGACGCTCACATATGGCCAAGATCATGGGCCTTCGAGCCAGCCTGTCACCATTCTTTTGGCCTGTCTCTAAAGGGCCCTGGATGGCTTCTAAAAGTCTGGAAAAACAATTGAATCCTCTCCCCTCTCCACTTTATATAATGTCTATTACATAACCTCTCTCCCTCTTCTTCCCCCTCCCACTCCATATTTTCCTCCCTTCCTTCCTCCTTCCCTTCCTCCTTCCTTCTCCCTCTCTCCCTCTGTCCTTCCTTCCCTCCCTCTCCCCTTAATATAAACAGCCTATGGGATGGGGTTACACGTAGTAGTGACATGGGCTGGGTGTTTCCAGGTTCTTGGCCCCTTTTTAGGGAATTAAAATAAAAAGCCTCATGGATTGAGTGTTTGATCTGGCGCCTCAGAACACAACGTACTGCAGAACTCAGGCAACTCCTCCACACAGAGACTGAGCTGCCCGCCAATTCCCAGCGTCAAACCTCCTGCAACCCCATCTTCCTTATCTCGTCTTTGATAGATAAATGCCCAGCTCTGAGGAAGGAGGAAATGTTTTTAACCTGGTAAAATAATATGTGCACGCAGCAGTAGGCAGCGTTGTGCTCAAAACATGGGTTCCACCCAGTCCCCAAGCTAGAGAAGATTGTTAGGGAAGTCCCTAGCTCACTCACTTGGTCAGTGACACTTAGGAAGAGCCCCACCCAAGCCAGCTGCCAATCAGGAGTTCTGCCCTCTATAACTCCAGTATAGGGCAGCCCAGTGCTATCCTTGCTGCCTAGAATCTCATGGGCACTGGTCACAGACTGTCCTCCCTGACCTCTTGTCAGCCACTTGGAAGGTCCTAGGCAAGTCAGCCACCAGGAAGCGGGCTTCGTTGTGGAAGGAGCTGGTCAAGTTCACTCTCTCAGAGCTGCGCAATCTGATTTTGCCTTGGCAGAGGCATAAGCAGCCAGCAGACCAAGCCATCCCCAGGATGAAGTACAGAGCCAGCACTTGGGGGCCCATTTCAGGAGCTGTCCAGGAACTGCATCCACTGATAACTTGATATCCACAGATTACATCAGAGTTATCACAGATGTACTCTGGGAGTCAAGAGACCCACGAGGGGCTAAGACTCAGCTCCAGAAGCTGTAGCAAAAAGGAGACCCTCTGGAGGAGGTCCAGAATGAGAGGATTTCTGCCCCGGGTCCTCTACCTCCACTTTTTGCAGGGCTCTGCCACTCTAATGGTGATCACAGGCCTTTCCCCCTTACCCCACCCAAGACCTCTGTGAACTTTCACCCCAAGCCTATGGAGCAAAGAAAATGGCAACCGATAAGAAGGTTAGAGTCACCAGTGGCCTGGGTTTGAGCCTGACCGCACATCCTAGACAAGTCAATTCACCTGCCCGAGCCTCAGTTTCCCTATCCTCAGCCTAGAATTCCCAGTGCCTACCTGAAATTGGAAGCTCAGATGGAATGAGACATGAAGGTGTACGTACTGTACTCATTGTTCAGTAAGCCACAAATGTTAGTGACTGTATTAGCTAGTTTTGTGTATCAGCTTGACACAAGCTGGAGTTATCACAGAGAACGGAACCTCCCTTGAGGAAATGCCTCCATGAGATCCAGCTGTAAGGCATGTTCTCAATTAGTGATCAAGCAAGGAGGGCCCAGCCCATTGTGGTGGTGCCATCTTGGGGCTGGTAGTCCTGGGTTCTATAATAAGGCAAGCTGAGCAAGCCAGGGGAAGCAAGCCAGTAAGCAGCACCCCTCTATGGCTTCTGCATCAGCTCAAGCTTCCAGGTTCCTGCCCTGTGAGAGCGCCTATCCTGACTTCCTTTGGTGATGAACAGCAATGTGGAAGTGTAAGCTGAATAAACCCTTTCCTCCCCAACTTGCTTCTTGGTCAGGATGTTTTGTGCAGGAATACAAACCCTGACTAAGACGGTGACATTTCTGTTACATTACTGTTTCTAAACGGGGACTTGAGGGTCCATTACAGCCAAATAAACAAATTAGGAAACTGAGTCCAGGCAGCCAGGTCAGGGTTCCTCTTTTCTAGCCCTCCCTGGTGCCTCCTACCACAAAGCCTCCATGCTTTGCCTTGATGAGGTTCCATCACACGCAAGACACAATCCCAGTTATCCCAGAGAGGGATATAGCAGCTCACGGGGGCATGCTTGCAGCCCGATGTCTCCTGTTATATATCACTTCAGGGTGAACCTTGGCTATGTGACTTGAAATAAGTCACTGCTCCTCTCTGGGCTGGGTTTTCTCTAGTGTTAACACCCTCTGTGCCAAAGAACAAGTTGTTTCTCTCAGCAGAACTCCACGTCTGTCCCACTGACCTCAGTAAATTTGTTTAGTATGAACGTTTGGATGAGGCCCTGCTGCTTAAGACCAGAGAAAAAGGGAAAACTGCCAATAATGTTCAAGTCACGATGGGGCGGGAGGGAAGAAATCAGAGGAGAGGGTGGGGCATGAGGAGAGTGTATTTTTAGGGATCTGTACAGGCCTGACATTCCTTTGATGAGTTTAGAAGTAAAAACACATGTGCTGCAGATCTACTTGATTTGGACACCGTGTGACTAGGGTACAGTCAGCTTCTTCCTTTGGACTTTCAGACTTGCAGGGGAAAGGCAAAAAGTCTCCAGAAGAAGAAAGAGATGTGCTTGGCACATCCCACATCCTCCTACCCTCATGCATTCCTCCCTCTCCCTCTCCCTCTCCCTCTCCGTCTCCGTCTCCGTCTCCGTCTCCCTCTCCCTCTCCCTCTCCCTCTCCCTCTCCCTCTCCCTCTCCCTCTCCCTCTCCCTCTCCCTCTCCCTCTCCCTCTCCCTCTCCCTCTCCCCCTCTCCCTCTCCCTCTCCCTCTCCCTCTCCCTCTTTCTTTCTTCTCTGCCTTCCTAACCCACATGGAGTACCAGAGCAAGCAAGGACCCTGTGTGGTCTGCACAGCACAAAGCTCCAGCCACAGCCTGGGCCCCACCCCAGCAGCTTCAGATAATTGCATCCAGATGTGTGTGAGCTGAGCTGGCCAGAAAGGATGCTGGCAGCCGGCGCTAGAAAGCCTAGCAACTGGTGCCATCAGGCTCCCAGACCACACCCACCTACCTCTGCAGACATTCCTTCACAACCTCATCATTGGAAGCCCCAGACAGACTGCAATACTGGGTCCAGGCCCAGTTGCACAGGCTGTGTGTGCTCACCCAGCTCCATGTTGCTGTAGTCACATGGGTTGGGAGGGTTCCCTACAGGAGACTTCATCCAGCTCAGTTTCTCTGGATCATAGGAAAGTGTAAGTACACATGCCCATGACCTTCTAGAATCGGACTGTGGGTTTGAACAGTCAGATGTACTGGGTCACATTGTGGCCATCTGTTCCCTGCAAACTGCTCTCTACATAGGGCCAGCCTTTGCCCTCGTATATTCCTATATATCTTCATCTCTATTGCATTAGTCTGTTTCTGTTGCTATGAGAAAAATCCCTTAGGCAAGTTATTTTTAGTGAGAAAAGTGGTCTAGAGTTCTGGATGTTCAAGGACATGGCTCAGCTCAGATAAGAAGCTCATGGCAGATGGTGTCTCCATTGCAAGAGGATGGGATAGGATGGGGACCACATTTTAAAGGTTCCACTGCTTCTTTTATCACCATCTCAAGCACCAAGCTACCAAGATATGAGCTCTCAGGGTGCAAACTATATCCAGACACAACAGGATTTATTCCATAGATTTTACCAGCCCAATTCTACTCAGGTTGCAGAGCTAAGAACTATTAAATATTATCAGTGGTTGGGAATGGAGCCAAGCATTTCCCAGGTTCTTGACCTAATCTTGTTCAAAGATTTTAAATAAAAGCTCCCACAGATCTGCAAAAGTATCAAGGAAAGTTCATTTCAAGCAAACCGATAGAAAAGACAAGGGAACACTTGGCCAAAAGAGTAGGGGTACTCAAGGGACCTGGGTTTCAGCCTGGGGTACCTTTTTATGGGGTGTAAAGGAAATAGAGATTGCCACAAAGGGTGTAGTTTGGGTGATTCTCTACTTTGGTTGAGAAATCAGATCATAAAATCATACTTCACACGTCCCTTCCCAGAATGCATCTCATTTAATCACAAGCACGCCCAATTACACATAGGTATAAGGTAGTAAATTGGGAGTTCCCCATAAAAGTTAACTTTGAGAACACAATTTGCCTTATGCACATGCACCGAAAACCAGTTCTGGTTTGATCAGCCATCCGGTCTTCTTACCCAGATTTGTTAGAAATATATTTGAATAAAAATTGCCTAAATCTAGTTATTTTATGGGCACAGAAATTTACACTTAATGTTTGGAGGGGTGTGTACGTGCAGCCAGTGGAGGTAGGGGTCTTAGAATGCTGGATGTTTTGCTTACAGAGGGGTGTGTGCAAAAAGTGCATGCAGGTAAAGCAGCCAGGCTGCCAAATGCATTGTTAGAAGAGAAGTATGCACAACCCAAACCAGATACAGTTCTTGGCTACCAAACAACCTGCTGCGCTTGCCTGCCTCATACAGAAGTAACAGAATCAAAAGATACACCAGGCTGAATGAAGCCAAAGACTGGTCACCTCCCTCTGGCCCTAATGACACAGTTCCAACAGGCAAATGATTGGGTGGTCAGGGCCTTCTGGTCTACCACATCTGAAATAACAGAGGGAAGTTCTGGGCACTATAGGCTGTTTGCACAACACTTAGATGGGGCACACTAAGAGGGCTTGTGGTTTCAGCACCCACTACCCACGGGCAGCCACAGCCACACACAGCATGCACACACACAGCATGGACACACACAGCATGCACACACACAGCATCCACACACACAGCATGCACACACACAGCATGCACAGGTGTTCCTGCACAGGAGCTGTGAACAGGGCACAGACTGGCTGTGTCTGCAGAATCTGCTCTTGGATTTCTGCTCCTGTATCTATGGGCCATGCACTTGTACTCTGGACATATCCAGAGTCTGACAAGTCAGAGAGGTCAGATCATAAGGAAAGGAGTTAGGAAGAGGCAGAAGAAGAAGAAGAAGAAGAAGAAGAAGAAGAAGAAGAAGAAGAAGAAGAAGAAGAAGAAGAAGAAGAAGAAGAAGAAGAAGAAGGAAGAGGAGGAGGAGGAGGAGGAGGAGGAGGAGGAGGAGGAGGAGGAGGAGGAGGAGGAGGAGGAGGAGGAGGAGGAGGAGGAGGAGGAAGAAGGAGGAGGAGGAGGAAGAGGAAAAAAAGGAGGAGGAGAAAGTGGAGGAGAAGGAAGAAGGAAGAGGAGAAGGAGAAGAAAGAAGAAGAAAGAGGAGGAGGAGGAGGAGAAGGAGAAAGAGAAGGAGAAGAAAGAAGAAGAAAGAGGAGGAGGAGAAGAAGAAGAAAGAAGAAGAAAGAGGAGGAGGAGGAGAAGGAGAAGAAAGAAGAAGAAAGAGGAGGAGGAGGAGATGGAGAAGAAAGAAGAAGAAAGAGGAGGAGGAGAAGGAGAAGAAAGAAGAAGAAAGAGGAGGAGGAGGAGATGGAGAAGAAAGAAGAAGAAAGAGGAGGAGGAGGAGAAGGAGAAGAAAGAAGAAGAAAGAGGAAGAGGAGGAGGAGGAGGAGGAGGAGGAGAGAAGTGAATGAGAAGAAAGGGAAAGAAGAAAGGAGGAAGAAAGGAAGACCCAGGAGTAGGTCTCTAGGAACTTCAGGGAATGACCAGGGACATCTGCAATTCATACCCTGTCCTCTCTCTCCCTCCCTCTCTCCCTCCCTCCCTCTCTCCCCACTTTGTGTGTATGCACACATGTGAACGTATGTGTGTTATGTATGTATGTGTGTTGTATATGTATGTGTGTATGCATTTGTGTATGTGTGTATGTAAATGTCAAGTATGCATGTTGTATATGTGTGCATTGTGTATGTGTGTGTTGTATATGTATGTGTGTATATGTATGTGCTGTTTATGTATGTGTGTATGCATGTGTGTGCATATGTGTATGGATATATATGTCAAGTATATGTGTGTATTGTGTACATATTGTGTTGTGTATGCATGTGTATGGATATATATGTCAAGTATGTGTGTGTATTGTGTACATATTGTGTTGTGTATGTGTGTGCTGTGTATGTATGTGTGTATGTGTATATGTATGTGTGTTGTGTATGTGTGTGTGTGTTTTGCATGAATATGGATGGACAGACATATGTGCATATGGAGGCCAAAGGAGGATGTCAAGTATCTTCCCCTGTCCCTTTGCTTCATTGTCTCTCACCAAACACCTGCCATTTCTGCCAGGCTGGCTGAGCAGGGAGCTCTGGGAACCAATCAGCCGTCTCTGCCTTCCAAAGCTGGGGGGGGGGGGGGGGCTTTACAGATAAGCACAGCCATAGCTGGCTTTTGGCTTATTTGTGGGTACCAGGAACTCAAACATGGGTCCTTGTGTATATGATGTTACCCACTGAGCCATCTCACCAGGTCCTGAGCCGAACTCTTCTCAGCTATCTGACTCCTTTGCAGTAAAATAGGGACAATACAGTAGCCCCCATTGAGAAGCACAGAACACGTCAGCCACACAGGAGGGCTTGAGAAAGCTAGGAGATAAATGGCACAGGGTTACCAGGAGCTCACAAGAGGCCACTTAAGTCCCACACTGGTCTCATGATAAAGGCTTAAAGGACAGTTGCTGCTGATGTTTTTTTGTAAGACTCTCATTCCTGACGTGTGCTAGGCCCTGCTCCAGGAGCCGTGTTTGTCCTTCATCTCATCTGCTCCCCAAGTGGCTAAAATCAAATGTTATAGGCATCATTCAGGAGGACCAGAGAGTCTGGAAAATCTTTTCTTTTCAAGGGCACACAGCTGATGCGAGGCAAGGCCTCTCATAATGAAGGACCTCCAGAGTCAAGAGCTCTTCCATGACCCACTGCCGGGCAGGGCATTCAGATTTAAAATGTGATGACCTTAATAACCCAAGTTCATTGAGCACTGACTGCACACCGGGCTCCGGATCCGGTGGTTCTCAATCTGTGGGTCACGACCCACACAGGGGTTGCATATCTGCTATCCTAGGTGTCGGATGTTTGCATTGTGATTCCTAACAGTAGCAAAATTACAGTTATCAAGTAGCAATGAAATAATGTTATGGTTGGGGGTCAGCACAACATGAGGAACAGTATTGAGGAGTTGCAGCATTAGAAAGGTTGAGAATCGTTGTTCTATGCGGAGTGACTATTTATTGTTTATGACCTTGAATTCTCATGAATTCATGAGACAATTATGATCATGATGATTATTGTCCTTTTTTAATGAACAACTGGTATATAATATGGCGAGCACTTTCCGCCCACCAGGCGCTATACGAACTGGTTTCTGTGTGTGACCTTGAATTCTGATGAGCTCACGAAATGAGTGTCATTATTGTTATTGTCGTCTTTTGTCTTTTAATGAGCAACTGGTGTACAGACCGATTAAGCAACTTGCCCGTGGTCAGTTGGTAAGTGAAGGATCTGCTGTCCCCAGGGACATAGCCTCAACCACTCGGGGAGACAGAGAGCAGCCTCATATGGTGATACTGAGCTGTCTGGAAGATATATTTTTAAAATGTATTTTTAGGTCGAAGCAAGGTGTAGAAGAGTCTGTATAATGCGCTGTATTTTTAAAGGGAGACATATGGCCATGTGTGTTTGTAGCCTCACAGTATGTGGAAAGCAGTGCAGGAAGCTCGTACTAATTGTTGCCTGGGGGAAGACACTGGGAGGCCAGGGTCCGGGTGGGGGAGAGCCATGCCTTTACACCCTTTACATTTTTTTATTTCTGGCTTTAAAAATATGAATGTGTGGGTCCCCTGTTCATCATTTCTAAATTATTTTCGTTATTCTGTCAGCTTCCTTGGAAACGCCGTCATAACAGGTTCCTCAGGAGGACTCCAGGAGGAGGCAGGTGACAAAGGAAGACCTACATCCCAAACAGAGGGGCAACAGAGGGCACAGCCTGAGCTCTGGAGTCCAGTCCCCTTCCAGTTAGCCAAGGCTTTCCCATCTTTCCTATTATCCTGCCCTCAGGTAGGAGATTCTGGGGAAGCACTAACCTTACGTGGCTCACTACTGCCTCCCTCAGACAGCGATGGACAATGGCTACCAGTCATCACTTTCTGAGGACAAACCTTGCTGTTTCAGGTTTTGCTATGGGCCTTTGCCCTGTGCTCTTTAAAAGAGCGCCACATTCACGTGCCCATCCCAGGTCTCTGCAAACTACCATTCAGCACTTCCGGCCAGAAGTGATTTCTCTTTCCTGCCCCTTCTCTTGGGCTCCCAACCATCTACCCCTGGGGCTCAAGCCTACTGCACCTGCTGGAATAGGATAACACTTCATCGCCCGTTTCAAAGGTTCCTCTTGGAGCATCAATCTCTAAAGTCAGCATCGTCCTGGATAAAACGTTAAAATGAGCTTTCAAGACACCACCTCTCAGAGGCAGCTTGCCTCAGTGGTCCAAAGCCATGGAAACGTGCACACACATACTTCAGCCTCTTCTATCCCCACTCCAGAGCAAGTGTCAGGTGGTTCCCAGAACAACCCAGTCTGGTTGAAACTTGGAAATCCCTAGATCCTGTTCCCAACTAGGATGGGACTGAGGCGGGGCTGGAAGCAAAGTTGTTAGCCGGAGGATTCTAAGTTTTCACCCGTGTCGACAGCAGCAACTATAGAATGGATCTGGGGTTGGGAAAATCATGCTCTAGAGCACAGGTCTCCTCTGGAGAGAAGACACCAGACTCGAACTAAGTCTTCAGTTGACCAGCAATAAAAGATAGGAAGGGCGAGGGGTGACAAGAAAGAGAAATGTGGGAGAAGCGAGAGAGAAGAAGTATGTTTCTCTGGCAAGACAACTGAAGGGTCCTAACTGAGTTAGGCACCGAGTTCCAGGACCCAGTGAGCCCAAGTAGAGAAACCAGGAAACCTGGAACTTAGGAGTGGTCACAGAGCAGCAGGCAGCGTCACAGAGCCACTTTCCAGACTCGCAAACCGAGACCAGAGGGTAACGAATCTCATCAGAGTTCCCAAATATGACAGCATGCATTGGTGGAGTGCGTTGGATTGTGCACACAACCCAGAGCCCAGTCAGCGCTGCAACTAGTCAGAGCTCCAAGAGGGAGGCGGCGTCGGCGTCAGCGAGGCTAGCGGACGGCCGCGTGGCCACAGCGCCCCCTAGCGGCGTCTGGAATCCTCACGCAGAGGACATGCGTACAGGAACAGAGATCAAGGCAGTCTCAAGACACCTCACTCCAACTCTAGAGTCTGAAGAGGGCCGGCTAGGTGACCTCAGACCTTTTATTGTCGCTCGGGTCAGGCTCAGTATCACCCCTACGTGGTTGAGGTAACTGAAGTTAAAGAATTTTCCAGTCCTACCAAGGCAGGATTTAAACACCACAATCCTGATCCAAAGAGAATAAAGGAGAGAAACTAAACTCACTTTAAGACAAGGCAGCACCAGTAGACCCTAGACCTCAGCTTGCGTGCAAGGACAAAAACTTGAGACTCCAGCTCTTCTGAGCCTGGCATCGGGGGTCGGGACATGAAGCCAGAGATCCAGCGGGGCTTACCACAGTAAACTGATCAGAGTCAGGGATGCCTTTTCTGGGTCAATGGTACAGGACCCCAGGCAAAGCCACATCTGTGACAGCCCTGAGACATGAAAGGGATGATTCTCTGGGAACTCTTATGAGGAAGAAGGGCAAAAAAAAAAAAAAAAAAAAAAAAAATGACTCTTTCTCTACCCTGGGGAACAAGGCTAAACACTGGCTTCTTAAATCTAATTACTTGTGTTTTTTTCTGTCCTTGACTATATGGGGACTCACCCACCTTCACATACCTCAAAATTGAATAAGCATACATCCACACTCAGATGTCTTCTTCCCTTTGTGATGTGTGACTAGATCTTGGTGCAAGGCATGCTGGGGATTTTGTTTCTGTGGAGCAATGAAGACCAAAATACAATGAAACTATGTGGGGCGGGGGATATTGCATGGGGAGTACCTTAGGGGGGGTACTTCATGGGGGGGCATACCTCTGAAAGTCCTCCAAGAATAGGCTGTTTCTCCTTCCAGCCCCAGGGTCTTATCACTGCAGCCTGCTTGAGCTGCTCTGTGCCCAATCCTTTCAACCAATAATCAGATTCTTCAGCATTCTCAAGGAAGCTTTCCTGAGTCCTGTGCAAAGCTCTAAAGCTGGGCCTCAGGAGATGGTTCAGTGCTTAAGAGCATTTGTTCTTACAATGACCAGGGTTCAATTCACAGCATCCATATGGTGGCTAACAGCCATCTGTATCTCTGGTACCAGGGGATCTGATGAAGACACTAGGCCCAATTGCGGCACACATGCACACATGTGTGCATGAAGGTAAACCACCCACACTAGATATGGATATGGACATAGATATAGATATCACAAGAAGAGGAGGAAGAAGAGAAGGAGAAGGAAGAGGAGGAAGATGAGGAGGAGGAGGAAGAAGAAATCTCCAAGGCTCCCAGAGCTAGGTAGCTTCTGTGGGATTCCCCAACAGGTACAGGAAACACCAAACTGAGGGCATAGGTGAAATCTCGGGAACAGGAGTGAAAGCCTAAGGGGGAATGACAGAAGGAAAAAAAATATCTTCAAAGTGTGTGTGTGTGTGTGTGTGTGTGTGAAGCATAAGACAAGCACAAGTGATTTGACTTAAGAAGCAAAGCCACTGTAGGCAACAGGAAGGAAGGCCCCAGGAATGGGTCCCCTGAAGGATAAGAGGGTAGAGCATTTCTCCACCAACTCCCAGGCTCCACTGGCAGCTGGTAGCTCTGGGAGGAGGGGGTGGTGCCTTATGTGAACTCTTTTTCTATTTTCTGTATTCTGGATGCTTTAGCATTTGTAGAGACTGCCTCTCTGAGAGCTAGCCCATTTCTGAGCATAGTTAAGCCACGGCACCTTTGATACAAACCAACCACCCCACACCCCACACTCCACACCCCACACCCCACACTCAGACCAAGCAATACCCCAGAGCCAGATACTCCAGGTTTTTCAAACTATTCAATCTTTAACTAACTTAGTGCATCCATGTGCCCTCCCACACCTTCAGGAACTCCTCCATGCTCTGCCCTCTTCTCCCTTGCCTCTTTGGCCTTCAGATCAATCCTGATGTTTCCAGAATCCTGAGCCTAGGGATCCATGAATGTGGATGTCTTCCTTTGTAACGTTAAGTTTCGTGTTTGGACGTCTCTCACGGTATCTTGTTAAAAAAAAAAAAAAAAAAAAAAGGAACCCTGTGTGCATTCTAACAATTGGTTTGTGTGAACAAAATCGCATGGGCTAAGAGGGACCCACAATGGAGACAGGCCCAGAGCAGAAAAACAGCAGGTCCCTGGCACAGATGATGTGAAGGCAAGGTGAGTCTGAGCTGTCAGGACTGGTCACTGAGCGGCACAGTTGAGCTGACATCAGAGCTGGTGAAGGCCTGGCATGAGAAGGGCACAGAGCTACTGCTGCATCCATGTGCTTGTCCATCTTCCTCTCTCACCATTGATCCTTCAGTGTCAACCATAACAATGGTTTGCAGGGGGACATGAATTGCCTAGGTAGTTTATGAATTAGTTAAAGAATGGGTGGATGGATGATAGCATAAGGCTGATCCCATATTGGGTGCCTAATGAGGGGAACCCTAAAAGTAGTCATGGAAGACAGAGAAACAAACCGAAGAGGCGAGAATGAAAACTGGGTTCAGACTGACCTTGTTGACCTGGCTCAAGAGTTCCAGGAATCTGATCCCAGGTGGTTTATTCCCAATGAATAATTTGAAACAGTATAATTTGGGGGAAACTTTCCTGGTATAATTACAATCCCCAGTACACAAGGAAGCATAATTACAACAAAACTTGACTCAGGGAACATGTCATTTCTTCCAAGAAAATAGGTTCTAGAGATAAGTCTCCCTCTACCGGGCTAAGAGCCTGTGGAAGGGTTTGGCCTGGTCTCTGTCATACAGATAGAGATCATTTGAGATATTAGCCAAATAGCTAAGTCCTAGTTGTGGGAGCTTTGGGGAGCCTCTGGCTATACAGGTAACGTAAGAAAGAGTCATTTAGACTATTAGGTATCTCTGATCCTAGTTGTGGGAACTTGGGGAACCCCTGGCTTACAGAGTCACTTAGATTACTAGCTACCTCCGGTCCTGGTTGTAGGGGCTTGGTGTGGCCCAACACAGATCACCCGGCTATTAATCACTTCCAATCTCCAGCTCTCTAGATGAAAGAATATGTTTTCATCTTTCCCATTGGAAAGACCATCACGTGTGCTTAACATTCCTGGTTCTCTGGAGATCTGTGAGCTCAAGGACCTCTGTGCTGTGCCCCTAACACCCTTCATTCAATCAAGGCTCCCTGCAAGCCCTGCTGCATGAACAGGTATGAGCCAGTGTGGTTAGTTCAAAGATTGGGGACTCATACTGTACAGGACCAAACAGCCTAAACCCAAACCGCGAAGAAGAGCCACAAACCTCTCCTATGCTTTCGAATGTTCCAGATTTGTCTCCTAGAATGGCCACCCAAGCAAAAAGCCTTGAGAGAGTCTCAGAGTCTGCACTGCCTTTGGGGTATCTTTCTGAGTCACAATCAGACATGCCTATGTTGCCACTAACTTCCAGCAGGTGGTAGTAAAGAGACCTAGAGTAACAAAACCAACACACTGACAATTTTCCCTATGGTGGAAAGAACTGGTGGGAGGAAGGAGAGACTCTTGCCCAGTATGTTTAAATTGCCGTCTGGCCTGGTATCTGATTTTATCCTTCCCCCACTTATTTGTTCCAGGCTCAAAAGCTTATCCTGCCCCAGATTTCCAGAACATAATCAGAGGAAAAAGAGAAGCTAACCACACAACCAAGGGAGCCGGGGCAGGTCAGGGGACAGGGGACAGGGAGGCTACTGCCCTGCAACAACTAGTTACATGTGGAGCCTGCTTACACACTAAACCCTTCCTCAACCCTGCCAGCCACAGTAAGGGTGACTAGAGGACACATGAGTAAGATTGGAGCCCTGCATCCGTTGTCATGGAGACAGTGAAACAACTTTGCAGAAAGCAGACCTGAGTTTGCCTCCATCTTCAACTGCTTATAGCACAGGAAGTGATGTGACATCACTGAACCTCATTTCCTCATCTGCATAATAGGGATAAGAACACCTACTAGAGATGTTTACAAAGACCAGAAGGTTAGTATAAAAAAGCAATGGGAGCGAGCTCACAACAGGGCTCTGGAAGGAGGGGGAGGCGGTATCCTCTTCCTTGGCCTTGTGAAGGTCAGAGTGCAGCTGCTATGGCTGTATGTATATGTTACATATGCTTAGTCACTCTTGACTATGTAAAGAAATATATTACAGTTAATTCACAGCATCACCAACTGGTGTACTATTTATTTGGTAAGAAATCCCTGGACCCATGCGGTATAACACAACCAAGAAAAAAAAAAAAGAGTTCCCACACAGAATTCCGGGCTCAAGCTAAAACAAAATAATGAGCCATGCAGTCAATAGTTTGGCTTCTCTGGGAGCTGCCTGGGGTCTCTCTCCAGACCGAAGCACTGATGTGAATGGTGGGTCGTTCAGGAAGCCATTGCAACCATGCAAACTTCGAGGAAGCCAGGGTAAAGATTATGCAGTTCCTCATGGAGACACCAGGGGGCACAAGAGAAGCATCTCCAGAAAAGAACAAGCCTGAAAAGAACTTTTAACACTTATTAAAAGTCCCTCTCCCACCCAGAGAGGACATATCTCCAGGAAAGTTTTGAGGGTTTCGGAACTCTATCTGGGCTTATTGGTAGAAGCCTTCATGTGAACATGAACCAATCTGTAAGCATGAGGAGAGGAGGTGATTTTTCAGATGTTCAAATCCCCGCAGAGACAAGTAAATAAAGACATAAGCGTGGCAAACAGTGAGTAAATAAAACTCCAGAAACCAACCCTAAGGCAATACAGATGGCTGAACTTGTGACAGAGAAGTCAAAACAACCATGCTAAACTCTCAAAAAAGCTGGAAAGGAACGCAAATAGACAACTAAAGAAAATCATGAGCGGAAATCAGAAGATCCAAAAAAAAAAAAAAAAAAAAAAAAAAAAAAAAAAAAAAAAAAAAAAAAAAAAAAAAGGAACTCAAAGAAATCCTGGAGCTGAAAAATGCCATAACTGAAATGGAAAAATGAATACTAAGTAGCATTCATGGTTACATAGTTCAGTAGCAGGTAGGAACAGGCAGGTGGATCAACTCTCTTGAAGACTGAGCACCTGGAAATAGTGGGGGCTGGGGGAAGAAAGAATGAGGGGGTGGGGGAAGAAAGAATGAGGGGGCGGGGGAGGAAAGAATGAGAGGGCGGGGAAAGAAAGAATGATGGAAACTGAGAAGAGCTTGGGGTCTTAGGAGGCTTTGCGAAGATCCAATAAAACAATACATAAACTATAGAATTCTAAACGGGGAGAGAAAGAGAGGACAGAGAGAGAGAGAGAGAGAGAGAGAGAGAGAGAGAGAGAGAGAAGCTAAGACAGATGAAGAACTAATCACCCCAGACTCCTGAGGAAGGAGCTAAACACACAAATTCAAGCTCAATGAACCACGTAGAGTCCCACATCTATAGACACACTATAATCAAACTGTAAGAGTCGAAGATACAGAGAAGATCTCAAGAAACAGCAAAAGAAAAAAGCAACTCATCACATCCAAAGAAGCTTCTATAAGGCTCTCAACAATCACCTTGTAGGGTAAAGCAATGGCAAGACACGCCCAAACCACCAGAACTGGCAAAAAAAAAAAAAAAAAAAAAAAAAAAAAACCACACCTATTCTTCAAATTTAAGGAGAAATTTTAAATGTTCTCATGTAAACAAAACCTGAGTTCATTCCACTAGAGCTGATCTGCGGGTGTGGGGAAGATACCACGCGAAATGATTCAAGTTGAAGCAAAGACCACAACATGAAGCCACTTGAAAAAATAAACGTCACATTCGTGAATCTTAAATATTTATATTGCTAAGTTGGCAATTTGACAGAGAGGTTGGTCAAGAAAATGTAGTGTGTACACATGATGGAGTTTTATTCAGTTACAAGGAAGAACAGAATTATATCACTGACAGAAATATTGATGGAACGGGGAGTCATCCTGAAAGCAGGAGAGACACTGTCTGGGGGTGAGTAAGGGACGAGAACACAGAAGGATGAAGAAGGAAGAGAGGGAAGGATGAGTGAAGTACACCAGTGTATACATGTGAAGACGGCATGACTAGAGCCGTCACTATAGATATGGATATAGATACTATCAAATATTAGCAACAAAAACAATAACAGGAATACAAATCAATGTGTTTCCCCCATCAAAACTCCATTACCAACAGAAAATTCCATTTTACTATGTGTATGGAATCCAGGAGAACTCTCCAATAGCCAGAAATTGAAAACCCGTATCAGGAAATCCATACCCCCTGATGTGAAAACATATTGCAAAGCTCCAGTTAGTTGAGGAACATATATAACGGCAGAATAAAATAGGAACCCTAGAACTGCGACCTCCCCAAACTCGCCTGTTGGGACCTGTTGCTTATTTAAGCCCTGAATTCCTGTCTCCCTATGTCCCAACTGGAGATGGATGGACCTGGAAAGGGGTGTAAAGAATAAAATGGGCAGTGTGTATGAGACGAGACCCTAGAGCCGTGCTCCTCAACCCAGGGATCTCTACCCCTTTGGGGAGTCTAGCAACCTTTTCACAAGGGTCACCTAAAACCATCGGAAAGCACATTTACATCACGATTCATAACAGTAGCAAAATCCCAATGATGGAGTAGCAATGAAATAATGTTATGGCTGGGGGTCACCACAGCATGAGGAGCTGTGTGGAAGGGTTTCAGCAACAAGAAGGTTGAGAACCACTGAACTAGAGCATGACATAAATCTCCCTCTCCTCTCCTCTCCTCTCCTCTCCTCTCCTCTCCTCTCCTCTCCTCTCCTCTCTTCTCTCCTTTCCTCTCCTCCCCTGTACACACACAACAGAAAGGTATATGAGGATACAATAAGAACTCTGTAGACAAGCCAGGAAGAGAGGGAGGCCTCACCAGAAAGAAACCCCGATTTACATTTTGATCTTGAATTCCTGCCTCCAGAATTCTAAGTCCCCCCCAGTCTGTGACCCTCTGCTATAAGCTAAACAACTAATACACTTGCAGTGCACTATACAGAAAAACTAAGGGACCAGGGGAAATTGTTCAGTGGGTAGAGTATAAATGGACCTGCACTTGAATCCCTAGTACCCCGTGTATGCAAAAGCCCAGTGTTGTGGTGCATGTTTGTAACTCTAGCACTGAGGGTTAGGGTGTTAGGGAGACAAGCCGGCCCTGTGATTCACTGGCTGAATGGGTCCACTCCAGATTCAGTAAGAGACCCTGTCTTGAAAAAAAAATCAGATATAAAGTGGTCAAGGAAAACACCTAGCATTAAACACAGGAGTGTACATATAACACACACACACACACACACAAGCACACACACATGCACTACATATAACACACACACAAACACGAATGCATGCACGCACACACTTACACACCAAACTAATTCCAGTGGATTGAAGACTTAAACCCAAGAATCTCCCAAGAGACACATTTCCGGGTGAGTCTGGGAAGACATACCCAGAGAAGTTTAAGCAAGGGTGAAGACCCACTCCGAACGTGAGTGGCACCATTCCACAGGCTGAGGTCCTGGACTGAATGAAAAGGAAAAACGATATAGCAAGATAGGACTGGCAAGCACCTCTCTGCTTCCTGACTGTGGACGCAATGTGACCAGCATCGCATCCTCTTGATGCCAAGCATTGCCTGACACGATGGACCATAGTCCCGTAATCATGGAGCCAGAATAACCCCTTCTTTGTTTGTAACTTTTCTTCTTGGGTATTTGCTCCAACAAGAAGAGCAGGCGATACACTTGCTAACAGCAGCACAACTGATCAGAGACGACCAGAAAAGATTTACGGAACTGCGAGATACCAGGAGAGAACTCTGAACATAGCCACCGCTTTTCTCGGTGAACCCCGGGACCTTACAATCTGAGGACACCCGCAAGCAACCCAGGAGCAGGAAAAACATGGAAGAGAAAGTGCAAGAGAATAGATTCAAGTGAATTTTATCCCCAACTATTGTAGGTCACATCCGTCCTTCAATAACAGGTGAGACCAGAAAATCAAAGAAACTTACGTCCACGTGCAGAGAGAGACGCAGCTGGGAGACTGGGTAGCAGAACAAACTCTAAGATCTTAAACAAGGGAGAGGGGTGGCAGGGGGACGGGGGAGGAGGCATCTTAATACCTACCAGAGAAAGCTAATAGGAGACTGGATGAGATCCTCCATTCAAGTTTGCAGAACAGCCACTGAGCATGCGCAAATTCGTGGCTCCTTGGAAAAGGGTTGGTGGGAGTGTCCAGAACCAAGGTGATAAATAAGTCTGTCTGTACTTCAGCCCATGCCACACCCCTCTCCTGTGCCCTGGGTTTCCATCAATCTTCAGAGCATCTGCTCCTGCAGCGGAGCAGCAAGGGAAAATCTTGTTTCCTTTAATAAATAAGATCCTATCTCCTCTCCTCACCCTGGCCTCAGGCTGATTCTGGCAAGGCGAACTCCTCGGCAGTTTTGTTGTGTGGGTGTGTTTTGATAAACAGGAACCTTTCCCCAGACTCCTATTAAACAGACAGCTCTTCTTCAGCTGGGCTCTGAGCATGTCTGAAAAACAAAGCTGCAGATTAAAATGACCTCTGACATCATTCGGAGAGTGGGACCAATTTCACCCAGGCCTGCCTCGCAGAGCGAATGGGTAGGGAAGTGGTATTGTCCTACCCCCCACCTGACGCTACTAAACTAGTCGGATGACCCTAGCTCACTTCCAATGGATTGTACCATCACGAGCAGTAATCTCAGATTCACAGCAGGGTCCACTCAAGGCTGGCCACCCTGGGTCATACTCTCACCCGTATCCAGGGTGTTCCAGGGTCTCCATGTTGTTCCTTCTGAGACATAAAACTGATAGAGCCTGGGCTGAAGCCAGCATGTGCTATGAATTGTTAACGAGGTAGATAATATCTCAGAAGCAGACATCTATAAAAATGAGCCATTCTGCCTCAGCAAGGCTTGTCATCAAGGATCAGGCTTATTCTCAGAACACTCCAGCATCCGATGGGTAGAGGGAAAATAACCCCTCTGGACCGACTGCCTCAGAACAGGTTTGACAGAACCATAGTGGAAACTAGCCAAGCCCTGTGCCTAGCCCCACAGGTCTCAAAATTCCCACAGAAACTCCCACTTACCCAGGATCCAGACAAGTCATCCCAGAAGGATGCTTTCAGATGAGACGGTGTCCATGGCCCTTAAATGGCAAAGGGACTGGGCTGCCGACACAGAACTGGGTGTTTTATTTCTCAGTCCAGCATGAGTGAGACTCTTTCACATAGACTGGACAGCACACACACTAGGTAGGACAGAGGGCATGTCCTGTGTTGCAGAAAGGGATCCTCCCTAATGGGGATGATCAACAGAGAAGTCTCTACCTCTGGAATGGCCCAGTGGCTGTGCTGGGCTTCTGAATGACATCAGCACAAAAGCCAGGAAGAACCCACAGGTAGAGTTTCAATCTCACCCCAGAGCAAAGCCTAGCCTGGTTCTTTGCATGCTGGCTATGCTCCCTGAGAGAAAACAAAAAAAAAACAAAAAAAAAACAAAAAAAACAAAAACAAAAAAAAAAATCCCTTCACCCTCTTCTATAAAATGAAGACAACCAGAAGCTCCTTTGTGAGGAGTGAACACTAGTCCCAAATGCAAATTAAACCTTTCCCATAATTGCTACAGCCCCACAGTGGAATAGTGTGACTTGCTTTGGCCAATAGAGACTTTAGTGTAAGTAACAACGTGAGAGACTCGAAATATGTTCACAAGGCTGGGCTTGCTTTCTGAGGTTGCTGTGACCACCCCAAAATGTGTATCCGTGAAAAGACGCTGCGTGCACCTCCAGTGTGGGACCCAGATTCAGACAGGTGGGAAAGACTTCAATTGGTCTGTGCTCAGAAGCAAGATGCCCCAGGTGGACTGCAGGTATGGGAACACTGCCATAGCTGTCCGATACACCTTTCTCTTAGGACAGGTTGTAGAATTACAATCATATATGTGAATCCTTTGAGCAAAATGAGCATATATGTGAATCCTTTGAGCAAAACTGAGTGCCAAGTTGTCATCATCAGTATGCAATTGTCTCCATCTGCAGTGTCCAGGAAAAGGTTCTGAGACTGATAATCTAATGATGCGTGTCCTACTTAATGAGTTAGGTTTTCTATTGATTTCAAAATCAAAGACTAAATTCTGTTTGGCCAGTCACTCAGGCCTCAGGTTTCATTAAACAATGGTTGCTTCTCCCAACTCCCACCTCTCTACCACAATGTGCATTTCTGGTCAGAATTTTTTGAAGTTCCATGCTCTTACACCTTCCTTCTGACCACAATTCCCTTCCCCTGTGGCGGGCCTGCTGGACTCACACCCTCTCTCTGTGAGTGCTCCTCCAGCGCTTGAACTAAGGAAACATCCACCCTCATATAAACAAGCAGCCTCCTCCGCCCACCCTCACCAACCCTAAGCTAGACCAGAGCAAGGAGGAAGAGGAAGAGGACATGGGTGGAGCCTAAGATATCCCTTTGTCAATCACATAGGATTCTCCTGCTCCATGCTCCCCCTGGTTCTCTGCAAAAGAGATAGGCCAACAGAAAAGACCCCAGGACTCACCCTTCTCCAGTCAGACACTCTTACCTGAGTCTCCCCCTGAAATGGTCACCAGGGCCATCATGTCTCTTCTTTGGAAAGGTCTAGAATCCTGAGTGGTAGTACCACACACATACCCCTTGTGACTCCATCCGGCTTGTGCCCACTAGCTGGAGCTAAATCTCTGATGGGAATGGAACTGGGGCTGTATCAGCCCTGCAGGCAGAGAACTCAATGAAAGGGGAAGGGCATCTATATTTATGGGTTATGTTCCTATGTCATCTGCTCAACACCACATCTGTGTGCACCATCCTATCGTCTGTGTGTGTTCCCACCACAGCCAGCAGAGAGTATCCTATGCCAGAGCAGAGTCTAGCCTGCACTTCATTCACTAACATATCTTTTCTGCTTCTGGACTCCAGAACCACACCCACTCAAACACCCCTCAGGACAGCCAGCTCCCAACTCCAGTGCATCAAAGTCCTCCTTTGACTCCTACCTACCATTACAGTCCTGTTCCGAATTCCTGTCAGGCTCAATCCAAGCCCATCCCTGTCATCCTGACTCCCCTTCATCCTGGCCACCCTCATTAATATCCTCTTCCCTGACTCTACCCTGCAATCCTGTACCCTGACCCACCACACCTTACACTAATATGCCTCCCTAGCCTACTCCCCCGCTCCCATAAGTAGCTGAGGGAGCGAGGGAGTAATAAAACAGTGAGCATTCCAGAGACATAACATCTTCTCAGACTGACAAAAATCAGTCGCTGCCAAGTGCAGATGAGGACACAAGAAAAGCAGAGCCCAGGCTGCAGGTGGGCTACCCCGGGCTGCAAGTGGGCTACCCCAGGCTGCAGATAGTTTACCCCAGGATGCATGTAGGTGAGGTACCTCAGGCTGCAGATGCGATACCTCAGGCTTCAGGTGAGATATCTCAGGCTGCAAGTGGGGTAACACAGACTGCAGCTGCTGCAGGTGGGCTACCCCAGGCTACAAGTGGGGTACAATCAGCACAGTCTTTCTGAACAGTGGCTTCAATTCCAACTGAGAATCCCAATCCCATGACAACGTCCAGATGGTCTCCATGCCTGGGATCTCTGTAGACCCCCTTCACATATGCACACAAAGACACATACCGAAGGATGCACCCTGCAGCTTTGATTCAAAGAGCAAAGAGAATTAAGACCTAACCCACACATCCATTAACAGAATGATTTTATTTTTAAGTTTAGAACATGAGAGTCTTTTTTTTTTTTAATCAACTAGAATTGCCAGTTTGGATACAAACTCAGAAATCCCATTGTCGAATGAAATAAAGCAAGTTTCAGAGTGATATGAATAGTATAATGCCATTTGTTAACCGGAAAACACACACAGGGATGCCATTCTTGCCTATGGATATGTGAGCGCCTGTGAGCGGCTTTTCTTTTTTCCAAGGCTGACTACATCAAACTCATTATAGAGGATACCACTGGGAGGAAGAGAGGGTATTAGGACTTAGAAAGATGGAGACCTAAGATTTATCTGCCATATTCTGAGTTTTTTCATGGGCAATCGAGTCCTCTAGACATATAATACCTGTGCAATTTGGGGGAACTATGCTAAATGTTAACAGGGAGAACAGGAGAATTGTTATTTTCGGTTTGATGCTTTTTTTTTTTAAGTTTTATTTTTAAATGACCAGGAGAATTGTTCCACTGGATGTTTGACTCTAGCCAAGAAGGGCCGTGATCGTGAAGCGCTTCTTTGAGAGAGAAAAGGTACGATTCAAAGCTTGGAAGGTGCAGAATGGATTCCGTCTCCAATGGTGACTAAATATGGATGAAAATCACCAGCCAATGGAAACGTTTCCATTTTAATAGTGATGGGCACTAATCAAAACCAGCTCCAACTCTGAAGCATATTAAGGACCCAATTAATAACTTTGATTCAAGCAATTACTTAACATTGGAATTTGCTAAGCGAGGAGAATGAGGAGGCATTTATTAGCTCGGTCATGTGTGTTACCTGCCAGGACCTGGGAGTCCTGTGAATGGAGGACGATGTACCGTGGAAGCTGATTTGTCTTTTTTTCAGACTTCTTCAGCTAGGTGGGAAAGATGCTTCTTGTCCAGTCAGAATCCAAGGAGCCATGTTCTACAGAAACACACAGCTTTCTGTCTCATCTCAGAACCCAGGATTACTAATTTTTTTCAACATAATATTTTTTAATGATTATTTGGGAATTTCACATTTCCCGCTGTATCTTTCATACAAGTTTGCTGAGCGTGTGATTTGGCTCTAAGCCCCTCGTGTGTGACCTAGCACATGACTCCAAAACAAGGGTTTGAGTGCAAATTACTTACCCAAGAGATCTCCAGTAGAGAAGTGGACCAAGTGACTCTGGGGAGGCATATAGAAAAAAAAAGGGGGGCTCCTAGGACAGCCACAACCAAGGTAATATGGTAAAAGAGTCTCTCATAGTCACATCCTAACCCCCAGGACCTATATCTAGATGATATTACATGGAAAGGGGGAATTGAAATTGCCGATCGGATCAGGACTCTGGGATCAGCTAGTCTCAGGTTGGAAGGATTATCCTGGAATGCCCTGAGGAGGGAGAGAGAACAGGGTCTGAGGATATGAGAGAGATATCTCTGTATATATCTCTGTATCACTGCTTTGCAGATGGAGAGAAGTCACAGGCTAAGGAAGGCAGACAGCCAATGAACGCTAGAAATAGCAAAGAACGGACCTCCTGCAATACCCCACATTGGCTTGGATCTGCAGAGACTGCAAGTGGTACTGTAAGTTTTCAGTCACTAAGTTTCATCAGCACACAGTGATGGAATCAAGTACTGATGGCCTCGGGAGACTTTTGGGAAATGGCGCCGAGCACTAGAGTTAACAAGCACTAGAGTTAGCACTGCCTGATGTGGGGGATACTCACTGTTTCCGATCAGTGCATTGAGAAGCACCCCAATGCAGCTGAGGCAGGACAGGGGCATGGTCTTCGATGCTTCCAGAAACGCTGCTGAGCACATTGGGCATAGAACTGCAGCTGTCACTGAAAACCCGTAAGGGATCACTGAACAGTCTGGTTTAAAGAACACAGGAAGTGCATGCTTCACATAGACCAAATCCACAACACCAAAATCCTATTGTGAGTCCTCCTCTGGGCTCCAGCCCGGGGACAAGGCAAGAACTGAGGTAGGAGCTCTGACTCCCCATGTCCTCATGGAGTACTTAATGATCTCAAACTTGTTGAAGTGCTCAAGATAAAGACTAGGGCTTCTGAACCAGTGGGTCTAGGTTCTGGCCCCAGCTCCATCATCCGTCTTCTTCCTGATGCCCATAGACTTGTTATTTAAATCCTTTGCCCCTCATCTCTTCATCCATATATCAGACTTTCCTGGCCCCTCCCTGAGGACCAAGGGAAAAAGGTAGAGTGATGGACAATTTGGCATGAGCCTACCTTACTAGAACCAGAACAAGAATAGTGCCAGGGGAAGACCCTCAAGATGAACACCAGATATTCCCTCCTCTGCCCACTGCTGATGAGGAAGAAATATGGCTCAGAGGAGTTAGCTACAGGTCAACTCCCCAGAGTGGAAGCTCCCTTTCAGATATGAGGAGTCTCCTCAGGTCAGCGAAGGTGGCCAGGATGCCCCCATGGACACTGTAAGAAACAGCATAAGAAGCATTTGCTGGATTGGGGACTTCCTTTCTATTTCTGTCCTGCTAGTCACCCTTCTCCCAAGTTCTTACAACTCACTCCTCAAGGATGGAGGGGCTGACCATTGAAGAGATCAACAGGGTCTCTCTGGGGCTAGGAGTCTTGAGCTCCCTCAAGCTTCTTGTCTTAGTTAAGCTTTCTATTGCTGCAATGGAACGCCATGGTAAAAGGGCAAACTGGGGAGCAAAGGGGTTATTTTGGCTTATACTTTCACAATGTAGCCCATCATGGGAGGAACCAGGACAAGAACTCAAACAGAGCAGGAACCTGGAGGTAGGAGCTGATGCAAAGGCCATGGAGAGATGCTGCTTACTGGCTTGCCCCCAGTGGCTTGCTTAGCCTGCTTTCTTATAGAATACAGGACCACTTGCCCAGGGGTGGCCCCACTCACAGTGAACTGAGTCATCCCACATTAATTATTAATTAAGAAAATGCCCTTATAGGCTTGCCTATAGCCTGATCTTATAGAAGCATTTTCTCAACTGACGCTCCCTCCTCTCTAATGGTATATGCCAAGGTGACATAAAACTAGCCAGGACACTTCTGTAATTCCTACATCGGTGTCTGAACAGGAAAAGGCTGAACAGCCATCTTGTTTTGCAGATATAGCAACTTCCCATGCAGCAGTGGGAGGTAGGGGCTTCCTTCAGGCCTGATGGCCAAGATGTAGCCCACCACGGCCTTTGCCAGATGCTTGTCACATGCAGGCCCCACTCCTAATAAGCCTATGTCTTACCCTGCCTTGCCTACTGCTCCTACAAAATCCAGAACATCTATAAAAGAGACTTCTCTGAAAGACACTTTAAAGAGCTCAGCCAGAGACTCCCCAACTCAGGCCTTATGGGAAACAGGGACTGGGACCAGTAGCAGCTGATCCTGTTTGGCTGCTAGGCCTCACAACAGTTTTTTCCCCCTCTGGGGACTACAGGTTTTGAGGCATCTGGATTGAAAGAATGTTTCAGTGGGTTTCCTGGGGCAAGTGGATCCTGGGTTAGAGAAGCTCATAGAGAGCCTAGGAGAGACCCCTGAGAAAGCATGAGTATGGTGGGCTGGCTGGCCAAAGCTGACCACAGTAGATGGTGATAACAGTTGCAGCTGAGCCAGAGAGACATCTCTGAAGGACGACCCCTCTGATGTTGAACTAAATTGAGGCCCGGGAGACAGGTCTTTATAACCTCTCCCCACAGAACATCGGTCATTAATTACAACAGAGTCAGCCTTGAGGGGCCTGAGACCAAAGGTTCCTATTGGTCAACAACAGTTTCTAATGGGGAACACAGCTGGGGTGATATTCCAGCACCCAGGCACTAGGAGCAGGATCCTAAGATGGGCTATGCGCAGAAGCCAGGATACAAAAGCTGTTAGCCTGTTAGCCGAGGGAGGATGTCTACAATGGGGCTTCCTAAGCAAGGAAGAATTTCCTTGCCTCTTCCAGTCCTAGCTGATTGGCCCTAGGCCCTCCAAACTTCCCTAGGATCCATAAGGGTCCCACCTCCCTATACTCAGGCCCCAGGGGACCTGAGTAAGCTGGCCTGTCCCCTGCAGTGAAGCTAACACAGACATCAAAGCAGCACCTTCAGGGCTTTCAAGTAGCTTTGAAAAGCATTTCTAAAAAGGATGAGTCCACAAAGATGAAAGGTCCTCTTATTGAAGAATCTGAGGGTCTCCACAGCATCAGAAACCAGGTGGGTGGGCTCAGGGATGTGGAACGCAGAGTGCTTTTGTGCACGGGGCAGTAAAAATGAACACCCAGAAATAGGGACGCACAGAACAAAAATCTGTGCAGAATCTAAGCGGTGAAGTCTTAGTTCTGGGGCCTCTGAAGTGCCAGGGTGCCAGCTGGGATCCAGAAGCAAGCAGAGGTCCAGGAGGAAATAGACAACCTATGCTGATTCACTCCATCAGATATTCATACAGAAAAGATTTATGGGCACCTACTAAGTGCCAGGCATTGCTAGATTCCAAAGTATAGTGGAAAAGGATGGGACTAGCCCAGCTTGGGGGTGCTTGCCGCCAGCTTCTTGGGGAGACAAAGTGAAAAGGGAAATGTGTGAAAAGATGGAGAATTATGGAAGACCATGGGACTCTGAAAGGCATCAGGGAGGGCTTCTGGAGGAGGCAACGCCTGCACTGAGCTACAAAGGATACACACGAAGGGATCAGGAAAGGAGAGGGAGGAGTGTGTGAGGGAAGCAGATGGAGAAGTGAAGAAAGGAGAGAGGTTAGATTAGATCACCTGGTGCCTTGAAAACCAGCAACTATCTCAATCAGGAGGCAGTAAGGAACCACTGAAAGGTCTTAAACAGAAACTTAACCCATGTGTGGTCAAGACAATAAGCACCCCCATCAGCCACTGAAGACTCACTTCAAAGTGTCTGGGTATCAGAGCCCAGATGGCTGACCTCAGATTATTAGGGCTAGAATGGTGGAGCCAAGGGAGACTGAGAATCCCAGGCCCATGTCCCTTGCTTTGGTAATCTGCACCTGGCATTACCTCACCCTGGCATGCCCACTCTCCCTTCTGAATCTCAAAATGTGTCCTGCTCACTGGCATTCCCTCAGCATGCCCAACTGTCTCATTGGCCCTGGTTTCATGCTGCTTCACGAGTCCAGGAGACCCTTCCCCCATCCATTGACTGGAACTTTCTACCTCTCCTTGGCCACCATGCATCACTACTGTTCACTCGGGTCTAGCTAAGGGGCACCTCTCAGATTCACCAGGTCAAGCTCTTCCATTGTAGGAAGCTTCTGTTTACGTATTTGTTGATACCCAATAAAGGCTAAGTTCTTGACAGGCAGACTCCAGATCATTTCAGGATTTGCTCTTGTCCAAGCCTTGTGTCCCCAGCAGGAGGAATGTTCAAAGATCATTTGGTTCAGATCTGCTGCAGTCTAAATGTTTCCTGGGTGCTGAAACTTACAGGCCCCGAGAACGGGATTAGTAGCTTGTCCAGGAGGCTTCAGAGAGCTGATTCCTATTCTAACCTCCCCCCCCCCATTCTTCCACCTTGTGTTTCTGTAGCATCTCCTGAAGAAGATGTAACTCAAGGCCGAACTACAGCCAGCGTTCACAGTGGACATCCTATCACTGGTGCCTTGATCTCGGACTGTCCAGCTTCCCGAGCTATGGAGAAGTTTTCTGCTGCTTATAAGTTACCCGCCTGAGATAAGAGAGAGAGAGAAGATTCCTAGTGGGTCTGGACCTTTTCTGCAGATGCCATGTGTGTCAAGCTCAATGTCTCAGTCCTGTTCCAGATGCCTGATGCAGTATGTCAAAGATCCAGTATGTCAAAGGCCACAAAGCCAGTCAACAGCAACGCTGAAGTTGAGCGTGGCCCTTTCCAAGACTCCTCCCATGGGATTCCCTAGCCCTGATCCTCCAAGGAATAATAGAATATCCATCAAAATGGTCTTCTCTAGTCTAGTGATCAAGTCCACTGATGTGCAGTCCCCAGGCCCTGCAAAATCACACATATGCTAGGTAAGCCACCTCCACCAATGGAGCTTCAGGTCACTCACTTAACAGAGGAGAGAGATGTCACCATGTTCACCATGTTCGTCACCATGATGAATGGTGTGGACTAGTACCCCTGTGGCTCTGCAGCCCACACTCTGGGTCCTAAGAGGAACACTTTCCAGTGCCTGGGATGGAGCTCCTGGCATGTGCTTCAGCTCTGTCCTCAGTGGTTTTGACACTGTCCCTTCGCATAACATTCTCATTGTGCCTGCAAAGTCACTGGATTAAGGCAAGCAGGCAGGGCCAGCTCATCAGGAGGAGACTGATCAAGAAGGGGAGAGAGAGAATGTTAAGAAAAGCTGACAGTGACTTGCCTTCCAAATTAGTGGCTTTGATTGGGAAGGAACCCACTCATCATGCATGCACAAGGGAGCCTGGGGAAGCCTTGCATCTTTACACTGAAGCCACAGAAGGCATTTTACTTAGATCGTGTGACTGTGAGACCTCTCTGCACCCAAGGATTGAGAACTGGAGGGAAGCATGGTTCAGAAGGGTCACGGGATACAGGAAACGCATCGTCCTAGCGTGAACAGTGTCTTCCCTTGCTGTTCTTATTTATATTTGATTATGAATTTATCGAATGTTTTCTTGTAAATCATCTCAGAGCCTTTGGGGAATAAAACAAAGCAAAATAAATGCTTTCAGTTTTAAGTGTGGGAGGGACAGCACCAAGCGGCAAAAGCATGTGGTAGAGTCATCAGAGGGGCTTTGTATAAAGACACATGCGCGTGCACACACACACACACACACACACACACACACCAGCCAGCCAGCCAGCCAGCAGCAGCAGCCACAATTAGACATGCTTACACTCCCTTAAAGCCCATGAGACAGGTTTCCACATTCAGTCCATCTCTGGGGCAGCTTGCACTTGGCTCGCCCTCAGCCTAGCACTGTGCCATAGAAATGGACAAGGTGACTAGACCATAATATTCAAACCCTTGCCCTTTTTATTTCTCCCTGCTGTGTAACCCTAGGGATGCCTTTTAAACTCTGCTGTGAATATTCAGTGTATATCAGTGTATATCAGTGAATATCAGTGTATATTCGTTATAGCATTTACACACATGAATGTCACCTACATTCTCTCCCCTCCATCCTGTACCCCTCTTTCTTTTCACCCTCTAGTTCTTCTTCCCAAGTTGGTCCCCTCCTTTATGGTTAACTATTCCTTCTGACTGTAGCTTTCATAGATAAGAGGAAATATGCCCTCCTTTATGAGTCACTTATTTCACACATTATAATCTCCAGTTCTACCCCTTTTTTCTTAGAAATTATGCAATTCCATTGTTCATTGTGAATGAATAAAACTGCATTGGGTATTAATGTCAGGTTTTCTTTATCCATTCATTTTTTTAGACACATAAGCTGATTCCACAACCTGGCCATAATAAACATGGGTGTGTGGGAATCTCTTGTATGCTGACTTATATGCCCAGGGGCAGTATGTGAGATCATCCGGTGGTCCTATTTCTAATTGAGGAGCCTCCATACCATTTCCATAGTGACTACACTAGTTTATATTCCCCTCCCCACCCCACACACAGGCACCCTCACCAGAATTCGTTATTGTTTGATTTCTTTTCGTGCTAACCATTCTGAACGGAGTGAGAAGGACTCTCTTCTGTGGTTTGACTTTGCATTTCCTGGATGGTTAATGATGTTGAACACTTTCTCATATATTTAGTGCATGCCTCTTATGAGCTATGAACGAGATCATAGAGCACTCGCCTGCTCAAGTTGGACTTGACCTTCATGCATAAAAGAGTTTTCTGCAAATGTGGGTCTTAAAACCAGACCCGCTGCCACAAGCTGCCTCCCAGACTCAAGACTAAGGCCAATTCATGGGGGATTTATGGAACAGACTTCCAATCCCAGGCTGTGATCTGGAATATGGGATGGGGAATTCCAGAGCAGAAAAGACTAGAAAGTCTGGGGATGGCTACATAAAGGAGGACAGACGTCTCAGATGCCGAGGAAGACAGATGTCTCCAGACAAGGGGAGCAGCCTGCATGGAAGCTTGGAGGTGGGAGTCATGGGAATGAGGAGGACCATGGGGAAGCTAAGCTGGCCTCAAGCGGGAAGTGAGAAAAGTCTGTCTCTAGATGGAGCTAGCTCCTCAGTAACAGAGCACCCAGGAGAGGTGCCTAAGCCCGAGCTTTGGGTATTTGTTCTCTCCTGCATAAGGTCTGAGGAAACAGAGCAGACTGAAGAGATAGTTCAGTGGTTTGGTGCTTGCGTGCATGTGTGAGGCTCTAAATTCAACCCCCAATAGACTAGCAAGGCTAATAACCCAATAATCTGCATAAATGGATGGATAAGTCAAAGCAGTGTGTGTGTGTGTGTGTGTGTGTGTGAGAGAGAGAGAGAGAGAGAGAGACAGACAGACAGACAGACAGAGACAGAGAGACAGAAACAGGGATAGAGAGGAGAGGGAGAGAGGAAGAGGGGGAAACTGAATGTCACGTAAATACTTAAAAAACGAAGAACCACAGACTTCTTGCCTATATCCAAATGACAAAGTGCCTGGAATTTCTGCCTTTTGCTGAGTTTAAAGAACTATAATTAGGCTTCTCCCAGAGAGGGAAGAGCTGCTGGTTTCAGTGAAGGCTACAGCATTAACACCTGCTACTCAGTCCGTGGTGAATGAATGAATGAGCAGACGAGACAGCCACTCGTATTTTTCAGGCACGGCCCTCTCTCCTTCCAGTTGGGTGATGGCTATGGCTGTCATCAGCTGGGAGCATCCTCGCTAGTATGTTATTACTGAACACCCAGCAGAGAACGCAGTCTCCCAAAGTAGGAGCCTCCAAGGTTAACACAGCCAGGATCTTATTATCAGCATCCTTAAGTCTAAACTAAATCTTAGAAGGAGAACTCGAGTGGCCGAGCAGGGGTAGAGGTAAGAAAGGCTTTTCTGCCTCATCCCACTGGCCCTGAGCATATTCCCTGGCCCCTCCCTGAATACTCCACAAGGGGCCCACTTCCTTCCACCCTCCATGACCTAGAGCCATGAACCCTCCCTCTACTGGGGAGAGGAAAAACTGCTTCTCTCCCTACAGTCTCCACCCACCCTAGCTGCACTCTAACTTTTAATGAACAAGTGTCAAGTATCTGCCACATGCTACTCCTATACTGTTCATTGAGTGAGCATCACCTCACCGGCTCCTCCTGGATACCCACCTAGGACCTTTTTAGCCCCATTTATAGATGTGGAAACTTAAGTTCAGAAAGATCCAAGGCCGCCCACCCCCCAGTGTGAGTCAGAACTGGAATCTCCTTAGACTATGCTCTCGACACGCCTCCCACCTTCCTGAACAACGCTGGGATTTTGGGGCACATTCGCATACATGCCACCTGTACTGTTGCTTGCTAACTATTCTTCTTTAAAATGACTCAATTTGTGTTTAATTTTTAAAGCACATTTAAAGAAAACCGTTTATCTTTGTGCAGCGTGTGAAAACATTTTCAATAGCAACCGGGAGAGAAAACAGTGAGTTAAACTGAATGGAAGACTGCTGCCAGCTGAAGATGCAGAACCAAGCCCAGATTCTACTTGCTCTCTATTCAGTGTGGGGGGGGGGGTGGGGGGTGGGGGGGGTGGGGGGAAAGCAGGGCAAAGCTGAAGAGTCTAAGGACACTGGCCATTACGTCACTAACAGGATGGTGGAGCTCTCAAAGCGTCCCTTTCACATCCGTGATCCAGTGCTGCAAACACTGAATCTGGCCCCTGGTAATATTCCCCCATATTACTTATCCTTAGCAGCATCTGGGGAACCTGAAGGAAACCGTACCTCAGTCTGTCCTGGAACTTAGTCATCTCCAGGACTCAGCGTTGGATAACTACATCCCAGAACCCTGTGGCTACCTGATTCGTGGGCAGATTCTTTCTCAGAATGACCCCCAAGTCCCCGTGGCCAGTACTGATCCCCACAGTTGAAAATCGTATCTAAGTCCTTATGAATGAGACCACCATCAATGAAGAAGCCCGAAGGACTCCTTGAGAAGTGTCAAGCTGCAGGCTGCTTAGACAGCCCTCCATCCTCACTCATGGACTCCATTGTCCAGTGGCAGATCAAGAGGGACGGTACCCAGCAACAGCCTAACTGGGCTTGTGTGGAACACTGGAAGAAAGACAAGGATATATTGTCTCATTGTGGGCAAGGGGTGATGCAGATAATAAAACCTCTTTCCCACTGCTGTATGTGGCTCCCCATACAGCGTTGTGGGTAACTTGGGGTACTGGCCCCATCTCACACGTGACCCCCCACCCACCCACCCAGCAGGCTGCATCAACAAAACAGCACATTGGCTGTTCCGTGTGGAGCCACGATTGAGACCTGCTCACCAAATGGGATTTTATTTTCCATAACCCATGTTCCCACAAATGTTCCAGGCTTTAATCATTCCCTGTGTCTCCAAATCGTCATTTCCGTGGCTCACGTCCACCATCCTCCAGCTCCCACAAATCCCTGAACACAGGAAACGTATAATAAAGGAGGTGATGCTGAGAGGAGTAGTGAGAAGAGAAAGACCAGATAGAGTGCCCAGGGAAACCACATGGGGGCTCAAGAAAGCCAGGGGTGTCATAGATGGGGCGGGTGAGAATCCTCTAGAAGTTTTCCTGGAAGAGATTTCTGCACAGTCTTCCAGGTCAGTCACCAGCCACTCTGTTTCTATGCCAACTGAGCTTTTACGATACCGGACACTAGCCAGGAGTGACAGTGCCCATTTATAATGGCTGTTCTCAAGAGCCTAAGGAAGGGAGATCGCGAGCCCAAGGCCGGTGTGAGCTACATATAGAGACCTTGTCTCAAAGGGAAATGAAAAGAGAGGAAGAGAAAAAAGAATCCCAAACGCTGAACAATCTCCCTGAGCTAAATTTTAGCAGTAGAAGAGCTTTTGCTGAGAGCCCTGGCTCCCCCTAGTGACCATCAAAGGAATCGGCATCCGGCGCAGATGTTCCAGGCAGGGAAAAACAAGCCAGGTCCCCACTATCCAGCACACCTCAGCACTCCCCTGAGCTTGGCTTCTGGGTCAGCCTCAAAAGCCCACCACTGTGCTGGGTGCAGAGTCTTCGCAGTGCCTCGGAGGCCCGTGGAAATTCCATTAGCTTGAAGTCTGATTGCTTGTGAAGGATCTTTAACTCCCTAATGCCCTTGGTAACCAATGTTTAAGTACAGTCCTAGGGCTGGAAATTAGCTCGGCTATCCAGATTATGTGAGCTTGAAAAGTGCACCTAAAAGTCCTCCCCCCTCGGGTTCCCGTATGTAAATAATTGGTAGTTTTTAATAGCTATTGTTGAGCCGGTGACTGCCTCTTATTAAGGCACTTACCTGAGTTTTCTGCCTACTTTCATCTTGGAGAGAAGAGGAAAAATATGCCCAGTTGCAATAACAATGCTTATTTTTCAAGCAGTCTCAGCATTGTTCTCCGGTCTGGGCTTCCCACAGCCCACAGGCTGCCCTGATGGCCCTTGTCCTCTAAGTCTGATTCTTTCTCTCTGGTCCAGGGCACCACACCAGGCAGGAGGCCCAGGGAGGCTGGATCTTCTGCAGGAATGACCCCTCAAACAGCTCCTTGGGGAGAAATCACCTCCGGAGTCTCAACTCTTTGACTGCCACGAGCAGCACAGCCAGGAAACCAGCCAGAGGGTGATGTTCACTTAAACTGCAGGCAAGCCTTTGCTAAAATAGGCACAGGGAACTCCCCCTAAGGCCCTGCAGGGGGCCCTGTGGCTTATATCCTTCGCTGGAGCAGTTGAGAACAGGACAGATGTGCCCCGAAAAACTCCTCCTCTCTGCACCATACCATGCACTATGCTTCTGAATCAGGGACGGTAAAAGCTGCAGACGACTCCAGTTGGACATTCTAAAATCACAATATGGTTGTGGAGCAGAACTGTAAGCAAGGGGCTTGCAGATTTAACTGAAGGCAAAGTTTATGAGGCAGAGGTACCCAGATGCCAACAGGGCCCTGTCCCTTTATCACTAATTCCCCAGCCCCCAAGCTCACTATCTTCCCTGTTTCAGGCCCTAGTATCCAGCCTCCCCATTGGCTCATCCCAAAGCCACTCTGTGGAGCTAATGCAAGACACAACCATGTGTGCCCCCTGTTCCGAGGTCCCTCTTGTCACCATCTAAAAGGTGGGGTTATTTTCCATTATGCTCATCCGATTCCCCTTTTCCCACGGTGGTAGTTATCATGTTATCATGGCAATGGGTGTGTTCTTACTCACCTTATAAGCATCTCCCAGCAGGTTCCCAAGTGAAGGATGAGATGCCAGTGTCCCCAAGCTGTACCCTCAGCCATGGAGAAAACCTGTGTCATCTCTCCCCTGGACCAGCTGCTGAAACACTTCTTACAGACTGCATCCCAAAACAACCCTCTACCCTCTTCACAGCAGGGCTTCCACACCAAATGCACCCACTCCTATCTTCCTGTTTCCCCAAACTCATTTCTTCACTTTCAACCCTCATCTCTGACAGGTCCTGTTTCATTTGGTTTGGGTTGATTTTTGAGACAGGGTCTTGCTTTGTAGCCCAGACTGGCCTTAAACTCAAGGTCCCCCTGCCGATATCTAGGATGCTAAGATTACAGGCATCCTCACCACAATCAGCTCTACCTACGGTATCTTGGGATTTCAGCTCACTAGAACCCCCAAACCCTCCTCCCTGCATCCATCTCCCCCTGGTCATGCTGGCTGTATTCTCTTCCCTGGACACCTTAGACATGGGGTTATGTCTTTAAACAGTACACATTCCCTTCCTGTGAGCCCAGTACACTTTTTCTTCACAAATCAATTTCAGGTGCCCAACAGCATCCTGAAAAAAAAAAATATACATAAACACCTAGGCATGGTGGCTCACACCTATAATCCCAGCATTCAGAAGGCCATGGCGGGAGCATCAGAAGTTCAAAGCCATCTTCAACTACATAGGAAGTTTGAGATCAGTCTGGACTATATTAGACCATTCCTCAAAAAAAAAAAAAAAAAAAAAGGGGGGGGGAGGAACCTGTAAATAAAATAAGATAAGATGCATGCATGCACAGGCTACAGTCTGGGGCAGGGGACATTTATACCAATCCACCATCAGAACTCTTAATTCTTACAAATCAGTAACAAAAGGACCACTAATTCAAATTTTTAATTGGGTACAAGACCAGAACAGAGGGAAACACTCAGATTCATTAGTCATCATGGAAATTCAAGATGAAACAAAAATGAGAGCACCCCGCAGCTCTTCCTTTGGAGTGGCTAAAAGGAAAGCATGTTGTGTTGGTGAGGATGTGGTGCAGCTGGGCTTCGCTCACACTGACAAAGAAAGCGCTAACCATCCCAAGTAGCAAGCAACAAGAACAGAGAGAGAGGTTCCCACGAGGCTTTGTGCAGGGATGGCCCACAGGACATTTAGTCATTATAGCACAATCCTGAGAAGCAGTCAGAAGCCCTTCGTTCAGTGAAGAGATGAACAAAATTTTGGTCTGTGGGAATACTACAAACCAGGAAACTCAAAACTTATTGATACTTGTGACACAGTGAGTAAATCTCTAAAAGCATCTTCTCTGAATGAATATCTATGTATACGTGTGTGTGTGTGTGTGTGTGTGTGTGTGTGTGTGTGTGTGTAAACATTTCTACAAAACCAAGAAACAATTCACTTATGGTGATTAGGAGTCAGAACAGGGGGTGTCTCCAGTCAGGGCCAGAAATTGATTAAGAAACGTATAAAAGGATGATGGGAATGTTTGGTATCTTGCACGGAGGTCTTGCTCAGGAGCAAATGTGTTTGTGCACATTCACTGAACTGATCTCAAAGGGGCTGTGTGTTGCTTTTCAGATCCCTCCACTGAAAGACAAAGAAAGATTGTACAGTTCGACAATCCAGTTCAAATCTCCCTTCCGGTTTGTTTTGTCAGGTTAATCCCCACCCCCCACCCCCGAGACTCAGTTTACTTGTCAATACAGTGGGGAGCAACCACAGCTGGAGAGATGGCTCAGTGGTTAGACGAGGCTGTTCCTCTTGCAGACGACCTGGGTTCAGCTCCCAGCACTCACATGGCAGCTCACAACCATCCGTAACTCCCATGCCCCCTTCTGGCCTCTGCAGGCAGCAGACATACATTCAGTGCACATGTATGCATGCAAATCAAGTACTCGTGCACATAAAACAAAAATTAATTAATTAAAATACATGTGATAGGAGCAGCAATGTCCCTTGCCAAGTGCACCAAAGCTTTTAAGTGACATAACTAACTTGTGTCAAGAGTCGCTCAGTACCAGAGACTTGGGGAAAACATACCATAAGTGTTGATGATTCAAAGCTGCTTGTCCAAGGTCCTGCAGTGAGGCAGGAGGATTGCTCTGGTAGCCTGGCATCAAGGAGGACTGAAATAAACAAGGCAGGTTCTAGGTGCTCTTCACTGCCCTATCGGGATGATGCAAGGCCAGAATATTTAGGGAAGAGGCATGACCCCCTAGGATAACAATTTTCAACCTCTAGGTTGCTACCCCTTTGGGAGTTGAAAGATCCTTTCACAGGAGTTGCACGTCAGATATCCTGCATATCAAATATTTTCCTTCTGATTCATAGCAGTAGCAAAAATCACAGTTATGAATCCTTTTGTGGCCAGGGGTCATCACAACATAAGGAACTGTACTAAAGGGTGACAAGGTTAGTGGTTCTCAACCAGTGCCCTGGGACACGGCATTATCATCTAAGTATGAGTCCCGATTCCTGGGCTCCTGGGGGCTTCAGGAGGATAACAGATGGGTGTGGCCCGGTGATTCGGTGATTCGTTTGGAAGTTTTGAGATGTGCAGCAGGCATCCCAGCCCTGGATAAACCAGCAAACTGACAAACATGAATGAGGTGCAGCACACTTTCTCTGCATGGCCTTGCTACAGTTCTGAGTGACTAACTGAACCCCATTCAACCTGCCAGACCACCTGGGTCCCTTAAGTAAACTAAGAGCATTGCCTCCCGCTGCTGGTAGGCTCAGCCCTCTGCAGAATCATTAGACACCGAGACCTGGCTTATCATCATCCAACATATTGGAAGGGCCTCCTCCTCTGCAAACTACACTAATTAATTTGTGATCCCCGGCAGGGGGTCCTCGGCATCCTGCATCTGCCAACCTAATTATGAAATAGCCCTTGCAGGCAGCCTCACGGCCTTGGGTGATCCCAGCACAGGCACCAACAGCTGGAGGGGACAACAACTACCACCCACAAACAGATGATAAAATGAAGTCATCAGAGCTGCTAATGACAGTAATGATAACCACACTAGCCAGCATTTATTGAGCTCTGAGGAGGTGGCACGTACTTAGAGAACTGTCTCCCATATTTCTAAGAGCTCAGAAGGTATCGAGAACATCCTGTTTCTCAACAAGAAATGAAGACTTAGAGAAGATGGAGAATTTGTCAAGGGTTACAACCTGTAACAGATCTAAGATACAAATACAAGGATGCCTTCCTCCAAAGGCCTTGCTCTGATCATAGTCTACACCATAGCAGGCTTGTACCACTGTGTGTCTCTGTGTGTGTCCATGTGCATATGTGTGTGCACACACACTCTATGGTCTGAATGTAAAAGGTCCCTGTACTGGCTGGTTTTGTGTGTCAGCTTGACACAAGCTGGAGTTATCACAGAGAAAGGAGCCTCCCTTGAGGAAATGCCTCCATGAGATCCAGCTGTAAGGCATTTTCTCAATTAGTGATCAAAGGGGGAGGGTCCAGCCCATTGTGAAGGGGTGCCATCCCTGAGCTGGTAGTCCTGGGTCCTATAAAAAAGCAAGCTGAGCAAGCCAGGGGAAGCAGGCCATTAAACAGTACTCTTCCAAGGCTTCTGCATCAGCTCCTGCCTCCAAGTTCCTGCCCTGTGTGAGTTCCTGTCCTGACTTCCTTTGGTGATGAACAGCAATGTGGAAGTGTAAGCTGAATAAACCCTTTCCTCCCCAACTTACTCCTTGGTCATGATGTTTTGTGCAGGAATAGAAACCCTGACTCAGACAAACTGGTACCAGCATAGTGGGGTATTCCTGTGACAACCTGACCATGTTTTGGGGAGGACTGTTAAAGGACTTTGGAACTTTGAGCTAGAAGAACCATTGGGATGTTAGGAGCTCTGTGGGTTGTTCTGTAGGAGCTTGGAAGATGATGTTGAGAACAGTGCAGAAGATGGAGGCCTGGCTTGTGAAACTTCAGAGAGAAGATTAAAGACTCTTATCAGGGCCATTGCTATTCATTCTGACTGTGCAGATTCTGTGGTTTTGGTTAGCTGTGGCTGAAGAATCAGCTGTGATTAACAAGATACCAGAACTACTAAAGCAAAACTTTTGCGTTACTGGGACAATTGATTCTGGTTAGCTGGAGCTAAGAAATTAGCAGTGATTAAGAAGAGACCAGCATCACTAAGATGAAATCTTCTGGGAAGTGCTTCTCCAGAGCACAGAGAAGCTGTCTTCCAGAGCAGCCACGGTTGTACCTTGTGTTGGTAGCCGGACTTGGTAATATATACAAGTCACCCAGGTGGTACTCGTTTTGAAAACAAGAAGGGGTAGCAGCTGATGCTTGTCACTGTGAGAGGCCAGGACAGGGGCCATTGGTGAAAGGGCAGCCTCAGATGCAGTTGAAGGCCCAGGACTGAAGGGGTCAAGCAGAGCAGTTGAGGCTTGGCACCTTGAAAAGAGCCTGTGAGAGGCTATTTGTGGAAGTGCAGCCCAGTTGCAGCAGAAGACACCAGTGTTTTGGAGAAACCAATATCATGGGATGACCACCAAGAATAGCAGCAGCAGTGGGGTACAGGCAGCTGGAGCCAAGAAGACAAGGTGTGTGCTACAAAGGGCAGAGCTGGAGAAGTGACCCATGCTCTTTGGAGGAGCCCAAAAGATGGTGAGCGGATCTCAGACGCTGGATGGTTAGAGTTTGATTTTGCTTTTATTTGATTGTGACTGTGCCCTGATACTTTTCCCTTTTGAAGTAAGAAAAGTCTAGTAGAGACTTTAAATTGTAAAAGACTTCGAATTTCAAAAGAGATTGGATATTTTAAAGGGATTGAAATTTTAATGTTTGAATTTGTAAAGACTGTGGGACTTTTAAAGTTATTTAGATCTTGGGGATGAATAAAAAAGTCAGGATTGAGGCTTCGTAGTGATGTGTTTGTGTGTCAAGTTGACAAAAGGTCAATTGTACTGGCTGGTTTTGTGTGTCAACTTAACACAATCTGGAGTTATTTCAGAAAAGGAGCTTCTGTTGAGGAAATGCCTCCATGAGATTCAGCCTTAAGGCGTTTTCTCAATTAGTGATCAAAGGGGAAGGGTCCATTGTGGGTGGTGCCATTCCTGGGCTGGTAGTCTTGGGTTCTATAAGAAGGCAAGCAGAGCCAGCCACAGGAAGCAAGCCATAAGCAGCACCTCCTCCATGACCTTTGCATCAGCTCCTGCCTCCAAGTTCCTACCCTGTGTGAGTCTGTCCTAACTTCCTTTGGTGATGAACAGCAATGTGGAAGTGTAAGCTGAATAAACCCTTTCCTCCCCAACTTGCTTCTTGGTCATGATGTTTTGTGCAGCAGTAGAAACCCTGACTAAGACGGTCCCCAATGGGCTCCTGTATGTGAACACTTGGCACTCAGAAAGTGGCATTGTTTGGAGAGTTTGTAGGGCTTAGCTGGAGGAAGTAGATTGCTAAAGGGTTGGCTTTATGAGTAACCGCCTGCCCTGGTGTCAATCTGAGCTCTTTACTTCCTGCTACTAAGATGTGGAGTCCTGGCCACAAGCTCCTGCTGCCATAAACTCCACCAAGCCTTCTTCTTCATGAGAGGCTTGAAAACCATGAGCCAAGTTTTTTTTTTTTTTTTCTTTCTTAAATTGTGTTTCTGTCAGATAGTGTCATCACAACAAGAAAAATACTAAGGCAGGAGACCTTCAGACCCTTCACAGATACATGATGCTAAATGTGGTCCCTCAGCCCAGTTGCCAGTAAAACATACCAGTTCATAATCCAGGTTGCTGACCAGTTTGGCCCCAGTTGCAACTCAGTCAAGTCTATCTCTCGGAGACAGAGACTGAGTGAGCACCACTGAGAAGAGAGGTTTATACCTTATCTTTATTTTTTTGTTGTTGTTGCTATTGTGTGGTATTTGTTTTATACAGGGTTTCTCTGTGTAGCCCAGGCTGGCCTGGAACTCACAATGTATACCAGGCCAGCCTCCAATTCACAGAGATCCTCCTGGTGGTGTGGGGTTTAGATATTCCATGTTCTCCTGTATTAAAGACTTGGTCCCCATGATAGTGTGAATGTGGGATGATAGACCATTGGAGGGGAGGGGGGCCTTCTCAGGAAGCTTTTGGATCATTGACAGAATTGTAGGTACCCAATACCTTTTGTTCCCTGGCCCGTGCCAGAAGCAGTTTTGCTCAGCCACACTTTCCTGACTTAATGTGTCACCTCAGCACAGCCCCAGAGCAATGTGACCAACTGATCCTTCAAACTGCCACCCCAAAACCATAGGCTCAAATAAGCCTTTTCTTATCTGAGTCGATTGTCTAGGGTTTTTCTCGTAGACACAGAAAACTGACCAAGACCGATGGGCCTCCAAAACACTACCCAAGGCGGGCACCACTGAAATCTCCCTCTCCTCATCACTCCTCCTCCTTCCATTCATCTTTTTACATTTTAGCCAACTTGCTCATCCCAGAGAAAAGCAATGTGCAAACAGAGCAGTCAGGTGTCCTCTGTGAGTACTAGGGAAGAAGGCAGATTTAGATGCTTAGGTTAGACAGACTGGCTTGTTACCAGTAACTGTGACAATTTCAGGTTAAAACACACATTTTTTTATTTTGAAACAGGACCTGACTTGGGGAAGAAGCCCACCACAGGCATAGATACCAAGAAGAGGAACTTGAAATGTGCTCCATAGGAACGTTGTTAGCCTGTCGCCCCAGGGCAGGAGCAGAACAAGAATGGCAGGAAATCCGGTCCTGCCCACATTTACCCTGGTTTCCTCCTCCAGCTGACTTTGACTCCATTTATCCAGGGTGGCCCTGATCCCTGCCTCTCCCTACCTCTCCCACTGAACATCAGTCCCTCAAGTCTGTATGTCAACCACACACATTCCCAGATCCCCAGGCTGGTATACTCCAAACTGAGATAAAGCCCAGGGATCTGTATCCCCACCTCCCATCCTCCAGTCCCATCAACCTAAACATGCATCCCTCCCAGACCCACCCTCCTTATCCTGATCAAGAAGAATTGTGCCTCTCTCCTCCAGGCCATCAGTTCTGAAGTTCCTTTGCTGGGAGGGTGGCCCTGAGCACAGTTCTCCTTTTTAAGTTAACCTATTTCTCAGACAGGAGCCCCGGGCCACCTGCTGGGCTCCTCTGTGGCCTGCTAACACTGTTTTGGGGTTAACTGTCTTAGTTGTGTCTTGGGAGAACAATAAGTATGAATTTTATACCAGCTTATCGAAGTACCAGGGACACAATGGCACCTTCTAAAATAGCCAACTAAGTCTGGATTTACACCTTCCCTCCCTAGGGGATGTGAAACCTAACTTCCATTTCTTGAGGTAGGGTGGGGTACTGTTCCCTGGGTGCAGCCTGGATGGTCAAGATTACTGACAGAGTGCTGACTACCTTGAGTTTGAACTGAAGTAAGCCCGCCTCAGAGAAAAAGCCTGGGGGATCTATATCTTTAACCAGTTCCCCCAGTCCTCTAAATATTCATACCCACCCCACCCCACCTTCCCAAGTAGAGGAACTTGCCTTTTCTCTCCTCCTTTCTGTGCAAAGTGTTGGCTCAGGCAGCCCCTCGGGCCTTGGCTTAGAGATTCTACAAAGGTAGCTTCTCTTAGATCCAGCAACCGAGCTCCCAACGTGCTGTGGGGAGTCTCCAAACTGCTAAGCCCTTCCTAATCCAGAACACTTTCTTCACAGGCCACTGGCAACCTCCTCCACCTCCCCTTCCTACAGACTCACCACTTTTCCTTCAGCACCCTCTCCTCCTCCATCTCCCTCCTCCCCTTCCTCCTCTTCCTCTCCCCTGTCCATGGTGGGGTGGGATGGGGGGATGCCAAATACATCTGCTTGTTCTCACTGATTCACCCTTTATGTGGGTAAACTTGTATTTCTTTTATTACAGATTCCTTAAATTAATGAAGCTCTCTTTAGTTCACAGGCTTCAATAAATGAACAGCTTAACACATAACTCCATTTAATACTTTCAGCAAAATAGACAGCGACACACAGACTCTCATTCACTGAAGGTCTGCTCTGTGTAGTCTGTCAATCTACGCTCCTAGCCAGGCAGTACCACAGCCTGGCTCTGGAGACGGTTTCAAATGCTGAAGTTCGGACCGCTTTTCCTACGCAGTTGGTTCAAATGAGAATTTATGAGATTGTGAGATTCAAGGCACTCGTTCCTGTTTTGACCACCCTGAGATTTTCAGTGCACCATCACACCTGAGAACCACTGGCTTGATTGTTCTTATCTCTATTATAAAAATGGGATGGGGGTCTGAGGACGAGGTGAAGCAGGGAGAGGAGCAGATAGAGGAAGAAGCGTCCACAGTAAGTTATTGATTGGCCTGACCCTCCCAACCCGGTTGCTACCTGAGCAGATCCTGACATAGACCAGTAATATGAAAGATGCCTGGAGCTGACACAGCAAGCCACTAGGGAGGGCTTTGGTTAGAGGAATGCACCCATAGTCCAAGAAAAGGAAGCCCTGGCTGTGTCTCCGCTGGCCTGTGGGTCAACCTTCTTCCAAAGTCCTGCCAGGAAACCCTCCAGACCAGCACCCCATGGGCTCCTCTTCCATTTCTCCAGGGCCAGGACAGGATAGGACAAGACCACTGGCCTGTGCGGAGGCAGGAGGTAAGGATAACGCAAGAACAGATTGAATTCTGTCATAAAAGAGGCAGCACTGTGAATAAAACAGCATGGGAGAAAGAGGCCCTCCTGGCCCCATCGTCCCCCTCAGATCTCACAGCAGACAGCAAGTGGTCTCAGAGATGCATAATTCGAGGCTGTTATTACATCGGCATGTGGAACGCGTGCTGATTAGACAAGAGAAGGATTTGGATGACTTATGAAGCTGTAGACTAGGAAGTGGGGAATATGGATGAATTGGGGGACTCCTGGCTGAGCCTCTAGACTCAGTGGCCAGAAGTGCCCAGGACATCCCCCACACAGTCACACACAGCTCATCTGCTTCACTTCTGTCCCTGACAGGGACTGCTTTTCCTTTTTATGGGAGAATGTGTGCCTACTGGACCCCAGCATCCACTTCCCTCCAAAGCATCATGCTGGGGCCAGTAGTGATGCTTAATATTCCTCTCCAGGAAGATGTCCCGTCCTGTGTATTCACAAACTCGGAATGCTTTGGGATTCTCTGCAGCTGCTTATTTCAAAGCAGCATTTTACACAGCTTAGCAGGCAGTGGGAGGCCAGGGACTGAGACTGAAAGCAGACAAGGCCAGCAGGGTTCAGAGAAGCTTTTCGTCATCTACAGAGTTGTGTCTGGGATGTTGGAGGAGGAATAGAGGGGGGCCTCACTCAGGCATCTAAGCTAGTGTCATGTGCTACCCATGTCGCTTGAGTTGTCTGCAAAACTGCAGATCCCAAGGTCTCTCCACCATGGGGCTGCACATTCTGCAGGGAGCAGCGTGCCTGGTACTTTTTGGGATGGGATTTTGCTCCAATGCTCAGGCTGGACTCAAGACCCTGGCCCCAGGAGAGGCTCCAGACTGAGACTACAAGTGACAGACAGCACTCCTTTCAATTTAGAGATCTACACCCTCAGCAAGCTTTCACATAAAGGCTTGGGAAACTCTGATCTGAGGGCATGAGCAGAGCTGATCACTAATCCCAATGGCCAGACTGCTCTGGAGAACCATAAGAGGCCCTGTGGTCCACCTTTGGCCACTCGTACAGGGGTGCCCCACTGTCCCTGTACTGAGTCAGAACCTGAGATTTGCAAAGGTTGGAGATCACAGCTTGTGTTGATTGGATTTCTTCTTCTTCTTCTTCTTCTTCTTCTTCTTCTTCTTCTTCTTCTTCTTCTTCTTCTTCTTCTTCTTCTTCTTCTTCCTTATTGTCAACTTGACACAGAGCAGGGTCACCTGGGAAGAGGAAACTTCAGAAATTGCCTCTATCAGATTGTCCTGTAGGCAGGTGTGTGAGGCATGTTTCACATTAGTGATTTGTGTGGGAAGTCCCAGCTCACTGTGGGTGGTGCAATCCCTGGGCAGGTGGTCCTGAGGTGTGTAAAAAAAGGTAGCTAAGCAAGCCATGGGGAGCAAGCTAATACATCATGTTCCTCGATGCCGAATGTTCCAGGTCCTTCCTCCAAGCTCCTGCCTTTAGTGCCTGGCCTGGCCTCCTTTCATGATGAACTGTAAGCTGTAAAATGAAGTACCTACCCCACCCCCACCCCTGTTGCCTTTGGTCATGGTGTTTACCATAGGAGTAAACTAAGTGCATAGTTTAAGCCTGTCACTTCCTCATGGAGGCCACGACCCTCAGGGGCCTTCTGGTCACTCCCTGCCATGGAATTTGTTCACCACAGAACTAAAATTATTTTGTTTAGTGATGGATCTGAATCTCTCATCTGTCTTGCTACTATAGCCTTAATAGTCCTGTTTGTCACCATGATCACAGCACCCAGCCTTGGAGTTGATGGGCACTGTCTGTTGGAGGTGACATTATGAGTCACACCCAGACTTAACTCCAGAGAAGGCTGTGGGCCCAGTCAGGGCAGACTGGACTGTGACCATTCCACTCTGAGCCTATTAGAATCCCTCAGTGATGCAACCAGAAGGAACCAATTTAGCACTGACTTCCTGCTGCACAGGTGAAAAAAAAAAGATGTGTTCCTGGGGATACGTCTGACCGATTCTGTAGATACGGTGATGGACCCAAGACATCCCATGCCTACACTCTCCCTTCCTCTCATCTGTTCCATGATAGAATTCTTTTTTCCCCATCAGGATTTTGGGGCTGAATCCCCCAGTGGACTCAAGTCAGCCAACACCCAGCCTGGATTCTGAAATGTCCCCTGAGCCAGGCGTGGCGGGACGGAATGAAGGCAAACAGCTCAGTCAGATCTGTGAGCCAAAGACAATTGCAGCTGAGCCTTGCTCTGGGACAGACTAATATTTATGCTGCATGTTAAGCAGCTGCGGCAGGTGTTTCACAGTGAGGCCCTCAAACCCACCCACAGGCTCCAGCTTAGGCTCAGAAAATAGACTTTTAACAGGCAGCAAATGAATACGTCAAGCCCAGTCATTCCACAGTTTGGGAGGGGATTTGGGAACAGTGAGGTACGGGCAGTCTGTGACACAGCTGGCCCTGCCACACTGAGCTCCTCCCTGCCATGGCAACCTACTCAGCCAGGGATTTTTCACATCCAATCTTCCTTCATCTCTGGCCCCATAAAGGGCATAGCAATTGTGACTGGGGGAGATTTGTGGATTGCTCCAATCAGCCCTGAACCAGGCAAGGGGGTGCATCATTGGGAAAGGCAAGGAAACAACTTCAGTCCCTAGCTAGGGGCTCAGAGCCAGCTTCAGTCTCTCAAGTCATGTGACATCTGGTCGACTCCCTCCAGGACTGGCTCTTTGGCTTTCATATCCTTGACCATGTTCTATCCCCGTCCTTCTCTGTTTAAGCTGTGAGTTTCTGGACAGAAGCAAAAAACAGCTCCTTCCTACTTTCCCCAGGGTCTCTGCCAGATGAAGGTGGAGAGAGGCCTTCCCCACTGGGTGAAAAGCCACGTATCCTGAGAGCTGTCTGTTAACGTCACATCTCATCCAGAAAACAGAGGTCAGTGCGGTTGAACTCAAGCCTAGAACCTGGAGGCAGGAACTGAAGCAGAGACCATGAAGAAATGATGCTTCCTGGCTTCCTGACTTGATGTAAATGGCTCACTCCGATGGCTTTCTAATAGAACCCAGCACCATGTGCCCAGGGGTGGCACTGCCTAGAGTGGCCTGGATCCTCAGACATCAATTAGGAATTAAGAAATGCCCCCATAGAGATGACAACCAGCCAACCTGATAGTAGCAATTCTTCCGTTAAGGTTCCCTCTTTCCAGGCGACTCTAGGCTTGTGTTAAGTAGATCTTCTGATCGTAGGTCAGCTCCCACCCCATGGGCCTCAGAGAGTTTTGAAGGTCTCACTGAAGTCAGAAATTATGGTGGAAACTGACCTACAGAACTGAGTAGAGGATTTTCCCCAAAAGACAGACAACATTACCCAGCATCTGAGTATATCAGGGACGCTCACTCTGAGGCCAAGGGTGACATGCCTTTGATGCAGAGAGCACCAAAGTGAATGGCCCTCAGGTGGGGATGCCCAAGTCAGCAAATAAGAGCATCTTCTTAGATTTGCATTTTAGACAGTGACTAACTGTAAACACATCTGCTTCCAAGCTCTGCTATAACTGTGTACCACAAATCCAAGGGCCCTGCTGCTCTGTCATGGTCTGGAGGCTAGATGTCACAAATCAGGGTGGGCAAGACCTAGCTCTCTGAAGGATTGGCAGAAGACTCCACTCCAATCTGTCTCTCAGCTCCAGTGGTGCCAGTACTCCTTGGCATCCCTTGGCTTGTGGAAACATCATTTTGTTTTCTACCTCAGTCATGTGACACTCTCCCTTTGGGTCTCTACATCTTCACATGGCCTTTACTTTTTCTCTAAGGGACACCAGTCATGTTGGATATAAAACCCAACCTTCACTTAGTAAAATCTACAAAGATTCCATTTCCAGACAGCATCACTTCCAGAGGTGCCGCTTGGACACATATTTTGGGAAAGATGTGAAACCTTGCAAAAAGGACTATGTTACAAATGTTGCCCAGGCTATGCCTACAACAGAGAAGTATCTGTTTTTCATTGGAAATCTAAATGTAACAGGATACCTTGTATTGGATCTGACAGCCACATGTCCAAGTCATATGACCTTCCTCGAAGCCTGGCAACCCGGTCCCTAGTTCTGTTGGATTCTTTTTAAAAGGATAGAATAAGTGGGAGTTGAATGTGAATGTCTAAAAGACATTGAAAAGATGGCAAAAGACAATTTGAAAGGAAGTTGAGGACAGATGTTGGCTAGGTCAGCGTGATGGAGGATTTGCAGAGTGAGGAAGAAGCACCAGGCAGAGCACCTGCCTCATACCCGGTAGTAACACAAAGCATAATTAATGCCTATCTCTTCATTAACATCCACTAGTGTCTTGCCCCCCCCACTCCATCTCCCAAATGGCCCCCTCTGCCCTCACAATGACACCCTGACCTGCTTCTTAGCAACATGCCTTGTGTGTTCCCTATACTAGAAATTGCATCCCAAATTCCTCAGTTCTGCTTGGTCCTCAGAGCTGCTGGGCAGAGTCACTGACACACCCATTAGGTTGTCACCACACAACTCTCTCCTTTGGGTCCTTTGGAAAGTCCTGATGGCTAGATACTTCTCAGTGAGTCAGGAATCAACACACCTACCTACAGAATGCTTACATCCTCCATGTATACTGATGGTAATGTCCGATGAAACAGTATTTGGGCTGGGGACTTTTGAGAAGAGATTGGGAAATAAGAGAGGAGTAGTCATGGATGGAGTGAGTACCATTACAAAAATAGATTCGCTGCCCCTTCTGCCCTGTAAGACATGGAAAGAAGACAGCTTTCTATGAAGCAGGGCACTGGACCTCACTAGGGACAGTCTTGGGCTTGTGCTTAGACTGACTGTCTCTAGAACCATGAGAAATGAGAACCCCCTGGGTGGAATATTCTGCTGTAGTAGCTTGGAATGGCCCGGGTGCCCCCTTCTGAGTGAGGGTTGAGATGAGAGCTGGAGGTAAGAAAGAACACAGAATCATGAGGCCGACATAAGGAGTCCCCTCCCTGAACTCCGCCAGCAGTGTCAGCAACTCCTCTGAAGACACGCTAAGCCCATGGAACTCTCTCAGGCAACCCCTCTCTAAACTGGAAACCTAGAGAAAATGAGAGGAACAAAGAGGGGTTATCAGGTTGCTTGGTTAAATCAAGCTCTTGGCGGACTGTCAGAATATCTAGTGAGAGTAGAATTAAGAACCACTCTTGTGACCATTAGTGAAGAGCTAGGCATTATGCTTTGTCTTACTACTGGGTATGAGGCAGGTGCACTGTGGGGCTGGAGAGACGGCTCAGCAATTAAGAGCACTGACTACTCTTCCAGAGGTTCTGAGTTCAATTCCTAGCAATCACATGGTGGCTTACAACCATCTGCAATGGGGCCCAATGCCCTCTTCTGGTGTGTCTGAAGACAGTGACAGTGTACTCAATGAAAGAAAGAGAGAAAGAGAGAAAGAGAGAGAGAGAGAGAAAGAGAGAGAAAGAGAGAAAGAAAGAAGGAAAGAGAGAGAGAAAGAAAGAAAGAAAGAAAGAAAGAAAGAAAGAAAGAAAGAAAGAGGGAAAGAAAGAGAGAAACTATTCTTGTGTCATGTGGAGATCAGCTCTGGGTCACAGCTGGGTCCCCCTAGGCCCCGGGAAGGAGCTAGCTGTTACAAGTGAGCTGGGTGCCCTCCTCCCTCAGACTAGCACGTGCACAGGAGAAGAGGCTTGGCAGCCCGATCCTGGCAGAGGGACCCTGTATGTACTTCCAGGCTCTTGGCAGAAGCAGTGTGCATAAGCCAGGGCCAGCAGGATGGACATGGCTCGCTCACCCAAGGGAACTGACGAAGCTGGCACAGCCAGATCGTGGTAGAGCTGGAACGCACTTGGCTTGAGCAGAGCTGGACAGGCAATGCTGGAGGCGCCTCCTCAGCAGATCACCTGATGGATGTCTCATCCCAGGTAGTCCTGAGGCAGGATAGAAGGGTAGGGCAAATCTTAGGGATGTGAGAAGGGTCCCCCTTGCCCTAGAATCCAAGAGAAGTCTCGGACCAGCAGAGAAGCAAAGAGTGTCACAGTTACCAACTGCTTAAAGGCCGACCCACAGTAGCTCCTTCCGTTGCTTGCTGAGAAGCTAACATCACCACACATACACACTCACAGATGTCTACACGCTTACAAGTACTTGTGTATACTTGTGCTCCATCACATCACACCCATTTACATCACAACAATGTTTGTGCACACACACACACACACACACAAATCCAACTGCCAAATGTGGCAGTCTCCCAAATAGGGCCGCTAGTTGAACAAGCATTCAAAACACAAGCTGGGGTGAGGGGAGGAACAAGGTGGGACAGTTCAGACCCGCACCAAGGCAGCAAATACCACATACTTTTGCATCGGCAGATCCCTCTGTCCGCAACCATATATTGAAAGCCGTGAGCCGGAATTCACTGATTTACACGCGCGCAGAGAGCTCTCTCTTACAAGGCCCAACTTCCCAATTGCACCCACAGCTTATATTTAAAGCATTTTCCTGGCTCGCCAGTGAAAAATAAATTTCTTTTTCTCACTTTCCAGATTTGCTATCATCAACCTGGAGCCAATTCTCATTTAAAAAATGATGCCCAAGAAAGAACAAGAACCTAGAAAGAAAATGAATCTCAGTCCTGACAAGTGGGCTGGTGCCAGAGCCTCCCTACAGTGCTGCTGGCGCCTTTGTGGCTATGCTTGCAAGGTCATAGGCAGAGGGGGACCTGTGGATAGGCACGCTGGGCCGGTGCTGCTGGTAACTCTCAGTAGACAGAAAGTGGGGAGGGGGGAAACGTATGACCTACAGGGCACAGATGTGAATGAGCAAGCAGGTGAATGGGGTGGGGGAGAAGAGAGGACCAACACATCGGGCACAGTAGCACACACGTGTAATCACAGCTCTCAGGAGGCCGAGGCAGGAGAATCATAAGTTCAAGGCCAGCCCGGGCTATATAATGAAATCTTGTCAAAAAAAAAAAACAAAAACAAAAAAACAAAAAACAAAACACTAACAGCCAGAGGATTGGAGCATCAGTAACACGAGCAGGGCCATCAGTGGTTGGGGCCATTACTAACTAGGTGGTGCCAGCAACAAGAAACACCAAGGAAGCAGGGATGAAGGAGTGTTGAATAGATTTCCAGAGAGTCACTGTGGCAGCTAGGACTGCCATCAGGAAGCAGAGGCTTACTAAAGCACAGCACACCTGAATAAGAGAAGTCAGGGTTAGAGAACGGAATTCACAGCAAAATGCTGCCTTAGTGCAGGTCTGAACTGCCCCCCCCACACACACACACACACACACTGGCTTGTGTTTTGAATGCTTGTTCAACTAGCGGCCCTATTTGGGACATGTTCTGGAAACTTTGAGAACTCGGGCCTGGCTGTCAGAAGTGGATCACCACAGATGAGCCTTTGCCAGTCTATCTGGCCCCTGGCTCCTGCCACACTCCTGAACAAGCTAGCTTATACCACCATGAGCTTCCTGCTCTGACACATCTTCGTCACAATGGACGGAAACCCCGTGAAACTAGGAGACATATAAATCATGGGCCCGTAAGTTATTCGTGTTGGATATTTTGTCTCAGCAATGAGAAGCGTAACTAATACACAAAGGCAATGGCGTGCAAATGGGCAGCTTTAAAAACAAGAATGTATTGTTTCTATTGTGGTAGCAGACAGTGTTGTTCTAGCTGGTTCTTTCTGGAAGCTGGGATCAAAGTGTGTATTCCAGGCCTCTTTGCGGCTTGCCATCCCCCTGTGTATACGTCCACATCTTCTTTCCTCTGTGTACACATGTCTGTGTTCAAATAGCCCCTCTGTATATAGACACCAGCCATGCAGGGTGAGCCCACCACCACGACTTCACTTTAACTAGTCCATTGCCTCCAAGTTACCAATCTCCATCAAATGTCACATCCTGGAGTTCTGAGAACTAGGACTGCAGCATACATTGGGGGTGGGGGCATTTCAACCCACAACACCCCCAAAGCAAATGTCTTTTTTCTTTAAGAATTATTTATTTATTTTATATATAAGAGTACACTGTAGCTGTCTTCAGATACACCAGAAGAGGATATCCCATTACAGATGGTTGTAAGCCACCTTGTGGTTGCTGAGAATTGAACTCAGGACCTCTGGAAGAGCAACCAATACTCTTAACCACTGAACCATCTCTCTAGCTCTCAAACTGTCTTAATAACAGAACAGGCGATGACCCTGGGGTTGGACTTAGTGCCTGGGTGTCTTAACCTCATTTACAGGGCTGCAGTGTACACCGTTCTGCAGAGTTGTTGTTTTCAAGTTCTCCATTCCAGTCATTTATTTATTGTTCCTGCAAACTCATCTTCCTAGGAGGACAAATGGCTTCATTCATGCCCCTAACTGAGAATCGACACAGGGCTTTGTGCAGACCGGGCTCATCAGAGGGAGGCCAAGGCGGGCTCGTTCTCACAGAGCTGGTGAGAGAACCCAACCTCTTATGAAAACCAGCGTTTACAACTCGGAGTGAACAGACACAGTTTTCTCCAAACATTCTAATAAATTTAGTCTCCGTAACAGATATTCACGGTCTCCGATGTAAAAGTCTACGGTCCTTGGAACTATTAAAATAAACCTTTCAATATTTTCGGAAAGTGTCTCACCCCCTTAGGAAAGATTCTCGGACAGAAAATCAACTTTATGATGACAAGATGCAGAATAAATACAGATTTAACTCGAATTTCACAGTAACTGGTATGTAAATATTTGGAGCACTTCTCTCATCTGTCTAAATAAAGGCTAATGGCTAATCTTAAATTTTGCATTTTCAGATTGCTCCTGCCCTCTTAAAGTACCTGCACCTCGAGCTTCAAGCCTCCAGACCTTCCTTTTAACCAAGTCTAACTTGAATGTTAGGAGTTTATAGGTTCTTTGTTGTTGTTTGTTGTTGTTTTCCAGTGCTGGGACTCAAACCTGAAGCTCTGCAGACTAGACAAGCATTCTACCCATGAGCTATATCCCCAGCTCTTGGCATCAGTGTGTTTTAATTCTACAAAGCTACTGGGAAACACTGAGAGTCTTTGTAAGAAAGGATCTTGGGGAAACTCCAGAAGGATGAAGGCTCTATCGCTCACTGGCGCCATGACCTTGATCGAATGGAGTATAGAGATTCTTGTGGGCCTCCCTGTGTTTCTCTGTAAAGCAGACGGCGCACTAGAATCAGCCTCCTTAGATTTCTGAGAGAGTTAAGTGAGATGATATGTGGGTGGTAGATGCTGTGCTTGCCCCAACTTGGGAACCAAAATCCCTCCTCTCTCCTTGACTGGCCTGCTGCCAGGAGACAGTGTTCAGCTATCAGCTACAGAAAACTTCCGGGTTTGAATTGCACCTCCTTCCGAAGAAGCCTGTGACAATGACTGAGCAGTGAAAGAATTTGCAGGCCTGCCCCAACTCCGGCTACCCAGAAATCTTTGAGGCTGGCTGGGCTCTTGCTTGATGCTATGGTTGCGTCAGAGTCAAGCCTCTGCCTCTGCCCAACCCTGGTAGCTGCTGATTGTTTCCCCCGGGTGTGGATCCCAAGCGTGCTCCCCTCCCTCACAAACATCCACCATGCCCATCTAGACGCTGCAAGGACAACACAGGCTGACAGAGAGGACTGAGAGAGGACAGAGCACATAATGATCACTGTTTTTTAATGTGCCTTACTGGACCCAAAGAGAGATAAAACAGAGCTCAGGGGGGCCTCCGTGTCCTGGGAAGGGTGTCTGGATCCAAGTATGTCTTAGAAGAAGAGACTTCTGAAAAGGTCTTAGAGCAATGGTTCTCAACCTGTGGGTCGCACCCCTGTGCCCCTCCCCCCAATCCTGCCACCATCACATATCTGGCAACAGGGGTTGCCCAAGACCATCCTGCATATCAAATATTTACATTTTGATTCGTAACAGTAGCACAATTACAATTATGAAGTGACAACAAAAATAATTTTATAGTTGGGGGGGGGGGAGGGTCGCCACAATGTTCGGAACTGTATTAAAGGGTTGCAGCATTAGGAAGGTTGAGAACCACTGGCCTAGAATAAGTGGAGGAAGCAGAGACTGAGTGTGTGCTGCCTGGGCAGGAGAGCCCTGCCCAACTCCCTGAGATGGAGAGAAGAAAGACAGACCTGACGGCACCTCTGCTCCCTTCTGCCCTGAAACCATCCGACAGAGACTGTGTGACTTCCTGTCTCACTTCGCTCTCCTTTTTACATGTGTATTTTCCCATTTGTTTTCTCTCTTCCTCTCTCTCCCCCCCTCTGTCTCTCTCTCTCTCTCTCTCTCTCTCTCTCTCTCTCTCTCTCTCTCTCTCACACACACACACACACACACACATGAGTGTTCATGTGCATGCCCGCATGCCTGTGTGCATCCATGCATTCGTATGTGTGTGTGCATGTGTGTGTGTGCATGTGTGTGCATGTGTGTGCATGTGTGTGTATGTGCGTGTATGTGTCCATGCACACACACATGCTTATGTACTCTTACAAGCATGTGGAAGTCAGAGGACAACTTGCAGGAGTCAGTTCTCTCTACCATGTGGGTTCCAGGAAGTGAACTCAGGTTATCATACTTGGCAGCCCTGACTTAACTGAGCCATGCTGCTGGCCCCCTGAAGTTTCTAGTTTCATATGAACTCTCCAGATGACTTCTGCTCCTACAGTTCAGTGTTGTCCTAGAGCAAGAACGGCTTGGGGAAGTAGGGAAGCAAGACTTAGAGCAGCTGTCAAGAACAGCTCCTGGCCACAGGGCCCTGGGGCAGGATGTCAGGCTTCCACTGAGACTTTCAAAGGCACAGCTTTCTAAAAAGTATTTGTATCATTGTGTGTAGGAGAGAATAAATGTAGAAGCAACAACAACAACAAAGGGGAGCGAGACAGATCCATTCCTGCATTGATAAACAGACACAGGAGCAGGAGGCTCAAGAAAAATATAGGTGATTTGTTTGGGTAGGAATTTGTAGGAGATGAGACCCGTCTTCAGAGGAAGTCATCGAATTATAGATTCTGTCCCCAAGTCCCAGACCAAAGAGTTTAAATCGTACTCTGAAGATGACAGTATGTCTGCAGGCACTCTGAAACACAATGTATCATTTAGGTGGTGAAGTCACAACCTCATCTTTGGACAAGGATGCCTTTCTTGATCGGGCTGGTCAGCCAGAAGATGAAGACCCATGTCTTCTCTCCTAAGTGAAAGCCAGAAGGCACACCCGGGTTTGGGAAAGCCAAAGGGCCCCAGTTGGAAGAAGGCAAGAAGCTGGAACTGTTTTCCCTCGAACAGCTGTGGTGTGTGAGCTCTTGGGCTTGATTTGATTATTTAAATAGAATGTGCTTCTCTCTGTCTCTCCTTGTTTTATATCAACATCTGAGGTGGCCACAACAGTATCCAAATTATTCAGGGACTTGCTCTGCAAACAGCAGACGCTCAGCCACAAGCCACAGCTGGAAAGCCCGTTTTATTATGGAATTCTCAGCTGTAAAAGAATCCAGATGTTCTAAGATGGTTCGGGGGGGGGGGTGCCAAAAGGATGCCAGATTTTCACAAAGACCTGCCAAGTCTTGGAGTGTGTTCCTTAGGAACCACTCCGGAAGAGATGCTGGGAAGTGTCCTGGGCAAGATATTTGTGAGAAAGCCGAGGAAGACAGAGTTGGAAGGAGCTGAGCCTCAAGGTGGTAGCCACTGAGGTCTCAACCAGTCCTACGGGAGCTGGGGAGGCTCAAAACTGGGAGGAGGAGGTCCTTAATACCACCTGTGTCGGCCATTGCTCACTACAGGCTTTCATCTAAGACAGTGGTTGGAATTTTAATACAGCTCCTCCTGTTGCGATGACCCTCAACCATAAAATTATCTCGTTGCTACTTTATAACTGTAAACCTGCTACTGTTAGAAATCATAATGTAAATATGTCTAATATGTAGGATAGCAATCCCCCGAAAGGTCACTACCCACAGGTGAAGAATCTAGAATTTTCAAGTGTCTACTAGCTGAGGGCAATGCCCACCAAATAATTCCCTCAGCTACAGAGAAATGGATACAGAGAAGGAAACTGGACAAAGACCCCTATCATAGCTAGCTTCAGTTGTCAACTTGACAGAAGCTTTGAGTCCCTTGAAAGGGGGAACCTTAACTGAAGCCTATCAGATTGGCCGGTTGTCATGTCTGTGGGAACATTTTCTTGGTTTCTAATTGGTGTGAGAGGGCCTAGACCACTGTAGGCGGTGGCATCCTTGAGCACATGGTCCTGGGTTGTATAAGAAAGCTATTGGAGTGAGCCACATGAGGTGAGGCACATGGAACAAGCCAGTAAGCATTCCTCCATGGTCTTGGTTTCCATTCCTGCCTCAGGGTTCCAGCCTTGGGTTCTTACACAAACTTCCTTTGATGATGGGCTGTGACCCATAACCCAAATTAACCCTTCCCTCTCCCAAGTTGTTTTTGATGAGTGTTTTATCACAGGAACACTGGAGCAAACTAAGGCACCTACCACCATTGGAATCCCAATCAGTCTCCTGACCCAGAAATTCTAAAAGCATTCAGACTCTACAGCCAGTGCTGGATTCAAGGATAGACCCACGCAGGAGAGAACACTGCCAATTCTAGCATGGCTCTGGGGACTTGGACCTGACTGTGATGGTAAGGGACTGAAGGAAAGATAAACCCAGAGACAGAAGAACAGAGGTTGGGTGGTCTGAGCTCACAGTTGAAGAAACTTCAGCATCCTGGAAACACAATGTTTTTATTACATAAACAGAGAGGCAGGGTTAGTACATATGGCTGAACAAGGAAGTGGGGTTATTACATGCAGATAAACAAAGGAGGCAGGGTTTATGGTATATAGCTGGATCAAGTGGACAGCTTTAGCTAATCTCAGTAGGAACAGTCTTTACAAGGGAACAGCCTTCAGACCATAAATAGCCTGGGAGAGAAAGCTACAGTGGACATTTCCTATGCACACTCTCAATATCTATGTTTGGTCCAGAGGAAAGCTTTGCTGTTTCCCTCTGAGCCTCACCCCTGTGGAGCAGGCATTGCCATTTTCTCCATGTGTCTGAGGTCTGTGACAACATATCTTTGTATCACTTCAACAGTACACATCCACTGAGACTCCGGACTCTCTCTGCCACTTCTTACAAGATACCTAGCTCAATTCACTAAGTATGGCCTCTGATGTCTTCTGGATCGGAAAAGAGATCCAAAGTGAGAAGCTGGCTTGCTAGACGATGGTACCAGGAACCTAGGAGCAGCCACAAAGCCCAGCTAGAAACCCAAGACTCTAGAGCAGTGGTTCTCAACCTTCCTAATGCTGCAATCCTTTAATATGGTTCCTCGAGTTGTGGTTGACCCCCAGCCATAAAATTATTACTACTTCATAACAGTAATTTTTGCTACAGTTATAAATCACAATGTAAATATCTGATATGCAGGGTGTCTGATATGTGACTCCCCAAGAGGGTCAAGACTCACAGATTGAGAACCACTGCTTTAAAGGGCTATCCCTTCCATAAAGGAGCCAGGAGGAGTAAGTCATCTGGATAAATGGTTTTCAGTCAATGTATTATAACACATGTGGTCATGGGCTTCCTTGAGTGCTTTCTCCCAGGCAAGCCTGAGCTAGCTAGTGCATAGATTTGCATAGGTCAGCACAGACTTTGGGGGGGGGGTGTCACACACTAGGATGCTCAAAGGTATCAGGTGATCATCACAAACACTGAGAGAGTATATACACCCTCCTAGAGGGGACACTTGAGACTCAGCCCCAAGTAGTAGCAGCAAAATGGAAATTGGGTCCCAGTGAGGACAATGCTGTCCAGTAAACTAGGACTCCGGGTTTCTGTATCAAATTTATTGGTCTTGAAATGTCAAAAATCAATTTGAGTATCTCAAACACTTCATAAGCCACACAAAGTTCATCTGTGGGTGTGTGCTTTTTGTTCCTGGAATATTAATTCCTGACTTTAGGTATTAATCACTTCCCACCAAGTGAATGGAATAATATAGACCATGTACTACTGACCAATATGGATGGACTGTTCTGCATTTGATAGTCCTGAGTTGGACAGTATAGATTCTAATGGATAACCCAGTATTGGCAGTCATAAATCGGACAGTATGGCTCCAGTATTTTCAATGGGGGACTTCTGTTTAGAAATCCCCCATTTGTTCAACTTTAGAAATATATGTTAGTATCAAAACTTGTGGGTGAAATATCTCGCTGGCCAAGTGGCCAGTGTGTGTGCATGTGTGGTGTGCACATGTGATTAGATGGGCATGGAGGCTGGAGAACGACTTAGATTTCATTCCTCAAGCCCAGCCCACTTTATTTTGAGAGAGGATCCTCCAATGGTGTACTTAACCGGTGAGCTAGGCTGGCCTGCCAGCAAGCCCCAGGGATCCACCTGTCCCTGATGCCCACAGTGCTAGGATTACTCATAGATGCTGCCACACCTGCCTGCTGGGAATTGAACTCGGGTGCCTACAAGGTAAGCAGTTTGCCACACGAGCTCACTCCCCACTCCCCATTGCTCATTTTTATACCAAGTCTGTATTGAGTTGATGATGTTTTCAAACAATTATATTTGACAAGTCTTCGCGACGCTGATCCCACCTGTTTCCTGCAGCCTGGCACTGCTCTACCCTACTCCAAGGTGAGCAAATTAACAAGAAAGTCATTTTATATCGGAACTCCAGGAAGGGCTGCGGGCAACAGGCTGGTGAGAAGCAATTCCACATAGTGAGGGCTCTGACCGGTTCTCAGACCCTGCATTCCACAAATAGAGAGTCTGAGGGGTCTCTTACCACACACAAACACACACCTCTTTCACAATCAGTCTCCAGAGGGGGACCACAATGAGGTCTCAAGGAAGGTGGAGAACTCAGGGCAGTGGCTCAGTCAGTAAAGTGTTTACCATACAAGCATAAGGACTTGAGCTCAGTACCCAGTACACACATCAAAAGCCAGCTATAGTCAAGTGTGATTGTAATGCACTGATTGGAAGACAGAGGTGGGAGGGGAGGCTCCTGGGAGTCACTGACCTGCCAGCCTAACCTAACTGGCCAGACCCAGGTCCAGTGAGAGACACTGTCTCAAAAAATAAGGTGGACAGCACCTGAGGAATGTCACCTTAGGTTGACCTGTGGCCTACACACACAATCACACACATGTACACATACACACACATGCATAAGCACACACATACATGTATGTAACACATGTACACACACCTGCTCAAGCCCACACACATGTACATATACATGCACAAGCACACACATCCATGAACTCGCACATATATGCATACACACACACACACAATCACACACACAAAGGAAAATGGGAAACAGAAGTGGGCAGAAGGCTGAGAAGTAACAGATGGGACGGGAAAGGCTGATGTGAACCAGGAAACACAAACACAGGCCCCTCACCCTACTACAGTGCCAAGAGATGCCTAAGCAACCTGAGAGGTCAACCCAGTGGTGACTAGGAATCATTTATGGTTTCCCCGAGACAAAGATTTAAAACAATGATTCTTAGCCATTTTCTTCTCTCTAGAACCCAAAGATCACAGACACCTAGAACACAACTCATATGTAACTTCACTGAGCTTCCTGGAGCTCTTCTAGGCCTTGTAACCCACCCCTTCCCATTTCTCCCATCGCTGATACACAGTTGAGTCCAGACCCTCAGCTGGTGTCCTTCTTCCTGCATTTTCTTGACATGCCAGGCCACCTGATGCTTTTGAAATATGGGCTGGTGACCTGCTGTGCCAGACTCCCTCATCACAAAGGTCCTGCTTTATCTTCAAAACAGGCGCTGAAGCTGTAAGCTGAACCACTTCAGTCTGTCAGATGAAGGCATTGGGGTCCCTTAGTTCATCTGTCCAAGCAGCCAATGGCCATTTGATGTGGCTGGAAGAACCTAGTCCTGGAATTCTTCTTCCTCCTCGCTGTTGCTACCCCTGTCCCTTCTGTTACATGGTTCCTGGGTTCATGTCAACAGCATGGTCAAGCAGAAAAGGCATTGACAGCAGGTGGGCCAGGATTTGAACCCTGGCTCTACCACTGACTAGGCTACATGATTTAGATAAATGGCCTCATCGCTTCATCTGGCAGGAACTCAGTAGTCGTAACTGCAAGTCAGAAGCATTGTTATCCAGATCTGCTGAAGTTTCCCTCTGGAATATCCCCCAAAGGCTATGTATTAAGGCGTGGTCCCTGAGACTGTGCAGTTGAGAGGTCAATGGGCCTTTTGAGAGGTGGGATTTAGTGAGGTCTTTAGGTCATTGGGGATGGGTAGCCTCTGGAGGAAATTGATCAGTTTACTCCCTCATTCTCAGTTATTTCCTGGTTGATGAGGGAAGTGGCTTTGCTCTGCCACATGCTCTTGCTATGACGGACTACCTCACTGTAGGGCCAAAGCAACTGACCCAATAAATCATGAGCTGCATCCTCCAAACCCATGAGTCTAAGTAAGTCTTTGCTGTTTGTAACTTAATTATCCTCAAGTGTTTTGTTTTGTTTTTTTAAGGTAGTCAACAACTGACTAACACAGGCCCAGTGAATAACCAAAAGTGGGTGATTTCATGCTGATGCAGTTCCTTGCACCAGGTCATGATGTGTTCAAAAGGACACCAGGGACCCAGAAATGTCATGCAATTTGTACAAGGTCCACAGCAGGCAGGCAGCCAAGCTGGGCTTCACGCTCGGGTCTCCTGACTCCATGTTCAGTGTTGTTTATTCTTCCTTACATCGTTTTTCAAACTCGGTTGCAGAATAAAACGGTTTGAGCAGCTGACAGCCCAACTGCTATGGAGACCAACAGACAAGGGAACTTGAACTTGTTTGTAAAACATCCAACCCCCACTACCATGACCTCCCCACACGACTGCCCAGCTCAGGAAAAGAGGACAGAACTCAGCAAACACAGCTTTCTGGCATTCCCCTGAGGCTGCTTGGCCATCAGCCATAAGCAAAGCACTGCCAGGGGGACTCAGGAAACCTGCCATTGAGCATTTTACAAATACCATTTGCTGCCCTCCAGCGTCCCCATTAAGAAGGTCAACCTCTCCCAGGCTTTGGCATCCATAGTCCAAAAGGAAACAAAAAATACACATGGGAAACAAAGAAAGCTTTAATTTTTATTTATCTATTTATTATTTATTTATTTATTTACACTAAATTGCATTACACTGGGTTTGGCAGGTTTTGTGTTTGTCTGTGGCTTGAAGCCATCCAGTGCTGTCCTCTAGTGGTGGATTCTAAATCACAGCCATTAGCCACAGTAATTTGAATTTAGATGTTAAATAATTCAAATTAAACTAAAATTGGGTCTCATGTTCCAAGCACTCTGGCCACAGGTGAATAGCATCTGCCATAGTGGTCATCATAAGCAGAGATGGCTTCTTCGAAACACTGAAGCAGAGAGAAGAGTTTTCTCAGGAAGTAACATGTTACAACTCAGATTTGCAGGCATGGCCAACAGACATTCGCCTTCTCTTTCAAGTTCTTCATCATCCTACAGCATTAAGTGGGGGCCCTGGATCCTGTCCCTTCCAAACATAGCTCAAACCCATGTTAGGTCCCTGCTTATGGCAGGAGCTAAGGTGTCTGTTGCCTGTGGCTACACCTTGGAAACAGGCAGATTAAACATAGGGCTCACCTCTTCCATCTACAAAGGAGGTGTCCTCTTGCCTTGCTGTCTTATGTTAGTCAAGATCGTGGACTGAACAAGGAAGGAAGAGGAGCAGATACCTTTAAAACAAAATCACACGGTTTAGGAGAAATCTCACATTTGTTGTTCTGCCCTGTTTTCTTGAGACTCCGTCTTGTTATGTAGCCCAGGCTGACCTTTTACTCACCTGCCCCCATCTCCTGGATTCTGAGATTATACACACACACACCATCATGCCTGGCTAAGAGAAAATGTTTTATGAAAACATACAAATCAAATAAATACATGCTTATATGCAGGAATGTACATACTACCACATGTATGTACACACACACATGTACACACACACACACACAAAGATAAAAACATTTAAGGACACCCATTCTTGTTAATACTGACAGACAGTACCACACCACGAGCTTTTTGGGAAGACAGCCAAGAATGTGTCTCTCAAGGCAGCACAGAGCTGCCTGTCTTATGGTGCTGGCTTTCCTGATCTGCCTCTGATAAATATCCTGGATCCAGAAGCATCCTTGAAGGCTCGTTGGAGGCATGCAAGCAGCCTTCCAACTGGCTGACAGCCAAGGGATGCAGATAAAGAGAGAGTAAGCCAAGAGCACCCAGTGCTAAAAGGCGGTCCTCAGTTGTCAGCATCAGTGACAGAGAAGCAGGCGCATGTAGTCCCCAGTGTTCTGCCTAGACTAAGGCTGTCAGAGTCACAGCTGGGCCTCCCAAGGTAGTGTCAGACCCCACAGTACCAACACAAGTCCAGGTCAAACGCCCTAAGCCCCAGCAGCCAAATGGGTACCCACAGAGTAAAGCAGGACAGATGGCCAGGACCAGAGCAAAATAGGACAATGCCAGGCATGGAACAGACGCCCTGAGTGCAGGAAATGCCCTGTCTGTAACTGCCCCAAACAGGAGAAGAAGGAAAAAAATAAATAAATAAACCGCAAGTACAAACAGAAAGCTGAGTAAACAAAAAGTGCCAGGTTGCATTGTATACAGCACACAATGGAGTATTTCCCAGCAATTTAAAATCCATACAGTAACTACAAAGGAATCACACAGGCATAATGTTGACAAAGAACCTGAACACAGGGGATCTGCGCCTGGGGACCCTGTTTATATACAGCTCCATAACATGCAAGAAGAATCACCAGGTTCAGTCTCGTGTTCACCTCTGGCAAGAAAGTGTGGATACGGACTTGGCAGGGACATTAGGCAACTTCTGGGTGATTAGAAATGTATCCCCCTCCCCATTGAACCATATATTTAAGTTGTGTAAATTCACAGTGTGCATGTCATTCTTCAGCAATGTGTTTTAAAAGAGAGGGAGCCTGCTCACTAGCTGAGGCAAACGCTAACTGAACCCCAAGCGAAGGAGGCCTTGCTGTGGAAGTGAACCTACTGATCTTGGCCTTAAGGGGGCGCCATTGTTGTGTTGTTCCCCACTCCTGCTGTGTACTCTCTTCCTGAGAGACTGCAAAATTGCCCAGCTGGCCTCACGAAGTGGATCTTGTAGGGAAGTGTTCCAAGATAAACAAACCTCACCCCTGCTAGAAGGGAGCTGTTTCAAGTCTATACCATACCCCATCCACACCTCAAGGCCACCAGAGAGCCCTGCAGCAGGGATGCAGGAGGAAGGAGCAGGTAGGGCAGGGTATACCCTCTGGTCACTCTAAACCACTCCGCTGTCCATGTAAGACCATACAAGTAGAACCTGCTGTAAAAGAGCCTTGCGGTCTAACATCCCTCATCCCTCCAAATCCTAATGTACCATCTCGAGTCACTGAGCTCCCATGGTTCTGAGGGTCCTTGGTTCTGAGGATCCTGGGAAAATATTTCCACAGGTAGAAGAGTATTAGATCTGCAAGTGATGTGTCCAGATTTGCATGGGGGACATATCACTATAGCAACCAGACTGGAGTCTGGAGAGTTAGAGGGCAGCTAAGTTTGACCTCAAGACTGGTCTGTGTTCTGAAGAAGTCCCACAATGGAGATGGAGGTGGGAAGTAGAGAGAGAAGCTTTCAGCCATGAGATACTTAAGAGGGAGGTTTCTGATAAATAATAGCTGGGGTGTGAAGGACGGAAAGGAGAAGAAGTTGAATGATAGAACTGTTCCACGCAGCTAAACCTTGAGAACATGCCAGAAACCAGATCTAGTCCATAATTGGAGGGTCCATTTTGGAACTATGTGGAAGGCTGTGAACTGAAAGGGCCTGACATTAAAAAGAATACTGTCTTAGTTAGGGTTTTACTGCTGTGAACAGATACCATGACCAAGGCAACTCTTATACAGCACAACATTTAATTGGGGCTGGCTTACAGGTTCAGAGATTCAGTCCAGTATCATCAAAGGTGGGAACGTGGCAGCATCCAGGCAGGCATGGTGCAGGAGGAGCTGAGAGTTCTACATCTTCATCCGAAGGCTGCTAGCAGAATACTGACTTCTAGGCAGCTAGGATGAGGGTGTTAAAGCCCATGAGCACAGTGACGCATCTACTCCAACAGTGTCACATCTTCTAATAGTGCCACTCTCTGGGCCAAGCATGTACAAACCATCACAAATACTCAATTTGATTTCTAAGTATTAATTAAAATGTGGAATAAACACGGCAAATTAACTATCACTAGTGGCCAACAGTGACTGGTACTGAGTGTTGGGAAAGGTTCTAGAATGATGTGTTAGCCAAGATAAGCAGCATTAGCTACAACACCCAGTCCCTACACCTTGGTCACTTAGGAAAACACTGGCATATTGCTGGCTCATATTACAAACCACTGTTTTCTTAAGTGACCGAGCTTTGAGGAACTGGGGGGTCTTGCAGCTAATGCTACACATCCTAGCTAAGACATAGCTCTAGAACCTTTTGTTTTGGAGTTTCTAGATTTGGGTTCAGGAAGATGGAATGAGCCACCCTAAATGTTGGTGCCCGGCTGAATAAATAGGAGAGAGTGAGCTTACACCAACATTCGTCTTTCTTTGCTTCCTGACTGCTGCAGAGGTGACCAACTGCCTCCCACTCCTGCAGCCGTGCCTTCCCCATCACAATAGGCTGCACCCTCAGACGTAAGCTGAAATAAACCTTCCTTTCCTTTACAGTGTTTTCCCCAGGTATTTTGCCACAGCAGTAAGAAAAGTAGCCAGTGTAGCCTTTACAAGCAAGAATGGATGAGGTGCTCTGTTTTAACTGAGGGTTGTGCTCTGCGCACTCGCTCCCCAGAGGATGGATGGCCTTGCTTCAGGGGGCTTTGAAACCTTTAAAAGGTGGGGCCTGGTTGACAGAAGTACATCCCTAGAAGTAGGCCCTTGAAGGTGACACCCGGCCCCAGTTTCTGCTTTCTGCTTCCTGGTCTGCCACCTTGTGGGGGAACTTCTGAGACTGAGTCCACGAAGAGGACAAGTTCAGGGGCTCCAGGGATCCCAAGAGAGTGACAATTCTTCTGGGATAGCTGCAGCATAGCTGGTAACAGAACAAGATATAGTAAGGAAAGGCAGGGTATAGGTCTTGAAGGGGTGACCCCCCCAAAACCACTTAATGCCTCCCCAGATAGCGGAAACCCTCATTCAGTGCCTTCTACGGTCTGAAAACCTTGAAGACAGTTTCTCCTTTAACTCTTAAAGTTATTAAGATATGATAGTCATTATCATAGCTGCCACATGCTGAGCACACTGTCCCAGCATCTTGCACAAGGAATGCCCAAGGGAAGTATGCTTTTTCCGCAGGTGTCAAGACAGAGGCATAGAGCTTAATTTACCTGCCCATAAATACACAGGTAGGGGTCTAGATTTCACATTGAAGTGGGTGATGGGAAGCAGGGACTGAAGAGGAACAGACTTCCCCTTACTGCTTATGTTCAGAGCCGCCTCCTCTTCTTCTTCCTCTTCCTCTTCCTCCTCCTCTTCTTCCTCTTCCTCCTCCTCCTCTTCTTCTTCCTCCTCCTCTTTTTCTTCTTCTTCTTCTTCTTCCTCTTCCTCTTCCTCCTCCTCTTCTTCCTCTTCCTCCTCCTCCTCTTCTTCTTCCTCCTCTTCTTCTTCTTCCTCCTCTTCTTCTTCTCCTTCTCCTTCTTCTTCTTCTCCTCCTCCTCCTCTTCCTCCTCCTCCTCCTCTTCCTCCTCCTCCTCCTCCTCCTCCTCCTCCTCCTCCTCCTCCTCCTCCTCCTCCTCTTCTTCTTCTTCTTCTTCTTCTTCTTCTTCTTCTTCTTCTTCCCTAAACCCACCACAGACCAAACAAGACTGCAGCTCTCTGCTGCTGTCACCCATCCAGCAGCTAATGAGGAGCTCAGAGTGGGAGCAGAAGCTCAGGGTGGGAAGATGAGAATTGACTGTCCCACCTAGCCCACCCCTAGCAGCTGCCTCAAAGATAATTCTCCCCAGTGTTTATCGCCTCTGCAAGTATTTATTAGCCATTTTCTCTCCAAATTTATGCCAAATCAATGTTGGAATAACAGCTTGGCTATAAGGATTGATTTCTTGTATTTAAGGAGAAACTAGTTTAGTTTGGAAGCCCCGAGCAAAAGTCTCATACTGGCTGAAAAGATAATGCTTAGCTCAAGGATTTCTGGGAAGCCTTCCAAAGCCAGAGCCCCGGGAGGCAAATGGCCTTGGCCTTCAAGGCTGAGGCCTGGGAACTGCCACCATCTGTGTCAAGAAGGACCAGTGAGCAGGAACATGGCTCCTGAGTATTTCCCATGTGCAGAAGGTAGCACCAGAGGTCCCTCACAAGTATGTCTCCTGACCACTCCCCCGTCCTTACTAAGTGAGGAAACTGAGGCACAGAAAAGCTAAGTTGATAGCTTGGGTTTGTCTTCCTCTATGTAAGTGAGACTTCCTTGAACCTGATGGTTACAGCTTTCTAATCCCAAAGTAAGCCTGCCCAGTTCCTGAAACCACACTCCAAAGTGAGGATCAGGGCATGTGACCCCATTAAAAAAACATCGTGGAACATCCAATCTTGCTACCAGCAACTGGACATCTAGGTAGTGTGAACAGCCCAACTCCTGCATCATAAACAGAAATGAACAAAAACATCAAAGTCATGATGATCAGCTGCAGGGTGAACCCTCAGCATTTGTGTGAGATCTGTCACAGGCTCCAGAACTCAGGAGTACATATATATCCTCAGAGAAACCCTAATGTAGTAGACATAATGTATACTTTCTCTGTATCAAACTTACCGTTCTCCAACATAATAAGGACTTTAAAAACTACCAAAAGGACAGGGGAAGTGGCTCAGTGGATGCCCAACCACACATAAAAAGCTGGGTCAGTAGAGTGTGTCTGTAACCCCCAGTATTGGGTAGGTGGAGACAGAAGGATCCCTGGAACTCACTGCTAGCCAATCTAACCTAACCAGAGAGCTCCATGTTCAGTGAGAGACCCTGTCTCAAAAGATAAGGGGAAGAATGATTAGGGAAGACACCCAGCATTAGCCTCCAGCTTCTGCACACATGTAAACCCAAACAAGACCTTGTGCACACATATCACACACACAGGTGGGCAAGAGTACTGAATTGCAGAGAAAAAAATGACCTGAGCCATTTTCCCAGTAGCCATCTCTCCGACTCTGGCAGGATCTCCCAGCCGCACCTTGAGCAGCCCAGACAGTGAGGGACTTGCTATCTCTTGCCTCCTATTCTACCCTAAGTTAAGCTTACCTGCAGCCACTCCACCACACAAGTGAGGCTCTGTCCAGGCCAGAGTTAGCAGACCCTAAAAGGGTCTTGTCCCCGATATGCTCTGACACCTGCTAGTTTGGGTGATCTTAGGCAAGTTATGAGATGGGTAGGTGACTTAATTTTCCCATTGCTGAACGGGGCTCATTGAGCATACTAAGGACTGAAGATGTAGCTCAGTCATTGAGCGCTTGCCTGTCATGTGCTAGACCCGGAACTCAATCTCCATAGTGCAAGAAAATAGTGCAAGAAAAAGAATATCAACATCCACTCTTGCCTTTGCATTTTAAGCCCAAGTTTGGGGTCTTTAACTGCAGTAGAAACGTTTCAGACTTCATTGATCTACTTTTTACCCTGTCAAAGCCTTTGGACCCATCACTAACCCCATCTCCATCTCACTTGGGTTCACATGGCCTATTGACCAGACCAGTAGACACTGGGCGTCTTCTAAGTCACCAATGAGGCATGTCCATCTAAAAGGCTTCTTCACGGGGTCCTGTGGCACAGTGCTGGAGACTTTCTTACTGATCAATGTTTTCTAAACTGTGTTCTTTGGAATTTTTGCTTCCCTTGAAGTGGCAGGTGGGTTTGGGTCTAAAGGACCCTAGACAAAATACAAAACTAATATTAATGATAGCAAACAGGGGCAAACATCTCCTGGGGACATCTAGGCCAGGCCTTACCCTCAGCAATACAAGCTCTTAGATCTGTTCTGTCCACACTGGACTGTTTGTATTGAAAAAAATCACCTCTCCCTTTGTACACACACATCCCAGGCTCACAACACCCCATTCTCCTCCTGAGAGGTTTTTTTTCCCATGTTCTGCTGGAGTGAGACCCTGGAGCAGCCTAGTCCTGAAATCCTCCCTGGGTTCTTGTTTGGCCCCTGCAGCAGCTATTAGACATCATCACTGCAAGCCCATGTCGAGACCCTGAACACAAAGTCTAGAAGGTGGTTCCTTCCATGGCCAGACCCCTGCTCTTCCTGCTGCCCCTGCCCCACTCCGCACAGCTCCCTGGAAGCCTTTTCTGGTCAGAACACATTTGCCTGCTCCTTAAGGCACTAAGCACCTGGAATAATCCATACACTTCCCCGGACATCTGAAAGCCAGCACCTTCCTCCAGCTGTTTGTCAAAGGAATGTCGGTTAGCCTTGAGGGTAGGCAGAGCTGACCTTCCTGGTGAGTGTCCATCATTTTCTGTGCAGCCTGGGACCCACATCTCCAGTTCAGTTTAGTTTTTCTGAGACAGGGTGGTTCACACGTTGAACTCAGTATGTGACCAAAGACTGTCATGAACTTCACATTCCCCCCTGCCTCTTTATCACCCCAGTGATGGAGTTTCCGGCAAGCGCCACCATGGCTAGGCTTTACATAGTTCTGGGGATCAAACCTAGGGCTTTCTGAATGTCAAACAAGTATCCTATGAACTGAGAGTATCATCCCTATAAATGTCTTTAAACTCCTTCTCAAAGGAAGCCTTTCGTAAATTAGACTCAGTTCTCAGAAATGTCTGTCTCGCCACTGGCCGCTAGATGGCGACGTCAAAAATCTTTTTCTTCACCAGAATGAACTGTGGGATATCACAGGGGTTTGCATTGAATAAAGGAATAGTAAGATGGGGTAAGGGATGACAGCATTTAGGACTACTGGCTCTCCTTCTTCCTCGGTGCCGTCCTTCATTCAGAAATGTTGTTTCTCCACCAGGGGACTGACCTCGGAAGCCTAAGCAGGGATCTAGTTCAAGGTGCACACTGGGACGCAAGCATGCACGCAAGCACACACGTAAGCACACACGTAAGCATACGCGCAAGCATGCACGCAAGCATGCACGCAAGCACACACGTAAGCACACACGTAAGCATGCACGGATGGAGCTTTAAAACCAGTGAAGCCCAGTCATCCCAGGCCAAGTAGATCAGAATTTCTAGATATGACCCCCTTCCTAGTGCTGGGGGAAAGAGCCCACCTCACCCTACCCCCAACAATTCTACTGCAGCCCGAGGCAAGCGTTACTCACTTCCTGTGACCCTGGGGCTCAAGCCTGGTGGGCCTTCGGGACTTGCCAATGTTTCCAGTCAACCCACTATTTAAGAGCCACCTTAGAGAGAGGGAAAATTCTGGAATTTAAGGTGCTGTGCTGCCCCAAAGGAGGCTAAGTGATTTTATTTCTACCTTCTCTCTGATTGGAGCACCAACATCGCACCCAACGATTCAAGCGAGTTCTGATGATAACCAGGCATTTAGGGCAAGTTACAGGTTCAGTCCCACAGAACCAGCTCCAGCTGTAAGCCAGATCATAGCAGCCTGGGTGATTCACGGTGAGAACAGACCACAATCCCAGCCTTCCTTCATTTCCTGGGACTATGGCTCCTTCGGACGGATGCTATAGTTCAAAATACGGAACGTTGGTGATTGAGATATAAGCAGAAGATCTCTCCAGGCTTCTACTGAAGTAGGTCATAAGACCGTCAGCAAGACCTCCCCTCCTGAGCTCAGTCTGGTGGTGCAAGGCTATAATCCCAAAACTTGGGAGGTAGAGGCAAAAGGATCAAGAGCTAAGGCTTGGGCTACATAGGGACATTCTGTCTTAAAAAACAACAAGAAGTATTCTCCTTATATGAAGAGCAAAGGAAGGCCATTATATTGGGAAAGTAGAGACTCAGAAAGGAATCTGAATGCACAGGGCAAGGCTCCCTGAGTTAATGACCCTCGGCTATCTCCATTGTTCATCATTGTTGTAATTATCCACACTCTGGCAAATGTCGGCGTAAAATACGGAAGTTTCCCTTTGGTTCTTCATATCTGTAAAACTTACAGCAAATGAGCATTCCTCTTTATCTTCTTGTCGCTATTACAGGACCTCAGCCTATATGGGCTGTTACAGGACCTAAAATGGGAAGAGAAATATTTCTTTCCCCCCTTAATATCAAAACACAGCAAAAATAGATAAATTGGACTTCCTTAAAACTGAAAGCATTTGTATTTCAAGAGACACTATCAATAAAGTAAAAGGCTGGAGTTTAGTTGAAAATATTTATAATTACATATTTAATGAATTTAATGACAGACTTACACCCAGGACACTTAAAAACAAGAATAAAAAGAGGAAAAAGAGGAAAGAGGAGGAGAAGGAGGAGGAAGAGGAAGAAGAGGAGGAAGAAGAAGAGGAAGAGGAAGAAGAGAGGAAGAGGAGGAAGAAGAGGAGGATGAAGAAGAAGAAGAAGAGGAGGAAGAGGAAGAGGAGGAGGAGAAGGAAGAGGAAGAAGAAGAGGAGGAGGAGGAAGAAGAAGAGAGGAAGAGGAGGAGGAGGAAGAGGAGGAGGAGGAAGAGGAGGAGAAGGAAGAAGAAGAAGAAGAGGAGGAGGAAGAAGAGGAAGAAGAAGAGGAGGAGGAGGAAGAGGAAGACGAGAGGAAGAGGAGGAGGAGGAAGACAAGGAAGAGGAGGAGGAGGAGAAGAAGAAGGAGGAGGAGGAATCCACCTATTTTTCCCGGTGCTAGAAATTAAATTAAGACTTCTCCCATGCTAGACAAGCACTTGTCCACTGAGCTACCTTTCCAGTCCCTGCAAACCCTTAACATCTAGCAACAAGAGGGCAAACAGCCCAATTAAAACTTTAAAGGCAAATGATTTGAGTAGATATTTTCCCAGAGAAGCTATGCATATTCATATATATATAGAAAGTCCCTGGAGAGATGCAAATCAAAATCATAATGAAATGAGACTTCGTGCCCACCAGGAGCAGTCCAATAAAAAAAAAAAAAAAAAAAACAGATAACAGCATGCATTAGTGAAGAGACAGAGAAACAGCGAAACATCATCGCCTCTGCTTGGGAAAATGGTTTGACAAATCCTATAAAGACTCAAAATGGAGTTGCAAGTTCTGTGATCCGATAAATCCATTGTTAGATCTACAATCCTGAGAAATAAAAATGTTCACACAAAACACTGTAAAGCCATGTTCAGAGAAGCCTTACTCAAGATGGCAAAAGGGAAGACATGACCCAGATATCCATCAGCGGATGGATGGATCAACCAGCTATGGTAGACCCATACAGTGACCACCCTTTGTAAGAGCACTCTTGTATGCTACATTACGATGGTCCTTGAAAACATTGTGCAGTGTAAAAGAGGCCAATCACAAAAGGCCGTCTCATAAACATGGGTCCATTTGTATGAAAACTTGTTGTGACAGACGGAAGATTATCACTGGGCTGGGGGAGGGGGTTGGGTTTCTTCAGAAGGTGATGTCAGTACTCTTAAGTACTGAGGGTCAGTATATAGTTTGAGAGTACACAGACACACATAGACATACAGACACACACACACACACACTGAATTTTATACTGTAATAAAAGGATGACCTTCATATATGACTTCCAGTCCAATAAAGCTGTTATATTTTTAACAAGGTAATATATTCTTTATTGTTGTTTGTCACAGAAGAAAGGATGTTTAGGCTGAATTTAAAGGAGTCTGGCCCTAGGGAGATGGCTCTATCAGTAAAGTGCTTGCTGTGTGTGCATAAAGACGTGAGTTTAGATTCTAGCACCCACACAATCCCAACTCGGAGGCGGAGACAGGTGGATCCCTAAGGCTCACACTGCTTAGATAATCAAGCCCATCAGTGAGCTCCAGGCTTAGTGCAAGACTTTGTGTCAAAAAAAAAAAATGGAAAAAAATTGAGTATGACACCCAATGTCAACAACCTCCAACATGTACCCACATCACACACACACACACACACACACAGAGAGAGAGAGAGAGAGAGAGAGAGAGAGAGAGAGAGAGAGAGAGAGAGAGAGTTGGAGAGGCCAGGAATGGAATTCCAGGCAGCAGGCAGTGGAGGTGGCCTTTTCAAATGCCCTGTGACCTAACAGCAGTGTGATGGTTGGAAAAACAGTAATTTGAAAGATGACGTCTCTGACACAGGCTGGGGAATCCCAGAGGAAGCCAGGATCTCAGATAGGGAGTGAAGATGGGTGTGCAGAAATAATACCATCTTGTGGAGCATCTGCCCAGACCAAAAACCCTTGCTTCCTTTCCAGTTGACCTGAATGTCCTCAAGGAAGTCTGGTCCCCATAGCATTCCTGTCCTTTCACCTTGCCTCTGTTAGTGTTACATCAAGTAATGGCCCTCTTTTATGTCACCTGGGGTCTCCTCCTCCAGGCTTGGTAACAGTTGCAGGAAAACCAGACCAAGGAGAAGAGAGCCTTCATCAGAGTTTCTGGAGTTCTTAGAGCGATGTTACTCACTAAGTTGCCTGTGAGATCTGGAGTCAGTCAGTCATTCTATTTCTACTTTCCCATCAGTCTCTGGCATGGAAGGTCAGGACACTGGGGATTCTCAAGACCCAAAGCAGCCTGAGGATTTGGTTCCATCTAAGCCAGGCTCTCCCTAGCAGCTGCACTTGGAGGAACAGATCACATTGCCTCTCCTCTGCCTGCACTGTACTCAAAGGACTGACTTCGGGCCACAGGAAGCTTTGTGCACTGCACTGAGGGTCTGGGAAAAGTTGCAGACCAAGCTGGAGGGCTTGCTAGGATGAGAAACTGGTGTAGGATCCGAGTCTGTTTGGCTCATCAAGCTGGCCAGGCTAGACCCACCTTCCTGCCCCACAGATGGGGAAGGCTCCTACCCATTGTTCTCCAGGATGCTTTGACAGAGAGGGAAGAGAATGTGGGGCCTGGAGACCGGAAGGTTCAGCTTCCGGGCACCAAGGTCTGCCAGACTCACGCCTGCCCTCCAGACAGGAAGGCTGGTCCTTGGTTCCATTCTGTTCTGCCCAGCTGCTGGGCCATCCCCAAGCAATGCTTTACCCTTTCTGGGTTCTTGTAGGAGATGGAGTACAGGAGGCTTTGTCTGTGTGCTGGCTTGGGGAGGGAATTCCAGAAAAATATGCCCAAGATTTGGGCCTCCCTGGGCTCAGCTTATACCATTCAGCGTACCATTACACCCCAAGTACTGCACAGAGGATGACACATCCACAGAAATGCCGGGTACACTCTATGCCAGGTCTCACACATTCACATTATCAGACAAACACCATGTCCATAATCTTAGACGCACCACTGTCCCCATTAACACCTCTGCTGTCTCAGTCCCAATTTACTGAGTATACTTTGCATAAATACTCTCAATGACTTCTCCCAACAACCCTTGAAGGCACACAATCCTGCCCATTGTACAGAAAGGGAAAATAAGGCAGCAAAAGCTACATGGCAGGTCTGGGGCGCCTAGATCAGTAGTTCTCTGAGTCTTGACCCCTTTGGGGGTTGAATAACCTATTCACAGGAGTAGCCTGTGATCATCAGAAAACACAGATGTTTACATTATGATTCATAACAGTAGCAAAATTCCAGTTATGAAGTAGCAACGAAATACTTCTATGGCTGGGGGTCATCACAACATGAGATACTGTACTAAAGGGTCGAGGCATTAGGAAGGTTGAGAAACTCGATCCCAGCCAGTCTGTGTCCGGCTCTGTCAGGCTCCGTACTGAGCCCTTGCAGCCTGGATGTCCCAGCTTCAGGGTCCTTGCTTCTCTGGCACCATTTCCTCAACAACATTGAAAGGATGTCTGAGAGAAAGCAAGGCAGCTGGGAAAGTGCTCTCTAGGAGGAGTTAGTCCCCCTCAGCCCCCAGGAGCTCTCTAAATGGCCATTGTTCTCACCACCAGGAATGCAGTCGTTGCTCTGCTCCTTCCTGGCCTGGGACAGGCTGCCCAACACCCCTCTTCCTCCTCGGGTTCCTGAGGCTGCAGCTTTAACTGCCTTAGCCTCTGGCCTCTTCTGTGATCCAGATTCAGACCATGTCCCCAACCCGCAACCCTGCACACGCTTTCCTGCAAGCGTGTGTTTCTCCTGTTTCTTCTCTCTCTCTCTCTCTCTCTCTCTCTCTCTCTCTCTCTCTCTCTCTCTCTCTCTCTCTCTCTCTCACACACACACACACACACACACACACACAAAACCACCCCATGGGGATCTTAAACCTAGACAGGACAATCTTCCTAAAACAGAACCTCTTATATTGAGCCGATAGTTTCAATGCAGTTTGGGGGCCATCAGGCCACCTCTCTGAGGACACCTAGTATGAAAGCAGTCACCAGTCGGGGTCCCTTCCGAATGGCTTGTGCTCGTCTGGACATCTCCTACTAGGTGATGAGCTTCCTTAAGCCTGGCACAGAGCTAGGAAAAGCCTGGGCAACAGTGGGTGTTTGTTTGTTTGTTTGTTTGTTTGTTTTGTGTTTAATGAGATGAAGATATTGACAAGCAGTGCCACGGTACTGAGATCTGGTTGTGCTTCACAAGGAGGACTGAGATCTGGTGGTGCTCCACAGGGAGGACTGAGATCTGGTGGTGCTCCACAGGGAGGACTGAGATCCAAACACAGAAAGCAGAAGTAGTTTTGGTTACCCTGTGCTGTGAACTTGGCTTCCAAGAACTTGTCATAAGCTAACAAGGCTTCTCCAGGGCAGAAGAGCTCGGTGGATGTGAGCAGCCAAGCCAGAGCTTCATTAATTTCAGGATCCTCCCTTGGTGGGATGGTCTACCTCCATCTACTTGTGGAATGACTGACTCCAGATCTCACAAGCAACTCAATGAGTAACAACTCTCTAAGAACTCCAGACATTCCGATGAAAGCTCTATCTTCCTGGTCTGTTTTTGGTTTTGGTTTCGGGTTTTTTTGTTTGTTTGTTTGTTTGTTTTGATTCAGTCTGGGATGCCAGTCCATAGGCTGGTGCTGCCCATATACGAGGTGGGCCTATCTCCTCAGTGAGAGCTCTCAGGGAGCCCTCTCACAGTTACATCCAGAGGTTTCTCTTCTAGGTGACTCCAAATCTAGTTGAGTTGGAAGAATTACCACCACAGAGCTCAGGTGGCAGGCTTTGCAACCGAACAGATGGAGCGGCTAGAGTGTGATGGGGGGGGGGGGGGGCTTTCCAGTGGGGACTAGGAATCGGAAAGGCTAGGTGAAAGGTGTTGCATTGCATTTGAGCTGGACAATGAAATATTGGGAGGCCTTGGCTGGCACAGTGGGGAAGAAAAATCATTCCAGAAGAGGACAACTTGGGCAAAGGCTCAGAAGCAGGAAGCATGAGTGGCCATCCTGGGCTGATCTACAGTGTTTAGCAAGGCCAGGCAGACATATTCAGGAAGGAAGGAGCTTAGTTGGAGCTAGGCACAAGTACATGGCAGTCACTCGGTGCTGTAAAAAGATTAGATCCAACCCCTGCTTTCAAGGCCATCATATCCCAGAGAAGCTATAAAGCCTAGGATATGGAGGCACATAGTAGACTCCTAGTAGGAGCCTCAGAACAGCTTCTGATATCAGAAGCATCCATATGAAGAAAAGGAAAATTTTGGAGCAACCAAATCTGAGTGCAGACAGACTAGGGGGAGTGTGCTGCCACCAGGCGACTTCTCCAAAGGGTATCTGCTCCCTGTTCTTCAGTAGCACTAAGCTCAGGCAGGGGTACCAAGGAGTCAGCCCACGCTGGCAAAAAACAAGACAAAACAAAAAGACATCAAGAGCCAAGCGTGACTAGTGCAAACCTGTGAACTCAGTGTCTGAGAGTCTGAGGCAGGAAGATCATAAGTTTGTGCCCAGCCTGAGCTATATGAGGGAAAAGGAGGAGGAGGAAGAGAAAGAGGAAGAAGAAGAGGAGGAAGGAAAAGATAGAAAGGAAGGAAGGAAGGAAAGAAGAAAGAAAGAAAGAAAGAAAGAAAGAAAGAAAGAAAGAAGAAGAAGAAGGAAGGAAAAAGGGGGAAGGGAAGGGAAGGGAAGGGAAGGGAAGGGAAGGGAAGGGAAGGGAAGGGAAGGGAAGGGAAGGGAAGGGAAGGGAAGGGAAGGGAAGGGAAGGGAAGGGAAGGGAAGGGAAGGGAAGGGAAGGGAAGGGAAGGGAAACCAAGAACCAAGACAGGAAGACAAGCTAACAGTAATACTGGCCATACAAGGTACAGCTGATCACTTGGCTCCCAGGCAAGGCAACAGCAGGCTGGGAGGGGATGGGAAGAATGCTGGGAGCCCCACTACTGAGTGCACATAGGCAGAGTGGAGCATGGGCCACACTCCTGGGGAAGCTGTGGGGTATACAGTCCCTGGGGAAGCTGTAGATCCACACCCAGTGTCCCACCCCTGATTCCAATGCTTGCACAACCCCAAGTCCTCATTTAGGGAGAACTCCATCTGTGCTGCACATCAGTGAGACACATCTGTCTAGAAGAAGAAAGATGAGCCAGTGGGTGAGCTCATGAATCCTAAAGCTGGTACAAGGGGCTGTGAAATCAGAGAGAAGATCTAGGGGCTCTGCAAACAAGAGAAAGATCTGAATGCAGGAAATGGAAAAGCACAGGCAGATCCCAGAAGGTGGAGCTCACACGCCTTCAAGTCCAGCACCACCGCTGATGAAGCCAAAGGCATCACCCTCCTGCCCTAAAATCGATTGCCTCATACTGTGGGAAACTTTTATTAACAGAAAATTACTGTGACCAGAAGAGTTCTAACAACACACTGTAGAAGGGCAGGAATGCCTGGTGGGTAGAGCTTTCCTGCGGCGAGGAGGAAGGCCTGTTTCAGAATCGGTATTGCACCAACAAGTTCTCAAACCCCAGGCAGCACCTAAATTCCCAGGCTACAGTTTCCCCATCTGTGTAGCAAGGCTAACAACAACTACCAACCCCAGGCTTGTTCTCGGGAGCTAAATGAGGAGCTCTAGGCATGAGCAGCACACACACAGTGTGTGTGTGTGTGTGTGTGTGTGTGTGTGTGTGTGTGTGTGTGTGTTCCTCTATGTGAGTGCTCAACCAGAAGGTCTAAGGGGCTGCCAGACTGTAGATATGTAGATGTTGGGGTTCCATCTCCAGGCATTCTGTCTCCACCCACCTCAGGTGAGGGCAAGGAATCTACATTTTTAGCTCCTCTACTCACCCTAGTGATGCTGAGGCTTAAGGACCATGCTCAGTTAAAAAAAAAAAAAAAAGATTCATTTATTTTTATTTTATGCATATGGGTATTTTGCCTCTATATACATCTGTGCACCATGGACAGGCAGTTCAGGAGGAAGCCAGAAGGTGGCATTAGATCCTTTGGAACTAGAGTTACAGACAACTATTAGTGGCCATAAGGGTATTAGGAGCAGAAACAAGGTCCTCTGAGAAGAGCAACTGGTGCTCTTAGCCACTGGGGTTCATTCCTGCCCCAGAGACCACACAGGTATGAAGCATATGTTCAGTATGCCTTGCTTTGTGTTACTGATTTCCAGTGTCCTTTTGACCTCCTCCTAGTCCTGAAAAAAACGTGTCCTGAAGGTCATTTCAGAGGCGAGGAGAGGAGCTCAGAGAAGCCAATCGGCTGGTCTAGGACACACAGACAGGATCTAGACCCAGGGTCTGCTAGCCTCATGGCCTGCAAGCTCCTCACATAGGACTCCGGCCCTGGTCAGGCTAGGTGAGCATCCCCTGGTCCCTTATACCACTTCCTCTAGTTTGCATCTAATCTGCTCTGGCAGACCATCGTGTTTCCTGTCTTCCCAGCAGCCTCCTGCACGCTCAGTGCCACTCCCTGCATATGTGCCCTCCTCCCAGTACCTTCTTTGCCTCCCATGAGCTTGGAGTGGGGGGAGAGAAGGGAGGGATTAGGAAGTGGGTGAAATCAGGCATTGGACCCACAAGGGGTCTGAAGAATGCTAGCTTGGCCTTTTGGGACTGAACTTCTTCTGCTATATAGACCTCCACTGCCATCCCTGGACTCCAAGTTACATTCAAAGCTTGCCTGTCCATTGTTTATTGTTTACAGATGACAGTGATGGCTGTTTTCAGGGCAGAAATATCCCCCCACCCCTCAACCCCGGGGCTAGAGTACAAACAACCAGGTTTGCATTGACAGCAGGACAGGCCCTGTCCCTGGCAGCCTGCCAGCGCTGAGTTTGAGACCCAGTGGAAAGTGCTACCCTAGCAGACATGTCCATTGAGGTCACAGACCACCAGGATAGGCAGCTCTCACAGGGAGCAGTCTATGCTGGGCCAGCCCACCTTGAGGGCAGGGAACAGAACAGATCCTGGCAGAGAGGAAAATGTGGAGCTATTGTTTGCTCACACACATACACACACACACACACAGAGAGAGAGAGAGAGAGAGAAAGAGAGAGAGAGAGAGAGAGAGAGAGAGAGAGAGAGACAGACACAGAGACAGAGAGACAGAGAGACAGAGACAGAAATAGAGAGACAGAGAGACAGAGATCTGGCTCAGAGCTGAGAACAGCCCCAGCGGCAGTTCCCTTTCCGCCCCTTCTTACTCTGGTGTCATCATCTGTCTTCACACCGTCTCAGAACGCTAATACTCCATCATAATTTAGACTCCATCCACGGGCCTTGGTTCCAGTTCAGTTTTCAGAGGACCTGGAGGGAGTGACTGGCTACACAGACTTTGCTTTCTTGTTACTCCCCCACCCCCACCCAGACTGTCCCCTCCCATCAGTTTTGTTTAATCTGCTATGGTCAGTGGATGGGGCTCTCCTAGTCACACCCTTACCCAGGGTGACCCAGCTGGCCACCCTCCTGACCTCACTAGCTTCCACAACACCTTGATTACAGAACCCTTCCGTAAGGGACACACATTTCAGAGGATGAGCCCTCTCTCTCCACAAGTTGGTCAACTGCCATGGGCCAACATGACTCCTCTGTGTGAGGAACCCATCTCCACTCACCAAGCCCATGTCTCTACTTGGGTGTCTAACGGGCGTCTCCAATACCACCTACCCCAAAGAGAAAACCCTTTCTTCCTTCTCCTACCACCCCCCACACACCCAGTATTTTCTCCGTGCCTGGAAAGATCTGCTCTCTTATGGTTCCTCTTTGCCTCACTGAAGAGCAGGGCAAGTTGGGGACTTCCCAAACTTTTATGGATGAAGAAATCCAGGCAATTGGCCAAAGAGTACACTCTGGGGGTCTGCCTTATATATTCCAAGTGACTTAGTCTGAGCCAGGACCCTGAACTTTTTACTAGCCCATCAAATAATGAATGAAGAGAGAATCTTCCTCATCTCCCCGACCTCTTGATTCTGAGGGACTCTGGTCTACCTTCTGCTTTGCTGTCTTTTTAGTTCTTCTCACTTTTGCTGATTCAAGCCTATGACTATCTTCCATTGTACAGATGAGGAGACTGAGGTATGGATCCCTGGCTGGTCCATGGTCACATCAGAAGTAAAGCTCCATCACCCAGTATTTGTAAAGTGAGATGTGCTTCGAGCTGGTACCTTGGAACTGAAACTCCCTGCCTGGAAGAAGCTGACAGGCACTCTGGTGATGAAAGCGATTATCCCATTTCTCAGCTACTCCACTCCTGAGACCTCCACAGCCCCCTTTCGTCCCTCCATACCACAGAGGCACCATGGAAAGCAAGCTCTGAGGAGAAGCTGAAGTAGGTGGATTTCTGTCTTGGTTACTCTGTCCAGCTGGGAAACAAGTACCTCAGACCCAGTAAGCCTCTGTTTTTTTGAACTGTTAAGTGGGGGATACGACACCTGCCTTCCAGGTATGGTTGAATGCTCTGGCAAAAGCCTAGGGTCCCCACAGCCAGTCCTTAGCTCACAGCTCCTCGGATAAGACCTGGAATTGAGGTTTGAGTTGAATACCCCAGGCAGGTCCAAGGCTTCCACGGGGACCAGCCTTCTAACCAGGCTGAGGCCGCCCACCATAGGGCTTGCCTATCTGCAGGCAGCTCACAAAGGAACAATAACAGGAAACCATCCTGAGGGGAAGTGGGCCAGGGCCAGTTGGAAAACCTGCCTCCCTCCCAGCCTGGGTGTGGCTCCCCTCTCCCCTCCTGAGGCAATCAACAGAACTCTACACAAAGCTCAGTCCCGGACAGACTGCAGTGGAGACTCTTCAGCTCACGGATAAGGTAAGTGAGACTCTCAAACCTCTCTCTACTCCTGTTCCCTGGAGCTAAAACTGGGAGGGTCCTGGTCCAGATGGGCACTGTAGGACTCCCCAAGGGACAACAGCCTCTCCAGAGCGTGAGTCTCCGGTGGGGCCAGAGCAGGGTTAAAGAATGTATATCTCTTAGTGTGCAAGAATGCAAATAGCTATCTCAGGGCCAATATGTGAGAAAGACTCGGCATCCTTCTAAGTAGACTGTGTTACTCAGTGAAACTCCAGTGACCCGAAGCTTCTGTGGATACAAGGCTCAAAGAGGATTGGATTTCCAGTGTTGCTCAGCATACTAGGGCGGAGGACAGGAGTCTGGACCTTGGATTTGAGTAGGATCTGCTTTGTGTGGGATGGGCAAATAACAGTTCTGTGTTTCCCTTCCCTGTCTACCAAGATTAGCTCTGTCTTCCACCCAAAGGACAGGCTGGTCCAGAGCTAAAGGGATAGATTTACCAAGGTCTGACTTACATCTCCCCCAACCCCCATTATCCCTACCCACAACTCCTCAAGGGACTAGAGTGGGATTTGGGGGGGGCTGAAAGGAGCACTCATTCCCTCTGTCGATGTCTCCCACTTTCAAGATGGGCATTCTGAGGTCCAAGTCTAGGCACTTGGGGTCCCATTTAAGAACCCTCTTCCCTCATCTCCCCTAGATTCACAAGGCCTGCTTTGTGTTTAGGAGTTTGCAGGCAGGAAGGCGGCCTCTAGTTTCTCCCCAAACAGTAGATACTCAGGGCCTAGAGATCAAGGGATCCCTGTGGCTGCGCAGCTCAGCAGTCTCTGGAAGGCCCTGGAGACAAGGACCTCTGAGCCAAAAGTCTAGCTTAAAGATGGTGACCCTCGGCACTGATCCCAGCCCACTTCCTTGTGGCCTTGGGACTGTAACCTAAGGTCTCCAAACCTTCATTAGGAGAGGGCATTTTTTTGGATAAAATTCTACTCACAATGTGTGGCGAGCAGTGGAGATGGTTCATGCAGAAAAAATATTCCAACAAAACAATGGCTCCCGGATTTACTATCCAGTCCCGAGGATACAGAGAAAGCAACCAAGATCTGGAGGAGCGTCAGTGTGAAAACTGAGTCAGAATGACGATTGAAACTTAGATCTAGTCCTCAGCAGCACAGGCTCTTCCTGGAACCTGTGGTTACAGAGGATCTCTGGCTTCTAGACTATAAAGTTGAAGAAACGTCTTCAGTCCTTACTTGTGATATACACACCCTTGGCTCTGGGACTGACTCATAATGAGAGACAAATAGCCAGGGAATCCTGAATGGATTTACCCACTGCTCCATAGCAATAGATGGCTGTGAATGCCACAAAGATTTGGAACCCCAAAACACAGGCACAAGTCCCCCACCTCACCTCCTGTTAGGAGGTGGTACCCAGAATATGAAAGGAGAAACTGAAGTAAGAGGCCGTATTCTTAGCTACCCCTGTTGCATCCGAATTCATTGGCTACCCCTGGAGGAATGTGGTAGGCAGACACACTAATAACATGTGATGGCTTCAAGGCAGGAAGCTTGAAGGATCTGGGAGGCTGGTGGGCTCTGGGTTCTTTAGAGCAGGGCATGAATGCTGAGTCCCAGGGAGGATTTTGACAGCCCAGAACAATCAGCTGCCCTTTGGTGGGCAAGGAAGTCACAAAACTCCCCTGCATCTGGCCTGAGCCCAGCCATCTGTGGGCTGGAGAGTACCAGGTGACCCCGAGGGGCCCAGGGGCAGTTGAGCCTCAGGGCAGTCCTTCAAATTCTAATTTTCAGAGCTAGGAGCTGGAAGAAGTGCCCAGTACCTTGAAGGGGTTAACCTGCCTACCCCATAGTCTCAGGCAGACCATTGTGCAGCTAAACAAGAACCGGACATGAAGCAGGAAGCCCAAAGGGCCACACTTTTTTCTCCCAAAGTTAGATGAGTCACAGTTGCATGAGAACCTCAGAGATAGCAGACATTAGCCACCATCCCAACAAAAATATCCACCCCTGGCTGAGTGGACCATTTCTGGTTGCTTCCATCACCTCGTTGGCACTCCCTCGGTTGACATGATTAATTCCCATGTGACTGATGGGACCCCTTGGGATCCAGAGAGGCTAGCCAGACATGAGGTCACATAGTATAAAGTGGGAGGGGGATAGGGCTGACCCCATAGCCATATTCTATATTGGAGTTTAGAGAAGAGACAATCATATGATTTAGACCACCAGAGCCAGGAACCTAAACCAGGGACTGCCCTAAGAGATTGGTTCTACTGTTGTTGGGGAAATATAAAATATAAGTCCATGATAACCCTGCTCTAAGTTGGCATTGAGAGGAGAAACTACAGAGAATTTCTTGAAGGAAGAGTAAGAACCTGGAATTCTGGGAAGACTTGCACAGCTCCCACAAACTCAGCCTTGGTCTCCCATCTCTCTTTGTCAGAGGATGATTCTTAAATCCTCTCAGGTACGACCTGGCAAATCCATAGGCTAGCAGGAAGAAATGGGGCTCAGGGGTGGACTGACAGTGGTGAATAACATTTACCCCTGGAGAAGAACAGTGAAATGGGAGATGAATCTAAAGCTAGACCAGGAAATTAGGTCAAATGTGAGGCAGCCAGTAGAAGGCACAGCTCTAGACCAGAGAGGACAGGTAGGTAAAGGTCAGATACCCACATACTTGGGAGCACTGTCTATGTATATTGGGATTCACCTCTTCTAGTCCTCCTGTCCAGGGATTCAGTATTGGTTGCCTTTATTACAGATGCAGTCACTGAAGCCCAGATAGGGCACAAGACCACAGAGCACATGAGCCATAGGTCAGGTTCAAACAGACAAACATACGGACCTTGTTCTGATGCCCCACAATTACTCCACCAACCCAGCCCAAGTCCGGATGTTCAGAGGAGGCTGAAAGACTCCCTAGGGTGGGAGTCCTCTGTCTGATGCTTGAGCCTCACCATAGGAGACAGAGAGCTAGTTTAAATGACCTAGCACTCAAAGACTCACTGTAAATCAGTTTCAAATTGCAGACAAAATTTGGTTCTATTGGAAGTTTCTATCTCAAAAGTTGTATTACAGAGGAATGAACAGTGTGATTGATTAGTGATGTCTGCCATGGGTATGGGAAGAGGTGAGTAGCAACAGCTTATGAGTTGTAATTTGGCAGCCTTGCCTGAAGAGGCTCACGGCTCAGAGATATGTGTTTTCTCTCTGCAGACCTGTAGGGAAAATTATTTCATTGTCCTAAAGGATCCAATTTTAGTGGGATCTAGCAATATCATGGCTGTTAGAGGGGCTATTTGGGAATAAGCAAGATCTTTTTGTTGTTGTTGTTGTTGTTGTTGTTGTTGTTGTTGTTGTTGTTCAGTTAAACCACAGTTTGCATTTGCTCTGACCACCCAAGGTGCTGTCTGCAAATATACATGGTTTTTAAATCCTGCGAGTGAAAAGAGACCCAGAAGCAGTTTCAGAATAGGAGACTGAGTCACAGGGGCATTCTACACCACCAGACTTCAGACCTACCTTGAGTCCATGTACCTGGACACTAGGATGTAGTACAGAGTCGGATGCTGAATGATTCTGGGAAGAGGATGCTCAGGCCAGGAAGCAGAGGCTGGGCTGGGAGCTTGGTGGCAATTAGAAGATGTCATGGAGGAGGTAGCCTGGGGCTGTGCTCACTCAGAGAGCAAACTAGGAAGGATACTCTGGCATGTTGGGTACAGGCTAAACATCATGCATTCTAGAAACCTTTAGGATGTCTCGTGGCTGGAAAGGAGGTAGGAAGGTAGAAGATAGAAGACTTGGAGGGGCTGACACTCTGTTGGCTGGCTCTGGAGCTTGGCTTCATGCTGGAGAGGTGAAAAAGCTACAAGAGCTTAGACAAGGGAGATTCAGTAGGGAGCACAGGCACAAGCCAAACCAGGAGACAGTCCCAGGGAAGGAACAGGTCTGGAAGCCCTAGGAATAGGTCTCAGTGCTAAACTGAGCTATAAGAAAACCCCAAAGGGCCAGCTCATAGCTGATGGGCTTCACCCTTCCAACGTCCACACTGACAAAACCCAGTTGTTAAACATGGGTGGGGGTGGGAAGGGCTCAAGAAGAGGAGGTAGAAATCACTAGAGGAGTGGAAGATACGTGTACCTTTACATCCAAGTCCTGTTCTAGCTGGAGGCTCAAAGTGTGGGGCAGGCTGAGAGCTGTCCAGGGCCACACACAGAGCTCAGGCTCCAAAACCAGTGAGCACAGGCACACCCCCTACGTGTTCTGAGCCATCTCCGCCCATCACCCTGCCCCTCATCCCTGACCCAGACCTCCAGGCTGGAGTCCACAGTCTGCAGGGGGCTGGGGTAGGGCTGAGCATTCCATCCATCCTCAGAGGCCCTCCCTGGGGCTCCACTTAGCCGCTAGATCCAGCCCCAAGTCCTCACTGAAGGCCATAGGGTGGAAAGAGAGGGCCCTGCACAGGAGGTAAGGGAGTCAGCTCGGTGGAATTGCTGTGGAAACATAGCTATATACAGGGCCACTGGGGACTCATACCAGCTTCTAGAAGGATATGAGCCTCCAGGGAGATTTAGATGCATGGATGGATGGATAGATAGATAGATAGATAGATAGATAGATAGATAGATAGTTTACCTCACCCTGGAGCCCTCCAGGATAGTGAATAGCCTCCTCAAATGGACAGAACCTGGCAGCTAGAATCTAAGGCTTAACTGAGGCTCTGATCAGATGCCTGTGGTCAGGGGCGGACAAACCCAAAACACTGGCCTTATGCCCTGCTGAGGGGCTCTAACCGGAGCCAAATTTTCTACATCTGTTCATCTACAAAGCCAGAACCTAGTCCCAGGGAGCCCCAGAGACACTCCAGCTCCTCCACACCCCTCAGCCCTTCAGCTGGACCCAAAGCCAGTCATCTGTAGAACTCAAGGCTGAGCCTGTCTCACAGCCTCTTTGAGGCCAAGTGCTAGGGACTAGGGACGGATGGGCTATAAAGACAAAGGGGAGGGGGACTTCACTTGATGTCCCACAGTGGGTGAATGAGCAAAACAAAAACCAAGTTCCCTCCTGGGACTCAGGCAGTAGGCCAGTTCTGCCTCCCCTGCCCTCCACACACCCTCTCACAGCTTCTCAAATCTTTTCCTTCTGGCACACATTGAATTTTTTTTTTCATATGGGGTAGTTTGCGTCCTGGGTCCATGGGCACAAAGGCCTATATAAGATAGGTGCTAGTGTGCAAACAACTGTAATCTTGCCCTCTCCTGGCTTCCTTTGGGGAAGTGGTGTGGTTTGGCCAAGCCCAGTGGGAATAGGAGGTCCTGGAATTAAGGTCTTATAGCTAGGACTATGCTTGGAGCCTCCAAGGGAACCCAGAGAGCAGCAGATAGAGCCATGGGGCCCTGCCCTGCCCAACTCAGTCTGGCCTAGGTATCTCATTTCTAGCACTTCGGCCTATGGCTACTCTAGAGATAGACTCCAAAAGCCTCCAAAATCCTTACTTTCCAGGGTATAGTTGAATTCAGCCATATTTGGGTTCTCAGAGACACAAGTACCCACTGCCCTGAGCTCTGTGTATGTTCAACATTAGGTCACTCTTTGTCTTCAAAATTAGAATCTACTTGGCATTCTTAGACTGACTGAGGGCATAGCAGGCCCTGTCATCCATTAGGAATTTTTCTCTCAAAGCATGAGCATGCCCCCAGAGTTAGGGCATCGTCACAGCTCCTGGGTGGCAAGGGATATGGGCAACCCCTGAGTGTTCCACACCCACAGCTGAACCACGAGGCACTTCCTGTCCCCTGGCTTCTGTGTTCACACAAGTTCCCAACTATTCACCTGGGATGCTCGGCACGGAATCACATCCTGGTCCTCAAGCCTTTCACACATCTTTGGTGCCCTGATTCCACCCAGAGACATTCTAAGCCTTTCCAAAGCTAGTAAGAAGGGCCAAGAGAGATGAGACTCTGCTGGGGTCAGGGGTGGGGGCAAGGGGATAGAAACAGCATCACCTGGGCAGTACCTAAACCTTCAGGAGATTCGGCTTCCAAAGAGACCACAGTCGTCCTAGCTTCCATTCCTAGACAGGAGGAAAGGACGATGGCTGTCCTACAAAAGCCTTCCTCTCTGCTAAATTTCTAGCACTAAAGGTAATACTAAGTGTGGCTATTGGAATGGAAATTCCTCCAGGTCCCTCTGAGACTGTATGTTGTCAATCAGAATGTAGAAGAGGGCAGATTGTGTGCGGAGCAATCTCTAGACTTCCTCATCTGCAAAATGGGAATGAGAATCTTTACATCCTGTGTGAAATTTAAATGATAGGGTATTTCCAAAAGCCAAACACTGAGAACTATTATTATGACAAGTGTTGCTGGAGAGAGAGGTGACACAAGACAGGCTGTTTCAGTCTGAGGCTTCCACAGACTCTTTCCTTGCTCATCTGCAGAAGGGGACTATTGGTAATTGCCTCAAAGCTGTGGCAAGGTTTAAATCAGATAGCGTGCTTGGGGAGGCCAGCCTACTCTACCTGATAGGGTCCAGCCTCACAAGATTCCCACCTCTCATAGGCCCACACTCCATGGCCCTCCCTTCTCACCAACAGCTGACTGACAAGAAGTCAGAGTGAACAGACCTCCCCGTCCCCTGCTGTAAAGGACACTGTGAAAGCAAAAGCCATTCTCATTAGAGGTTGGGAAGTTGCTGATGATCTCGTGGGCCAGAGGCTTTCTTTTCAGGGCTCACAGCAAGGCCTCTGCTGGACACAGAGCAAAAGGTCAGCTCTCCATCTTTGATAACTCTATGTGGCCAGCCAAAGCCCGCCAACAAGCCAGTGTCCCCTGTGAGCCAGTGAACTCTGCTTCACTGATGTCTAATAATTTCCTCGTATCACTGGTGGCTGTTGTCAGCTCTCTGAGCCCTTTTCTCATTCCAACAGGTCTCATAAAGAAATTGTGTTTGCTCAGTGTGTTATACAGAGTTCCCTGAGGGAACTCGGTGTCCAATGTGGACTCTTTGAAGGGTCTTCCAGTGAGGGCTGGGGATGGTAGGACAGGGACCAAGCTACACATGGAGGCACCTAGAGACTAGCAATGGAGGGGGCGGGGGGAAGCTATTATTACTCTGGGGCTGAAGGGGCAAAAGGAAACACTTACAGAGCCCAGATCCCAGAGACAGAATCCCACATTGCTGGCCCACTAAGAGCTGGCATGTTGTAGACTGCAGGGGAAGGACGGATCAGCGAAACAAAGAAAGAGAAGCCCACTTCTCTCCTCCCATACCAGAGCACCCGCTGGACATCTCTTAACCAAACCCAGCCAGAGGTCAAGGCCAAGGCTAGGAGTCCCAGAAAAGGCTTTGTGGTCCAGTGCAGAGGTTGGTGAGGGCAAGGAGGAGTGCCTAGGAGAAAAACCAACCCACATAAACTCTCTTGAAAATGATTGGGCAAGGTATTATTGTTATTGCTCTTTGGAGGCCAGATCTTGCTATGTAGCTCACACTGGCCTCAAGTTTCTGGCAGTCCTTCCACCTGTGTCTCCCAAGTCCTGGGATTATAGGCAGGCACCACTTAAGGATTGTGTGTTCAGGAACACGCACAATAAGCAGGCCATAATCCTCTAATGACGGTGACAAGCTCTCACAGATCTGAGGGCTTAAAGCCACATGTGTTGATTTATGTATTGCCTTACAGTTCTGAAAACCAGGAGTCTGGAATAGTTCTCAGAGGGCTAAAGTCAGAGCTGTAACCCCTCCACAGGCCTCAGAAGGAACTCATGGCCACACCTCTTCCAGCTCCTACAGCTAATACCTCCCTCAGCTGGCAGTCTCTCAGTACCTCAGCTTCATTTCACTACATCTCTTTGTGGTACTGGATTCCAGGCCTTCACATATTGGAGACAAATGCCCTACTATAGAGTCCCATCCGGAGCCCTTTCTTTACAGTTTCTTTTATTTCAATTTATTTTTTTGAGGAAAGTGTCCTAGGCTAGCCTCCAGCTTCCCTAGGTGGCTGAGGGTGACCTTTGAACTTCTGGTCCTCCACCTTCCAAATGCTGGGGTTATGGGCATGTGCCACCATGTATTTACATGGTGCTAGAGATAAAACTCAGGATTTATGCATGCTGGGCAAGCAGTCTACCAACAGAGCTACATCCTTATTTGTGACACAGGGTCCCCCTAGATTGCCTAGGCTGGCCTTGAACTCAGCCTGTAGCCAAGGAAGGCCTTGATCTTGAGACAGCTCTGCCAGTCACCTCCATAGCTGGGATTACCGGCCTGCCCCACCAGTAAACGGCATCTTATTTTTGAATTTGATCCTTCTCCCTCTGTCTTCAAAAGACCCGGGCATTATCCTGGGTAGTCCAGGATCAACTCTCCATCTCAAGCATGATACTCCATTTAAGCATATCCATCAAGAGTCCCTTTGTTAAGGTGACCCTTCAGGTTCTAGTGTGTAGGACATGGATATTTGGAGGACATTATTCACCTGTCACACTAACGTAGCCTCTCCCCAGTGCCTTCGACTCATTTCTATCTGGCAGGAGACTTCGTGGTTTCCTCAGACATGGTAACTGCTCTTCTACATTGGGGCTTCGTTTCTCCTGGTGCTACACGCTGAAATTCCCTTCCTCCTTCTGGCCTTCTTACACTCAGGTCTTAAATAGTTTTCTTAAAAGGGCTGGTAGTGTCACTCCGTGATAGAGCACTCGACTAGAACACATGAGGCCCTTAGTTACACCCCCAGTGCTACAAAATACAATAAAACCATCTCAGAAAAGCCACCGTGGCCTCCCAGTCTCTGCTGGTCACATCTGCCTCACAGCTACTTCTAATGGGATTCCCACTTTCTTAGCTTCCTGTTGGTTCCAGTGTGGGGAAGAGCTCCAGGACAGGTCTTCCTGACTCATGGCTGTGCCCCACCGCCTAGTAGAATCCTACATCCAGGAGGTGCTTGCCCCCAGCAGCATAGCATTTAGGTTCCTGTCCTCTGTTTACCCCAGGCCTGAGAAATCTCACCCTCCTTCTCTGTTTCACTTCCTACTGTATCATGTTTCTATTTCCTAGTCACTTCTTACTTGAGGGGGAACAGAAAAACCCAAGCCTGGCAGTTCTTCCCCGGGCAAATCAGGAAATGATTCACGCAGCCATGCCTGCAAGGCGGAGTCAAGGGTCACTTCCCTGAGTCAGGACCAGATTCCTAGCCGGCCTTCGGCTTCCACTACCTTCCCCCACTGTTTATTCACTACCTTTTCCTGCCTGGCATCTTACTCCTAAAGCCCCTGGCATTTTCTAGGCAGCCCCCTTTGCTAATGGTTTTCTGGGGATACAGAGCCTCCCTTAGGCACATAGCACTGTAGTCAGGGCTCCCATTCTCGGACACTGGGGTCCACTTCCTTCTAAGACAGACTTGGAAGAGCTGAAGGGCAGGAACCATGGGTGCTAAAATCAGCACAGACAGCCCAGCCCTCTCTGAAGCCAGTCTGGTGCCAATGGTCTGAAGATGATGTTACTAGAGTTTAGGAAAGTCCTGTGATACACAGGGCCCACCCCTTCCCTCAATAGCTGGGTAGGAGGCTACCCCTTCCAGCTCCTTGAAGGCCCTCATCTTTCTCCAGGCACCGGTACTGATTCCCCATACTATCCCAGGAACTTCAGGTCAGTGACACAGGGACCCTGGGTGAATGACAGGGGAGGTCAGGGATGCGGAGCCATAGCGATGACGACATTGAGGCCTCTATCACCACAAGGCACTGGAAATTTTCCTTGCTTGATATTTAGATTAGAGGCAGAACTTGATCTCTGAGTGATGCCCATTCCAAGCCTACAGGTTGCCTTCCAGAGTCCACAGCCTGTACAACCACACAGGTCACGTGCTTCAAGGGGGTCCACATGTAGTTTAAAATTCTTTCATCTCTATTTCAAAATTTCTAATTTTTTTTTTAAAAAAAAATGGAAACCCACACTCTGTTTTACACCGGACCCACAAATTATAAAGCCCAATGTATACCCCAATCTCCTCCCAACTCCCTCCCAATACAACCCACAGCCTGGCCATCACCTAAGGGTTCTAGAGTGAGGAGCTAACCTCTAGATTAAAGTATTTGGGATTGGGGCTGGAGAAGTGACTCAAAGGTTAAGAGCACTGGCTGCTCTTGCAGAGGAACTGGGTTCGAGTCTTAGCACCAACATGGCAGCTCACAACTGTCTGTAATATCTGTAATACCAGCTCCAGGGAATCCACTGCCCCCTCCAAGGCTCTGTGGAACTCATACACACAAATAATTTTTTAAAAAGCTATTTGAGATTTCCTAGGAGCCTTCCTAAGGCAACAACGCCAGAGGAGCTTTCAAGCTGGAATGAGCTGGAGATGTTTCAGGGAGCCACTAAATCTGCCTCGGAGAAGCTGCAAAGCTGCTGAGATGCAGAAGGCATCGGGAAAGAGCTGGAATTTTGAAGCACACAGACTTAGTTCAGGCCTTGGCTCAGTTCCTTACACTCTGGATAGTTTGGGAGTGTTACTAAGTGTCTCTGTGTCTCAGTTCATTTGTAAACTGAGGGTCACAATTATAGCAGCCTTGGAGACTGGAAAGAAGAGTAAATGAGACTGTGTGTCTAAAGCATCTGGAATAGAGCCAGGCAAATAGTGAGTACTTACTGGAGGTGACTGACTGGCTATGCTCAGATGCTGGGGCCTCATTCCCAGCTGAAGTTAACCTCTCTGTGCCTTAGTTCCCTCATTTGTAAAATGGTGATATTCTGAGTGCCCTCATAATGCTTTGGGATCTTGAACATCAGTATTCCAGCTATCCTTCCCAGGTTCCTGGGGAATCTCATACCCCCCACACCTGCTTTCATGTCATCCTATGTGGGTATAAGGAGAAATCATTTCTGGGTTTGCCTTCCCTACATAGACCAGCGTATTATTCTGCTGGTGTCAGCTGAGTGACAGATAAAGAAGGAGAGAGACAAAGATACTTTGGTTTCTAGAGTGAGCCATTTGCTCCATAGGACAGTGGCCCCTGTACCCTCATGGTGTCTATCCTCTTTCCCCAGATCAGCTCCTCCAGGAAGGATGCAGAGGCTCACAGAGCTGGCCACTGCTTTGGGTACCTTCTTGGGCCTGCTGGCAGTGGCAGCAATGGCAGGCCCTAACTTTCCCCAGATAGACATCCCCAACATGCTGCCTGCCCACCATCGCCAAAAGAGAGACTGGATTTGGAATCAAATGCATATAGATGAAGAGAAAAATGAATCGCTGCCCCACTATGTGGGAAAGGTAAGCCTTGGGCTCCAGGGTGACGGTCATTATCAACACTGGACCATAGTCATGGCCATGTAGCCAAGATGGTGATGAATATAGTAGTGGTTGTCACTGAAGTGGAGGAGGTGATGAACACGGGGGTAATGGTGGTCAAGGTGACATGTATGCTGGCAGTTGTGATAGGAAAGAGAAAATCAATGATGGTGAGGAGGAGGAGGGTGGTAGTGGTGATGATGATGTGGTGGTATCGATGGTGATGATGATGGTGATGGTGGAGATGGTGATGGTGGTGGTGGTGGTGGTGGTGGTAATGGTGGTGGTGGTGGTGGAAGTGGTAGTGATGACCATCGTGTTATAATAAGTGGGAAGATGAGGGTGGTTATGGTAGTGAGGATCATTGTAACGGTGACGCTCTTGGTAATGTTGGCCTTGGCGATAGTAGTAATGGTGTCAGTGGTGAAGGTGGTAAAGGGGAAGGTGAGGAGGTTGATGGTGGTGGAGATAGTGGTAACGATGGTGGTGGTGGTAACAATAATTTCGATAGTCATAGAGAAGAAGAAGACAATGGGAGTAACCATGGTAGCTGTGGTGACAGTGTTCTGAATGAGCAGGTGATACAGTTTATAATTTGGACCTTAAGATGTGTCCCAAAGGTCACAAGCTAATTTTTTTTTTTTATCAACCTGTGTTGCTATAGGGAGTCAGGCGTAGTGGAACGTCATTAGAAGTTGAAGGTGATACTGGGACTCCAATACCACACAAACACACACACACACACACACACACACACACACACACACACACACACACACATGCTCTGCTTCCCAGACACCATGAGCTGAACAAATTAGCCTTGCTGTGGGTTTTCCATGTTGCTCTTTCTTTACACTGGCTCGAAGTGACACAGCCTTGTGAGACTCAAGGCAAGGTCTCAGTTGTGAGCCTTTAAATTGGTGCATTAAAAATAAGCCAAATACTTTACAACAAGATGATAGGAAAGATGAGTTAGGGCATCTCAGAAATCAGCAGGACGCTGCCCATCTGAGGTCCACAGACTTGTCTGAGAAGAGAACACCAGAACACCCTAGTCTCAAAGGAAATGATTCCACAGGATTGGCATCCCTTTCCCTGAGTTTGACCAGTCAGGTACTCAGAGGCCACTGAGATCATGATCTAAGATGGTCTGGCTGTTTCTGATGCCAGCCTTATACCTGGGTATCATTCACATGAGGTTGGTTTTCAGGCATGCAGATATATAACAATTGTGGGGTCAAAGGCTGCTACCAAAATTTCAAAGGAAACCCTGTAGTTAGGTAGCACGGTCGATTTGGAGTCCATGAAGGCATCCCCTGAGAACGTAGTCTACAAATCTGGGAGAATAAAGGTGAATCTCTAATGGGGATTCCCAAAAGTTAAATATGCCAGAAATTCAGATGTAGAGCCAGATCACACGAGATGCCCTAGAGACTGCCTAAGTCCTTCGGATCTCACATCCTTCTGCCTTGTGCCCGAGTTGCTAGACATGGAACTATGAGATTTGATGTCTTCTGTGCTGGGTTTTTATCTTACGTGAGTTCAACTCTTCCTTTCTGTCTTAGTTTCTTTTCTCGTTGCTATGGTTTTAAAAAGTCTAACAAAAGCAACTTCGGGGAGAAAGTGTTTATTTTGGCTCACAGTTCAAGGGTATGCTCCATCATGAAGAGGAAGCCAAGGCAGCAGGGGGTTAAAGCAGCTGGGTATATTACATCCATCATCAAGAACAAAGCAATGAGTGCTTACTCGGCTCGCTTTCTCGTCTGCATACAGTCCTGGACCTCTGGTCCCACCTCAATTAACAGAATCAAGAAAACCCCTCAAAGAAATGTCCAAATACTATCCTCACATAGTTAATCCCTCACAGGTGAACCCAGAGGTTTTTCTTATGAGTGACTCAAGATCCAGTCAAACTAGCAATTAACACTAACCATCACACTTCCTCCCCTATGAAACAGGAATGTGTGTCCTGTATCGCTGTATCTTGCAGCACGCAGCTTTTATTCCCGCTCGGCTTTTACTCTTAAAAGCTCAGAAGCTTTCCTTCAGTCTCAGAAGAAACTTCTTTTGAGCAGTGCCGGAACTGTAGATACCACAGGGACTCTTACAGATGGGACTCTTATTCATTTGGTGGTGTGAGATGACCAAGAGCCCTTGGTAGTCAGAGCCAGGATGTTATCTCTCAGGGCTGTTGAGATGGTGCAACAGATAAGGGTCCTGTTCTGCAAGCCTGGTGACTCGAGTTCACTGGTGACTGAGTGGCAGGAGAATAGAGAATCCAGAGAGTGGTCCTCTGCATGTGGGCTGTGACACACACACACCTGCCTTCACATACATGAACACAAAATTTGTTTGTAGTTTATGAGCCAGAGAGATGACTCAGTGGGCAGAGGCATTAGTATCCAGTCTAATGACTAATCGTCAGGACCCACTTGGTAGGAGAGAAACAAACAACTCCCACAAGTTGCCCTCAGAGGTACACACACACACACACACACACACACACACACACTAATTAATCAAAACAGAATGTTCTATTTAGGTCTTCAGTGTCCCCTAAAGAGCATGTGCCAAAGATTGTGGCCCAGTGAAGATGACAGAATCTTGAGGAACAAAGCCTAGGGGAAGGAAGTTAGGTCATTAGGAATGTTCTCTCGCTTTGCTTCCGGGATGTCCTTAGTGAACCAGATTCCTCTGTCACATACTTCTACCAGGATATACTGCCTTTCTACAGGCCAAGGCACTGAGCCTAAGTGACCATGGGTGATGGTGGTGGTGACTGTGGCAGTGACGATGACACTTGTATTAGTCACTTTGACATTTCTTTCTCTCTCTTTTTATCTTTGTTTTTATTCTTCTCTCAAACAATATATCCCAACAGCAGCTTCCCCTCCCTCTTCTCCTCCCACCGCTCCCACTTGTCTCCCCTCTATCCTCTGCTCCTCCATTTCCCTTCAGAAAAGAGCAGGCCTCCCAATGATATCAACCAACCACGGCATAAGAAGATGCAGTAGGACCAGGCACAAACCCTCATATTAAGGCTGGACAAGGCAACCCAGTGGGAGGGAAAGGGTCCCATAAGCAGGCAGAAAGTGGGTCCCATGCCCACTGCTAGGAGTCTCACAATAACAGCAAACTAAACAACCAAAGCATGTGTGCAGAGGACATGGTGCAGGCTCGGTGATTGCTAATTCAGTTTCTATGAGCACATATGAGCCCTGTTTAGTTGATTCTGTGGGCTGTGTTCTGGTGTCCTTGACCCCTTTGAATCCTACAATCCTCCCTCCCTCCCCTCCCCACCTTCTGCGGGGTTCTCCAAGCATAGGAATGGCCCACATAGGCTCATATATTTGAATGCTTAAGGTGTAGCATTAGGAGGTTTGGCTTTGTTGGAGTGGGTGTGGCTTTGTTGGAGTGGGTGTGGCTTTGTTGGAGTGGGTGTGGCTTTGTTGGCGTGAGTGTGGTTTGTTAGAGGAAGTGTGTCCCTGGGGGCCTCAAGTTAGGCCAGTTATTGGTTGGCCACTCCACCTGATGTTTGGCTGTGGGTCTCTGCACCTGCTCCCATCAACTACTGGAGGAGGCCTCTCTGGGAATGACTGGTCTACTCTCGGATCTAGAGTATAGCAAATTATCATTAGGTATCATTTCATTGATTTTTTTTTTTGCTTGTGTATTTTTATCAGTTGTGCTTGAGTCCTCACTAGAGTCATCTCATCATTTCCAGGAAGTTTCCACTGCACTAGGTTTCCACATCACCCCCTAAGTGGCCACCTATTCCAGCAGTGTCTCCCTGTACTTTCTCCCTCCATCCCTCCCCCGCTCACCTGATCCCTCCTGTTCCCATCCCCATTTACCCCAGTCTATCCACAAAATCTATTCTACTTCCCATTCCCATTTCCAGGAGGATCCATGTGCCCCCTCCCAGACCTTGCCTCTTTATCTAACTTTCCTTGGACTGTAGTGTGATTATCCTTTATTTAACACACCTCACAAGGAGCAACTTATAGGAGGAAGGGTTTACTTTGGCTCACAGGATAAGAAGGGATCAGGGAAGGCATGATGGGTCAAGTGTGAAGAAGAGGGCTACACTGTGTTCTCCAGTCAGGAAGCAGAGAATGGAGAGGAAGTAGGACCATGCTGTAAAACCTCAAGGCCCACCCTAATGACCTACTTCCTCTGGCAAGTATCTACTTCCTAAAGGTTTTACAACCTTCTAAAACAGTGCTGCCCGCTGAGAATCAAGTGTTCAAACACTGGGAGTCATTTCACTTTCAAGCCACAATATTAGTGAAGTAGATAAGGAGAGAAAGCAATTGTCCCAGTCAGTATCCTATTGCTGTGAAGAGAAACAGTAACCAAGGCAACTCATAAAGGAAAACATTTAATTGGGGATTGTCTTACCGTTCAAAGACTTAGTCCATTATTACCACAGCGGGAAGTATAGCAGCATGCAGGCAGACATGGCGCTGGAAAGGTAGCTAAGAGTACTATATCTGAATCTACAGGTGCAGGAGGAGAGAGAGAGAGAGAGAGAGAGAGAGAGAGAGAGAGAGAGAGAGAGAGAGAGAGAGACTGGGCCTGGCTTGAGCATTTGAACCTGAAAGCCCTCCCCCAGTGATACACTTCCTCCAACAAGGCCACACCCACTCCAACAAAGCTATACCTTCTAATACTACTCCTTAAGCATCCAAATGTATGAGCCTATGTGGGCCATTCTTATTCACACCACCACAAGAGTGGGGCTATTATAGAGCTATAGGTGGTAGTATTCAGTGGTGGAGGTGAACGTGACTGAGAGTAAAGGAGTAGCTGGTGGAAGCTGTGATGGTGATGCCAGAGATGGCAAAGGGGATGGAGAAGGTAGCAGTGGTGGTAGTTATGAAAATGTGGTGCTGATGGTGGTGGATGGCACTGATGGTGGACAGTAGAAGAGAATGGTTGTGGTGAGGGCTGTAACTGTGGCAGAAGCAGCCGTGAACTTCGTGGCTCATTTTTCTCCCACACTTTGATCTGCAGAGCAGCAATCACTAACAAGGCCACCCTGTGCTAAGGCTGAAGAGACCAGCCTGGCCTGAAGGCTCAGAGGTAAGGGACAAATCAGCTAAGGCCACACTCGATGTTCCTGCTTTAGAGGTCAGGAAAGGTCTTAGTAGCCTTCTACAATGTCACATGGGTAACAACGCAGATCACCCAGGCTACAGTCTGCCAACCTTGGTTGTGGACTTTGAGCCTCCTCAGAAAAACTTTTTCATCAAGCATACTGGTGCAAAACTGAGACTTCAGCCTTCAAGAGACTAAAGCTGAAAGGTCAAGAGTTCAAGGCTAGCCTGAGCTATATAGTTAGACACTACCATTAATAAAATAAAATGGGAAGAGAGGCTTCTTTGCACAGGTTATCTCATTATCCTTGTTACGTTCCCCATGATTCCATACAGCTCTCCAAATGTTAAGACTGCCTACTCATGAGATGTTTGACCCAGGCATAACTTCTGGAGAAGCAGTGTCATGGCCTGTGACTTTGTTGTCCAAGTCTAAAGTATGACCAACAGAAGTCCATCCCCCAAGAGCTTGGAGATTATCTAAATGAGCAATGAACCTTCTCACCACATCAAATGGTCACAGACCTCAAAATCACCCACTCTAATTCAAGGGAATGGCCGCATAGTGGGATCTCCCATGCAGTCAAGGGATGATGGATTAAGCATCTTAGGCCCTGGCTGTGAGGAAGAAAGCTGACAGCATTGAAGTCTCATGTCAGCTTCTTTGAATCCACACCCCAGCTATAAGAAGGACCAGGTCAGTACACTGGAGGAAGAATGAGCAGTTCCAAGCCTTAGACTGAGCGCTAGGAAGACAGCACTGGGCAAAAATGCACTCATCACTCTTGTGGATAGTAGAGATGCAGAAACTTCTTTCCAGAGACCAATATGGCCCTCTTATAAATAATGGCCTGGTCTTATAAATAAAGTTTTATTGGAACACAGCCACATTAATTAGTTTACTGATTGCCCTTGGCTGCTTTCATGTTATAAAGGCAGCCTGGAGTGCGCTATGACCAAGACTGTATGATTCAAAAAGCCAAAATTGTTTTCTCTCTGGCCCATTACAGAAGTCATTTACCACCCTCTGCCGGGGCCTAGAGCAGGCCTTCTCAAGCTTCTTCCATTTGTACAAATCTCTTTGTGCCCAAGGAAATTTTATGGAACAGGTTATATAGACATATAAAATGGGTGTGCAGGTCAACATCGACTAATAATAAATCATAAAGAAATTCATTTTTAGACAATCCTTTGGTATACATGTAATTACCATTTATTACAATGAAAGCAAATTTGCACCATAATGAAATTGATACTTGTTTTTGAATAAATAATTAAGTGTGAAGCCAGACAAGGAGGCACTTGCTTACAATGCTGGCACTGAGAAGGCAGAGGCAGGTAGGTCTCTGGGGTTTGTGAACCAGCCAGTCTAGCCTACTTAGCAAGCTGCAGGCTAATAAGAGACCATATTGTACCCCCTGAAAGGTGGACAATGCCTCGGAAACACACCCAAGGTTGTCCTCTGGCCACCATGTTATGCACCTATATGTGTACATACACAGCCTCCCCCTAACACACACACACACACACACACACACTAAAATTTCAAAACACCTTGGCTGAACATTTGCTAGGCATAAAGTGTGTTATATGTCAGTGTCTTTAACTATAGACGTGTTTGTCTATTTTCTGTCTATCTGTTTGAACAGAGTCTTGCTTTTAGCCCTGGCTGGCCTGGAACTCGTTCTGTTGAGACTGGTCTCAAGCTCACAAAAATCTGCCTGCCTTTGTCTCCTAGTAGCTGGTATTGAAGGTAGGCACCGTGGATCAATATTTTGATTTTGAGATACTCAGTGTAAGAGCACTGCTTTGCATAGAAACATAGCACACAACGGCAGAAGCATGTTTAGAACTATTTTATAAATTCTTTTCTTCAAAGATATTTTTAAATGAAACTCAAGCCAAGAACTCAAACAGAAATGTTTAAAATCAACTATTCTGACATAATCCAATTCAAAGACACAGCAATGTTGACTCTTATACGCTGAGGAATGGTGGCAGGAAAATGTTAAAAATCTATTTTACAAAGCATGGTGGCATATACCTTTAATCTGAGTGCTTGGGAGGCAGAGGCAGGAGAATCTCTGTGAGTCTGGGGCCAATCTGGTCTACATAACAAGCTTCAGAACAGCCAAGGCTACAGAATTAGATCATGTCTCAAAAAAAATTATATATAGGTGTGTGTGTGTATCATATAAGATATATAAAGATATAAATATATGAAATATAAATATATATTTAAAGGTGATTAAAAGATCTTTTTATCATATCATTGTTTCTATAAGAACAGAAAACTTTGTATGCATAGTAAAGTCACTTTACTCCATACAGTAGTGTTAAATCTGAGCCAAGTGTCTCAGGTGTCACTCATTGGTGTTATGTGGCACAACAGCACACACAATGCCTAGTGCACACACGATGCCTGGGGCACACACAATGCCTAGTGCATACACAATGCCTCTGAGTGCACATGCTCTGTGTGGAGAATTAAGGCAGCCGTGAAGTTGTGTGATACAACACAGGCAAATGCTTCCACAGACACCATCACGTGTTGAATTATGAATTACATTTTTGGTCACTGTGAATGAAGAAATTATTCAGTGTTGCCAAACTTTTCACAAGTCCTGCATTTAGGCACATGACACTGCATAGGATTGACAAGTACAGTTTGAGAACCTGACATCTAGAGAAACAGCATATCTCAAAGAACCCCACAAGCTGTGTGGACAGAAATGTTTTGGAGATACAGAAATAGACTAAGAGGACCTGTGAGGGGAGGGCACAAGTCTGGACAGGACACCAGAATGGCCTCCCAATTCCTGCTAAAGGAAACAGGTGGAGTGGTCTGGGAAGTGTCTACTAACAGCCTCACCCACAGCCCAATGACTGGGCACACAGGCTGGTCTGGCTTCCAAGAATTTTTTTTTTTTTTTTCTGGATGATGTAAATCCTGCCTCCTGACCAGTCAGAAGGAAAGACGCACAGTGAACTCTGTATCATAGAGGAAAATACCATTAGTCCAGTAACTGCTTTCCCAATGGGATAACTGGCCATGAATCATCCTCTGAGGAGAATGGTTAGCCATGAGGTAGATCTGAAGAGCTATCAGAAAGTGGAGGCCAGAGCCAAACAGGACATGCTTATGAAGGGTAGCAGACGCTCCGTGTCTTGTGATGACAGAACCTATTTGGTACCTAATATGGAGTCAGAGGAGTAGAGGAACCACACGTGACCCCAATCCCGGCTAAAAGAAGAGTATGTACAAGACACAAACACAGGACAAGGGTCCCCGCCTAGCTCTGAGGACACAATCTGAAGGAAGTGCGTGTTTATCAAGGTCAAAGTCTGGAACTTTTGTTTATAAACCTGGATGGACAGTGGGAGCCAGCTGGGAGTAGCCTGCCAGGGCAGGGCAGCTGTTGGCATTGAGATAGTTCACCCAAACACAATGATATTTAAAAAGGGGGTGGGGCCAAATCTATATTCCAGTTCAGTGGTGAGAAAAACAGAAATTTAAATGGAAGAGCATCCAGTGAAGTCCTGACCACCATTCCTTCAAACCAACAAGGTCATCAAAAATAAATTCTCGGAAACTGTGGGACCCGGTGGGTGGGACGCAGGAAAGTCCTCCACGAGATGGCAGGCCCCAATAGACACGAGAAAGTCCAGATTCCAAAATCTTTATTGACATGATGGTTGATAGTTGAATCTGGATGTGCACCCCCACTTAAGCCAGGGGGAACCTGACTTTAATAGGGAGGGAGAAGGAAGGAGGGACTAGGAAAAGAATACTTAATTAATTACACCCTCTGGCCTTTAGGTAACTCATTAATATGGAAATCTCTCTAGGGCTGAGGCCTGTAGTCATGCCCTCTACCTGTGCTGGTGACACCTCTCTGGGAGGGCTGCATTGTCCTTAGTGACTGAATGACACAGATCAAATGGAGGTCTTAGACTTCCTGTCAAAACCCTGGGTTCTGGGGGCATGGCTGAACACCTGCCATTGCCCCATTGGGGCCGGGGTTCAAGGTCTATGCCACACCAAAAACCAAGACACCCTACACGGCCCCACAGGAAACTGTCACCACCAAAATGAAACCATAACTAAATGGCATCTTGGGTGGCGAGTGGGACATAGATAGGAGGTGAAAAACAAGGAAATCTGTATAGACTGTGTTAATCAATAGTACTTCACCCGTTTGGTCCCTTCATTATACCAAGGGACCCCACTAGTGTAAGGTGTGCTGCTGAGGAGAAGGGGAGCAGGCACACAGGAACTCTGCACTGGTGCCTCAAGATTTCTTTAAGTGTAACCCTGGCACTCTGGAACCTGATGCAAGGAGATGGTGAGTTCAAGGCCAGCCTGGGTTATATAGACAGATCTTGTCAAAGGAAGAAAAGAAGAGGGAAGAAGGAAGGAAAGAAGGAAGAAATGGACGGAGGGAGATGTGGGAGAGGGGAAAGAAAGAGAAGAGTAGAGAACAGAAAGGAATTTTTAAAAAAAAGGTCTATCGGGGAAAAGGACATTCACGACATCTCCACTGTTCAGTCCATGTCCACTCTGTGCCTTCAGGCAGATCTTCTTGCCTCAGGCTCCAGAGTGCCAGGGTTATAGCATGCACTGTCACGATTGACCCAGTTTTACCTAAATAGACAATAGTTTTAACCCTCTCCTTAAACTTAAAGACATCTTGAGACAAGAGTGCACAGTTTCCGGGTTAAGACCCTGGTTAAGACCAGTGTCTCAGCTTAACTTGGGCCTTGCACAGGGAGGGTATGAGGCTACCACTCTTCTTCATTCCTTTCCATCCCCACATGCCACAGGTTACAGAGCTAGAACATGGCTTCTTGTGTTACCTGCCCCCTGTACACCACAGTCCCTGCTCCAGGATCTCTGCCAGTCCCGGCTGCTGCCTGCCTCCCAGTGCCTACTCAAGGGAAAGGGTCTTCCATCCATGCCTCTAGTCTTTCACCTTCCAGAATCCTCTCTGTTTCTGCCATCTGGCTTCTCGGCCTTCCGCCCAGCTGACACCCCCCTCATCAGAGGCTACAATTATTGAACAACTATTCTGCTCTAGGGACACTTCTAGAGCTCCCAGGGTTGGTCCCTTCTGGAATCTCCTTCTCTCCAGAGCTACTGTCCTTGACCTCCTGGCTACCCTCTCTCTTCTCCCATCTTCTTAACTAGTCCTTAACACACACCTGCATGTAAGGGTATTACATCATCTGATCTGAAGCACTGCCCCCCCCCCCCCCGAGATGTCAGCCTCAGTTCTGAGAACCAGAATGGAACCTTGGATATCTATGGGTTCCATAGTGTGCCTGATACCTGGTAGGCATCCAATTTCTGTTGGTTTTTTTTTTTTTTTTTCAAATGGAATTCTGTTAGGGTCATTCTAGCCTTCTGGAAAAGTACTATTTTGAACTCATGAAATACTATCAACATATAGACTGAATATCCACTGGTTGTAAAAAATAAAAAAAAAGAATCCTCAGCACTCAAACTTTCTATTATCTTTTGACTTGTGGGTCTATCATTAGCAACTACTCTCATTTACCCCAGTAATGTTCAGTACAAGGTGCTAGGCACATACTGCTTTCCCTTAAGCTACTATTAGAATGTCTTGTGGAAGAAAAAAAAGCTCAGTGGTCTAAGAGGTACAGGACATCCTGAGTTAAAACAAAGCTCACGGGAGCTTCGTTGTGCAGGTTAGACACTGTAAATCACCAAGAAGAAAGTATTTTATGCATCATTCCAAAAGCAGATTTACTGGGACCAATACTTACTGTGCCGACAAATGTCTGACATCTGGTTCTGCAGGGAGAGTGCAGATGTGTAGAACTTGCCAGTTCCCACAGTGTAAATACTCAGCCTTCAAGCTGATGCTATGACATCCCTGAAGGCAGAGAGTGTAGAAGATGTGCATAGCCCTACCCCATTTAGTGTTGCCGCTACACTCACACAGAAGACACAGTAACCCCAAGAATGTGATAAAGTGCCAGGACATGGTTAGAAACATGAATTCTGAGTATCTGTAAATCTCTGGTTCTCATAGATCTGTATGAGTTCAGGAAGGAAGAGCTTAACTGGGCTCACAGTTTTAAGGTGCAGTCCATCTTGGCGGGGAAGACATAGCAGCACAAGCATCTATAGTCAGCAATCAGGGAGAGATGGATGCAGCTACTTCTCTTACCCAGGGTGATGGCACCTACATTCAGTGTGGACCTTCTCATTTCTTGTCAATGCTCTCCGGAAAACAACAACAACAACAAAAAAAATGCAACAAACACCATCTCCAGAGGCATGTCTCCTAGACTGGTTCCAAATGCCCAAATCCTGGGTCGACAAACCATCTATAACAAATGATTTATTTCATTGTACACTCAGATAATTTCATTTTTAATATGGCCATGTTTAACAGCAAGATCACAAATATTCCTCAATTCTAGCCAAGTCTACAAAGCCATATTGATATAAGCCAGCTCCAGTACATCACTGGCGTGTGTCCCATTTTTGCAAGGGACAAGGGAAGCCAAGGTTTCCTGGCACTCATCTCCAAGGGGGAAGCTGTATGCATTAGTGTAAATCAACCTTAGGAACTCAATTAGGTCCATTTTAAAGATGAGATAGTAACAGCCCATGTCTTCTAAGAGAGAAAGACACTCTTTATTCTCAAATGGCAAGTGCATTGCTAGGATCCATTCTACACATTGGGCACAGCTAAGAAAGGTCCATCACTGCCATGCCTGAAGTGACCTGGTAAAGAAGAACTCACTGGTGACCAGTCCTAAGTTCTTGTTTAAAATGTCGGTGTCACAGTATGGTCAGCATACATGCATGCATCGTTGTATGCACGCACACACACAAGCATGCACACTCATGTGTGCATGCATACTGCCCATTCCCAGCTCATGTTGCCTGTTCTTCCCCAGATCAAGTCCAATATGAATCGTCAGAATGCGAAGTACGTGCTCAAAGGAGACTTTGCTGACAAGATCTTCCGTGTCGATCCTGACACAGGGGATGTGCTTGCCTATGAGAGGTTAGACAGGGAAAAGATCCCTGAATACTTCCTTACTGCCCTCATTGTGGACAAGAATACCAACAAAAACCTGGAACAACCTTCCAGCTTCACTGTCAAGGTGCATGACATAAATGACAATTGGCCTGTGTTTGCACACCAGGTATTCAACACATCTGTGCCAGAGATGTCAGCTTTAGGTATGTGCCTAGTCTTCCCTCTCTCTCTCCTCCCCTCCTCAACCCCAGCCTGAAGACACCTCTCCCATCAGCCACTTCAATGCTTAGGGTGGGGCTCCAGTAAGCTCAAAGAAGTAGTTGTAATGCTCTCTTGTGCCTTTACATGATTTTAAAATGTGTCTCTAAAGGCTAACCTCTGACCTAGTCCCAGATGAAACCCTGACCCTAATCCTAGATGGGTTTTAATCCTCATAATGTGCTGAGCACTGACTCAGTATAGCCTGGGCCCTGATCCTTTCCCCAGATATGGGCTTAGGAGGCACTAGCCTGTCCTTACCCTGCTTCCAGAGGGTCCAGGCAAAGTGTGTGTGTGTCTCTCTACTCTTCTGTCTGAGAACAGACAAGGCCATGAAGCCAGACCTCCTTGAGGAAACCTAGATCTCCAAGGGATGAGAAATGGGGTCCTGACCCCTCTGGAGGCGTTGCAGCACCCTTCCCAGTCTCACATTCCCACACCTTCAGAAAATGAAAATCTACCCAGACATCACCTAAGTGATGTCTCTCAAACCCAAACATCTTCCCTTCTTCATTTCTCTCAAAAACACACAAACCACCTGTTCTCTCTGCCTGCTTCATGAGTGATCTGGCTGCCCTTACCCTTGCTGGCACTGTGTCCTCGTGATGGCCCCTCTGGCACAAAGCAGCATTCATTCCCTTAGCTTGGGCAGTAGGAAGAGCAGAACCCCATCTATTCCCACCAGTAAATGGGATGAGGGCCACAGTCATGAGCAGATATATCAGAACTCTCTCTCCACAGGGACCTCTGTCATCCGTGTGACAGCCGTGGATGCAGATGACCCCACTGTGGCCGGCCACGCCACTGTCTTGTACCAAATCGTAAAAGGAAATGAGTATTTCTCCATTGATAATTCTGGTCCGTATGACTAAACCTTTTGGGTGGGTACCTAGCTGGAGGGCTGGGGGGGGGGGCGGGCGTGAATATTGCAGGTGCCAATGTAGAGAGAATACTAACCTGATAGGTGTCACCAGCCATTGATCCAGGGAAGGAATGCACACTACACATAAAGACATGATGGTGCAGGTTAGAGGAGAAGGAAGCAGACAAATGTCCAAAGCACATACTCAAATCCAGAAAGAAAATCAGGGCTTTTTCACCCAAGCACAGACCAAGACTCAACAGAACATACTGGTTGGAAGGGCTTTGTACATGTCCAGAGACATCTGATTTGAATCCAGAACTGCCGCTCAGTCCTATAGCCCTTGGCCAAGTTAGCTAACACCTGATCCTTACTTCCTTCGTCCAGAAGACAAGCATGCTCGCACCCCCTTGCGCAGTAGCTGTTAAGTTGGAACTAGATTTAGCATAGGCGCAGCCATGCCACATAATTTTTTTTCCGTGCCTTGTTAAGATAAAAACTTTAGACCAATTAAATTTTATCGAGTTTAATTTTTGCAAAGAACAGTTCACAAATTGGGACACCCCAGAAGCCAAACAAGTTCAGAGAAACCCCAGGGCTGCCACATAGTTGGGTGATATTTATAGTGCAGAAAAAAAAAAAAAAAAAAGACCCTGCAGTCTAGAAACAGCTCGGTCGGTTCCAGCTGGGGTGTCTGCCTTATTTGAATCGCTTTGAACAGGTGGCAGCCTATGATTAACTGAAGCACAGCTGCTGTGATTGGCTAAGCATACTCCTAAGTTAGGGCTTTACTTTATCTACATGCTACTAGGTTGCAGTTCATCACAGGATTCAAGTCTGCAAGTACAGAAGGCTTCTCAGGCCAAATTTGGTGTCTAACAAATTTTCAAAACTGAACCTTGGAAGCAAGAAAGAAGGCCACTTACTCAAGCCAGACACGCTTGTCTTCCAGAAGATGAGCAAATGCTGAGTGCAACTGGTACTTCTATGTGCACCAAGAGATGCATCATTAACCCATCACAGCACTCTCAGCACTAAAAAGGGCAGTCGCTTCTATGTATGTCAATACAGATATCATTAGTCAAGTACAGCACTCTCGGCACTAAGACATGGCACAGCCAATCATGTTTATGTGTACCCAGGCAGACATCACTAATCCATCTCACACTGAGCCTGGAATTGGCAGTATGGTCTTTCTCAACATAACATTCTCTCTGGCTAGGAAAAATATTGGACCATACATTTGGCCAGCTTTTAGCCATACAGGGCAAGGTATGGAGTTAGTGGGCTATGGTTCTGGGGTTCTCAGTCTCAAATATATAGTGGAGTCACCTGGGTCATTCTGAAAGGATCTGAGCGTTCAGATTTTTTTCTCGAGGCTCCTCAGATAACACAATCCCTGTTGGGACACTTTCTTTTCAGGACTCATTTTCACAAAGGCCAAAAATTTGGACAGAGAGACACGGGCTGAATACAAGATCGTGGTGGAAACACAGGATGCCGAGGGTCTTCGGGGAGAGTCAGGCACGGCCACTGTGCTGATCAGGCTGGAAGACATCAATGACAACTTCCCCATCTTTACTCAGCGTAAGCCCCTCCCATAAGCCTTTAAGTAGACAATCCAGATTCAGTGATTTGGGAGCTCTCAGGGAGTGTTCCAAATCTCTCTACTCCTTGCTATATCCCAGGGCACTTCTGAAGCCAGAGTATAGAGACCCTGATGCATCTTACTGCCTTGCTCTCAGGGTCTCCCAACTGTCCGTTGTGAGTCCCTTCACAGACCAGATTTTAGAAAGAAAAAAGCAAAAGATCACAGCCTTGCTGATGGCACTGCAAGACTTCAAGTCCCACTGTGAGACAGAAGCAATTTCATTAAGAACCTCCGAGACTGAAGGCCCAGCTATAAAATCCCAGAGAATAGGGTATGACCAAAGCCTGGTATAAACATGTCCACGAATTGATTTTCTCTTTAGAAACTGTCAAGAGCTTTTCCTGGGCCCCAAGTGAGAGTAGACAGGAAAAGTAAGTCAGTGTGTTCCTGGAACCCACTAGCTATGTGAAAGTTCAGGCCTCAGCTGCCCCCAAATTATCTAGTTCTGAAGTACCTTCATTGCTTCCTTAAGGCAAGATTTGTCTCTCTTGTCTATTGATGATGATATTGAAGGGGTGTATTTGATGTTCCAATGTACAGAAGGAGCTAACTCCCTGCTGGCTTGACAGATGGACAGAAGGCAAGACAGGCCTCCTTACGTTGAGACCCAGAATCACACAATCATAAGTTTCTTGCCTGTTTTCTGTAGCAAAATATTGTTTGATACCCAGATAGGGGCAGCACATGCCTGTGACCCTAGCATTCAAGAGACAGAGACAGGAGATTTGCAAAAATCAAACCCAGCCTGGGCAATAGAGCAAGTCTCTATCTCAAAATTCCAAAGGCTAGGGGTGTAGTTCAGTGACAGAGTGGTTGCCTAGCCTGGGTAAGACCCTTGGTGTGTGTGTGCGTGTGTGTGTGCATGCATGCATGCGTGCATGATAATATGAAGGGACTCTGTGTGTGTGTGTGTGTGTGTGTGTGTGTGTGTGTGTGTGTGTGTATGTGTGTGTGATAATATGAAGAGATAATTGTCCTATCTCTCTCATTAACTCTTTGCGGTATCCTGTGTTCATCAGCTACATACACATTTTCGGTGCCTGAAGACATCCGTGTGGGCAAGCCCTTGGGCTTTCTGTCTGTTGAGGACCCAGATGAGCCTCAGAACCGGATGACCAAGTACAGCATCATGCAGGGCGAATACAGAGACACCTTCACCATTGAGACAGACCCCAAACGTAATGAGGGTATCATCAAACCCACGAAGGTATGTAGACCTACAGAACTGAACAAATCCATGGGCTGTGGAGTTTGTAGCATCCAAAGGACATGCTCAAGGATCACTTCTGAGCTACAGGCCATTGAAGGAGAATGTTCTTGTACAGCTCAGGGCTGGCCATGAGTTCATGGAGACTACAACCCACAGTCTCAGCCTGAGTTGTTCCAGAGATAGAGAAGAGGCAATACTTTGGGTGTGAAATGTTTATTTGGGCAGTAATCCCTAGAAGCTTCAGGAGCAAGGATAGGTGTCAATCACTGATGAACAGATACACGTGGGGCCCAGACCCATGGGGGCTATATAGAGCATGTCTCAGAGTTGCATCAGGAAGATCAAGCTCTGGGGTAAGCAGCCACAACAGACAACACTTGTTCTAGTCTCATTTCTCATGCTGTGATAGAATAACCTTGACCAAAAGCAACTTTGGAGAAGAAGGGGTGTATTTGATTTACAATTCCAAGTTGAGTCCATCGTTAAGGAAAAGTCACAGTGGCAGGAACTTGAGACAACTGGTCACATCACAACCACAGTCAAAAGCAAGAGGATGCAAATGCACTCATAATTTCTGTCTGTGGCTTTGGCTATCAGCTAGCTTTTTCCTCTCGTACAGCTCAGGACCATGCCTAGGGAATGGTGCTGCCCACAGTGGGCTGGGTCTTCCTATACTAATTAACAATCAAGATAATCCCCCACAGACAAGCCCATATGTAACCTGATCCAAGCAATTCCTCAGTTGAGGTTCCCTTCTCAGGTGATTTCAGATTATACAGCAAGTTGACATTTTAAAAACTCATCGGCACCATGCTCCCAACATTAACTCCCTGTGTCCCAACAGTAGTAATCTATCAGTATATATGTAAAAAATGTATACCTGAGGGCACAAGTAGCCATGAACAGTGGCTGCTGCTGGCAGCAAGCAGTCTGACTGACTGAATCCAGAAGAAGAGGGAAAGGAGCTTTCATGCTTCTAGAATTTTCAGGTAGGGGACTGGGAACACACAGACAGACACCGGAGTCCACAGATCTCTCAGACAGTAGGGAAGACATACAAACAACAACAAAATTGTAACTGGTATATTCAAGGCTGCACAATAATGCCAGACAGGAAGGTGTCGCCTCTGTCTGGAGTACTTTCTGAGAGGGTCTCTTAGTACCTACTCAATTGCAAACTGCTGTTCATTCCTCAGGATGAACGGGAAGAAATTTGCTCGGCAGACAAACACAGGAGAAGCCTCTTGAGCAGAACCAGGAAAGGCACTACCTTTGAATACAGCCACTAGGTCATTGCCTCCTCGAGAGGAGGACTGGGGCTGGGCATGTCCTTGATTCGTAGAACAGGACCAGGTACAGAGGCGGGGCCGGTAAAATAAAAGGTGCTAATGTCGGTGACCATGCTTCCCGCCCATGCAGCCCCTGGACTATGAGAACATCCAGCAGTATACGTTCTACATTGAGGCCACGGACCCCACTATCAGACTTGAATACCTGAGCAGCACTGCAGGCAAAAACAAAGCCAAGGTCACCATCAATGTCCTAGACGTGGATGAGCCCCCTGTCTTCCTGCGACGTTTCTACCACTTCCAGCTGTCAGAAAACCAGAAGAAACCACGGATCGGCACTGTGGTGGCCAAAGACCCTGACAAGGCTCAGCGCAGCATCGGGTAAGGAAATGGTGGGCATGAAGCAATAGTGCCATGTTGATCCTGGCATGGACACTCTTATGTCTGATGATCTGAGACCAAGGCTCAGAGAAGGACACAGTCTCACAAAACCTCCATGGAAAGATGCTGAGGCTAGACCCTGGCTCTTTCCACTAACACCCTTCTCCTGCCAGCTCCTGTCTTGTCTATCTTGTTTGATTCAGGCCATGCTTTGTTCTTTAAAGGACTTTGGGCCTTGACTCAGGTAGTTCCAGTCTAATGAGGCCATCAAGCAGGAATGGCTTTTCTGAAGCCCTGTCACCAAAAATAGTTTAGAGATGTGTCTCCCAAGACACAAAGCCAGAGTGTGGCTTTCACTTGGTGAAACTACACACTTCTATAAAGAGATCTATGGTAGGTCCTGCCCCCACCGGGTTCTCAGGTGGGATGAGTATCCTTCCCTTCGTGGCCACATGAACCGACCAATGCACAGATGCTGCGTTTGTTATTACCGTCTGTGTTCTTTCTGTCCTTTGCTTTGGATCATGCTCTGCACAGTTCATCAATACTTGTTCCTGGCCCATTTACCATTGCTACAACTTCATAGCATGGGCTAGATAATTTATGAACTGCCGAGCTCTATTCATCTTAAGGGTCTAAAGGCTTAGAAATCCAAAGGGCATGGTGCCAGCACCTGATTGGCATCTAATGAGGTCTTACTTGCTACAACATGATAAGACCTAGTGAGCTTGCCAGTGTAGGTCTTTCTTTGTCTTCTTACAAAGCCACTAATCCATGGTGGGGACCCCACCCTCGTGATCTAATACTAATTATAATTACCCCCCAAAACTTAATCTCCAAATGCCACACATACATTCATCTATGGGTACAGTTTCTAACATGTGGACCTTGGAGGGTGTGGAACGAGACATTCAACCCTGTGTCCTTGTTCCTCTGTCTCAACTAGATGTCCTTCCTCTAGCCTCTGGGACAAAGGGACTACATAGATCCACTCAGACTTCCTGGAGTCACATAATAGTTGGTAGTAAGCATGAATTCAATCCAGTCTGATTTCATCCCACACATGAAGCCAGCTGTGTTGGGCCTGTTGACTAAACATCATGATGTCCCCACTGCTGTTATATATTTAACTTCTTACATACACTTGCCCCTACCTCTGAATTCCCCACTTTGCCTGTTCCTTGGGGACACTCTGCTTTAGTGGAAGTGCTTTCTGCTGAGTTTTACTGTCTAACAGGAGCCCTTCTCTCTCTCTCTCTGTTTTTTATCTAATCTGAAATGACCATTCTTACACTTAAGTATTGTAGCCCCACCTGGCCTTGACCTGCCATCATCCTATCTCTGCCTCTTTAGGACCAAAATTACAGGGTGCATTCCACCACACTTGGCTTCATAAGAATAATTTTAATATAGTTTTAAAAATATATTTACACCCTAATGAGGTGTTTTTCATTTGATTACTCTTTTTTTTAATTCTTTATTTATTCTGTGTGTAAGGGGTGGTGCGTGCCACAGCATGAATGTGGAGGTCAGAGGTCACTTGTGGGGGGTCAGTTCTCTCCTTGGACCATGAGAACCAGGGATTAGAACTCAGGGTATCAGGCTTGACCATAGGTACCTTTGCCCACCGAGCCATTTTGATGGCCCAAGAATTGATTTTCTATATCGATTTTGGGAAATCTCTGTTTGTTTACAATACTAGCATTGGTCAAGAGACTCCCAAACACCCTACTTTTTGGGCCACATCCCCAGGCCTCTGTGACCTCTCCCTGCCCCGCTATGTCAGACAGGGTCTCACTAAGTGGCCCAGTCTAGTCAAGAACTCACTCGATAACCCAGGCAGATCTTGAGATTCTGCCTCAGATTCCTGGAATTGCAGGCCTTCATCACCAGGCCCAGCAGTATCAGGTCTTCTTGTTGAGAACAAAGCAAGCCTTTCCTGTTTGGGTCTACCTCATACATCTGGGGACCCGATTTCACTCTCTTCTATTCCACGGGATTTATCATTATAATCCTGGCTGTTTCTTTGGTTGAAAACTTTATTGACTTGGGATGGTTTGGTTTGGTTTTCTTGTACTAGTGCTGTGGGGGTTGGGGGTGGTCTAATATGTTCTGGGATAGAATACAGTTGTGTTGTGCCCATTTTTACTGAAATATCAATACTTCTGTTTTATTTATTTTAATGTTTCTGTCCAGTTAACTAAGATTTACCACTGTTTTGCCTTCATTAATGTCCTATAACTTCTTTTTCCAGTGCAGGGGATAGAAGCCAGGGTCTGTAACCCTTTACATCTGTAACAGGAAGCCAGTGCTCCGTGGCTGAGTTAAGGACCTGCAATTTTGCAACCCTGTGAAATCAGCTTAGTTTGTCCTTATGCTTTTGGTCCCAATGCCACACCGTATGATATTCCGCCTGCCCATCCTGTTTGCATGTTATTTCTGTTTGATAAATTCTGCAACTTTTACCTCTGACTCTTCTAGATTGCATGACTTTAAGCTGTCTCTTGAAAGCAGCATGCAGTTGGGCTGGCTTTTTAATTTCAACAGAGATAATTTGTATTCAGCCCGCTTGCTATTTTCACCGTCTGTGCTGGGCTTGAGCTCGCTTGCCTTGTTCTATATTTCCTACCTCTCAAATGGGACAAGTTTCCTCTTGCTCCTCATCTTCCTATAACCCTTCTTTTTTTTTTTTTTCCTCTCATAGACATTTGACTGCAGAATTATTTCTGTCTACAAAATCTCAAATGTTTTCTAGTTAAAAGCATCGTCACATATGAACCAACAACTTCGTTTCAGTTCCTCCCAAACCAGGTTTTTCCTTTTGATTAGGACATCTCTTAAAGCTTCAAAACAATTTTTTCTTTGCATAATCAGAACCCAACTTTGTGAATGATGTATTTCATAAATAATAATGACATATTACAAACACACATACACACACATATATATACACATGTATAATCACCCTTTGCCTTTTAATTTTAATTACTCTTGGCTGTATTTGTGCAATGTTCAGGTCATAGAGACTTCTCTTCAAAAGTTCCACCAGTGTGTTCTAGCATTCACCTTCGCGGAAACAACTGGAGTGGGTCTAATTTCACTTTCTTCTTAGAGAATCTGCTTTTTGTTCATGACAGTCTGAACCCTTCCATTTCCTCACACTGCTGGGACATTTGAAGGACTATCAGCATACACCTAACCATTGTTATATTTTTATAATTATGCCCAAGTATTGCTTAATCTGTAGGCTCAGGCCTTCTTCCTATTTAAAAAAAATGTACTATATTTTGTATTGCATCTTCTTTTTGTCATGGCTTTTCAGTAGTAGCAACAATCTTCACACACACACACACACACACAAACACACACACACACACACACAAACACACACACACAAACACACACACACACACAAACACACACACACACACACAAACACACACACACACAAACACACACACACACACACACACACAAACACACACACACACACACAAACACACACACACACACACACACACACGCGTGCACGCACACACACACACACACAAACACACACACACAAACACACACACACACACAAACACACACACACACACACACAAACACACACACACACACACAACACACACACACACACACACACACACACACACACACACAAACACACACACACACTCCAGCTGCAGTGTTTTAAAGTTACATACAGAGTTGGAAATGTACCTGGGTGGAGTCTCAGGTAGCCCATCCAATCGTAAGATATCCACATCCTTCAGGTGGAGCATCATCCTGCTCACGTGTACATGTGCAGGTCCACTCACTCTGGGTGGTAAGAATAGGGAACATTAAAAGGGGGGTGTGGGGAAGGATGCAGGGGTCAAATCCTGAAGTGCCTTTTCTGTCATGCTGAGGACTTTGGAAACAGCAAAGGACAAGGCAAGCCATGAACCTCTTTCTCCTGACAGATACTCCATCCGCAAGACCAGTGACAGAGGCCAATTCTTCAGAATAACCAAACAGGGGGACATCTATAATGAGAAAGAACTGGACAGAGAAACCTATGCTTGGTATAATCTGACTGTGGAGGCCAACGAACTGGATTCTAGGGGTGAGTGGCTCACCTTCCAAGCTACCTGAGCTCTTTTTCCCTCATTCTTTCAAAACTGACATGACACATCATTCTGGACCTCTGAATGTACTGTAAGTCCCTGGGGAAGCACTCTCTGGCTAGGATATGTTGACCTCCGTTTCTGAATGTGCTTCTTGGACCACCATCATATACCACAACCCTGTTGGGATTACAGAATAAGAGAGTACCACCCTAGACTGAATGCATCATAGTTTAAGAAGCTTTGTGACGAAACAGACTGTTCCAGTGTGTCTGCGATAAGACTCAGTGAAGGCACCTGCTACACACAGACTTTCCAAGGGTTTGGTCCAGAGAACACAGAGAGGCTCGAAGGCTGTGCGTGAGCCAAATGCTGCATGATTCTTTAGTGTTAAACGCACTTAGGAAACACTCTTGTGCACAGAAAGTTATCTGTGCACCAGTGAAAGAGCCAAGAAGCAGCTCTCAACTGTAGAGGTGATAAGGTTCTGCAGACATTGGTGTAAATTCTGACAGATGCGAGGGGAGTGGTAACAACCACCCAGCAAAATAGTGTTTGCTTTCCCACAGCAACCAGGTCCCTTGGGGGTTCCTGAGAGGGGACATTACTTAAATAAGTGTATGGTTATGTGTCCAATTGCATTGTTTTAATCAATTGTATCAGTTTGCTTGATTTACTTACTCACTTTTTTAGTAACCCCTTAAGATGCACTGAGGATGGTTAGCTCTTGAATTTTTATAAGCAAGTTTGCTCGCATATGAAGGTCTACCCCCCCCCCCCATGTTGTCCTCCTTGAAACTCCTTCCATGAGCAACACCATCCTTGGCTTTTCCTCCTGAAAAACAAGAATGGCCTCCAGCACACATTGCCCCAGAACTGTCCACTCAAACATCTTCAGAGGCCAGCATCAGCTGAGTCCCGGATGATAACAAGGCTGTCTCCCCTGCAGGTAACCCCGTAGGTAAAGAATCCATTGTGCAGGTTTACATTGAAGTTTTGGATGAGAATGACAACGCCCCAGAATTTGCCCAGCCCTATGAACCTAAAGTGTGTGAGAATGCTCCTCAGGGCAAGGTGAGTTGGCCTCACGTGGGGGAGATGAGGGCAGGGCAGTGTGTTTTCAGGTAGATGATGTGGGAGAACACCTTTCTGTCCACCTAGAGTTTCCTAATCTTAAAGTAACTACATAATAGCTCTGAATAAAAAATAGCCCTATTCCCATTTTACAGAAGGAGAAATGGAGGCTCTGGGGGTGTCTGAAGAATAGGTCAGGTATAAGTGAGTGCAGAATGGTAGTAGACAAAATGGCTTTGGGGAGACCATCATAGGTGCCTCAGGTGACAGGCAGCCACAGTCCTGTCTAAACCCATCCTTGAACACCCAAACCACACTAATCATTCCTCCGTCTCTCACCTTCCAGCTGGTAGTACGAATCTCTGCAACAGACAAGGATGTGGTACCAGTAAACCCAAAGTTCAAGTTTGCCCTGAAGACCGAGGACAGCAACTTCACCCTCATAAACAACCACGGTAAGCCTCAGAGCAGGTGGTTGGCTCTTAGAAGGTCAGGGGTGTCAGTTAAGAGTCTTGAAGTACTAAGATCAAGTACTAGACCAACATGGGGTGACAGGTCTCCAGAGAGTCTTTCAAGTTATGGGGTGTTCTGTACAACTTTCACCACATAGATTGTACATTTGGTCTATGTTGTAGTTGATAACACCTGGTCAGGCTTCATAGACCATAGGACATGGTCCAGAGAATCACCATTACCCTGAAGAGGCTTCATTGAAGAGGAACACAGAATGGATACAGGGATGTATGCAGCCAGCTCAGTCCAAACTATCCAAAGGCTCCTTCTAATACAGGGAATAGAAAGTCATGAACCCAAGGACTGCAGTGAGCTTTGTTGCAGTTCAGCTACAACGGGTATCTACCATAAAGTGTTCCCTGAACAGGATCTGGTCTGCCAATCACAGCGTATCACAGCTCCTCTGTTCAGCCAATCAAAGCCCAGAGAGTCTTGTGAGGTCAGTAGTGGCCAGTCAGAGGTCTGGTGAAGATTCACTTGTTAGAGTGATGACCCCACGCTGATTTAATTCCATCTGAAAGTGGCCAGGTTTCCACAGCCTCTGCAACTTTTGAAGAAAGATATACACCCCTGGGTATGACTATAGCAACTGGTCACCTGAACATGGGAAGAAACCTTCCTGTCTCTTACTGATGACACAGTAAGGGCCCTGTACTGAAGTAGCCCATTGTCATCCTTGGGGAAGACTAGAGAAGAGGGTCCCTGAGAGTGAGGGGCATGTACAGGCGACCAGCCACAGACTCATCAAACAAGATGAACACCATGGCCTAAGGAATGAGGACGGTAGCCATGCTGAGCTGCTGACAGTTGATGACACGACTCAATACTCAAAAATAGCATTGCACAAATGCCCGTCATCCCAATCCCACTGTGTACCTTGAACGAACTAAGAACTGGGATCCATTATGGAAAGTTTGGGAGCTACCCCAAACACACAGCCCATATGTGTACAGCAGGAAGCGAGTCTGTTGGTCTCAGAGTCATTTGCATACCAATGTTCTGCATATCAGAGTCTCTCATTTCTCCCAGTTTGCTTTTGGCTGTGTGGTTAAGTCAGTCCTCTGACCATTGGTGTCACAACCTCCCAGGAACCTGCAAAAACGTGGATCAGCTCTCCTTTGCTCACAGCCACTGAACAGCAGCAGCAGTGTGTGTGTGTGTGTGTGTGTGTGTGTGAGAGAGAGAGAGAGAGAGAGAGAGAGAGAGAGAGAGAGAGAAATCTTAAAACAATACAGCAATGAGCTGAGCAAAAGCCTCTATTGGGATGGTATTGGAGAAGATGATGTGTACCCACTGACCACAGAAACACAAAGTTGGGGTTTTATATGCTGGCTGAGCTGTTCTTTCAGGCTGGGTCAAAGCAGCTACCCGAGCGCATCCTCTGCAAAGGGACAAGCCTATGCTCAGGGGACCCAAAGATGAGGCAGGGAACAAAGCGGGCAATGAAATCACCCAGAAAGAGGCAGCTTCCCCCCATGGGACAAGAGGACAGACGCTCCTGGCAGAGCCTCACTCTGTGGTCTTGGTGTTCGCAGACAATACGGCCAACATCACAGTCAAGTATGGGCAGTTTAATCGGGAGCACACCAAGTTCCACTACCTGCCAGTGCTCATCTCAGACAATGGGATGCCCAGCCTGACTGGAACCAGCACGCTGACAGTGGGTGTGTGCAAGTGCAACGAACATGGCGAGTTCACCTTCTGTGAGGAGCTGGCCGCCCAGGCGGGCGTCAGCATCCAGGCGCTGGTGGCCATCTTTCTCTGCATCCTCACCATCACAGGTCAGTGTCTCATGGGACAGGGAAGAGACATCAAGAGGGCTTCACAGAAGAGACAGGGTTCTGGCCCGATCCTGCACCACTCTGGAGCTCACAGTTCTTGTATATATAGGATACAGAGATATAGATGTAGAATCCCACCAACCTGGTGCTTAATGGGGCAAGGGAAAGGAGAGATGAGCCACGGGATCATTGTTCAAGCTAATTCCATTTCAAAATAGCCTGGAGCCCGGTGTGTATCTCAGTGGCAGAGTGCGTGAGCATGTGTCAAGCACCAGGTTCAATATCGCCATTTCAAAAAGAAAAAGAATCTATACTTGACATTCATTCATTTGCTAAATATATTTTGAGTGTTTGTTATATTCTGGGTGTTGTTTGGGGCACTGGTATACATTAAAACAGTTGTTTATTTATAGTACCCATTTATTTTGAGACAAGCTCCTTGGCTGGCCTGGAACTCACTCTGTAGAGCACCTGGGCCTCCGATTCACTTGCCTTCACCCTCAGAGTGCTGGGATTAAAGCTGTGTGCCACCACTCCTGGCTTTAATAGTTTCTAAAATTCCTTTATAACGGAACGTTTTGAGACTTCTAGCTTGCAATGTCACTAGGGAATTTCTTTTGCTTTTATAGAATTCCTCCAGGTTTAGTTTTTGTTTTGGTTTGCTTTTTTTTGTTTGTTTAGTTTTTTGCTTTTTTTTTTTTTTCCGAGGCTTGTTACTTTCAGGAACACTTTAGGGTCACCTAGGTCCGGCATTTCCCAAGAAACAGACCTCAGACAGGGTTTGTGACGGGCAAGCTGACAGAAAAGGTGTGTTAGCCAGCCTCATCCCCCAGAGACACCGGGAAATTTCCTGCTAGCATTAGCACCCAGCAGAGTCTGGCTTCTCCAGTAGAGGGCTGACAGCTGATGTTCCTTCTAGAAAGTACTTTTTCTATACTGTACCAGCCCCGTAGGATACACTGAGAGGTTAGGATGCCATGGGGCACAGGCAGCCATTGCTCTAGGCCTCTGAACTTCCCACTGTGTGAGTTCATTTCCTGGACCTCTGTGCCAGAGACATCAGAGACCAACTTCTTTTTCACAAATAATAATAATGATAAAAAGCACTGATGCCACCCACACCACGGAATCTCATCAACACCTTCCCCAAGTACCAGTGTCACAGAGCAATCAATGTATCCACTCTGCAGACAGGAAAACTGAGGCTTGGGGAGACCATGTTCACTGTTTGTATTTAACAGATTAGTGACTAACTCAAGGCTAGAAACACAGAGGAAATGGCTTGAGCATCATTGAGGGAGCTCTCTGCCAGCTCAGGGACCTTCCCACACCCATTCCCACCCAGACTTCAGGAGGGTCAATATTATGCCACTGACTTACATTTGGGGCCAAATCAAATCTGTTCGCCCAGTCATGGTAGTGGCCCTGGGAGTCTAGACTGGTCCCACGAACCTGTCTGACCCACATCTGTTGCTCTGACCTGCAGTGATCACCTTGCTGATTTTCCTGCGAAGGCGGCTCCGGAAGCAGGCTCATGCACATAGCAAGAGTACACTTGAGATTCACGAGCAGCTGGTCACCTACGACGAGGAGGGCGGTGGCGAGATGGACACCACCAGCTACGACGTGTCAGTGCTTAATTCTGTGCGCGGTGGCACCACCAAGCCCCTGCGGTCCACAATGGACGCCCGGCCAGCAGTGTACACTCAGGTGCAGAAGCCGCCGCGCCTGGCGCCTGGAATGCACGGAGGGCCCAGGGAGATGGCCACCATGATCGAGGTGAAGAAAGAAGAGGCAGACAATGACGGTGGTGGCCCCCCCTACGACACACTGCACATCTACGGCTATGAGGGCGCAGAGTCCATCGCAGAGTCCCTCAGCTCCCTGAGTACCAATTCCTCCGACTCCGACATCGACTATGACTTCCTCAACGACTGGGGACCCAGGTTCAAGATGCTGGCAGAGCTGTATGGCTCCGATCCCCAAGAGGAGCTCGTCATCTAGGGTTTCTGGTCTTTGGGTCTGGGGACCCAATCTCATTGCAACCTGGATCAGACACCTGACACTGCCTTCCCTGATTTCCAAGGAGTGACATAAACTCTCCAGCCCTTGACTGTGGGTACCTAAGACCCTTCCATCTCCAAGGTAACAACTTCCAGGTCCCTTAAATATCCAGGGACAGAGACATATCTTATCAATAGCCTCTCCAAAAACAATAAAAGTGAGGCTAGTATTCTATCTGGGCTCCCACCCTGTCTCCCCACCACCCCCATACACACACATACACACTCCTAATCTATTTCAGACCTCCTGTCCCTTCAAAACTGCCAAGCAAACTGACTATGCTAAACCTCCAGTCTTCCCCAAGGGTCCCTGAGCCCCTGGTAAGACTGTCTGTCTGAAGGTAGAAGACTGAATAGCATGTGCTATGTTTGGGACAGGACTCTTGAGCCCAATTCAGAGGGAGGAGGCTGTAACTGATCTATCATGCCTGCTCTCAGGGGACCCAGCACTGCTTTCCCTCCCTCACACCTACCCAATGCCCAGTTACTCCCCAGCCCCTCCCCAGGCCTGTCCAGGGAGGAAGGAGACTGTCAGCAGCTCCTGACCTTGGATCCTAAGGTGATCCTGCAGGCCTGCAGCCCCATTTACTGCTTTACTGAGCAATGACCCATTCCGTCAACTTCAGGGAAATGGCTTGTCAATGTTAATGCAACTGTGAATTCACCCAGGAAGGGCTATAGGGACCATAGGTGACAGGTCATAGAGCAAGGACAGCCTCCAACCCACTCACCCAGAAGAGCTAAGAAGCCCCTCTGCCACTCAACCCTGCCCGGGTTGCCTGTGGGAGGTAGCTGCCTCGCCTGGCCACTCACCCTTCCTTTTCTCTTGCTGTCTGCTTGTCTCTTGGAGGCTGCCAAGATGCAGCCTCCGCAAGCTTGGCCAATGCCCCAAAGCAAATGTAACTGTATCACAGAGCCGCCACGCCACTTGCCTTTTGCCTGGTTGCCAAATCTCAGGGAATGAACCCCACCCCCAGGGAACACCATGCAGAATGCAAGACCCCTGCCCTTTCCAGGAGCAGTGGCACCACTGCATCTCTCCCTTGGAGGGAATTGAGTAACTTTCCACTGAGTCACGGCTGGAGGAAGGGGCATTCAGACACAAAGACGTCCAGACGAGGCAGAAGTGTGCCTTCAGCTCACTTTCCTTTGTGGAACCTTCCCCCAACGAGGCCTCTCTGCAGGGGACTATAGATAGCACTGACATTTGTCTAATCAATAACTAGTTTCTCCTAATTTTTTTTTTACTAATGATACTCATAAGTCTCTAGTTCTCACCAACATAGAATAAGGTTTGTTGCATAATAAGCAGTTTGCTATTTAGGTTAACAATTTTTTAATTCAGGTTTCTTAGTTAGAGGAATGATTCCTGTAAGTTTGTATTTCCTTTTGTAGCGATTGCTGTAAGGATGATGACTATCTAGTAGTCACCCTGGTGCATGAGATGTACTGTACCTTTTTTTTTTTATATCTAAATAAAGACATCTTGAAATTCTTCCTTTTCTAGAGCTGAGAGAGCCCATATGAAATACGTAGACACGCATCCATGCAAATGCACACACAGTCATGTGCACACAGACATGCATACACATGTACAACTGCTGCTGCCCTCATTAGAGAAAGTCAGAGGGCAAGGGAGCTTGTGAGTCACCACGAAAGTGGAGTATGGGGCTAGATGGATGGCTTCTGCTCTTGCAGAAGACCCAAGGTCAGTTCCCAGGATCCCTGTTACCTGTAACTCTAGCTCCAGGGCATCGGATGCCCTCTTCTGGCCTTGGAGGGCACCTGCACTCAAGCATGCTTGTGCACAGGGAAACAAAAGGTCCAGTCTTTTAAAAAGGAAAACTAATAGTGACAGAAAATGAGAGAGACCCAATCGAGCCTTCTATCCACTCAGCCTCCCCACCTCATCCCCTCCCCCTCCCCCACTCCCATAATGCTCTATGCATGCCTTACCCCCTTTTCCCCACTATACGCAGCAGTCAGGGCTGCCATTTTGGGAAGGGATGCTGCAACACCATTTGTAATCAGCAATAGCAGGTTTTTTTTCCTGGGCAGAGAGACGTACAGCCCTGCGCCCACGGGGGCATCTCAGTTCCAAAGAATATGCCTGCGCTTTTCAAACCCCTCTGCAGAAAAGCCTTCTCCTCCGTCTGCCCTTAATGAAGGTTTGCTCAGCTCTTCCCTGGCTCTGGCTAAGAACACCTTTCGTGGTAAACAGCTGGTGGGGACTGTTTCTAACAAGCCCAGAAAGGGAAAGACTGTTCTCGAGTTTCTCCAAATCAAATCGAATGAATAAGGCCTTGCAAGAGAAGTTGTCTGGACAACCCACCAGACAGCTCAGCAAGTCACCTGGGAACATGTTGTGGAGATGCACAGCTTCTGGGCTACCCTTTCCAAGCCCGATGGTGTTCAGCTCAATGGTGATACTCTTGGAAGCAGGGCTCCAAGGTTCAGGAAGCAGGAGATAGAACTGTGACCAAGTTACAATGCCACAATGCTTACCATCCTTAGTGAAATTTCTTTTTTATTTATTTTACTTGACTAGATAACCCCCTGCTTGTTCTGAGGTGGGCATTTTTTTAAATTTTATTTATTCACTTTACAACCCAATAACAGCTCACTGCTCCTCCCAGTACCCCTCCCCCATTCTACCTTCCCCTTTTTTTTGAGAAGGGGAAACCCCCTCTGGGTGTCACCCCCCCCCACTAACACAACACCCCCAACCCCCAACCCCCAGCCCCAACACATCAAGTTGCTGTGGGACTAGGCAGATCCTCTCTCACTGAGGCTAGACATGGCAGTTCATTTAGGGTCTCAGGATCCACAAGCAGACTGGCAGGCAGGCAACAGGCTCAGGGACAGCCCCTGGGAACCCACATGAAAGTGAAGTTGGCATTTATTTCCAGAGTTGCCAGTAGCAGAGGTAACCTGCATTTTGTTATTCCTGTGGTTGTCACCTCCCCAAGCTCAGTGTTCCTACCTGTCTGGATGAAGCCTCTGCTCTAAATCTATCTTCCATAAGATCTTTTCCTACCTTCTTTTCCAAGGAGTACTCTCCCTCAAATCCCTCGACTCCCCAATCCCGTTTAAGCGAAGTCCGGACCCTTTACCAGTCACCCTGAGTCACAGGTGACTCTCAAGAAGGCTGAGGGGCCACTTTGAGGCCCGAGGCTTTTACTGAGCACCATGGTAGGGTAAAACCCCAATGCTCTCTGGAATCTGACTGCCTACTCCAGCGGCCCTGGGCTCCCAGGCTGAGGAGAGAGGAGCAACATCTCAGCCCTGCTACTCTCCAGGACCAAATCACGATGAGCCCCGTGACCTTCATTTCACAGAAGATCAAGGCGAGACCTAGAGTACGGTGAGATAATAAGGGGCAGAGTTGGGGCTAGAACCGGCCTCCTGGTTCCCAGAGAGCGGGCAGAAGCACCGCTACACTGCGGCCATTGGAAAATCTGAAATTTCCCACTAGGGGGCGCGCTACATTTACAAATGCTCGGTCCTAACCACTATCCCAATTTCTGGCACCCTAGCGCAGATGCAGGCCCTGGGAATTCCTTGCTTTGACAGAGACGGTTGTATTTAAAAGAATGAACTCCGGATCTAGCATAGCATCCTCAACAGGTCCTTGTTTGGAAAGGCAGAGACCTACTCCCACACGCTGCCTAGAGCGAGGGTACTTGAAGCTTCCAACAACCCAATGTCCTTGAGTTTACGAGTATCACAGGTATGCCATAACCCTTCTCTAACCCATCACCTCTCCTCGACCCTAGAAGGACATAGATCAGTGTGCCCCACCCCCCAACACACACGCGCGCGCCAAGTGAGTCCGGAGTGATCCATTGGGGCCAGAACCAGTAAGTCTTTACATACCCTGGTTCTATGGCCTCTCAGATCAAAATTCCTTACAGTCTTGCTGTCCTGTAGGTGACACATGAAGCCTTAGACTCACACGAGCAAAGCCCCAAGCCGTCCAGAAACTATTCCTTCCAAGAATCAGCCCAAGAGACATGTACTGGGTGTATCTACCTTGTTGTTAACTGCAGCGCCATTTACAAAGCAAAACTGGAAACAGTCAATGTTCAACACTAAGAGTTTGGTTATGTAGACTGTGACAGAGCCTTAGAGCGAAATGAGTGAGCAGAGGCTGGTGGGGTGGCTTTGCAGTTAAAAATGTTTGTTGCTCTCTCTCGTAGAGAACCTGGGTTTGGTTCTCAGCACCACATGGCGGCTCACCACTGTCTATAACTCCAGTTCCAGGAGACCTGACATCTTCTTCTCTCCGTGGGCATCAGATACATACAATGTTGCATATTCATACATGTGGAATAAACATTCATGCACATAAGATAAAATAATTAAGTCTTTAACAAAAGACCCAGCTGTAGCAATCAGAACCCACACATGAGGTGAGCTTTAATCAAATTCAAAATTAAGCACATGACACTCCGGTCCCTGGGTTTTCCTGGTAAACATCCACCCCCAGCTTATGACAGTCTGAGTCATTTCCACGTTTTCTATTATTGACATACATTCTTAGAACCAGAGAAACATTCTCACGTTCATTTGTAACATAGCTGCAAAACAGTGACTGGATCAGTTTTTCTCCATTGTTTCTAAATATTGAAAGACGATTTTCTGGCTTCGCTGCTGATCTAAGAGAGTTCTGTTAAAGTAAGCTAAGTTGTGGGGGCTTGGTTTTTGTTTTGGAAGGATAGGAAAGGGGTTGGACAGGTTGCTTGATTATTTTGATTTTGTTCTGAGACAAGATCTCACCAAATGGCCAGGTACAAATCGTAGCTGCTCCAGCCCTGACCACCCGTCTAAGTGCTAGGACGGAAGATGTGTCCACTGTCCCCTGCTACCGAACTGTTTTGAAGTCAATATTTCTGGCCCCAGAATAGCTAGCTGTTACTAGAGTGTTCTCTGTGGGGCTTTAATCTCTTCACCTCTAGAGTTCTTTACTCCTGAATTTCTAGCAATTTTCAGGATCTATGGGAGGAGAAAGCTGGTTTTCCAAACAGGCAACACCTCTCACCCCCAAATGATTCTGTGGCACATGAAATGCCTAACGTTGTTCTTTATCCAGATATAAAAGAAACAACTGGGGCGGGTCTCCCTGAGCTGATTGAGGGACCATCTGTAGTGTCCGGAAGTCTATGGATACACCAGTTTTCAGGGAGTTTAGAACACTTTGTATTGTTCTTTTATCGCCTAGACTCGGGTGCAGCTAACTTACAATGCTCCTGAGTCATGGTTCCTCTCTCTCTCTCTCTCTCTCTCTCTCTCTCTCTCTCTCTCTCTCTCTGTGTGTGTGTGTGTGTGTGTGTGTGTGTGTGTGTGTGTGTGTGTGTACACATTAGCCTGGAAGCTGTGCAGAGCAAGTGGGTTTGTTTTCACATGAGGCTCTACACAGAATGCAAGACTTCACAAAGAACTCTCAAGCTCAGAGGAAGAGAAGCCCCCTGAATACTGTAACCTGTAGGTATGTAGCTCTGGGCAGTAATTAGAAACGCACCTGGGGTACAATATGCCACAGTTCAAGTCATCTGTAGCTAGACCAGCAGAGTCCATTCTCTGGGCCTAACAAGTATGTGTGAGGTGTGTGTGGTGTGTGAGGTGTGTGTGAGGTGTGTGAGGAATGTGAGGTGATAAACTTCCTGGTTTGACAGGATTTTCCTCATTTTAGATCCAAGATCCTGAGTCTAGAAAATGCCTAGACCCCAGGCCATGTGAGCTGATAGATCTGGGCATGTCAGAAGTCAGCAGCTCCAAGCCTCACAAACCAGCAGAGTCCAATCTCTCTAAGCCACAGATTCTTTGTCTGTAAATAAGACACCTCTTAGTCATAAATTTGGTCTTTTCATGATGTCTGTGATTTCTTGGATGTCTTGTGACTGAGTTTTCTTTTTTCTTTTTCTTTTTCTCTCTTTCTTTCTTCCTTCCTTCCTTTCTTTGTTTAACATTTTCTTTGACCAAGACATCCATTTTTTTTCTGCCTTGTCTTCAGCACCTGAGACTCTCCACTCTGTCTTCCAGGTTGATGAGGTCTACCTCTACATAATAGTAACTTTTATTCCCCTGATGTAATTGTCATCTCCGAGGCTTACTGCTTCAGTATGCTAACCTAGGCCTAGTCCTGGAAGCTTCTAGCTTCCATACAATCTTACCTACGCCTGGAACGTTTTCAGCCTCTGAGACTTACAGCTGAGTAAATTCACCCTTTCTTTTTCTTTCTGAGCTCTGGCTGGTTCAACTCAGCTGTTCTGAATCAAACTCCTTTCTGCACTAACTGATTCAATCTTCTCTCTCTTCCTCCCTCTGTCCATCCCTCCTTCCCTTCTTCCTTCCCTCCCTTCCTCTCCTGAATTGCTCTGCTTGGCCTCTAACAATACGTTCTAATCTTCTGGGTCTTCCTCATTGTCTGTCTTCACGTGCGTCTAGCTTGTTCTCTCCAACCTGTCTCTGTAAAACTCTCCTGGTAAAACTGCCTCCTTCTTCCTCTTGTCCCCTCCCCTCTGTGCTGCTCTCTCTTAAATAGTGTCTTCTTCCTCTCTCTTCTCATGAAAGTTGGACATATCCTATTCTGTTTTATTGCTATGAAGAAACACCATGACCAAGGCAACTCTTAGAAAAGAAAGCATTTAATTGGAGCTTGCTTACAGTTTCAAAAGCCAGATAAAAAATATAAGGAGATCCACAACCCCCTCGTGAAATAGAAGCAGTAATTAAAAGTCTCCCAACAAAAAAAAAAAGGCCAAGTTCCATAGATTCAGTACATAATTCTACCAGATCTTCACAGAAGAGTTAACACCAATACTCCCAAATTATTGCACAAAAATAGAAACAAAAAAAAACCCATTGCTTAATTATTTTTCACAAGGCCATAATTACCCTGATGCCTAAACCACAGAAATATTCAACAAAGAAAAAAAATTATAGACAAATTTCCTCATATGATCATTGATGCAAAAATCTCAATAAAACACTTGTAAGCTGAATCCAAGAATACATCAAAAAGATCATCCACCATGATTAAGTAAGCTTCATCAAGGATGGTTCAACATATGAAAATCCATAAACTTAATCACCATATTAAAAAACCCTTTGAGAACTCCAACCCTCCCTTCATGATATAAATCAAGGAGAGATTAGAAATGCAAGGGACACCTCAATATAAGCTATAAGGGGGAAATACCAAATAACATAGAGACAAACCTATTAGAATTACTGCTGACTTCTGAATGGAGACTCTAAAGACCAGACATATGTGCTGCAGATTCTGAGAGACCACAGATGCCAGTCCAGACTTTGAATCACCAGGGATGGAAAAAATAAAACATTCAATGATAAACTAAATTTATGCTGTATATATCTACAAATCCATCTCTACAGAAGGTGCTAAAAGGTAAACTCCAACCTAAAGAGGTTTACTACACCTGGGAAAATGCAGAGAAAAAAAATAATCTCAGACAAGCAAAGTCAAATAAGGGTGGAGACACACACACACACACACACAGCAACAACAACAACTGTGAAATAACAGGAATCAACAAACATTGGTCATTGATGTCTCTCAATATTAAGGGTCTCGATTCCCCAATAGAAGACACAGCAGACTAACAAGATGAATGGGAAAACAGGATCCATCCTTCTGCTGCATCCAAGAAACACATCTTAATATCAATGATAAATACCACCTCCGTGTAAAGGGTTATAAAAAGATATTCCAAGCAAATGAACCTAAGAAACAAGCTGGTGTAGCCATTTATCTTATAAATAAGCCAATGTCTGACAAAAATAAACTTTAAACCAAAAGTGGTCAGAAGAGACAGGGAAGGACACTACAAACTCATCAAAAGAAAATTCCACCAAGAGGACATTTCAATTCTTACCATCTATCCCCAAACACAGGGGCACACAGTCTTAAAGAAAGAAAGAAAGAAAGAAAGAAAGAAAGAAAGAAAGAAAGAAAGAAAGAAAGAAAGACAGACTACTACAGCTTAAATCATATATTGATTCTCACACATTGTTAATGGGAGACTTCCATACCCTATACCCTTGCCAATAGACAGCTCATCAAGACAAAAACTAAATAGAGAAATGCTGGAGCTAACTGATGTAACAAACCAAATGGACCTAATAGAAGTTTACAGAATATTTTACCAAAACACAAAAGAATATAACCACTCAGCAGCTCAGAGAACTTTCTCCAAAACTGACCACATGCTGAGACACAAAGGAAGTCTCAACAGATACAGGAAAATCAAAATAATACCCTGCATCCTGTCTGACCACAACAGATTAAAGCTGGATTTCAACAATAAAAACAACAGAAAGTTTACAAACTCGTGGAAACCGAACAACTCTGTACTGGATGACAACGAAGTCAAGACAGAAAATAAGAAAGAAATTAAAGATTTTCTAGAACTGAATGAAAATGAAAAGCAATATACCAAAACTTATAGGGCACAATGAAGGACAGTTCTAAGAAGAACTCTCATAGCACTAAGCAGTGACATTAAAAAAAAATTTAAGAGATCTCATACTAGCAACTTGACAGCTTGCCTGAAAACTCTAGAACAAAGGGTGGAGGAATCACACCCAAAAGGAGCAGATGGCAAGAAATAATCAAACTCAGGGCTGAAAATCAATAAAATAGAGACAGATAAAAACAATACAAAGAATCAATGAAACAAAGAGTTGATTCTCTGAAAAATATCAGTAAGATTGACAAATCCTTATGCAGATTAACTAAGAGGCAGAGAGATGGTATCCAAATTAACAAAATTAGAAAGAAGAGGGGGAGGACATGACAACAGACACTGAGAAAATCCAGAGAATCATAAGGACATATTTTAAAAACCTGTTCTCCACCAAATTGGAAAACCTAAAAGAAATAGATAATTTTCTTGAAACATACCATCTTAAAGCAAGATCAAATAAACAATTTAAACAGACCTACAACCTCCAGTGGCATAGAAGCAGTAATTCAATCCCCCAACCAAAAATAAAAGCCCAGGGACAGAGAGTTTCAGCACCGAATTCCACCAGACTTTCAAAGAAGAGTTAGTGCCAATACTCCTCAAATTATTCAAAAAAAAAAAAAAACAAAAACAAAAACAAAACAAAACAAATTCAAGAACACATCAAAAAAAAAAAAAATCATCCACCATGATCAAGCAGGCTTCATCCCAGAGACCAGGGATAGTTCAATATAGGGAAATCAAAAGTGTAATCCACCACATAAACAAACTGAAAGGGAAAAAAACCCACAAGATGCAGAAAGGGCCTCTGACAAAATCCAACATCTTTTCATGATAAACATCTATAAGAGACTAGAAACACAATGGACAGATCTCGACCTGATAAAGGCAATTTACAGCAAGACTGTAGCCAACATCAACTTCAATGGAAAGAAATTCAAAGCATTTCCACTAAAATTAGGAATGAGACAAGGTTGTCCACTCTCTCCATAGCTATCTGATATAGTACCAGCTAGAACAATACAACAACTGAAAACGGCCAAGGGGATACAAACTAGAAAGGAAAAACCCAAAGTATCTTTATTTGTAGATGATATGATAGCATACGCAAGTGGCTCAAAAAATTCCACCAGGAAACTCCTGTGCCTGATAAACGCTTTCAGCAAAGTAGCTGGATATAAAATTCACTCAGAAAAATCAGTAGCCCTCCTATATACAAATGGAAAAACGGGTTGAGAAAGAAATTAGGGCAACAGTTCCTTTCACAATAGCCTTAATAATATAAAATGTCTTGAGGCATCTCTAACCAAGATTTATATAATAAAAAAAAATGAAGTCTTAGAAGAAAGAAATTGAGAAAGATATCAGAAGATGAAAAGATCTCTCATGTTCATGAATCAGTAGGATTAACATAGTAAAAATGGCCATCTTACCAAAGCAATCTACACATTCAATGCAATCCCTATTAAAATTCCAACACAATTCTTCACAGATCTTGAAAGGATAGTTTTAAGCTTTGTATGGAAATACACACACACACACACACACACACACACACACACACACACACACACACCAGGACAGCTAAAACAATCCTAAATAATTAAAGAACTGTTAGAGGCATCCTCATTCCTGATTTCAAGTTGTACTACAAAAATATAGTAATAAAAATGGTGTGGTATTGGCATAAAATCAGATACATTGATCAATGGAATTAAAAAGAAGATCCAGATATAATCTTCACACCCATGAATCCCTGATTTTTGATGAAGAGGCCAGAAATACAAACTGGGGAGAAAAGACAGCATCTTTAACAAATGGTCTGGTCAAACTGGGTGGCTGCATGTAAAAGAATCCAAACAGATCCATGATTATCACATTGCATAAAACTCAACCTCAAATGGATCTCAACATAAAACCAGATACACTGAACCTGAAACCAAGAGAAGTCAGAGAAGGAATAGCCTTGAACTCATTACCACATGGTTTCTGAACAAACCACCATTAGCACAGATTCATCCTATCACTATGGGTTAACAATAAGAACAATAAAATAAATAAATAAATAAATAAATAAATAAATAAATAAATAAATAAATAAACCTAGGGCTTTCTCAGGTCAAACAAATGGGAATGTGTTTTGTATCTCTTTCCATCCTCCTTCAGAAAAACCCAGGTGTATTATGGGAAGATGGGCTTCCAAATTGTGATAAGTGAGGCTGTGTTGATTGGCACTTTGCCACCAAGGGTGACCTCCATCCCAGATGACTCCACAGTGAGCACCTCATGCCCTAAGCATGACTCAGCCCACAATGCTCCTCCTTCCCAACCCAGCACCCACCTCTCCAGCAAGTCGGGCAAGCATCTTAGTGGGTGACCTCTGGAAAGCATGTGCTCCGTGCCTGCCAGGCCTGGGGTTCCCTCCCTTCAGTCTGTTACCAAGGGGAAAAAGGTGGAGGGGGGATGGAGAAAGACATACAGAACAAGGGGTGGAACAAGAAGGCGTCCACATTCATCACAAGGTCATTGTGCATGGCTAATTGTATAATCAACCGCAGATGTGACCAGAGTCGGCTAGACCAGAAACAAATGTCCAAGGTCAAGAAATACTAATCGGCTCTTTCTGATGTGCTTCTCTCTGACTAGAAGATCCCAAGGGAAGCAGAAGGAGAAAAGAACTCATCTAGAGCATGCCTTGAGGGCAAACTTCCAGAAACTTCAGTCATTTGGAAGCCAAGCAGGAATTGGAAAGAAATACATAAAAAGCTTCTGTAAATGTGATCAATACTTATCATCGGAGTCAAGGCCATGACAGCAAGGGACAGAGGAAGAGCTATCAGAAACCGGAAGCACCTGAAGGGACACAGCAGCTGTGAATGACTAGGGATCCTGAATTGGAACAGAAAAATGACATTCTCAAAAAATTGGCTAGGATCACATACAATATCCTGTTAACCTCCATATTTTAGGATTTTATATGTTGTTGACATCATATGTTGTTAACATTGGAGGAAGCTGGGTAAAGTGTATACATAAACTCTTTGTACTGATCTGCTGGCTTTTCCTTAAGTCTAAAAATATTAAATTTAGAAAGGAATTTTGTGTGCAGCCAGCAACATCCTGGTAAAGATGGTGACATTGTCCCCACCAAACTGGGTTTTGCTGGTTGTCCATGAACTATAGCTTGCTAACTTATTTAGTCAGTTAATTTGTGATTTTGAAAAAGGTCTTACTGTGTGGATCAGGCTGACCTCAAGCTCCTGGAGACCTCCCTGCCTCTGCCTTTCAAGTGCTGGGATCAAAGGCATATGCCAACCATGCATGGCCCTAACTTCCCAATTTTGTGTCCTACTGTTCTCTCAAGAAGCTCACAGTTCTTAATGGAAGAACATCAAGCTGGGGGCTTGATGTTGAACTAGACTCAGTTCCTACCCTGGAGAAGCAGGCCTGGGAGACAAATGTGTACACAAGCAAACTTTGCCTGCTATACACAAAGCTCTATTTGTAAAGTCTGGGGGTGGGGGTTGAGGGAAGGGGCCATAGAAGTCTCCAAAGGGGCCATTGGGCTGTCTAAAGCGGCCAAGATACAGAGTGAAGATGGACAGGGACTAGAAGAGAACCTGGACAGATGGGCAGGGCCCTCATCAGAAAGGACCTGGACCCTGCTGCCACAGGGCCCTGTGGAAGGAAAACCTAAGCAGAGATGTTGCCAAAGAGCTTTGACGAGGACAAGGATGGGCAAATACCAATCCTTCAAGAGTTTGAGTCGTGGTAAGGAGACCAGTCTGTGCCTTGCCTTACTCCAACCCCACTCACAGTTCTCAGGCTCAAGCCTGAGGCTTTGCTCATAGCAGGTAAGCACTCTCTCACTGGACTGTGTCTCCAGCCCACGTTTTATAATCCTTTCAAAGTTCTGAGATAGGGCCTAACTAATTCACCTAGACGATTCTTGAACTCTGTGTAGCCCACGCAGGCCTCATCTTTGCCATCCTCCAGCACCCGAAACCTGAGTAGGCACCACCAGTCCTAGTTTGTGTCCTGCTTTAGAAGTGCACCTATATGGCAAGAAAATGACCAAGGTGACAGTCCTCACGGAGATGCTGAGAAAACAGCGCCTTAAACATTAGTCCAAGTTCACGCACGAGCTTCCATCTCCCCACCTAAAGACATTTAACTATGCTCACCGGGGTATAATTGTTCCTGCAAAATGTTATAATCAGCATACGTGTTTCAGGAAACAGCTTCTCGCAGAAGCATCTCAAGCTCATCACCGACAGCTTAAAATGACTAGTAATCAGAATAGCCCACAGCGCCCTGAAAGTATGTATAGTAATCATACATCAATTAAAGACATGAAAATGACTGGCAGGTAGACTAGGGCCCATCAGATAGAAACTGCCCCAACTCCCTTGGTGCTGGGTTCTGACATTCCCTACTCAGAGTGTCATGAAGGGGCACATGTGGCTAGAAACTTTCTTGAACTCCCAGGAATCATCAGCTCTGAGAGAGAAGACCAGCATGAAAGAGAGGCAGGGCAAAAGTCACCCTTCACATTAGCCACACCAGTGAAAACCCACCAAAAATCTAAATGGTTTGTCCCGAGATACACAATAGGTATACAGAAGAGAAGGGGTTTGAACTTTGGTCTTCTGATTCCAGGCCCCCAGAGCTAGAGGCTGAGAGAACATTCCAGTGCTTTCTGTAACTCTCTGTGTGCCAGGCCAGCCCCACTTTTCCCTCAACATGACCCTGATTCATTTTCATATCTACCCTCTAAGATATCATTGGAAAGCATAGACACACACAGAGATACACAGACACACACGCCCAGAAGAGCTTTTCCATAGAAGAAAGATGATGTTTTCTGTAAGGAAATAAGTCAGGACAAAAGAAAACATAATTTTTTAAGTGAGCAAATTGGGAAAAAAATAGAGACAGGGGACTAAAAACTCCAGAATGACACAGAAATGTACAATTCCCACATATGCAAGAGATGAAATTTCGACTTACCCCAAACAACCAACTCTCCACCCCACCCACCCCACCAGGACTGAATAAGTAGCAGAGGGAAGCATCATATGACAAGGTATGCAATATTCAAGAGATGCCGTCAAAGAAATGAAAAGACAAGGGAAATGGCTATTCAGAAGAAAGGAGACTATTTTTGTAGCCTGGAAATTCTTGCACAGACAGAATAAATATTACGTCCCTTTCCTTCTGCCTCTTCTGTTTGGAATCCCATGCCCACACCCCACCCACACGCCACCCCCTCCACCTTCAAGCTGGGAGCCCAACTCTCTCACTGAAACTGGACTTGTACACGCCAACCAGATACATTATTATTTAGTATTAGTATTGTTACAGCTTTTATTATTATTATTATTATTATTATTATTATTATTATTATTATTATTACTACTACTATAGTTTAGTAGTAAGATGTACATCATTCTGCTGTTCAGAGAACCTGCACAAAGAAAAATGTAGTAGTGTACCAGCATCCAGTGCAGGGTCAGCACTGTGGCACCACCTGAAAGCTCTCTCCCAGTCACAACATTGTCCCTAACAGAACCCGCCCAGACTTTCAAGCCTTTCAAGACTTTCTTCCTGCTATGGGTCTTTACGTAAACAGTCATACAGTGTCTGGCTTCTTTCACTTAACACTGTCAGTTTTCCATTCTGTAGCCTGTGGCTGTCCTACTCTCACTCTTTTGGCTAGAGTCTGTCACGTGACTCTACTACAACTTGTTCTCCCTTGGATGAACAGAACAATAAACATGGCCATGGGTTGCACGCTGTGCTCTGAGTTAACTCTCTATAATTCCTTCAATGCCTAAGTTCAGGGGATGTCAATATTATGCTTCCAAACTTTTTGATTAGACTCCAGTGCAGTCTCTGAAAACTTGTGTCTGCAAGTTGATATTATTTTAAATGCCAAAATCTGTCTTTTGCAACTCAAGATACTTCAGTCCAGGGGCCACCAGAGAAAAAAACAAAAACAAACAAACAAACAAAAACAAGTAGAAAAAAGCCGTAAGAAGTGTGTTTTTCTTTGCTCTCTCATGCAAGTTAGCATTCAACATTTGTATATAACATAGATTGAGACCTCACTGCATATCCAGAACTGAATTCACTACTTTGTGGACATTAGTATTGGTGTTGCTCCTGACAACAGTCCCAGAAAGTAGCTTTGGTTTTCCTCCTAGTCTCTATGCATTGTGTTTCTCCCTCATCCTTACATTTTACTGTATAAACCCTTTTCAATGTCTCCTCTTCCAAAAAGCCCTCCAGGGCTAATCCAACCCATATTCATTTTCCCTCTCTTCTGGGGATCCAAGACTCAGGTGTGTGCAATAATAGGAAAAAAATATCCGACATAAGAAAGACCCATCTGGATAGAATACCACCATGCTTACTACTGTAAATGGATAAAGGATTTAAGGATTTAAAAAATCACAAATGTCATACAAATATAAAGTGAACACATGTCTCAAATTTTTATTTAACTTACTAGTGAAAGAATCATTGAAGATCAAGAGTTCAAGGTCAGGGACTAGAGAGATGGCTCAGCAGTTAAGAGCACTGGCTCCTCTTCCAGAAGACCTGAGTTTGATTCCCAGAACACACAGGAAGGCTCATAACCATCTGTAACTTCAGTCCTAGGGGATCTGATGCCTACATATGCAGACATAAATTCAGGCAAAATATACACATGCATAAAATTTTTTAAAAAATAAATTTACAAAGAAGTTCAAGGTCATTCTTGAATATATAGTAAATTCTAGGGTAGAATAGGCTACATGAAATATTATCAAAAAGAAAGGGGGCTGGAGAGATGGCTCAGTGCTAAAGAGTACCGGCTGCTCTTCCAGAGGTCCTGAGTTCAATTCCCAGCAAGCACATGGTGGCTCACAACCATCTGTAATGGGATCTGATGCCCTCTTCTGGCGTGCAGACATGCATGCAGAACATTCAAATGTAAAATATAAACATATAAAGTTTTGAAGAATGGAAGGAAGGAAGGAAGGAAGGAAGGAAGGAAGGAAGGAAGGAAGGAAAGAAAGAAAGAAAGAAGGAAGGACAGTGTGTTTGCTGCTCTTCCAGAGAACCCATTTGGTTCCCAGGACCCATGACAAGCAGCTCACAACTGCTTGTATCTCCAGGTTCAGGGACTCAAATGCCCTCGTCTGGCCTCCTAGGGCACCTGCAGGCAGGTGGCATACACAAATATGTACATATAAGTAAAATTTCTAAAGATAAAATCATTTCTCTTCAATGAAAGGGAGAAGGAAGAGTGGAGGACTATCTGGGGTCAGTAGTGGGGAGAGGAGACAGGGAAGGTGATGTGGGCAGATGGAAGCAGAGTATACTGACATGTTTGAAAATGCCCTAAGGAAGCTAATTGTTTTGGATTACTCTATTTTTTTACTTTTAAAGGCTGTTATGACCTATTTTAATGGAGACTCCAAAGAATGCAAACTTATGAACAGCTGTAGCCCAGCTCCCACAGACTTCATAGACAACTCAAAGGACATGAAAATGTGCATCACTTCCCATTTTCTAGAACTTGTAGTTTACTACAATAGTTCAGAAGCCATGGCAGGAACAAAGCCCTAGAGAGACAAATGACAATATTCAATTTAGACGACACCTGGCTTTTTATTATTATTATTAAAAATAAAAAAACAACTCTCACTCTTCCTTGGTGCTGCCTACCCAGCTATACATCACTGGAGAATCACTAAATGCCAAGGACCTTGATCTCTACATCTGTGTGTGGGGTGGGGGGTGGGGATATTGTGTACACAAAAGTGCCAAGGTCCCAGCACATCAGAGCTATCCCCAAGAAGTATGGATGTTTCCCTGTTGCATGAGTTTCCTCATTCTCTGTAAGCTGTCACCTCTGTGCTAGTGACTTTAGAAAAGACCCTCTCTCCACCACCTCCCACCAGTCATGAGCCAAGGTCCCTTGTTTCTTCAACACCTAGTGCCACCAGAACAAGCTCCAGGGCACTGGCAACATCATTTATGTAGAAAGAAGAAAATTCTTCATCAAATTGACAGAAGAGGTTTTCCTCCCACACCCTTAAGGTCAAGGCCATGTGGAGATTCAGGTCCCTTATGAGATAGTTCAAGACTAGAAAAGCATTGCACCACACTTCTATAAAAGTGTGCCAGATGACTTTAGGAACCTGTTCTTTACAAATTGAAATTGCTTTGGGGGAGGAGGTAATTCCCCATCAGTGACACGGGTAGCATGAAGCATGCTGTGTGACTCTAGGGTTAAGTCTCAACAGTCAGCCTTCGGAGGGTCTCAAGGAACGGTCATGAGAAGTCCCCATGGTCCACTCTACAGTGCTATACAACAGACTGGTAATTTATAGTGCACAGAAATACATTTGGCTTCTGTCTCTGAAGGCTCCAAAGTCTAAGATCAAGGGCCACACTTTGGGACTGGGGTTCTGGGGAAGTGGGGTGGAGATGGGACTTGGTGTTGCTCCATAGTATGTTTCCAAGTATCCCACAGGTAAAGAGAGCAAGGGAGGAGAGCTTCTAAGGATGCCACTCTAGTGTCCCAACTCCCTCTATAACAGCTCAGATAGCTCTTCAAATTACCCACCTTTCAATCCTCTTGCATTAGGAATTCTAATACATGGACGACTCTGAGCAGATATTCAAACCTTACCATGACCCCATGAATCCCTGAAGGGCTTCCCTCTGCAGCTTCCCTGCCTGATTCTTGATGGAGTAGACGCCAGACATCACTATGCATTCCTGATGTCCACGAAGCACACTGACATACCAGCTGGCTTAAAAGATAATCATAGACATGTACAAACTTACCCATCAGGATGTCTACTGAGGTGTTGTCTACAGGTAGAGAAGGAAAACAAGCTCGATCTCCACCAGTAGAGAAAGAACTAAATAGAATCCCGCATGACAGTAGTGGGCAGCTGTTCACACTGTGAAACAGGTGAGGAGAGAGGCCACGCTCAGCAAGCTCATTCTATTTAAGAATGTATGTGAGTACAACTTTTTTTTTTTAAGGAGAAAAGAAATGCAGTATTAGAATGGGTGGGTTTGCCTTCTTCCTTCTCTGGTGTTTCCCTCGAATCCTACTCTTGTCTGTATCTGTGGATGGGTAGAGATACAGAGACGGCGGGCAAGCAGTCACAATCCAACCCATTTAAGCAAGTCCCAGCCTCACCAAATCTACTTGAAACTGCTTGTATTAGTTAGGGTTTACTGCTGTGAACAGGTACCATGACCAAGACACCTCTCATAAGGACAACATTTAATTGGGGCTGGCTTACAGGGTCAGAGGTTCAGTCTATTATCATCAAGGTGGGAACATGGCAGCATCCAGGCAGGCATGGTGCAGGCGGAGCTGAGAGTTCTACATCTTCATCTGAAGGCTGCTAGTGGAAGACTGATTTCCAGGCAGCTAGGATGAGAGTCTTAAGCCCACGCCCACAGCAACACACCTACTCCAACAAGGTCACACCTCCTAATAGTGCCATTCTCTGGGCCAAGCATGTACAAACCATCACACCGCTTCTGGTTCCAAGGCACAGGTTTCTCAAACCAGAGATACCTGTTTTCTCAGAAAACAGGGTGGGAGTGTAAAGCAACGAACTTTTTAAGGCTGCGTCTTCCCACTCAAAATGAGTCACCCACACCCCATGGCCCTAAAACATATACACCCTGAGCCTTGCCAAAGAGTGACCACTCAACAGCTAAACTATCCTTCTGGATCAACTTCTGTCTGTTCACTGAGTCCCGTCCAGTCTTGGTGCAGCAAGCAGAGCTGTGGCCTAGTAGTCAGCCTCCAGTCCTCACTCCCTGGTTTGGTCCTATCTTCTCTTTTCCTGGTCTTTTATTTGTTCATCCACAAAAATAAATGAAATGTCTGGGTTTGGACAAACGGCCCAACCGAGTCGTTTCTTAGGATCCTTCATGGTGACCCTATTGTTCACATGGCCCAAGCTCCCCACCCCCATGATAGTCCCAGTGAGCTGAGATGAACCCCTCTATGTGTTCAGAAGGGAGCCAGTCGAGGATGCAGAGTCCCAAATGAACAGTTACCTACCGAGGTTGGGAGGGGCTCTAACCCTGACTCCCCACATGGAAACAGGAGCCATGGTGCCTTGCAAAGCTAAGGTACAAAGCCCTCTGTTTTCTCCGGGAGGCTGCTTTGTCCCCACCTCCCAGTTGGCGCCTGCAGCTGGCTCACTTCTCTTCCACAAGGTCCCCAGGGCTCCTCTGCTTCCCCAAGGTTTTATCATCAACATGTTCAGCTCTTTGTCATCATGTTTTATTTTCGAGAACTGCCTTCCAGCCAGTGGCAGGCGTCAGGGTTTCGGATGCCCTTCCTCCTTCAAACCTCAGCTCCCTCATGAATAAAATAAGGGTTTGAAGAGGGTTGGCAACAACTCAATTTATGGATTCCCTGGTCAGATTTACCAAGTGTCAGCCTGGGCAGACCCGTGCAGTCTCACCAAGATGCACCAGCCCTTGTGGGACTCTCCCAGATGAATAAATGTTCCAGATGAGCCTACCAGTAACTGTAGAGCACACCAGCGTATTTAAGTGTGCAACAGACAGGGACCTTGTGGTAATGATGAAAAATAATAATAAGCCCGGGGATGAGCTGCGGCATGCCAGAGGCCACAAAGTGGGGTGCATGCAGGGCAGGAGCTAGAGCCCAGGTCCCTCCCCGGAGCCAGGCATCTTCTAAGGCAGGTTTGCATCTGCCAAGACTGAGCACCAGGATAGAGGGCATCAGGTGGCCAAGGGAAGAAGAAAATAGGCCTGCTGATAGCTCAGTTGGAGGCCTTGGTCAAGCCTACGTGAAGAGAATTCTAACAGCTGCGAACCAGCGGCTTTGACAGGCTCCTCTGCCCATCCCAAAGGCCAGCAGCCTGTGTCCCTTCTGCTGTCCCCACCCTGCCTTCTGCCCTTAGCTCTTGCCTCTGTCCAACCTTTCTGGCTGTCCATCCCTGACATATGGTTGGTCCACCTTTCTCTGCACGTGTCTGTCTGTCCACCCTTCACAAGTCTGCCCAGTGCGCCGGCCTCCCTACATCCCTTGGCCTCCCTGCCGCCCTGCCCCGCCCGCCCGCCCGCCCGCCCGCCGCTGTGTGGGTGTCGGGCTGGCTGTGCGCAGAGGGGCGCGGCTCGCCGCTCCCACCTCCTCCGCGTCCCCATCTCAGCAATGACCCGGGTCGTGGCGCCGCTGAGCTGAGACCGGGGAAGCCGCGCCGCCGCCGAGGAGGACCCGAGAGGGTGACGGTGGCGCGAGCGGCGGCGCGGGGACGGCGACGGGCGGCCGGGCGGGGCTGCTGCTGCTGCAGGGCAGGGCAGGGCAGGGCCCTGGAGACCGCCGGCGGCGGTTCGCCCGGAGACCGCGGGCGCGGGTCGGTTCTGCCCGGCCTCTCCGGTGCGCCCCGCCCCTGCACGCACCGCAGGCCCAGGCGGAGCAGCGGGACGCCCCAGCCCAGCCCGAGCGCCGTGGCATCCGAGCGGGAGCCGGAGCCCGAGCGGGACCGGAGCTGGAGCCGAAGCTGGAGCCGGCACTGCGGCGCACGGAGCGGAGCGCCGCAGCCAAGCCGAGTAAGGGGCGCGGGGCGAGGGGAGGGCCGTAGACGGGGGTACCGGCTGCTTACGCACGCGGCCGGGGACGCGCTGGGCGGCGGGGGACGCGGTCCCGCGGAACCTGAGCGCACGAGGAACTGAGCTGTTTCCCTGAGAGTCCTGCGCTTCCTGATCCCGCATCCCCCCACCCCCGAGAGGGTCACCGGGACCCGCGAACTCCCAGGAAACGCGAGGAATCCGAGGTCCCCCGCCTGCCTGAGTCTCAGATGAGTATCCTCCTAGGGTGTAAGCCCATGACAGGGTCCCCAACCCTGCGCCCTCGATTTGAAGGGTCGCGAACCAGCCCACTCAAGAAAAGACACTAGGGCGCGCTCTTGTCTGGGGTGAGAGAGAAGGACTGGGGTTCTCCAGAGTTTGAGCCTGAACCCTCTCCCACCACCTTAAGCCAGGAAGTTTGACGCTCTAACATTGTCGCACCTAGGACAGAAAGAGAGTCCTCCTCACCACCCCCTGGCCCCTCCCTCCATAAGGCAGACTTTCCCCGTGCGTCTCTTGCAAAGGACTCGAAGCTGAATCCGAGCTGGCCTGGCGGTTCCGCTGACTGCGCAGCGCTGAGTGGTACCTGCCACTCTCTCCTTCCCAAGCTCAGCAATGCCCGTTCTGCCCCCAGCTTACTCCTTTCCTGATAGATTGTCCTTCGGGCTCTGCGGTCCAGGGACAGGCTCGTAGGATCGACCCTAGGCTACCTTCCTCAGCCACTCCTGTGTCAGCATAGGCGGCCAAACCCAGGCTGGGAAGGGGTGAGCACAAGTGACATACTGGAGAACCAGGGAGCTATAAGAGTCTTCATTCAGAGTCCAAGTGAACCTGAGGGCCAACAGATGGCCCTCTAGACTCTCCTCAATGATAAGCACTGCTTACTAGATGACTTCACCTCTGACTGCCTCAGTTTCCCTCTTTGAAAAGTATGCATGATTCTGTTAGTGGACTGCAGGATCTTTGGAGCCATGAGACACCCCTTTGGCTGATTTCCCAGCTGTGTGACCTTAGGCAAGACACTTGACTTCTCTGAGCCTCAATATCCCTCACCTAGAATGTATGGAAGATGAATCCAGATTACTAGATGATTCTTCTGTGGAACGTGACACACATCTGGCTATTGACTGCATTTGGCCACAGGTGTCTGTTTCCTGAGGCAAAGCGAGTTTACTGTGAGGCAACATGGTGCTCCCTTCTTTCTCACCCTCTGTGAAGGCCTTGGGCTCCCTGGGAGCCTACTGACACCTCCTTGCACAACAAGACTTTCCTTTAGCCTCCCCCTTTCTCGGACACTTGCTGACATCTTCTGCCCCGCCCAAACCTTTCCTATGCCCCGCCCAAACCTTTCCTATGCCCCGCCTAAACCTTTCCTATGCCCCGCCCAAACCTTTCCTATGCCCCGCCCAAACCTTTCCTATGTCCCGCCCAAACTTTTCCTACGCTGAATTGTCCAGGTTTCAAGAGGCTCGCTGACCAAAAGGGGTACTCTGCCTTTTTTTTTTCTTTTGCCTTCGGCTGGTACTTGCCGCCCCAAACTGAGGCCCCCTACATAGCGTTCATACTCTATACAAAAGAATTTACACACCTCCATCTACTCTGGTTTAGTGAAGAAAGGATTGCTTGCCGTGGGGTGACTTGGGTGAGCCACAGGTGATGGTTCCAACAGGTATCAAGATGCCCAGTCAATGGGACAGTGAGATTACCAGGAGCCAGAAAGGTAACCACTATGATTCCTTGCCAACTATGGCGTGTCTATCCAGACCATAGACATAGGTCAGGGGACCCCATGATGAATCTACTGAAGGAACTGGAGCTGGTGACAGTCAGCATGATTTGAATTTAAGAGTTGGCCAGATTTCTGGAAAGGATCTTCCTGAGTCTGGGCAGCTGGGGCCTTAGGCCTAGAGCAGACCAGTCACATGCCTAGGGCTTAGGAAAGCATCCACGGGGTGGCACAAAGGTTGTAGGGAACCAGGAGCATTGATAGAAGGAAAGTAGGTGACACTCCTGTCCCTGCTACCCAGAACTAGATGAAATCAGGAAATGTGTCTACCTGTTGCTAGGCAGAATGGCTGTCTAGTGGTTCTTCCCTCCAGAAGTCCCTGTCTCCTTCCTATGTAATCTCCTCCATCCCCCCTCCCCATTCACTGACTAGGGTGTCCCATTCCCTGCATCTTCTGTAATCTTCTCCCCTCCCCCTTCCCAAAGGAGTTCATCAGAAGCTAATTAGGCTTGTTCTGCTGCTTCGCTCCGTATTTGGAGCACAGCTGATGGGGAGCGTGGTGGGGATGCGGGACGATCATGGGTCTTCGGCACTAATCGGCTAAGCACCCCTCAGAGGACATCGCCGTCTCTTGAGAGCCTAGTACCAAGCATATGGTAGGGAGTGGGAAGGTACCAATCTGTTCACAGCTTCTAAAAGAGAAACTGAGGCCAGGGAGGCTTGCCGCCTGGGAAGTGAGCTGCCAAATAAGAGTTGTGGCTGCCAGCCCAGCTTTTGGAGCTAGCAGCCAGGTTTCCAGCATTTGATTCTGGGCTGGCGCCCCCTGCCCTTCTCAGCCTCAGTGCTGTCTTGAAAACGGAATGAATATTGATTGCACACCTGCAAGAACAGCCATGAAGACTAAAGAAATAGTGCATACGAGGAGTATGACCATGTCCAGTGGACCTTGGCCGGGAGCCTTGTTGTAAACATCCCTTACACAGGATTTTGTAAGCACAAGCACTTTTGCTTTGATCTAAGACAAGATCGTTCTGGTACAGTAGCGGTGGGCAGGACCATCCTATAATCACCCCCCACGGTGTCAGTCTGAACACTGAGGTTCCTGAAGTTTAAGGACTGAAGCTGGGTATAGAATAGGTACCATCATTGTGACTCGTTGTAATTTTACACGGGGTTTGTGAAATTGATCATTAGCACATCTTAACTTCAGCGGCATGCAATTAGTTATCAAGATGATTCCTCCATGGAAATTTTAATGAGTTTGTGTCTAAGAGCTGAAAGTGAAGGTGCTAACTGTCCGGGGGACTATCACATTTTTAGACACTCCTTTTTTTTTTCCTGCTCAAACAATTATCAAATTCATTCTGTCAAATTGACTTAAAAGAGCAGTCTCCCACTCTTACTCACACCTCTTCAGTTTTCTCCGGAGCATTTATCACCTCCAACGTCCATAGCCCTTACTTCTCCATTACCTTCTCTCAGGAATATCACTCACTGTGATGTCTCCCAAGACTAGAGTGGCATTCAACATTCGGTAAGCTTTGCAAAATCGTAGAGAGAGGAGAGATGTAGGAGTTATGGAGAACCACAGGTCTGGGACGGTCTTGGGTAATGATTTATATCTTTAGGTTAGATATTGGGAAACACCTCTAATTGTGTGGGCATCTTGTTAATTGAGCATTACCAAATATATAAAGCTATTGGATAATCTAAAAAAAAAAAAAAGATGCCTCGTCAAACAGGAACTCTGCTATTTTTCATTATTCTTGCCAAGTATGTAGATCGATTAAAAACAAAATATTACAGTATAGGAGACGCTGTTCCCTCAAATATTTAGCAAATAAAAATTGCTTCCGGAGCTGAAAGAGATGGCTCAATGGTTAGGAGCTCCTGGTGCTGTTCTGGCAGAATACCAGTGTGTTTGGCTTGCAGTGCCCACACTGGGTGGCTCACAGCCACCTGTAACTCCTGCTCCAGGGGATCGGATGCCCTCTTCTGATCCCCAAGGCCCACGCACATGCACATATGAGTAGACATGCAAGCACACATGTGCACAAAGTAAAATAATAAGGAATTTTTGAAAAAGACTCGCTTAAGTATCATGGATAGCTTGGTAAATGTTAAGAGGAATGAAGATTACGGGGCCTGAGGATGCAAACTGTAATCTCAGCCACTCCAGAGCCTGAGACAAGGGAATCATGGGCTCTTGGCAACTCTGGGCTACAGAGTGAGTTCAATGTCAACCTGGGTTATTTAGTAACAAACATAATAATTTTTAAAAAAGTTTAGTGTCCAGAGTGTGTGGAGGATGTAACTCCATGGTAGAACACTTGTGTTCTATATACAAGACCCTGGCTCAATCCCTTATACCACAGAAAAGATTATTTTTCAAGTATCTTCAGGAAATTTCTTATCAGTAAATTAGATGGGAAGTTAACTTGAAAAAAAGAAGGAAATAACCTTTTCAGTAACAAAAGTTCAAAGTCAAATTAGCTTTAGCCTTTTCCCAATGAACTAGCATTGATTTCTTTTTTCTTCCAGCTATTTTCTACCACAAAAGATTCTTTTCTGAACCTTCATTTTGATGGTCTTTCAGATTATAAAATCAATACATTTCACTGTAGGAGATTTGGGATATCATAGAAAATATAAAATACATAAAAGTTCTCCTTAATCCCTCCAGTATATTCTATTTCCATCCTAATCTGTTGCTGTGTGTGAATGTTTTCATTAGGACTCTGTTCTACAAAATAAAGGTCATGCACAGTTCTATAACCTGGTTTTTTTCCTAAAATACTCAAGATTCTTTTTCCATTTAACATTATACTGAAGGTCTATAAGTCATTAAGATTTTTGGAAAACGTGATTTCATGACTACATAATATCCCATTACAAATGGGTACCATAGATTTCTCAGTCCTCACTTACTAGTGGCCACATTGAGATTATATCATACTTCACTGTCATAAATAATGCCTGCCTGGGTCTCTTCTGGTGTTACCAAGCCCGGAGTCAGGCTTCTTGGTCAAGACCAGAGCAGTTTGCAGATGGCCTAGCTTATGAAGTTGCCTAAGACATTAGACCTCTATGTTTTGTCCACAGCAGTGGGATTTACACCCTATAGAGCAATGGTTCTCAACCTGTGGGTTGTGACCCTTTGGGCAAACGTCTATCTACCAAAATATTTATATTACAATTGATAACAGTAACAAAATTACAGTTATGAAGTAGCAATGAAAATAATGTTCTGGTTGGGGGTCACCAGAACATGAGGAACTGTATTAAAGGGTCAAAGCACTGGAATGTTTGAGAACCACTGTTATAGAGGTACCGTTCTGGTAAATTAGTCCAGGTAGAGACCCCCAAACTGCCAGACAGATCTTGACCAATCCAGTACAGCACAAATGGGACCTGCCAGCGAGCTTCAAGGCCTCCTAGCCACCTCTGTGACCACTGAATTCTCCCACTCGCCCTCACTCCAACTCCTGAGTTCATTCTCCTGACGTCAACCACACTATAAATAGTGTGTGACTTAGCAGCACTTACCAAGGCACGGACCTCCCCATTGAGGAAGTCCTCAGCTGGGTCCCTTCCTGTGACAGAACAAAGTTCTGCTGGCGGTGTTAGACCTACAGGGGTGAGGTGGATAGCACCCATTGCAAGAGCATTGCGTCTAACCAAGTCCAGGAAAATTTCTCACTTCCTTCCTGCTCTGAGGGATCGAATGCCCACCCACAGATCCAGGGAACAAAGCCCTGCGAGATGATGTCATTCATTCATTCAATAGTCATTGTGTACTTCCTGCAGGCCAGGCAGGGTGCTAGGTTGTCTATGTCACTTACACCTACAGTCTGCAGTTGGCCCCTCTACACCGGAGTGGACTCAGAACCATGATCACCAACCTCCCCTTTCTCACCCTCTATCTCAGAGCCAAATGTCTGCCAAACTCACCTGTACTTTCGTGCCCAGGGCATTTGAATGCTCTGCTCCATTCAACTAGAGTTTCCTTTCCTAGGGAGCCACCCAGTTGACTTATCTTATCTCTGCTCACCTATCCCCCTCCTACCAAAGACCACTCTTCTTTATCTAAATGTTCCCTGCCTCTGTCCTGTCTCTGTCTCTGTCTCTGTCCTGTCTCCCCTGTTGCCCACCATACATGACCATTGCAAGAATAGTGGGGAATTTGTATAGCATCAGAACCAGTGAGAGGCATCTTCCCCATCACCTGTCATTCAGTGTCACCCTAAGCCCACAGATGTCCTCTAGAAACGACAAAAGCTGACCCTGTGGCTGCTCAGCTATGACTCTTCCTAGGATCCTTCTTAGGTCAATATGCTTGCCCTAAGACAAGCCCTCCTTCTGTTTCTGAATCTCAGAACCATCATCTATTAAAGTTCATATTGAGCTGGCAGTATGGGAGAGCCATGGGAGCAGGTGTGTCCCATGGCCTCTATGACATTAGCACTCCAGCCCATTCCTAAAGCCCTTCCTGCCTGCTGTCCCCTGGTGTGAGGCAGGTGGCTCCCCTGGCAGCATCCCCCAGGAGACCCCACACCCTCCTTACCCAGGTCTGAGCATCCCACAAGCCCAGAGTGGAGGTATACCAGGAGCAGGAACATAAAAGGATGTACAAATGACATGGTCTCCACACATGATTTAGCCACTTTAAAGCCTGGACTGCTGCCCGCCCACCCTCCCTTGTACTCTGAGCCAGGCAATCCAGTCGGAGATGAGTCACAGCTGAATCTGGTGTTAGGCTCAGAACAAGGCGGGCAGGGTAATAGTGACCTTAAATGGGCCCACACTGGCCAGGACAGGTGGGGTGCAGTCCCTACATACAGATAACCATGGTCTCAGCCCACCTGAACTAGGTATGTCCAAGTCCCATCACTGCCTGGCAGCTCTGATCACATGCAGGGATCCCGGGTAGGCACTTGTTCACATGGACACCATACATCCAGCTCCTTTGTCCAGGGGACTACAACAGAGTTTTGCCCAAACAGAAGGCCTGATGCCACCAGGTAGTGCTTTTCCTGTAGGTCACTTGAATATCCTCTAGTGGGAAGAAGGAGGAGAAAATACAGAAAGAGTTGAACATCTGCTTCTGTTGAATCCAGAGAAGCTCCATTAAAGGCTAGGGATATATATCAGGAATAGAGTGTTTGCCTGTTATACCTAGGACCCTAAGTGTGGTGATCCACATTTTCAACCCAGTGTTCGAAAGGCTGAAGCAAGAGGATCTTGAGTTCGAGGCCAGCATGGGCTACATAGCAAGACCTAGTCCAAAAAATTAAAAAATAAAAATATAAAAGTTTTTTTAATTAAAAAAAAAAGAGAAAAATTTCCAAAGATAAGAAAAGCCATTTTTTATGTTGCCAAGGATCCAAAGAGACCCCTCGAAAGCCTGAAAGGAACGGTGCTCGGACAGTTGTAGCCAGAGGCTATGTGTGAAGCGCTAGGTACACAGTACAGGGAATGGTGGCCTGGATGTGGCACATATCAGTGTCACCATAGACAACAGGCTACGTGGAGATAACCAAGTCTACAGGAAAAGCCTGCTCCTTGGTTGGCATGTGGATCTCTATTTGAAGGTTGTGTCTGCACAGTGCCGTATGTTAGTATAAGGCTAAAGCTGACTTACTGTAGCATTCCAGGTACTTGTGAAAATGTCCTCTAAACTGAGCCTCAAGCTACTGTGCATAAAGCATGCTGACCCTCCATGCTCCCAAGATGCTCTGGGTCTAGGATCATTTAGAGTTGGCTTCAAGGATGTCCACATGCTGGGGAAGTGCCTGATCCGTCACCAGCAGTTAAGGAGGCTTCACAGAGAGATCTCCTAAGCTGAGATTTGATGGTAACACAGGAGTTCTCCAAGTAGATAGCCAGAAACAATATGCCAGGGAAGGAAAACAGTCCCAAGTCCGAAGTCCAAGAGACCCACTGCCGCCTGCTAGTGGGCTAACCAGAACACCAAGGGCAGCCAGCCGATCTCCATGGATGCCACAGGCAGTAATTGAGGGACACCAGGAGTGGCAGCAGAGTACCTGTGTATACAGCTCTTCCTCTGTGACCTTGACCAAGTAAACTACCTTGGGCCTCAGTTTTCTCATCTGCCTAAGGTCCTGTCCCAACAGAGCAGGTGGTCTAAGTGGCACTTGACAAGCATTTAGCTGATGTGAACCACTTGTGTAGAGCCAAGTGTCCCCAGTTAGGATTCCAGCACCCACAAAAAGAAGAAAGAAAGAGAGGGAGGGAGGGAGGGAGGGAGGGAGGGAGGAAGCAAGCAAGCCAAAAGTAGCCATGTATACCTATAACTCAAAGCTGGCGGGGGTGGGGGGTGGACAGAGACAGGATCTCTGAGGCTTGCTGGCTCCTGGTTCAGTGAGAGACCGTGTTTAAAGAGAATAGGGTAGATAATGCTAGATTGAGCAGGACACCTGATGCCTTCCTCTGGCCTTCACATACATACAAGCATGCACAGGCATGTGTGCGTGCACACACACCATGCACAGAGAGGAGGGGGGAGGGAGGGAGGGAGGGAGGGACAGAGAGAGAGAGAGATGGAGCAATAGAACGAGATATCTGCTTCCTGGCATGCCTCCTTAACATCCACATAGTACCCCCTGCACATCTACAAATGTGAATGCAGATATCAGTTCTCACATGTAATTTCTGAAAGCAAGGCTCAGAGGCCTTAAAAATTCTTCTTGAATCTTCTGGTGGTGAGATTGGTTCTCTTAGCAGCCTGGGAGATCACCTCCTACCCTTCCTCTCCCCAACCCACCTCACTGGGTCAAAGCTCTCCCTCGGTTTCCATGGAGACCAAGATTGGATGTCAGGCCAGCCTAGAGTTCACACAGGGAAAGCTGAACAATGCTGGGAGGTGAGTGGCAAGTCACTACTCACAGAGGTGTCCCCAGATCAGCTGTATTCCTCCTGCCCACCCCCCCAACACACACATCGAGAACAAAGAGGGCACCATGAGTCCTGTCACACAGACCTGCTGCTCCTAAAGCCTGTTCCAAGCTTAGCCCTGCTTCCCTGAGAAGGATATGAGGTTCAGGGAGGTGAAGTGCTTTGTCCAGAGTCAATGTCAGGAAGTGGCTGCATTGACTTTAGTATTAAGGGATCTGGGAGAAAAGCAAAGGAGCCCCAAGACAGCTTCCTTGTTCACCTACTAAACAGAAAAGCCAATGATGAGCAGAAAGCTCCTGAGGCTAGGCTGGGAGCCTGGGGTTTGACTTTCACAAGTAAATTCTGGCCACATGATGCAGTCAGAGAGGTTGGTGGCCACCAAGGAGGGGGCAGGCTGTTTGCCATTGGCCTCCTTGCAAGAGGCCCTGGACTCAGAATCCATGGTCCCACTCTGTCATCCCCACAAGTGTATTTTAGGGGACTGGAGAGATGGCTCAGCAGTTAATAGCACTGGCTGCTCTTCCAGGGGACCCAGATTCAGTTCCCAGCACCTATGTGGTGGCTTGCAACTCCCTGAACCTCTAGTTTCAAAAAACTAAAAGTCTTCTTCTGGCCCCTAAGAATACCAGACACACAAGTAGACACAGGTGTATATGCAGGCAAAATGCCCATACAAATAAAACAATAACAATGACAACAAAATTCTTAAAGTACATTTTAGTTTCTGAAGTCAAATGGTCTCCTCCCTAAGAAGTAAGAGCCCGTGCTGTGACCTTTGAGGACACACAAAGAGAGACGGATTAGGTTCAATTATTTAGTGTAGCATGAGAAGATATTACTTTGAATGTTTCCCCTTGTAAAAGAGTATTAAAGTGACCCAGCATAGCCTAGCAGCACGAAAAATCAGGTGTCACACGAAGTTCATGTGGGGAAAAAGTACAGGTAGGGAAGAGGCATTTCCCTTCCACTTGCCTTTATTCTTAAATTGATGCAGTAGCTACCTTCTAAAGGGGTGTGCTGGCTGGCCAGGAGCATGAGAGGGAAGCAGACCTGAGATCTCACCCCAGCCTGTTAGTTGGCAGCTGTGTGACCTTGGCCAAGCTACATGACTTTTCTGAGCCTCAAAAGAGCACTCTTGGTTCTTAGAGCAATAATGATAACAGTTTGATCTGGGAGTCAGGGAACACCCTCCCAAAGCCAGCCATGAAACTATGAACAAGCTTCTCCCTTCTCTGGGTCTGTTTTCCTCTATGAAATGAAGACTCTAGACAGTCTTTAAGAATTGGTTCATAGTCGGGCAGTGGTGACACACACCTTTAATCACAGCAATTGGGAGGCAGAGGCAGAGGCAGGTGGATTTCTGAGTTCGAGGCCAGCCTGCTCTACAGAGTGAGTTCCAGGACAGCCAGGGCTACACAGAGAAACCCTGTCTCGAAAAACCAAAAAAAGAAAAAAAAAAAAAAAAAAAAAAAAAAGGAATTGGTCCATGTCTTACAGCCCCAAGGCACTGGGGAGGCTGTAGTCCATGGAAGATATGGGAACAGTGAGTGGTCCACAGTAGAACTCCATGGCTTTATGCTCCCATTCCAGGTCCACCCAAGAGAGAGATTTGCACCCCCATCACTGTGACCTCAACACCCATTCACCCTCTTCCTGTATCCACACCCCACACTTTGTAGCCCAGGGATCCCAGACTAGGAATGTGTTCATAAACCTCGTCCTCCAAAGTGATGTATGTGCCCAGCCCCTGGACTTGGTGGATGCTGTAAGCATCCCATCACCTGCCTGTTTGTGTCTCCACAGGTGAGTGGAGGGGGCTTCCCCCTCAAGAAGTCAGAGCTGTGCTCGTGGGCAGGCTGGCTCCGCTGTTCTGCTCCAAGGATTACATGTCCTTCAAACGCCCTTGCCCTTGTAAGTCTCTTCCTAGTTCATCACTGTTGGGGTCCAGCTTCTGCAGAGCTAGAGGGAGGAGCTGTAAGGATGGCAACGGGATGTTTGGCCAAGGCAGAGTCTGACCAGGGCTAGTGTGGAGGGTCTGAATCTGGGGCTGGGGGACAGGGACTCAGGCCATCTCAACATCAGCAGTTGGCTGCTTGGAACCTGAAAGTCACACTTTGTCCTGTTCCCAAAAAGGTTCCTCTGAAGCATGCTAATCATTCACTCTCTGCCCACCCACAACCCCTTGGCCAACTAAGTGTGCAAAGCATCGGATGAGACATGTTAGACACTGCCAGCCTTTTCAGGGCCTTTAGTGTGATGGTGTGCTATGATGTACAGTTTCTGTGGGAAACAGAAGACTTCAGTTCTTCCAAAGCTTAAATGCCCACAAATGATGCTTTATGGGTTTGGGTCCTACACAATACGTTCCTTGGGGGCTGACTCTCTAAGGAAATTCATCCCATGCCTCTCACCAGAAAGCCCCCCACTGACCAAAGAAAATGCATGATTGTTGAGAAGTCATGGCTGTGTGTTGAGGTGACATCAGAGGACACCACCTGCTGCCCTGCTATCCATACACACTGGCTCTCATCTCACTCCCTCGAAGGTTTGCTTGAGTTCCTACCTCTGGTCTGTGCCTTCCTGGGCTGAGCACGTATTTCTCACATAATCACAGCCCCAGATGCTAAATTCCTAGAATACTGAGGGAATGCCAGTGAAGGGGGGCAGGGCTGCATGTCCCATGAGGATGGGATTTAGTCAGAATCTGGGCAGGGTCCTCACCACTTATATTACAGGGAAGAGGCCAGTTGTAGTCTCATCTGCCAAGAGTATATAGCTAGATGTGGTAAAGCTCTGGCCAACTGGAAGAGGGGAGGGGGAGGGGGAGAGCCCAATTGTGACACTGTTGGTGGCTTCCACCTTCTTGACTCCTGACCCTCCTAGGTTCTTCCAACCACTCTGTCCACGTATCCTGTCCATCGTGGCTCCTTTAGCGTGGAGGAGGGAAACTGCACCCGTCCCTGTTGCTCAGCCCCAGGGTCCAGCCCAGACCCCTCCTTATTCTGCACAGCCAGACTTCATCCTTGCTCTGTTGCTCAGCTTCTAACTGCAGTATCCGGAAGGTGCTTCCCCTCCTGTCTGTCCCAACTTCTTCCTGGGTCCCTCTGCTTTCTATTGCCCCTAACCCACTTCATACTCAATTTACCCCAAACTGAGTGCTCTATCTTCCCTCTAAACTATCTATATTTATATCTACATATCTATATATCTACATATCTATATATCTATATATCTACATATATATATCTACATATCTATATATCTACACATCTATATATCTACATATCTATATATCTATATATATCTAATCTCTATATCTCTGTATCTATCTATATATATCTATATATTTATATATCTATATATCTATATTTATACCTATACCTATATCTATATATAGTTTATTATATAAACCATACATATAATGATTTGGGTACCACCATTGAATCTAGCCCTCAGGCCAGAAATATAAGTGACCCTCAGTCTCCCTGCTGTGCATACACCCATCAGTACTGACTGCTCAAGGGAATCCTGAGGTTTCTGAGTGAGGCCAACAATTTGCCATCCTGGAGTCCCTTTGCCCTCACCCCACCCCTTCAGATACAATCTAGAAGTCTAGAAGTTGCTCACTTACCTTTATGCTTGCTCGCCTGTCCACATCCCAATAGAAGGCGAGCTTCCAGAAAGCAGGTCCGCTCTGCCCTTGCCCTCTGGTTGTCCTCAGCACCAAGTTCATTGCCTAGCACCTAGTAGGTAGCAGATGTTGGCTGAGCAAATGAACAAGTGAATGAAGCCAATGCCCTGTGAGCTCTGCCACTATGCAGATTGAAGACCCTCATTCAGGTTCTGGAGGTGTGGTGCATAGGGGTGGGGAGGGGGTACCTCAAACCCCTGAAAAGACTCCCAACAGAGCTCTTAAGAGCTAGACATGGGGAGCATTCCTGAAACCCTAGCACTTGGGAGGATCATCCCTAGCTCCAGGCCAGCCTGGGTTACAGAAGGAGACTCTGCCTTAAATATTTGAAACTTCAACTTCAGCCTGGTCTACAGAGTGAGTTCCAGGACAGCCAGTGCTATACAGAGAAACCCTGTCTCGAAAAACCAAAAAAAAAAAAAAAAAATTGAAACTTTATGTTAACTCACCTGATGACCTTGCCAGGTTGTGCTGCAGCCATGAAACCTGGAAAACTCAGAGTAAGAGACAGTTTGTTCCCGTTCACGCCCCTGCTCCCCTGGCCCCTGTGGTTTAGATGTGAGACCACAGAGGGAAAAACCAAGCCCAACGGTTTCCCAAGGAAAGACGTCTGTCCAGGAGTCAGAGCTTGGGAAATCTGCAGAGAGTGGAGGGGTCACATCTACCTGGAGCAGAGAGCAAGGTGGCCAGTTAAATGGTGCTCAACCACTGCTGAAAACTGATTGGCCAGCACCTCCAGACCCTGGGGATGTGGCATGCTTCTCTGGCCCCCTGGGAGTTGGTCAGACATCAGCCCACAGGCTGGGCTATAGGTCTGTTAAGGTCCAACCCCGTTTCACCTTCTGATACCTCAGCTTGTCTCTGCCCCTCAAGGGCACCTCCAGCAGCTCTCAGCAACAGCCCCGCTGGGAAAACGAGAAGACTGAGGGAGAAATGCAGCGAGAACAAGAAAGAGGACAGAAGAACCTTGTTAGGGAAGACTGGATGTGTGCAGGCCATGTGGCTGCAAAAGGAAAGGGGGTTTCTCCACTTGAAGTGATGTCTATGAGCCTTTCCCACCTTGCAGAGGTCTTGCCTGGAGGAGCCCTGAGTGTGGAGGAGGTCCATTGTTTCTCAGGAAGTCTAGGGATGGGGGAATGGGTTGTATCTGGGCTCTGCTGGGCAGAACAGCCTAGGACTCCCTGGGGACCCAGGCTCTAAGCACAGATGCCGCACATCCTCTTCATTGTCATCTAGCAGATGGCAGCACCGTGTAGCTCTCTGTGCGGTGGGGGCAAGCTGCTTTCTTATGGCCTCTGGGGACAGATCTGAAGGAGTTGTTTGGGGGGTGAGGGTGGGGCGGAAAAGACTGGAGACTAAACATGTAGCAAAGCAAATGAAGGAGGGGGTGACATACCCCACAATCATGGAGTAGTCAAGTGGGCACATCACTGTCAAGTTTATGGTGGGTGCCAGAGGCCTGGCAGGAATCATAGCCTGGCCAGGCCCCATATGACACCCCCACCCCTCAGAGTAACAGTAATGTTGGGCTGTAGTATGGGAACACCATAACACTGATAGTTGCCAGCTTTGGGAGTATTACTCACCTTCCCGAACCCTCAGTTTGCTCATCTATCAAATGGAACCGGTAGACTCTTACAGTTTGCTGCTCAGATTTGAGGGGCTGTGAGGAGAGAGTTGACCTTGGTATCAGGCTCTGAAAAGATGCTCAAGAACCTGTCCCACAGCCTACCTCTGTGTTAGCCATGTCTTTAACAGTGGAGATGGGAAAACAGAGAGGTGAGGCTCTATGGGGTAAATGAGATTTAGACCATGTGTTAGCTTTCTGCTGCTGTGACACAGGGCAATTAGCTTTAGGGAGAACAGGGCGTGGCTATTTGGCTTGTGATTCAGAGGTTTCAGCCCATGGCCAGTTAGTCATGATGATTTGAGGCCTGTGATGAGGAATATAGCAATGATAGAGGAAAACTGCCTCATGACGGCACGGAAGCACTTGGATTCCCAACATCCCCTTCAAGAGTATATCCCTAGTGATCTGACTTCTCTGGCAAGTCCTCACCTCTTAAGGGCTCTACCACTTCCCATCAGTGCATGGGCTTTTCGGGGACATTCACAGTACAGTGTTTCTTTGCTCTTCTTGTCACAGTTACCTCTGTTGCTATCAACAGAAGGAAGGACTTGAGGACAAACAGGGAAAATAATGGAGCACACTCAACATTCCACCATTTCTGTGTCCAGAGCAGACATCACTAATCAATTATGGTACTCTTTCCCAATGAGCCTAGATGTAAACTCAGAGTCACTCTAAATGCATGCTGGAAATACCCATAGATCACTAGTTTTTGTCCATCCCTTGGTGAAGCAAGGGACTAGAGGGGAAGGGACTTTAGCTGTTCACTCCTGGGTCTGTTTCTTTACTTATAAAATGGGAGTTGGTAGAAGTTTTTACGTTAGAGGGATGGTGTTAGGTAGCATAGGGGAACCCTTATAAGGCCTTAAGATCCGTGTTTCTTGTGGCCTTACTTCCTTGAAGAAGTTCTTCGAAGAAGGGTTAATGTGTCCATTCCACACACTAGGATACTGAAGCTTAAAGTAATAAAGGAATTAATCGGGGTGCTGTAGCTAGAAGATGGGGGGTCAGACTAGAATGAGGGTGATCAGGTCTCAGTTTTAACTAAACCACAGCTGGATTGACATATGGGTGGAGCCAGGTGTGGTAGCATGTGCTTGTAATTCTAGCTCTGGAAAAGTGGAAACAAGAAAATTCCTGGAGTTTGCTGGCCAGCCAATCAGTGAGCTCCAAGTTCAGGGAGACACCTTACCTCAAAAGGTAGAAAGGGGTAGTGGAGGCAGTCTGGCATCCACACACATGTGCACACACACTCACATGAGCATAAAGAGGGTATGTGTTTATTTATAATGTATTGAGGTATAATGCAGCAAATACAGCAGGATAAGGTAGCAGATAAAGAATGAGTTAAGTCCATAATGGGGCTGGAGAGGTGGCTTAGAAGTTAAGAGCACTTAATGCTCTTAAAGAGGGCCTGGGTTCATTTCCCTGCAACCACATGGTGGCCACCCACTTTAACTCCAACTCCAAGGGATCCCATGCCCTCTTCTGGCCTCCAGAGGCATGCAAGCACAGATGCACAGACACGTACAGGCAAAACACCCACACACATACAATTGCCAAAAATATAAACACGGTTAGATGTGATGTGGCAGAAAGACTGAGTCATATAGGTGTCTTGTAGAAGAGAACTCTGAGCGGGAACATTCAGCAGTGGGAGCTGATATGGCTTGTTCCAGCATAGGAGGAACAGAAGCCTTGAAGAATTCATAGACGGTACTAGAGTTAGCACATCAGTCATATGATGCATGGCCCTGGAAGCCATGGTCAGACTTTGGCTTTTGCTTCCTGGGAATCTTTGGAGGATGACGAGATGAAAAAAGTTTTGATCACCCTGGTTTGGCAAAAGAGGCTGAAGGGGGGACCAAAGGAGAGGTGAGGGTAGTCAGGAGGCTAGGAAGCAGTCCAGGATGTAGTGAGAGGGCCTAGGACAGAGACTGAAGCCGGAAACAGACTGGAAAGTGAAGCTGTTCAGATATGGAGTGGATGAGAAGGAAGGATGAGGAGCAGCTTGGAGCTGAGTACATGGAAAGATCGGTCTGTCACTGACTGAGCTGGGGCAAGTCCTGGATCAGCTGGCAACCTGACCAGGCTGGACTTGAAGGCACATTGCATCTGAGATGCTCTGTAGACACCATGCTGGAGATGCAGGCAGACAGCTAGACATATGAGCCTGGGGTTCAAGGATGAGTCTGAAGCTGGAACTGTAAATTGGGGAGCTGTCAGTGTCCAGGTGCTGAGAAGTGGGATGAGGGCACTGACAGGACACGTGTGGAAAAGAAAAGGAACTTGAGAGTGAGCATTGCGTGGGTGGAGGGCAAATGGTCTCCACACTTAGTGGTCTTGCCAAGAAAAAATGATCCCTGGAGTGGTTGCCCAGTGCCAGGTTCATGGAGGGGTGGTCTACTCTCCAGCTGGGGGATAGTAAGCACATGCCGTTCCTCTGCCAAGAGCTCCCAAGGGTTAGCCACCCCGGCACTCAGCTTTCCCTGCACTTGGAATGCTTCCCAGGGCTCAGGAGAGGCTGGTTGTCCTCTATGATGCCACCACAGAAATGAACAGCCTGTCTGCTTCAGAAACAAGGGAGCAGAACCTGGAGGGGAAACCACCTGCCCAAGGACCCTGCATCCCCTGTGAGTCTCTGAACCATCGGCTTCTAGAGGCTGCTCTTTGAACCCACCCCTCTTCCTTAAAACTTGAGGGCACCTCCCTCTGTAGCTTAGGAGAAGATAATCCTTCTGCCCTTTGCCTTCCACATTCCTCACCATGCCACCACCTGTCGCCCCTCAGCCCCCAACCAGCCTTCTGCTCCTGCATCCCTGGATGGACTGTGTCTTCAGCAGGAAAGGACCAAAGGGTAGGTTGTGGGAATAGGTGTGCCCTAATGCAGGGGCAGCACTTAAAGTCTGAAGGAGCCAGGCTCAGCCAACACTGGAGCAAACGTAGTTAACTCCTCTGAACCTCTGCTTAGCCCCTTGTGAAATGGGATAATTGGGTCGAGTTTCCAATGTGACCTGAGGGTTCAGTGAACACAGAGTATGCTCAATAAGGTTGATGCCTCCCTGACTTTTAATCCCACAGTGATAGCTACACTCAGACTTCCCTGCAGGGTCTTCTTAAGGTTGCCCCTCCCTGCTAAGGAGTAATCTTCTCTCCCTTCCCATCAGCCCCAGCTTGGCACAATGACTGTCCAGCAATTTTGACAGCTGTCATAAGGATCTCCCTCCCCTTGCCCAGATATAAACCAGCTTGCCCAGCCTTGTAACGTAGGCTGGACAGAAGCCCTCTGCAGGAACTGTTCCTCCTGAGTCTCTGTAACAACTCCCTCTTACCACAGGCATGGAAACCAAGTGCAGTGGAAGAACTGGGTGAGGTCACAGAGTCTATGAGTTGATGCCACTTCAGTCTCTTGCCTCAGAATTAAGTGGCTGCCACACACAAGTGAGAGGGTACCCCAGGAGAGAAGCCCCACTCTGAGCTCTGGATAGGAAGAGCAGACTCCTTCGAAAAGGAGACTATGGCAGAGCTGCTTCAAGGGACATAGGTCACTGCACAGTCCCCACTCCCACACCACATGTCCCTACCCCCACACACAAACACACCATTCTCATTTAATAGGCCAGGGACAGTCAGAGGAGCCTAACTTTAGCTCCTGACTGGAGCAGTCCTTACCCTACTTCAAGCTGAAGTACCTGAGTCTCCAGCTCTGGAAGGAGTGCTGAGCCTCCCTAACCTGCTCAGTCTCCAGAGATTTGTTTTTCTTTCCTTCTTTTCCTCTCTCTCTCTCTCTCTCTCTCTCTCTCTCTCTCTCTCTCTCTCTCTCTCTCGGCAGAAATGTCACCCACAAGAGCCAATAATTAAAAATATTTAGGAGTTTCATGAGCAAATGGTTTAACTATTGGTAGCTCTAAAATCACCATGGTGGAGGTATTTACATCATGGAGATCGGCAAACTGTGAATCTGAGTCTCTTTCTCTCTTTCTCTCTTTCTTTCTTTCTTCCTTTCTTCCTTCCTTCCTTCCTTCCTTCCCTCCTTCCTTTCTTCTTTTGCCCCATCACACTTTCCTTTTCCCTTCCTTCCTCCCTCTTAGCTCTTTCTTCAATCCTGTCTTTTCTTCTTTCCTCTCCCTCCTTTTCTTCCCTCCATATCCTCTTTTTTCTTCTATAAGAGCTGCCTTGCCAACACTCCACTGAGTTGAGTGTGCATACAGAAAAGTACAGCTCCAAAGACCAGGGCACAGCTCAAAGAATTCTCACGAACTGAGCATGCTCCTGCTGGGAACACAGTCTCACCTAGACCCAGATCACTTTCACACTCTTCCCCACTCACTATCCTGTGTCAATGACAACCACAAGTGTTGCCTGTGTGTCACACATTATTGGGATCATGCAGTGTGTTCTTTTGCTCAACATTGCGTTGTACACTTTACCTACCTTATTGAGTATAATTGTAGCTCATGTAGTCTCTCCACATTGTGTAAATATACCACAATGTATCCATCTACCCAAATGGGCATCTGGGTAATCTCCATTTTGAAATGAATGAATAGCCATGCTGTGGAAATTCTAGTACAGTGAGAGCCAAGAAAATGTTCTTCAGTAATGAAAATGGTCTCTATCTTCATTGTTTGATATAGACAACCCAAGTCACATATGGCTCCTGAGCACTCAAAAACCTGGTTAGTGCAACTAAAAAGATGAATTTCTTTTAATTTGATTTTCATTTAGTAACTGCCCATGGCCATCACAGTATACAGCCCAATTCCAGTGAACATATAAAAAAGACATCCTACCTAGGATGCTTGGTTGGAAGGATGTACATGTGTTTAGCTTTCAAGGGCAAAAGCTAAGCACTTCCAAAGTGGCTGTTCAAGCCTGGCCTCTTAAGAGCAAATATGAGATTTCTGACCACTGTATGCCCTGACAACAGTGGGCATAGTCTTAAGTTTCTCATCTTAGCCATTCACATAAGAACCAGAGATAGTGTATGGTGGTTTTAGCTTGAATTTCTATGGTGACTTCATATAGTACTTTAAACTATCTTGTTAAGGGACCTCTCAAGTCTTTTGCCCATTTATGGTGTGCTTTTATTATTGATTTCTAGGCACTCTTTATATATTGTGAATGACTTCTCAGTTGGACATATTATTGCAAAAAATCTTCCTGACTGGAGATTGCCTCTGTTTTTCATCATGGTATCTTTGGATTAATAGAATATGGCTACTTTTTTAGTCTATAAGATATGTGTTAATTTTCATATATGCAATTACTTAGCTTATACATATTAAACTGAACATGAGGTTATGAAATACATTCTTGTACTCCTTGGGAGTAGAGAGTATCACTTGCCATTCCAAGAATAAAAATTTTACAAATTTAAAAACTATGTTGAGTACTTTCAGTCACATAGCAATCTTGTGGAAGAGGTTTTATTCTATTGCTACTGACATTTCAGATTTCAGTAAATACATGTGTAATGACATTTAAGAGAACACTCAGAAAAATAATTTAAGGTTTTTCAGAAATTTCCCTTTCTTTTCAAGGTAAAGAAGGATCCTTAGTACTTTAATATATATACAGTAATCCTGACATTTTAAGGACATTAGAGGACACGTGGCTATTACACATGCATAGTATGTCATCAGCACACTGTCAACTTTGGGGACAGTGGCATTGTGAAGGAATGGGGTGATCAATTATACCTGCAGTAGTGATGTGCTGGCCTGTCTGCCGAGCGTAAAATCCAATTATCTACAACAACGTGACTATCAGCAACCCAGACAGTGTGTAATTTACAACTGAATTCGTATCTTCAGAAACCCAGCCTGTGATCTTTAAGTTCTTTTAAAATATAAATTATACCGAGTGTTAAGTAAAAACACGGGACTTCAGTTGAAGGGTAAGGCTGGAGCTCTCAGCCCGGCGTAGTCAATGTTCAGCTGTCACGTCCGTGTCATGTTTTATTCCATCTTAGCTCCTGAACTGGGATTTGAGAAATGAAAGACCCAGCTGCACACAGTTGTCCTCACACAAATGCCATAGGCACAGCAAGTTGGCGAAGCACATTTGGAATGAAGGAACACACAGTACCTTCCCTCAGTTTGACACTGGCTTTGATGTCGATGATAATGCACAGACACTTAAAAGCCAAATGAAGGTCTGTCTGTCAGTTTAAGTTAGTAACCAAGAACATTCACTTCAGCTGTAGAAGTGAGGCCCCAAAGTGACTCAGTTCAACCCTGAGTTAGGTAATGGGAGGTTCCAGAGGCACTGCTGAAGCCATCATTCAAAGACACTCTGGGTAAACAGCACACACTTCCTGTCAGCTGTGGCTGAGAACTGCATATTTCTATCTGAAAAGGATTCCCGTGGGGCTTCTTATCATTTGAAGAAAGGCAGGCTGTCTTGGGTTCTCTGGATGAACACAAGGCCTGGGTTTTTAAATTGGTTTTCCTGCATCATCACAGATGGGTACGGCTGTTAGTGCTGTTTGACATTGAGCGGCCGTAATGGATGGCATGACTAATCGCTTGTGTATCCAGCGAAGAACAAGCCTGTTAGAGTGAAAAGCTAATCATGGGAAAAGGATGGTTCTGTGAAGATGAGGGATAGGATTGTTTGGTGTCTCGGTAGAAAAACAGCTTAGAGGGGGGTTCTGCATCATCCTGGGGCACATGGTTAATGATGGGATATATCCCAGAAGTCTTTTTTTAGCATCCCTGCCTACTTCAGATACGACCTTGACCTTGTTCACATCTCAGTCCCTGGGCAATCCTTGAACCCTCTCAGCAGCATCCTACAAATCCCACCGTGTGGTCCAAACTCCCATTAGCGTTCTTCACATCAATGCAGACCTATCGTACATTTTAAATTGTTAGAACTTTTTGTGTCCTACGTAAAGAATCTAAAGTCATGAAGGTATTTATGGAATTTCCCTCCTCAAGTATTATGGCTTTGCCCTTCAAATTTATTTTTGTTTGGCTTCGTGGTGGTGGTATTGTTTCAAGACTGGATTTCTCTGTGTAGCTCTGACCATCCTGGAACTCACTATGTAGGCCAGGCTGGCCTTGAACTCAAGAGATTCCCTGCCTCCAGAGTGCTGGGATTTAAGTAAGGTGTGTGCCACCAAGTCTGATAGCCCTTCACATTAGATCTGCATCTAGGAAATATCTTCAGGCTTTGAAGGCTTAATTTCATATATTGAGCACCTGTTATGAGCCAGCCATCCTGTTAGCCAGTGTGTTTTGATTAGCTTATATCAGAGGACACTGCTCCAATTTTACAAATGAGTCAAGAGGCTCAAAGAGCTCAATAGCCACCAGTAACCAAAACCAGAGAGAGTGTTTGACCCAAGACTTTTGATCATTCTCTGTAACTTGGGCTGGCCTAGTGCTATAAATGTCACTTTTATTTCCTCAGATGAAGTGATGAGATGAGAGCCTTACCCAAACTGTGTGGATATACAGCTTGGGCTGAGCCCAGAGCATTTCTTTCTCTGTTCTAACTATCCCTAGACCTAGGCATAAAAGCCTCTAGCCTCCATCCAATCTAATCTTTCAAGCTGACTGATTCAATCTGGCTTCTCTCAGCTTCTGACTGAATTGCTCTGTTTAGCCTCATACTGACTTTGGCAATGTGTTCTAATCTTCTGGCTAAGTTGCTTCTGATCTGTGTTTTGTCACAGCAATAGAAAGTAAGTTAGAACCCTGAAGGTGGCATTAAAACCCTGGTCCTCCAGGCTTTAATCCCCAAGTGCTGGGATGCAGGTGTATATTACCCTGCCTGGCTTTATCTGGTTCTCTATTGTGGTTTACCAAGATTCTCTATTCCTTACTTATATGCTTTAGCTGGCTTTGAACTCACTATATAGCTGAGTTTCCTAGTTAGCTTTACCTGTCATGACACAACCTAAAATCATCTGAAAACAGAGTTGTAATTGAGGAAAATTTCCAAATCAGATTGGTCTATGGATTTATCTGTGGGAGATTATATTGTTAATTGATGTAAAATGACCCAGCCCACTGTGGGCAGCACCATTCCCTTGGCAAGTAGTCCTGGCCAATATAAGAAAGCTAACTTAACATGAGCTTGTAAATAAGTAAGCAGCATTCCTCTGCTTTCTGCTTCAAGTTTCTGTTTGAGTTCCTAAGCTATCCTCCCTCAATGATAGGCTGTAACCTTTAACCTGAAATAAACCATTTCCTCCCTAAGTTGCTTTTGATCTGTGTTTTGTCACAACAATAGAAAGTAAGCTAGAACCCTGAAGATGCCATTAAACCCCTGGTCCTCCAGGCTTTAATCCCCAAGTGCTGGGATTGCAGGTGTGTATTACTCTGCCTGGCTTTATCTGGTTCTCAATTATGGTTTACCAAGATTCTCTGTTCCTTGGAGCATTGTAATCATACTTTCCTTCTTTAAGTATAACTTTCTTTATTGACTCACACATATTTATCATTGCTTTAAAAGTTTTTTCTATCTAGTCTGATATCTGAAACGCAGACAGTTTTTATTGCCTGGCTTTTGTTTTGTTTTTATTTGATATTTTCTGACTATAAGTTGTGTTTTCCTGTTTCTTTTTCTGTGTTTTTCTTGACCATTGAACATTTTGTAGATAATGTAGTGACTACAGAGTTTTACTTTATGTCATAGGAGCTGTTGTTTGCTGAGTTCTTTAAGACATGGTTTGAAATAAAAACTGTTAAAAAATCAGTTCCTGCTGCACCAAACAGTTGCTGATGTTTCTACTTGCATTTTCCTTTCTTGGTTGCAATCTTAAGATTTCCTTCCTTCTAGTTGACTGAGTCCTCACAGCTCAGTGTTCGCACAAAGAGCAGCAAAAGATTGTATTGAAATGCTTTGAGGTAGTAAAGCTCACTTACCCTCTTTGCTGGTGAATTTGTAGTGTGAGATCCAGGGAAACATTCACTCCCCAGACTGTTTTCCAGTTGACTCTCATTTTCAGTTCTCAGTAAGATTACATCTCTTTGCACATAAATAAAGCCTGCATTAACCTAAGACAGAGATTCTCAGCATGTGGGTTGAGACCCCTTTAGTGGGTTAAGTGATCCTGTTTTTTACAAGAGTCACCTAAGAGCATAGGAAAACACAGATGTTTGCATTATGATTCATAACAGTAGCAAAATTACAGTTAAGAAATATCAATGAAAATAATTTTATGGGGGTGGGGGTCACCACAACATGAGGAACTGTAATAAAGAGGACCAAAGCATTAGGAAAGTTAAGAACCACTGGCTGAAAAGATCTAGGCTCTGCTCCACCAGATGCCTGACAGTAGTTAACCCCCACAGATTTGGAGAGCCTCACAAGCCCTTGAAATGAGTATTCAGGTCATTCCGGTGCCAGCTAGCCCACTAACCCATTTCTTGCTACACTCAGAGCCAAAACTTCAGACTACTGTAACAGCTAAGTCTGTTTGTTTACCACTGCAACTGCTGCTTAAACGGTACCATTCTAGGTAAACTGTACTGTCTCTTATCCACACTGTCAGGGAGCTGCTGGCTTCTACAACCTGCTGCATATGGGCCAGCAGAGTTGGTGGCGAATGTGGGAAGCAATCCCAGGCAAGAACTCCTGTAGAACTGAAATGGTATTCTGATAGTCGTGTCCAGCTTGGCGCTTGCATTCATGGAGTAGTTATAGAATCCATGGTCTTGTGGGATTCACAGAAACACCTTCAAATATAATTACCTTGTTTGAGAGATGAGGACATTAAGGACATCAGTAACATCCTTATGTTGCTAACCAAGGGTTTTAATGACTGTATTCACTACCTGCAGGACTTCCTCTCCCTAAAGCTTTTGGACATTCTAATTTTTTTTGGTGGGGGCTGGGAAAGGCAATCACCCATGCCAAAATGATTATTCATTCTGCAATAGCAAGTAATGCAATGGTGAACTACATGGACTCTAGGTCTGACTCACGGAAATAATCAGGATTTTCTTTCTTACATAATACTAATTAGCACACATGAAAAAGTGAGGAGAGACCAGTTTCTACTCCTGTTGAAGTCGGTTGCAGAAGTATCTCTGACTGTCCTGGGGGCCAAAAGTTATGCAGATTCCATGTTCTTTCTTTTGTCGTACTTCGTTTTCTTCTGTTCATTTGTGATGAGGTCTCACATAGCCCAGGCTGGCCTTGAACTCATTATGTAGCAGAGAATGATCTTGAACTGGTTCTCCTGTCTCTGGTTCCTGAATGTTAGGATCATAGGCATATGCCAAAAATTTGACTGTGAGTCTTTTTTTTTTTTTTTTTTTTTTCCTGTGCATCAGCTCTTTGGGGAAAACAAAGATTTTAATGATCTTCATATCTTGAATATGTCTTACATTGAGTTTCTGTCCTAGTTATCTTTAATTATCAGTGTTACAGAGCCCACAGTTGTTTGAGGAATTGTCTATCTAGATCAGCCTGGCCTGTGGGTAGGTCTGTCGGGGATTGTCTTAATTATTAATTGATGTAGGAGGGTCTGGCCCACTATAGGCGGCACCATCCCTAGGCAGGTAATCCTGTACTATACAAGAAAGCTAGCTAAGTGTAAGCCTGAAGGTGAGTAAGCAAGCCGTGCTGCTTGGTGGTCTCTGCTTCAAGCTCCTATCTCCAGTTACTGCCATGACTTCCCTCAGTAATAGACTATAACCTGGAAGTAGAAGATGAAGTAAACTTTTTCCTCCCTTAGGTTCTCATGGCCAGAGTATTTTGTCACAAATGTAAAGGAAGCTAGAACAGGTACTAACAGGATTGATGGACAGTACTTCCAGTGACACATCTTTAATAAAGCTGCTTCCTAGGTCAGTCACCTCAGTTTGGGCTCTGAGGCAGAAGGCCGCAGTGAAACTGAGAAGACAGGACTAGGACTTGAAAGCCTCAGCCATCACAGCTCTGGGCTGTTTCAGCTTGTTCCAGGGACTACGACGTGGAAATACAGAGGGCTGTGGATAACATGGCCTCCACCAGTGATCTTCTCTGTCCCTATGTGGACCAGCTTGTGGTCATCTGCAGCATTTGTGAATTTAAAGCTTTATGGATTAAATATTCATGAGTTCCTGGAAATTTCATGCTAAAACAAATGGTCATTTTTTTCATCATGATTATAAGTCTCATGATTCAAGTTGGCAGGTTGGAGCTAATCTCCTGGCTGATGGGTGGGCCCTGCCAGTCCCCTCACCCCGACCCTTACGATGCTTCTCACCCAGCTTCATGTATCCTGCATACACAGTGACTCTACCAACATTATAGAACTCAGGGCTGAAGGTGTAGCTCAGTAGGAGAGTGCTTGTCCAGGATGCTCGCCCAAAGCAATGGGTTCAGTCTGCAGCCCTGGGGAAGAGAGAAGAGATGTGGAGCCAACTCTAGAGAGAGAGATGAAAGAGAAGAGAGCAGGAAGTTCTTGAGGCCACCGATGAGTCTAGCAAGGAAACGAGAGATGGTTTGGGTTCTAGACAAATGTATTCTCCCACCACAGCTCCGGTCTGCAACAGCAGCTGGCTCATAAATAGGGAAATTGGCTTGTGAAATTGGTTCAGTGGACTTCCAGCCCATGAATAAATATTTCCGCAAGCCAGTAATAAAATATTAGGGTATGATGGCCAAATGGCAAAGATATGGGATTGAGGTATATGGAGAGACATCTGAGCTCATTTCAGCGTGTTTATTTGAGAAGCAGGATGTGTTCTAATAGTAGAATAAATCACTCTGGGCTCCTGTTTAGACAACCATTAAAGGCTTGTGGGTGGTCACATATATTTTCCCAGTTATATCTGAACACTGCGGTTGAAAACCGTCTAGTTTGCAATGGTGTGCTCTCCTGGTAACTCTGACTTTCAGGCCAGATGGGAGCAGAGCCACTCTGCTGAAGTGGAACCAGGAAGCTCCATCGACACAGTGAGTCTCCCCCTCTTCATGTCACGACATCTGTTGGGGGATCTCTCGCTGTCCAGTTTGAGAGATTCATTTCAGTCTGATTCATGGTGATGTGTATGAAATAAGTACTTAGTGGGTATTGGTGCAGATATAGGAATAAATGGATAATGGATAGATAGGTTACCTGATGGTGGATGGATGGATGGATAGATGGATGGATGGATGGATGGATCAGGTAGATAGATAGGTAAATGAATGGATGAGGGAATGAAGGTTAAATAGTTAAACAATGGTGGCTCAATTAATGGATGATAGGTAGGTGGATAGATGGATTTATGGATAGATACATGATAGGTAGGTGGATGAATGGTTGATGAGTAGATGGTTGGGTAGATGAACAAACAGACAAGTAAAGGTGGGTGAGTGAAGGGATGTATTTATAAATGGGTAGACGGATAAATAGATGGATGGTGGGTATATGGATGGGCAGATAAAGTGGGTTACTAAGTAGAGGCTGAGATGCTGCCTAGCTAGGTAATGCCTGAGAAGACTTCATTAGTTAGATTAATAGAGAACCGACTAATAAGTGGACAACTTTAGACTTCATTCCTTTCTACCATCATCTGCCCCCACCCCAGATGTCACAAACAGACCTTGATATGGCATTAGTTGACTTCTTGTAGAGGTACGTCCCCACTGTACAAAGAATCCTGAGCAGCAAGTAGCCTATCCTCACCCCGTGATCTGAGGTGACGCTCCTACTTCCCCCTGGAGTGCACCTTTACCCTGAGCTCATCTAAGACCTAACTCCTCTGTGGTTTTGCCCATGGTCCTCGTGCCTCTCATCTTGTTCTGAATGCCATCCTTTGTGTCCTCTCTGAGACATTTCTGACCTGCCAAGCCCTCTGGCTTCCTCATGTCAGTCTCTTGAAACATCTATTCCATGGCTGTGTATTAGCAAGTGAGCTGAGGTGTCATTCAAGACAGCAGGGGATGGGGGAGGGGATGTAAAAGAGTCCAAATCAACAAGCTCTGCCCTCTGCACTCTCTCACAGGAAGCTGGGACCTGTCAATGGGGAGTAGAGAAAGATGGTACCTGGAGCATGTTTCCTCTGTTCCTTCCACTGACTGCATGGCTACCCTGTCTACTTCTGCTGTGAAGGATGCTCTGCTGAGTCCAGACCTTCCCAGGGAAGTGCACCTGTGACAAATGCCTTAGAAATTTTTGTGACAGGAGCCATCAGTCAGATCTATGTCCTTGCTTCCTCCCCTTCTTTCTCTCACCAGAATCTCTGGGAAAATGGGCCTGGGAAGTTGGTCAAAAACAATGTTGACTCAGCACCTTGGTGCTTATGTGCCTTCTCCATGTCCCTGAGGCTCAGATAGCTTGGGGCTATGAGGAGGATTCTCTGTGCTCATTGAGACTCTTTGGCTGCCCAAATGCTGTACTCAGCAAGGATTTAGCAGCAGTGGTCTGCTACAGTGTCCCTGTCCTGCTCATGTTCTCCATACTAGCGCCAACCTTGCCCTCAGCTGAATGGGGATCTTGAATCTCATTACCTCTCTTCATGGTTGTCAGCCCCTCTCTGCCCTCATAGCCCCACCTACCTACCCTGCAGGGAGAACAGTTTATGGCAAACAGCAAGTCCAGAAAGGACTATGTTCAAAGTCATACAAAGTCTAACAAGTGAGTCTTAGAGTCAGGCTAGGACACTGGTCCCTTCCATTGTATGCTCTTTTCGCGATGTCTTAGTCTTTTTGTTGCTAACAACAACAACAACAAAAATACTTGAAGTTGGTTACTTTATAATTATGTTGGCTCATGGACTTGGAGATGTAGATGAATGGCACTGGTGTTGGCTTCTACTAAGAGCCTGACAGAGGGTGATGGAGAGAGGGAGGAAGGGATGGGGAGGGGAAAGAGAGAGGGTCCATATTAATTCTCTCATAACAATCCTGCAGCCCACTCCCATAAGATCTAACTTGCTCCAAGACCAGCACTTCCAATGGTCTATGACCTATCTCAATCCCTTCATTGAGCCCTGCCCTCTTGAAGATCACCACCATTCACCACTGTTACTTGGAGGCTCAACTTCCGGAGCATAAACTTCTAAGGGAAAAATCCACAGGCAAATCACAGTGCCTTTTCTGTACCTCCACTGTTTCACGAACATCCAGATGAGCCCTGGTTTAGATCCCAGGCCTACGTACACTTGGTATATGCTCTTAAGCACGGTACTTCGGCCCCCCAGAGTGAAGTGTCTTCATCTGTAAATGGAGTGACAGTGGTATCCACACAGATCATTTAAGACCTTCTGAGCTAGTATGAGTGAGTCCCAGCCCACTCCGGGACCATCAACCCTGAAGCCCTAGAACTGCTTGACATACTAGTGGCCCATGGATCCCAGCACCACACCAGCCCCGTGGGGCCTCAGGACCCCAACCTGCAGAATAGGAGATTATTGTGATGTCTCCAAAGCTTGTTCAGAAGATAGGTTGATGGAGCCAAGAAAGTCTCTGCAGTGTTAGGCTGTGGCCTCAAGCTGCATCTGCCTAAGCCAGGTGGTCTGCTGGTGGTCTAAGACCACGTGGTCTGCCCTACATGGTGTAGGAGCATGTTCTCAGCATCCTGTATCCCCAGCTCCATGTTTATCAGATACAGCAGCCTCTTCACAAGTCTCCTGCCTCCCATCATGCCTCTGCCCCATCTTCCTCCCATTCTGCAGCCTACAGGCTCTCTTAAAACACTATGACAATGCCACCGTTTGCCCCCCAGGCAAAGGACAGCCTCTTGCTTTGACTTTTAAGAGTCGATGCTTTGGCTCTGCCTGTGACTCCTGGTTCACTCTCCATCAGTTTTCTCTGCAGCCTTCACCTCTCATGATTCCTCATGAACACTGACCCTCCTCAGGACCCCAAAGTTCTTCCACTGTGCAATTTAGTTTGCCAAACCCATTTATCATGAACTGGCGGTCCTCCCCAGATTTTGGACTCCTTCCTCAAGACTTGACCTACGACTGGGCATGGTGCCTGTAATCTTGGAACCTGGGCACGGTGGTACATGCCTGTAATCTTGGCACCCAGGAGGCTGAAGCTGAAGGATTGTGAGTTCCAAGCCAGCCTGGGCTACATAGAAAGACACTACACAGAATCTCAAAACAGAAACTAAGTAAAATGAAACAAAAATCCCATAAGACCTGATGAACTCTCTTTGTTCATCAGAGCTGTGCATACTCTGACTTGCACGTGTCTGTGGACCTTATAATCAGCCTTGGAGAGTTGGGTGAGTGATGGACAAGAGGACGAGCCAATGAGAAGTGAGAATGAAAGAGAGCAACTCCATCCTCCTCAAGGCTCGAAGAACTGTGAATCACTGATTGCTCTTGGTACCATTCATAGGCTCCTGGGCTTTCTTTCTGAGCTAGCCCTCGGCAGAGGGGAGTGACAGACAGAAAGAATATGTGCCCACCCTTCAGTGGCTCCAAACCAAGTCTTCTTGGATCGCAAGTTCCTGAATCGTAAAAAGCAGTCTGCCCCAAGCCCCGGCTCCATTCCTTCGACCAGCCCTGTACCTCTGCTTTCTTATCTCCTGTGGAAAGATGCCTGCCTCTGGGGATTTAAATGAGCTAAACCTTTGTGCAGAGGATGTGTCAACTGCCTGGTGTGCAGCAATTCCTGTTAAAGCGACAGCATGTTCAACAACTGCAAGTCCCACTCTGCAGTGCAGAATGTCCCCAGAGGTAAAACACAAGCAGTAGCTCATGGCCCAGTCCTAGGCTCCCCCCACCCCTTCTGCGTGTACCTGCTTGAGACACATGAGCTCGCACCTCTGGAAACTTGGTATCTCACCAGCAGTGTCCTGCTAACTTGGCCTGAGTAAGCCTAGATCACAGCCTGACAACACAGAACATAGCCTGGAAGCCAGGCATCATTTTAAGAGAAATTTTCTTTTCATAAGAAACCCTGGGCTTCCAGGATACAGCACCTGGTGTCCCCAGACCTTTATCAGAATATAGAGCAAGGGGGCTCTGGCTTCCCATTGATACAGATCCCTTTCTACAGTGCTCTATGATGTTGGGGAAATTCCTTAACCTTCCTTTGGCTGCTCCCTTACCTTTTACCTGGGGATCCCATCACTGAATTAAATGAAATGCTCTCGTAGAGCCACACTGTAGGTACTCTGGAGATAGCTATCACCCATTCTGAGGAATGGTGGCATATCAGAGAATTGTGTACATGGTGAAGTGGTGTGTGTACTTGGCCCTGGGTGCCTTTGGAGAAGTTGCCTGGAAAAGAAGTCAGGGGCTGAGACAAAGTTTGCTTCTTCCTCTGCCCTTGCCCCAGCTGATGCAAGGGACAGGGTGGTGGGGGGGTGAGGGGGGAGCGGGTTGAAGGGGGCTGTCATGTTATTCCTCTGCAGTCATATTTATCTTCTTGATAAAATGGCCCTGAGTTTGGAAATTGCAAGAGTTGCTCTCATAATTTAAAGCAGCGCCTCCTCTGTGGGTGATGGTGACTGGGAGATTAATTTCCCAGCCAGCCATGCAAGAGACAGGGCGCCAACTGGCTTCATCTACAGGCATGGGAGATGCCATCTTCCATCCAACTCATAATGAGCCTGGAGTCCGCAGACAAGGCAAGGCTCTCATCTTCTGCTGCAGCAGGTGAAAGGAGGGACATCTTCAAGGTGGCCTCCTGGGGCTAGAGCACTTGTTGGCAGCAGGTTCTGTCCACTGAGCAAAGGAGACGGGGTATATATGTACATGTGCACAGTCACACACATGCATACATGCACACATCGCCTACTGTTTACAGTTCAGGCACCTGCAGCCCTGACAGTGACAGCTTTTTAGTATTGTGTACATCTTGCTTTAGATCAGCATATGACTAGTGTGTTCCCAGCCCTCTCCACATCTGGATTCAGAGTGAGACAGCCCAGAGCCTCACTGGGAGCAAAACTCTTGCCGTGAGCTCCCTGTTCCCCAACAGTGCACACCCTACACACCACAGTCCCTGCCTTTGACTCTGAAATTGAAACAGGAGCATGCCCATTGGTTTGGGAGGGACAGCATGGTGCGTTGTGTCACACAAAATGATTGACAGCTGAAAGTACCAATTCATGACCAGCTCTAGGCAGCTTAAGTCCTAGGAGTGCCCCTGTTGAAAAGGATACTAAAGGCTGACAAACGGGGAGGAGAATCATGATTGATTAGTAGTGCCTGTCACAGGCATAGACATGAAACAGTGGAAGGCATGCTACATGTTAGCCCTACGCAGAGGTCAGACAGCACAATTTAAAACAATCCTTTTGGAATGGGGGGGGGGGGGGGGTAGGTGGGTGCAGAGGAGTTTTACTCTTCATCTGTGCATCATGAAGAAAAACAGAAAACAAAAGCCAACAGTAAAAATGAGAAGTTGGCACTTCATCTAAAATCCAAGGTGTTAAAGAGAGGAGAAACCGGATTCTAGCCTAATAGAAAACAGAGAGCCAACCAAGTCCACTGCAGTTTATTCGGTCATCCTGCAGATATTTAATGAGCATCTATTGTGTGCCTGGCACTTGGCCAGAGGCTGCAGATTCAGTGAGTTGGGCAAGTTAGATGGGATGTCTGTATTCAGGGGGCTAACAGACTAGTAAGGTGGGCAAGGAGCACGAAGACACAGGATCACAATAACTAAACAAACACATGAGCAAGTGAGGCATTATGAGAACGTAGTGGTGTCGTCTGAAGAAAGCACATGTTATATATATATATGCTATAGTGCCAGGTAAAGTTAATCTGCCTGGTTTGGCCACCTCACTACATGAGTGACAATGGGTAGGAAATGCATGTCAGCACGCTCATCTCTAGTCAGAGCACAAAGTGAGAGAATCCACCAGAATCTCACATGGAGGGTGTATCTCAGTGACCTACAGACCTCCTGTGAGGGCCTGCCACCCAAAGCATCCACAACTAGCAATCATACCACCAGATCTCCAAATTCAGTAATCTCTGAGGATGTAGCTTTCAGGAGAAGTCTAAAGATTGAGAAAGAGGAAGCTGTATTCTGTGTACTGGGGGGGGGGGGGGTATTATGATATTATTTTGAATAATAATTTTGCACAGATGTGTTTTCCTGGTGTATGCCTAGGGGGATGGTGGCTGGATCATCTGAGATTACATTTGGAAAGGACCAGAGTGCATTCAGAAAGCAGCCAATAGTATCATGTGCATTCCCATGGACAGTCTAGAAAATTCTCATTCCTCCACAGTACGTGGTGTTATTGATCCCACTGGTTATAGCCATCTGAATCGCTGCACCTTTTCTTTGGTTGTTGTTGTTGTTGTTGTTGTTGTTGTTGTTGTTGTTGTTGTTGTTGGGGTTTTGTTTTTTTGTTGTTTGTTTTCAAGACATGGTCTCTGTCTAAGTCAGTGTTCTATTGCTGTGAAGAGACACCATGACCAAGGCAACTCTGATAAAGGAAACATTTTACTGGGGCTGGCTTACAGGCTCACAGGTTTAGTCCATTATCATCATGGTGGGGAACATGGTGGCATGCAGGCAGACACGGGGCTGGAGAGGAAGCTCAGAGCTCTGTTTCCAGATCTGCTGGCAGCAAGGTGGTGGGGGTGGGGCAGAGACAGAGAGACAGAATGACAGAGACAGATAGACAGGGACACTGGACTGGGCTTGGACACTTGAAACCCCAAAGAGACACTTTCCCCAAGGCCACACCCACTCCAACAAGGCCACACCCTCTAATCCCCCCCCCCCCATCAAGTAGCACCACTCCCTAATGACCAACCAAGCATTCAAATTTATGAGCCATTTTTATTCAAACCACTTTATTCAAACCACCACAGTCTCACTCTGGAGCTCTGGCTATACTGGAGCACACTATTTAGACTAGACTGGCCTCGAACTCACTGAGATCTGTCAGTTTAAGCCTCATCTAGTGCTGGGATTAAAGGCGTGTGCCACTATACCCAGAACATTTTCCTGTGTTTATCGGCCAGTTGTATTTTGGAGAAATGTCTACTCTGATCACGGCTTACTTCTAATGGCACAATCTTTCTATCACCGGTGTGGTAATAGCGCTTTATGTATATCTAGACGCTCATACCCTCTGAGACATCTGACTCTCAAACATTTCTCTCCCATTCTGTGGATTGCATTCCTTCAGAGTCTCCCTTGGTACAAACAGGTTATAGACGTTACATTTATCTGTTTCCCTTCAGTCTTTCATGCTTTTGTTGTCATATCCAAGAACTGTTTGATCATGACAAATCAGAAGTCATGAATTCAAGCAACGCATTTTACAAGCACAGTAGCAGAAGGTTTTGCTCTATAAATATTGTATTGGACTGTTTTTATTTTCTTGTAGTACCTTTGTCTGGTTTTGGTATCCAGGTAAACATAGCCTCACATAATAAGTTGATAAGCATTCTCACCTATACTATTATTTTAAAGAATTCTATAAAAATTGGCATTCCTATATATTCATATATATATATATATATATATATATATATATATATATATATATATATAACAATTATACACACATAATTATTTTATCTGTACAGATGAAGTGCAGAATGTCTGTCCACATGTTATATATATAACTCTCATCACCATCCTCTCCAGAACTTTCTTTTATTTTCCAAACCTGAAACTTTGTGCCTATTAAGGTTATTTATTCTTTACATGTTGAGTACAATTCACCAACAAAGCAGTCTCATGCTGGATTGCTCCTTGTGGAATTGTTTTTCTTCATCACTTCACCAGCGATAAATCTGCTTAGAGGTTTTGGTTTATCCCGGCTCTATTCATCCAGCTTTGTATATTTCTAAAAATTTGTTCATTTCAGGCAAGACATCCAATTTGCTGGCATTTGATTGTTCACAGTTCTCTGATCCGGCTCGTGCTGCCCCACGTTTGGGTGCCAGGTGACCCAGCCTGTGCAGGACACAGCACTGTCTTGGGTACCACATGGCCCTCAGATCTCACATACCTCTAAGCCCACTCTAGGATCCAGAGAGAAGTGAGTCCATGTGGGGTTTCATTGGCACTGTGCCTCCCCAGGCAGGCATTCAGCTCCTCACAGCCTGCCCTAGAGCTGCTTCTAAATGAAAGTTGTTTTAGATACACAAAACAGAGTGGGGCCAGGAGCTGGGTCTTGGCTTTTGCTAGTCTCCTGTCTGCTCAACTGTCTGTGTTGCTGCCTGGTGCACCTGCTTGCTGCAGCCCTGCCACTGACTTTCATATTTACTGTTCTTAGCCCAGTCTAACCAGAGCCCTAAGAGGAGAAAGGATAAGGGCCCAGGTCGTGGTGGAGCTAAGGCTAGGCCAGGAGTTCAGGGATGCAGGTGACCTTGACAAACAAGCCGATCTTCCCCTGGGTTTGCTGCTTTCTTGTCAGTATTACAAAGTGAGAGGGAAAATTAAGGGAAAAGTGCGTCTGATATGTGGTTTGAGATGGTGCAGTTCATCAGGAGAAGAAGGCATGGTAGCTGGAGAAGCTGTAATGGCAGGAGCTTGTGCTATCAACTTGTTTACGTGGTGCAGACCAGAGCAGAAGCCCGTAAAACCTTCAAGGCCAGCCTCTAGTGATCAATCGGCCAGCTACACTCATGTGCACAAGGGACTCTTGAAACAACTGCAACAGCTGGGGACCAAGCATTCACACACTCAAGCCTGTGGGGCACGTTGCACATTAAAACCAAGATATCACCACACTCCAAGAGGGGAGGAAAAAACCCACCTTTGTGCTCAGTGAAACCCATTCCAGTCGTCTGCCTGAAGATCTGTTAGGACAATGAGGTCAGCTATTCAACGGATCTATTTGTGATAATCTCTGATGACAGCAATGGATAACTAACATGCCTTAGTGAACATTTGATTCCACAGGCCACGTGTCATTTTCTTGTAGCAGTGACATATGTTGAATATGTTGAATATCTGGCCTGGAAGTCACTAGCTGCTGTCACTGAAAGGGAGCTACAGAGGTTGTGGATATGAGAGGAGAATACTGGCTGGGTGGACAGATGCTGGCACAGGGCCTCCTGTGAAGAGCCTCCAGAGATGATAGCCATGTGCCCAGGGCTGAGAGACTATGGTTTATCCACTCTGGCCTCTTCCACCACCTTCAGCATCCTCCCCTTGGTCAAGTTGTTATGTATGGTTCTAAGACTCCATTACTTCAGAATGTGTCTGTGTAATTTTTGAAGGAATTATTGAAATGTATAATTACAGTGTGCACTGTAATATAAAACAAGTCTCTTGTCAGGGTCTATGGCCCGAGATGGCTGCAAAGATGACAGCCACTTTCTGCTAGGACTTGGCTCCCGACAGTTCTCCTTGAAACTAGTATTTCTGTAGGATCTGTAATAATGTTCTTTCATGTCTGATTATAGTATTTTGAACCTTCTCCTTCCACCCTCCTTTCCTTGGCCATTTTAGCTTAAGAGTCATCTATTGTGTTCATCTTTAAGAAATAAAATAAAGTATGGCCACTCTGACTTTACCTCTCTTTTTCTTCTGAGTCTCCATTTCACAAATATCTACTCTAATAGTCCTTCCTTCTTCTTACACAAACTCCAGTTTTCCCTTCTCTTTCCAGTGTTCTAAGGAAAAAGCTATTTGTTGATGTGAGATCGTTTTTAAAAGTATACAGGCACATGATGCTATAAATATCCCTTAGCCACTACAATAGCATCATTTCACATCAAACTCATTTTAATGTGTGTTTGGATTTCCCCTGTGCCTTTCTCTCTCGACTTGTTATCTACTTATTGGTGTGTTGTGTAATTTCTATATATTTATTATTTTCACAAATTTTTTGGTGTTGGTCCTTCTAATCTTCCTTGTAATCGGAAAACATACTTTGTACAGTTTTGATCCATTAAAATACATTGTAGTTCATCTTGCGTCTTGGCAGATGGCCCATTCTGAAACGCTTTCCACGGTGCTGGGAAGAATGCATGTTCTGTCAGGCGGAGTGCTGTGGGCGGATGTTAGGTCTGATTTGTTTATAGTTTTGTTCAAGTCTTGTATTCTTTTTTTTTTCTTCTGCTAGGTTGTTCGTTTCCCATTTGGCTAGCTCATTAGTTGCCTTGTGACAGGGTCTCACTATGTAACCCAGGCTGGCCTTGAACTTATGATTCTCCTTTGCCGGAATTATAGGTATGTGTCACCACACCTGGCTTCTACCCAATTTTATAGAAAATGGAATACTGAAGTTCCAGCTGTTGTACTGTGTCGATTTCCTCTGTTCTTTAGCCTCTGCTTAATGTAACCCTGTTGTTAAGTGAATATATGTTTCTAGTTTTTGTGGCTTCCTGAAAGATTAACCCTTTTATTATAAGACATCCCTTTTATTTCTAATGACTTCCTGTTTTTAAAGTTTCTTTTTTTTTCTTAGTGATTACAGCCATTCCAGCCATCTTATAAATGTTTCCATAGTATATATTTTTCCATTACTTCACTCTTAATTCTGGTTCCCAAGTGAGATGCCTACAGACAGTTGCTCAGCCTGAGGGACTCTGCCTCTTGGTCAGGTTGGTTTACAAATCATGTTCAGCATGACAGTTGATACAGCTGTGCTTGTGCATGCTTTCACCTTTGTGTGTGTGTCTCCAGTCTTCCATTTGTCTTTTCTGCTATAATTGAATTCTTTATAGTGTATGGCGATTCCATTGAAAGATTTCCCACCGTATTTGGTGATGTTTCTAGGACTTGCCACATGCATCTTCTCATCTCCTCCTGACTTGTTTAGTGAGGGGACCACAGCACAGAGAGAGCCTGCCTCCGTTACCTAACGGCACTTGAGTTATCTAAGTGCTTTTAGTCACAGTGTCTTCGCACCAAATGGGAAGATTTGGATGACCGTGACGTCAAAGAAGAACTGAGATCTTAGCACTAAGTCTACGCATAGTAGGGCCTCTAAAAATAGGGCCTGTATTTGCCCTCATAGAATCCCAAGAATCAATTTTCATCGACATTCTCCTATCAGAGTGTCAAGAAGTGTGCATATGGGCTGGAGAGATGGCTCAGTGATTAAAGCATTTGCACCCAAGCTTGGAGACTGGAGTTCAGATGTTCAGAAGTCAGATAGATTATGAGTGGGCTGGGAGGCCCTGTAATCCCAGCCTCAGAAGTCAAAGAATCTCCAGTCAGCTGACAACTGAAACTAGCCCTATTGGTGATCTCTGGGTTTGATTGAGAGACCCTGCTTCAGTGAATGCAGTGGAAGAATGGTAGAGGATGGTTCTGAATATCCTCAGGTTTCCACGTGCATGCACCTCCATGTATACGTGTCCATATGCAAACATGCATACATATACACACATACAGAGGGAGAGGGAGAGAGAGAGGGAGAGAGAGAGAGAGAGAGAGAGAGAGAGAGAGAGCACAAAAGAGAGGCATGCAGGCCTAACTACGACCATGGAGTGCACGTCCCACCAGGGGATCAGGCAGGGATAAAGTGACCCACCCACTACTCATGATGACCAATGAGCGGCAATAGCCCCCAGCATGAGCCATCATACTGCCAGGCATGTTCAAGTCCCAGCTAAGCTCCCTAATTCTTTCTTTACCAACCTTTCATTTCCGGGGACTGGGTTGCTGGGGATTTGGGGGTAAATGGGTGGAGTTTTTGAGGTTAGCACTGGGAAGGGTCTTGAAGAGAAAAGCAGCCACCATTGAAAGGAGAATGTAGAGACCCTCACACAGAATAAAAAGTCTTTCTTCAGTTACCTAGGCGGATTACCATTCAAACTCCACTTGATTACTGCCCAAGACAGAAGCCTCAATGGTCCAAAGCAACTCAAACCCTCCCTGGCATTCTCCCATCTGATCTCAAGTCTGGAGCCACTCACACCATATACACATTAGGCACCTTTGATACACCCAGCCTGGACATGAGGACACAAAGTGTTATCAAAGGCAAGGCCTGGAAACGTCATAGAGTCTTAAGCAACAGGTGCACCTACCATGGGGCTGTGGGCAGACAAATGGAAACCCCTCTCAGAACATGACTCAGACATGACCTAACTTCCTCCTTCCCATGATTGCCATGCCCTGATGTCCAATAAGGCCGAGAATCTGTGTTCCACTGCTGTCCAGAGGTTGGGAACACATCTCAAGAAAGTCCCCCACCAAGGGGGCAGAGATGCTACAGAGGACCCTCTGGATTTGAGAGCCATACTTCTGGCTTAGTTCTACCACAGGGTAACTGGTTCATTGTGGGATGACCTCTTCCAACATTGAGCCCCATCCACCTTGCCTGTGATGAAGGATACCTGGACCACCACCCTCCGTGAGCTGGAGGAATTCATTGGTACTCAACTACTGAGATGACAGCTATCCCTGAGCCATGTGGCAGGTGCCTGTGGTTACTCTGGCTAATTTTGACCCCTCCCTGACACCCTTGCCCCAAGTCCTTATACTCTTGCCTTCCCAAGACTTTGGTAAAGACATTTCAGCCTAACATCTTAGTGGAAGAGACTTCTGGTCTAGTACTGAGATTCTTCAGTTTGAGCCTCAGTTCTACCTTGAACAGGTCCCATTCCCCTACCTGAGTTTTCCTATCTGTGGGTTAGATGGACTACTGAAGCAGAGAGGCCAGAGGAAACGAAGTAGGATAACCTACTTCAGAATAACAACCAACAGAAACCCCTCTGAGCAGTTGAGTGAAATCCTGCTTCTCTCTCCCATAGCAAGAACAACCAGGATGAAATGCCTGACCTTGACTCTCCTCCATTTATTTAGAGATAAATGACTCCCAGAACATCAGGGTTGAGAAAATAAGGTTTGTGGCTGCCCTGGGACCCAGCTGAATGTCCTTTCTCTCTGTCTACAGTAGCACGATACAACCGTACCAGCTACTTCTACCCCACCACGTTCTCCGAGAGCTCTGAGCACAGCCACCTGCTAGTGTCTCCAGTGCTGGTGGCAAGCGCTGTCATAGGTGTGGTCATCACTCTCTCCTGCATCACCATCATCGTGGGAAGCATCAGAAGGGACAGGCAGGCCCGGATCCAGCGACACCACCATCGCCATCGCCGCCACCATCACCATCACCGCCACCGCCGGCACCGACACCGAGAATACGAGCAGGACCACGGTGAGCTCTGAGTCATGCTACTTCTACCACTGTGACTGACTTAAGGAGGTGTCCAGGAGGTAGAATCTCTGCTATGGGGTCAGGGAAGTATCCTGGTCTATAGGAAGAGCACACAGGTACCCACTATTATGTCCCACAGCATGAAGAGGCCTATGGTCTACCAAGAGAAGGACCTATAGAGGCTGAAAGTCAGATGGGAAGTGTGTCATATTTCTCAGCCCATGCCACTGTTTGGTCATGCTGTACTGATACTGTCCAGATGGCATCTGAATGGATGGATGGATGGGTAGGTGGATGGATGGACGGATGAATGGATGGATAGATGATGGATAGATGGATGCATGCGTGGGTGCATGCATGCATGCATGGATACATGGATGGATGGATGGATGCATACATGGATGGATGGATGGATGCATACATGGATGGATAGATGAATGGATGGATGGATGGATAGATGGATGGATGCATGGATGATACATGGATGGATTCAGGGATGCATGAATAGATGAATGCATGGATGGATAGGTACATGGATGCATTCATAGATTCATGGATGCATGGAGATATAAATGGAAAGATAAGTGAATTTGTGAATAGGTAGGTGGGTGGATGATGGGATGAATGGAAGACAGTTAGGTGGGTGGATGGGTAGAGAGATGTGGATGGACAAACAGATGAGTGAGTAGAGAGATGAATAAAAATGGATGAGTAGAAAGATGGAAGGCTGGGTAAGTGGTGGGTGATAGATAAAAGGGTAGATAGGCAGATGCGTGACTACATCAAAGCATAAGTATGTAGATGAGTCAATGGACGAGAAAGGGATGAGTGAGTGAGTAAGTGGAGATATGGATAAGAGGAGAAATGATTGAGTAGAAGGATGGAAGGGTGGGAGAATGAATGGATGGAGAGAAGGATTGGTGGGTGAAATAGGCCAGTAGAGTAGGTGCATAAGAGATTGAATGTGTAGATCGGTGGATAGGTGTGTGGAAGGAATGGATGGATAAATGGGCATGATGGATGGATAGACAAATGGAGAAATAGATGAATGGGAGTAGAAGGAGAGATAGAGAGGTGGACTGAGTCATATGCTTGAGTGAGACAGATGATCTGGGTAAATGGGAACTTGAGGCCCAGGCAGGAGTGGGGATAGGATGAGCAGCTACACAGATAGATGGATGGATGAATGACGGAATGAATGGGCAGTGAAAATATGAGCCCACAAAGAAAAAACTCATTGTGGAGTTTCTCGTCATACGTTGGTGGCTATTTGGGGGGAGGGGGGCCAGTCCCAGGAGTATCCAACTAGTCAGAATGCATGAACTTTTTCAGAACATGGCCACCTGACTCCATCTCATTCCTGGCGGGGATCACCAATGAAACAGAAGGGTTCATTTCTGAAACAATGTTCTGTGGCAGGAACAAGGCCCACGGGCAGCCAGAGCCACTAGCCAGACTAGAGACCACCTGCCCCATGAGAAAACAAAAGGAGACTTCCCGGTGACATGCAGGGCCTCTGCCTGTAGCTGAAGTTGTTTTGTGGGATCTTCAGGGCCTTCTCCATTCAAGGCTGGGAGAGCCAGCTGGGACTGGTGGGAAAGAGTCCTGTAACTTCCTCTGTATAATCTCATTATGCAAAAATATTCCTCCCAACAGCTGTGCTCCCCACCTCAATTTGCTGGTCCAAACTTTAGGTTGGAGCAGTTGAACAATGGACCCCGGGTCACCCTCTTGTAAGAGGTAGATTAGAGATGTGAGTCCTGGGTAGCTGACCTGGCTGCACTCAGACCGACCCTGCCCAGCCCTAAGGGGTCAACTATAGGCTTAGGGCTGGGTGCAGCAGACAGATGTTGTTCCTCTGGAAGTCTAGAGAGAAGCAAGAGGCCAGATCTTAGACAAGACTGAGAGTGGCGACAATGGAAGACAGCCAATCTGTTAGTGAAATGCTCTCTGAGCCAGCTGGGACCAGAAAGAAAAGTCAAGCAGGTTTGCACAGACAGAGAAAGAAGCTCAGCCAGCCCAGGCCCCGAGTCCCCACAGGGACTAAGCTCTCCCTAGCAGACGAGTCAAGGATACATACAGCCCAGACCTATGTTCCCATGAGGAACCCAGGTACTACCTTAACCGTGGATCCTGGCAGACCCAGGACATTCTTTCTGCCTTCCTGCTCCTCCCACTCAGCACCTACTACCCCACCCCTCACCACCCCACTCCACCCCCATGCATCTCATGTTCTTTCAGCACCCAGCCTTTTGTTACCTCTGCCCAGCCACTGTTCTGAAGCTGCCCAGGCCTGGCTCAAAGGCTGTTTACTTCCTTTGGGAGGTATCCCCAGCCCTCCTCATCCCTACCAGGAAAGTAAACCAGGATTCTCCCCACCCTTCTTCCTTGCCCTCATACCCATGCCCTCCCGCCTCAGTCACAGGGTGACATCCAGGAGAGCAGGATCTGTGTGTGGTCCACCCCACCTGCAGCCCAGGGGAGGTTTGTCAGAGGCTATGGAAGGACTGACCTTTACAAATCTTTGTGGTACATCTCACACAGAACCAGGATGAGTTCTGTAGTCCCCAGGTCAGGGGCAGGGAGACAAGGAAAGCAGCAAGCTCCAGCTTCCATACCCTGTGTGAGCCCAGAGGTCCTTCTGAGCAGTGCTGCCAGCGCAGGACCCCAGCTCCAGTGCCCAGTGGCTCTAGCTAGTTTCTGTTGTTTGGTCTCATCTCCTCCTGGCTCTCCTCTCTCACATCCTTGCAAGCTCCCATTTTTTAGCTGACACCTGAAGAAGAATAAGCCTCCTCTCCTTTCTCACAACCTAATATGGAGTTTATTTTTTCTAGTAGAAACGTAATATGTATTCATTATAGAAAAACCTTTAAGATACAGGCAATATGGGGGATAAAATAAGGGTCATGACCTGCCAGACAGGCAGTGCTACCAATAATGAATAAATATATCTATAATATTGTCCTCTGAGAGTTTCCTTGACTCCTGTGAATAACCCCACAATTGGACCTATGGATATGGTTCCTCATCCAGATTCTTCCATTGCTGTTGGGTCAAAAGTAAGGAGACATTTGTATGGGGACTGGGAATTAGTCTCTGGAGTCACATGTGCACTGAGCACACCTGTCTCTTCTCCCACGGTCCTGTGCTAACATCCTGGTGACATTTCCAGAGTCATGTCCATCATCAAGGGGACTTGCTCAGTTGGAGGGAAGAGGGTGTGGCCAAGCTAACTTATCAAAGCTTAGCAGGTACCACCTAGTGCTGTCACTGCCCTGGGATAAACTGTTATCTACCCTGGAAGCTCCTCAGGATAGGATCAGCCTTGTCTCCTCTCTGTGACCCCCACTCCCAGAACTCCACAGGGCTCACATTCTGGCAGTGGTGTTTGGGATAGAAGCAGCTGAGTCTGGTAAGGGGATGGTCATGGGGGTGGGGGGGCCTCCAAACCTCGGATAGATGGCTATTATTCGGGAAGTCCCTAGCACTGCCTACGCTTCTGTTCTCTGCAGCATCGGGAGGACACACACACAGCCACTCCAGTCACAGGATGCCCTATGCCTGTAGCCCTGCTGAGGACTGGCCCCCGCCCTTGGACATCAGCTCTGAGGGGGATGTGGATGTCACCGTGCTCCGGGAGCTGTACCCAGATTCTCCACCAGGGTAAGGAGGCCCCATGGTGGGGAGAGCAGGGGAGCCCCTAGGTAAAAAGATTTCCCACCCAGGGCGAGAACCTCAGCCCCCATGTATAAATACAAAAGGATTCCAGGCAAGTCCCCTTGAGGATGGACATGACTTGGGAGATGCTGCCAGGGTGACTACAGACACCAGCTGCCTTCTTCAGGCTGATGGGCGATGAGGAGAGACGCCTCATAGTTTTGGCGTGATCTCATGACAGTTTTCCTGAGCCCCAATAAATTCCTCCAGGGATCTCCTTGGGGACAAGAATAGTGGGGTGTTTTGGGATCATGACTATGGAATCAGTATTCATTTAGGGAGGGAAATCTGTTGAGCTTCTGTCTGCGACACCAAGAACCCACTCCCACCCCAAGATCAGTCTTTCTCACACAGTGCAGGTGTAGCCAAAGTCCCCAGACTTGGCTAGCCCCTATCACCGGTTGGGTCTCCATTGTGTGCTGTGCGGTCAGCCTGCCTTTCCAGTCCCATCCCCAACCTGCTTCACACTCTTGCCAAAAGCCTGCCTAGATCCTGATATCAGTTAGCCCAGACAGGATGGGCTCTTGGCAGCCCATTCCCATCCAATACGAACCTGGATAGCTCTGACTCACAGACAGCCTCACCTCCTCCCAGACTCCCCCTCCCCACCCCACCCCCGTGCACCTTTACATTTATCGAAGTAGCCCCTGTCAGCCCTGTCCTTTAGATGAACCACAAGGACAAGAGGGGTTCCCTTTAGTGTCCAATGCCTTCCTCATTCAGGCTAAACCAACTGGGCTCCCAGGGGAACAGACTGGCATGTCCTCAGGGTACACCTTCGGGAGCTATAGAATTCTGGTCCACTCTGAACCATGTGCTCCCCAACTACCCACAGTGCCTTCTTAGCACCAAGAAAAATTCCGTAAATCAAGTCACCCTTCCTACTTTACACAAGGAAATAGGCTGTAGAGCCTGGGAAGGAGGAGTTAAATCCACTGCTCCAGGAGACTCAAGGGCAGTGGCAAGGACAAGGGAGGAGTACAGAAGGAAGCTTGCTAGACACTAGGCCTCTATGCTTGGGGTGAGACATCCAGATTCCCCAGATTCCAAAAACCATTCAGTGGGACAGGAATCATTATGGCCAGCCTTCACTGGGGTACAATGGTACAGTGCCTTCTTGGACATTTGAGTTCTCATAGACCCTGGTCCTGGCAAATATGTTCTTTCCCTCCCACCAGAGGCTCTGGGAGGATCAGAAGGTGCTCTTAGCCCTACCGCTAAGGTTTCAAGGGTCCCAGAGACTCCCTCCTAAATCTAGAAAACAGCAGTGGAGACATCTCAGGGGGTCCTTGTTACTGGTAATATTTATAATGGCGCACCTGATCTGGCTTGTAGTTACGAGGCCCGCCATTTTCCCAACTAGGCTAGGCCTAAAGCCACGAGTGGCAGTGTGTTCTCGCCTCTGGTCGGCTCAAGCCACCAGCTCAGGCAGCCAGAGACACCAGCCCTGCCACTCAGGAGACACCATAGTGGGAGATGGCTCTGCCAATCTCACACACTGTCTCCACAAGGCTGGGCTGAGCCCAGACCATCCCACCATCCACTCAGTACCCGGTAGAAATGAGACTCTAGTGCTTAATTCTATCCAAAGGCTTTATATAATTGGTAATGCTCAATAAACAAGATGCCCATACAATTAGAGTTGTAACCCAATATCTAACCTTATGATAGAAATAGTTACCCAGGTGCTGAGTGGGAGGAGCAGAAATAGAACCCACAGCGTGGTTCTCCATGGTTCCTACATCTCTGCCTCTTAGCTCCTCCTCTTCCTCTCCTTACTCCTCCCACATTAGCTCCTCCCAAAATGCTGAGTTTAATGTAGCAGGAAATATACCGATACAGGTCCTACCAGGCTCATTCAGTGTCCAGGTTGGGACATCTCTCTAGACAGGCAGAAGTGGCTGCTCTTGCTCCAGGGAATCTAAAACCCCAGAGAGAGGGGCAGGGGTGTAAGGACTTGCTCGGGTTAACATGGGATGTGAGGGTAAAGTCTGACCAGCTAAGGATGTCAGACTGTCTTCCCTGGGGACTAGAGGGTCTCATGGATCTAGCATCTGTGAGACTGGCCATATTCTACAATGAAGTCAGCTCCTCACCACACAGAATACAGACTCGTCCATCCCTAAGGCCTTGGAACCTATAATCCCTGAGTGAAAACTCTTCTCTCACAGCTATGAAGAATGCGTGGGACCAGGGGCCACTCAGCTGTATGTCCCCACGGATGCACCACCACCCTACTCGATGACTGACTCCTGCCCCATGCTGAGTGGTGCCCTTGACTCAGACAGAGGCCACGGCCACAGCCATCGTCAGCAAGAGCAGAGGACCTGGGGTCAGAGTGGCCTCCACACTGTCTCTATGGACACGTTGCCACCTTATGAAGCCGTGTGTGGAGCAGGCTCTCCATCTGACCTGCTGCCATTGCCAGGACCAGAACCACGGCCAACTAACTCCCAGGGCTCACCCACCCCAGCCCAGGCTCGGATCCCCAGCCCTGAAAGGATAGTGTGAGTGACCGAGCCTATAAGTCCCACTGGTTCTTCCAGGCTACCCCATCTCTTCCAGGTACACAAGTGTGCACACAACTCATGAACATGCATATTTATAACTACAAATATATACTGACATACCCCAAGTGCATACACTGACACATCCCACACATATGTAGACACCTGTACATGCACAGGTCCCACTACCACACAAACTCACCTGGGAAGGTTTTCTTTAGATGAACTGTTCCCTATCTGGTATCTCTTCCTCCCCAACCTGGTGCCTGGTGGTAGTGCCTCTCTAAACAGTGCTGGGCAGAGGTAAGAGATAGGAAGCCCTACTTTCTACCTTCTCCCCAGCCTTCTGTAGGCTGTGGCCACAATCTGATTCTCCTGCAGAGACTGCTTGGTCAGCTTCCTGCCATAACTCCTACCCCAGGGTGTATCCTACTGGGAGCTGAGACAGGTCCCAGTGAGGTCCCACTGTGCACTGTGCCTATCTCTCAACTCCAGGGAAGAAGAGCCGCAATGTCACCATCCTGCCACTTACAAGGTGGAGAAAAACAGGTCTGGTGGCTTAGGCATGACCTGGAGGTTCTCATAGCCCATTTAGCCTGTCTCGATGTCCTCAGTTTGGCGGTGCTAGTGGGGTTAGCTCAGACACCCACCCTAAGTTTCAGGGGGAGACAGGCCCTTGGGCATGTGTCATGGAGGAACATCACAGTTTTTCTTATGTCCGTGCCAGGATTGAGAGCTCAAGAAAAACAAGGTGTGGGTAGCCGCCCCTCGCCCCATGCTGCCTAGACACCACTCAGAGGAGGCACAGAGGGCCCACTGCTCAATAAGTGCCCGACCAGCCCTGGCAACCTGAGTCTAAGAGATCTCAAGCCAACCCAAGAGCCAGCGCTGTCATCCAGGGTGGCAACTCACAGCTGGGAACTGACTTGATGAATTCTGGCCTTGCCTCTTTGGGGCATATGCAGAGACAAAAACAAAACAAAACAAAACAAACCACAAAACTCCATGTCACTATGAGAAGACCAATGTCTGCTGCCAACATCCCATCATGAAAGCAGGTGTGTGGAGACAGCCAGTTGGAGAAAGGCTCAGATATTAGCCTGCGAGCTCCAGTGAGCTCCGTCAAAGACTATATAAGGTGACAAGGCAATCTCTGAAGACCCAGCTTGCCAAAGCTAAGCACCTTTGAGGAGTATCCCACAGCTCTGCCGCTGGCACTGGCGGCGGGCAGTGAGACCTCCTGCCTCCTGACTCCTACCCTCTGTCAGTCATCCCAAAGCAGCGGACCTATCCCCACTGACCCCCTTCCCACATTCAATTCCTCCAATGAAGGGCTAAGAAAATTCAGCAATCCCTTTCCTAAGCAGAGGGGTGGCAAGGATGGCTATCTTGATTTTTATTTTCTATAGAAATTGCATTTATTCCGATGCAGAGCCGAAAGAAAGGGCCCAACCCACAGGCTCTGTAGCATCCCGCGGGCAGCATCCTAGAGTCACAGGCCTGGGGGAGGGAACCTTGTTTACAAGCACTTCTGCCCACCTTTGAGATGTTGTGCTTTCTAGGCAAAGATGTCTGTCTGTTGTACTGTATAGCCTTTAAAACGCACCCCAAGGATGAAACTCTTTTAAGAACGGCAGCGTGTTTCTACAGTGCTCTGGAAAGTGGTGGGGGAAGAAAAACATCCCTGCCTACTCAAAGGGCTGGAGGGATCTGCAGAACAGCTTTTCTTCCTCGATTAGGCTGAATAGGCAACAATGTATCTATCTTTTCTGTACTCAAAATAAATGCTCATTATCAACAAAGATGTAGAAAGAAGTAATACTTTCGAGGAGTGCATGGGGGCACTGGGGGGGGGGGGTCCTAGTGACTGCAAGTTCAGAGGGAAACGAACCCTCTAAACAAGTCTTAAGTCGGCCTCTGAATATGCCCAGCTGGCTGTTTCTCAAGTTTGCGCCAGGTGGCGCTCTTGTAGGGATATCTGCACAGTCTCATAGGCTTTTCTCTTTTGTTTCTCTGCTTTTATTTGGGTTTTTGAAACAAGATGTTGCTACGTAGCCCAGCTGGCAATCCTCCTGTCTCTGCTTCCCTAGTTCCTGGAGACCCCTATTAGACTGGCTGGCCGCCCAAGTGCCCCAAATCTCCTGTGTCCACCTCCCAGTCATGTTACTACTACACCTGGACTTTTTATGTGGTACTGGGGATCTAAACTCAGATCCTCCTGCTTGCACGGCAGGCACTTTACCTACTAAGTCGTCTCTCAGCCCCTTTCTTATGAAGCATGGTGCCACTTCTCTGAGACCTGTCTGATGTGAGAATACGATGAGCCATCGATTCCAGAACTTGATTCCACGTACACAAGGTACCACCTTGGCCTTTAGTACTCCAAAAGCTTAATCATCTGAGGAAAATAGACAGAGAGACGCCCCTTGCTCCCCTCTGCAGAAACACCGTCTTTCCTATTGCCCTTCAGACGGAGGCTTTGCCTGGTGACCTCTTTTACACACAGAGACTGTCTTTCTCGAACACATTTTCCTTCCACTAGCATAGAGAACCCCAAAATCACACCCTAAAATTGGGGTGTGATCCTGAACAAAGTGAGGCAGATGGGAAGTGTGTGTGGGAGGGTGGTTTATGAGACAAGGACCCACAGGTTCCTTCTGGAAATCCCCGTTTTTGGTTTTGGTGTTTTTTTTTCTTTTCTTTTCTTTTCTTTTCTTTTCTTTTCTTTTCTTTTCTTTTCTTTTCTTTTCTTTTCTTTTCTTTTCTTTTCTTTTCTTTTCTTTTCTTCTCTTTTTTCCTTGCTGGCAAAAATGTAGGACTATTGGCCAACACTGGCCAAACTCAAGCACACACTGCCACCTGCTGGCTCTCTGCTGCCACTGCTCGTTCGTCTCAGACTGAATGAGGAAATCCCTTTTATTTTAAAGCTGCTGTGTGGAACACTCACAGCTGAACCTGATGTTTGGACACTCAGAGCTGTATGCTGAACCTAACACTTGGATCCTGGGTTTGTCTTACACCACTGATTTTCTAGAAGAGACTCTGTCCCTGGGTCTCATTTTCTGGCAATTCCTGTTGGCTGCATTCTCCTTTCCATGTTAAACATTTGCCCCTCTGTTCTATTTGCTGCTATGTTCCACTGTGAGGCTCCTCCTCCTTTATGGTAATGGTGTCCAGCCACATGCTAACCCCCACCCAGACCCCCATTGACACTCATTCTAAAGACTTAAACTCCTAGGGCTATCAGCCTCTTGGTTCTCCCTGTCTCTTCTCTCCACATGCTCCTTGGGCTGTGGGCAGCCTGCTCAAGGCTCTGCACATTCCTACAAGGAGTCTGAGTCCTCTCTTGGCCCAAGGAGAACAGCTGGGTGCCTGGAATCCCTAGGAGATGGCATGTGATAGCCCATCATTCAGATGGTATGCCAGGAGGAAGCAGGACCAGCCCCTGGAACACAGTCTGGTGTGGGAAATAGCCTCAGGGAAATAGAAGATAGAGATTTGGGGAGGGGGGAAGCTTGGAAGGATATAGGTCACCAAGCTCTCCCACTGGCAACCCAAGAGAGAGGGCACACCATGCCTTTGAGGCCCCAAAGTGAGGCTTCCAGAGGTGACAGATGTGTCACTGATGCCTGGCTCTCGGCAGTGCTGTTTGGAGGCTGCCCTTCATTGAGTGTTGATTCCCGCCATGCAGGCTCTTCTGATTAGAGGAGGGCTTCATACGAGGAAGCCACAGCTGTTGGCAGACAAAGCCATACTGTAGCTGAATCCTTACGGATGGACATAGAAACGTCTCAGGCTTCGGATAGCAACCAAAGGCTCTGCCACGGCTGAGCACCAGGCCTCACCGAAGCAAATGGGGAGTGGGGGAGAGGGACAAGTCACTAGTGAGGCTACAGCAGTCCATGGGCCACCATGTGCCACATCCACCATCGCTGGGCTAAGCCTGTGCTCACACACAAACTACGTGGATGCACGTGGCACCGTTGCATAACTCCCTCCTCCTTCATACACGTTACTCACAGCCTTGCTGTCCACACTAGGACCCTTTGCATGCAGGGCTCTCATCTTCACAGCCAGGTACAGCTCACACTCATGCTCAACTGCTCCCGTCTGCATCCTCTGACACTAGCATGGTTGTCCGAGGACTGGGTATGAGTAGAAGACCACAGCTTTATCATCAGAGGGAGAAGATCTATTGTCCTGGGTTCTATTCTGCTTAGCTACATGGTACCTCCCAAGCCCAAGCTAACTCTCTGGAGGCCAGGAGCCCTTATTTAGCCAAAGCCTAATGGGTCTGAGCTTGGAGGCTAAGAATACCTTTAACCACTGGTCTATATAGCACAGCTGTGTCTGCTCAGCACATCTCCAAGAAATTCCAAGGTGGCAGCTCTGTTATAGTCTCAACCACAAAACTATCACCTTCATGAGCATGAGTCCTTGGGGCCTGGGAAGGGGTTGCAGGGTTGTTTTCTATTACAAATGGAGAGCTTGACCCTCTGACAGGCTCTGAGGCCCAACCACCACCCTCCTCTTTACTCAGTTGCAAGAGGCAAGAAAGAATACTCACTGGTTCGTGCGACTAAATTGTCTAAGTGATAAGTCAGACTTCATAGTGGCTAGATCCAGGAAATCCAAAGGCATGGATTGATATACTGTCCCTCTGGACTCTGACCGCCACATTGTCTCCATTCTCCCATTGGTAAAATGACAGTAAATGTCCCGTGTCTGACTTGGTTGGTTCCTGACCCAGAAGGAAGAGACGCTCTGTCTGCTAGAAAGCAAGTATCAGGACTCACAGGAATCTGACTGAACTGGACAGGACTCTCCTGGAGCCTCGAAGTGGTTGTGTTTGGGGGCAGAGCAAGGGGGTCTCTGATTCCCTCTGTCCTGAGGGCAAATAGTCTATCCTAAGATGGGTTCCAAAAGAAGAAGAGACAAAGAACTGTATGCTCACAGGCACCAGGCTCTATTCTGTTTCTACTCCCTACCCCTCATCCTACTCACCATGCCCAAGCCACCACACTCTCCCCTCTTTGGCCCTCTCCATCAGGCCCAGCATCCTGGCTCTACCGGCCAACCATCAGTCTCAGTGATGGCCAGTCAGAGGTAGATGGTGACCACATGGTGATGCCTAGGAAGGCAGGGGATGATTACTGACCAAGGCCCATAGCAGATGAAGTCAGAATTGGCCTCCAGCTAGACTGGACTTACTGGGCAACATCTTGAATCCATCATGACTCTTACCTCCTTGTTAGGGGGAGGGGGACACTGTGCCCGGAGAGGCACAGCTTCAATGTCCACTATGGCCAGCTGCAGACTCCATCCTAAAGCCATTGACAGGACCCTCACTTCCAGTTATCATAGAGCTTTGTGTCTGATGAGAGACATAAACTCGGTCAAGGTTCAAGGTGTGGATCTGTGACATCACATAGGGCCTTAGGCTACATGTCTGTGGACTTGTCACCTTCCTGAGGATTATTTCACTGGGACTCTTATGTCTCTTCCTCCCAGCCTTTCTGTTCTGGATTATTCCTGAGTGTCTGAGTTCTTCACCTGAGACCGGAGGTTCAGGATCAAGGCTGGCTACTCTCTAGGGGTTGGTCCAGCACAGAGCTCAACAGGGGTGAGGGGGGTTTGGAATAGAGAACATGTAACAACATACGGTTCTATGCTGACAGAAAATAGCCCCTCCCCTTGGCATTACACATGAGCTCGATAACAGTTAAGTGCTGAGTCTCAGACCTGGGACCGTCTCTCTTGGGCTCTCCCTGCTTTATAAGCCCAAGTTCATAGTTTATACGGGGGACCTTAGGGACTGTTGAAAGTGAAGGCTCTCCAGTCTGCTAAGACCAAAGAAGTCCTTGAATATTCCCTTGTCCAACCATGTAATCCCCATGGCTCCCCTGAAGCTAAGTGCTTTAGCAGTTAGTGAAAGCAGTTTCTATCTGGGTCCATCACTCTCCTGAGGGCCCAGAAAGCATACCTGGTTCTCTGAACAACAAATATACCAGGCTCCAGCAGGATAAATGTGAAGTCAGGCATCAGGCCAGAAAACTGCCATAGAGAAGCAGAAGCAGAACAGGTTCAAACATGTGAGGACAGAGGGGAGGCTTCAGCAACCACACCCAGTGTTTTCACTCTTCTTCCCAATCACAACGTCCCTTTGAGAATTAGAAGTGGGTGGCTCTTAGGCATGATGGGTTTCAAGTGCTGGGGACTAAGATGTCCAGATCCGGGGAAATGGTTAACTTAGTAAGAAGTCCAAAGCAAACAGAAGAATCCCACTAGCAGGAGGAAACTGAGACTGTCAGTCTGTGAGGTCTGGACGAGTGGAAAAGGAGACCACTCCAGACTTCTCTCAAGGAACGAGTCTGCCCACAGCCAAGGAATCAAAGAGACAGGAAGCCAAACATGGCGATTAGTGTCTGTAAGATACCTGAGTGCATGTTAGCACTCAGGAGATGGAGGCCAGAGAATCAGATCAAAACCAGGCTCAGCTCCATACTGGGTCTGAGGGCAGCCTGAGTGACCACCTCTAAAAATAAGGGAGAGCTGACTCTCATTTTACAATGTCTCTCCCACAGACATTCTTGGTCAAGTGTCTTAGTCAGGGTTTCTATTGCTGTGATGAAACACCATGACCAGAAAGCAACCTAGAGAGGAGAGGGTTTATTTGACTTACACTTCCACTTTGCTCTTCGCAGCTCAAGGAAGTCAGGACATAGGGTAGGTTCCTGGAGGCAGGAGCTGATGCAGAGGCCATGGAGGGGTGCTGCTTACTGGCTTGTTTCACATGGCTTGCTCAACCTGCTTTCTTTTAGAACCCAGGACCACCAGGCCAAGGATGGCACCACCCAGAGTGAGTGGGCTGGGCCCTCCCCCTTTGATCACTAATTGAGAAAATGCCTTACAGTTGCATCTCATGGAGGTATTTCCTCACCTGAAGTTCCTTCCTCTCTTATGACTCTAGCTTGTGTCAAGTTAACACACAAAACCAGCTAGTACAGCCAAGGACATAAGAGTCCTGCCTGTCCCCATCTAGAAATCTCCAGTTATTAACTACCAAGTTTCACATATTGGACAGGTATGAATATCAGCTAGACTTGGGATGATAGACCACAGAAAGACTCCCCTTCCATGGGAAGAGGCTTACATTATAATCCCCGAACCTGTGAACCTGCTGCCTTTCTAACTGGTGGTCAGAGCTGTCGGGGTTGCAGGAGGTATTTCTAGGCTGTTGGCCTTTTATTCAAAGAATTAAAAATAAGGGCTCAGCTTTCTGAGATGTGGTGGTGCGTGCTGTGGACTGTGTTCTGTCCTGACTCACCGCTGGTCACTCCTGCTAAAGAACAAGTCAGTCAGGAAGCCATGCTTCGGCCATGGTGTTTAAAGATTACAGGAAAGAGGCCCATGGAGCCCAAGATGGCAATTCACTGAATTTGAGTCATGCTCACCACCTGCAATGTGAAGTTGCCGGAGGTTTGCGCAGCAAAGACTCAAAGGAAAAGAATCTGAATGTGAAAAGGCTGGTACGCATGCGTACCAAGACACTGAGAATCACTACCAGAAAAACACCTTGTGATGAAGTTTCCAAATGTGACCATTTCCCAATGAGGATCCACAAGCTACTCGTTGGTTTGCATTGTCTTTCCTGAGATTGTTGAACTGCTTACTCCCATCAATATTGAGCCAGGAGCAGAGGCTGAAGTCACCATTGCAGATGCCTAAGTCAACTGTTTTAATAAATTAACTTAATGTTAAAAAAGAAGAGCTCACACCAATTTGTGTAAATGTAACTTACTCACCAAATATAATTGTAGTCTCAGAGTCTCACTGATGAATAAGCTCACCCTTTCTAGTTCTTTCTGAACTCCAGCTGGCTGGTTCAAATCAGCTGTTCTGGCTCAAAACGTCTCTCCAAGCTGACTGATTCAAACTGGCTTCTCTCAGCTTCTGACTGAATTGCTCTGCTTGGCCTCAGAACTTGGGCAATCTGTTCTAATCTGGTTCCTTCTCATTCTCTGGATTGTTCTGTCTTCACCTGCAATCTGTCTCAGTAATATTGTCCTGGTAAATCTGCCCCCCCCCCCTTTCTGTGCTGCTCTCTTAAATCACCTCTCTTGCCTTCCCTCTCCTCATGAGAGTTGGCATATCCTATTGTCAAATCTTTCTCTCATTTGTCACTTTCCCACTCAATTAGACATCACTTTCAAACATGGGTGCTTCCTTCTACAAAGTAACCTTACCTGCATTGTTTGGGATTAAAGGTGTGTACTAAAGGCATGTCTGTATTCCAGCCAGAGGGGCTAAAAGTGTGTGTCATGTCAGCATTCCAGCTAGACCACACAGATCTAAAATGTCTTTGAATGTTATCTCTTGCCATAGCAAGTACCTCTAATCAGAGTGAAGTGATGGAATAGAGAGGGACACTGTGTCAAGACTCGTGGGTGGATACTCAAAGCTCTGATTATAGTTCCCAAGAGAATGGTTTGTTACTAAGAGGTGGAGTGAAGGTGGCTCTGTTTTGATAGTTTTGGACATCTAATCATCTTTCTGCTGTGCATACCCTTTCCCATAATGCATCTGACTTTCATCATACACACACCCTGTTATGCATAGGCATAAGATGATAAAAAAAGAAGATTCTGCCTATGAGCTTAATCCAGGACACAGTTTTGCCTATCCTGCATGTACACCCAAAACCAGTGAAGGCTACATCAGCCTTTCTGTTCTTCCTTCCTAGACACACTGGGGATGCATTTGAATAGAAACCATCAGTTGTTAGAGGAAAAGAAACTCACCCCCATTGTTTCAAGAAATGTATGTGCAACCTGACAACCTGAGCCAATGTTGCTAAGTAACCTAGTTACATAAGGAGGGGTGTGTGCATAGTATGTACATATAAAGGAGCTAGGCTGCCCATTATTATTAGACGAGGGAGATGTACCTAGCCTAACCCAGAAGAGCCCCAGTTACTGAACTATCCCTAGATTGCCTGCCTCACCTTACCTAGGAAAGGAGCTTTGAAAAATATACAGTAATCTCAAACCTGATCCCCAGCACTCACATCCAGTAGCTCACAACATGTAACTACAGTTCCAGGGCATCCAGGACCATCCTCTGGACTCCATGCACACTGTACACATGTACATATGTGGGTTACCACACAGATATACCGACATACACATGATTCACAATAAAAATAAATTATGTTTTTATTTAGAAAGCCAGAGTCCAAGAGGTTGGGTAACACTATACATCTCTCTTTCCAGGAATCCCATACCCCAGTAGCCCACTACTCAGCCTGAGAAATCCTGGAGGCCAGAAGGGGACCTTGCTTAGCAGAGTGGTTCCCAAATTTATTTAGCCACAGTCATTTTTCACAAACACTGTGATCCCCTCCAAAATCCGGTTTGTGAACTCTGACCTAAATGGAAGGAATGAGTGGTCTTGGGATCAAGCAAGGACACTCTGGCTCTTCATGGATGCCAATCCCTGCCACACTCTACCAGAGTCAGACATGGTGCCACATGTCTCTACCACACTCAGAGACAGCTAGAGGCAGTGAGGCCCTGTGTCTAAGAACTAGGCCTTATGGCCCACCATGTGCTACCTGCCCTTTTCTGGCCATGAGATGTTAGTGCTGGTATTTGTTCCATGACGCTTGTGCTTGCCCCTACCACATCTGCCTGATAGATAGCAGCCCTTGGGAAAGCTGGTTCTGGCTGTTTCGGGTGTGATCTATGAGCCGGAAGGTTCTGCAAACCCTATCTGGATGGAGATGGTCTCCTGAGTATCGAAGTGCAAGGACAGCAGACTCTGAGCCACGCACACTATGCTATGAAATGTGGTGTTAGGAAAATGAACACATGGGGCTAGAGAGAGCTCAGGAGTTAGGAGCACTGGCTGCTCTTCTAGGGACCCTAGGTTCAATTCCTAGCATCCCCATGGCAACCCACAACTGTAAACCCCAGTCTCAAAAGATCCAATGCCCTCTTCTGGCCTCTATGTCACCAGGCACACTTGTACATACAGGCAAAACACCCAAACACATAACAATATAAAATAAAATTACATCAAATAAAAAAAAAAAAAATAAACACACAAGCTAGGCATGGTACCGCATGCCTGTAACTCAAAAGGCTGAGGCAAAAACACTGCTGAGAGTTCAAGGCCAGGCCAGTCTATAAAGTATAACCCTACGAGAGGGGGTGGAGGGAAGAGGGAGAGAAAGAGAAAGAGAGGGAGGGGAAAGGGAGAGAAAGAATTGACATCAGAGTTTAACTGTAGAATTTTATTGGTTACCACAGAGCAAAAGAAACATCACATTTCTTTCCGAAACAAGTGCTCTGGTAGAGCGAAGGGGCAAGTACTGGACTGTTTGATTGCAAATTCTAAAGACGGTCCCATCAGGACTGCTGGTTCAAAATTCCTGCCTTTCTCGGGTTTATCCATTGCTGGACTGCAGGTGCTGATGGACAATCCCCCTGGCTGCTACTCTTCATACTACCAAAAGGGCCCATCAATTGGTCCAAACAGGAAGGACCACGAGCTGGATTGTTGGCCCTCTTTCTGGCTACCAGGCATACCAGGCAGCTACAGACAGGCAGAGCAGGGCCAGCTGGCACACACTCATCTGCAGCCCCACCCCAGCCCGTGCTGTTTCTCCAGAGTACACAGTTATCAGCCCCTTATAGCCTCCGTGTCCAGTCTTCTCCAGATGCACGCCATCTGCTCCAGAATGTGAAGAGCAGCAGGCTTCACATGCTTTTCTGCAAACCATGACTCTCCAGTCTCGCTGTCCTGAGGAATGGTTGGTCTTTCTCTTGGTCTCGACGAGTTCAAGTAACAGCTGCACCTTCGGTGCACAGTTATGGTCACGCAAAGCTAAGGCATTTTCTGACCCAACAGAGATGACTTCAAGCTCTGTGGTCCATGACATCCGCTCAGATGGAAAAACACTTCAAAGGAGTTAAGGCCACTGTCACTCTCCCTTGAGCAAGGGCACTGCTCCTCACACAAGGACAGTAGAGAGTGATGGGGCCTTGGAAGCCCAGCTGGTTGCCCTTGGCCTCGCTTAGCACAGGGCAAAAAGTCCAGGTCCCAGAAGCCCTTTCTTTCTGACACAGAATGACACGAAACTGGCAGAGTCTGGGAAGGACTTCATCCTCAAGGACTCTGGCACCATGCAAAGACTGGTCCAGGATTCCCCAATGGACACTGAAGTCCAGATGACAAAGGAATTGAGGTTACAGTATCTTCATGCCAGGAAACCCTAGGCTCATGCCAAACAACAGAGGTGTGCCAATGCCTAGTAATGTCATCTCCTTGAAACTTGTCCGGTACTGAAAGATAATGAAATCCACAAACTGCCAGCTCTTCTAACAAAGAGGTCAGGGGCTGGTGCTCAGAACAGCAGGGCTATGGGGAACAGCTTAGGGGGAGGCAGTCCAAGCAAGGTATCTGAATGAACCCAGCTCCACTATGCTCTGGCTGGAAGAATCCCAGCACCTCTCTGGGCTTCAAATCCTTGCCTGAGATAGAAGACTGCTCCCTCACCCCATGATGTGACCTGACACAGAGGATGCAGAACAACCCCAGGGATACAGTAAGTGATTTTTACACAGGGCTTCAGCTTTAGGAAGCCACCAGGAGGGGAACCAGGGGGAATGTGTGCTGCAAACATCTGATAGACAAAAGCCATTGGTACTGCAGTGAAAAGACCACTGTGAAAATAGATCTGATCAGGTAACAGACACTCCTGAGAGTAGATTCTTCCAAATGCTCCTAGCAGCTAACCTGGCCCCGGCTGGGCTGTTCCTGGCATGGTCTTGTAGACCACTCAGTCTTAGGGTCCATGCTTCCAATTCTCTGGAGTTAATATCCGGGCCCGGTTTTGTTCAAAGAGTTCTAACATTTTCTCCAAGTTGTGGTCAGCCTCAATCACCTGGAAATAAAACAAACAGGTCACAGGCTGCACTAGCCAACTCCATCCTCACGAGGGAGGCAAGAGGCTGAGAGGTCAAAAGGCTCAGAACCACAGATGCTGGCTCCAGGGCAATCAACACTCTCAACCAGATTTCCACAGAAGATCCATCCCATCAACAATGCCTTTTCTCTTCACTGGGACTAGGAGTCAGGGCTCTGCTGGGGGCTAAACCCGGGACTAGGAGTCAGGGCTCTGCTGAGGGCTAAACCCAGGACTAGGAGTCAGGGCTCTTCTGGGGGCTAAACGCAGGGACTCAAATGTCTAGACAAGCTCTCTGCCACTCTGCCCTTCCCCCAGTCCCCTCAGGTTTGCTTTTCACAGTGAAGGAAACAATAAACTCTGAAAGTTCCCACAGTGCCAATGTTCCTTGCCACCTGTCTCTCAGTGCCAGAATGTCTAAGTGGCCTACAGCCCAAGGCCACAAACAAAAGCCCATGATCCCCTGCTGGATGTGAGACAGCCTCAAGTATCACCTGTCTGCCTGAGGAAATGCAGGAAGGGCACAGTGGAGCACAAGGCACACGCAGTAGGACACACAGATAGGTAGGACATACCAGCACGACTACAGTCAGCCTACTCAGACCTCCTGAGGTGCCACTGTGTGACAACTAAGGACAACCACTGTGATGCCTTCAGAAGAAAATGAGTCACCTAACCATGATGATGGGCTCCATGTCACCCACTAAAGAATTGGGACCATCATCCCTAAAGGTTCACAAGCAAACCCAGGTCCAGAGCAACCGGGACTTCTTTGTAGTGACGCTGTGTATGACATGTTACTAAAATAACTAGCCTTCTCAAGTCCAAGTCCCTCTGAGTCTCTGTCCAGAGAGAGAAAGAGCTCTTTTCTGTGGCATGGGTGGCATTCCACGCTGGGAGGGACAGTGACTTACCAGAACAGGAGCTGCAGCTGGGAAAAGGCTTCCATTGACCAGCCACTCCTCATAGAGGCGGTGAATAGCACTGAGGTATTCCTGACATGGAAACACAAAGGCTGTGGGGAGTGTGAAGGGGGAAATCCCACCCACCAAGGGTCTCATAGGGACAGGGCAGAGCAGAATTCTCAACAACTATTAGGAAGTGACATGAACAAAGGTCCCTGTAACAAGCAGCCTGTGATTTAAATGGTCAGTGCATCCCCAACCCCTCACTGGTCCTTCCCCAGCCAAGCCTAACTGCACAGCTCCCAGCCTGGCAGCTCCCATTTCTTGCCACTTCTCCAGTGGGAGACCCAAGCCCAGCATGTGTCAATGACAGGTGTCCCTGTACTGATCAAACCTTTCCTCTTACTAAACACCCCTATAGCGCACTCATTAGAGACTGCCCAGGCAGCCGTAAGGACCTCTCCTGTGGAAAGCCCAATGTGGAGCTGCACAAGGGAAAGAAGACAGATGCCTCCACACCATTGTGACCTCCACTCTGGGAAGCCCTGACCACATGTACTCAGGCAGTCAGCCAGTGTACGCCGGCTACCTGGGTACCACCTCCAGCAACATTCTGCCCTCCGTCCCAGAAGCTGGCCCACAAACCACGCTGCTGTCCTCTTACTCACCCCTGGACTCCGCCTGAGGACTAGGAGCCAAGCTTGTCCTAAAAGCCTTGTCAACCCCTTGGATAACAGCTTGGAAGGACTCCAGACATTTCTCAATGCCAAGCCCATTACAGCCCAGTCCAGTACTCCAGCCTCTATCACTCCTGTCTTTGAGATTTCAAAGGAAGTGCCCAGAGCAAGCCCTGGGCCACATGACTGGGATGTGCCATGCTAGTCCAAAACAAACCTGGCTGAGCTCTAGGGATCAGACAGGCCTTTCAGGGCCCCAGCTGATCTTACATCTAGAGCACTATGATGTCCCAAAAGAGCTTGCCAAGGCCCTGTCTATCCCTCAAAGACAACTGTGCATGTAAGGTACTCAGTCCAATATTAACTGAGCAACTGCTAGGTGCCAGGCCTCAGGACATATGTTGAAGACAGAAGAAATAAGACCCAAATCTAAAAGTGTTCACGGTGTAAAGAGAAATGGGAACAAACACTGTCAATATGCTGTTCTGAGGGCTATCACCGTAGGAGGCCTAGGGGCAGTGACATCACAGCTGAAGACAAAGAAACTACTATGCAAAGGCACATTTGCTTAAGTCCATAGTGTGTGAGCGCATGCATGTGCATGTGTGCAGACAAACTACTGTACAGGAGCAAATGTCTTTACCCATAGTGTGCAAGTGTGTGTGTGTGCGTGTGCACATGTGCACATGTGCGTGTGTGTGTGTGTGTGTGTGTGTGTGTGTGTGTGTGTGCGCGCGCGTGTGTGTGCATATGTATGTGTGTGGGCATGGGCGTGTATGTATGTGTTCATGCGCACACGCATGTGTGCATGTGTGTGTTCGTGCATGCGTGTGCATGAGTGTGTGTGTGTGAGTGGTACATGGAGTGTAGAGGCCTGAGTCAGGAACCACAGGAAGTAAAGTAGCCCTGGGACCCACAAGGGCTCCAAAACCATAGAGGAAGCCAGAGTTCCCCTCACTTGTACTTCCTGGTTTTTGTTACAGATAACCTTGATAATGTCATGACGGGTGAGGAGCGGAGGGCTAGCAGGATGACAGGTGAAGAGGGAGGGCTAGCAGGATGAGGTGGAGGTGGCTCTGGTCTCTTACCATCGGAATGACTTTCTCCTCTTCCCGGCACCTCATCTTTAATCTCTGGTAGCAGATTTCAGGAGTGGTTCGAAGATAAACTGAAAAGTAAAAGCACAGTGGCCCTGACTGCTGTGTTACTGGTGCAGGAGCAGAGACAAGGGCAGCACAGGGCTGGGTGAGAGTGCTACCCTGGTCACGGCAGGAGCCTCACCAAGCCTGCATAGTCTGTGGGACCAACAGGAGTCTTGACCCTCAGGCCCCAATCCCTTTTCTTGTCCTCAGCCCCACAGTATCATCATGAAGCTTAAAGGAATTCCACTCTCAGACAGGGTCTGACAAGCCATTGGCTTTAGCCACTACCCAATTTGTGTCCCTCCCACACAATACAGAAAAGCCATCAGATCAGAACAGATGGGGGCCCCGGAAGTAGTTGACCCAGAGGAAGGAAGTTTAAGGAACCAAGGCCAGAGTTCCTTTATAGGCAGAAAAACACCCTAAATTCTGCCTGCCTTTGGGGAGCTACGATAGAGAGAATCATGGGTTACAGGTGTCCCTGCCTGCTGCTTCTACAAGGTGGAACCTCCCAAGTATACCCCAGCTGTGCTCAGGGAAGCCTCCAGGTAGGGGACAGAGAGAGATTGTCTTACCTATCAGATCAACAGACACATCAATGTTCCTGATGATCCAGTCAAACCACTCAGATAGAATCGCATAGTCAACCTCGGGCATCTTCCCACTGCAATCAGGTCAAAGGTTTTTATTCACCCATGTGCTACGTCATTTCCCCAAAGGACAAGGGGTGGCTTTTGTTTGGAAGAGAAGCACCAAGAGCATGTTGCATAGTGTGGTCCACAGATGATGCCCATGTGGTACTGCCAGGACCCTGAGCATCAGTCTGTCTGACCTTCCACCACTAGGAGATGGGAGCTGGCCACGGCAGTGACTGATGGAGACTACTTTGGAATTGAACTCCAAGTAGACAAAAGCACCTTAGTCTGCCCTCTAAGCATAGAGACATCATTCAAGTTGGGAGTGGATCGGCGAATCATGTTCTGTGAAAATACTCATGGATGCTCGCCATGCACCACTGTTCAGCATAATGAGAAGTGAAGCCTTGATGTCTCTCGGCAGCAAGGGATAGCACACAGTAGCTGAAGGATGGTGTAGTAAAGTCATAAGCAGACAGGGGAAAGGCTCTGAACTTGATGCTCAATGAACACAGGAAGTTAAATTGTATGCATATGCCCCAACCACACAAAAAAATTATGTCCACAAATTTGAAAAGAAATACACAGATGCTAGCAGTGCTTTTCTCTGAGCTGCAGACTGTAGACTTTTTCTCCTTTGCTCTTTACTTTTTAAACTTGAGCAAAGTACCAGTGCTCAAAACAAGAGTAAGGCAGCATTATGACACAGTTTAAATATTAAAACTAAACCCAAAGCTGGGAAGAAGGCTCAGTAAATAAGAGTGCCAGCTCTGCAAGCGTGAGTGCCCAAGTTCAATTCCCCATAGACAAGAAGAAAATTAAAAAAAAAAAAAAAAAAAAAAAAAAAAAAAAAAAGCCAGACATGGCCCTGTGCCTATAAACCCAGCCCTGGGGTGCTGGACAGACAGAGCTCCCAGACCAGCAAGTCTAACTAAAAGGCAAGCTGTAGTTCGGTCAAAGACCCTATCTCAAGAGAAGGTAACAAAGCGATAGAGCAGGACTCAGTCCTTATCTGGCCTCCACACTAATATACAATGAGCACACATACACGCTGGGTTCTATAAGAAAGCAGGCTGAGGAAGCCATGAGGAGCAAGCCAGTAAGCAGCACCCTTCCATGGCCTCTGCATCAGCTCCTGCCTCCAGGATGCTTATTAAGTTCCTGCTTTTGATGATGAGTTCTAAGAAACTGGGAGTGAAATACTGTCTTCTCCAAGCTGCTTTTGGTCATGGTGTTTCATTACAGCAATAGTAACCCTGACCAAAACACAGAGAGACCAATTCAACCCATTAACTGACCACGGACAGTGCCACTGTTCATCACACTTTGTACCACATTTCTATTTAGTTCAGCTGAAATTACCTGATGCTCAAAAAACCAAATCAAAGGCTGGTTGTGCTGGCACCTGCCTGTAATCCTAGCACTTAGGAGGCTGAGGCAGGAGGATCTCATGATTGACACCAACTTAGGTTACATAAAAATTCTTAGTTCCAGACTAGCCTAGGCTACACAATGACACACTATCTCAAACAAATAAAGACAGAAACCTGATACTTAAATACACTGTTTCCTGTTCCAACTGAGGACAACATGGGGGTTCAGGCCTGAGTCTCACCCTCAGTCCCACTTGCTCCCCACTGCATTAGTTGTCCTCCCTGTGGGGCTAACCTGGATCAGTGTGTTTCTGTGGCCTGGCCTCCTGGTTCTGGGCGGGGAGGTGGGAAGGACCTGTCCCTTGTCCCCATGTGCCAACTGAGTCAATACCACACTCCCAGCTGGGCACTCCATTCCTCTGCCATGTCCTTAGGAAGGAGGACCGGGCAGCCTTGTAAAACCTTTGCTCAATTCCTCAGCCATAGAGCTTCCTACACAACTGCCTGTGTGGCTTCTTTAGCTACAGCGCTTCTGCACCACCTTCAGCTTTGTATCTCAGCCCAGTGCCACAGCCCAGACGTTCCTGTTTCTGAGGACAGCCAAGAAAGCTGGTCTTCCTCTCCAGCAACCCACACAAAGCTCTCGGACTGCTGGTGTCACTGCACTCACTGCCTCCCACCTTCGCCAGAAGAGGGGAGTTTCTCCTTTGTGGTTCTCTCTTTTTGTTTTGTTTTGCTTTGCTTTGCTTTGTTTTTCTAGACAGGGTTTTGCTGTGTGGCCTTGGCTGTCCTGGAACTCACTCAGTAGACCAGGGTGGCTTCAAACACAGAGATCTGCCTGCCTCTGCCTCCAGAGTGCTGGCTGGGATTAAAGGTGTGCGCCACCACACCTAACAACCCTGACAGAAAAGCCAGGTGCTATCCAACTGCTGACCTAAACAAATAAATCTCTCTTCCTGCTTTAGGGTGCTGGGATCCATCCTCCATCTTCTGTCACCCAAGACACACTTCTCCCCACAAGTCCCTAATAAATTGCACTTTGCACAGTCCTGGATCTATCTGCCTCTTTATTTGGTTTTTCAGCACCTTTCACCTTTGGTGATTCTCATACAGCAGGATGAGATGGGAACAGGGGGCAGAAAGCCCTAGACAATCTCCTCTCTCTATAGCACCCGAGATAACCCAGTACACTGGGAATGCTGGAGTTACAAGGAGAGTGACCTTACAAAAACCCCAAATTCCCTTCTTCCTCCCATTGATCCTCGGATAGGAAACCCTTCTCACTGTCAAAACAGAAAGCCTTTGGCTGACAGCTGCCCCACTCTAGGCCTGGACAGAAACCTGGGAACCTTTACCACAAAAAGTGTAAAAACCCAACCAGCAAAACCAGAGGCAACACATGTGAAACAGAAACTACAGGCTGAGTGCAAGAAAGAGGAAACCTTGCACCATAAACCCTCAGTCCCAAGGACAACTCTCAGAGCTCAATCTTGTTTCCACCACAGAAGGCCTCCTCGCCAGGAAAAGGGCTAAGGTGCAGGGATGCAGGGCCCCTGGCCTCTGCTGACCTCGTTTACATCCTAATCCTCAACCAGAAGGTGTCTGGTAAACACTGAGAGTCCTGGGCCCAGCCTGTAGTCCTAAGGAGACTTGCTCAGTATGATAATAGAGGGACGCTCAGGTAGGTAACAGAGGTTGAGGCATGAGTAAGGCCAGTGTGGAAAGAGGCAGGGCCTTCAGTGGTGCCTGAGACTTGTCCTGAACAAGAGAACTCTGGGAGTCTCTCACTATTCCTCATCCCTTGCTGGCCCTGCCAGCAAGATGTAGATAATCATCCCTTGTCTTGAACTGCTGCTTCCACCTTGGAAATGAGCTGGCTGAGTGATCCCCTCTTAGCTCCTCCCTTGCCAAACAGAGCCTAAAGTCAATCAAGGCAGCTCCGGTCAACACCCCCCCATCCCCTTAACCCACACGTAAATGCCCCAGTGTCTAAGGACTAACAAAGCTGGTCCAGCTCTCAAGCCAAGCACCCACCTAGCGAAGCTGTTTCCAGTGTCTCGTCCAGGTTCTCTCTGCTGACCTCAAGGCTCAGGGCATGAGATGCCAGAGAGGGCACTCCAGGCCTCTCACTAAGCATGGTATTACTAGAAGGATCCTCCATTTCTCAGGATAAGTATGCAGACTCTTTTAGATGTGAACAGAACATGATGGGGATATAATAGAAAACACAGATTCCTGGGATAAAAGAAATTCCTGGATGGCTAGCAGGGAGAGGAGGAGTGGGGGTGGGGGAGCAAAGCTGTCCCCACAGAAGGTCTGAGGGTCATGGCCCTCTCTCATGCTCCTGTACCCTGAGGTAAGTAGTCCTGCTCTCAGAGCACCCCAGTGCTGCAGTAGCCGGTGAACTGCCCAAGGCCACATGTGGGCCACCAGTCTGGCTTCTTCAAAGGGCTCCAGGCTCCAGGAAGGTCTTCAGGGAACCCTGATCCCTTGAAGGCTATACAACTTCAAAACAATTAGATCGCAAGGACAGAAACAAAGACTAAACTCTTCTGTGCCTCACAGTCTCACAGAAATGCAAACCACAGGTGCCAGGGAAGCACAACCATAAAGTCACCAGGACAGGAAAAGAGCTGGAAAAGGAACACAGGGGAGAAAAAAAGGGAGGGGCTACATTCTTCTCCTATGCCCCCACAAACAGCCCAGAGCAAGGCCAAAGGAAGCTTGGAGCTGCCCCGTTGAGTCTGGTGAGGAAAGGCAGTAACAAGGACCCAGCTAAGCCCACCAGGACCTAGGGGAAGGAGGCTTTGCTGCTCAGGAAGCCTACCCTGAGAAGGGGTGGGGAGAGCAAGGATTTCGCACTCTCCCCTCACCTCTGGCTAGTCTACTCCAGGTTAACACCTCACAAGCCAGCCCCCAACAGCCTTCAAGAGAGAAGCAGTGCTGTCTCTCAGGTTCACAGGAACCCTCCCACCCACTCGCCCAGTGTCCTCTGCCTCGGTTCCATGCCTCAGCATGAGGCATCCTTTCCTGTGCTCTGCCACTGCCCTTCCCCTTGCTGAGGTGCTGGAGGGCAGGGAGCAGTGCAGAAGGAAAGGCTGGAGGAACCAAGCAATAGATTATCTTCCACCCTTTGGAAACCAAGTGCAGGAAGGAAGGGATCTTCAGGAAGGCCACCTGCTGGAAGGCAAGCTGGGGCCCACAAGGAAGATAAGACCTTCAGTCAGAGGACAAAGCAACTTCAGGGACCTGTTCTAGCTTCCTGCCCTGCACTCACAACACAGTCTGACCCGAGGTGGCCAGAGAACGGAGGATCCCATTCAGGAAGCCCTGCAGACTCAGGAAGCCCAGTGCACAGCAGCTCAGGACCAGCAGGGCTGTGCCCCTCAAAAGAAGGGGTTTGAAAGAGAGGGCGGGCACTGAGAAACAAGTTAGCGAGGCCAAAACCATCTAACCGGCTTGACCAGGCACTAGCCAGGACCCTTTGTACTTGTTCAGCTTAGGGTAGTAAAGCAGAGACTGTCTCTGCCTTCAGAGAGGGAGCGTTTGATCCAGCTGGGGACAAGTAACAAGCAATTAAGTAATCATGTGAAGCTGAACCACAGAAACTGCCACTTTTAGAGATTAAAATTAGCCAAATGTTACAATGCAAGCAAATGCCTTAAATACTACAAAGAAGCGCATTATTAAAGGCAGCAAGGGCAGTGTAGCTTAGTGGCAAGAATTTGTCTGGCATATACAAGGACCTGGGACAGCACCACACCAAAAGCAAAACCAAAGAGGCTCTGTCCATGTAGACAAGATGGTCAGGGAGCTGCAGAGATGGCTCAGGAATTTGGAGCAATTGTTCTTCCAGAGGACAGGTTTTGATTTCCAGAGCCCACATGGAAGTTCACAGCTGCCCATAGCTCTAGTCTGAGAGGGTCCAATGCATCAGGACCAGCTGCCCAAGAAGTGGCAGTGGTACTGCAGGCTCAGAGCAGGAAGAGGTGGTAAGGATCGGGCACTGACAAGGACATGGGGACAAGACACATGGCTATAAAGATGGCTGACACTTCAGACTTCAGTCTGCAACCTGTCTCCTCTAAGACCCTCCCAAATCGTCGATAACCTGAGCACAGAAATGTAGGCCCCCACACTTGAACTCAAAGCACTGGTGGGTCACTGGAAGCCTTCCAACTGTCTAGATAGAAGATTTCACCCATGAGTACAGAAGCTACACACAGCAGAAGCACTGGGCAGACTTAACTGCTCTATGCATCCCAAATCTTCATCTTCCCATCAGCCTTGCACTGTGCCATGGATCCCCTCGGCCTATGCTTGCTTCTGGTCCCAGAGGGAATGACAGGCAAGAGGAAGAGAAATGGGTTGCCTGGGTTACCCTGGCCAAGTCCATTCTAGTCCAGCCCATTCCCAGACATTTTGCTACACCCAGCCAAGGTAAAAGGAACCACCTGGCTGACCTCCCAACTGACCTGGCAATAAAGGAAGGTGGCTGTCACTACTGGGTTTGTGGTTGTTACACAATAGTATAAAGCAACAGAAGCTTATCAATACTGTTGGTACTCTGTATCTGTCAGGTGGATAGGCAACTCCACCCGCAGTAGTTTAGGGCCAGGGAGATAGCTCTGTTGGTAAAGTATTTGTGTTAACATGGGGAGCTGAGTTCAACTGCCAGATCCCATGTAAAAAGCACGGGCATGAGGCTATCTGCTTGCAATTTCAGCACTGAGAATTAGAAACACACAAATCCCTGCGGTTTGCCAGCCAGTCAGCCTGGCCAAGAAGTAATAACTATGCCAGTGAGAGACCCTGTCTCAAAAAGCATGGTGGAGGGCTAGAAAGACGGCTCAGTAAGTAGGAACATTTGCTACTAACCCAAAGAACCTGGGTTCAGTTCCTAGCACCCACACGGCTCACAACTGTAACTCCAGTTCCAGGTAATCTAATAGCCTCTCTGTCTTCTGTGAACATATGTGGTGCACATACATATATGCAAGCAAAAACCCAGTCACACACATAAAACTAAATAAACCTAAAGAAAAAAAAATAAAGTAATATAGATAGTTCCTGAGAACATCCAAGGTGGTCCTTTGGCCTCCACATGCCTCCACACACACACACACACACACACACACACACACACACACACACACACGCACATACATACACAAAATCAGTTCTTTAATAAATGATGGACTATACAAGCTACAGTACCTTCTATACAGGTTTTCTACAAAAACGTATCTTGCGCTGTAAATTGACCTTTCCATCAACCGTACAGGTGACATCTAAAGGAATGGAAAAAGGGATTTACTCTCACACGAAGAGGAGGATGATACAGGAAGTCCTGAAAACGTGCCCCAGCCCTCTCACGGGTCCCTTACATCTTTGCTGAACAGAGACTGTGAGGGAGGACAACAGGACAACAAAAGCCAAATCTGCCATGAGGCTCCCGTGCATCTCCCTCTACCCTGACCTGAGCCATCCTCAAGTTTAGAGGAGAGAGGACAGTAAAGGCAGCCAGCAGCCCCACAGAACCTCTCACAGGAGGAGGGAGACTCACTAGGTATGGAACACGCTGGCAAGCTGTCCTACTTAGCCTGGTGAGCAGAGCCCTGAGCTGGGGAATCCACTTACTTGAGGACCTGGGTATCTGAAGCAGAGCCCCAACAGGCTAGGGTTGGGGAAGCACTGCCAGCTGAAACTGACAAGTTCTCTGACCAATAGGGAAGAGGCTGGACATCAGCCTTCTGCAAGTTGCTCACGCCCTCCATGGATCATCTTTCTGTTTGTCTACAACATCCTTTTGGAAAGCAGGAAGGACTTGCCCATCTGACACCTAGTGGACAAGCAGTGTGGCCCAGAGCACACTCAAGCCTACAGCCCATTCTCCGCTTACCTCTTGGCTCTCCTGGCTCTGCACATCATCTGTTTTCCTTCTGTCTCTTCTGTACGTGCAGCTCCTAGCTTTCTCTGCCCATCTTTTTTTGGCTCCCTCTCCAGCCATCTCTCTCCTGCTTAGTCCAACCAGCTCTGTCTCTGCCTCCTTAACAGATTTCAGCCCGCATCCCATAATATTCACACATAATTTCGAATGTCCATTTAGGCAAAGCAGAGCAAACCAAGGAGAAGGTACTAACTGTAGGTGTTCTACTCTCTGTCATTTAGGAAAACATTTGGAAAGGACAAATTCAGATTCTTCTAAAGATTTGATTCACATCTGTCAATTTGAAAAGATATATATTGACATTAACAGAAGAATGATACCTACAGCTGCAGGTAGCCAGACTTGGAGCAAACTGCTAATGTAATTGGCTATAGGAGTATCCTGTCTCCTACATGGAAAGGCTCTAGCTGTGTATAAAGCTTTGCCCATAGGTAGCAACCATGGTCACTCTTGCCACCTTACCTCTAAGACAATCTGCCCCTGCTAATGGAAGGACCTAAATAACACTGTGTATCCTGACCTGCCCCAACACCTGGCTATGACCCAAGGTAAATCGAATTCTTCCAAGAATCTGAAAGCCAGACCTCACAAAGGTCTGATCAACCGCTCTAACACATAGACATGCAGAACACATATCCAGTAGTCCTGCACAGCTGGATAAAGCACAGACTCCTAGACCTTAGCCCTGGATTTCCTGACTCAGTAGATCCAGAGAGGAGCTAGGAAATATACAATTCTAACAAGCCTCCAGGTGACTACAATGCCACAGTCCAGGGAACACACACTGTGTTAAAGGAAGTTTAAAAGCTGGAATCGAACAGGGCTGTGACACGAATCTCACTTGTTTGCATGTGTTGGTATAACAGAGAAAATCCATCAGCCTTCATACTTTCTAGGAGCCAGAGAGGAACTCAAGGCTTGATATCAAGTAAGACAACTGTAGTTTTAGATGTCTGAGACTAAAGGAGACACTTCAAAGACCAGAAGTACAGTCTCAGAAAGTTACATTACAACTGTTATCCTTAGCAACTTTTCATCAGATTACAGACATGAGCTTAAGATGGCATCAGGACAGCCACCTATGAGGACAGAAGACCTTGCTGAAGTCAGAGAAGACTGTACAGCATAAAGGCCCAAAGTCGTATCTTAGTGAGACATCTCTATCTGACAGCACGTGAATCTGAAGGATGTTTACAAGGTTGAAAGTGAGACCTGCAGCGTACCTGAGGACGAGTGTGCTGGTCCAGCATGGTGAGCTGCACATACGTCTGCAGCGTGAGGCCCCATCGACTGGCATCACGGTACATGAGACTCTGCAGAACAGAAAACAAAGCATGTTGTATCCAAGTGGCAAGTGCAGGACCCAAGTCTAGAAGTCCCTGAAAGCCATTTCAGGGAACCTACAGAGGCAGGGCTGGGGCCAGAGATGTCCTGTACTCAGGAGGGCTGTAGGACTCTCAGAGTAGGTGGACAGAGACAAACATGAACACAATTATAAGAGAGCCCCTAACAGCCAGACCAGGAAGTGCTCCCTGAGCAGAAAATGCTCAGACACTCGTAGTTGGCCTTTGAGTTTTCCTGTGGTCCGTTCTTTATCCAGCAGCCAAAATGAGCCTGCTAGTATCTCCCTACTAGGGACTTTGCACTGGGTTCAAATCAAATCCAAACCCTCATCTGAACCACGGGCCCTAGAAATCCATGGTCATCTACTTGTCTCTTACCCTTCTTTCTCTGGCCAGCCAGCTTCCAGCCACACAAACTTCCTTAGTGCTCTGCAAGCATGCCAAGCAGGCCCCATCTCAGGGCCTTGGCACCTGCCTCTTTTACTCTTCCTCCCAGTGCCTGCAGTGGCCCTTCCCTCATGTGTGGGACTCTGACAAATGTGCCCTTCACAGAGATGCATTCTCCTACCTACCCAAATAAAATAGAGGCCAGCCCTCAAAAGTTCTGTCACCTACACATAAAAACACTTCCTGCTCCAGTCTGATCTCTAGTAATCTTTTGCTTCTCTCTCTGGTGTGTGTGTGTGTGTGTGTGTGTGTGTGTGTGTGTGTGTGTGTGTGTGTGTGTATGTGTGTGTGTAGGTGTGTGTTGAGGCATGGGGGGGGGGTGGAGGTTCTGTTTGGAGAGAAGAGGGAAGATCGGATCTTACTATACAGCCAGGACGATAAGGAACTTGGGATTTTCCTGCCTCAACTTTCACAAGAGAGAGATCACAGGCATGTGACACTATGCCAGCTTCTTTTCTACACTTTTATTTTTGTTTGGTTTTGTTTTTTTCTTCTTGAAGTAAACTCATGGCACTCAAGTCCTCAGCACTGAGAACTAAAGGCTTTCCTAGTTATGGGAGAAAGAAAATCTCAGCAAAGTCAGAAGCTGGATGACTGCAGAAAACAAGTGATTTTCTGCATCACAGAACCACATGGTGAGTCAATAACTATCACACAAGCATCAGTCTTGCATTTCCAGCCAGCGGAAAGTAGTGGAAATATATCTGATGGTGATGGTGATGGTGATGGTGATGGTGATGGTGATGGTGATGGTGATGAAAAGTTGCTAAGGATAACAGTTGTAATGTAACTTTCTGAGACTGTACTTCTGGTCTGCGAAGTGTCTCCTTTAGTCACAGACATCTAAAACTCAGTTGTTTTACTTGATATTAAGCCTTGAGTTCCTCTCTGGCTCCTAGAAAGTATGAAAACTGATGGATTTTCTCTTTGGTGGCTGACAACCATGTTCTTCCACATACACACAAATGAGATTTGTGTCACAACTCTGTGTGGTTCTTATTTAAGAACTGAGCGTTTGTCGTATCTAAGTAGCATCCTTTCGCCCGCTGCAGCTCTCCTCACAGATCCCGTCACCTGCCACCACATTCTAACAACTGTCTCCTTCATCTCCATACTGGATACTAGGGCCAGGAGACCAGCGACTTTATTAAATTGTTCAGTGTCTTAGCATACTGAGCAGTGTCTGCCACATAGAAGGTATGTAATAAATCCTCTCTGTAAGAACGAGCAAGTGGATTCTAATGCCCAGGCAGTGCAGCCGTGTTCTAACTAACACACTGAGCACGGCAGACACAGTGCTGTCTGCTGGAGATCTGAGTCTAATAAACCCCACGAGGTATTGCCAAAGCACTGTGAGGCACTGCCAAACCTACGTGACCAGTTTTCTTAGCTGAGAAATACTAAGCACCCCATACCATGGCATTGGGAGCCCAGAACCACAGTCCCTTTCTTCATCCCCTCTGGTAATATCTGCTTTCTATCTACCTTTTCTCAAGCAGGCAGAACAAAGCTTTCTGAGAGTAGGAGGGAAAAGAGGCACAGTATAATACAGTCCCCTGCTCTCTAGCCCCACCTTGGGAAGGAAGATAGGTAGCTTCAGGGTAAACCACAGGGATCCATTCCTAGATAATCAGAGGCTTATCTAGAAACTTGATGACCTGGAATGAGGGCCAAGGAAAGCTAAGCCACTCGGAACGTTAGAGACAGCAGACAGGAGGTTCCCAGGCTTTGTGCAAACCCACCCAGGCCTGAGAAGTCCCTGGCTCACCATTCTCCTTTCCTCCTAATCAGCTATAACAGTGGGGACAAATCCTGGCTGTACTGGGCTCAGGTTTCAGCACCAGCATTCCTAAGTACTCACAGAGAAGCTGGCATTTGTGCGAGAGACAAACTACTCACCAGAGGGTTATGGCCATGGACATTTCTCCACTTGAGCACGGGTTCCATTAACACCTGGAAGGAGAGAAAGCATGTGACAGCATGCCAAGTCTAGAATGCAGACAGCAAGTACTACAGGCCAAGGGTGGGATGAACCCTCTGAACAGCCATGGCTCCTTCTATGTAGGAAAGTCCTTCCTGTGACCCCAGAAATGACCTGTAAATGACTGAAAACTGGCTCAGTATAAAGGGGAATGAGCTTAGTGGAGTCAACCAAGCTCTTCACAGCTTGGCGACAAACACGGACAGCATCCCTCAAGTTCCACAGCCTTTGCTGGGACTACTTGACCAACACACACTACTTGATAGGTGAGGACTCTCCACGGGGGCAGATCCAATTGCATGAACACAGAAACTGACAAGAAGATGAAATTCGTTAGCAAAATTGGCTCATGTCATTATGGAGGCCAAGACCTCTGCATCATCACAGGTTTTCTAAAGCTTGGGTCCCAGGGATGCGAGCAGCACAGCTCAGTCTAGGTCCAAAGCCTGAAAACAGAGAGGTCACTGGCATAATGCTAAGTATGAGGCTGAAACCCTGGAACCTGGGGCCTCTGGCTAAGTTCTGAAGTCCTAAGGCTGGAAAGCCTGCAGTTTTGACATCCCACAGAAGGAAGAGGGAGGAAATCCTTTTCTTTCCTTTTTTGTTCTATCTAGGACTGTGGCCAATTATATGGCCTCTGTTATATTAAAGGTGGATATTCCCTACTTAGTAAAGCCACCAATTTACATATCAGTCTTCTCCAGAAACATCCTCTAAACATGTATAGAAGGAATATTTCATTCGCTCTCCAGGCACAGTACCTGCCTCCTTGCTTCTGGGGGTATGTTGCAAGATCCCCAGTGGATGCCTGAAGCTTCAGATACAACAAACCTAATACATGCCATGCCTTTCCCCCCCCCCCCCCATGCTATACAGAGAGATGGTTTACATGGGCGGGGTGAGGTCTTATTGGGTACATCATACAACAATGCATAATTTAAATTTTATGAACTGTTTACATTCAGAGTTTCCACTTAATACTTTTAGATCCTGGCTGACCTTGGGTAACTGAACCCACACCTGAGTGTGGGAGGCGGCTGCTCTCTTTAATTCTGGCAAGCTGCCACCTAAGATTAACTATCACACCATATAAATTTTATAAGCCAGTTATCCTCTGCTTCCTTATCTCAGCAGAGGTGATAGTGCTTACCTCAGAGGGGTTAAGCAGATAAGCATGGAATCAATTAGATAATGCCATAAACACTTAACACAGTGCTTTGGATAATTCTAGTTACTGCTGCAACTACTGTTGCTAACTGGCCCCAAGCTCAAGTGAGGACATAAGCACTTTTCAAGTTCTATTCAGAGGGTCACCACTCAAAGCAGGGTCTGGGTTGCTAAGACACCCTTTTCCAGTTTGATGATTGATGAGACATCATCCAACACTGACAGTCAACATTAACTGCCATGAGAGGTCACAGCACCGAATCTGCAGAGGAAATGTACCTGGAGAAAGACGGAACACAACTCCCAACTATCCTTGCCCAGTGTCACAAAAGACACACTTCATTTTCCCAGCCACAAGTTGTGGCAACACATGTCAAGTGCTGTCTACCAGGGAAGCTGACCTGGGCCTGGGGGTTCAGGGATCGCATAGGTACCCAAGCTATCCCAGCCCGGCACTTAACAAAACCCCAGCTCCCCAAGAAAGTTGGACAAAATAATCCATAGTTTGCATCAGCAGCCCAAGAACAGAAAGTTCCCTTCTCAGACATGAATGGTGGGAACCCCCGACTCCCCAGAACCTGTGTTGTACGTGTACCACTCAATACAGGGTCCACAAACCACATGCAACCACGATGACCTTGAAGTTTGACCACAGATGCTCCTCTTTTTTCAAGGGGGCAGTGTCCTCACTTGAAAATAGCCCAAGCTGAGTGCATTACGAATCTACTGGGCATCAAGTGCCGTTTCTACCGCCTGCCTACCGCCTTGGCAGCACTGTATAAGCAAACAAAATCCTAAGTTGAAAACTCATGACTTGGGGACCATCTGAGAGTCCAAACTGAGAATGCTGTAAATGATAGCTGAACTCCAGACCCTGGCATTTAGTATCACAGAAGGTGAACAGTCCATTTATTACTTTAATACTGACTTCTGTTGACATGTTAATGTCTGGGGTGTCTGACAGAGCTCCCCCTGCTTCACTCCATGAGGCTTTAAAAGCACCAGATCACCATGTGGACTGCACTAACGGCTGGCATCAGTCTTCTGCTGGACATGGCGACCTGTGCCCTGTGTGACTCACTCCACTGAGGTGCTTCAGGTTCCTGCAAACCCACTCAAAGAGCCATACCTCGACGTCTGTTGTGTTGGAGAAGAACTCCAGGCATGTCGTCTTCCCACTTGCAATATTGCCCTCAATACAAACCTGGCAGAAGACAAATGTACATTAGGGAGAGAGATAAGCGCCCAGGGGAACAGGACAGAACAAGGCTCAGGTAAAGAGCCCATTTTGTTCTGGCCGGGGGCTTTGAGTGGTAACCTAAAACCCTACCTCAGGACTCCCCCAAGGTCCCACCAAACAGTAAGAGGAAAAATCGTCCCTCATGCTGAACGCTTCTGACAAACCCATGTGATCCATTCACACCTACCCAGCCCCTCTTGTCCTTGTTTTCAATAATAAGCTAGGGGGTCAAACTCAGAGCCTCATACATGCCAATCAATCTGTCTGCCACTGGACTACACCCTCAGCCCAAACCAACATTCCCCTCTCCCCGCCACCTACGTCACCTGAACCGCACACAGCTTGTCTGTCCAGTCAAGTTCTGAGCCCTTCCCTAGATCCATCCTTCAGACTGTTGTGTGTCAGCTGTAAAAGTGTTCCATTTCCTTAGCCTGACTTTTACTGATGGCTTTGAGACTGAAAAGCACGTGTGTCGTGTCTAGGATCCAACTTGCTGACTTGTACAGCAAAGCCCTCAATCGGGCTGGAGAGTTGGCTCAGTGGTTAAGAGAACTAACTGTTCTTCCAGAAGTCCTGAGTTCAATTCCTAGCAACCACATGGTGGCTCACAACCATCTGAAATGGGATCCAATGCTCTATTCTGGTGTGCCCAAGTACTCATATACATAAAATAAATAAATAAATCTTTAAAAAAAAAAAAAGCCCTCAATCAACATTTTGGTTTTGGTTTCAGCGGATCACTACAGGTGCACAGTTCAATACAAAATTGCTCCTTCAGACAGTCCTACATATCCTCTGGGTCAGAGAAGTGCCTATCATATAGTGGACTGTTGCTTCACACCCTTCCTGGAAGTAATCACCAATATGTGGTGACTTGCCAAGGCAGTAAACCAGGAGGAGCTCAAGTTGGACGTCACTCCATATCTATTTCTTTCCTGTTCAGACTGGTCACTTGCCCCTACCACCACCATGAAATCCTCAAGAGATGGTAAGTGTAGACCTCAAATGTCCTCAGCTAGCACTCCACCCTCGTCCCCACCCCTCATCACAGAGCAAGCAACATATAAACAGGAACACAGAGGGAAAAAGAACAATCTGGCAAAGGAAGGCTTCTAATTTTTTCTTTTTTAATGAGGGTTCACTATGGAATCCAGATTGGCCTGGAACTTGTAATCCTCCTGCTTCGGCCTCCTGAGTAGAATTACAGGCATACACCACCACACCCAGCCCAGATCCTCCTTTTCTGAGTGTACATGTGTGTACTCATGCGTATGCATGTAGAAAACAGACTCCAGGTACCGTCCTCTAGCGTTCTCAACCGTATTCTGTGAGGCTAGCCTGTGATTCTGCTAGCCCATGCTTACCAGCACAGGGATGACAGGCACATGCTGCTTGTTATGCAAGGGCTGGGGACCCAAACTCGGGTCCCCACGCTTATGCAGCAAGCGCTTTACCCACTGAGCCGTCCCCACCAGCCTCTGCCTGACGTCTAAGAATATTTTATGAGGGGCGTCTGCCCACAGAAGAAATCAAGTCATCACTTAGAAAGTATCGCCCATAACTCAATGCAAAGGTAACACTATTGCCTTTTGGCCTGTTCCCTACATAAGGCTGTTCTCAATTTCTTAGTGTTTCAACTGCTTGCTGAAGGCCTACTATGTGCCTAGCACTTCACATGGAAAACCTAGTCCCAGCCTCCAGTGTTCACAATAATGTGAGGGTAGCAAAGAAAGTTAACAGGAGATTACAGGGATAGGAGCTGTGCTGCGGAAGTACGCAGGCAGCCTGGCCCAACACTCTGTGTCTGTGCCGAGACTCAGCCCACCTTCCCCCAGAGGTGGAGTCCAATCTCCAACCACTGTGACTGACACAGGTGAGCATCTTTCTCTGCTGCTGGGAATGGAACTTACCTGACGCTTGCTAGGCACACACTACCGACTGAAATCCACTCCTACTCTCCTTTTCACTTTTATTTAGAGTCAGGGTTGAAGAGATGGTTCAGGGGTTAAGAGCACTGACTGCTCTTCCAGAGGTCCTGAGTTCAATTCCCAGCAACCACATGGTGGCTCACAACCATCTGTAATGGGATCCGATGTCCTCTTCTAGTGTGTCTGAACACAGCTACAGTGTACTCACATATATGAAATAAATGTATCTTTTGTCTATGAGAGAGAGAGAGAGAGAGAGAGAGAGAGAGAGAGAGGGAATGTCTTGCTGTGTTGCCCAGGCTAACTTCAAATCCTCCATCCTCACACCTCAGTCTCCTCAGTGCTGGTATTACAGGCCTGTACCACCAAACCCAACTCTACACCTTTCTATTTAAGTAACATTTAATCTCTTAAAAAAATAAAGTTAGGAGTGATTGAGATAGGCATATGGCACATGCCTTTAACCTCTGCGCTTAGAAGGCAGAGCTCTAAGTGGTCTCTGTGAGTTCAAGGCCAGCCAGGACACAGCTGAGACTTTGTCAGGGGCGGAGGAATCCGATAGTAATGACCAACCACAACCCCACAGAAATGCCGATCAATTTGAACGTTTAATGAAAACCAAGGACAAACAAATAGCATTTCTCCTACTCCTAGAGGGAGACCTCTCAACTCCTCTATGCCTCTAGGCGTACCTCACAGGACTCCCGTTGTGACTCCTACCATCCCACCCTGTAAGGCAAACCAGATCACAGCACATGGCAATGCTACGATCTGAATGCATCCCCTAAAGTTCACAAGCTGAAAACTTAGTCCCTGGTGCAACAGTGTTGAGAGATTAACCTTGCAGAGAGATCATGTGAACTCCGCCATCAAGACTGACTTGTGGAGTAGTACTGTGGAGGTAGGTCGGTTATCAGTGGACGGCTTCCTGATAAAAAAGGGATAAACTGTGGAGTGGGTCTCTCTTCTCTTCTCTCCCGTGGGATGAAGCATGCATGCAGCCTCCAGCAGACATTAGTTCTTCAACTTTGAACTTCCCAGCCTCCAGAAACACGAGCCAAATAAATTTCTACTCTTCAAAAGGTTACATAATACACTCTTTAAACGCAGCACTTGGGAGGTGGAGGCAGGAGGATCTCTGTGATTCCAATTCAGACAGGGCTACATAGTAAGACAGTGAGACCGTCTCAAAAACTTTTAAAAAAAAATTAGTAAAAGTTACCCAGTTTATGGGGAAGTCTTCTGGTGGTTCTGCCATTGGCACCTAGCCCAGTTTCTCTGAACACTCCCAAGCCTCCATTGTCTCTCTAGGGACAGACTATAAAGCCGGCCTACAGTCTCCTCTCCTCCACCTCTTAGGGGTACCAAGGCTTCCCAAGGCTGTGCAGTCATGGGTCCCCTCCTCAAAGGCCCAGATTCACTGCTTTCTAGATTCACCATTGTCCTTTTTATTGTCCCCTCTGTCAGATTACAGTGCCCAATGCCAGTGGCTGTGTTTTCAAGTCCCATGGTTCCAGCCCAGAGCCTCCCACATAGAAATGTACTTAAATGGCTATCAGTCATCCTGAGCCTGAGACCAGACTCCCCACTACCACTTTCTACAAACTGCTACTGTGCACCCAGGGGAACATCAGACCATCTCCAGACAGCACCCAGAACAGACCCAACACTGGGCAATGTTAGCTCAACAGTTACGAACACAATTCTATGTCACTAGCTGTCACTGTCATCCATATTTTCTATTATTTGTTTATTTACTTATTTTAGTTTTTCAAGACAGCAGTTGTGTGGCCCTGGCTGTCCTAGAACTCCTCTGTAGACCACCAGCCTGGCACTGAACACAGCCATCTGCCTCCCGAGTGCTGGGATCAAAAGCATGTGTTACCACCACCTTCCTCTTCGGATTTTTTAAGTGTATTTTATATGTATAAATGTTTTGCCTGCTTGTATGTCTGTGCTCCAATGTATGCCTGGTGTCCATAAAGACCAGAAGAAGGGGGTTCAGACCCCTTGGAATTGGAATTAAACAGTTCATGAGCTGTCGTGTGTGTGTGTGTGTGTGTGTGTTAGGAACAAAAACCTCAAATTTCTGTAAAATCAACAAGAGCTCTTAACTGCGGAAACATTTCTCAAGCCTTGAAAACCAAGCCTCCTCTCCCTGTGATGTCACTCCTCCTTCCCAGGGTCACTTCATCCTCCTGACTACCCCCACTGCCTCCTCAGGATGGGTACAGGAGGGGCACACCTTCCACTCTCTTCAGAGGCACCAGGGTCCTCCAGCTAATTTTCCCCCAGCCATCCGAGCTATAGGCTTTCAGTTCCCTTATAGAAGTGAGCCCCAGATCACTTGTAGTGACATACACCCGAAATCCCAGTATTCAGGGATTGAAGCAGAAGGATCACAGGTTTGAGGCCAGCCTGGGGTACATGGTGAGATCATCTCAAAGGAAGAAACTGAACCCTTGGGCTGACGGTAACCAAAATATTGCCGCAGCATTTAAACCTGTCCAACTTGCACTTCCTGTGACCTTCGACATCACAGCCTATCAAGCTCCTCCTGCCTGAGGCCACCTTGTGGACCCTCAAAGATTTTCTGGTCTCCACTAGACAGCAGAAGGAAATGAGAACGCTTTCCCCCACATCTGGGAGGGGCAATTGGCAGGGAAGGAAATTACATTTTAAACCTTAGATCATTCAATCAGCATCTTGGCAGTTCACACATACCTGATTAAGAGTAATACCTGAATGCCCCGCTCCCACCTGTACACTCAAGAAACGGTGGTGGAATCTGGGGAGAGGGCAAGGGCCAGGGCCAAAAGAAGGGAAAGTTTTATCCCTGGGTATCATCTTGGGTTTGTTTTTTGTTTTTTTTTTTTTTTTTTTTTTTTTTCACTGTGCACACCATTTGTTTCGCTCTCCGTCTCAAAAAAAAAAAAAAAGAAGAAATTAACTCTACGCTGAAGAAGGCATGCAAAGAGAAACTTACCACTGCTTTTTTCTCCTTATCATTCTCTCTATCTTTATCTAAAATAAAGAAAGGAAATGGAGAGGAATTATTCGCTCAGCTCTGTGCTGACCTGATAAAATGACCACACAGTCGTTTTGTATGCTTGCTCCTTGGCTTACAAAAATGTTTACCATTTGGGACCCGTCTATGGCCGAGTCCTGTATCAGTGGCAGCCTGGGTCCAGGCCCATGGTTGTGCTTGCTTACTTTACTTCACCCGGATTGTGTGCTTGGAGTCTTCACAGTGTACACAGGAATGACCTACACTGGAGAGATTCCAAGCGGCGGCCAGAGGGTTTAGAACCGGGACCCAGGTTGTCTGTTTTCTAGGCCAAGACTAGCAACAGCCCGAGGCCAATGAAAGCTATGCCACCTGGCTTTCATTTCGGAAGAGAAAAAACCGCACTGCTAGCAATAAGTAGGAGAAAGTCTGAACCCGCCCCTTAGGCCGCTGCATCCACTAAGAGCTGATTAAATACAGCTCCTGCCCCCAACTAGCCACCTTCCAGGCTTAAGGAATCTGACAAAAAAAAAGGGGGGGGGGCTGAGAAGCAGCGTTTGGGCCCCACCAAGTGCGGGTCCGGACAGTTCTTTAGGGACCCACAATCCCCAGACCCTTCCTGGGGAACTAGCCGGAGAAGGGGGCGGGGTCCAGCGCAGCCCCGACGAGGTGGCACGAAAGTACTAGTTACCCGGAGGCCAGGCGCGGCGAGGTGCCCACAACGGCCCGGCGCCCGAATCGAGACTTCCGGGGCTTCCGGAGCTCCCCCGGCCCACGCTACGCAGACCCCGGGCAGCCCAACTACGCAGCGACCGCAGCAGCATAGCCCCAAGCTGATGAGCAAGTTCTACTTCCTTCCGGTGCGTCCGGGAACCCGGCCCCGCCCCTTAAGGGATCCGCTCGTATTTCTCCCTCTAGGCTAGACCGAAGAGATTCAAAGTGAGGATTGCCCTGCTTATAGACGCAGAATGGCCCTGACCCAAGTAGATTTAGAGAATGGACTGTTAATAATGCCGGGGACTGACTGGTTCCTTAGTCTATCCGATTACTTCCTTGGTTGCTTGCTCCATCCACACCTCACACTGCCTACTAAGGATGTTCTGTATTTTCCTTCTAAGAACTCTGTAAATAGACCTTGTCAACTTGGGAACATTTTCCAAGCTTGTCCTTGGGCTATAAAGGTTCCTTAGTTTAATCTCCATTATCACAAAAACAAGTGTGAAGGACACAGGTGAGAGGGGATGAAAGCCATTGTTTCCAAAGCCTTTGACATTTTCAATGTTTGGACTTTAATGTCGGACCACTCGGGGAAGCATAATGAATATCTCCACTGAATGGACAAAAGGGATAAGAATAAAAAAGCATGTAAACCCCACTTGTAAGCAGGTAGCAAAAATAAGTCCAGCTTAGGTGCAGCTTGGGTACTATAATTCACCCATTCAAGACCAATAAATCCAGATGTTGCCGCCTTGACTGTATATGGGCAGTTACAATGCATGGGTAGAGAAGTTTTCCACTACTTCCAGGTGGCAAGATGCTGGCAGTCATCTTGGGCAGGAAGAAGAAAGACGTTTTCAAGTTTTTGTTTTACTCTTTTAGATTTGCAACCCGAAGCCATCACCCTGACAGGGCTTCCTGTTTATTTGCTAGGCACCTAGCAAAGGCAAATATAGTCTTCAAAATCAAAGTCGACGACTTTTTGTCAGCATCTTGGGGTGAGGTTGTTGGCAACTGCTGATCAGATTCAACAGGATGAACAGCTCTTAGATGGACAGGATCCAAAGAGGTCTAAACGGACTGGGGTGGTGTAAGAGTTAATTCTTATCAACACAACACAAACTAGAAACACCTCAGGAAAGGGAGCCTCAGTTGAGAAACTGACTGTGTCAGATTGGCCTGTAGGCATGTCTGTGGGGCATATTCTTGATGCTGATTGATGAAGGAGGGCCTCCTCACTATGGGCAGTGCCGACCCTGGGCAGGTGAGCTAAGGGTATTTTTGAAATAGCAAGCCAGAGAACTGAAGCCGGTAAACACTGTTGGTTCTTCTGCGTCAGCTGCTGCCTCAGGTTCCAGCCTTTAGTTCCTATTCTGTCTTCCCTTTGTAGCCTGAAAGCCAAATAACCCTTTCTTCCTCCAAGTTGCTTTTGGTCAGCGTTTGTTTGATCACAGAGGACAGGTGATTATCCAATTATCCAAGAGAAATCATAAGACTCAACGCAAATATCGGAAGTGACATATACTTCCTGTGTCTACAATGAAATGCTCCAAGATGGTGTAGTCCTGTGTACACTGGAGCACTTTATAAACTGTGGGACCACTAACAAACAGCAGTGGGAGGCAAAAAGTACTCTAGAGACAGGCTTGCACATTCTGAGAGCAAAGACAGACTAACAGCGCCAGGCCATAAGTTCAGGCTATATATTCAATAGCTATGGATGAGTGCCTCAGACCTTGGGGACCCTTCGAGGAAAAGGAGCAGACAGATCCTTGCTTTATAGAACTTATATTTTTATTTTAACTGATACATAATTGTACTTATTTACAAGATACCACGGGATGTTTTATTACATGTGCACATCGTGTGATATTCATATCAGGATAAGTCTGTCTCTTCGGAATAATTTCTGTGCTGAAAACGTTCCAATTCCTTTCCTGTAGCTTTTTAATTTTTAAATAAAACAATACATTCTCATTATCCACAGTCAGTCAGACTAGCAGGACATCGGAACTTTTCTTGCCTAAGTCTAACTTACTACCAGTGAATCAACGTTTTCCTGGGGGATATACTTATAATCTGGGATGGGCTCTCAAAAAATGCAGAGGAACGACTGGCCGCTCTAGACAAGGTGACCAAGGGAAATCCTAAAGAGGTGGCATTTGAGATGCTCAAATGGCGAGGAGGCCGGGCTGGCATTCTTGGGTTTTCCTCGCCTACTTCAACAGTATTTCTCCACAGGAAAGCTCCAGGGCAGAGCAGTGGTGGGGACCTGGCCTGGGTTAGGCTAAGCGGGGCGACCTGCGCGGCTCCAGGTCTGAGCTACTGTTAGGAACGGAAAAGGCAAGTGGGCGGAGCCAGTGGGCGGCACGCGCTAGTGCGCAAGCGCACCTGGACTTGGGCAAAGAGAGGTACCGGAAGCCTAACACTGGCAGTTGAGGTGTTGGCGCGAGTCCTGGAGAGAGCAATTAACTGGGAAGGCTTGAAAGAGAGGCGTGACTGTTGGGTCTGTGGGCAAAATGGAATCTCCACAGGAGGTCGTAGAAGAGACGGCCTTCTGCTGCACTCTGAAATGCTTTGTGAAGATGCTGCGGTTGGTGAGGAGCAGGGCGGGAACGCAGGGCGGTCGGTGGTCAGGAGTTTACCCCCGGGTAGCGAAGACTGGGTTCGGAAGCCTGGAGCAGCATTTGCTCGGCCACCCGGTTTCCAGCCACGCCTTTCCAGACGCAAGGCATTGATTGCTCTGTTGCTCAGTCCGATCGACTGGAGAAGAACCATAGGGTAGATAGAGTGGCTTCCCCTTCAGATGATGTAGGGACACACCCATGGGTCTATCCGAATGCCTTTCACTTGTTTTACCAACTTGGTTATAATCTACCAGACAAGGCAGCTGTAGTCTCACCATTCAGAAGCCATAAACTTTTTTTAAGTTGATGGTCTTTTACTATAAGTCGGACGTTGGATGTTACCGAACTTAAAGCGGATACAACCCGAGCCAGAGCAAAGAGGAAATTGCCCGTATTAGGGATCCAGTCATAACTGGGGCATTGCAGTCTGTTCTGGATAGCACTTTGGAGAAAGAAGATCATCATTCATTAAAGGGTAATGTTCTCAGCTAGCTAGAGAAATACAAACTGCCAGGACCCCAAGAAAACGGAACTGGGCTCACTCGGTACCTGTAGCTCCTCCCAGAACTTCTCACCCCGCCCGTACCCTAAACTTCTCCTGCCCAGGGCCTGGGATTCACTTCCCTCCCCCCAGCTTCTCTTTTGCATATAAACTGACCATTTCAGCAGGTTCTCTTGATCCCCTGTTCCTCTCTTGGTCCTCTTGACTCTCTTTCTCCCGCCCTCCCTCTTCCCCTACCCCCTCCCCTCCTGTTGACGTGAGATGGTTAAAAGTTACAGGGTAACGTTTCTACATGACACAAAGAGTTTATTATATTGAAGGGGTGCCAAAATTAAATGGCTGCCAGAGAAGGCAGTATTTGCCAAACAACAGAAGGCACAGGTGGGCACTGGAGAGAATGTTGTAAAGGAGATTCAAACTTCAGGTGAATGAGTAAAATTAATTGCATATGAAATCTTCCCCATGCCAGAAATCTGTAAATCTGAGAAATAGTTCCAAATTATGATTCACATGAGACATTCAGAAAAGTGCTCTGGAGCCAAGGGAGAGGTTCCCTTTGGCTCATTTAATCAAGAAGGTGACTGGCCATCTGGAGTTTTACACTAGTTCCAGAACACAGAAAGAGATACACAGTTGTGGGGGAGGGGGAGTTTACGTTTATATAACTTGTTTTTTGTTCTGTTTTGGTTTTGACAGGGTCTCATAGCATGTCTCTGGCTGGTCTTGAGAAATCATAGAGTTCCATCCATCTTTAACCCCCAGATGTTTTGTTTTTAAGATCTATTCATTTTATGTGAGAGCATTTCTCCTGCCTGTATTTATATGCACCTCACAAGTGTTTGGTGCCTTCGAAAGTCAAAGGAGGGCATCAGATCTCCTGGGAGTGGAGTTATGGATGGTTGTGAACCACCATGGGGTGCTGGAAAACAAATCTAAGTCCTCTGCCAGAACAATATATGCTCTTAACCACTGGGTCAAATCTCCAGCCCCTGCTATTACTTCTCTACACGGTATGAGAGGCTGGATAATGGCTCAGTTGCCGCAGCTACTGCCCTTACAGAGAATGGGGTTCTACTTCTGGTACCCATGTTGAGTGGCTCCCTGCCAACTGTAACTCCAGCTCCAGGAGATGGGACACCCCCTCTTCTGGCCACCATGGGCACTGCACACCTGAGACATAAATCTTGACAAAATGTGACTAATGTGTTCCAACTTCTGGGCTAGTAGCTGGAAGAAAGAGCAACCAAGACAAAAGTATATTCCTAACTTCCAGGTTCTTCCATTGAGTCACTAAGACAGAAGTCCCTGAATCATAGAACTTTTGTATTTAGTCATCAAAAGTTCTTCAGGAGCCACCCACATTGGTTTTTGAGACAGGGTCTCTCACTGGCCTGAGGCTTGCCAATTAAGTTAGGCTGGCTAATCAACAAACACAGGAGATCTGCCATCTCCACCTCACCAACAGTAGGATTACAGGCAGATTTAGGGTGTTCTATCATGCTCAGTTTTGGCTTTTTGTTTGTTTGGTTTTGTTCTTGGTTTTTTTGTTTGTTGTTGTATTTTAATATTAGTGTTGTACAACAAGTAATTTACTGACTGAGCTGTGTCACTAACCACCAGAACAAAATTTCTTTTTGGGGGGAGGGGCAGGAATGGTGGTGGTTTGTTTTTTGTTTTTGTTTGTTTGTTGAAACAGGGTTTCTCTGTGTAGCCCTGGCTGTCCTGGAATTCACTCTGTAGATCAAGCTGGCTTCAAACTCAGAGATCTGTCTGCCTCTGCCTCCAAGGGCTGGGATTAAATGCATGAACCTCTATGCCAGGCTCAAAACAAAAGTTCTTGCCTCATAGAAAGCTTTCATTTAGCCCAGGACACAAACATAGAGCAAATAGTTATTGTATGTGATAGGGTGACGGTAGGACACAGAAGCGAGACATCTAACCAGAAGAAAACTTCCAAAAGAATCTAGCGTTAGGACAAAGAGGGACCTGAATGAAGGCTAGTGACAAGAAAACCTTCAGCTTCTCTGCACTGAACAATAAGTTTGATGCTGCATGTACTTATTCAACAAGCACTTACTGAATGCCTGCCATCTGCAGTGAGCAAGGAATTTATATCCCATTGGGATGGGAGAGTGGGCAGCAGAGTGGAGCTCAATACATTACGTTTGTGCACAAACCTAATGTGGCATTCCAAGCATAAGTGCTGTGGGATAAGAGAAATACAAGACAGGGAACAAAGCATGAGGGGGATGGGGAGTTTAACGAAGGTTGCAGATTGTAGTTGCAGGGTGATTAAAAATTAGGCTTTGCTGGGACGGTATTGGTCCCAGTTAAGTGAGATGTGTGTTAGTGATGAGAATACATTGTGAATAGGAAAAGCCAGCGGTGATGTGAAGTAAATGAGGCAGGAATATACTTGGATAATGGCTCAGTGCTGCAAGATGCATCAAGCAAGCAAGGGGTGATGCCATGGAGGTAGGAAGGCTGGTGGTGGCACAGTAGCCAGCAAACAGCAAATAGTCAGATCCGAGATATACAGATTCCTATCCCAAATGCTTAAGACCTGAACTGTCTAGGATTTTTGGAGTATCTATATGTATGTAATGTGATATCTCAGTGATAGAACCCAACTTTAAATGCAGAATTGACTTATGTTTTATGCATACCTTGTACGCATAGCCTGTGGGGTGGTAGACAGTGATTTAGTGATTTCATACATGAAGCAAAGGTTTGTGCACATTAAACCATCAAAGGTCAGCTGTCATGAGCAACATTCAACATTTTTGCATTTTGACCAGGTATGTGGTACATGCCTTTAGTCCTGGTATTTGGGAGGCGTAGGTAGGTGGATCTTTGTGAGTCTGAGGCCAGCCTGGTCTACATAGTGAGTTCCAGGTGAGCCATGGTGGCACACTCAGAACCTACTTTCACCCCACCCCACCCCCACATCAACAATAAAAATTGGATTTGGGGAAATTTTGGAATTTTAGGTTAGAGGTGCTCAATATTTGCTAATGATCCCAGTGGGTAAGAGAAAGTGAGGGGACCAATGTGACCCCGCAGTTTTGGGATCTGCACAGATGAAAAAGTGGACTTGCTGTCCACTGGCATCAGAAACCCTGCAGGAGAAGCAAGTGTGGAAGGAGGACCAGACAGCTTTAAATTCAATAGTAGGTTAAAGATAATACCTATGAGAGTCATAAGTAGCAAAACGGAAGAGGGTGTTGGTACTGGGTAGAGCTGGATTTTGTCGGAGAGATGGACACATTGAAAGTCAAGTGGTAAATGGGGTCATGAAGAAAGAAATGTAGATAGAACAGACAAGAGGATGAGTGAACTGTAGCAGCCTGTGAGCGGTTAAGGCAGGCAGAGGAGAACGAGCAAAGAGTGGGAAGGAGTTGTTAGGGAGGTAGAACAAGACAAGTCATAGTGTCCTGGATGCTAAGTGAAGAAACTCGAGGTTGTGATCGGCTGCATCACACCAGAGGAACAGAGGTAAATGAGGCCTGGGAGGTGACCACTGGAATTTTCATGGACAAATTGAGAGGCGATTTTTTGCTACAGAAGTAGATGGTAGCTGACTCTGAGATCCAAGACACAAAGTGAAAGGAGGACTGTACAGTAGAGAATGCAGACTTGAAGGAATTTTAGATAGACAAAGTATGTGAACAAATTTACTTTTTAGAAGGTTGTGTTGCCATAGTTGATGGGAAAGACACTTGCATTTCCATTGTTTGTATAATTTGATCAGTTGGACATAAATATACACCTGTGAAATTATCACCATAATTGGGGTAATCAATACAGCCATGCATGGTAAACCTTCTTAGGTATGGGCTGATTGCTTATATAACAGTGATCCCATGAGATGATGTCACCTGGTGATACAGCGCCATCTTGGTATCTGTATTTTTATGATACATTTGCACAACAAAATTATTCAATAATGTATTTTCCAGAGTGGGTCTGCTTGTTACGTGGCACATGATTGGCATCCAAACCCCTAAAATGTTCCTCATGGTCGTGGTAATCCCTTCTTCCTGCCTACTCTAGTCCCAGGGGGCCACTCATCTGCTTTTTGTAATTGGTATATTTTCTATTAAATTTAGTTCTGTTGCCTATAAATATACTTTTTGCTGTAACTGCAGATAAGCTTTTATTTCCTAGAATTTTCTATCAATAGCATAATGTATCTTTCATTCATCATAATTATTTTAAGAGTCATCTATGTCATATGTCAATAGTATATCCATATTAATACTTCAATGTTTTTGTTCCTAACATTCCTTGTGTGGATAGACCTGTTCCCCTGCTCTTCATGCTTGTGCACTTGAGTATGCATGTGCATGCATGCATGTGTGTGTGTGTGCACATGTGTATGTGTGTGTATGTGCATGTATGCTTTTGTGTGTGGCTGTGTGTACATATTATGTGTGTGGTATGTGTATGCATGTGCACGTCCATGTATTTCTGGGGATTAACAAATGCCTTCACATGTGCTAAGTTAGTTACCTCTCATACCAGTCACTGAGCTACGTCTCAGCTCTGATCGCATGCTCTTTCTCCATTCACTAACTGGCATCATTTAGGTTCTGTCCAGTCTTTAGCTGTCCCTTAATTCTAATAGCAATGTATTTAGTAAGAGGGATGACATGAAAATGCACATAGATTTCTTTTTCTTCTGACAATGTTTCTACCCATCTCCTCCTCCCCTTCCACTCCCACCCTCGCCTTCATCTTTCCCCTCATGGCAACATTCAACTGAAGTTTAATAGTAGGTTGCAGATTACTGAGAATTAAGGAATTGTGAGGAGGTGGACAATGAAGAATTCTAGGCAGCCAGGATGGAGATGTTTTTGAGAAGTAGCAAGAAGCAGAAGACAAGCAAACAAACAGGGTTTGTCTGGGGAAGAGATGAAAGGGAAGGAGTGTTTTACAACCTAGATGTCTTATAGGAAGATGAAGAGAAGAGCTGGCTGAGGAGGGCAGACTGAGGGGGAAAGGGGACAGATCTGAGCAGCACAGTGGAGTGATTAGCTGCACTTGAAACAGGTCACTTAGTCCTCTAAACCACAAGCAGGACTCAGTACCCACATGTTAGCCATGCCTCTCCTGTCTACAATGTATGACAGAAATCTTACTGGTTTTAGACCTCATTTTGGGGCTAGGGATCTGTGTAACTCACGAGTACAGCACTCACACACCTGAGACCCTGGATCCAGCCCTCAGTACTGCACATGTGCACACCCTCCCCATAGTAAGTAAACCAATTGTGTGATCAATGACTAAGTCTTCTTTTTCTTCTTCTAGGTGGTAAATGTGGCATCAATGATCCTTTTCATCAAGGCACAAGCCCCTGAACCATATATCGTTATCACTGGGTTTGAAGTCACCATTATTTTCTGTTTCATAGTCTTGTATACGTGCAGACTCGACATGATACTGAGAGCTTTCTTTTGGCCTTTGTTTGTAAGTGATGAACTTCAATATTAAACTGTAACTACCACCTTTCTTGCCATAGGCAAACACTGTAGTCAACGACTTGGTTCTCCTAAATCTTTTAAGATGATCTCTGCTCACTGCTAAGCTCCCCATGTTTTTCTTGGGGAAGGCTCTCAGAGATTCAGGGCAGGCACACAACATCTCTTTACTGTACATACCAAGAGGTGTGGCTGATCCTTCCTTTTGGAGAATTCTCTTAAGTATGAATGTTCTAAAGAAATTTAGATTTAGAACCATGTTAATAAATTAGCGCATGTTCTTAACTTTTGCCCCCCCCTTCGATTTCTTTCTGCTTTTTTCTTTTATTAAAAATAGATCCTTTTCTCATACAGTATATCCTGATTATAGTTTCTCCTCCCTCTGCTGCTCCCAGTTTCTCCCACCTCCCCTCCCCCTGGATCCACCCCCTTTCTGTCTCTCATTAGAAAGGTATAGGCTGGAGAGACGGCTCAGCGGTTAAGAGCACTCACTGACTCACACTGACTGCTCTGCCAGAGGTCCTGAGTTCTATTCCCAGCAACCACATGGTGGCTCACAACCATGTAATGGGGTCTGATGCCCTCTTCTGGTGTGTCTGAAGACAGCGACAGTGTACTCATATAAATAAAATAAATCTTAAAAAAAATAAAGAAAGAAAGAAAGAAAGAAAGAAAGAAAGAAAGAAAGAAAGAAAGAAAGGTATAGGCTTCTAAGAGACAACAACCAAACATGACAAAATAAAATAGAATAAGATGAATCGTATTGAAGTTGGACATGGCAACCTAACAGGAGGAAAACAGTTCCAAAAGCAAGCACAAAACTCAAGAGACCCATTCATACCATTAGAAATGCTTGCCCTGTCAACTGTCAAAATAGACAAATGGAAATTATTGGGTGAGGTCTAAGTGGCCCTTTAGCAAAGGATTACAAAATTAGTTCTAGACAAAAAAAAAAAAAAAAAAAAAAAAAAAAAAAAAAACAAGGTGAAAAACAGCTTAACTTTTACCTCTCTCTTCTCTCTCAAGTCACATCCCAGTAACCTGTCTCCCCGGGCCTGCGCTGTGCGCCCCTACTCTCCATCCCCTCTGTGACTAAACAGGAAGCTGCTATGTCTTCATCCACTGCACTTGTCCTCTTGGATTCTGAAGTACTTACATTTAAACTGCTAACTAAGGAGAGAAGACTTCAGAGCTGTTCTCAAACCAGAATCATGCTTTTAAATGGTACCTCCTGGAACCATTTTTGGAAGCAAGTGATGAGCATGCCAGGCTGGAGGTGTGTAATTCAGTTGGGACAGTGCTTGCCAGGCATGAACCCAGCCTTCGATTTGATCCCTTGAGTGGCATAAACCAGCTATGCTAGCACACATCTATACTCAGCATCTCAGGAGGTGGAGGCAGGAGGATCAGAAGTTGAAGATCATTCTTGGCTACCCAGAAAGATGGAGGGGAACCCTATCTCAAAATAATAACATAATACAAGTTAAAAATAAAGCTCAAACTAGAAGTGGTTTAGTTTAAAGACACCATTTAGAGTGTTGTCATCATCCAGCCATAGACTGATAAAGGTATGGGTTAGGGTTATAGCTCTAGGAGAAGACAACTCTAATGAGGTTCCGACTACTCATGGCTGGATGCAGCATCTGCTTTCTGCACAACTGTCACTGATGCTCTACTGGGGAGGATTTCTACTGCCACTTGCATACTAACCACTGAGCTACTGAGGTCTCCAGCCCTCTTTTTGCTTTTTATTTTGAAACAAGGTCTTACTGTGTTGCCCAAATTGGCCATGAACTCACCCTGTGTAGCCCAGGCTGGCCTTCAGCTTTCACTCTTCCTGCCTCAGCTTTGCCACTATAAACACCAACCCTAGAGGAGCATTCACCCAACTACTGGGGGAGGAGAACAGGCTAAGGAGCCCGGTGGCATCTTCAGTGCAAATGTTGATAACATCACCAACTTCGGAGGAGAATGAGAGCTAAGGTGCTGGTACTGAACTCAGAGAGAATGTAGAGAGTGAAGAAAAGCAGCAAAGAAAGGCAGGCAAGGAACCAAGGAGGCCCAGTGTCACCAACAAAATCATGCAGGAATGGTGAAGAATGTCATATAGACAAAAGAAAAGTACTAAAATATGTAAACCTCACCCCACCCCTGGCTGTGATCATAGAAGGGCCCTGGTAGGCTCTCTCCAGAGGGACTCGACATGACTGCCAGGTACTAGGAAGATTGGGAGGCCAAGCATAAAAGGAAAACAACTTATAACCAAGAGACCACCACTGCTCTAATTTCCTATTTCCTAAGGGAATTCTACAGATAGAAGAAGCAATAATGGGGTCCCTGCAGGATGAACAGGAAAACAATCAGAGGCACTCACCAGCATTAAAGGGTGTCAGGGTTCAAACCTACTGTGAAATCTTCATTTTTCTTGTCATTAAATTTGCATCCTGCTTCACAGCGTATTTGGAGGTTGGGGCTTTCCTTATATTTTGTTTTCTGCCAGGGTCTCTCTCACTAGCCCTGGCTGTCCTAGAACTCACTGTGTAGACCAGGATGCCCTTGAACTCCCAGAGATGTGTGTGCCTCTGCCTCCTGAGTGCTGGGGTTAAAGGGCTATGCCACAGTGCCTGGCTGCATATCCAGCTTTCCATGTAAAGACAGTGTTTCAAGCTGGTGTGCAGGCTCACACCTATGATCTCAGCATGCAGAAGATTGAAGCAGGGGGCCTTGAGCAGGAGATCTGTCCTGGCTACAGGATGAGTACCAGACTAGCCTGGGCTACAGCTTGAAACTCTTTCTCAAAACCCCAAAATACATAAACAAACAGGATATTCTAAACCTCCTCCAGGGAGCATAGGTATTCAGACATAAGCATATTTCCCTTCCCCACCCCCACAGTTCTGTGCACTCCCTGGGACAGCACTTTTGTACCAAGCCAGTTACAGCCTAACTCTTAGCTACTGCAGCTGCTGGCTGGGGTAGGGCCTGCTGCCCTGAAGCAAAGCATCCAGCTAAGGGGAGTTTACCCAAGATGACCAGTCTCATTGTCTGCTGCAACTTTTTTTCCTTCCTTAAAGCACACCTCTTTTCTCTTAATGAACGACTTTTCTTTTGGAATCTACAATTTCTCCATTAATTTCTTCCTGCCTACTTATTGTAAGCATGTATAGACCATTCCATGTTGAGGACAATTTAATTTTCCACAATAAATATCAATCTAAAAGTGTAAATTGCAGGAATGATGAAGAATGTCATATAGACAAAAGAAAAGTACTAAAATATGTAAACCTCACCCCACCCCTGGCTGTGATCATAGAAGGGCCCTGGTAGGCTCTCTCCAGAGGGACTCCATGACTGCCAGGTACTAGGAAGATTGGGAGGCCAAGCATAATGATTAGAAAAAATAACAATTGGCAAGCTACTGCATGACAAATGTGGGCGGGGCCTATCCTGGAAATGACCAGTTTAAATGTGTGCTGTTTGCAGTGGGAAAGGGGAAAGTTGTTTTCTGTTTGTTTGTTTGTGTGTGTGTTTGTTTTTAAATGGGGTCTCACTGTGTGGCACTAGCTGGTCTGGGACTCCATGTAGACCAGGCTGACCTCAAATTTTTGTGCTGGAATTAAAGGCATGACCCACCATGCTTGGCTTCATGTTTATTAATGGCATCTTAGAAACAAAGTCATTTGACAGCATATTCTTTCACATTTTCTGTTAAAAAAAAATAAGCAGTCCAGTTTGCTAAGGGATACTCTGTAATCTAAAACTTCTGTATAATTATATATCTTTTTTTTTGTTTTTTTTGTTTTGTTTTGTTTTGTTTTGTTTTTCGAGACAGAGTTTCTCTGTGTAGCTCTGGCTGTCCTGGAACTCACTCTGTAGACCAGGCTGGCCTTGAACTCAGAAATCCACCTGCCTCTGCCTCCCAAATGCTGGGATTCAAGGTGTGCGCCACCACTGCCCGGCTATATATCTTTTCTAACCAGATGAGTTCTCCCTGTAGCTATATCTATGTTAGGAGAATGTGTGTGTGTGTGTGTGTGTATGAGTGTACTCAAATAATATATATTTATATTTGAGTATATTTGAGTATATATATTATTATATATACTATATATACATAGTATACTATATATAAATATATATATATAAGTATATATAAATATATATACACAATATATATACATAGTATATACAGTATATATATATTATATATACACAACATATGTGTATATATACTCAAATATTGTGTGTATTGTATATATATACAATATAGATATACACAATATATGTGTATATATATACACACAAATAATATATATATATATATATATACATATATATACATATATATACTCAGATAATTGAATGAATTGATGTGTTGTAAGACGCCCACTAGGTAAACTGTAGAAGGAATATATGGATTCTTTTCTGTAACATTTTAGTTTCCTAAAAGACATTGATGTCTGCAAAATTGAATAAAACGCAGTTTAATTTTTTAGGGAGTTGCTCACACTTTTTTTAAAGCAGTACCTGTTGGTCTTGATTCCCCACAGACCCCATGGAACTCCTAATCTAGACCTCTGCTAGGCTCTGAGCTGTGTTCTCAGTCTTTGATAGCAAGCTGACTTCTCCATTCTGTGTTCTTAGGATGTTATCAACTCAATGGTAACAACACTATCCATGCTTATTGTGTCTGTGTTGGCTCTGATACCAGAAACCTCAACAATGACAATCCTTGGAGGGGTAAGTAGAAGTCTTTCAGGTTTCTTCCAGTTGGATCAAAATGCAAATTAATTTGGAAATCTGATATGATCCTGGACTGGCCTACAGTGCCTACTGGCTTTATAGTTTGTGTGAGCAAATACATTCCCTGATTAGCATAAATAGACAGGGTTTCACACTGGCATCCACCAAACAAAGATGTTCCCGCATGTTTCTTACAGGCAGGGCTGTACTAGACAGAGAGAATCTGCTAGAATCTGCTGCCACTCTTAGCTCTGAAAACCCTGATATTAAACAAGAAAAGAAGCACGATCATTTCATAGTTGTCCTTTTGAAAGCATCCATATCACTGTTAGGTGAGACAGAATATTCCCATAACTCTTCAGATGCAACACAACAGATTTCCTTACTGCACAGGTTATGGTAGGAACCTTGCAAACCACGGGTTATTCTGAGTACTGCCTGAAGAGAAGCAGGTCGACCTAGACAGACTTATTCCTGGCAAGCAAGCCCAAAGGGAAGAGTGCAGAGATGGCAATGTACCTCTACCTGGTTTTCTCCTGAGGGCTGGTCATCTGATTTTCCCAGGCTCTAATCTAGAGAGCTGATTTGGAAGCGTCTTCCTTGCTACTTTCCTGTTCTTCCTTAGCAAGGCACACATAGGAACTGACCTTGATCTGCCATGACTGTCAGAACCCTAGGTTTCAACCCCCGTAGGCACTAAGCAACCTCATGAGAGATTATCAAAGTTGTCTAGATAGGAGGTATGCTGAAATACCAACCCCCACAATTGTTCTAAAGACAGTTCTGTCTGTCTACCCTTTAAAAGATGAGCCAGTCATAGGACTCAAATTCATTTGTTTATCTGTTCTCTCACTCATCGCTTAAAAGACGACAAAGTGGAGTTGTTCCCCAGCAGAGTGACCAGGAGCCCTGTGGCCACCTAGCAGAGGAAATGGCTTGAGACAAGCTCTGTCTATAAAATATGCCTTGAATTTCAGAGATTTTATTCTCTTCCCTAAAGAACATAGAATATTTCATTAATAACTTTTATTATAGCGATAATCTGTAAAGGGAATGCAGCCAGCTCTAGATAAGCCATTAATGGGGTACTGCCCAGCCCAGAAGAGAGAGAAATGTGACTCCTCTCTGGCAGTGGAATTACAGTTTGCTTACTTTTATCTTCAGCTCAGTTTTCTTTTCCTTGGGCCTGTTCAGACTCCTCTGCCTTACACGAATGTTGCCCCACCACCACCACCCTCAGCCTTTGAAAGTTCACTCTGGAGATTCTTATTACTCCACTTCTACAAAAGTCGAATCATAACTATGGTCCCCAGGACTTAGTCTCAAGCTGCTGCCAGCACCAGCTCTTCCCCCAGACAAGTTTGGTGATAGAAAAAGCAAAGAGCTGACCACTGGAGAGGGAATTGTGGGGGTGATAGCTAAATATGGTCAGCAGGGCTTTAAAGAACTCACGCATGCTCACACGCACATACACGGAGACATATGCACGCACCCACGCCAGTGCAAATCAAGATGGAGAGGCAACTTGCATTCCACTTCAGGGGTAATGAGTTCTGCTCACTGCAGTTGTCTTGTCCTGTACTGTGGGTGGGTTGGGGAAACTTAGCCATGCTCTCTAACATCCGTTCCCAGTCTAACGGTGGACGGTAGCACAGAGAGCAGGCTCCCTACCCAATGGGCAGATCACTGCGAATTTGCATGGCAGAAACTGATGACAGTGTCTCTGTTTGCAGGTGTTTGGTCTCCTGACAGTAACATGTACTATTGCCGACTGTGCCCTTATGTGCCAGAAACTTCGGTTAAGGTCACGCAAACCTTATCAGAAACAGTCAGCTGAGGACATCGATGAAGGATAATATTTTTGTACTCACTTTTACTAGTTATTAAACTAATTCTTTATCGTTCCATATATTTTCTGCAGATCTCATTTCAATTTCAAAATGAGTACCGGCTAGTTTCATGTCAACTTGACTCAAACTACAGATCTTTGGAAAAAAGGTCTCAATGAAGGGTATCCTGCGTCACAGGATCTCAGGAACCTTATAGCTCTGCAAAGAAGCCTCCTCAGCAGAGGTGTTCCAGCTTCCAGGGGAGGGATCCCCATCTGAGCTCAGAACCTTCAGCTGCTCTCTTTTCTTGTCTTCATTGCTTCTTTTTTTCCCCCCTTGGCTTCATCCAAAGAAAGTCACACCAAGAAGAAAATCTTATGAAAGAGATTTATTGGGGGTAGGGGGATCCATGGTGTGTAGGTATGAATCCGAGATAGCTGCTGGAATGGGCAGCACAGATGGGGACAAAGGGGCAGTGCTTATATAGGATTTCTGAAGGGACAGATCTCTGGGCAGATTCAAGTCCCAAACTTGGGGACCTCGGTTTTCCTGTTCAGAGATTGGTGCCTTTGTTCACCCCCTTTCCCCTGCATCCAGCCTATGTCTTAGGGTAGGAAGTCCTTCCTGGCCAAAGCTGTCTTTTGCTGAGGTGACATCTCTATGGGACTGCTGGGGTGGGGGTGGGGAGATGGGAAAGGGGTGTTGCCACGGTGGACAGCTTTTGAGGGGCAACTGCTGAGGCAGAAAAAGAGATGTGCCCCCATTGACAGCTCCTGGGATGGCTGCAGACTGAAGAGATGTGGTGCCTCCCTTTTAACCTGGGCACATTTTAGACATCTCTTGTGTGATGTTTTACTGCAATGGTTGTAGACTGGGATGTGGGATGGCTTCTGCTTTCATGAATTTGCAACATGCTGCATAGATACTACACACATCCCCACATAACTCCAGAACCTCTTTTCTCTGGGTTCTCTGGCAGCAGCTCCTGCGGATGTGGTTACGGGATCTTGAGTTTTCAGGCTAGGCCAGGCACCTTTGTCCAACAAGGACAGCAGATGCTAGGCTAGGCAGCAGCTGTGAAAAACAGGTGCACGTGGGATAGGCTGTCAGCTGTTGAAGTCAGTTCCCAGAGGACCATCGCCCTACGGCTACCCAGCTGACTAGAGAGGCAGGGCTTGGAACCCACCATGAATCCTGCATCCACCAGGCGTGGGTCCAGCCACTCAACTTCATGACCTCGAGTCTTGGGTGCTTCCTCTCCTTTGGAGTCACAGGGGTATGTTGCCTCTGCTGTACCTCACCAGGGACCTTAAGTAGCTGGAACACCATCCTGCCAGGAACCTTCAGAAGGTGCCACACCATTTAGTAAGTCCATGCAGTCAGTGCACAGAGATCACATTGTGGACAAATTGCCAAAGAAACACACCCAGCATGAGAAAGTGCCGCCAACTCTATGATCCAAGGTACTTGCAACCATCAAAACATCAAAAGACAACCTGAGGGCACAGACAAGGTGGTTGATTCAGAGACTGCTTCAAGCATTTTCGCTTCTCAGCCAATGGGGTGTCTAAGGGCTTGAGAATGTTGAGCAGGAGCTGCCAGCTGATTGGCTGGGTGGAGGAGAGTGGACAACCTCAGGATAGACAGAGTATCACTATGTAACCCTGGCTGGCCTGGAGTTCACTATGTAGACCAGGCTAGCCTTGAACTCAGACACATCTGACTGCATCTGCCTCCAGAGTGCTGGAACTAAATACTGATCCACCACCACGCCCACTATTACACATCATTTCTGTTCTAAAGGTTTCCCCCGTCTTCCTCCTCTTAGGGTTTCCCCTCACAAATCAAAGTAAGGAAACACCGAGTAAATCACAGTGTTGTAATCTAGCAAGCACAACTGAAAAGAGCTGCCATCCAGAAGAGCTAGTCAAGCAATGCACAAGAGGCAGGCATCCAGGACAAAGGGAGGAGAGGCAGACATTTAAAGTTAATGTCAGAATGGGGGAGTGCTCCTAACTGCCCCTGACAGAGAGAGGACCTGCGGATGGGGGCACAAACCTTCTGGGGAGGAAAGTTTCATGATCCAAACTGAACCCAAAATAGAGAGATTCAAAGGAACAAGGCATAAAACAAAGGGAAAGCAAGGGGCCTGTAAGGTGGCTAAGTATGGAAACCCTGCTAGGGCCACGCCCAAAGAATCCCCAGAACTCAAGTGGAGGAAGGAAAGAAGCATCCCCTGTGATTACAGTCTGAGCTCCACATGCATCCTCTCCTGCAAGCATCTCCTCAAACACAAACAAACGGGTGTTAGTTTGTTACTTTAATTCTAAAAAGATCTTTCCCTAAAGCATTTCTTAAAAAGTGAATCAGACCCAGGGGTGATTTCAGGGTCAGTGCTTTCAAAGCACAAGATATCATTCTGATGATGCACAAACTTTTATTTATTTCTTTTTATAGAAACAAGCATTTGGGGATGATTTGCTTTTCTGAAGACTGAATACACTTGCATTTGTCAGAAAAAACAAAAAAAAACAAAAAAACAAAAAAACAAAAAAAAAAAAAACCTACCACTGAGCTAGGCCCCCATCCCCTTTTGAGTGATTATTTTATAGTTAGTCAAACGCTGACATCAAAACTTGATCAGGTTTAGAAAAAGCAAACAAAGTAGAGATCTCACAGAACCAAAGCAAAGATTAATATAGAGGCCCAGGATGATTAGAAAGTGTGACATCACGGGGTGGATCCCAGAATAGGAAAAAAAGTTACCATATTAAAAACAAGAACAACAAGCCATCTTTATTTTTAAAGCATATATCACAAAGAGGAAAACAAGGGTGATTTTCTATTAGAGCTCCTAAAATAAGCCACCATATTATAAGTAAAATGTTATAAGATTAAATCAAACAGTGTTTGAGAACATGTGAAAAACATGGTGCTGATTCCCAGGAATGAGGAGGAAGAGGAAGAGGAGGAGGAGGAGAAGGAAAAGAAGGAGGAAGAAGAGAAGGAGGAGGAGAAAAAGGAGGAGGAGGAAAAGAAGGAGAAGGAAAGGAAGGAAGAGGAAGAGAAGGAGGAGGAAGAGAAGGAGGAGGTGGAGGAGGAAGAAGAGAAAGAGGAGGAAAAGAAGGAAGAGGAGGAGGTGGAGGAGGAGGAATAGAAGGAGGAGGAAAAGAAGGACGAGGAGGAGGTGGAGGAGGAGGAGGAGGAAGAGGAAAAAGAGAAGGAGGAAGAGGAGGAAAATGAGGAGGAGATAGAAGAGACAATTCTCCTAGGCTCCTCCATGGAAACTAGCAACAGTTTGAGTCATCATCTGCCTCTCCACTAGGTGCACCAGATGAGCCAGGTGTGCCAGATGATGAACCAGGTGGGAACAAGCCAGGTGCAAGACAGGTACAAGACAGGTGAAAGACAGGTGCAAGACAGGCGCAAGACAGGCACAAGATAGGCATAAGCCAGGTGTAGCAGCAGCAGCAGCATATGAAGACTGCTTGCTGTCCCAGCTCTTCCTCCTCTTTCTCTGTTCCCACTGGTTGCAGCCAGCCTCTCTTCCTCTCTAATTCTTTTTGTCCTTCTCTGACCCCTTGGCTCTGCTCACTTCTGTAAGCCTGTTAAGCATCTGCCCTAATCTTTGCTCATCCTTATGATGTGCTGGGGACAGCCTTCAGCAGGCCAGAATGGAAACATCTCAGAGCCCACCACAGCTCCTTGTAAAAAAAAAAAAAAACAAAAACAAAAAAACAACAACAACAAAAAAAACAGATGGCATCTGGGACCCTGAGAATCAGGAGACACATCCCTCCAGGGGACCCACTATCAGAAATAAGAGACTGCCAGCAGTTGGCCGGGATGGAGACATCTCAGTAGCCTGCAGCAGCCCTTTGTAAAAAAAAAAACAGTTGTTCCCATTTCTCCTAATGTTGGAATGTTGGACTCTAAGATCCAAACCAGGGGATGTGCTCCCACAGAATCACACATGGACAGAGGATTCGCTGCAACAACATAAGGTTTAATGATGCCAGTGCACTGGGGCTCTCTCACATGCAGGCAAGAGAACCCCCAAACAAAAGCTGGGAGCAGTTCTTATACAGAGTTCATGAGGGCAACCACAGAGGCTGACCTTTTCAGGTCCGGTCTCTAGGTGACTCAGATTTACACATTACTTTTATGACAATGAGTGTCTTCCATTTGCCCAGGTTTATTACATTAAGGGTCCAGCTTCCTGACCACCTCCCATCCTGGAATGTGTCTCAGCTCTGGGCCTTCCCCACCCGCAGGTGGGTTTCCTTCCCTGTGGTCTGAAGAATGTTAATCAGCCCCTCTCTTCCTCCTCTGAATGTTAATCCAACAAGTGTCCCGGAATGTGTCCTGGGAATTTTAAGTTTGGGTTAAGACCTGAAGTTCTGACATTTGGTTCCTACACTAACAGCCCTGGACAACAGCTGTATAGATTTCAGTTGTGCGTTACTGCTTTTCAGTTGACTTTGATGTGCATAATTAGAAAATTCTATTATATTGTTGAGGCCTAGGCTGCCCCACTTTGGGCGGCCAAAAATGTTTCAGCCCTCTCCACTCCACACTTGGTGGCCACTGTTTCCTAGACCAAGCTGCCGCTCCAGTCCGAGGGTCGGGGTTCAGCAAGACAGAGAGAGTGAGGACGGACTCAAAGAATGGAGACCAGACAGAGTGTGATTCAATCCCATTTATTCTTCAGTCTCTCTTCCTAGTCAAAGTCCCAAGTCTTGAGTTCCTAGTTCCTAGTTGTACTCATAGTTGTTCTCTTCCGAGTATCTAATGTCTACTCCTACTCCTAGTGTCTGAATCTCTGTTACTCCAAATTGTTCTCAACTCTCCTGTCTGCCTTTCGCCTTTTATATGTCTCACTTCTAAGCCATGCCTTTTGGTCACGCCTTTAAGTCATGCCCTTAGGTCTTGTCTCTAAATCTGATCTCTAAGTCACACTCTTAAATTACACACCTTTAATCTCACACACCTTTAATCTCACACACCCAAGGTATCTAAACCAAGATGTTATCAGAGTGTGCTCAGCTGTTGTAGGCTGATGTAAAACAAGTCTCATGTCAGGGTATATGGCTCAAGATGGCTGCAAAGCTGATAGCCGCTTTCTGCTAAAAGTCATCTCCCAACAGGTAGGTCCCCCCTTTTAAATTTTTTTTCAAAAGGGAAGGCTGGGAAAACTTACGGAAACCGTGCCTGTCCTAGGTTGGAACAAAGAACCCCAGCCTCCCTTTCCCATCCTTGGATACTCAATAGCCATTGGTCTGTCTTCGGATGGTGAGGCCTCCCTTCTTTTAGGGGCAAGGGTCTCGGTATGCTCTCTTAGCCATCATTGACTATCCAGCTTAGCACGTAAGTTAGGGGTTAATCCTCGTCAGTCTTGATGACAGAGGTTTCAGAGTCCCCTACTTCCAGCCTGTAATAATGGACCTGTATGGGTTTCATTTGAATAGCATCTATCTGTTGCCATACAAAAGCCATCAGTCAGTTGAACCACATCAACCCAAGAGACAAGAGACTTAATAATGCCTGAACAGTCAGTATGACAACAACACTCTTTTTTAAGGGCAACACATAACTCCCTCTATCAGAGGAGTAAAAAGTGTAAGCCTCTTCTATTCTGTTTATAAATGTCTTATATCAGAATCTAAATCTATAGAAATACAAAACTGATCATAGCTTTGATCTAAAGAAAACAAGTAAGGAAATCCCTGTTCCTGCTCTAGTCAATCTCAAACCCAAAAAACAACTATAGTAACTGTGGTAGTGTGTTTAAACAATCTACCCCACTAAATCATAAGTCTTGGAATCAAGAGTCCAATAGAGCCACCCTGGAGATTTAGGTGGTGATGTCTCCTTCAGCACTGATAACTTCTCAGGTCAGGTTTACTCATTGATCTGTTCCAGTTTGAAGGCAATTGTGAAGCCTCTTCAGGTTTCCTTCATATTTCCTGCAAAGAAAAAATGCACTTCTCAGGGGGATTCTCCTCCCTGGATTTGTTATTGTTGTCTATTTGTTTAATCAGTCTCTCTGGCAGCCAATGTGCAGCATCTGCAGTTTGGGAATATATGCAAACAGAACCTCTTCCCCAGATAAGCACTGGATCTGGCCCATTCCAGGTTCCAGTTAGTGGGTCTTTCCAGAGGACTATTGCAAAATTCTTTTTGGTATCAGGATGCCAGAATCTATCTGCAGCAGATTTTCCTTCAGAATCCAAAGTTAAAAAATTTAAAATGAAGAGTGCATGATGAAGGATATTTCTGGGGGATCCCTTGGTAGGATACCATTCCCCTTTTTAAATTTTTTCAAATTGACATGTAATGGTTTGATGTGCCCTTTCTACCATACTTTGGCCCTGTGGATTATATGGAATACCCGTTTTATGTAGTATTCACAAAATTGGTGGAAACTAGAGCTTGTATAACCTGGGCCATTGTCAGTTTTTATCTGTTTAGGCACACCCAATACAGCGATTGTAGCAAGCATATGAACGATCACATGCTTGCTTGCTTCTCCAGTTTGTAATGTTGCATAAATGAAACCACTGTATGTATCTACACATACATGTATATATTTTTGCTTGCCAAATTCATTATAATGAGTAACATCCATTCGCCAGATACTGTTTTCTATCAGTCCCTTTGGATTTACACCCAAATGAGGAACTGGTAAAAGTTTAACACATGATTGACATTGTTTGATAATTTTTCTAGCTTGTTCTCTGGTAATTTTAAACATAACTTTTAAAGTTTTAGAATTAAGGTGATGTAACTCATGAGCCTTTATGGCCTGATCCAAATTAGATTTCTGATCTGATAAAGTCACTTCAGTGGGTAAGGCCTGAGGTCCCATTTCTGGGGTTAATACTGTGTGGGTGGCAGAACTGAGGTCCAGTCCTGCGCTTCCTGCTGTTGCTCGACTAAGTTCAGAAAGGGATTGGTGTTCGCTGGTAGGACACTGACTGCTCCATAAGCCTGTTTTGGCTTACATCAGTTCAGGGCCTGGAGCTGGCCCCTGTTCCCGTTTCCCTGATTATGGGAAAGGGTGTTACCTTGTGCGTCTTGTTTAGACCTACAATCACTAGCCTAATGCCTTCCACGTTTGCAATGTGGGCAGAGCCCAGGCTGTTTTCTGGGCTGTCTCTGGCTTAACTCATTTTCTACCTTGCAATCTCATGCAAAGTGTGTAGGCTTGCCATATTTAAAACATGCCTTTCTGTCTTTACTTGCCAAAAAATCTCTTACTGGTTGTCCTTGCATAGCAGCCGACATAGCTAAGCCCTGTTTGTAAGAGGGACCTATGTCAGAACAAAGTCTAATATACTCTGTAAGGTCTGTCTTTTTCCTGTAAGGTCTAATGGCTGCTTAGCAAGCAGGATTAGCATTTTCACATGCAAGTGGTTTCACATAATCTACACCTGCCTCTGAATTACCAAAAATCCTCCCTGCTATTGTCATTAATCGATGAACAAAGTCAGAAAATCATTCATCAGGCCCTTGCCTGACTGTTGTTAAAAATGCACCAGGGTCTCCCTTTACTGGAAGTTTACTCCAAGCCTTCATGGCTGCATTTTGAATTTGAGCATATAAACCTGGGTCATATTGCATCTGGTTACCACTAGAAGCAAATTGCCCTTCTCCTACTAAGACATCAAAGGACCAACTATTGCCTGCCTGAATGTTTCTCCTACCTGTCTCTTTACAATTCTCGTGATACTCTGATTTCCAAATAAGATAGTCTCCACCACTAAGAACTGCTCTCACTAATGTATTCCAATCACTAGGAGTCAGCCACTCCTCTGCAACAAACTCTAAAATTGCAAGAGTAAAAGGAGCAGTGGCACCATATTGTGATACTGCATTTTTTAATTCCTTAATAACTTGAAAATTAAATCCTGTGTGATGTCTCCAAGCAACCCCTTGATTGTCTCTGGTCTCTGATACAGGGCAAGCCTCACCATCTCCCTTCTCTGGATGATCTGTGGCTAATCTTAAGCTATGTGATAGAGACTGTCTTTGGACTCCTGGTTGAGGAATGCAAGGAGCCGGGGGATTTTCACAGTTGGTCTCTTGAGACCTCTTCGCTGTCCTTAATTTCTGTAACTGATTACTTAAGTCCTGGTACTCTATTTCTAACTCTATCAGTTGTTTAAAGGGCAGAAATTTTGTCCTGTAACTCCTTTTTAGGATCTACAACCATTGTCTCCATTGGGGGAGCACTTGGAGGTGGAGGCACATAGGGAGAGGGCATTTCAGCTTCATAAAATTTGACTTCCTCTTCCTCTTGGTCAGCACAATCTGGCTCTGACAAATTGTCATCAACCTTTGGTTGTATTTTGGATCCTAACTTATACTTCTTTTTATTTTGAACAAAAAAGACAGCATTCAAAAACAAAAGCAGAAAATTAACACATGTGAGCAGCAAACAACAAAACCAAAACAGAGAGTTGGATTAAGGTTGACTAATTTCTTGTCCCATTTTCCTTACCTTTCTCGAAGCAAACCAAAACAGAGAGTTGGATTAAGGTTGACTAATTTCTTGTCCCATTTTCCTTACCTTTCCCGACGCGGCAGATTCCTGCGACAATCAACAGATCCTTCTGGTAAAGTCCCTCACTGGATCTCTCATTCTCACTGCCTCTCGTTGAGTACCAAAAATGTTGAGAACTGCACTAGCCCCACATTGGGTGCCAAAAAATGTTGCAGCCCAAGCTGCCCTACATTTGGAGGCCAAAAATGTTGTAAGCCGCTCTGGCCCAAGTTTGAGGGCCAAAATGTCTTGTACCACTCTGTCAATGTTGAAACCCGCACTACCAAAAGCCTTGGGGGCTAAACTGTTAGAATCTATACTGCCCCAAGCTGCTCCAGTCCTCGGGTTGGGGTTCAGCAAGAGAGAGAGTGAGGACGGACTTGAAGAATGGAGACCAGACAGAGTGTGATTCAATCCCATTTATTCTTCAGTCTCTCTTCCTAGTCGAAGTCCCAAGTCTTGAGTTCCTAGTTCCTAGTTCCTAGTTGTACTACTTCTAGTTCCTAGTTGTACTCAATCTAATGTCTACTCCTACTCCTAGTGTCTGAATCTCTGTTACTCCAAATTGTTCTCAACTCTCCTGTCTGCCTTTCGCCTTTTATATGTCTCACTTCTAAGCCATGCCTTTTGGTCACGCCTTTAAGTCATGCCCTTAGGTCTTGTCTCTAAATCTGATCTCTAAGTCACACTCTTAAATTACACACCTTTAATCTCACACACCTTTAATCTCACACACCCAAGGTATCTAAACCAAGATGTTATCAGAGTGTGCTCAGCTGTTGTAGGCTGATGTAAAACAAGTCTCATGTCAGGGTATATGGCTCAAGATGGCTGCAAAGCTGATAGCCGCTTTCTGCTAAAAGACTTTCCTACTCTCTTCTCCTTCTGCTCTGGTGAGTTCTGTGAAACTAGATGTTTCTGGATGTAATGATTCTTAAACAATTAAAAATTGAGGCATGGGGCACAGCACAGCACAGTCTTAACGGCCCAGATGTATGCTGTCTGCTCTTATCTTGGAAACAATGTAATAACTGCACAATGGTAGTTTTAGATTAATGTTTGGTTTGCAAAGTTTGAAGAAATCATGTTTAGGAATATTAGAAAATGAAACAGAGCAACATACTGCTAGAGTTATACAGGGTTCATTACCAGAAAGTAAAGGAATTTACTAGAATCATGAAAAAGCATTACTACAAGAGACATAATCATGGGATAAGGAAAAATGGAATAAGGGAAGACAAACACTAGATACGTTAATTCAGAAAGGAAAAAAGCTATTGAAGTTATGAAATGAGTTTTGCACATTTGAGAGTAGTCCCTGTTCTCCTTTGAATATGCATAGATAAGAAGTATAAAATGCATAAAATTATATATTAGCAAAACTAAGTCAAAACACTGGAACTCTTAGCAGAGTCATCGTGTGCAATGCGCAGAAGCAGAAAGCTAGCGGAACTGCTGAGTTAAGGGTTAACTTGATTCTTTCTGGCCACTCCCTGGCAGCTTTGCCCATGTCATTTATCATTAGAGCTCCACAGGAAAATGCAAGTAGCTGACCTTGGGGCTCTGAGCTCTGAAGTATAATAAGTCAAAAGTCAAAGTTTAAATAATGGTGTTTGCAATTGTTATTTTGGCTACAGGTCTGGGAATAGGGAAGCTTGAAACTTTGGGGGACAATTGTAATTCTTGATTCTTTGTGGGATGTGGTTATTCTTTTGAATTTGATTTGGCAATGATTATACAATGTCTTTATTTCTACCTGCTTTTGGAGTATCAATAAAAGGCCGGGGCAAGAGAAAGGCAAGAGAGTGAGTTAAGAGAGAATGTGAGGTGTTCGTGGAAAGGGAGTGTGGAGTGAGTGAGAGAGTAAATGAGTGTGCGAGGAGAGAAAATATGTGGAGTGTGTTGAAGAGTGAGTGTGTAAGTGTGAGAAAGGGAGTGAAGGAGAGAGCACAACCTCCAGCCCAAGGATGGAGCAAAAGTGCATGCAGCTTCAAGCTGAGAGAGATGGGGGGGGGGCAGAGCGAGGGGAGGGGAGGGAAGGGAAAGGGGGGGAAGAGAGGGGGAGGGGAGAAAGAGGGAGATAGGGAGAGGGAGGGAGAGAAAGGGGGAGGGGAGAGAAATTTAAGGCTGTCAGCTTGTACTGTTTATTATGTGCCTTCCAGATATCCCTGCTTCCAGTTGAGAACTCCTGTGTTGAGGCTGGACCCCAACAGTGATGACCTGGCTGGATTGCTTGTACCAACTTGTTTTTGTGTTCTTCAATGCCTTCGGCTCAGGCCAGTGACTCCTTCCAACCCGTGGAAACTGCATGCAATTATTGCCAGCGTATCCAGTAAATGGAACGAAAGTCCCCATTCTGTATTTCAGTTTTCTCTAAGACATGTTTCTTCCTGCCTGGTATCCCTCCTCACATCTAGACTATAACTTAAAACAGATTAGGGCGGGGTAGGACATACCTGTCTCCCTCCCCCCCACCCCCAATGGCAATTCCTCAGCCTAGTTGCTAATCTCCTAAATGACATGGATCATTTGTGAATTTGATTACAAATTCAACCTACACTCCTATTAGGTAGCACGCGGACCTGTGTACCCCGTGCACCCCGCCCCGCTCCCACCTCCCCCCCCCCCCCGCCTCCCCTCCCCCCACAGGTGACCAGCGCTGTCTCCGTTCTTGAACTCACATTTTATTCATGATTTCCAGAGTCTCACTGACAGACAGAGAGGATCCTCTTACATCTTATGTAACTTTCTCTGCTATACATTTACAGTCCTACTTCCCCACTCTTAAAAATCTTTTATCTCTGATTTCTTCGACTTCTCCTCTAAAAAAATAGTATGTCTTTTTTTTTTTTTTCCCCCCCCCCATTTTTCGAGACAGGGTTTCTCTGTATAGCCCTGGCTGTCCTGGAACTCACTTTGTCTCAGAAATCCGCCTGCCTCTGCCTCCCAAGTGCTGGGATTAAAGGCGTGCGCCACCACTGCCCGGCTAAAATTAGTATGTCTTAAGATTGATTATGCTGTAAACTCTCATCTAAGAATTTATAAATTGCCCTTTGGGTATGGGTTAAAGTCTAATTTGCAACAATATTTGGCATTATTCAGTTCTTGCTACGTACATATATATGTGTACTTAACTCAAATTCAACTCTGTAGTATATAACTTGGGTTTAACTCTGTGTATATATGCATATAATTTGAATGCTACTCTTATTAATAGATGGGCAGATAGATAGATAGATAGATAGATAACTAGGAAAAATGTTTTAAACATTAAGAACAGTCAGCCACATGGCTGCCACGTAACATTACCATCTTAAGATGACCAGATGGTATGAAGCAACAATTATAAAACTTCTCAGCACTAATGCACGGTTTATTATTGTGTCTCCTTTTAGACTCAAAAGGCAACAACAAGTCTCATATTTTAAGCTGGTATGGATTTTTGTGGGAATGCTGTTTTCTTTCTTCTGCCACCAGCCACCTGGGCTCAATTCATGCTCTGGTTTCCTGGCCACTGGATCTAATGTGATAGGGATTCAGAGGTTATTTAAGTGTGGGTAATTCTGAGGCTGGCCACACTGTTCTACTGCTACTTTATGCTATCCTACTTTACTGCTAGCTCGGAAAATGTGTAACTGCTCACACTTTTCAGACTCAGGCATGTTTTTAAGGTCTAGGATCAAAACAGTAATTGAAAGCCTATTGTCACATAATCTTAAATCATGTGACATGATTCCATTCCGGGATAAACCCAACACATGTTTAGTTGCCATCTTTGCTAAAGGCTAGAGAAGGTTGAGCCATAGCTTCACCACCATCTTGGTTAAGGGCAATCACATGGCTGGCAGCCATCTCTGTTATGGGATGTCATGGCTTCACCACCATCTTGCTTAAGGGCAGGAACATGTGACATGAGCAGATCAGGGAAGCAGGTCTCCAAAGATATTTTAAAATTGAGATAACATTTTTATATTATTTCTGTACTGTCTTTTTTTTTTTTTTTTTTTATGGTTTTTTGAGACAGGGTTTCTCTGTGTAGCTCTGGCTGTCTTGGAACTCACTCCGTAGACCAGGCTGGCCACAAACTCAGAAATCTGCCTGCCTCTACCCAAGTGCTGGGATTAAAGGCATGCGCCACCACTGCCGGGCATGTTTTCACTTTTTAAAAGGTGCTTTATTTTAATATTACTTTTGAGGTTTACAACATTAAAAAAAGTCAAAGATAACTGCCATAGAAATACAGTTGACCTTCATTTTGTTAAAGTTATTAAGCTCTAATATAGCATTAGATTCTTATAGGCTATAATTATAATATAATTATAATAAAAATTATAATTTTTATAATGATATACCATATGAAGGTCAGAAAATTCCCAGTCTCTTTTTGGACTATGTGTTTAGATTGAAGAGTTTTGTTCTGATCCTACAAGAGCTTCAACTCAAAATCGTGATTTTTTTTTTTTAGGCCCTAACCTAACAGGCTCTAGTCTCAAAAGATACTATAAGTTTAATAACAAAAGCTAGTGTGGGTAACCTTATGAATGATCATATCTTTACTACATTCAGGGTTATATTTAAGGTCATGCGGTTAATCACAAGGCGAAGCTTTATTTGACCTCTTGTTTTATGTGTGCTACGTACAATTAAGAACAGATAACTAGAAACAGACATAGACTGTTTAACTCAGGTATACTGAATAGGAACTAGCTTTCAGTCTTATTAGGAGTCTGTGGAATATGGTATTAAATGTTTCTTTAAACTTACTATGACAAACAGAGACTCCAAAATACTAACAGTGATTCCCTCCTCCAAGGTCTCTAAAAAGATATGGGCACAGTGATAAAGGACTCCATCTGGATTGTGGTCCAACCACTGGGCACTTGCCTTGCCCATTGCCAGGGCACAGCCTGAACTGTGGACAATCAAAGGACATCCAGAGAGTTAATTGTCTCAAATTGTTTAAGACAAGGTGAGGTTCTCTCTCCCATGTTCCCCTCCACAGGGAAAAAAAAAAAAAAAAAAACAAACTCTCATCTTCTGGGCCTGATGGCCATACTGCCCCAGCCCCCTGTGATAGAGACCACAGGGACCTGGGAGAACAGTCTGGGGAGCAGACTATGGACTAATTTATCTTATTTTAAATCATATATGACATCTAGATTATAATTTATTCTTCTCAGGTCATATTCACAGCTAAGCTAACTGTAGCATGACAGCTAGAGAACAACAGAACTAGCTCCTTACTCCCAAAGTAACACACTACCTTGTTAGTTCATTAGTCAATTCATTAGCCAGTTAAACTACCAGATCTCTGCCCCCTACCCCGTGACTGCTTTCTTCTCCCTCCCAAGTGGGACTGAGGCTTCTTCACTTGGACTCTTCAGCTTGTTCACCTTCTTGAGTTCTGTGGATTGTATCCTAGGTGTTCTGTATTATTATTAATTTTTTGGCTAATATCCACTTATCAGTGAATAGATACTATGCATGTCCTTTTGGGTCTGAGTTACCTCACTCAGGATAATATTTTCTAGTTCCATCCATTTGCCTGCAAAACTCAGGATGTCCTCATTCTTAATAGATGAATAGTATTCCATTGTGTAAATGAACCACATTTTCTGTATCCGGTCTTCTGTTGTGGGACATCTGGGTGTTTCCAGCTTCTGGCTATCACAGATAAGGCTGCTACTTGGTGGGAGAGGGGAGAGGAGGGGAAAAGGGGAACAAGATCAGGTATGGGTGCGAGGGGAAGGGAGGAGACAGGAGAGAAGCCCTGAGGGCCAGCAGAATGAATGGAAATATGCAACTTGAGATGGGAAGTGGGAGGAGCCTCTAGAATGTACCATGGACCTGGGACTCAAGAGACTCTCAGGACTCAATGGGAGTGGTGACCTTAGATGAAATGCCCAACAGTGGGGAGAGGGAACTCATAGAGTCCACTTCCTGTAGAAAGACAGGGCATCAACTGGCGGGATATAGGGTTGCCATCCTACAGTCAAAAACTGTGACCCAAAATTGTTCCTGTCTAAAAGAACTACAGGGACAAAAATGAAGAAGAGACTGAGGAAAAGTGGTCCAGTGACCACCCCAAATAGGGATCCAGCTCAAGGGGAGCCTCCGTGGCCTGACACTGTTACTGATGCTATGGTATGCTTACAGACTGGAGCCTAGCATGGTTGTCCTCCAAGGAGCCCAACAAGCACCTGACTGAGACAGATGCAGATACTTACACCCAACCATTGGACTGAAGTTGGGGGCCCCTGTTGTTGAATTAGGGAAAGGCTGGAAGAAGCTGAGGAGGAGGGCAACCCCATAGGAAGACCAGCAGTCTCAACTAACCTGGACCCCTGAGATCTCTCAGACACTGGGCCACCAACCAGGCAGCATACACTAGCTGGTCCAAGGCCCCCAACACATACACAGCAGAAGACTGCCTGGTCTGGCCTTAGATGGAGAAGACAAGCCTAACAGAATCACCAAAGACTTTAGGCTTCAGGGGGTGGGGAGGCCTGGCAGGGGCAGCAGTGGGGGGCAGGACATTCTCTTGGAGATGGGGGGGGGAGGAATGGGATGAGGAACTGTGGGAGGGCAGACTGGGAGGTGGGGTAACAACTGGACTGTAAAAAAAATAAAAGTAATAAAAATAAATAAGATACATACACACACACACACACACACACACACACACACACATATAAAACAAACTACCAGATCTCTTCCTAGAAAAGCAAATAGGCTTGCCTTGCTCACAGGCTTCATAATAAAAGATACGCAGGCTTTAGATGTAAATTTTTTGCTATTCTTTTATCTAAAGCAACTTACTTTGCAGTGACTTCTTTCAGTCATCAACCACCTGTGTCTCATGGTAAGTAACTAGATAAAAAAAAAAAAAAAGATGTAAAACTTTTACAGGGTCACCGGGCAGTGGTGGCGCACACCTTTAATCCCACCACTTGGGAGGCAGAGGCAGGCGGATTTCTGAGTTTGAGGCCAGCCTGGTCTACAGAGTGAGTTCCAGGACAGCCAGGACTACACAGAGAAATCCTGTCTCAAAAAACCAAAAACAAAAAAAACAAAAAACAAAAAAACAACCTTATACAGGTTCTGAGGATATGAAAGCTTAAGTTATGAGGACCTAAAAAGATGTTTTGAGGTTGGTAAATGCAAGTTATGAATGTTGGAGGATATGAAAAACTTAAACAGTGAGAGCAAAGTGATTTAAGGTACATAAAAGAAATGAAAAGTGCTTCTATTTTCTTCCCCTCACTATGCTACTGTTATATGAGGACTTTGAAAGTTCAGAGTTTTAACATTAACCAATGGCGTTCTGATAAATTATTAGCTTAACTCTGGTTAAAAAAAAATTCACTATAGATCAACTATCATAGTTACAAGTTCAAGATTTTAACTTTCCTTTGGTCATATAGACATAAAAATGTTTCTCATTATGCTAAGTGTATGTAAGCCCAGTCTTCTGGACAGAGAGGGAAAGCCCCTCTTGCCCTTCTGCTCCAGATTTTTGTCTTCCCTGACCATACCTTCAATAGTGTCTTAGTCAGGGTTTCTATTCCTGCACAAAACATCATGACCAAGAAGCAAGTTGGGGAGGAAAGGGTTTATTCAGCTTACACTTCCACATTGCTGTTCATCACCAAAGGAAGTCAGGACAGGAACTCACATAGGGTAGGAACTTGGAGGCAGTAGTAGATGCAGAAGCCATGGAGGGGTGCTGCTTACTGGCTTGCTTCCCCTGGCTTGCTCAGCTTGCTTTCTTATAGAACCAAAGACTACCAGCCCAGGGATGATAACACCCGCAATAGTCTAGCCCCCCACCCCCTTGATCACTAATTGAGAAAATGTCTTTACAGCTGGACCTCATGGAGGTAGTTCATTAAGGGAGGCTCCTTTCTCTGTGATAACTCCAGCTTGTGTCAAGTTGACACACAAAACCAGACAGTACAAATAGTGTTTGTACTTTTAACAAATTTATTTCTTCTACAAATTTAAAAAGATTCTTGTAAGCTTCCAGAAACTCTTGAATCTACCTCTCACGGGTCAAATGAACTCTACCTGGGTAAGTACCCCTGTTAATCAATAGCATAAGTTTTCTACCTGTTGCCTATTCTAGAGGGTGGGAATCCTCCCCCACTTCCTGGTTTTGGTGCTCCCTACCCCAACTACAAAGACCATGAGCGCAAATGTATACCTTAGGGCTCATGGTATACATTTGTATATGTTTCAAATGTATACCTAAGGTAAAAAACAAAAACAAAACCTTTTTCTCCCTAACCTACTTAACTTTATTTTCTCCCTCTAATATGTATATGTGTTTCAGCATCCTGGCAGATGTTTACGCAACATCTGCATACAGGACAGCTCTAGAGTAGCTACCACAGGTGCTCCACTGTAGCCTCGCAGACTGTTCCAACTGGGACTGCACTTCCCCAGCCACAGAAGATGCCACAGAACCTGGACAGCAGTGAAAGAGCCAGCTCTCCCAGGATGTTGAACACCCTCCCAATTTTCTTAGGGTCCATAAATACAGAATTCATCCCAAAGTCAGCAAGAAGTAGTCTAAAGAACAGTAGGACCTCACTCCTGCCCCACCATTACCCCTTCCTAGTTTCCAATTTTAATTAAGCAAAATGGGAGGACTGTTAGTTTACAGCTGTTTCCACTCTGCTCCTACCAGGGAGGAACCCAGCAACAGCTTGAACCACAACCTGCACTGCCAACTGCCAATAGGTTTGAGCCAGGAACATTCTCTCATTCCTCTCTCTCTCTCTCTCTCTCTCTCTCTCTCTCTCTCTCTCTCTCTCTCATATTTCTTCTACAAATTTAAAAAAATTCTTGTAAGCTTCCAGAAACTAACTCTCTCTCTCTCTCTCTCTCTCTCTCTCTCTCTCTCCCTCCCCTCCCCCTCCCTCCCTCCCTCCTTCTCTGTTCCCATGTGATCTGAGCCAGTCTCTCTTCCTCTCTTTCTGTCCCCACCTCTCTGCTCCCTCCTGTCTGTTACTGCTCATTCTTCCGGTCTTCACTCCCCTGTATTCCCACAAATAAGCCTCTCTTATACCAGGTCTGTTTCATGTTGTTTATTTCTCAGTTGCACACCTTGGCATGAGTCCTCCAGGTACCCCTGCCAGCCACCAGATTATATTTCATAACATTTATAGTTAAAAGAAAGGTCAGCTGCACCTACAGTAAAGAGAATGTGTTCTGTGGGTATCCTGAATCCCTGAGAGCCTTCCAAAAGGTTGAATTGATTAGCAGTAAGCAGAGATCACTTTAAAGATTTAGGAGAACCAAGTCGTTGACTAAGGTGTCTTCTTATGGCAGGATAGGTAAAGTTTAAGGTTGAAGTTCATCAATTACAAGCAAAGGCCAAAAAAAGCTATCTCATCATCTTGTCCAGTCTGCACATACACAAGGTACACAAGGCTATGAGAAAAAAAATATAATGGTGACTTCAAACCCAGTGATAACGATATATGGTTCAGGGGCTTGTGCCTTGATGAAAAGGATCATTGATGCCACATTTACCACCTAGAAGAAGAAAAAGAAGACTTAGTCATTGATCACACAATTGGTTTACTTACTATGGGGAGGGTGTGCACATGTGCAGTACTGAGGGCTGGATCCAGGGTCTCAGGTGTGTGAGTGCTGTACTCGTGAGTTACACAGATCCCTAGCCCCAAAATGAGGTCTAAAACCAGTAAGATTTCTGTCATACATTGTAGACAGGAGAGGCATGGCTAACATGTGGGTACTGAGTCCTGCTTGTGGTTTAGAGGACTAAGTGACCTGTTTCAAGTGCAGCTAATCACTCCACTGTGCTGCTCAGATCTGTCCCCTTTCCCCCTCAGTCTGCCCTCCTCAGCCAGCTCTTCTCTTCATCTTCCTATAAGACATCTAGGTTGTAAAACACTCCTTCCCTTTCATCTCTTCCCCAGACAAACCCTGTTCTGCTCTGTTTGTTTGCTTGTCTTCTGCTTCTTGCTACTTCTCAAAAACATCTCCATCCTGGCTGCCTAGAATTCTTCATCGTCCACCTCCTCACAATTCCTTAATTCTCAGTAATCTGCAACCTACTATTAAACTTCAGTTGAATGTTGCCATGAGGGGAAAGATGAAGGGGAGGGTGGGAGTGGAAGGGGAGGAGGAGATGGGTAGAAACATTGTCAGAAGAAAAAGAAATCTATGTGCATTTTCATGTCATCCCTCTTACTAAATACATTGCCATTAGAATTAAGAAAGCAAGCTGAGCAAGCCAGGGGAAGCAAGCCAGTAAGCAGCACCCCTCCATGGCTTCTGCATCTACTACTGCCTCCAAGTTCCTACCCTATGTGAGTTCCTGTTTTAGAATTAAGGGACAGCTAAAGATTGCCTTTGTTAATCCCCATAAGGTATGAATGTGCAGATGCATACACATACCGCATACATACATGTGCACATACACACACATATGATCAGGAACACACAGGCATGCATGGACACACACACACGGGTGTACACAATTACATACACAGTCAGGTAAGTACACATATGATAAAAGGCAGGGGAACAGGTCTATCCACACAATGGAATGTTAGCAACAAGAATGAAGTTTTAATATGTATATACTATCGACATATGACATAGATGACTCTCAAAACAATTATGATGGATAAAAGATGACGAGTAGACAATATGTTATTCATGGAAAATTCTAGGAAATAAAAGCTCATCTGCAGTTATAGAAAAAGTTATATTTATAGAAAAAAGAACTAAATTTTATAGGAAAATATACAAGTTACAGAAAGCATATAGTGGACCCCTGGGGCTAGAGTAGGCAGGAAGAAAGGATTACCATGGCCATGAGGAATATTTTAGGGTTTTGGGTGCCAATCATGTGCCACATAACAAGCAGACTCACTCTGGGAAATACATTATTGAATGATTTTGTTGTGCAAATTTATCATAAAAATACAGATACCAAGATGGCGCTTAAATCACCAGGTGACATCATCTCATGGGATCACTGTTATATAAGCAATCAGTCCATACTTGAGAAGGGTTGCCGTGCACAGCTGCATTGATTAACTGCTATGGTGGATAATTTCACACACACACACACACACACACACACACACACCTCAAATTTATCAAATGACACCCACAATGTAAATGCAACTGTTTTTTCCCATCAACTATAGTAACACAATATTCTAAAATGTAAATTTGTACACGTACCTCCTCAGCTTAAGGCCTGCAAAGTGTCTAATTTGAAGAAAAAAGTCGATAAAACAAGAGAGTGCAGCAATTCCCATGAGGATCTAGGGGAAAAAAATGGCTGTTCGTTATCTGGGGTTTGTACCTACAAGGAAGGCATAGATGCCCTCCCTTGTCTTTTTTCAGAGGTGTTGCACAGTGTACCCCTCAAACTTCCTGGTCCTGGACCCTAGGTGTACCCCTCCCACCAGTTTCATGCCAGTGGCCCATCATTTTCTTTTCTTTTGACATACATGAAGGTCACAGGTAACTTGGCTAAGTTTCTTCCACACACCACCTTTTAAAAAAATGTGTCTTCAACATTAAAAACATTTACTAATTTCTTCAATTTGCTATGCCTCAAAGTTTTATTTATTTGTTCCCTTGAGACATGGTCTATATACCCCCCAGGCTGGCCTTGAACTCACTTTTGAACCAAGGATGGCTTTAAACTTTGGGTCTGCTCTTTCTACCTCCTGAGTGCCAACATTGTAGATAGGCATGAAGCACTACAGTAGGATTTTGTGGTGCCATGGATCAAGCACGGTAAGCATTCTGCAGGATGAGTTCCCTCCCAGGCTGATGCTAGGATTTGTTTGACAGTGATTTGAGGAAAGCTACAGTGCAGCAGAAAACACCTTACCATAGCAGTTAAGTAGGGCTTCGGCAATGTTCTTCTAGCCTTAAGAGCAAAGTATATGCCGCCTCCAAGGAACACACAGGAGAACAGGCTGTTGAACATATCCTGAAGGTGAGAGAGAGAAGCTGGTCTCAGACAGCTGTGCCCCATTCACCCTGGAACCAGCACTGTCCCCTCCGGGGAGCCGTTTTCAAATGCCTCTGACCATTTAACATCAAATATAGAAAGGCAAATATGCTTCTGACCAGGCAGATCAACCAGTGACTCCCTGCTGGCCTCTAGGAGTGGAGCACAAAGTCTAAACTCAACTAGCACAGCCATCAGGAGACAGGAGACACCATCTTGTCTACATAATCAGGTATATGGTGCCCAGCAATAATCGTGCAAATAAATGCATAGCCAGGCCACTTCGTGGCATCTCTGTTGGATTCCTCTCTTCATCATTTCTGTCCTCTCCTCTCAGGGGCTTTTATGAGCAAGATTGATGTCAGGAGGGGTTCTTTCACTCTGACTTAACACTGGGAGCCTTGCAGCTCCATCTTCATCTCATCCCTGAACCATTTTCTCGGGGGGGGGGGGGAGGGCTTGCTCCTCCATCAAATTTTTTTTTGTTTGCATTCCTTTTTGTTGTTGTTGTTTTTTGTTTTTTGTTTTTCGAGACAGGGTTTCTCTGTGTAGCCTAGGCTGTCCTGAAACTCACTCTGTAGACCAGGCTGGCCTCGAACTCAGAAATCCACCTGCCTCTGCCTCCCAAGTGCTGGGATTAAAGGTGTGCGCCACCACCGCCCGGCTTTTTTCTTTACATTCCTTGGAGATTTGCTACTCCCTTACCACATACAACCTTTCTTCTCCCAACACAGAATGTGCCGGTGATGATAAAATAATAAAGAGAATAAAAAACAAAGCAAAACCCACAAATTTCTATGTATTTGTACCATTGTCCCGTTTTCTATAACTTATTTTTTTCCCTAGGCCATCTAAGTTTTAATTTGTTTTTAATTTTAGTGGGATGTGCAGTCTCCCTGCCAATGCCTCTGTGTGCACTCATTGAATACTCTGTCCAACTGTCTTTTAAAAGGAAAGAGTTTTCTGTGTATGATTGTGTTGCCTGTGTGCATGAAGTCATGACAAATCTGCTCAGTGCTCAAGGAGGCCAGAAGAGAGCATTGGCTTCACAGGGATCACAAGTACAGCACACTGGGAGCCGCCTGGGTGCTGGGACCCTAACCCAGCTTCCCTGCAGGAGCAGCCAGTGCTCTACACTCCTTAGCCACGCCTCCAGCTCCTGTCCTAGTCTTCTTTAATGCTGCCTCTGTCATATACAAGTCACAGGATGTATAGAAGTCAGGATTCTCTGATTAACCTCTGCATTCATCTGCTCAGCTCACCATTATAAAATGCTATAGACTGGGTAGCTCAAACAACAGATGTTTATCTTCTCAGAGTTCTTGAGGGTGGGACAACCAAGATCAATGCACCAGGAAATCTGGTTTCTGCTGAGAGTCCTCTCCCTGGCTGGAGACAGCTGCCCTTCCCTCTCTATCTTCATATGACCTTTCATTGGAGAAATGAGAAGGTGGGTGGGGAGCAAGCCAGAGAAGATGCTACTATCTCTTCTTGTAATGATACTAATAAGTGTTTGAGCCTGGGGTCCCAACCTTAAGTTTTCTGTTTTCTCTTCACTGCTCTCTCAAAGGCTCAGTCTCAGGATGTGAATTCTCAGAGGACACAAACATTCGACTTGTTACAATTCCATTAGTTAATTCCTCAGCTAGTACCAAAGCTTTGTGAGAAATCAGATGTCTGAATGAATCATTCGGCTGAGCAAATCATTGAGCAAATCCATTCTTCCAAAGAATTTTATTTGTAATGTTTTTATTAAGTCACGTTGGTCATACATAACTATGGTTTCACTGGATTCTCATCCATGTATATAAAGTATTTCAATCATGTTTCAGGCCCTTCTCCCTGTCTGTCACCTTCTCTTTGTGCTTCCCACTCTGCATACTCTGCTCTTCTCAATGATTCTCACCTGTTCCTCCTTCGTGTGTGTGTGTGTGTGTGTGTGTGTGTGTGTGTGTGTGTGTGTGTGTGCATGTGTGCTCATGTGCGAATGCATGCCTGTGCCCCAGTGAGTTCCACTGTGGTTGTTTTGGGAGCATGGGTGGGGATACAGAAGCAAGGCATCTTACCAGTGGCTACACACTGAGGAAAATGTCTGTGGTTTCTGCATCAATCCTGTGACTACATATAAATCTTTTAGGTCAGGACATGAGCTCCTGAACCTTCCATGGTGGTGGGGGGCGGTGTTCCTGGACCAGATCGTGTGTATAGAACCACAGCTGTTGTGAATTCAAGAGTGTAACAGCCTTGTCAGTCTATGCACCAGAGTTCACCCTCTGGCAGCTGTTTCTGCCATCTTTACAGTCATAAATTCACACCTGGGACTGCAGCCTATTTCCCAACTGCCAAGGGTTTCCCCTTGATATCCATTCACCAGATCTCATAATCTTGCCATGAAGCTGAACTTGTCTTTCAGCAGGTTTATTCTCAGACACGGGGTAGACCCTGAATTACCATTAAGGTCACATTTTCTCACCGTTCTCTGCCAGCATGCCGAAGCACTGCTGTTCTGGACCTGGAAACCTTAATCACTCATTCAGATAATTGTGGCTGCAGATTCCTCTGTGTTTTCTCTGAAGAGACTCGTGTGACATGGGAGCAATCCTCATTTCCCTGTCACCATCTGCACACACCTGGATTTTCTTGTCACATTATACTCAGATTTCAGTTCCATAAGAAACTGAATCAGCAGGATTTCACCAAGAAATGCAATGTTGGGTAGACACCTCTTATTAAGATCAGATGTGTCCTTGATGACTAGTTTGTTAGAATTTTTTAAAAATTTATTATTGATCATTACCAAATAGTTTTTTGTTGTAAACATGATAGAGTAAAAGAAGAATTACTACTACTAGACTTTGAAGACAAAACCTATCTTTATACCTGTAACATGAATGATGCTTTTCTGTGATAGGTTGCTGTGATAGGCTGCCTGATTGGTGTGCTAACATTTTATTGAACATTTTAGTCTCTATTTTCAATGTGAGGAATACCTATATTTATTTTCATGCTAACATCTGCTTTCAGGGTGGAGTCCCTATCATACAGAATATTATACAACCTTTAAAAAGAGAGAAAGAAGAAAAGGAAACCAAGGAAATGGAATGGAAAGACAAGAAGTAAATTTTTACACTCGGGATTCTTTAAGCATTTGACAAAAAACAACATTTCAAATAAGTGGAGAAAAGATGAATTAAGTAATAAAAGAACAACAGGGTCATGGTGTTGAAAGATGGTTTAGTTAATGATTAGGATACTGATGCAGAAGCCTTGCTTCGTGGTGCACCCCCAAGTCACTCAAACAGATCAAATGACTCAAATTCAGCAAAAGATAAGCTACCAGATTGAAAAATAATATGTTTGTGGATAAGTCATCTTTCTGTGTACCTGCTCATCTGTTTGAGCTGTTTTTGTAAGTTACATTTTTCTAGTAAAAAAATTAATTTTAACTTTCCTATATTTTAGCAATTAAAGTTTATGTTTTCTTCTTGATCTTGTAAAGCTCATCTTTTTCTTTTGATATTTGCACCATTTTCCTTGTTTTTTCCTTTTTCTGAATTGTCTATTTTATTCCTCGCTCCCACCCAAGGACCTAGATTTTTGTTCTTTTCCTCCATCTCCTCTGCCTATTCATCCTCGTTCTCCTCCTCCTCTTCTTCTTCTTCCTCCTCCTCTTCTTCCTTCTCCTCCTCCTCTTCCTCTTCTTCTTCCTTTTCATCCTCTATCTCCTCCTGCTTCTCCTCCTCTTCCTCCTTTTTGACCTTGTCTTTCATGTAACCTGGTTGTCCTGGGACTCACTGCATAGACTAGGCTGATCCATCTCCCTCTACATACCCAGTTCTGGAGTTAAAGGTGTGGGCCACCAAGCCTGCTAATTTTTACTTTTTTAAACCCTCACTGTTGATCTTTGTTTCCTCCATTCATCAGCTTTATATGTCTCATGTTAGACAGGCATGCATAGGTAATAATCTAGCAATCTGGGTGCATTTTGGTTTGGTTATATATACATTCCTATTCTGTGTTTTTAAAAACTTATTGTTGTATCTTATGTGCATGTTTTTTCTGTGTGTATGTCTGTGTACCATGTGCATGCCTGGTGCCTACAGGGTCCAGAAAAGGTGCCAAACACCCTGGAGCTGAAGTTAAATATGGTTGTAAACTGCCATGTGCTGGGAATTAAATCCTGGCCCTCTGGAAGATCAGTCCATGTTTTTAACTACTGAGCTAACCACTCAGCCATTTTTCTAGCCCCATACATCCCTCTTTTAACAATGACATCCTAGGACTCACTTGCATGTAGTATGCATACACAGTCCTCTCTGAACAAAGCACCTAGCAACCTGTTAGCAACATAGAACCACCGCCTGCATCAAAGAGCTAACGGAATAAGCTTTTCCTTCCCTATTAATGACTTGGACAATTTCTACTGAAACTTATTCAGTATTATGGAGAGGGATATGGAAGGTAGGAAAGCTGATATAGCCTAAACCTTTTTTGGTTGAGTGTGCAATAAGCCAAAACTGAGTGTTCAAGAGAAAATTTTAGGAAGAATCTTGTATTTCCCATGTAATTAGTATGCACACTTGGGGTTGCATGTGATTGAAATCAGATGTGTTGTGTGTACATGTTCTCCAAGCAAGTGCTTATGTAGCCCAAGTGTACTAGTCAAACTAGAGACCCACCCAAATTACTACCTTTGTAACTAAAATCCTCCCCCACTTGAACCCCTTAAAGGAAGTCTCAAATGATAACTGAAATAAACCCCAAAGGATAACTTAACTGGAGTCTTGATAACCTCTGCTCATGTAGCAGCTGCCAATCTTGAAAGTGTATGTTCCTGTTCGATGGTTTCACTTTGGATAGAGATTACTCCCTACTTTGCAGCCTCTGTGGGCTTGAGTAAAAGGCCAAGAATTTAAAAACACCTTAGCCATATACTTCCACCACCAGGAACAGTGTAGACCAGGCTAGCCTCAAACTTGCTATGTGGCTAAGGCTGGCTTTCAACCTTCCTTTTGTTCTTGTTCTTGTTCTTGTTCTTGTTCTTGTTCTTGTTCTTGTTCTTGTTCTTGTTCTTGTTCTTGTTCTTGTTCTTGTTCTTGTTCTTGTTTGGTCTTGGTCTTGGTCTTGGTCTTGGTCTTGGTCTTGGTCTTGGTCTTGGTCTTGGTCTTAAAACTGGGTTTCCTTGTGTATCCCTGGATCTCCTGGAACTTACTCTCTAGACCAGGCTGACCTCAGATTCAGAGATCTGAATGCATCTGAATCCGCAGTGCTGGGATTAAAGGCGTGTGCCTCCACCACTGCCCAGTGTCATACCCTTAGTTTTTGTGTGCAATTATTTAAGCAGAATTAATTATTTCCTGACACCTCAGCTCATCTATAATCTTGGAGTGTCAGGATTCTAGCTTTCCAATGTGTTGTGTTTATTTATTTTTTTTAATTCAGAATTTTTGCTGTGTGTTCAGCGTAGCCTTGAACTCAGTCTTCCTGTCTTGATTTTGAGTGTTAGGATTATAGACATATACTATCAAACACTTCCTATGTTTGGCACATTTGATTCTTAGTTTGGGGAACTTTTAAAAGGTCAAGTGTATGACAAATCTCTTTGTGCTGTGTCTGTGGCTCTGTATTTATTTCTGTTATGAGTTCTAAAGATGCAATGAGAATATCATCAGGACAAAGCATACGTTTTCTAGGCTCTGGGCAGCAAAAATTCAAATTCCACGCCACTTAGGAGGCAGAGATGGATAGAGAAAGAAATCAAGCCACCCTGGTCTACAGAGTGAGTTCCAGAAGAGCCAGGGCTATACAGAGAAACCCTGTCTTGAAAAACAAATCACAAAACAAAAGATCCTAAATCTGTATAAGGGAAGGGCTTTAGCTTTCCAAGATCCAAGAGAGCCCTCCCCACACCACTACCATAGGTCAGATACAGATCAATGTTTCTTTCTTCTTTGTGTTAGCAAAATGTTATGTCTACCTTCTCCATCTTTCTCACAGATGCAAGATTCTCAGGGTGCTGCTTTAATTTCCTAGGTCTCTGCTTGGCTTTGGCATTGGCTTACTTAAGGCTATATATGGGCTAGTTTTGTGTCAATTTGATACAAGCTGGAGTAATCAGAGAACAGAGCCTCCATTGAGAAAATGCCTCCATAAGATCCAACTCTAAGGCATTTTCTCAATCAGTGATCTTTGGGAAAGGGCCCAGCCCATTGTGGGTGGTGCCATTCTTGGGCTGGTGGTCCTGGTTCTTTACAAAAACAGGCCATGGGGTGTAAGCAAGCAAGCAAGCAAGCAAGCAAGCAAGCAAGCTCCTCCAGGTCCCTGCCCTATTTGAGTTCCTGTCCTGACTTCCCTTGATGATGAACTGTGATGTGGAAGCATAAGCTGAATAAACTCTTTCCTCCACAAGTTGCTTTGTTTATGATGTTTTGTCCCAGCATTAGAATCCCACACTGAGACAGGCCTTACCTCCTCATTTGAAAGTATTTGAAAATCTTATCTCAAGTTCCTGAGATGGTACCTCAGGACTCTATACCACACCTTCAGCTTGTATCATCAGTGCACCTGTTCACCATCTCTAGAACCCTTGCATCCTCCCTGGACTCTCCCCTCTTCTTTCTCCTCCTCCTCCTCTCTCCTCCCTCCCTTTTTCCATTCCTCCCACATTTCCTTTCCTTCCTTCCTTTCTTCCAGCTTAACTATTTAGTTGAACCAATGTTGGTTGCACTTCTAGACTACTTTGGGTATGTATGGGAGGATTGGCTGGCACAGATTGGTGGTCTTTGCTTTTTCCTAAACTGAAGGAATCTCCTCAGCTCCTTCACTAAGCAAAGGGCTCTATCTTTTTACTTTGTCTTCTGTGCATTCTGCTTTCGAAGGTCCTCCTTTGCTTTCTCTTCTCTTTGCCATCTGTACTGGTGGTCTTCCTGAGGACTGATGGATCCCTAGACACTAACAGCTTTGAACAAGAGGGCAGGATAGATAGGTGGTTATGGACAACAGAAGCGTACTGCGTTATATTTTAATCTCTTTGTTTTCCTTGCTGTGTCCTAGTTGGGTGACCCCAAGGGTGAGTTGTTTGTAATGAACAAGGTGAGTTGGAACATAGTGTGTTCATTGGTCAGGAGGGACTTAGGTGGGTGGACTCAATGATTCCCTAAGTGATATGAGGGACTTCGGATCCTGAGTCCTAAGACACAATGACAAGAAATTTACATGTCATCAATCTCAATAGAGGTTGTTGCTGTCTACTGTGATACAGATAAGGGAGCAGAGGAATGAACACTGAGATTACCCAGCTCAGCTTCATTCATTGGATGACTGTTTTAGATAAATTATGCTTCTGAAGAATTCTTTATATTCAGAGACCTGACACTTATTTTTTCCCACATGATTGGCATTTCCTTCATTTTACTGTATGCAGAGTCTGATTTTCTTTTTGGCATCCTAGGATGGCATCCCAATGAGATGTATACCAGCATTATCAGAAATGGCTGGTTGCTATGCCTTCCCCGTTTCTGAGGATAGCAAAGCTTTTGGTTCTTCTCTCTTTGACCAAATGCAGATAGATTTGGGGAGCATCTCCCACCTGGCTTCCCCTCTCCAACCCAGCTGCCCAGCCTGAGCACCAGTAGAGGAGGTGAGGTTGTCTGTTTTCCAGTTGTTAGAATGTGACTCACATCACCTTCCCCACAGTCTTTACTTACCGTCATAGGCCAGAAGATGAAGGGAATGTATCGGTTGATGGCGAGGGTGTAAAGGAAGATGAAGAATATGTAGATTGCCGTTTCCATACATAGGACCAGGGTCAGGATGGGATGTGAACGCATTTGTTCAAAGTAGTCTAGTGCAAGGATCATGCAGGCCTGGATGAAAAAAAAAAATAGATACACCTGAGGTGTCGCAAGAGTTCTCCCCTACTTCTGAGGACCTATCCCATCCCTACAACACCGCGACTCCAAATCAGTATACCAAAGTCACAAGCTTTGACGGGGCATGTCCCATAATCCAGAATTCTTTATTGCTCTCTCTCAGTTCGTACAGATAGCGTCGAAACCCTTTTTTGGGGGTTGTGTCCTCTTTGGCTGCTCCTCTGGGACGATAAGGAAACCTTACTGCCATGGTTGTTAGCAGCAGTTCTCAGCTTCCTACCGCCCGGCCTTGCCTGCAGTCCCTGAACAGGCCCAGCTCAAGAGAGAGCCTGGTGTCTCCTGACCTGTTCAAGGGTGGCTCTCAACTGACCACTGGGACTGTAGAATTCCAACGCTTGCTCTTGATGGGCGCGAGCCCACCTCATATGGTGGAGCAGCAGGATCTTCTCCAGCCCGCGGAACCAGACAGTCCCACCCTCTATGCACCAGCATTCACTGAGCCCCACTGGTCCCAGCGAGGACTTCCTTGAAAAGGAGTCCCAGGTTTGTGGCTGTTGCTCCCACTCCCTGGGGTCCTTTCCCTCCCGACCTCCTGGGGCAGCCTTGGGGAGCAAGTGGAAGTGTAACAACGCGCGACTTTTACAGAAGGCCACATGAGAAGGCAGGAGTGTTGCCAACTTAGAAGCCCTGCCTTTAGGGTCACACTCACGTGGGCGTGGGAGCTCCGTGATGGCCTGGTGGGAGTGATTCTACGTGTGGGCATGATCTCGAGTCTCTCTCTGCCCAGTGCTGCGGAGGGCTGGGGGACTTCAGCGCTGCTTCTGCCTCGCTCCCGTGGCAGAGGGCTTAGTTTCCTTTGCCAGAGCAGTTTTCGCTCTGCGCCTCATCTTTTCGGTAACCAACAAGGCATCGATGACACACAGGACTGCTGCCGAGAGGCACAGGACCTGTCACACACAGCACAGGTGGGAAGGGAAGGACAGATGACTTCACAAGCTCAACTTCATCTCTCATCCCTATTCCTATCCCACAAGATCAGGAGCTGCAAGAGGCCTCCAGTTCCTCCTGGCCTCTGTAGACCAGGTTTCTCTTTCCAAGGAAAGGGAGGCAGTGGCCTTTGCCGCCTATACTGGCCTGAACTTGACTAGCTATTCCATCAGATGTTCTCAGCTTATGGGTCTCCACCCTTTGGGAAGCATGACCTTTTCACAGGGGTCGCCTAAGACTGACAGAAAGCACTGAGAGTCATATTACAATTCATAACAGTAACAAAATTACAGTTATGAAGCAGCAACAAAAATCATTTTGTGTTTGAGGAGAGTGTCGCCACAACGTGAGGGACTGTATTAAAGGGTCCCAGTGTTAGGAAGGTTGAGGACCACTGTGTCAGATAATGACCTTTGCAGATCTGAGAGCCTAGCAGAGTTGAGGCCAGGATGAGAACTGGTCTGGAGTTCTTCTTAACTGGAAGGGACAGGTTTGAAATCCAGAAAACCCACCTGCAGAGTCTGTGAGGGGAAGGGCAAGCAAACCTGGCTAAGGCAAAAAGACATGGAGGTGGGCAGCTGCCAGGACAGGCAAGAAGAAATGGAGGCTGGGTGTGAGTGGGGACCCAGGCAGTACAGAACCAAGCTCAGTTGATGAGTTGTCAGATTGGGACCAGGGATTGTAGTGCCTGGTATTCCAGCCATAAATGCTTCCCTCTGGGCTACTTGAAGTCTTGTTCTAGTCCCTGTGTGAGTTTCTCAGGGGAAAGGGCTCTTTTCCAAGAGCCCAACTCCAGCTTGGCACAATGCAGTGGGGTTGACAAATAAACAGTCACCAATTACAAAATGAACTTCAGGAACTTAAACTCTTGTTTTAAGTTTCTTTCTTTTTCTTCATTCTTCTTTCATATGTGTGTCTGCCTCTTTGTTTGTCTGTGTGTGTGTTCTTGTGCATGACACAGCACGTGTGAAGGTTAGAGACAACAGGAGTTGACTTTCTCCTTCCATTGTTTGGATCCCAGGGCTTGAACTCAGACCATCCTGCTTAGTGGCCCGTATCACTGTCTCAAACTGTTTTCTTCTCTTGATTAACTTTGCCCACATTGTTAACCTTCAACCGAGTCCCGTTCCCTTACCCTTCCCATTCTTCGAACATTTGATTGGCTACTTCTTGCATCCTTCCTTTTGATAAGGATTTAGGCTCAGTTTATCTAAGCCTTCTGAATCAGGAAAAAGTACCTAACCTCAGTCTAAAGACATGGGTGTCTGTAAACCTGAAAGTTCAAAGATTAAGTCAGAGAGTTTGTAACTTAATTGTTGTTGGCAGAATGATGCCCTAGCATGCACAAGGCCCTGGTTTGGATGCCCAGCACTGCTTAAACCAAGGGTGGTGGTGCATACCTGTAATCCAGCATGGGGGAGGGAGGAATTGAAGCAGGAGAATCAGAAGTTGAAGGTTATCCTTAACTACAGAGCAAGTTAGAGGCTGGGCTGGATTAGATTCCTTATTTATAAAACAACAAGGAACATTGAAGAGATGTCTCCACAGGTGCAGGATATACACAAGGTTGTTCCACCTAGACAGAATCCCTTCTTCCTTGAACAAGCTTAGTTCCGTAATTCTGACCTCCTCACTTGCCTCTTCTTTTATACCTGTATCTGCAGTACCTGTCTATCTACTGCTCTGCTCCCAGCCATGAGAGTCATGGACTCATCCTCTGCAACTGTAAGCCAGTCTCAGATCAAATGCTTTCTTTTGTAAGTTCCCTTGGTCCTGGTGTCTCTTCACAGCAGTGGAATGGTAACTAGGACACCTATTTATCAGGAGTTTTTCTTTTCTTGCAATATTTTATACGTATTTTGTTTGTAAAAATTGTTCTATAGACTAAGAAACTTATTTGAAGAAAACATTTTAAAATTGAGTTTCATGGATTTGGGGTTTGGGCAACTTGATATCATTGGAAGAAGTAACTCCAAGGAAAAAGGGAGTCTGGAGCAATGGCTCAGAAGTCCAGAGCATTGGCTGTTCTTGTTAAGGAATGAGGTTTGGTTCCCAGGATCCATGTGGAGGCTCACAGATGTCTTTAATTCCTGTTTCAGGGGATCCAATGTCCTCTTCTGACCTCCTCAGGCACTTGCATGGATGTACACACACACACACACACACACACACACACACACACACACACACTTGAAATAAATTCTGTTAATGATGTCAAGATGACTTTCCAGTTCCCTTTTCCAGGGCCTGAAATACTCATACTATTTTCTTTCTTGTTGTTTCCTCATACTATTTTCAATTAAAATGTTTGTTTTACTTTATTTGTGTGTGGATGTACATGTGAACGCCTTGGTGCATTTGTGGAGGTTGAAGTAGAAGAGTGTGTCAGTCTCTTCTACCCTGTGTATGGGGGACTGAACTTAAATCATTAGACTTGGCGCAGGTGCCTTTACTCACTGAACCACCTCATTGGCCTTAGAACACTGGCCTTATATAGAATCGCGAAGGCCTCTACTTACCCCGCCAATATAGCCCAGATCCTCTGTGTTTTTTTCTCCAATGACTAGCATGCCCACTATTCCAAGAAATACCATTGAAATGAGAGTGTTGATCAGATCCTGCAATGCAGAGTTGAGAATGGTCAGCTTTGAATGAGAATGTAACTTCAAAACATTTAAGCTGGCCAGTTATCCATTCTAGGATGGACACTTCTGAATACTTCTTTTTGATTGACAGGGGTCTTCAGGGATATAGTTATTATTTTTCAGAGATATGAGTTCGTATGATAAAAAGTATTGACTAGGACATTGTAGAAATAGATTTAATTTCATTAGAACATTATGGAAGAGGTTAGTATTTCTATTGGCTGTTTTTTACTATATGCATGTTATAAATATACATACACACATATCTATGGAAATATACATATATATTACGTATATATGTACATATATATATAACATATATATATGTTATATATATTACAGTTGAAGAAAACATGTGTGGCCTTTAATGTTAGAAAAAAATATAATTAGGGACTGAGGTAGGGCTTGGGAGCACAGGACTGCAATTCCAGCTCCTCAGGAGGATCTCAAGTTCAAGACCTGCCTGTGCCACAGAGTGATCTCAAGGCTAGATGCTAAGATCTTGTTTCAAAACAAAGGGAGGGTGGGGGCTGGAGAGATGGCTCAGTGGTTAAGAACACTGACTGATCTTCCAGAGGTCAATCCCCAGCAACCACATGGTGGCTCACAACCATCTGTAATGGGGTCTGATGCTCTCTTCTACTGTGTACTCATATAAATGAAATAAATAAATAAAAGCAGGGAGGGGGAAGAGAGAGAGAGAGAGAGAGAGAGAGAGAGAGAGAGAGAGAGAGAGAGAACAGTTGACAGAGATGGCTCTGTGGTAAACAGCACATGGTGCTTCTTATAGGGGACCTGGGTTGGGTTCCCAGCAACCAAGTGGTGGCTCACAATTGGCTCTAACTCCATTTCCATGGGATCTGGCACCATCTTCTGGCTTTTAGGAGCATCAGGCCTGCTTGAAGTGTAATTTCACACAGGCAGGCAAACTCCTCAAACACATAAAAGAAAGAAATGAGTCTCATGCAGCTCAGTGGTAGAGTACTGGCATGGAGCACACAGGCTATAGATTCAGTTGCCATGACCCCGCAAACAAACAAAGGTTGTGAGGTGTGGAAGAGAGCAGAGCTCTGACAGGATTGTTCCCAGTACAGCAGAGAATGGCCTAAGCTAGCAATTCAAATCCCTTATGGGATGTGGGAGTTTGTTTTTCTCTTCTGGACCCCGTGTACTGGGTGTGTACTTGGTGTGAAGTACTACTGACTCTAGGCACATCCCAATGCTACTGGGAGGTAGGAGCCATCCTCACTGCTCCCCTTGAGAGAGAAGTCCAAGAGACTGTTCTGGGCTTTGGGTCATTTCTCTCCTGGGACCAGTACACTGCTCTGTCTTGAACTTGTCTAGATAACTCATTGTCTTCCCGGAGGCTTATCCTTAGGATTATGGGCAAAGCTTACATTTAAGTTACAAAAATGAATAACTTACAAGCAGAGGCCAGTGGATACAGGTCATCGTGTTTTGAAGGATTACCAGATAGATTATGATGAAGAATAAAACAATGCAGGTTTCCTGAATCACGATGGCTACAAACATGTCCTGGGCACCGCCAATGATGAAACAAAACACCGATGTTGCAGTAAGACACTGCAAGGAGAGAACAGGTTTGTTTAATGCAAGCAGTAGCACATATGAGTGGGTAACATTTGTTACATTTAATTGTATGATACTGCAATAGTCTCTTTTTAAAAATGTGTTTGTGCATACATGTGTGTGGATATGTGTGTCTATATATATGTGTGTGTGTGTGTGTGTGTGTGTGTGCATGTGTATGTTCCTGTGTACATGTTTATGTGTGAGGGTTTGGGTATGCATGTAATATCAGAGGTCAACCCCGGGTATCAGGCCTCACTTGCCACCTTGTTTGGCACAGGGCCTCTTGCTGTTCCTGCTGTGCTACCTACTCTGGGCTAGCTGGCCTACAAGCCTCTAGGCTACTCTCCTGTCTCTACCTCCCATCTTACTGCATGAAAGCTAGTATTGCACACTGCATCCTACCTCATCCAGCCTCTGGGTGGCTTCTGAGGGTCTGACCTCACAAGGTCAGACCTTGCACCAAGCACTTTTTCTTCAGAGCCATCTTTCCAGCACATGTCTGGATTGTTTGCCATTGAGTATTTTGGTTTCAATATTGTTTTAAGTTAATGCACGTATTTGTTTTGTAGTATTGAGGAGTGACCTCAGAGCCTGGCATATGCAATAAACATTCTACTACTGAGTTACATTCCCAACCTTACTTAAAAGCAGTTTGGGAAATTAAATAATATATGCAGATGTTAAGATATATGTAAATAATAAAGACTGAACAAAAAACAGTAGTTTGGTTTCTCAAGGGTTTCTCTATATAGCCCTGGCTGTCTTCAAACTCCCTTTTTAGACCAGGCTGGCCTGGAACTCACAGAGATACACCTGCATCTGCCTCTCAAGTGCTGGGATTAAAGGCAGACACCACCACAATCACTAGCCAAAGAAGTTCTTAAACTTCTTTCTTCTTCTCTCTTCATACCTAGTCCTCTGTGTTTATAGGATCTCCTTATGTGGCCCGGACTGGCCTAAAATTCACTATTACAAGCTAGCCTCAAACTCTCAGAGATCTGCCTGCCTTTGCCTAAGTGCTGGGATTAGAGGTGAGAATCACCACTTGTAGCAAGTCTGTCTCCTGAGCAGAGATCACAACTATTGATCTGTATTTCTAGAAGGAAATTCAAGTATCTACTGGTAAATATAGAAGTAAACAGATGTTGATTTTGACTGGAATTATGAGGTAGAACCCCAGTTTTTTTTTTTTTTTTTTTTTTTTTTTTCTGTCCAAACAGATTGTTATCTCAGTCAGTCCCTGAGAGATGCTTGGATTTCAACTAATTGTCATCTTTGACATCTCCTATTCTCAGATGTATTTGTATCTCTTCCCACTCTATTCTCTCATTGCTTTTAATTTTAAAATGCTTTTTAAAATGCTCTCTCTCTTTTGTGTGTGTGTGTGTGTGTGTGTGTGTGTGTGTGTGTGTGTGTGTGTGTGAGAGAGAGAGAGAGAGAGAGAACACAGAGGCCAGAAAAGGCTGTCAGATCCCTGCAGGTAGACTTAAAGGGGATTGTGAGCCACCTATGCTGAAATCTGACCCCAGTTTAAGTGCTGAGCCATTTCTCCAGTCTCCAGAATGCTTTGCATATGGTAGGGTGGCTCACTAGTGCTACTGTTTGATCCACTGCTCTCATTTCAGACTGCTTATGACACCCACGTGTATCTTGGTTGTGTTCCTACATCAAACCTGGGGGCATTTCACTAGGATTTCACCTAACTTTGAATCAATAACAAGTTGTTATTTTAGTGTGTTTTCTCTCCTGGGAAGGTTTTGAAGTTTTCTTCTTATTGGTTTTTATTTTTACTTATTTGCTAAATATTGATCGTGTTGATGACTATAGTGAAGAAAAACACTTCCTTTTGATCTTGCTTTCGAGAGAGGGTTTTGCCATGTAGACCAGGGTGGCTTTGAACTCACAGAAATCTGTCTGCCTCTGTCTCCCAAATGCTGGGATTCAATCAAGGTGTTCATCGTTGGCTTGACTTCTTACATTTTAGTTGATTATGGGAAAGCTTTTTAGTTTACTAATCTGATTGCCACCCAGCTAAGTTATTTTGTTCTATATGATCTCCCAGTGGATTTAGGAGTTGTGACTGTGCCAGTGGAAAGAAATAGATCTTCAGACAATCTCATTTCCTTTCCTCCATCATGAAGAGGAATTCTGGAGTGATTGTCATCCTGGAAAAGCACTCACTAACTGGTAGGCATCTTATATCACTTGAATAAGAATACTTGTGATACCTTAACGAAAGACCTTGCTGATTCTGGGTAAAGATGTTTAGTTTTAGAATGGCGGTGAAACCTCTATGCTTATTTCCAGCTTCCCCTCCTCCTCCTCCACTTCCTCTTCTTCATCTTCTTCCTCTTCATCTTCTTCCTCCTCCTCTCCCTCCCCCTCCTCCTCTTCTTCTTCCTCCTCCTCTTCTTCCTCCTCTTCCCCCTCCTCCTCATTCCTGGGAATCAGCATCATGTTTTTCACATGTTCTCAAACACTGTTTGATTTAATCTCATAACATTTTACTTATAATACGGTGGCTTATTTTAGGAGCTCTAATAGAAAATCACCCTTGTTTTCCTCTTTGTGATATATGCTTTAAAAATAAAGATGGCTTGTTGTTCTTGTTTTTAATATGGTAACTTTTTTTCCTATTCTGGGATCCACCCCGTGATGTCACACTTTCTAATCATCCTGGGCCTCTATATTAATCTTTGCTTTGGTTCTGTGAGATCTCTACTTTGTTTGCTTTTTCTAAACCTGATCAAGTTTTGATGTCAGCGTTTGACTAACTATAAAATAATCACTCAAAAGGGGATGGGGGCCTAGCTCAGTGGTAGAGTTGTTTTTTTTTTTTTTTTTTTTTTTTTTTTTCTGACAAATGCAAGTGTATTCAGTCTTCAGAAAAGCAAATCATCCCCAAATGCTTGTTTCTATAAAAAGAAATAAATAAAAGTTTGTGCATCATCAGAATGATATCTTGTGCTTTGAAAGCACTGACCCTGAAATCACCCCTGGGTCTGATTCACTTTTTAAGAAATGCTTTAGGGAAAGATCTTTTTAGAATTAAAGTAACAAACTAACACCCGTTTGTTTGTGTTTGAGGAGATGCTTGCAGGAGAGGATGCATGTGGAGCTCAGACTGTAATCACAGGGGATGCTTCTCTCCTTCCTCTACTTGAGTTCTGGGGATTCTTTGGGCGTGGCCCTAGCAGGGTTTCCACACTTAGCCACCTTACAGGCCCCTTGCTTTCCCTTTGTTTTATGCCTTGTTCCTTTGAATCTCTCTATTTTGGGTTCAGTTTGGATCATGAAACTTTCCTCCCCAGAAGGTTTGTGCCCCCATCCGCAGGTCCTCTCTCTGTCAGGGGCGGTTAGGAGCACTCCCCCTCTGACATTAACTTTAAATGTCTGCCTCTCCTCCCTTTGTCCTGGATGCCTGCCTCTTGTGCATTGCTTGACTAGCTCTTCTGGATGGCAGCTCTTTTCAGTTGTGCTTGCTAGATTACAACGCTGTGATTTACTCGGTGTTTCCCTACTTTCATTTGTGAGGGGAAACCCTAAGAGGAGGAGGACGGGGGAAATCTTTAGGACAGAAATGATGTGTGATAGTGGGCATGGTGGTGAATCAGTATTTAGTTCCAGCACTCTGGAGGCAGATGCAGTCAGATGTCTCTGAGTTCAAGGCTAGCCTGGTCTACATAGTGAACTCCAGGCTAGCCAGGGTTACATAGTGATACTCTGTGGGGAAAAAAGAAAAAAGCGTTGGGGACAAGACAGGAGGCAGAAAACAGAGGCAGAGGGGACCGTGGAGACTTTGCACAAGCAGCAATTTTTGCTCAACTCCCGAGGCCACCCATCCTCCCTCCACCCACCCTCTACCCAGCCAATCAGATGGCAGCTCCTGCTCACCATCCTCAAGACCTTCAACATCCCATTGGGTGAGAAACAAAAATGCCAGAAGCTCTCTCTGAATCTTTTTACGTCCCTGTCCAGGCCCTCCGCCTGTGTTTGGGGGGTTTCAGGTTTCTTAGTCCCTTGGAGCGGTCGAGTTGACGGCACTTTCTCATGCTGGGTGTATTTCTTTGGTAATTTGTCTGCAATGGGATCTCTGTGCACTGACTGCAAGGACCTAGTGGATGATGTGCCGCGTACTAAAGGTCTCTGGCTGGATGGTGGTACTGAAAGTCGCTGGATTGATGGTGTGGCGCGTACAAAAGATCGCTGGCGGGATGGTGTTCCGGGTACTGAAGGTCCCTGGCTGATTGGTGTTCCGGGTACTGAAGGTCCTGGGCTGGTTGGTGTTCCGGGTACTGACGGTCCCAGGCGGGATGGTGTTCCAGGTACTGAAGGTCTCCGGCTGATTGGTGTTCCGGGTACTGAAGGTCTCCGGCTGATTGGTGTTCCGGGTACTGAAGGTCTCTGGCTGATTGGTGTTCCCGGTACTGAAGGTCTCTGGCTGATTGGTATTCCGGGTACTGAAGGTCTCTGGCGAGGTGCAGCAGAGGCAACATATCCCTGTGACTCCAAAGGAAAGGGAGCACCCAAGACTCCAGGTCGTGAAGTTGAGTGGCTGGACCCACGCCTGGTGGATGCAGGATTCATGGTGGGTTCCAAGCCTGATTATGTCAGGCTGGCCCTGCCCCTCCAGTCGGCTGGGTAGCCGCAGGGCGATGGTCCTCTGGGAACTGGCTTCAACGGCTGACAGCCTATCCCGCGTGCACCTGTTTTTTACAGCTGCTGCCTAGCCTAGCATCTGCTGTCCTTGTTGGACAAAGGCGCCTGGCTTAGCCTGAAAACTCAAGATCCCGTAACCACATCCGCAGGAGCTGCTGCCAGCCACCCCAGAGAAAAGAGGTTCTGGAGTTATTTAGTGGGTATACCTGCCCAGATTCCAACCCCTAGCCATACACATTGAGGCTGGTCAAGGGCAGCAGGGTCCAGAAATCTGCGAAGTTCACACATCAGCTGAGAGTGTGTAATAAAACAGCATGACAAACATCAACTTGGTAAGGAAAGGGTTGATTTCACTTTGCAGCCGGTAGTTTATCCTCTAGGGAAATCAGAGCCAGAACTCCAGGCAGGAACCCAGAAGCAGGAGATGATGTAAAGACCTCAGAGAAGTGTACTCCACACAGTCTGCTGGGTCCTCCCAAATCAATCATCAGTCAAGAAAATGGACTGCAGGCCTGCCAATAGGGAATGTTTACTAAGATACTTACTAATTTTTCAACCAAATCTAGCATGGGTTGACATGAAACTAGCCGGTACTCATATTGAAATTGAAATGAGATCTGCAGAAAATATATGGAACGATAAAGAATTAGTTTAATAACTAGTAAAAGTGAGTACAAAAATATTATCCTTCATCGATGTCCTCAGCTGACTGTTTCTGATAAGGTTTGCGTGACCTTAACCAAAGTTTCTGGCACATAAGGGCACAGTCGGCAATAGTACATGTTACTGTCAGGAGACCAAACACCTGCAAACAGAGACACTGTCATCAGTTTCTGCCATGCAAATTCGCAGTGATCTGCCCATTGGGTAGGGAGCCTGCTCTCTGTGCTACCGTCCACCATTAGACTGGGAAGGGATGCTAGAGAGCATGGCTAAGTTTCCCCAACCCACCCACAGTACAGGACAAGACAACTGCAGTGAGCAGAACTCACTACCCCTGAAGTGGAATGCAAGTTGCCTTTCCATCTTGATTTGCACTGGCGTGGGTGCGTGCATATGTCTCCGTGTATGTGCGTGTGAGCATGCGTGAGTTCTTTAAAGCCCTGCTGACCATATTTAGCTATCACCCCCACAATTCCCTCTCCAGTGGTCAGCTCTTTGCTTTTTCTATCACCAAACTTGTCTGGGGAAAGAGCTGGTGCTGGCAGCAGCTTGAGACTAAGTCCTGGGGACCATAGTTATGATTCGACTTTTGTAGAAGTGGAGTAATAAGAATCTCCAGAGTGAACTTTCAAAGGCTGAGGGTGGTGGTGGTGGGGCAACATTCGTGTAAGGCAGAGGAGTCTGAACAGGCCCAAGGAAAAGAAAACTGAGCTGAAGATAAAAGTAAGCAAACTGTAATTCCACTGCCAGAGAGGAGTCGCATTTCTCTCTCTTCTGGGCTGGGCAGTACCCCATTAATGGCTTATCTAGAGCTGGCTGCATTCCCTTTACAGATTATCGCTATAATAAAAGTTATTAATGAAATATTCTATGTTCTTTAGGGAAGAGAATAAAATCTCTGAAATTCAAGGCATATTTTATAGACAGAGCTTGTCTCAAGCCATTTCCTCTGCTAGGTGGCCACAGGGCTCCTGGTCACTCTGCTGGGGAACAACTCCACTTTGTCGTCTTTTAAGCGATGAGTGAGAGAACAGATAAACAAATGAATTTGAGTCCTATGACTGGCTCATCTTTTAAAGGGTAGACAGACAGAACTGTCTTTAGAACAATTGTGGGGGTTGGTATTTCAGCATACCTCCTATCTAGACAACTTTGATAATCTCTCATGAGGTTGCTTAGTGCCTACGGGGGTTGAAACCTAGGGTTCTGACAGTCATGGCAGATCAAGGTCAGTCCTATGTGTGCCTTGCTAAGGAAGAACAGGAAAGTAGCAAGGAAGACGCTTCCAAATCAGCTCTCTAGATTAGAGCCTGGGAAAATCAGATGACCAGCCCTCAGGAGAAAACCAGGTAGAGGTACATTGCCATCTCTGCACTCTTCCCTTTGGGCTTGCTTGCCAGGAATAAGTCTGTCTAGGTCGACCTGCTTCTCTTCAGGCAGTACTCAGAATAACCCGTGGTTTGCAAGGTTCCTACCATAACCTGTGCAGTAAGGAAATCTGTTGTGTTGCATCTGAAGAGTTATGGGAATATTCTGTCTCACCTAACAGTGATATGGATGCTTTCAAAAGGACAACTATGAAATGATCGTGCTTCTTTTCTTGTTTAATATCAGGGTTTTCAGAGCTAAGAGTGGCAGCAGATTCTAGCAGATTCTCTCTGTCTAGTACAGCCCTGCCTGTAAGAAACATGCGGGAACATCTTTGTTTGGTGGATGCCAGTGTGAAACCCTGTCTATTTATGCTAATCAGGGAATGTATTTGCTCACACAAACTATAAAGCCAGTAGGCACTGTAGGCCAGTCCAGGATCATATCAGATTTCCAAATTAATTTGCATTTTGATCCAACTGGAAGAAACCTGAAAGACTTCTACTTACCCCTCCAAGGATTGTCATTGTTGAGGTTTCTGGTATCAGAGCCAACACAGACACAATAAGCATGGATAGTGTTGTTACCATTGAGTTGATAACATCCTAAGAACACAGAATGGAGAAGTCAGCTTGCTATCAAAGACTGAGAACACAGCTCAGAGCCTAGCAGAGGTCTAGGTTAGGAGTTCCATGGGGTCTGTGGGGAATCAAGACCAACAGGTACTGCTTTAAAAAAAGTGTGAGTAACTCCCTAAAAAATTAAACTGCGTTTTATTCAATTTTGCAGACATCAATGTCTTTTAGGAAACTAAAATGTTACAGAAAATAATCCCATATATTCCTTCTACAGCTTACCTAGTGGGCGTCTTATAGCACATCAACTCATTTAGTTATTTGAGTGTATATATATATATATATATAGAGAGAGAGAGTGTGTATATATATACTATATATACACTCTATATATACTATATATATACTCAAATATAAATATATATTATTTGAGTACAGTCATACACACACACACACATACACACACACACACACACACTTTCTCCTAACATAGATATAGCTACAGGGAGAACTCATCTGGTTAGAAAAGATCTATAGCTGGGCGATGGTGGCCCATGCCTTTAATCCCAGCACTTGGGAGGCAGAGGCAGGGGGAATCTCTGAGTTCGAGACCAGCCTGGTCTACAAAGTGAGTTCCAGGACAGCCAGGGTTATACAGAGAAACCCTGTCTCGAAAAACCATAAATATATGGTTTTAGATTACAGATTATCCCTTAACAAACTGGACTGCTTATTTTTTTTAACAGAAAATGTGAAAGAATATGCTGTCAAATGACTTTGTTTCTAAGATGCCATTAATAAACATGAAACCAAGCATGGTGGGTCATGCCTTTCATTCCAGCACACAGAAGTTTGAGGTCAGCCTGGTCTACATGGAGTCCCAGGCCAGCTAGTGCCACACAGTGAAACTCCATTTAAAAACAAACACACACACACACAAACACAAACAAACAGAAAACAACTTTCCCCTTTCCCACTGCAAACAGCACACATTTAAACTGGTCATTTCCGGGATAGGCCCCGCCCACATTTGTCATGCAGTAGCTTGCCAATTGTTATTTTTTCTAATCATTTCTCCAAAATGAAGCATTTTGAACAAGAGCAATTTACACTTTTAGATTGATATTTATTGTGGAAAATTAAATTGTCCTCAACATGGAATGGTCTATACATGCTTACAATAAGTAGGCAGGAAGAAATTAATGGAGAAATTGTAGATTCCAAAAGAAAAGTCGTTCATTAAGAGAAAAGAGGTTTGCTTTAAGGAAGGAAAAAAAGTTGCAGCAGACAATGAGACTGGTCATCTTGGGTAAACTCCCCTTAGCTGGATGCTTTGCTTCAGGGCAACAGGCCCTACCCCAGCCAGCAGCTGCAGTAGCTAAGAGTTAGGCTGTAACTGGCTTGGTACAAAAGTGCTGTCCCAGGGAGTGCACAGAACTGTGGGGGTGGGGAGGGGAGATATGCTTATGTCTGAATACCTATGCTCCCTGGAGGAGGTTTAGAATATCCTGTTTGTTTATGTATTTTGGGGTTTTGAGAAAGAGTTTCAGGCTGTAGCCCAGGCTAGTCTGGTACTCATCCTGTAGCCAGGACAGATCTCCTGCTCAAGGCCCCCTGCTTCAATCTTCTGCATGCTGAGATCATAGGTGTGAGCCTGCACACCAGCTTGAAACACTGTCTTTACATGGAAAGCTGGATATGCAGCCAGGCACTGTGGCATAGCCCTTTAACCCCAGCACTCAGGAGGCAGAGGCACACACATCTCTGGGAGTTCAAGGGCATCCTGGTCCACATAGTGAGTTCTAGGACAGCCAGGGCTAGTGAGAGAGACCCTGGCAGAAAACAAAATATAAGGAAAGCCCCAACCTCCGAATACGCTGTGAAGCAGGATGCAAATTTAATGACAAGAAAAATGAAGATTTCACAGTAGGTTTGAACCTGGAAATCTTGGGTTAGTTTAATCATTCATAATCTGTTGAGGGAATCTAGAAGGGATGTCTGGCCTACAGATTGTGTCAGGGCATCGGTATGAATGACAGGTCTTAAGGAAGACAGACAAACTGGCATCTTCTAATCAGAGTCACTGGCTGTAGGACATTGGTGTTTTTCAGTGCCTTCTGCTCCTTACAGAGTACCTGTGGTTCATGGCCCTGGCCTCCTTCACTTTAGTGCTAGAGTGTCTGATCACACTCTGACTCACCCTGCAGGGGCCCCATTACTGTTACCTCTGTGTCTGGAGCCTTGGGGGCAGGAAACTGGGAACAGAGAAAGACAGAAAGGACAGATAGAGCAGAAGTGAGACTTCTCGAGTACAAGTGGGAACAGAGAACTAGGCAGAGATGGAGGAGCGGGGGTAGCTAGCAGTCCTCTCATATGCTGCTGCATGTATATGTGTGTGTATATATATATATTTACCTTTGGGGAAAATCGTAGAATCTCCCAGACAGTGGCTGATATAATCAGCCATTTGAACAGAAAGAAAACTGGGGTTCTACCTCACTATTCCTGTCAAAATCAACATGTTTACTTCTATATTTACCAGTAGATACTTGAATTTCCTTCTAGAAATACAGATCAATAGTTGTGATCTCTCCTGAAGAGACAGACTTGCTAGGAGTGCTGACTGTCACCTTTAATCCAAGCACTTAGAAAGCAAAGGCAGGCAGATCTCTGAGAGTTGGTGGTAGAGAGAAAGAAACGTAAAACAAGAGTTTAAGTTCCTGAAGTTCATTTTATAATTGGTGACTGTTTATTTGTCAACCCCACTGCATTGTGCCAAGCTGGAGTTGGGCTCTTGGAAAAGAGCCCTTTCCCCTGAGAAACTCACACAGGGACTAGAACAAGACTTCAAGTAGCCCAGAGGGAAGCATTTATGGCTGGAATACCAGGCACTACAATCCCTGGTCCCAATCTGACAACTCATCAACTGAGCTTGGTTCTGTACTGCCTGGGTCCCCACTCACACCCAGCCTCCATTTCTTCTTGCCTGTCCTGGCAGCTGCCCACCTCCATGTCTTTTTGCCTTAGCCAGGTTTGCTTGCCCTTCCCCTCACAGACTCTGCAGGTGGGTTTTCTGGATTTCAAACCTGTCCCTTCCAGTTAAGAAGAACTCCAGACCAGTTCTCATCCTGGCCTCAACTCTGCTAGGCTCTCAGATCTGCAAAGGTCATTATCTGACACAGTGGTCCTCAACCTTCCTAACACTGGGACCCTTTAATACAGTCCCTCACGTTGTGGTGACACCCTCCTCAAACACAAAATGATTTTTGTTGCTGCTTCATAACTGTAATTTTGTTACTGTTATGAATTGTAATATGACTCTCAGTGCTTTCTGTCAGTCTTAGGCGACCCCTGTGAAAAGGTCATGCTTCCCAAAGGGTGGAGACCCATAAGCTGAGAACATCTGATGGAATAGCTAGTCAAGTTCAGGCCAGTATAGGCGGCAAAGGCCATTGCCTCCCTTTCCTTGGGAAGAGAAACCTGGTCTACAGAGGCCAGGAGGAACCGGAGGCCTCTTGCAGCTCCTGATCTTGTGGGATAGGAATAGGGATGAGAGATGAAGTTGAGCTTGTGAAGTCATCTGTCCTTCCCTTCCCACCTGTGCTGTGTGTGACAGGTCCTGTGCCTCTCGGCAGCAGTCCTGTGTGTCATCGATGCCTTGTTGGTTACCGAAAAGATGAGGCGCAGAGCGAAAACTGCTCTGGCAAAGGAAACTAAGCCCTCTGCCACGGGAGCGAGGCAGAAGCAGCGCTGAAGTCCCCCAGCCCTCCGCAGCACTGGGCAGAGAGAGACTCGAGATCATGCCCACACGTAGAATCACTCCCACCAGGCCATCACGGAGCTCCCACGCCCACGGCAGGGCTAAAGGCAGGGCTTCTAAGTTGGCAACACTCCTGCCTTCTCATGTGGCCTTCTGTAAAAGTCGCGCGTTACACTTCCACTTGCTCCCCAAGGCTGCCCCAGGAGGTCGGGAGGGAAAGGACCCCAGGGAGTGGGAGCAACAGCCACAAACCTGGGACTCCTTTTCAAGGAAGTCCTCGCTGGGACCAGTGGGGCTCAGTGAATGCTGGTGCATAGAGGGTGGGACTGTCTGGTTCCGCGGGCTGGAGAAGATCCTGCTGCTCCACCATATGAGGTGGGCTCGCGCCCATCAAGAGCAAGCGTTGGAATTCTACAGTCCCAGTGGTCAGTTGAGAGCCACCCTCGAACAGGTCAGGAGACACCAGGCTCTCTCTTGAGCTGGGCCTGTTCAGGGACTGCAGGCAAGGCCGGGCGGTAGGAAGCTGAGAACTGCTGCCAACAACCATGGCAGATCAAAAAGGCCGGCCAGCGGGCAAGAAGGGCAAAGAAGATAAAAGAGGGTTTAATCGATACAAGTGGGAATTCAAAGACAGCAATAAAGACTTGTGGATGCAGGGACATGGAGAGACCAAGTTTCTGAGTATGGTAAACTGAATTGGACTGGCAGAGGTGTCTGGTGGGGTTGGGGATGGGGTTCCTCAAAAGCAGGGGAGAACTCTTGGGACACCTCAGCTGTATGTATTTTTTCCATCCAGATCTGCATAACGGTTGCCCTGATCTGTTTAGAAAGAGTGGCCACGCACCCCATGCTGATTCTGCTCCTCACAATGGAATTGTCAATTCTTTCTTTCTTCTTTTTCCTCTACTCCTTTGCCATCAACCGATACATTCCCTTCGTCTTCTGGCCTATGATGGTAAGTAAAGACTGTGGGGAAGGTGATGTGAGTCACATTCTAAGAACTGGAAAACAGACAACCTCACCTCCTCTACTGGTGCTCAGGTTGGGCAGCTGGGTTGGAGAGGGGAAGCCAGGTGGGAGATGCTCCCCAAATCTATCTGCATTTGGTCAAAGAGAGTAGAACCAAAGGCTTTGCTATCCTCAGAAACGGGGAAGGCATAGTAACCAGCCATTTCTGATAATGCTGGTATATGTCTCATTGGGATGCCATCCTAGGATGCCAAAAAGAAAATCAGACTCTGCATACACCTGTACAGTAAAACAAAGGAAATGTCAATCATATGAAAAAAAAAAAAAAAAGTGTCAGTTCACCACCCCAGTCATTCCTTGAGGTTCCTTTCAGTCATTATTTGAGACTTCCTTTATGTGGTTCAAGTGCAGGAGGATTTCGGGTACAAAGGGAGTAACTTGGGTGGTTCTCTATTTTGACTAGCAGGCTTGGATTATGTAAGCACTTGCTCTCAGGGCATGTTCCTTCCCACAATTCATCTGATTTTAATCATATGCAACCTCAATTACACATAGTCCTTAGATGGGAAATATGGGATGTAGCTTTTTGTTAACATTTTGCTTTTTGGGTTTTTTTTTTTTAATTCTTTGTCTTTTATTCTTGTCTAGCTGCTTTGCTACGAGATTGTTCATTTATCTGCCTCCTAACAATATATTCTCTAGCTCAGCTCAGCTTCTTCTATTTCAGTGTCACCAGTTGTCTTCCCTGACTCTTTTGTCTCCTGGACCCTTCTTCTGCCACTACTATTTCTCTCTCCAACTTTCCTCTCACTCCTCTCTCAGCTTCTGCTCCCTTTTATATCCACTCCTGATCCCAGAAGTCCAAGAGCCAATTATTCCTGAAGAGCATAGGGTCATTTAAAGAGCCAGGCACATAAAATATTTCATACTACATTCCCTCCAGTCCCATTCATCTTAGCTATTATGCAGTTTTGATGCTGTTTCTCAATTATTCCCAATGTCTTTTCCAGGGTCCTCAGGTGTCTGATATGATTTCTGTTTTCAGTCATATCCACAACTGAAATAATAACCTAACTGCTTTCCTTTCCTGTCATTTGGGGACTGCTTCTCAGATCTTTTTTACTCCTGGACTGTCTTATCTTCTAGCATCTTGCTTTTTGGACTTCCTCTCTTAATCTCTGTCCCCAGCTCTGTGAACCTTTGGCTTGTAGTCCTTATTTGGGTGTGCATGGTCTGTCTTAAAGACCTGCTCATAGGCCTGTGGTTGCTCTGCATTGTGAATGGCTCTGTATACCTGGAGTTCAAAGTCCTGGGTCATAGGCCAGTCAGTGGTGAGGTGCTGAACATTTCTTATCCAGGCTTTTCTGCCTGGGAGGGGAAGCAGTGGCTGCTCAGGCTCTCATCTTTGCTCTTTTTGGGCAATTGGCAAAGTTTTCCGAAGAAGTCTCCTGCTCAACTCTGAGCTTTATTAGTTTGATGGTATCCACAGCTTTTTATTTCCTGTTGAAACAAACAAATCCCGCATCCCAGACTTCCATTCTGATGTTAACTCATCCTTATAGGATATAGGCCGACTTACTTTTCCACAGTTTAGTCTCTAACCAGTGTCTTTCAGTGTCTGCTGTTGTTCTTCTCCTTACTGTTCAGAAGATTTAAAGTAAACGGAGCACTATTTTAGCCAGTCCCTGAGGTAGGGGGTCTTTATTCTTCCTTTTTGTTTTATAAGTATTTCTTTTAGGATGCAATTAGATCTCTCCATAATTGCTTGTCCTGTAGGATTGTGTGGTGAAATGGTTACAGTCGGCTTCTGTAGCCACCACCCCTTCTATTTCAATGTCATTCAATTGTGGCTTTAATTTTGGCATTTGATCCTGACCAACTGTTAGCCAGAACACACTTTTCCGGTACCTCCAACCCCTCCTGGTCTTTCTTCTGGAACACCTTTGCCTTTGATATAGGGAAACAGCAACGGCTGAGCAACCCCATTGCCTGTGTTAACTTATATCTCTCTTTTTACATAAGCCATTATTTTAATTTCTCCTTTAAAATCTTTATAACTCCTGTATGCACAATGAAAGCTGGGGAAGTCAAACTGCTCCTTTCCCAAAACCATCCCTACTGTCCCTGAGGGCAAAGGACCATAAGCTCCAGTAGATAATTTATAACATAGACATTTTGGGGATAGTGTAAGATATTTATCTGTGGCCAAGTCTAGAACAGCACTGCCTGTAGTAACATGCATTAGATCTGCAATACTTAGTTGAGGTTTTTTTTTTTCTGCCTGCTTGTTAGTTCCTGGCTGACAAGAGGGAAATCCCTCATACTTTTTACTGCAGTGCCTCAAGGTAGCCCCACCCACCCCCATGTCATTTACCAATGGCAAGCCATTGCCTTGGCTATCTCTCTTGGACCTACACTCATTGGTTCAATGGCAACCTTGCCATTTCATCTGCCCACTCCTGGAAACCTGGGCCTTCTTTTCTGATTTACATTTTGAAAAACCATTGCCCTTAGAGTTGCCTTGCTCACAATTTTGTTTCAAATGTCCATATTTCCCACAATCAAAGCACAGGGCCTTATGATATCAGAGCCCTCTAGCTATCGCTTGACCTATATTAGCATGGTATATATTACAACCAATATCATTTGTATTTATCCATTCATCTATAGGCACTGCCCGTGCCTTCAGTGGTCTTACAACTTTTCTATACCCCACATTTGCATTTTCAAGTGCTAGGGTCTTCATCAATACCTGTCTTATGTCAGGGTCTGATATGATTTTATTTATTACTGAGATCCATCTTTGTAAAAATAAATAAATAAATAAATCAGTGAAGCTTCTCCTGAGCCTTGTATAATTTTTGTAAATGATGTGGATTTCTTTCCTGGCTCTTCAACTTTGTCCCAAGCTCTTAACGTTGTTAAACCACATTATTATGATTGTGTCTTCAAGTTGAACCTGTTCTCATGTATCAGCATAATAACCTTTCATCAACGGGCCCCTCACTATTTTAATTCCTCTGGCTCTATTCCTGTGTTCCAAATTCCTGGCTTCTTCTCGCCACCATGACAACACTTGCAATTGAAGACAGCTGTTATCAATTCCCTCCAGTCTTGGGGAATAATAATTCTACTTTGAGTAGACCAATTATTTTGAGTTTGTTTCACATGAAGTAAGTGCATCTCATAAGACATCACTGGCTTCCTAAAATGAGTTGGGTCTTTCATTTCTATAAGATGCCATCCAATTTCATCATAAGCATGTGGATTATCCTCACTAACAGGCATATGCTGTATAATATTGGAAATGCTGTTGGTGATTTTTTTTTACCAAGTACTGCCTGTCCTCCAAAGGTGCTGTGGATTTAACCCCATTTCAGTTCATTGACTTGACCTCCTTTTGACACACTTCCTCCCACTCCGTCTACCTGGGGAAACTCCCTCTTTCTGATTCAAGTCCTGGGAATGAATGTATTTGTCTTCTCTTTTCTTGATGTTCTTTTTTATTCCTATTTTTATTCTCTATTTTCACCTATATTTTTTTCCAGTTTCTCAGTCAGTCTTCTCTCTACTTCCACTTGCATTTTTCTTTCCAGTTGCCTTGCCAGGGTTTTATAAACAAAATAGCCCAAAATGAGGGAAAGGAAAAGAGTGGGAACCTGCTTTTTAAAACCATGCAGGAGGTGTCCCAACAACAGCTTCAGGAAACGCCCTGTACTTTTTCAAACAAAGTTTCCAACTCTTCTTATCCTGCCTTTAGCTTTATCATGCTTGAAATCAAGCTCCCCAGTTCTGCCTGGCCACAATGATGACCACATGCCTTTTAATGTTTCTTTTTCCTTCAAACTGCCTGTCACATTGAGGGCTAATGTAGCTTTTTGTGAAAATGTTGCCTTTTGCTTTTAAATTCTTTTGTCTTTGCATTCTTATGTGGCTACTTTATTTGTGGGTTCTTTTATCTGTCTCCTAATATCTTCTGCTCAGGTGAGTTTCTCCTATTTCAAGTGCCACCCACCAACTGTCTTCTCGGTCAGCTAGTCCAACTTTCAGCTATCTCTTCTTTTCACTCTTCAAAATCTCTTCTCTGCCCCACACAATCTTCTTTCTCCTGCATCAACTGTTTTCTCTGACCCTATTCTTCTGTCTCCTGGACCCTACTTCTGTCTAGTACGACTACTCTCTTCAACTTCTCTCTCACTCCTCTCTCAGCTTTTGTTGGCTTTTATCTCCACTCCTGTTCCCAGAAGTCCAAGAGCCAACTATCACTCAAGATCATGGGGTCATTAAAAGGGCAAGGCACATAAAATATTTCATACCATAACAGGATTCTTCCTAAAGTTTCTCTTCAACATTCAGTTTTGGCTTATTGCACATGCACCCAAAAACAGTTCTGGTGTCAGATAAGCCGTCCTACCTTCCATATCCCTCTCCATAATACTGAATACATTCAAGTAGAAATAGTCCAAGCCATTAATAGGGAAGGAGAAGCTTATCCCATTAGCTCTTTGATGTAGGCAGGGGTCCTAGGCTGCTAACAGGTTGCTAAGTGCTTCATTCGGAGAGGACTGTGTATACATACTACATGCAAGTGAGTCCTAGGATGTCATTGTTAAAGGAAGGATGCATGGGGTTAGAGAACTGGCTGAGTGGTTAGCTCAGTGGTTCAAAACAAGACTGATTTTCCAGAAGACTAGGGTTCAATTTCCAGCACATGGTAGTTCACAAGTATATTAACTCCAGTTCCATGGGGTCTGGCATCTTCTTTTGGATCCTGCAGGTACAAGGCATACACATGGTACACAAACATACACACAGAAAAAAACATGCACATAAAATATATTTTTAAAAAGACACAGAATAGGAATGTATACATAGCTCAAAGCAAAATGTGTCCTAGTTATTAAACTATTACCTATGCATGCCTATAGAACATGAGACCATGTCTCAAAAAAAAAAAAAAAATCAAGTGTCTGTATGAAGGAAATGCCAAGATAAAATAGAACAGGGGATTAAAGATTAAAGACATGCCTGAGGTACTGGATCTGACAGTGTAGCTGTTAGTGCAGGACTTGCCCAACGTGCACATTACTGCATTTGATCCTCAGCACTGCATGTACTGAATGCAGTTGTGTATTTCTATGATCTTAGCACTCATAAGGGGAATCGGGGAGATCATCCTTGTCTACAGAATGATTTTGAGGCTAGCCAGGGAGGCATGAGACCCTATCGCAAACAAAACAGTAAACAAACAAACAAACACCAGGTAATCCTAAAGCTGATGAGTGGAGGAAACAAAGATCAACAGTGAGGGTTTTAAAAAAGTAAAAATTAGCAGGCTTGGTGGTCCACACCTTTAATTCTGGAACTGGGTATGTAGAGGGAGATGGATCAGCCTAGTCTACACAGTGAGTCCCAGGACAACCAGATTACATTGAAAGACAAGGTCAAAAAAGAGGAAGAGGAGGAGAAGCAGGAGGAGATAGAGGATGAAAAGGAAGAAGAGGAAGAAGAGGAGGAGGAAGAAGAAGAGGAGGAGGAGGAGCAGGAGGAGGTAGAGGAGGAGGAACAGTAGGAGGAAGAGGAGGAAGAGCAGGAGAAGGGAGAGGAAGAGGAGAAGGAGGAGGAGGAAAAGAACAAAAATCTAGGTTCTTGGGCAGGGTGAGGAACAAGATAGACAACCCAGAAAAAGGAAAAAAAGAAAATAGTGCAAATATCAAAAGGAAGAAAAAAAGGAGCTTCAGAAGATCACAAGGGAAACATAAACTTTAATGCTAAAATATAGGAAAGTTGAAATTAATTTTTTACTAGAAAAATATAACTTACAAAAACAGCTCAAATAAACAGATGAACAGGTACACAGAAAGATGACTGTGGGGCTGTAGCTCACACATGGGCGTGGGTCCTGTTGGGCTGTGTTGTGGTTCCAACTTATCTGCCACCCCAGGCGGCTGGAACAGTGGCTTGGGGAGCAGAAGCCTGGGAAATTGTATATCTGCAAAGGTTGGGTATCAAGTATTAGGCTACTTAAGAACAAGAATGCCACAGATGTCTTATCCACAAGCATATTTTTTTTCAATCTGGTAGCTTATCTTTTGCTGAATTTGAGTCATTTGATCTGTTTGAGTGACTTGGGGGTGCACCACGAAGCAAGGCTTCTGCATCAGTATCCTAATCATTAACTAAACCATCTTTCTACACCATGACCCTGTTGTTCTTTTATTACTTAATTCATCTTTTCTCCACTTATTTGAAATGTTGTTTTTGTCAAATGCTTAAAGAATCCCGAGTGTAAAATTTACTTCTTGATTTTCCGTTCCATTTCCTTGGTCTCCTTTTCTTCTTTCTCTCTTTTTAAAGGTTGTATAATATTCTGTATGATAGGGACTCCACCCTGAAAGCAGATGTTAGCATAAAAATAAATTATGAGATCTGGTGAATGGATATCAAGGGGAAACCCTTGGCAGTTGGGAAATAGGCTGCAGTCCCAGGTGTGAATTTATGACTGTAAAGATGGCAGAAACAGCTGCCAGAGGGTGAACTCTGGTGCATAGACTGACAAGGCTGTTACACTCTTGAATTCACAACAGCTGTGGTTCTATACACACGATCTGGGCCAGGAACACCGCCCCCCACCACCATGGAAGGTTCAGGAGCTCATGTCCTGACCTAAAAGATTTATATGTAGTCACAGGATTGATGCAGAAACCACAGACATTTTCCTCAGTGTGTAGCCACTGGTAAGATGCCTTGCTTCTGTATCCCCACCCATGCTCCCAAAACAACCACAGTGGAACTCACTGGGGCACAGGCATGCATTCGCACATGAGCACACATGCACACACACACACACACACACACACACACACACACACACACACACACGAAGGAGGAACAGGTGAGAATCATTGAGAAGAGCAGAGTATGCAGAGTGGGAAGCACAAAGAGAAGGTGACAGACAGGGAGAAGGGCCTGAAACATGATTGAAATACTTTATATACATGGATGAGAATCCAGTGAAACCATAGTTATGTATAACCAACATGACTTAATAAAAACATTACAAATAAAATTCTTTGGAAGAATGGATTTGCTCAATGGTTTGCTCAGCCGAATGATTCATTCAGACATCTGATTTCTCACAAAGCTTTGGTACTAGCTGAGGAATTAACTAATGGAATTGTAACAAGTCGAATGTTTGTGTCCTCTGAGAATTCACATCCTGAGACTGAGCCTTTGAGAGAGCAGTGAAGAGAAAACAGAAAACTTAAGGTTGGGACCCCAGGCTCAAACACTTATTAGTATCATTACAAGAAGAGATAGTAGCATCTTCTCTGGCTTGCTCCCCACCCACCTTCTCATTTCTCCAATGAAAGGTCATATGAAGATAGAGAGGGAAGGGCAGCTGTCTCCAGCCAGGGAGAGGACTCTCAGCAGAAACCAGATTTCCTGGTGCATTGATCTTGGTTGTCCCACCCTCAAGAACTCTGAGAAGATAAACATCTGTTGTTTGAGCTACCCAGTCTATAGCATTTTATAATGGTGAGCTGAGCAGATGAATGCAGAGGTTAATCAGAGAATCCTGACTTCTATACATCCTGTGACTTGTATATGACAGAGGCAGCATTAAAGAAGACTAGGACAGGAGCTGGAGGCGTGGCTAAGGAGTGTAGAGCACTGGCTGCTCCTGCAGGGAAGCTGGGTTAGGGTCCCAGCACCCAGGCGGCTCCCAGTGTGCTGTACTTGTGATCCCTGTGAAGCCAATGCTCTCTTCTGGCCTCCTTGAGCACTGAGCAGATTTGTCATGACTTCATGCACACAGGCAACACAATCATACACAGAAAACTCTTTCCTTTTAAAAGACAGTTGGACAGAGTATTCAATGAGTGCACACAGAGGCATTGGCAGGGAGACTGCACATCCCACTAAAATTAAAAACAAATTAAAACTTAGATGGCCTAGGGAAAAAAATAAGTTATAGAAAACGGGACAATGGTACAAATACATAGAAATTTGTGGGTTTTGCTTTGTTTTTTATTCTCTTTATTATTTTATCATCACCGGCACATTCTGTGTTGGGAGAAGAAAGGTTGTATGTGGTAAGGGAGTAGCAAATCTCCAAGGAATGTAAAGAAAAAAGCCGGGCGGTGGTGGCGCACACCTTTAATCCCAGCACTTGGGAGGCAGAGGCAGGTGGATTTCTGAGTTCGAGGCCAGCCTGGTCTACAGAGTGAGTTTCAGAACAGCCCAGGCTACACAGAGAAACCCTGTCTTGCAAAAAAAAAAAAAAAAAAAAGGAATGCAAAGAAAAAAAAGTTTCTCAGGAGCAAGCCACCTGAGAAAATGGTTCAGGGATGAGATGAAGATGGAGCTGCAAGGCTCCCAGTGTTAAGTCAGAGTGAAAGAACCCCTCCTGACATCAATCTTGCTCATAAAAGCCCCTGAGAGGAGAGGACAGAAATGATGAAGAGAGGAACCCAACAGAGATGCCACGAAGTGGCCTGGCTATGCATTTATTTGCACGATTATTGCTGGGCACCAGATACCTGATTATGTAGACAAGATGGTGTCTCCTGTCTCCTGATGGCTGTGCTAGTTGAGTTTAGACTTTGTGCTCCACTCCTAGAGGCCAGCAGGGAGTCACTGGTTGATCTGCCTGGTCAGAAGCATATTTGCCTTTCTATATTTGATGTTAAATGGTCAGAGGCATTTGAAAACGGCTCCCCGGAGGGGACAGTGCTGGTTCCAGGGTGAATGGGGCACAGCTGTCTGAGACCAGCTTCTCTCTCCCACTTCAGGATTTCATGAATGATCTATTCTGTACCATCTTCCTCATATATGGCATAGTCTTTGCTTTTGGAGCAAGACGAGCATTCCCAGAGCCCTACTTAACTGCTATGGTAAGGTGTTTTCTGCTGCACTGTAGCTTTTCTCAAATCACTGTCAAACAAATCCTAGCATCAGCCTGGGAGGGAACTCATCCTGCAGAATGCTTACCGTGCTTGATCCATGGCACCACAAAATCCTACTGTAGTGCTTCATGCCTATCTACAATGTTGGCACTCAGGAGGTAGAAAGAGCAGACCCAGAGTTTAAAGCCATCCTTGGTTCAAAAGTGAGTTCAAGGCCAGCCTGGGGGTATATAGACCATGTCTCAAGGGAACAAATAAATAAAACTTTGAGGCATAGCAAACTGAAGAAATTAGTAAATGTTTTTAATGTTGAAGACACATTTTTTTTAAAAGGTGGTGTGTGGAAGAAACTTAGCCAAGTTACCTGTGACCTTCATGTATGTCAAAAGAAAAGAAAATGATGGGCCACTGGCATGAAACTGGTGGGAGGGGTACACCTAGGGTCCAGGACCAGGAAGTTTGAGGGGTACACTGTGCAACACCTCTGAAAAAAGACAAGGGAGGGCATCTATGCCTTCCTTGTAAGTACAAACCCCAAATAATGAACAGCCATTTTTTTTTCCTAGATCTTCATGGGAATTGGTGCATTTATAACTCTCGTTGACCTGTGTCTTCAGAGGAAACATTTCAAAAGCAGGAGGCTTCGGAGGTATGCTCTACTTGCTCCAGACAAGGATGGCAAGATGCCAGACAAGGGCCTCCTGGCACAGCTGGCAGCCAAAGAGGATGAGGAAGAAGAGAAAAGGAGGCAGGCTGAGAAAGAGAAGAAGGAGAAGGAGGCTGCTGGGTGGTGACAGGTCAGGGACAGCTGCAAACTCTGCAACCAGGCCTTTTTCCTCTGTCCCTTTGTCAGCTTTCTAGTAGAGTCCTCCATCAATAAACACATCCTGGAAAAGGTATTTCCCTTTAAATGGATTTTATATGAGAAGTTGGACAGTATTTGTCCAAGGCTCTTTACTCCACAAAAACTCCTGGAAATTGGGGTTAAATCTGCACCTGGACCTGGAACCCATAATTTTCCCCCACTCATGGACTACAAGGCACAGTTTGAGCCTAACCAGAAATAATGACATTATTATATAAACTGATAATTGTCAAACTTATGAGCCAAGGGTCCAGAAATAAAAGCCAAAGGGTAATGCCTAACCCTCACTATTCTTACTCTGGATTTTAAAATGAACCCTAGTTAAAGTTCACTGGTCAGGATAGCAAATGACAACTGTCGCTGTTTCAAGACTGAGCCAGGCTGGTTGGGGCAAACAAGGTAGGCACAAGAGGAGCCTGATGGGAAATTCCTCAGAGCTGACCCTCCTTCTGACTTTCCCAACAATAAGGATGTAATATTTTACTTGTTCGATCACTGTAACAATGTACCTGACCAGAAGCAACTTAAAGGAGAAAGGGCTACAGTTCTGGCTTCCAGTTTGAGGGGAAACAATACATTGTGGCAAGAGAAGCACATCACCAGGAGATAAGCCCCCTCTATCAACATCCCACTCACAGTCAGAAAGCAGCGAGTGAGGGATGGCGATATTCAATTGTTTTTGTCGTTCTTTTGGTTTTGATTTTGGCCGGATCAGTTAGGATTGGTCTTCCTATTTCAGTTAACCTAATCTAGAAAGCCCCTCACAGACATGCCCAGAGATTTCTCTCCAAAGCATCAGAGAAGACAGACCAGAGCATAAACCCAACCTAGTGTCCACCAGGCCATGGCCTAGTCATCTCTCAGTTTAGGCTTCCCAGGCCCTTGCTGCAAGCCCTACTTGTCCTAAACCAGTGGTTCCCAACTTTCCTGATGCTGCAACCCTTTAATACAGTTTCCCATGTTGTGGTGACCCCCAACCAAAAAATGACTTCTTGACTAACTCACAAATATAATTTTGCTACTGTTATGAATAATAATGTGAAGATCTGACATGTAGGATATCTGATATTTAACCCCCAGAGGGATCAAAACCCACAAGTTGAAAATCATTGCCCTAGATGGTCTAGCCATCATAAAAGGGAATCATCTTCCTGAGGGAAAAGTGAAGATTCCAGCAGGCATCTAAGAAAGGAGATCTGTAAGGGGGAACCTGGAGTCCTAAGCCTGAAAAGGAGAAATGGACAAATGAGAGCAGGACCAGACTTTTGTCATCTCAGGTGTGTATAACACAGGAGTTAGCTTTAGTTCCTTGTCTCGGGTACTCAAAAATGAAATCCACAGACAAAGGCTACCTTTGGAAAGGCATTATTATAGAAAGAACTCTCAAGAACTGTGGTTAAAGCATCCCACTCTTACAGAGGACCTTAGATAGGATGGCCAATGATTGCCTCTAACTCCGGCTCCGCAATCCAGCTGCCTCTTCAGGTTTCTGCATGTAGCTACACTCACACGCACATAACCCACACAGAAAACATAAATACACATAGTAAGCCTTTCACAAAACATAAAAGAAAAAAAGCTTAAAGGTGAAAACTTAAAGATTTGCAAAGGAGTTCTAGAGAGATGGTTCGGTGGTTAAGAGCACTGGCTGCTCTTCCAGATGGCCTGGGTTCAGGTCTCAGCTCATATGGTAGCTCACAAACATCTGACACTTCAGTTCCAAAGGATCTAGTGCCTCCTTCGGATCTCCATGGGCATCACACACACACACAGTACACATGTAGGTGAAATACCCATAAAGATTTTTTAAAAGGCTTAAAAAAAATTTTTTTTAAGACTTATGGTAGAAAGCAGAGCTCCAGAAGACAAAACTCCAGAGGGAGCCTCAAGATAAAGAAGAACACTGGGCCATTTGTCTAGTAGCTTTTTCTAGGACTGATGGTGGAAAGCAAAGACAGAAGTAGCTTCTGTTGTGATTGAACATTCCTCTGAGCATCTTCCTGTGAATCAACCATCCACATGCCCATATGCCACATATACATTGCTTGCCAGCTAGGGGAATGGGCCCACAAGAAGTCTATGTTCTAACATTTGCACATCCACTGGCCCTAGCTAGGATTGCTAGTTGCCTGCCGTGAAGATCTTGGCTGGGTCTGCTAGATGCGAGACTGTATTCTGTGTGTTCCTGTGCTTGTATGACCAGTCTCTCTTTACCACGGGTCATCCGCTTCAGTGTCTATAGAGAATGAACTTTTATCCCACCTCCCAGGACATAGCTTTAGTTGCTCTTAGCTACCTCAAGTCTATGAGGTGATCTGGAGTGTTGTTTCTGGAATAGATGGAAAACTCTTGCTAGAAGACATTCTTAATTACAGTGTGATCAGTTATAGTTAGCTGCATCAGAAACAGTATGGAACGGGGCACCAGTACCCTGTATATATTCCCCAAGTCAGGGAATTTTGGGAGGAATCAACTGGCCTATCTATATTGACTTTGTTCTCAGAGTCCTTATCTGGTCAGCTTGCCTATCTCATACCCAGCTTCGGGGCCTTTCATTTTTTATCTCTACTGTCCCTGCCTCCTGCCTCTCTGTTGTAACTATCAACACTCTTCTGTTTTTAACAACATCTATTAGTGTGTGTGTGTGTGTGTGTGTGTGTGTGTGTGTGTGTGTGTGTTGTCTTAGCAAGAATAGGGAGGTCAGAAGACAACTTGTGGGAGTTGGTTCTCTCCCTCTACCATGGGGATTCCAGATATCAAACACAGGTCCTCAGGCCTGACAACAGGCACCTTCACTGCTAAGCCATTTAGATGGCTCTGTCATATTTCTTTTAGCCCCAAATGTCTGTGGTGTTTGTTTGTTTGTTTGTTTGTTTAGCATAACAGAATCAGTCAGGAAAACCTGGAGAACAGGCTGGGCCTTGGGCCCATGACACCTTTAGACTTCATCTTTTTTTTTCTTTGAGACAGGGTTTCTCTGTGTAGTCCTGGCTATAGCCCTGGCTGTCCTGGAACTCACTCTGTAGACCAGGCTGGCCTCGAACTCAGAAATCCACCCGCCTCTGCCTCCCAAGTGCTGGGATTAAAGGCGTGCGCCACCACTGCCTGGCTAGATTTTATCTTAGATTGCATGAGCATCCCTGAAGCTGACCAAACTGATGGGAGAATGCTGTACACAAGGCTGTGGTGTGGGTTGTAAGCAAGAAGGAGGCTGTTGCCTCTGTTTCAGGCAGGCGGAGATAGGCAGGCAGGCCAACATCTGGAATATAGCAACTTCCTCTTAGGGTGAGCACCTTTCCATCACTCTTCATCACCAAGGAAGTCAGGGCAGGCACTCAAGCAGAATAGGAACCTAGAGGCAGAAGCTGAGGCAGAGGCTGTGCTAGAGTGCTGTTTACTGGCTTGTTCCTCATTGTTTGCTCAGCCCGTTTTCTTTTTTCTTTTTTTGGTTTTTCAAGACAGGGTTTCTCTGTTTAGTCCTGGCTGTCCTGGAACTCACTCTATAGACCAGGCTGGCCTCGAACTCAGAAATCCGCCTGTCTCTGCCTCCCAAGTGCTGGGATTAAAAGCGTGCGCCACCACCGCCCGGCTCTGTTTTCTTATAGAACCTGAAACTAGCATGCCAGGTGTGTCTCTAACCACAATGGGTTGGGCCCTCCTCCACCAGGCACTGATTTAAAGAATACCATCTAGGCTTGCCTGCCTACAGTTGAATCTTCCAGAAGAATTTTCTCAATTGAAGTTCCTTCCTCTCAGACACTTCGGTCAAATTGGCATAAAATTAGCCAGGACACCTTTGAGACAAACATCCCCTCCTTCAGAACATTAGGGGGAGAGATGCTCCTGAGACCTAGGTAGGAAGCAAAATCCAGTCCAGGAAGGCTGAGACTTGACAAACTTCACCGAGTCTCTACTCCAAGGTCATAGAGGCAGTGAACAATCACCGGCCAAGGAGACTCTCCAAGTAGCTAAGCCTCCCATAGGTGACTGTCCCATCTCTGGAATAGCAGCCTCCATAGGTGACTGTCCCATCTCTGGAATAGCAGCCCCTGTGAGGCATCATTTATGCTAGGGTGGGGTTTCCAGTAATACAGTGGCTTTGAGTGGTCCATGCTACTGGTATACATCCTCCCACCCATCACCCCGAGAATAAGCACAGAAAATTCACTGGTTCTCCAAGTTGGGCGTCAGGTGAATCATTGTTTTGGTCTGCCATTGGAGACCTATGGAGGCTGAATACACATTTGTTCACATCTCCCCAGAGACTGAGACAACATCTGGTATTAAGACCTAGATCCTGGGAATACCCATCCCTACTCCAGGAGTGAAAGCAGCTCGATACAGTTACCCATACTGTTTCTTCTTCTGGGCAACCATGAATGCTTCTCCTGGGTACCTACCTAGCCAAGAGTAATGGTATACTAAAATACTCCTAGCACACAACAGCCTAGAAAAAGCCTAATGTTCTAAAAGAGATACATTGTGCTTTACACACACACACACACACACACACACACACACACACACACACTACTTGGCAGTATAAAGAATTGCCAGCTAGGAGAATAACATGAGTAATTCTCGAAGACTGAGCAAAAGAAGCCAGACACAAGATGGATGTACCATGCTGATACGGGAGTTCTCACGGCAAAGTCCCCCTCAGAAGACCACTGCAGGTTGTTCACCTGTGTGGCTGTGAAAATGGAAGCTGAGGTACCAAGGAAACGTAAGAGCTGAGACAGCAAAGTCTGCATGTGGGAGGATGACTAAAAGAGCCTAAGACTGGGTGTAAGATGACCAAACAGGGTAGGTAAGAGAGGCAGGTTCTGGGCCAATGACATCACAGCAACTGCATCTCTGCTCCAGAGTCCTGGAGGACCATGAGTAAGGTCCTATGTATTGTCTTTTCACATATTCGTATTTATATGCAGCTACCTCTAACACATTAAGTAGAGATTTGCTTCTAAGGAAGCCTCCACCTATTTCGGAACAAGCCGCAGACCTTTGTTAGCAAGAAGTTAGCTAAGAGCAATTGCAGAAACACTTGAGTGGCCATCAACAACGAAGAGAACTTAGCATATAGTTAATAGTAAATCAGACATCAGCAAGATGAGAAGGAATAGCCAATGCAGGGGATAGCCAGTCTAGCCGTACCCGCAAACTTCCATGTCATTCAAATGAGAATGGCCCCCATGGGATCATATGTCTGAGTCCTCTGTTAGTAGATCTACTTGGAAAGGATGTTTGTGCCACAGAGGTGGGTTTTTGAGGTTTCAAAAGACTCATTCCATCTCCAAGGGACTCTCAGCTGCAGCTCCTGTTGCCTGTTACCTGCTACCTCTCCTCCGCCACCATGAACGCTAACCCCCACAGGCTCACATGTTTGAACACTTCCTCCCCAGTTAGTAGAATTCTTTTGGGAATTCACACACACACACACACACACACACACACACACACACACACACACCTTCTAGCCATTTTTAGCAGGCTAAAATGTATTGCTGTCCCATTGCATGCCTTTATATTTGGTCCTGCTTCTTGTATTACCCCCAGCACTTGACAAAACCAACCTAAAAGAGGGAAGGTTTGTTTGGCTCCTGGTCTCAGGGAGATTTCAGTCCATCATAGGGGAGAAGCCATGGCAGCAGGAGCCTGTGGCAGCAGAGAGCACAGCAGTTAGAACCAGGGGGTATTTACCACCTTCGAAAATCAGCCTCTAGTGACTCTCTTCTAATCAGGGCCCAGCCTCTAAAGGCTTCATAGTCTTCAAAATGTGTCACAAGCTAAGGGCTTAAAAAAAAATCTCAAAAAATCTCAGCTTATTTTCTATTTGTGCACACACATACTGTCTTAGGGTTTCCACTGCTATGAAGGGACACTGTGACCAAGGCAACTCTTAGACAGGAAAACATTTAATTGGGGCTGGCTTACAGTTCGGAGGTTCAGTCCATTATCATCATGACAGGCAGCATAGCAGCCTACAGGCAGACAGGATGCTGAAGAAGGGGCTGAGAGTTCTATATCTTCGCAGCCAGGAAGAGACTCTCTTCTGCACTGGGCAGAGCCTGAGCATCGGAGGAGGGGACCTCCAGGACCACCCACACAGTGACACATTTCCTCCTACAAGGCCATACCTCCTAATCATGCCAATTCCCATGGGCCAAACATATTCAAATCACCACACATACCTACGTGTGTGTGAATGTGATACATGTATGTGTGTAAGGTATGTGTGCTTCTGCATGTAGAGGCCAAAAGGGGGCTTCAAGTTTTGTTCTCTATTGCTGTCCACCTATTCTCTGAGGCAGAGTCTCTCCCTGGATGTAGGGATATTGGTTTCTTCCCAAGGATGGAAGCCAACAAGCCCTAATGATCTTGTCTCCACCCTCCTTGGAGCTGGACTTAGAAACACGAGGAGAAAAGCCTGGGCTTTACATGGGTACTGAATCTGGAATTCTAGTCCTCAATATTACACAGCAATCACTCCTAACAGCAGAACCAACTCCCACCTCCAGCCTGCATCCCACCCCTTTTTCAATGTGTTAATTTATCTGAAATTCCCCTTTGGTAAGTTATGTGTTCGAATCTCTGGTCCATTGCTGTGTTATTGAGTTTCAATTTACAGCCACATTAAAAAAAAAAAGATTTATTTTATGAATATGAGCACATGGTAGCTGTCTTCAGACACACCAGAAGAGGACATTGGATCCCACTGCAGATGGTCATGAGTCACCATGTGATATTGTTGCTGGGAATTGAACTCAGGACCTCTAGAAGAGCAACAGTGCTCTTAACCACTAAGCCATCTCTCCAGCCCTACAGCCACTTTTTAACAACACAGATTAGAAGTGAGGCATATAGAACTCCCACATGTTTTCCTTGGGTATCGTGAGTGAAGGCTGTGTACAAGAATCTTATCCTCCTAAGTCCTGCCCCAGACAGAACCAATTTCATCTTAATGCCAGTTGGCTGTCCTCTAAACCAGCCAGTAAGTCCCAGGACTCTTTTTCATTTTTATTTAGTTAATTTCGGGGATGGTTGGTAACCTAATTTTAAACTACTGAGCCATCTTTGCAGCCCTGTTTTTATTTTTTATTTGAATATGTTCTATCTGCACATATTCAAATATGTTATGATGGTAGCGTGTCATGCAGTACCTAAAGACGCCAGAAGGGGTGCCATCACTTCCCCTCTCACACCTCTCCCCCATCCGAGACCTGGGAATTGAGATGGCGGTGAGCTGCCCTCTGGGTGCTGGGAACCTTTGAAAGAGCAGCTAGTGGTCTTAACAGCTGAGCCATCTCTCCGGCCATGCCAGACCTCATCTTATCCAGGGCTAACCTGGTGCAGCCTGACCCCTACCCTAAACTGTTGGGGTTTCTTCATATCCTGGGTTTCTTGCACCGCTTCTGAATGCACAAAGGAATATAAGGAACGTTTCCCTAAAGAAAACACACTGCCTTACCATCAGTAGAGAAAGTCTTCATCAGGTTAAGATGGCAGAAGTGGAAGCTGGAAAGACAGCTCATACAATCACATGCTTGTTGAATGAGGACCTCAGTTGTATCTGAGTTCGATCCCATATAGTGGCAATGCTAGTTCTGGGAAGGCAGAGACAGAACATCTGGGCCTCATTGACCAAGCAAGTTTTGTGGAAATCCCATGTGTGCCGAGTTCAATGAGATATTGTCTCAAGAAATAATATGGAAAGTCATCCGTGAGAATTCTGGAATTTTGTTTTCTATAGAAAACACAGGAATATTCTAAGTATATGTTTTCGTTTTAATCCCAAGTGTGAAATATGGGGGGGGGGGGGGGAGGGTGTTTCAGATTATCCATAGCACCTGACTAAGATTTGCCTTGTGCTCTAGTGGGGTGTGATCTTGTCAGCTGCAGATAATTTATTGGATTGTGTGACATTTGGAATCCTGGGGACTTTTCTGAGGGTGTATAAATGCTAGGGTCTCGAGAAGCAGGGTAGGTTGTTGATTGGTTGTTGTTGGTTGCAGCTTGTTATGTATTTGCTGGCAAAGAAGAAATCAGTTATCTTTACAGCAAAGCTCAAACTTGCCTCAAGGAACTCGATGCCCTTAATCAGCAGGATGGTCTAATAATAATGTCACCCTTGCCAACCCCTGACTTTATTCAGAGATCTCTTTCCTTTCCTTTCTCCTTTCCTGTCTATCCATTTTTCGGATTTTAATTTAGTGTTAGGGGCTTCAAAGTGTAGAGGGAGAGGTATGGAAAAGGGTGGAAGTAAGAAGAACCCAAAGTAGCCAAAGACAGCTACAGTCACCCCTGGTCTCTATCAGCACCCAGACACAAGAGAATGTGTACGCAGGCACACACACACACAGAGAGAGAGAGAGAGAGAGAGAGAGAGAGAGAGAGAGAGAGAGAGAGAGAGAGAGAGAGAGAGAGAGAGAGAGAGAGAGAGAGACAGAGAGACAGAGACAGAGATGCGGTTAGAAGAGACAGATGTACAAAGTCCCCGTGGCAAAAGGAAGCATCAGTTTTCCTGAGGGCGCAGTGGGAGGGAGCATGACTAGTGATTTAAGCTTATCTGGCTGACAAGGAAGGAAGCAGCGGCCCCTTAAAGAGCCTCACAATTAGGAGTGCAGACTTAGTGGTAGGAAGAGATCATCCCTGATGGGCTAGCGGTGGGGGAGAACAAGGGCCATTCCAGACCTCTGGTTAGTCCGGCACGGAAAGTATCCAAGCCTGGGGCAGCTAACAAAAGAGGGCAGGAAAAAGGACGGGCTAGCTGAGGCCTGACAGGAGTGTGGTCTGTAAAACAGAAAAGGAAGATGGGCAAGCCAAGGACTAGCGGGAGGGTGGCCTGGGAAGTAGGAAAATTCTGAGAGGAGCCAAGAGAGGGAAAGCACTCTGCAGGAACTGATCTCGCCTGGTTAGCGCCAAGCCTGAAGAGGACTGGGTGGGGGTCCCTGTCCTGGAGTTGTCTAGGTTCAGAAAGTGCCTAGGGGCAGAAAGTTATTTCGAGTTTAAAGAGCAGAAACGCTGAACAGGGACAGGTGGTCGGCGTTCCGGAGCGCTCAGGGCAGATAATAAGTGGGTCTGTGTCAGCCAGGACGGGGTAAGGAGACAAACGACAAAAGACTCCAGGCCAGCAGGCCACACGGAGCAAACCGCGCAGCTGGGGTCCGAGGGGACTGGGAAGACCTGGGTACAGAATCCGAGGGGGTGGGACGGAGCGGAAATAGTGAGTGGGGGAGGTGGGGAGGTAGGCCCTAGAAGGCAGCACGGGGAGGGGTGGGAGAATGGGGGAGAAGATAGGCGGGGCAGGTAAAGGAGGTTGTGAGAGACTGGGCAGAAAGAAGGACGGGGATGCGGTTGGGGGAGAAGCAGTGGCGGGGAGGGGTGGAGAATGAGAAGTGACCGGAGGATAGAGAGCCAAGGATGGTCGGAGGGGCAGTGTGGTGCAAAGATCCATGGGTGGGGAAGTGACCAGAGCAGGGTCGGAGGGACAGGACAGGGTGCGCACGGGGTTGGTAGGCGGGACAGGACCGAGGGGGAACTGAGAATGGAAGGACAAGGGACAGGGGAGGATCCTAGGGCTAGCGAAGGGGCAGAGGACGTAAGTGGAAATAGAGAAGACGGAGAAAGACAGACTGGACTAGGTCTGAGGGGCAAGGAGCAGTGGTTAGAAGGATGGGGCAGGATATGGGCAGGACTAAGTCAGAGGGGCAGTGGGGGAGGCGGAGATGGGGAGGATCCACAGGATGGATGGGTAGGGCAGCGTCCCCAGAACACAGGGGCTGCGTAGAGACTGGACGGAGGGAGGATGGGCGGGGCAGGGTTCGAGGGGCAGTTGTGGGTGGGGATGAGGGAGGTGGGGGGCGGGGCAGCGGAGGATGAGTCCCCGGCCTAGTCTAAACTCCACTTTTTCTTCTTCCGCACAGCGGGTTTCCGCTTCCCTCCAGAGCGGTGGGTGAGGCACTGAGGCCGAGGCTCGACCATAGAGCGCCGCTATGTGGCCCCCGGACGCAGAGACTGAGCCCGATCCGGAGTCCGCGCATGGCTCCCGAAGTGGCAGGACAGTGCCGGGGCTCCGAGCCCTGTTGCCCGCGCGCGCCTTCCTCTGCTCTCTCAAAGGCCGCCTCCTGCTGGCCGAGTCGGTGAGTGCGCGTGTTCCCCGGGTGCGTGAAGGAAGCCCCGTCCCCGCGCCCCAGCCCCAGGCCCTGCACCTCCAACCCAGGAGAGTCGCGTGAATTTGGGCCACCGCCCCCAAGCTTGCTACAACTTCTCTGTAGCAGAGCTCGAGTCAGAATCTGGCCAGAGCCATGGTCTTCCCGGCTTCTCCAGCCTGCGAGGCCCTCGAAAGGGTCCAGAGGCCCCCGCTAGAACCGCAGCTCTGCTGCTGTGCGACCTCGAGCGCCGCCGCCCTCTCTGGGCCCCCCGGGACTGCTGCGCTCGCTTGGCTCTTTCTGGCCTTGCCCTCTCTGCACACCCTCCCACCTCCTCGGGTGAGACCTAGCTGCCTGTGGGGCGAAGACCCTGCGGAGTGGGATGAGCCCCCGGGGAGTGGGTGAGGCCGGGGCCACGTAGTGAAGATGCAGGCAGACCACTGTCTCAGGGTGGCGAGCCAGCGGGGTGACTCCATGCCCTTCCTCCCTCCGGCGCTGTACTCCTTCCTCCTCACTGCTTGTCCCCACCCGGATAGGAAGGTCTCCTTTGTCCTCCCAACACTCCGGCATCATCACGTGTGGGGCGGGAACTGGCATGGAGCCTATGGAGATGGGGAGAGGGGTGGGGGGAGGGACGATGGAAGGAGGAAACAGCCCATGGTGACAGCCACTTGTTGCTTAGACCCCCAGCAACTTAGTATCCGACCTGTTCCCACTTGGAGTTGGGGGTAGAAGAGAGTGTCTTTAACTGCCAGGAAACTTAACAGGCGATTCATCGATTCATCGAGTGGCCTTGAGGGTAGATGTGGGGGGTGGGGAGGTGCGGGGGGTTGGCTCTGCCCTAGGGCCTCTCGTACCCCAGGACATATGAAGGAGTCATCCACCCCGAGGTCACCGGTAGAACCTAATACTTTGTTCCTAAGTGAAGTACAAAGCGGACCCAGAGCCCATTCTCTGGCCATTTAAGATTTCTGGGGAAAAAAAAAAAAAAAGATTTCTGGAAGCCTCTTGGGGCGTTTGGAAGGGTCTTTGAATCCACTGGCCACTGGCTTCAGTCCTACCTACCCAGTACCCCTTCATGGAAAAGAAGTGAGTGCCACCCAGAACTCACAAGATGTCCTTGCCCTAGCAGGGTGCCAGAAATCCAGGCCTAGGAAAATATGAAGGGTACCGGGTAAGCTCACTGGGTATAGGGGAGCCATCCATAGTGATAGATGGAGCGGGATGAAGGCCTCTAATGCCCTAAGTACAGATACCAATGCCCTCTTACTAGCTGGGTAACACTAAGTCTGCTTCTTTTAAAGATAGGCTGTGAGTGGCACACACACGTGGTGTTCAGAAGCCAAGAAGTCCAGAAACCTTAGCAAGGATTGGGCTTGAAAAGCCACTGACCTGTCTTCTTCAGCTTGTTCCCCTGCCATGCACAAAGCCCGCCGTACTAACCAGCAGCCTTAGCATCCTCCACACCTACAGCTTTGTGGACCAGGCTTCCGGTCAATATGGTTTAGCTAGCCCCACCTTTCATATAGACTATGAATGGTAGGTACCCGGTGTCAGTACTCTCTCCAAGAGTTATGATTTTGTTGAGATTGAGGCTCATGTAGCCCAGGCTGCCTAAGACCTTAGATATAAAGCCGAGGATGACTCTGAACCTCTGATCTTTCTGCTTTCCCACCCAAGTGCTAAGATTACAGGCTTGCACCACCATGCCTGGTTTATACAGTGCTTGGGACCGAACCCAGAGCTTCGTGTGCACTAGACAAGTACTCTACCAGCCGAGCTGCACCCCCAGCCTCATGCATAGCTGTAGTTGTTTTAATGAAGATGTGCAGATGCAGGAGTGGCACAAGTTTTCTATCAACACCCCTGCATCCCCCCCCCCACCCCCACCTGAATTGTACAGCGGCTAACGGTGCTCGGCCCGCCCTATCACCCGTTTTCATCCCCCTCCCCTGCGCTTTCAACCATTCAAACTCAACTGCAGATGTCAGTTCATTTTAACTTCAACCACTTCTGCATGCACATCATCATTAACGAAGTTGGGTTTTCATAGTTAGGTGTTCGGTGTGCCGGTTTGAAAGAAGTACATTTTAGCTCTGGCTCGCCCCCTTGTGGACACAGCTAAGCTATGTTCTGTCATGGAGCCAAAAGAGCTCCACAAGCGGCCTGCTAGGGAGGCTGGGGCTTCAAGATGGGGTCCTAGCAGGGATTCAGCAAGGTGTAGGACTCAAGGTCCTGGACTGGGGATGGTAAGAGGGTTTGAGTCTCCTTGCTCTCTCGCAGGGTCTTTCATTCATCACCTTCATCTGCTATGTGGTGTCCTCCGCATCCGCCTTCCTCACAGTGCCCCTGCTGGAGTTTCTGTTAGCTGTTTACTTCCTCTTTGCGGATGCCATGCAGCTGAATGACAAGTGGCAGGGCTTGTGCTGGCCCATGATGGTAAGGATCAGGGGACCCAAGAGGAAAGGGTTGGCTGTCACCTGAAGAATCTGGGGGGTCCACATTTCAACCCTACTGTCACCAGCAATGGTGAGCAGCTTGAAAGCTCCAGATAATCCAGGACCCTCACACATCTCCACCCCTACAACCATGGACATGATGGGTGGTGGGAGGTCCTGAGCTGGTCCATGAAGCTGGGCACCTAAGGATGACTCCCGACCACCAGGGGGAGCTGTTGCTCTGACCTTGGAGGAGGAATGTGCCTCAGCCACAGGCATCCAAGCCATTTCCAGCAGGCTAGGGTAACTGAGGACTTGGGACTTCCTAGAGTCTAGTCATCTGGCACCTGGCTTTGTGTGACCACCCGAAGACCTAGAAGTCCTGAGAGAGTGCCCTTTAACGGGTTAAAATGCATCACTGAGAAAAGGTACCAAGGACTTTGGCTTGAACCCTGCTCTCTAGACTTTAATCTCCAGTGTCCCTGGAAACAGCTGGTGATAGCTACCCATGCTGCAGCCTCACCTTAGGGAGCAAGCAGAGACTGTGATCATAAATGGATCTCACTGTGGCAAAGCCCAGACTCTTGGGGAACTAGATGTTCTCCACTCCCCGTTTCTGCAGAGCAAGCTGTAGCCTGGCCCTGTATCCATTTGCTATTTGCAGAGAAAATACAGCTGGGCCAGGGACAGGGCAGTGTAAGCTGGAGACCTTCAGGACAAGAGGCACATGAGGAATAGATTCAGGGCCAGGACAGGGACTCCATGGGTGCTGGGGCTGGGGGTGTTGGGTGCCTATGCTGTGCCCCACTGTGTGAGGTCAGAACAGTATGGACATGCCCCTCTCTCCACAGGACTTCCTGCGCTGTGTCACCGCTGCCCTCATCTACTTCGTCATCTCCATCACTGCTGTCGCCAAATACTCAGATGGGGCTTACAAAGCAGCTGGAGTGAGTGGCTGCCCTACCCCCCTCTGGCGGTACCCAACAGCATCCCTCCCGACGCTCCAGATCATCCCCCTTGGCACCTACTTTCACAGTGGAAACTGGGCACATCCTGCCCCTGCCTAGGCCCTGGGTCCCTGTGTGGGTCTCTGCCGTTCCAGTCTGCTAATTAGAGATTTACTCTGCCCTCAGTTGGGAGGCTGGGGTCTACCAGGTCCACAACCCTTTACTCTTATTTGCCATAACACAAGGGCTGTGCCTGCCCATCTGTCCTGGTTGGGACATTTCTCAGTGCTGTTTGCTTATGCCCAGGCTCCTGGTCTGTGAACCCAGAGGTCCTTGCAATGTTTCTAGCCATCCTGTCTGTGTCCCCTGCCATATGCCATGCAATGTATCCCACAGGTTTTTGGCTTTTTTGCCACAATTGTGTTCGCAATTGACTTCTACCTGATCTTTAATGAAGTGGCCAAATTCCTCAAGCAAGGAGACTCTGGGAATGAGCCCACAACCAATAGGACAGAAGGTGAGTGGCCAATCTGTGGCTTCTGATAAAGAACCGAGCTGACCACTTTCAGGATAGCTATAGGGGTCTACCCTTCCTTGGGGACAGGTGGTTTGTTTGAGGCTGAAGTTTTACAGATTACCTGTTATACCTCTTCATTGTCAAGGTTAGTCTTCTAGGGTCTAACAGGAGGGGAAAGTGGGTGCATACCTGCACCTCTGGAGGCTCCCTAATATGCCCCCAGGGCAGCTAGTCGAGACATCAATTCATCTGAGACCAACCTACCAGAGCCAGCTTCTTTCTTACCTGGAAGCTCACAGCACCCAGGCAAACACGGGCACAGTCTGGCCTGGATTTTGCTTGGGCTGAGTTTGTTTTTGAAAAGAGACTTCAACCTGTATAGCTTAAACTGGCCTAGAACTCACTTTGCAGCCCAGGCTGGTCACAAACTCACGGCAACCCTTACCTGACTTGATTGGATCTTTTTTTCCAAAGTGTGTGCACCTGAGCCAGCTGTGTCTCTGGAGCAAGTCAGCAGTGCTATGGCCAGACAGAAGTTGCTCAGGGTGGGTCTGGGCCACAGGAGCTTTTCCATTAAGTACTAAATGTCTGACGTAGGGCCTAATTGGTGAGATTTAGGGGTCACCAACTTCCCATTGGGAGTCCCAGACACTGTCTCAGTGCTAAAAAATGAATACCATTCCAAACTCATGTCTGGTCTGTCAGTTAAATGCTCCTGGATGCTGTCAGTCTTCAAGCCTTTGGAACTTGTAGCAAACACTGATCGGCTGGTTCAGGGATCAGAGCATACATGTCCATGAACATACATTTTGAAGATCGTGTGGTTTTGATGTAAAATAGTTGTTTTGCAATAAAAGTATCCTCGGCCTATAGCAAGCCTGTCCTACTTGTACCTCTCTGGCTAATGTATGAGGGGGGAGAACCAGGGCTTGGGAAGGGACATGGCAAGGATCAGAAAACAGCCGCTAATACTAGGGACAGGCACTAGAGTACAGTGCTTTGCCTTATGAGGCAGAGGGTTCCAGAATAATCTATAAACAAGACATGGGCCCAGAACTCTGGCTCATTCATGGGGCCTGACAGCTAAACCCATGAAGTAGCTTAAAAAAAAAAAAAAAAAAAAAAAAAAAAAAAAAAAAAAAAAAAAAAAAAAGGCTTGCCCCATGGTTCCGTGTATTTTAGTTCAGGGATAAGAATTATTGTCTTTGTCTTGTCCTACAGAATGAGAGTGAAAAGGGGGGTACAGGTGTATTACTCTGACATCCTCAGGGGAGAGGGGATGTCTGGGGCATGCCTGGACCACCTGGGAAGGAAGCATCTGGGCTTTTGGCTAAGTAGAAGTGCCTACCCTACCCCACCTGTGCCCTAAGGCCCGGCCTACCACTAAGACAGGAGAGGCCAGGCCCAGGTCTCCTGCTGGGTGTCTGGTGGTGTCCCCCACCCCCATGCCTACTCCACAGCCCAGGGACTGGTGTCAGCACCCTCTGCTTTCCTTTCAGAACAGAACTCCAACTCTGACTCAGACTCTGACTGAAGGCCTGTCCGTGCTTGACAACTGGAGCCACTCAGCCCTCTCACCCATGCTGTCCTGACGAGGCTACAGGAGCTACAGGCTACAGGAGCATGGCAGGGAATGTCCATGGGAGAGCAGACCGAGGAGCTGGTCTCTCGAGATTACACTCCTGAGGCCTCACAACAAAATTGGCTGTGTTGGCTTGGCACTGCTGAGCTAGCACGGTAGGGCACATTGACTGTCCTTCCTTCTCCTCTTTCTGTCCTTGAGTCACTTTAACCACTGCCCCACAGAAGCACACATCAAACCGAGCCAATCACTGCAGTTCATGTGGCAGCATGGGGTGGGCTGGGATTTCCTTTTACTAACAGGGACAGACAAACCACCGCAGGCTGGGCCACCTGCCCGAGCCTGCACCGAGCTCTCCTGTTCACCCCTGCACTTCGTTGAGATGACTTTCAGGAATCTTTTGTTCAAGAAGTTTCCCTCCTCACTGTGAAACAGGGAGAGAACTAGCTAGCCAAGTCTTCCATTAGGGGTCTGAGACCTTTTCAGAAAGGAACCCAAAGATCTGTTTACCAGGGCCCACAGACAGGGAGCCAACCAGTATAGTGGCAGTGACCAAGTCACAAGTGGCTGGGCGGGCCCAGCCAAGTACTCACCTCCTGGGGATCCTTAAAGGCTAAGTGCTTCCTCTGGACACCTGGGCAGGACCACTGGTGACACGGACCTTCTCTGTATTCACTTGGGGGCTGATACTGTGTATGTGTCTTTGATGGTGTTTTCTAACTTTTTTATATTCTTTTTTTATACAAAAACAATGTAACAAATGGCCTTTTCTGTAACCTAAGAGGCCCCATGAATGAGCCAGAGTTCTGGGCCCATGTCTTGGGCATTTGTAACCTTCTTGTCTTGCATGTGAATCCCCTCCCTAAAAAACAAAAAACAAAACAAACAAAAAAAAAAACCAAAACAACAACAACAAAAAAAATGGATTAAAACAAATTCACTACATGCTTGTAGTGCACCTGACTCAGAACTCACCCACTGCCTGCAGACACACTGGGCACTAACTGCCTGTTTCCATACAAGCAGGCACAGCGAGTCCTGGCAGCTCTGGCATCAGCAGCAAGACAATACTTACTCTGCTGGGCATCAGGGTAGCATGTGACCACTGCCGGTGACTTTACTCAATCCTGCAGTCGAGGCACTAAAGGGTTAGCATACACTCTAGTTAGGATGGTGTCCTGTGGCAGCCAAAAAGTGGGGCTTCATGGTTTAGAAACTAGTTGAGCAAGGGACCTCAGAGCAGCGGCTGTGAGAACCTAGTCGGCATTCTGGCCCACACACGGGAAACAGGAAAACATTCTGGTCACTGTCACTGAACACACACTGAAAGCACGCTATGGGCAGTCAGATATACAGAGTCAGAGAGGCTGTGCAATGTCCCACAGCCTGGCAGGCTGGTCCTTCTACAGTCTGCTCGCAGCCTGTTGACAGTGCTCCATCTCACCTCCATGGGATAAGCTTGTGGCAAACGCGGGACCCAAAGCCTTTGGGAGAGAAAGAAGAGACTGAAGCATTTGTCTATGTCCATTTATTAAACAAGAACTCCTTCATGACAATACAGTATTCATTAGTGATTAGTACTGAGAAAATTATTTCCCTCTACATACAAAAATACAGATTTGAACAATATGAAAACAATCAAGACAAGTACCATGAAAAATTGGTCCTTCAAAGGAAAGTGGGGACGCTGAGGGCAGTGTGAGGCTTTGCCTGCTGCTGGGCAAATCAACGGGAGCGAATGCCATGGCTCCCCCATCATTTGAAGTGCACGGGATCAAACCTGGGAGTCAGGGGAGGCCCATCCATGGCAGCAATGTCAGATGGGCCAGGATGGAAAGCTTAGTACTGCAAACAACACAAATTAAACATTTTTGAATGGCCTTCACATTTGGAATTCCCATGCCAAACTTCAGCTGGGCACGGTGGTCCATGGGTGTACCATCCCAGCATTTAGGGGAAGAAACAGGGGGATTGTTCTAAGTTAGAGGTCAGACAGGACTACCAAGCCAGACCCTGCCTCAAAGAAAACCCAACTCAAGAAACAAAATGTGGTCACTGTTAACATTGTCTCCTACTAGTTAAATGGAGTAGCAGTGGCCGATCCTGGCAGAGCTGTCTTTTGGCCACATGATGACTTCTGTTGTCACAGAATTACATGTTTTGACTCTTCAAAGAAGTTCATGTCTCAGAGGAACCGTACCTTTACTCAACAATGGCTCAGTGACTGCTTCCTGACCAGACAACTCCAAGGTACAGGGTCAGGAAAACAGAATGGATGGCTGTTACCCTGTACCCTGGCTTCCCCCAGCCCTCCACAGCACAGGACCTACTGCGTTCAGGCTACCCAGAAACCCACCAGCAGCATCCACAATGCTACCTAAATCCAAGTGGGAGGAATCCCAGAGCAAGGCTGAGGTGCTGCTAGGACACAGGCCAGACAACAGCATGGGACTGACTGGCTAGGATGGGAGGGCAGGAGCCAAATGCAAGCTCTCACCAGACCCAGCAAGCAGGAAGGTGGCGCAGGGTTGAAACTTGTGAAAAGTGAGACCACTTTCTTCTCACTGTTGGTGAGCAACAGTTCTTCCAGCCTAACAAACAGTCAAACAGTGTCAAACATTTAAAAGAGCGGGACTGTTTTTTAGAATTATCCTGACTCTCAGACTAACCAGCAGAAGTGCAGTGTGGGAGGAACACAGTGCAAGGGACAGGACTTGCTGGAGGGGGTCGTTTTGAAAAACACATAGGAAGTTTAAGAGGAAATGGCCCAAATGTCAGGACTGATAGGGTGGGAAGCAATATGAAAGGACACAGTCATGCTACAAAAATAGTGTTATCTGTTTTAACTCCATGTACATCCCCGCCCCAATCCCATGATTGACAAGAGTGCTTATGTGACACATGGAAGGCACCAAAGGTGAAGTGGTTATTTGTCAAAATATACAGACAGAACCGCCTACCTAGAAAGAAAAAAAGAACAAATAAATAGCTTAGCGCTTCTCCCATGGGTTCCTAAGCTCCTACAGACTGAGCACACACAGACAGCGCGACTCACTCCTATAACTGAGCGCGCACACACACACAGCGTCGCTCTCTAGCATTCTTCCACATGGAACCATGTCAAAACTGTTTTCAAGAAGCAATGATTTTAGGCAAATGGGTCAATGTCATTATTTGAATTAGGTTTTAAACAAGTTATACACGAATGAAAACTATTGTTTTCATAAACAAGTAATGAAAGAGTTGGAACAGGTGGGCCTGGGTTACAACACGCCTTGCTCTCGCCCTCTCTACCCCTTGACCTAGCCAATTCTTTAAGCCCTGAATCGCTGTACTCTTCAGTACATGGAAACGGGGCAGGGTCTTGTAACTTGCAAAGCCAGGTTAGTGGAAGAAGGCAGCGCCCAGCAGGCCTGGTCCTGCCTTGGGCTGGAATGGCCACACGTCTTCCTTCACTGTCCTTTCTCCAGGCAGATTCCTTGAGTAGCTATTCTGATTAAAAAGGAGGGGCCAGGTACTTCCTGCTGGGGTATCAGACACAATTATGAAAGAAAACAAATCTCTCACTCCAGACGTGGCTCCAGACAGGTTCTTACCATAATCATAGCCAAACCATTCTGCTAGCCCGCCACAGTCCAAGTGATTCTAATCCCTAACCAAAGGCTCACCTGAAGTAAAGTATCAGAATAAAGAGGGAGACGAAGTAAACTAGTAAGACAAATACACTGTTCAAGAACCCATGATGTAAATCTGACTCTGCGCAGTGGCTGGTGCTCTGAGCTCAATGGGCTCACGCCCCCTTCACCCCTCTACTCTGAGGAGAAAACTAGAAAGGGGGGGGGGGAGTCCCAACGCCTGAGAACGTATACTCAGTGCTGTACTGACTAGCCTGCAATCCAATAGAACATTCCCTTTTAGAAGAAAATTCTAGACCTAACACTGATGCTATTTTCTTTCAGAGACGGTGTCTACCTAAACATTGATAGGTCAGACACTCCAAATTACTTTCTCAACCAGACAGAACTGATTATTTTAAAGATATGTCTGCCGAGAAGAGAGAAAATAGATTTTAAGTAGTCAGGAAAGCTAACAAAGCCCAGGGAAGGGGTCTGTTATGTCTGCATCCTGCCTGGCATGCACCTAAGCAGATCTGTTACCTGCTCAGACCCAGACTAGATGCTGGCACTGAAGGATGATGGTCTCCACATGCAGCCCTTGCCCTCAAGTCCATTCAGGAACACAAAAGACCTCACTCTTCTGAAGTGGGGAGGTTACGGACATGTTCCAGGGCAGCAGAGGTTATGAACATATCAAGTACTATCCGTGTCACCCCACTGCTGCCGCTGAAGCCCCCTCCACCCCCAGGCCTCTGTCATGCAAACTTCATGTGTCCACTAAACAGACTCTCTGACTAGCTGGCCCCGCTTTGGGGCTGGTGCTGATAAAACCAGACAGCAAGAGGACCCTCAGACTCTGCAACTTTATGAAGAGCTAAAAGGTACCTGGAAACTTCACACACTAGAAGCAGCAATTTCTGTTTTCAGCTCATGAGAATCAGTCAACAACTCTCTACATAGAAAGTGTATGCCCCCCAACCCCCACTGTTACCTGTTTCATGTCACTATTGCTATGTAGATGACATGTTCGGAAAAGGCAGTTAGGCAGGAGCATACTAACCATGGAACTTTTGTGTGTTTTGAACACAGATGACAGAGTAGGAACCACCTACATAACTACTAGGTTGGACACAAGTCTCCATGCTCCCAAGACTGACCCACAGGGACTCTGACATGGGCAGGGCAGAGTCCTCAGGCCACCTCTTAGATAGGCAAGAGATTTCCTCCAAATAGTGCATGCAAATCCACAAGAAAAGGTGAGTTTGTGTCATACAGAGGGCTAGCCAAGACTCATTCACAGCAAGAATTCACATCCATGCAGGGACAAGAGTTAGACCTTCATTTCTTCTAAAGACTGCCTGAACCAATAGAAAAACTTCAAAGATAAAAGAAACTTGAAAAAAAAAAAAAAGAAAAAGAAATGTCTTCAACTGAGTCATAAAATTGTCTCCAGAAGCATCTAGCACAGGCATACGAGAAGACAAGGCATATGAGGCCTGCCCTAAGTCTTCCTGCCAAGGGTGTACAGAAGGACCCTAGGGTGCTCAGTGAGTAGCTCACTCTTGCTGGCTCTGCTATGCCCAGACTCTGCCCACACTGGTGTTTTAGCATATTGCTAAGAAAGATCTGGGCAGCTTACTGCATTCTTGCTTTTTCTGTAGACAAAAGCAATCTGCAGTGCATGGCTATCTACTTTAAACAGAACTTCTCTGAAAAGAACTTGCTACCTCACTGTATTTGCCCTTTCTGGAGCCAATGTGTATCTTTAGGTTTTCTTGACTGCAGTCTTGCCCTCTGAGCCTTTGGCAGGGAAGATGGAGGAGAAGAATGGTGGCTGTCACCTAGTCGACATAACAGTGCCAAATATACTTTCTCTGAAGATGAGTTAATATCCATCAAAACTACCAAATGTCAGAGGGCTTCAACCCCACGTCTCCATGAACGCACCAGATGTTCCCGACAACTGCATTTCTCCAACTGAGAAAGTGAATTCCATCCCATCAGGAAATGGAGACCAATAAGGTTGACTCCAAACCTAAGCGGCATTGGTCCACAGTAGACTTAACACAAAAATATGCCTTTTTCAATTTACAGAGGTTATTTTAAAAACCTCAAATCTGTATTACCTTCTGTTGTCAGAGGCACAATAGGAAAACTACAGGCGTCTTTGCATTCACTGTTGTAGACAGCCATAGTCCCTTCATGGCTTTTCCTCACCACGATGGCTGTGAAGGCAAGGAAGTCTGTGCATCACACTACTAGAACGTATACATGCCACTTCTGGCTCTATGGGAGCCAGTTAAATAGTACAAGGAAATACATACACAAAAGCCATGGGGAAGCTTCACAGCACAAAGGATATTAAATAGTTTACCAGAATATAAATATTACAATGATTCTGTCACTAAGATGCAAATTGCTCTCAAGTCTCTTAGGCCCTAAGACACCACCACATTTTATCATTTATTGGTATTCATGGTGTCAATGGGTCTCAGGATCATTTCTTTCAGCCGACAACACTTCCTCAGAAGGCCTCCTTTCATCACAGGATGAAACGGGTTTATTGAAGGGACTTGGGAAAATGAGCAGACACCCCATCTGAATGCTTCTTTCTTCTGCCTCACTTCAAAGGTGGCTTTTTCCTGAGGCCCAATGACACGAGAAGACTCAGAGTGTTACTTCCAAGTGGGATCCTGACACAGACGAGTCTTTGCAACCCTATTTTAAAGGGAATTCTCTGAGGCAGAGAAGCCTGGTTTTGATTACATAGACATACTCAACAAATGCAAAATGACCATGTACAACTAACAGATAAAAATCAAGATGTCATCCACTCCCCCACAACACAACACTCAACAGGTTCAAGGTTGGTAAAGCACAGTGCGCACTGACCGACTGACTCAACACGTCCAGCAACAGAAGGCTCTCCTCCATCAGGAGCTGGGCAAGGGCCAGACCCAGGCTGCCCTCTGGAGGAGAAGGGAAGCAGGGAGTGGAGGCACACCAGACTTGCTGGGTCATCCTCTCAACATGGGACCTGGGCGACTGCCAATCTGGAACTGCAGCAGAACTGGATTACACTGGATATTGGGTTTAGGTAGCCAGTCCCTAGTACTCCCCCACCGTGCCCCCAATTAGATACAGGCAGACCCTATTTCCTGTGGACTCCTGAGCCCTGCTGTGGTGTTTGACAATAGCCACTCTTTGCTATTCAACCTTACAACACTGCTCTTCCCTGAATGATGCAGAGCCGTGGTGCACAGGGAGCACCTCCTCAGACTCTCCTCCGAAGCCCTGCCACCCACTTCTGGGTTATGAACTCCAAAGGACACCACAACCAAAGGCTGTGAACAGTCCTTAGGAGATAGTGGGAGTTCTCTACCACCGCACTATCCTCCCGCCAGCCACATCTTTTCCTTGGTGAGGCTATCCACAAAGTCTTAGAGCTTCAAGATCTGTAAACATCAACAGTTCAGAGTGAGAACCTGACATGTTAAAACAATTTTCCAAAAAAGATATAGTCTCTAACAACAAAATTACAGTATCATAGGGGCCTGTTTAACTCATTCACCACAAAAATAATTTTCAATTTATTAAGAACCAATCCAAAAGTCATATGTAACTAGGATTCCTAACACATTCCAGGACTTTGATCATAGTGAAGACACTCAGGTGTCCAGAATGACAGCAGTGCCTCGTGGAACATCCATGGAAGGATGCGTCCTGGTGCAGATTCAAGTATTTTCGAATCCTAGAAAAACTTTGAATCACTTTAGAGCTTGTCTCGGATATTCAGAAAATCAGACGTGTCCATACAATAGAAGTGTGAGTTTAAGTGTGCCACTGTGTAACACACATGTGATCCATGAGGCCAGCAAATGGACAAAGTGCCTGGGCTAACGGGAGGACTGTCTCTTCTGCAGCTTTCACCCGGGAATGTAAAAGTGTGGAAACTGCAATGTGTAAGGTGGCAGGACCCCAGCAAACGTGAGGGTCCCCTAGCCCGGAGTGAGTTTGGACCACAGGAAGGTGATTCACATGAGGAAGAATCAAGTGATTTCTCAGCAGGGCAGGAGACAAATGGTCACTGTTCTGGGAGTCAATCCCATAGAGCTGTCCCCATAGGACACTAGCTTTTCCTATCCCTGTAACACACAAGCCTGGCAAGGAAGTTACAGGAGCATATCCATTCGTCAACTCCCTCAGAGTCCCACTCAGGCCATGCTGGCCCCTGGATGCTCAGAAGGGTGGATCTAAGAGACTCAGCACACACCCCAGCTCACTGTCCATGTACCTCACTGGCTGTCCCACCCCTGTGCTTCTGTCTTGTGACATATACTCCCCTTCTCAATGCCATTCAATAAGGTTTTGACTCACCACAAATACACGTGACAGGGTGGCTCAGAGTCAGGGAGACAGTGTGTTCTGAGACAGACAGTTAAGACCTAGAGCAGTCAATAAAGTCGGCTGCTCCCACGGGCACCCAATGCCGGAGGACCTGGGCCTCTTCAGCCCACCACAGATCAGTCACTGGGTCACTCTAGGCAACCTTCCCCAAAGGGAATGTTTACCAAACAGGACAAAATTCAGCTGGTTCACACAAAAATCTGATGTGCTAAGAGAAAGAAAACTTGATTAGAAGGACGGGCACGAGGGCAGTGGGAGGACTCCAGACGTTCTCATGTGTCCAAGCGCTGGATCTCAGGGCGGCTGTCCACATCTCTCGACTCGGTGCGAGCTCGGATATAGTCATTGGCGCTCTGCTGGCGGACGCTGACTCTCCATTTCTGCACAGCCAGGAACGTGCTCGCTGCATAGGCTGCTGTCGCCAAGAAGCCAAATATCTGAAATCCACAGCCACAGTTTACCTCTGTGCCTGTACCTTGAGGCTGAGTGGGGTTTTCCCCCACCTTAAGATTTACTTGTTTATTTTATGTATGCGTGTCCTATCTGCATGTACACCTACACGCCAGAGAGGGCATCAGATCCCACTACAGATGGCTGTGAGCTACCATGTGGTTGCTGGAGACTGAACTCAGGACCTCTGGAAGAACAGACAGTGCTTTTAATCGCTGAGTCATGTCTCCAGCCCCCCAGAGGCTGAATGTTGTCATAGGGAACCAAGCTGTGGGTAGCCCCTTCCAGCAAAACCAGATCCCCAACCCTGTTCAATGTGCAGCCATTATCTGGCTGAAGCTCTAGTAAGAGCTAGTCTAGTTTCTGACCCACAGAAACTCCAGCCTAACGTGAAAACAACTATAGAGGGTTTTTATGAAATCTTTTGAATCTATTTCCTTCTTCCCTCCCTCCCTCCCTCCCTCCCTCCCTCCCTCCCTCCCTCCCTCCCTTCTTCCCTCCCTCCTTCCTTCCTTCCATTGTTGTTACTGCTGCTGTTGCTGTTTTTCAAGATAGGATTTCTCTGTGTATACCTACTGTTCTAGAACTCACTGTGTAGAACAGGCTGGTCTCAAATTAAGAGACTGACCTGCCTTAACTTCTGAGAGCTTGGATTAAAGGTGTGTCTCACCACTGTCCGCTTGTTTGCTTAATCTCTCACTCTCTCTTTCTACAGGGGCAGCAAGGGTCGTGCATGTAGAGATGGAGGTCAGACTTGGCAGCAAATACCTTTTACAGGCTCAACTCTGTTGCTTGCCCCAATTCAGTGGTTCTTAAAGCCGCTCATCCTCCCCCATGCTTCACAAACGTGATCACTGTTCTTTATAACCAACAGCAAGCAGAAATACAGAGCATGCAGAGTGAACCCTCCCTACTATCTGACCACTACCCCTCATCTCTTGGTCCCCCAAGGCCAGGAGTACCAACACTAAAGGAGGGGAATGGTACACATGCCAGGGGACAGAGAAGAGCAAGTCTCAGGAGGTGCAGACTCAGCCTAACTGCTTACCACGGCAGCAATTTCCGCTCCGGTTTTATGGTTTAAAGCAGCCAATACAATTGAGGCAATAAAGAAAAAGAAAGTGCTGAGTCCAGTGTTGACCAAATCCTAAGGAAAGGAGAAAAAGTAGGGTTACTTGCAAAACAATGGAAGATCTTTCCAACTAAGGCCTTGGAAAACCATTTCTCTGGTGCTGCAGACGCCAGGCGCAGTGCCACAGGGCCACTCTCACAAGGAAGCGAGCAGAACAGTTTACAACACATCTTTACCTGTGGCAACCACAACTGGCAACACTGCTCACCATTCAGAGTTTGGGTTATCTGTCTGCAGTGCTGGGCATTGAACTCGGGTCCTTAACATATGGAAGACAACACACTACCACTAAGCAACCCTCAGCTTTCTGGTGTCATCTTTTACTTTATTTTTTGAGACAAAGTCTTGATGTGTCTGTCTCCTTGGCTGGCCTGGAACTTGCTATATAAACCAGTTTATATATATAAACTTGAACTTAGAGATCGACCTGGCTCTGTCTTCCAAGTGCTGGGATAAGATGTGTGCACCAGCACACCTGGCTTAGTATCACCTTTTAAAAAGGTTCTCGTATCATTTGGATTAGGGCAAGCTTCCCAAGAATCCTAAGGTATTGAAACTGGGGCAGCTTCCCAACATTTCTTTTCCCATGTGACATCTAAAACATGGTATTCATACACTGAGAACACACTTTCTTGACAGACATTCAAGCTTCCAAGCCACTAAGCTGACCAGTTCTGAGCATCTCAGGCCAATTGATAAGAGGGTCCAAATGGGGCTAAGAACCCGAAGCACCGACAGCAGTGTCTTCTGTCAAACCTGCAGCCCTCAGCAGCTCTGCACGGGTCAGTATCCTTGGGTCACTGGTGTTCTCATGCGTAGTCTTCATCTTTCAGAAACAGTATTTTGTTGTTTGTTGAGACGAGGTCTACTAGGTTACTCAAGTAAGTCTAAAATTACTTCTGTAGACCAAGAAGGCCTCAAACTTTTAGTGACCCCTCTGTCTCTGCCCCCAAAGTGCTAGAATTACAGGTGTGGACCACTACACCTGCCAGGAACTATATTTTTATAAATGGCTCTTTATAATACTTTTAAATGGTCTAGCCTGAAAAATATATAAATGTATTAATTCTGTTTTTCCCCATATTCTGCAATAACAACATAGCCAGTCCACTAGATGAATGTAAATACAAATGACACACTTGGAAGGACCAACACAATTCATTGTGTTTTGTGATGAAGTTAGGATTCTCTTTACTTGTGTAATTTTACTCAACCCAATAAAGAAACATAAATTGAGTTATGAGTTATGAGGGGATATTTAAGCACCAAAGTGAACTAGAACTAAACATGATATGAGATCCCAACGTTCCCTGAGAGCCAAGCTGCAGTCAATCCTCTCACAACCAGACAGCTGGTGTGTACTCACTGTTAGATTCCAATTGATCTGGGGGATTCTCATATGAAGGTTGAGGCTGAAGAGAATCAGCAAGACCCCAGTCACCACAAATGCACTGCAGCTTACAAACTCAAAAAAGTAGAGGCCTTCACACGGGGAGCACTCCATGATAGTCTCAATGCAGATGAATGCAATCAGGGCCAAAGTCTAGGAAGAAAATAGGAAATACATGCATGTTATTATTTGGTAAGCAGCTATGAACAGACATGCCTGCTGTGTTAAATACAACTGAACAGTACAGAGTGGCAGGGCTCTCCTGTGCAGAGAACAGTGACTGACAGAAACCTGACCTGCTTCAACTGGTAAGCCGAACAGGGAGAGGAATTGGAATGCAAGGTCAGGTTCCTAATGAACACAGTGAAGGCCCCTCCACCACCACACTGAAACCAGCCAGGCTCCCTCTTGGGAGCCATTGGCCCTCTCAAAGAAGGAAGAAAATTATCTGTGCAATGTGTTGGCTACCTCTTTAGAAGCTGCTTGGCCTCGCTGGCTGTCATAGGCTACAGACAAAGAAAGCCCACCTTCATCAGCCTGCACACTTTTGGAAAGTGGATCACTGGGTTTCATCAATAGCTGGGCTGGTAGTTTACTTTAGAAAATATCAACATTTTAAATCTTCCAGTAGAATCAATTTCTTCTGAAAAACCAAAGTAACATTCTATCCCAAAAATTCAGAGATCATGAAACTAAAGAGATCCCAGTGGCCATGACCATGTGGACATCCAGAGTCCAAGAGAAGAAGCAGGCCCCAGGCTGTGCTAATGGCGCACCAAGCAAGGGTGTTTTAATACCTGATGGCTGACCTGCCTTAGGCTCCAGGTCTCTACTCACATAGTTACCCATGTCAATCTTTTATCAGATCGAGCCCCATTCCACTGAGACACACAGGTCAGTGAAGCAGAGGCAAGCTGCTCCAAGGCCCTCCAGAGCCAGCAGCACAGCATTCCCTTGGCTAAAATGGGATGGTTCAAAACATGGAGGCTCTGCCTCAGGGTTTGACCTTCTCCCCTAAAGTCTCGTTCACACCTTTCCAACCTTTCAAACAGCACTTCCTCCCCAGCCCTCCCTGTGGTTTTCCCTACCAGACCTGATTTCACTCTACTGTACAGGTGTTTGACCTATACAGTAGGTCTGGCCACCTCCCTCTGCTATGGCACCAAGCACTGTAATATGCACAGAGCAAACGGGATTTGGCGAGCCACAACAGCCTTGCACCTACCCTTCCTGAATTTGTCAGACTCCCCCTATAGTAAGAAAGTTGGCTCTGCTTTTCCTGCCGTCAAAGCCATCCTTACCTAGCCTGCACCTTCAGCTTACTTCTCTATTTCACGGCACTACACAGGATATAGGTTTGTTAGTGAAAGAATACAAAATTCCATTTAAGAATTAGTTCAGGAGATCTATTGTCAGCAGATGGTTGGGTGGTTTTAACAATGTAGCCAGTTTGAAAATGGCTAAGAGAAAGGAGCTTCTCCTAGAGAAAAACCTGAGCCATTCCACACCACACACCTTTCAGAACCCCAGCCTCACACAACAGTTACTAGTTTTCTTAGTCCAATAGACGATGAAAGGAAATACATAAGATGGATCTCTAAGCACATCTCCTTCTAATTCTCCAGAGTACAGACCTTAATTCTCTGTCTAAATTACATGCCTACCTTGCATCAACTCAGTTCACATAAGGGAAACTACAAAATGACTGTCTTTTCACCCCTGTGATTATAGCTTATTAATAATCTTGGACAAAAAAATAACTTAGTGTGTTGATGACTTACAAATGTTTCTGGTACCCTAACTTTGACCACATTTGCACGGAAAGGTAACATGGTGCAAGGATGTGCAAATGTGATAGGCTACTCAGTACAGCAATGAATACAACAGACAAGAATCCCGGCTTGTGGTCTAATAAATGTTCACAAGTTTAAAAGGGAAATTGGTGAGAAGAACAGAGGAGTGAAGCATGGGAGCTGAGTGAAGCCAGCAGGCAGCTTGCAGAAGCTGTAGACTTGTATGACCTTGGGAGGCTTGGCTGCCAAAGGGGTGGGGGAAGCAAGAGGAGGCCCAGAAGGGGAAGCTGTCGGGAACAAATTCTCTGGGGCTGCAGCATGGTGAGCACCAGGGAGACGCCCAGGAAGGAAGGCTACATGCACAGAGCCAAGGCTTGGGGATGCAGTAGGCCTGTGGTTCTCTTTCTTTCAGTACCAGGGAAACACTACACAGCATCATTTGTCTCCTGTAGGGAGAAGACAGCCAGGGGAGGACCACAGCAGAGACTGGAGAGTAGGTGGAGGAAGAGCCTCTGCAGTAACCGGAGGGGATGATGGCACAGACCAAGGAGGTAACAGCATAGAGGGTGAGCAGGGATGACTTCTGGACATATGTTCAGGGAAAACCCCATGGGAGTTGCTGACAGGATGTGCAAAGCATCGAGGCCAATGTAATTCTAGGGTTTGCCTGAGTGGCTGCAAGAAGGACACTGGCAGAAATGGACAAGGAGGGTCAACTCTGGCTTAGGACATAGTAATGTAGAAACAAGCCTGGGCTGGAAGAAAAACTGAGGTGGAGTCTAGGAGACTAGCATCCAGGGTGAGTGCAGTCAAAAGCCAACGGAGTGTGGAATCCCACCTCCAAGCTGGCCAGTCATCCACGCTGCCCCAATATTCTTACTCTTGTTCCTGTGGTGCAAAACGCAGGGCTGAGCCGCTGTTGCTTGATTTCATAGCCTGAATCAGAAGAGTCACTGTGGAGGCTGCCTGGTTCTCTCTCCCTCTGGGGGGCAATGAGCTGCAGGTCAGCACTCTATGGAGAGACCCAAAACCTAAAGCTTTCTGCTGACAGGCAGGTGAAAAGCCACCGTGGAAGCCAACAACATTCTGTCTAGGAACACAGAAGAGAACCACAGCTAATCCACTCCACTCTACAATTCTTGATCCTCAGAAGAAGCTGGGGGAAACAAAGGACTATTGTTTCAGGTCTGTGTTTTGGGGGGAATCAGTTATCCAGAAATAGACAATATACAGAGGGGAACCTCATTCATACACAACTACGATTAGCAAACAGTACCTGCTACTCACTAGTTACCTAGAATCAAGGACGATGTGGGCATTTTCATTGGTTACCCTTAACCCCAAGACTTCACCATAGGCACTAGCCCATTACAGACAAGGAAACAAAAGTACTATGAGGGAAAGAGGAACAGGAGGCCTGGCCAGGGTTCAGAGCCAGTTCTTACTGCCTTACTCGACTCCGTCCTATTGATTCTCATATTGGAAGCCATAGCTGACTGCTGTGGATATCTCAATGTGTTCCAAATACAAACAGAAACATACAGAATCGTTTCTATACATAATAAGCCATATAAAAATAAGGGAATAAAAACATGTTATAGGGGCTGGAGAGGTAGCTCAACAGTTGAGAGTGATGATAGCCTCTCTTGCATACAACCCAGGGTTGGGTCACAACTGCCTGTAACTCCAGTTTCAGGGGATCTGATGGTCTCTCGCCTCCAAGGCCTCCTGCACATATATGTGCTACTGCACATAAACTCATGCATACACATACATGCATGATTTTAATCTTTTTATTTTTATGCATACAGGTATTTTGCCTTCTTGTATACTGCCTATCACGTGTGTGTCTAGTGCCTGTGGAGGTCAGAAGAGGGTATCAGATCCCCTGGAACCAAAGTTACAGACAGTTGTAAGGTACCACTGAGTGCTGAGAACTGAACCTGCATCTTCAGGGATAGCAGCCAGTGTTCTTAACCAGTTACTTAGCCATCTTTTCAGCCCAGCCCAGATATATTTTAATGTTAATTTTAAACTCAGAAAACAGGTATCCACAAGTATTTCTAAATAAAGGGAAACATTATTTTTAATGATTATATAGTATTTGAGTGTAAAGATAAATCTATGCAGCATAATTTAAATGATTCCTAATGATAGCTACTTAGGGTTTCTAAAGCTGCCATTATTGGCACTATATTATTGGGGTGGGAAGAAGATGGGAATAGGCATAGAAAATGACAAACTGTCTTTGACACAGTGAAACATAATAACCACCTGTGGGGTAAAGCCTAGGCAACGAGGAAAAACCTCAGCTACTGTGTTGGGGGCCCTCAATGTCAAGGCAATCAAAGAACGAAGCCACTGGACTGGCAGCAATCTTGCAGATGTAAAACTTTACATGTTAAAACAATGTCAGGTATGAACTAGAAATGAGGAAAGCTACAGCTTTTGCTCATCAGGAGGACCAAGCAGCCGACAGAATAATTTCAACGTTGTCTGGTAAGTTGATATTGACAAGGTCATCAGGTTTCCACTACCTATATCTGTGACTGTCGGAAGGCCTGGCTGGTCAAGATATTATATTAAATGGCTCACCAGTGACGAGCACTGACTGCTCTGCCAGAGATCCCGAGTTCAATTCCCAGCAACCACATGGTATACACAACCATCTGTAATGAGATCTGATGCCCTCTGCTGGTATGTCTGAAGACAGCTACAGTGTACTCACATATAATAAATAATACTTAATAATGTTTAAATTAACATTTTTAAAGTTTTTAAAAATTTTATTAAATTCATCATGGGGTGGGGGAGGGGTGGGGTGTGTGTGTGTTTGAATGTGCATTTGCCAGGAAGCATGTGTGGAAGTCAGAGGACAGCTCATGGAGTTGGCTAGACCTGGAAACTAAACTCAGGTAATCAGGTCGGCAGCACACAGCTCTGCACACAGCTCTCCACACAGAGCCATGCTGCCCGCCTAACAATGCTGTTTACGTAGTGAGAAGGCCCTGTGCTACTTGCATGTGACTGTGAAGGCCTTCCTGGAATAGCATCTTCCCAAGACAATCAGCTCTCTTCTGTGCTGGCACATAGTGGAGCTGTAGACCCATGCAGACCCATGTAAAGCTTGTTCTACAAGATGAAGGTAATGCTTCAGAGCTCCTCGCTTGTTTCTGCCTCTTGCAAAGTCCTGGAAGGGATCCCAGCAATGCACTCACAAGCTGTCTTTTACAAAGCCTATGAAAGCTAGCTATTTCAACTGTAATAATCCACTCAGACCTCCACCTTCTTCCACTCCAAATTCTGCTCCTGTGGCGAATGATAAGGAAACAGCAGAGACATTCAAGGGGTTCAACTAACTGGAAGTTGAGTGAAGGATGTATAAAATTTGGGGTTAGCTGTCTTTCCCTCACATGGTTATGTGTTCTACAGGCCAACCAGGAGGATGTGAGTACTGGAGGGGAAATATGGTTTGAAGCCTATGGAGCCATCAACTGTTTCAGAAATTCTGCTCATCCCAAGTGTTAGGTTGCAAGAGGAGACTCCTGATGTGACTGGAACCTGAGAAATGGAGTCTCTTGGAGATACACTGCATAATGTAGCTTATGTGGTCACAAGCCTGCTCTGTAGCTGCTCTCCTTTCGGATGGAAAGCATACTGAAGAGAACTTACTCTAGGATGCGAGGGGCATGACCCTACAGCAGTATCACCAACAAGCACGTGTGTGAGAGGGCGCAGATCTGTGAGACTGCACCTCAAGATTTCCACAAATTTTAGACTAACAGCCTAACAAACTCCAGTGAGACAGTACATAACACTACTCCAACTCGCACACGGCCTGAAGAAATGAGCGCTCTGGTGACTCCTACATATATTCATCGATAAGTCAATACAGCAGAGTCATCCCTCTCCTCAGTGCACACAGGGAAGCCTCAGAGCAGCAAGGAACCTGAGGCAGAGAAGTGGGGTGGTATCACGTGTGCTGGTAGGGGATGCCTGGAAAGGTAACAAGACTGGGTGAGGTGGTGCAGGCCTGTGACCCCAGCACCTAGGATAGAACCAGGAGGCTTGGGAGCTCAAGGTCATCTTCAGGTACATAATTAGTCTGAGACTGGCCTAAGTTACAAACAACAAACAAAAGCTAAGTGTAGTGGCACACTGCTAAAATATAAGGAACAGACAGAGGCAAGAGGATCACAACGTGGAAGCCAGCCTGGGCTACACCTTTTTAAAAAAAAAAAAAAAAAGTCGGTGAGATGTCTCAACAGGTAGAAATGTCTTGCAATCCTGATGACCTGAATCTGATCCGAGGATCCCATGGTGGAAGGAGAGAACTGACTTCCAAAAGATGTCCTCTGGCCTCCACATCCAACCCTGGTACTCATGAGACCACATTCATTCACAACATCACACATCCATACACACAATACTAAATAAAATGTAACACATAGCACTGGGCAAATAAGACACACAAAAAATATGAGGGTGCTTATATTCACAAATATTCTTATATATACTGCAGCGTTTATGTTAAACAGTGAAAACACTTCTGCAGTGTAGGGCTGACTAAGGGACAGGGAAGCAAAGAGTTTTCTCTTTTTGTATTTTAAATATTTATGGGCTATATGAATGTATGGGAAAGGTATACACTTAGAATTCACATTCATACATTTATAATATATTCACATGTTAGAGACCTAATATAGGTATATATAGCTAGACATATAAAAAGTAGATCGTGCCAGGCAGCGATGGCACACACCTTTAATCCCAGCACTTGGAAGGCAGAGGCAGGTGGATTTCTGAGTTTGAGGCCAGCCTGATCTACAGAGTGAGTTCCAGGACAGCCACGGCTACACAGAGAAACCCTGTCTCGAAAAACCAAAAAAAAAAAAAAAAGAAAAAAAAGAAAGAAAGAAAGGAAGGACGGAAGGAAGGAAGGAAGGAAGGAAGGAAAAGAAAAGAAAAGAAAAGAAAAAGAAAAGTAGATCGCATATACCCAAGTTTAAGAAAGATCAGTAAAATAATAGAATATTGGTTCTTAGAGGTCACTGATATGTAATGGATTTTAAAACCATGTGCAGGGTTGGGGATGCAGTTCAATGGACAGAATGCTTACCCAGTATGCATAAAGTGCTGGGTGCAGGCTCCCACACAGCACACTGAGCAACACTGAGCAGGTGGCAAAAGCCTACAATCCCAGCGCTCAGGAGGTGTGGTCAACATGCAGTTCCTCTATGTGGCAGAATGTGGTAGGGCAATGACTGCCAGTGTTCTCTGTTGGGCTGTGTGGTTGGTTTGAGACAGTCTCTTACTATGAATCCCAGGCTGGCCTCTGAACTTAAGATCCTCTGCCTTGGCTTTTCAAACGTCGGAATTACAGACATGTGATACCTTCCCCTGGTGGTCTATTGCTTTAGACTTTTTATTTTCCGAACAGAGTATTTTTAACTAAGAAAGATCTTCTACGCATAAACGGTTTTTTCATGGAGACAGGGTCTTATGTAGCCCCAGCTAGCCTTGAACTCACTATACAGGCAAAGATGGTCTTGATTTCTAAACCCTTCTGCCTCTACCTCCTGAGTTCTGGGCTTATAAGTGCATGCTACCCATGGGCATGAAACCAGGCAAGCACTCAACCAACCATTCTTAGTCCTAAAAGTTACCCAAAAAAAAAAAAAAAAAAAGGTTTATTTATGAGTTAACCATTAATGGCCTCTAAGAACCAATCCCTACTTACTTTGAAATCATTCATGAATATTTTTAAATGAAACAAAAAACATCAATCGAAAACAAAAGCCATTCTGTACATCTCTGTTGATTCTGTTTCTTCATTGTTAGAGTCCAGCCTCTCCAGAGCCTGCTTGATGACCACACCAATACCCATTTCCCACTTACCAATTTACCTCAAGCTGACCAAGTGGGTCCACAGCAAGAAGCTAGACATATTCCCTCCTAAGCCCAAAGGCACAGACCTCCCCACCCCACCCCCCAGGGAAGACATTGGCCCTGACATCTTCAGAGGCAACTGCAAGAATCACTCTAAATCCTAATGTCAGGTCAGCTTTTCAAAGGATTTGATGTAACACGATGTGAAAGATGCAAACCCACATATATTACACTACTTAGAACACCTTTTGAAAGTCGTGCTCTACACAGAAGCTGAGATGCTGAGATGACTCCCATTGGGAGCTGGTTTACACGGAGAAGCCTGCTGCTGTGCTCCCTAGGCAGTGCACTCTGGCTCTCCAGCTACGAAGGACACCCAAACTCACACTGTGACCACACAGTTCTGGGGTTCTCAGGTTAAGCCCAAGGCCAAGTCCATCGTAGCCACACCCCTGGTCTTGGTGTGCTCACAGCGCACCAGTGTCTTCCTGGTTCTGAAGCCTACTGACAAACCTGCTTTCTTCCTCTGTGTAATACATGGACTGTGAATCTCGAGCACCACCCCACCCCTGCTTCCCAGCATACTTAAGGCACAGTAGGATGGGATCCCGGCTGGAGAGAGGATAGGCACCAGACCGTGCCACCCTTCTGAGTCAAGAGCAACAACAGATCTTAAAACTGCAGCCACACAGTATGTCTACAGAGGGGCCTGAAGCACTGTGCCTTGCTAGGCACCCCAAACGGCAACAGCTCACACTGACAGCACACCGCACATCCACCTGAGACACACACCTTCTGGCATCCTTACCCCTACATGGCCCAGGCCTGTCCAAGGTTAGTTCTTTCTGTGCCACAGACTCCTACATGAGTTGACCAACAGAACTTATTTGGAACTTTCTATATTTTGGGCACAGGAAAACCCATCAGCACAGTTTTCTTCAAGAACACAGCATGAAAGCTGGGCAGCCAGTGCCAAGTGAGTACCTGACAAAGCACATGTGTGATGACCATTTTAAAGGAGCCTGCTATAGGAACACATTATTGTTTCTAAAAAGGAAAATCCATGGGTATTTTCCTCTTATGAAGATCACCTCCTAAGGAAGGCAGGTCTCTTCAGTGCCTTCTCCACCACTCAGACAACAGCAGAGCCAGAGATGGGTTGGTTTTTTTGTTTTTTTGGTTTTTTGGTTTTTTTTTTGGGGGGGGGGGGTCCTAAAACACAGGAGCTCACAGCAAGTGAAAATTATTTAAACTTGCAAATCGCCATTTCTTCAGGTAACTTTGGGTACTCCATCTTTCTTCAGGTAAATGCCAAATTTATGGATTTAAGAGTTGCTAAGGAAGCCTGGTGTGGTGTCTCATGCCTTTAATCCCAGCACTAGGAAGGCAAAGGCAGTCAGATCTGAGTTCAAGGCCAGCCTGGTCTACAGAACAATGACACTCAGGGCTACAAAGTGTCACAAAGAAAGCCTGTTTCAAAAAACAAACAAAATAGTTGCAAAGGATGCTGGTTAATGTAGAACACATCTGTACCACCAGCACTGGGCAGGTGGAGGAAAAAAAAAAATTCAAGGTCAAGGTCAGCTTAGGTTACACAGTGAGTTTCAAGCCAGCTTAAGAAACAATTGAGACCCTATCTCAAAGAGAACTAACCAACAGAAAGAAAGAAAAGAGAAAAAAGAAAACAAAGCAGGCAGGCAGCAGGAAAAGTTAAGCACCTGCTCTTTAAGAGTGGAGATGGCCCCTGGGGCATCTTCACAGCCCTCCCCCCCCCAAGCAATTAATCAGCAGCAATTAACAGGCAACCGAGCCAAAAGTCAGAACAAATAAGTTCCATACTGTTAAGACAGGGATGAAGACAAAAGAGGGAAACTGCCAAGGGCTCAGGGCAGCCAGGGGCATTAAGAAGGGTGCAGTGGCTAGTGACCTAGGAAGCTACTGCTTGCCACCAAAGCCAGCTCAACCAGTGTTCTGACAGATCTTTTTTTTTTTTTTTTTTTTTTTTTTAATTGGATATTTTATTTACATTTCAGATGCCATCCCCTTCCCCCCTGACAGGCCTTACAAGGCAGGCTCCACCATATAAATAATTCTAGTGTTGGTCTCCTAAAGCCATATTAGTGGAACTTTTAAACATGCATTATTTTAAATGTAGCTATTTATATCTGCACTATGAGCAAGCATTGGAGCACAATTCAACCTGTGCACTGTAGTCGAGAAGCTGGCCACAGGGGTCACAGTCCCAGCAAACTACGTAGGCTTATTTTGGGATAACCCACTCCTTAGGAAACACAGAGTGTTGTGCAAAATATCTCTTTCTTGTTTTTAAAAGGAAACCTGGAAGATCTTCTGCGGTCTGATGATATAGTTGCACACAATTTCAGAGCGCCACAGGGTGGTCAGCATCTTTCTTGCCAAGAAAATACCCACAGAGTTTTACAGCAAATGCCACTCTGCCCAAGAGTTCCATTCCCAGACTGTGTGGATTAGTAATGGAGCAAAACAACACGCTTGCAGAGGGCGCAGGAAGCAAGACGCCCTCAAACCAGACCCTGCCGAGGATGTTCGGAGAAGCTGATAACATGGAAGTCCTTCCCACCACCACCACCACCACCTCCTCCTCCTCCTCCTCCTCCTCCTCCTCCTCCTCCTCCTCCTCCTCCTCCTCCTCCTCCTCGTGGTCCCAGCTTCATGAGTGACACTGAAAGCCCAGAAGGTAGTATCCACCCCCACCGGATTCCAAAGCAAAGCGTCCCCTCTTCCTTTCCTCTTTAATCCCAGGAAACTAATGTCATCCCACTGGCTCTGGCATGCCCCCTTAACCAAGTGAAAACAGAACATTGCACTGCTCACTGACTAAAAGTCAACAGGCTGTGGCAGCGTCCCACTTAAGACAGATGAAGGTAAAAAGTAAGCTGTTCTAAGAGGTGTGTGTGCTGAGGGAGAGCCCAATTTACCATCTCCCATTGTTCCTGAGGCTCCAGTATCTTCACCTGATCCATGGAGGAAGGAATCCAGCCTAGGAAGCTAGCAGCCCGCCAACTGAATATGGTGCCTCTATACCCAAAAGTTTGACCTACCATTCAGCACTGTATTTATAAATGGTGACATTGCAGCCTTAGTAAGATGCAGCTTCTGCAAGGGCCATCCATTATGCTGAAATGGATACTCAAACATTCTTCTCTTTAATCTTGATCAATCCTGCAAAATTCAGGATCAGTCAACTGGTTTTTAGCTGAGGTCTAATTCACAGTCCATAAAATCCCAGTTGAGTGTGTAACCATTTGCTTCTTCAGAAAAGAAGTTTGGAAAAAAAAAAAAAAAAAAGACAAGAAAGAAAGAAAGAAAGAAAGAAAGAAAGAAAGAAAGAAAGAAAGAAAGAGAAGTTTGATGTTCTTGGATTTTTTGTTTTGATTTTTTTTTTTTTTTTTTAGTACTGGGGTCTAAACCCAGGGCCTCCCACATGCTGGGCTTGCATTCTGCCACTGAGTTATACTCCCAAGATCATGACTTGTGTGGTGTGGTGTGAATGTTTTGCACACATGCACAGAGCCTAGGAGGATGTCAGGTATACTCCATCTATTGCCTTATTCCCTAGAGACAGAGCCTCTCAATAACTTGGAGCTCATGTTTTATTCAGCTAAGCTCACAAGTCCCAGTGAGGATTAGACAGCTTTTAAATTTTCTTAAACATTTTTGTTTATTTGTATGGGGGGTGGTAGTGCAGAGGGCAGGAGTGTCAGGGGTGTCAGTGGGCAAGCCAAAGCAGTCAGGTTATCAGGATGGATGGCAACTGCCTACGCCCACTAAGTCATCTTGCTGGGGATCAGTTTTTAAGTTCCATCTTATTAATAAGGAAATGAGGCAAAGATGTTTAGCCACCTGCCACAGACCTCACCGTCTCAGTAACAACAGAGCTGAAGTCAAACCCAGTTAGCATACGCACCCAGACCGACCGACAGCTTTAAATATCTTTTCTACTGAAGAGAACAAAGGTTTCTTAGTGAAACTGATCTGAAGCAGAAAGAAGGGGCGGGGTGAGGGGAGAAGGGAGAGTGGGAGAGAAGAAAAAGGGAGGGAGGGAAGAAGGAAGAAGGGAAGGAAGGAAGGAGGGAAGGAGGGTGAGAGAGAAAGATAGGCATGGTGTATGGGGCATATCCAAACCTTCACTTCTAAATACTATCTTTTTTATTTAAAGGAACCAGAGCTTCTGGACCAGACCAGGACTATGGTAGAAGAGTCCAGATGCCCTGCACGTTGTGCTCAGAGAAGGAAGGGAATGTGTTCTGTGCACATGGGGCTCACAGTGGCCAAATCTGAGACAATCTGAGCTTCAAAAACAATAATGGGGACTGAGAGTCTAGCTCAGGGGTGTAGTCTCCAGCACCAAAGTATTCAGGTTTATGAATAACGCTCCTGAGTTCATGTGGACACAAGAAAAGACACGGCAGCACATGGCTGCAAGCCCCGCATGTCAGAGCCTAGCTAGGAGGAACCAAGTTCCAGGTCCTTCCTCATAGACAAATTCAACCCATATGGAAGAAGAGCAGATTGAATCATCTTTTGACAGCCATTATAAAGATATTTGATTTGAGCAAGAATGATCTGGTGCCATTCAAAGTAACGCAGGAGAGTTTAAGAAACACTTACAGAGTCTAACGGCACTCTCCCTAAGAATACTAAGAGCACAGCAAAAGTGCAGCTTGGCAATAGAAGCGCCTGGCACCCATCGCCTTCAGTAGGCTGGGATCACTAAAAGGAATGCGTCATCATTTCTGTGGTCTTCCTGACAGTACCACAAAGTGACCAGAATCCAAACAGCAGAAAACGTCAACAAACCCAAATTGAGGGCCATTCTACAAAATAACTGGCCTGTATCCTTCCAAAATGTCAACAGCATGAAACACAAGAGCTGACAAACTATTCCAGAAGTGAGGAGATTAAAGAGATATGATGCTGAACTAGACATCCAAGTCAAAATTTCCTTTTAAAGATGGAGCTTTGAGACAATGGGGGAAACAGGAATGAAGTCAACAGAGTCAGTAACTTCTTAGTGTCTGCTTCCAGATGTGGGCAATGATACCACGATTATGTTGGAAAATGTTCTTGTCTTTAGGACACTAAAGTATGGCATGTCTTTGTTTGTTTATTTGAAGACAGGATCTCAACATATAGCCCCAGCTGGCTGCCAACTCAGAAAGCCGCCTACCTCTGCCTCCTGGTTTCATTTCCCATAGCCCTTGCCCTATGGCTCAGGGTACTAGTACTTCTAGTACCAGTCACTGGGAATCCTTCCAAATTCCTGATACAGCATGGGCTACACCCGAGAACATGATTTCTAAAACAGCCCTACTGACATTGTGGACTGGGTCATTCTTAGTTTTGAGTGGCATCCTGTGATACCATGTGTATCGACCTCCCTGGCCTCACCTGCAGCAGGTGTCAGTGGGCATCTACTTCCTGGGATAACAAGCAAACATATCAACAGACAATATCAAAACCTCCTCTTGCTAGGCATGGTGGTGAAGCCTTTAATCCTAGCACCTGGGAGGCAGAGACAGGCAATCTCTTTTTGTTCATGGCTAGCCTGATCTAAATAGCAAGTTCCATAGCAAATTCCAGGACAACCATGGCTACATAGTTAGACCCCTATATATCTATAGAGATAGAGAGAGAGAGAGAGAGAGAGAGAGAGAGAGAGAGAGAGAGAGAGATAGAGATAGAGATAGAGATAGAGATAGAGATAGAGATATACAGATATACAGATATACAGATATACAGATATACAGATATACAGATATATAGATATATATCTCCAGGTGGTAGTGGTGCATGCCTTTAATCCCGGCTCTTAGGAAGCAGAAGCAGTCAGATCTCTGAGTTCAAGGCCAGCCTGGTCTACAGAGTGAGTTCCAGAACAGCCAGAGTTACACTGAGAAACTAACTCAAAACAAATTACAGTGAAACAAATCAAAATTCTCAAGCCCATGTGAAACAACTGATGGGCCATGGTCATCAATGGCTGTCAGAGGCCCCATGTAAATGCTTGGGCATCTAAAATAAATGCACGTATCCGTCATCTAACAGTGTTGCTCCAAGCAGGAGACAGTTACTATTGTCTGTTCACATGGCTGCAGGGGGACACAGTACATGGACACAGCTGGGCCCTAGCATTTACCAGGTCAGAGAAGATAAAGAATGAATAGGGTAAATTATGCAGAAGGGACTCCAACCAACGATGCCATGTGAGACAAGCACTTGATGAATGGCCTCATTTCTTCAACAAAGGAATAGCAGCAGAGTGGCTGGAGACAGGGCTCAGTGGTGCGGTGACTGCTGTACCACAGAAGCCATATGCAGTAGGCTATCTGTAATTAAAATGCTCCTAAGACAAGATGGAAGGTGGAGAATCCCCAGACACTCAGAAGCAAGAATCAACCCAAGCTTGTCTTCTAACTGCCACACATGCTGCCCCTCCCCCCATGCAGTGCCAAAGAAGAGCTGCTACAGACTGAGACTCAAGAAATGGGGGCTGGAGAGATGGCTGAGTGGTTAAGAGCACTGACTGCTGTTCCAAAGGTCCTGAGTTCAATTCCAGGCACCAATAGCAGGTGTCTCAAAACCACCTATAACTTCAGATCCATATATACATATATCACATATATACATATATTACATATACATACCTACACAGATACACACAGTACACATAATTTTTAAAACGTTTTGTTTGTTGGGTGTTTTGGTTTTTGAGGCAGGGTCTCACTCTATAGCCTTGGCTGGAACTCACTATGTAGATCAGGTTGGCCTTGAACTCAGAGGTCTGTCTGCCTGCCTCTGCCTCATGCTAGCATTAAAGGCATGTGCCATTACACCCAGTCAAAACAATTTTATTAAAAAACAAACATATTAAGAAAATATAATGAGTGGGTCTTGCTTAGATCCCAATTCAAACAAAGCAAAGGGGCTACAGGTACAGAGTAGGCACATTTCAGTTAGCAGACAACATCGAGGAACTGTGCTTAAATGTGCTACAGACAACTCGGCTGTTGACAGGTTCTCAACTGGTGAGAGATGTTCACTTAGTACTTATTTGTAGTGCTACGATATCTGAGATTTGTTTTAAAATTATCACAAAATAGCTAGCTCAGTGTTTAAGAGCTTCTGCAGAGGACCCAGGTTCAGTTCCCAGCACCTACATGTGGCTTTGAACTGTCTGTAATTCCTCTTCCAGCCTCTTCTGGCTCCTGCATGGATTAGGCACACATACAGTATACATACATATATGCAGACAAAACACTTATAAAATATACTTTTAAAAGCTGAAATATATGGTTGGACCTAGGCCCTCAGACATACATTGCAGATCTACAGCTTGGTTTTCTGCAAGTCCCCCGACAACTGGATCGGGGGATGTCCCTGAATCAGTGGTCTGGCTGTGGACTCTGTTCCCCTAACTAGGACGCCTTGTCTGGTCTTGGTGGGAGACGTCTCAGTGGGCAACGAGTTCGGCAGAGATTTGGTATTTGTGTGGTGGGGTATACCAGAGGGAACTCCCCTTCTCAGAGGGAGATGGGGGTAGGAACGGGTGGAGGATCTGAACGACTGAATGAGGGGGCACTGGGAGGAAGGGGGGTGATACTGGGATGTAAAGTGAGTAATTTTTTTAAAGCTAAAATATACTTTTAAATAAAATATGTCAAAAGAAGGGCAAGAAGGGCTGGGACAGAGTGTGGGACTGTCAGAGCAAGGTGAGGGGCCAGGGTGGGGCACGGAACTGTCAGGGCAAAGTGAGGGCATCTGGGCATTGGTTGCCACTCTTCCATTAGTGTGTGTTAGACGGTTCTGTTTCAAAAAGTTAAATTTAAAGAAAAATGTTGATAATTGGTAAGATGATTCAAGTAAGTATGGGTGGGTGCCACCAAGCCTGGTGACTTACATCCGATTCCTGTCCCCACACGGTAGAAGGAGAGACTCTCACAAGCTGGCTCTGATGCCCACTCATTATTTAGGGGCACATGTCCCTACTCTAAATACAAACCCAACACTTCATGAGAACACCGGTGGCAAACACAGCACTCCCAACCCTGGCCACGATAGAAAGGCAAGTTCAAGACACTGACACTTCCAATCTGAAACTGCCAGGCGATGGCCAGGATTCCAGGTGGCTGTGACTCACACTCACACTCAGACCACGGTGCAGCTCTGAAAATGGCTTGGCAGTGTCTTATAAAGTTAAACACATTCATGCAATATGGCCTGGCAGCCTCACTCAATATTACCTCAGAGAAATAAAAATTATAACCATGCACATACCTGTTATACAGTGCTCATGCTGACTCGACTCATGACCACCCAAATCTAATACAGAGTAAACAGGTAAGTGAGCAAAGGGCAAACCCATCAAACAGACGTCCCCTCGGCAGGAGAGGAATGGTTAGGAATGGTTACCAACACCTGTAACACGGATTAATGTCCGGGAGCCATTTAAGTGGGTGAGGCCATATTCAAAAGGCCCCATGTGATATGAAGGTGTTTTAGGTGATGCTCTGGGGAAAACAAAGCCATGTGGAAGCAGAGTTAGTGACTGACAGGGGTCAGTTGACACTGAGGGAAATGGTAATGGAATGCACACCAAGCATGCACGAAGGCCCAGAGTTCCACTCCAGTGCATCGAAACAGAGACTAAAGCTTTGCATATGGCAGACTGCTCATTCAGATTAGAAATCTTTTCCTGCCTACTGGAATTTTTTTTTCTTTTTTTCAAAAAATTGAATTGGCATTGCTTGTAAGACTTCCTTAACAAGCAAGTTTAAAACAAGAAGCTACAAAGTTGAGGGCTCCTCTGGGCACCGTCCCCAAATCCCTTCTTTTGTTCCAGGCCTCTCCCAGTCCTCAAAGCACTCAGCACTCTAGGACTTGGCTCCTCTCCAGGCACCTGCTACCTTCCGACAGGAGCTGCCACCTGTGCCCTACTCCTGTCCAGCAGGTTCCCTGCTCTAGCCCTGAACATGCAGTAAGATGGCTAGGCAATGACTAACCCAGCAAGCAGAAAAGCATCCATGAGCCAACCATGAAACCATGTCTACAGGTAACAGGACATCTCTAACAAGCTATAATTAATGTCCCATGTCAGCCCAAAGCACAGACTCAGGGGAGGCTACATACATTTCTAAAACCCATTAGAGAAAACCTGCAGAACTGGCCCGTCGCCTGTGCTATTTATGGATTGGAGATTTGAAACAGCACCTAACAAGAGAATTTATAATGACTCTGGCCCTGCGGTGGCCTCCCAGGAGCTAGTGAACTCTAGCCTGCATGAGCTGAGGGTTCAAAGATTCAGCAGCAGGAGTATGTGACAGGGAGGGCAGAGCAGCCAAGTGAAAACCGGCCTGAGGAACTGGGGACTTGCATCAGAGCAGGGAAGAAAGCAGAAACAAAAGACTGGTTTTGGTGGGGAGACTGAGTGAGCAGTCACTACTCTTTTCTAGAAAGCTTGTTTGCACATCCTCTGTGGAAACCCACTCATTAATGTGCAGATATTAACATTAAGCTCCAACCTTATTAGGATAGATTCTTTTCCATGATTCCTAGCACAAGCTACACCCATCTAAGAGTGATATGTAAAACATTCACTTACTATAAAAATAAAACAGAAAAATCACAACACGGCAGAGTAAGTCAACAGACTGTCAGTTACACACAATAAAAACACATTAGACAGCATCCAAATATCACAACCTTTGACATTCCAGTCCAGTTAATAAAGCAAGCCCATCTCCAGTCTGCCTCCTCACTGACTGCTGCTAGGACAGGTTTTCAGAGCTGGACTCTGGAAGTGAGTTAGGAGGAGGAGGGGGAAGACCACGCCCAGAGTCAGGAATCCGTTTTCCCTCCAGTATTCCCAGGTTAGATCTAAAGTAGCCTCAGACCCAGAGCAGGGAAGCAGGTGCACAAAGTCCAGGCAGTGGGCAGAGGGTTTCTTCACACTCCTAGACAAGGAAAATGACGAGATTCCTCATTTCTTACATCCAAATCTGAGCAGAGGCACTGGGCAGAGGCTGCAGAGGTGTCACACTCTCAGGAAAGGGACGCTTCTTTCCCTGTCAGAACTAGTCCTCAGAAATGGTTTCTTTAACTTATTTATTCTGTGTGTGTGTGCGCTCAGAGCACATGTAGAGCCCAGCCTAGGCTACAGGTGTCCATGTCTCAAAAAAAGAACAGGAGCCAGGCTTGGCAGCACATGCCTTTAATTCAGCACTTAGACAGAAGCAGACAGAAATCCATAAGCTTGAGGCCAGCCTGGTCTACAGAGGAGTTCCAGGCCAGTCAGGGCTACTTAGTAAACTGGTCTTAAAAAAATAAATAAATAAATAAATAAATAAATAAATAAATAAATAAAAATAAAAACACCCAAGTAATTCATAATCTTCCTCTTCTTTAAAATATGCCTGATAGTTAAATGCAAAATTTTAGCTTCCTATGACATGCTTTCTGCAAAATTGAGAAAGCAAAGAGGAACTACGAAATTGTACTTATAACAACAAACAGACCAGATGTTGGCATTTACACAGTCGAGATTCCTAGGAAAGCTGGAGTGACTATTAACATCAGACAAAGAAAACTTCACCCTGAAAGTTACCTTGAAGAAAAGAGAACGCTGCACTACACAAAAGGCCCCACTTACTAAGACAGAGCAATCCCAAACGTGTATACAACTAATAACAGAGCTTCTAAACACCCGAAGCAAAAACTTTTCACAGGGCAAGACGTTAACAAGCACAGAGGCAAGAGTCAACATTCTTTTCCTCATAATTGGTTTCAACCAGTAAACAAAATCGGCAAGAATGCAGACGTGCTGAGGGGTAAAGGCCTCAGCACAGCCCTGTGCTATGAAAGCTTGGGAGGAGGGACTGCAGAAGCTTCCTGACACTGATTTGCTAATGATTCCTTGAATATGACAATGACACTAAGAGTTCAGCAAACTCTTAGTTAACAAGTTAACATAGAGAATTAGTACTATATTAAAACATAAAGCTTCTACACAAAGGAATCCACAGAGCGAAGAATAAAACTACAAAGGCTTGAGCTGGGCAGTGGTGGCACATGCCTTTAGTCCCAACACTTGGGAGGCAGAGGCAGGCGGATTTCTGAGTTCGAGGGCAGCCTGGTCTACAGAGTGAGTTCCAGGATAACCAGGACTACACAGAGAAGCTCTGTCTCAGGGAAAAAAAAAAAAAAAAACACACACACACACACCAACAACAACAAAAAAACCCTACAGAGGCTTTTTGGGTTTTTTGTTCTTGTTGTTGGTATATATACATAAACACACACACATATATGTACATATATACACACACACATATATCTCCAAGTTCCAGGCAAGCCTGGTCTACAGAATGAGTCCAGGACAGTCAAGGACAGACAGACAGACACACACACACATACACCTAAAAACAAAAACAAAAAAACAAACACATATAGCTACTCTAGAAAACTGTTTACACAGTCTTTAAATAATTAAAACAGGGAGCTAAAAGTTACCTTAGTGGTTAAGAGCATGGGCTTTTCTTCCAGAGGACCCACGTTCAATTCCAATGGCAGCTCATTACTAAAATCCCACGGATCTGAAAGTTTTTTTCTGGTCTCCTCGGGTACCAGACATGGACATGATGCACAGACATACAAGCAGGCGATACACCCATACACATAAAATAAAAAATGTAAAGACTATAGTAATTAAAACATACATTTATCCTATGGCCCAGCTATCATAGCCCTAGAAAACATGAGCGTGTGTGAAGTGAACCAGGGCCTAAGCACTGTACTGCTGGCCCATCCCTGTAAGTCCTCTTAGCCTGTGTGTGTGCGTGCATGCACACACGGGTGGCATGGCATTCTGCACATGCTAGGCAAGTGCTCTAAGAGTGCCGTGCCTGTAGCTCAACCTCACCCCCAGGTATTAACCCAGTAAAACAAACAGGAAAGCATACGCCCAACTACAGCAGCTCTATCCATCACTGTCAAAAATTACACACAGCCCAACCAACAGCTTCTGAGGTGAATGAATAATGAAATCAGCAGAGCTGGGTACCTATGGCCTTGTGTACATAAGGCTGAGGCAGTGAGACTGACTCTTAATGCAAGGAAAGGAATTGAGGGAAGGTGGGAGAGGGAGGAAGATGAGTAGGAAGTTATTATACACCATAATCAAAAACTATTCAATAGTAAAAAGAAATTAACTACTGACAAAAAATACAAAATGAGTTTCAAATATAATTGTGCCAATGAAAAATAGCCTCAAAAATATACCCTCTACAATTCCATTTCTAGGACATTCTGGAAAAGACAAAGTGTAGTCATGAGAAATCGGTGAGTGGTAGGCAGAGGCTGGGCGAGACCGCATGGGGAGGAGGTGCCGAGGGGTGTTGACTGCTCTGAATTCCAACCCTGGAGGGGCGTTGACTGCTCTGTATCCCAACCCTGGAGGGGCTAAGAGTCCGTGCTTGTACGCACATTCAGATCGCCACTCAAGATCGTGTGCAACTTAGCACAGTGGAGACACCCCTTCGCCGGATTGTATCCAGCCCCCACAGGGTCAATGTTGCTGGAGTTCTATTTTCAAACTGTCATATCCAAGGATAAGTTATAAAACAGCATCCACAGTATCCCATCAAAATAACCTGCACACAGGAGCATGGCTAACACGACACACACCCCACTATTTGAGGAGGCCATCCTTGATAGCTAAGGAAACTGACAACTTTTACCTTTAAAAAAAAAAAAGATTTATTTGTTTATTTTATGTATGTGAGTACACTGTCGCTGTCTTCAGACACACCAGAAGAGGGCATCGGACCCCATTACAGATGGCTGTGAGCCACCATGTGGTTGCTAGGAATGGAACTCAGGACCTCTGGAAGGGCAGTCAGAGCTCTTAACCTCTGAGCCATCTCTCCAGCACCTCCTCCCCCTGGCACGTCTTAGTTTAAAAACACTTTTTTTCTACAAAAGCCTGATTTTTTTATTAAAAGCACAAATGATTTAAAAGGTTGTTTTCCCACTCTGTCGGTTATAGTTGAGTACAGTGTGCTATTCCTCATACAAACACGCTCAACTCTGAGGTCCCTAACATAAAGGAACCTTGTAAGCCCTATGCAGCCCCAGATTCCCCAAAGTCCCTTCAAGAGATGTGAGGCTGGAGCAGCAGAGGAACTGGAGTGGCTTTAAGCAGTAACCTGGGGGGCGTGGGTGGGTCTAAGAGCACAGAGGACAAGCAACCAGGAAAGCAGCAAAGGCAGTGGAGGGAGGCAGGTGGCCGGCAGGAGCTGAAGCAGGAAACCTGAAGAGATGTGTGGGCAGACAGCAGCAGCAAGGCCAGTAACGGAGCCAGAAGCACAGCTTCTGGACACTCGCACACACACACACACACACACACACACACACCCCGTCTGGAGCTGGTCACTGATTCCATCACATCAAAAGAAGTGACTCATGACTGTTCTTCATACAATGTGCCATGCTCAGAACCCCGACTCTGAGGGACTACACACAATGGGGTACACCCAATACCCAGGCTGGCCAGGCACCTTTAACTTGACCCAGATAGATATAAACAGAGATGGTTTCATGCTCACTGGGATCAAACCACCAGGAGCAGGTTAGCATAGGGTCTGGCAGAAAGTCAGACACAAACATTTACAATGCATCACCTATCATCACAATGTGTCACCTATCACAATGCATTACAGGTACTGCTCAAAAAATGGATTGCTTGAACTCTGCCTAACCACTCCTTTGCGATTCCTCTGACCCTTCAGAGATACTGAGTTATGCTACTGTAAAATGGGAAACAGAGCAGGGCACATTCTGAACGCTGTCCTGCATTGACCAAAATGTGCTGAAAATATGCTTTGCTCCACAAGCCTCTTAACACAGCATCCGGAGCAAGGCTGTGCTCCTTCTACAAACAAGCCCAGGCAAGGCAGCAAGGTCTCCCAGACTGCTCCCGCAGGGAATTCCACTCACTTTAAAACACAGCATTCTCCCCTGCCGGGTTTCTGGCTTGACAGCAACTACAGAGGGGCTGGCACCTTCCTTAGAACAGTAGCTTCCTCTGCAGTACTCTGCACCTTCCTTCAATCCTTGATACTCACAAGATGCTTTCAGGCTGATGATAGCCAGCCCTCACCTCTCTGAGATAGGCAGTGCCACCATAGTGGCACAGTCCCTGAGCTAACCCACCAGTCTTGCTCCTAAGTTCTCAGTCTAAGGCGGTCAATGCTCAGAAGTCTCTACCAGACAAGGGTGACAGATGGATGCCCTCCCTAAGCTGGCCAGGTTGGCAGAGAATGAAGTATCTCAGTGGTGGAGCCAGAACAAAGCTGGGCAGAGCTGAGATCTCTTCCAAACGCATCATCCGATGTGCTGAGGGCCACTGAGGCTCAGGGGTCACAGGCTGCCTGTGACCAGGCAGTCAGAGGAAATGAACAACAGCTCAAGCCCTGCAAGATTCAAGAGACCCTGTGGGTGTCCTCTTACACACGTGCAGGTGGAATTCTCTCACCTGTCTACACCACCTCTAGTACCTATCACACATCATTGGTTTTTCAACGGATGTTCTGGTAACTTCAGGATTTTCCTGAGAGGGCAGCAAGGATTGAAGGCATTGCTTTGTGCATGCTAGGCAAGAGCTCTCCCACTGAGCTACACCCCCACCCCCACCCCATAACTTAAGTTTTAAGAGGAACTGAGAGAGCACCTTTAACCCTAACACTTGGGAGTGAAAGAGGCAGATGCAGGAGGATCTCTGTTAGTTTGAGGCCAACCTCACTGATCTACTGTGAAAACAAAATTTGAAAGCAGCATTGAAACAATAACAAAAATTCATGGTCAGCAAAGACCACCAACAATTTGTTAAATATAGTCATAATAAAATATTAAGTCCCTGCAGGGGCAGGGTGACCAAAAATAAAAAGGCATGCAAGGGCGTGCCCAGACAAGTCCAAACAAGCCCAAGTGAGTAATGGGCTATCTGGTATTTACTTCTCTCTCCCTCCCTTTCTGGGAGGTCCTAGGTTTCATGGTCAAAAGTAACTAGTCATCCGGCCAGCTCAAATGATTGATGTTTGAAATATCCAATCATATGTAACCGCGCCAAATTTTCTGGCTATCCCCAACCCCTACCCATAAATATCCCAAGCTTCCGGGGCTGGGGGTCGGATCCTCTATCTCCTGTGTGAGATATGTTCTGACCCGAGGGCCCTCACCATTAAACTACCTTTTGTTATTACATCAAGGCAGTCTCTCGTGTGTCCTTGGGTGCAAGGGGCCTCACCATTAAACTACCTTTTGTTATTACATCAAGGTGGTCTCTTGTGTGTCCTTGGGTGCGTGCAGGTCCGGACTTGGGTGAGGGTCCCCTTTGTTTTCACACTACAAGCTCCAGGATTATACAGAAAGATCCTGGGGGGTGAAGAGGGGGAGAGGAGGGCAGGGTAGATAGGGGGCGTACTGTAAGTTTTTCATTCAACAAACAGGAACACTTGTTGAAATAAGTCAGCAAGTCAGTTACTTGTTGGCCTGAATGCATTTAGTCAACTGTGTAGTGTTGAATACACTTCTATCTGCACGCAGCAAAGAACATGCTGCAAGGTGCCGCATGTTCATTAATTCAAATAAATCTGTTTTAAATGGTATGTCTGGAAGATACTACAGCTTACATCTCTGCTTAGTTGAGAACTTTCCTATCTGGCTTAACACCATGCCCAAGCTATGTCTAAAATAAATTTCCCTATTGGATAAAACAGAAGCTGCTGAAAGAAAAACAAACAAAAGAAACAAGCTGTAGATAGAGTGCTTGACGGTCAATCCTCAGCCCTGAAGGAAAAAAAAAAAAAAAAAAGCAGACGTCACTGCTCCCTCCAGAACCTCCAAGATGGGAAGGCCGGCGTACTGAGAACCGGGAGCCAGCCTAAGCTATATACTGAGGCTCTGACTCAAAAAATAAGCAAACAAAACCACATCCATTCTAGACAACAGCCAGCCTTTCCTGCCGGCAGACGTTGCCTAGCGCCAGGCCTGGTTAATCGGAGCATGCAAACTGTACTTCAACCTTCCTTCATCCTCCAACAAAGGAACCAGGCAGTGCACAACCTGCCCAACTTTGCGGAGCTACTTGTAGCAGGATGTTGAGATTGAGACACTGAACCAATCTGGCCAAATTCTGTACTTGTCAGGTATGGATGCTCTACTAAGACATTTATTTTAAACAGCTAGATTTCTTTTTTTAAAACTCTTCAGCTACGTTGATTTGGTCATTTAAAAACAAAACAACAAACAAACAAACCTTCAAGAATTAGGAATGGAACAAAGATGTTTTGACAAACCCCTGGTCAACTTCCTGGCAATCATTCATTCTTTGTGGGTTCCTAGCTTGGTAACCCTTGGTCCTCAGAGTCCAGAGCAGCAGCTGAGGCTTTCCTAGGTATGTAGTGAAAGGCAAAATTCTATCTACCAGTACTAAGGAGTTACTACAGTCCAAACCCTGGGGCCTCCTAACTGTCTCTTCCAAGACAGTCATGTGGGCAATCTACCTGGGCTGGTTCAATGCCAGCCCTTTAAACAGAGTGTCACAGATAGGACTTGACTTCTTCTCTTACGTGGTGCTTCCTAAGCTACGGGAATAAAAATATCAAGACTCTGAAATTCATCAGTCTTCCCCACAGTCGTATAATAAAGATAAGGAGAGACTGGGAGGTATGGCTGGGTGGTAAAGCACACGCCCTGCATATGTAAGGCCCTATCAAAATTCACCCAACTGTCCCACATCTGTCCAGAGGGGAAAATGTGGCTTTTCCAAAAACTACCTGTAAACAAACACACACACACACACACACACACACACACACACACACACGTTCCTCCTATAACTCTGAGGCTCTAACTGTAAAGTCAGTCACCCTGAACACAGGCTATCACTGCTGTGTTGGTCAGCATGACAGCATGACTCAAGTAGGGCTTTTTCTTTTTTTCTTTTCTTTTCTTTTTTTTTTTTTTTTTTTTTGACTTGGGACTTTTCCAAACTTTAACAATCCAGAAGACTGAAACTTGGATGAGCTGATAATGTTTGCTGAGCAGTCAGGAGTCCCCCAGTATAGACAATGAACAGAAAACAATGGGACCAGACCATCAAGAAAGAGAAATATGGCTGGGCAGTGGTGGCGCACTCCTTTAGTCCCAGCACTTGGGAGGCAGAGGCAGGTGCATTTCTGAGTTCGAGGCCAGCCTGGTCTACAAAGTGAGTTCCAGGACAGCCAGGGCTACACAGAGAAACTCTGTCTCAAAAAAAAAGAGAGAGAGAGAGAGAGAGAGAGAGAGAGAGAGAGAGAGAGAGAGAGAGAGAGAGAGAAATATACAATTCAAGCTAGTGTCACAGGACAGTAGTGTTCAGTCAAGCAAAAAAAAAAAAAAAAAAAAAAAAAAAAAAAAACCAGTAAGAGAGGGAGGCCTGGGCTGGGATAGCAGAAATGAGAATAGGGTTCCTGCCTCACCCCAGCCCATTCACTTGTAGGACTGACAGGCTGGGAATAGGGGATACATACGCAGCAGCAGTGTGTGACTAAAGTCACTGAAGAGGAATGAGACCCTTTCATCCAAGGAGGACTATGTAGAGGGAAGAAGCTGGGTCAGAACTGGGTCAGATGAGACAGGACCCAGAGTGCTCACAATAATGGCTAATATTTGCCAAGCACTGCCCACAGCTAAGCGCCAGGCTCGACACCTTCTGCCCAGCCTTTGGTGACTGGTAACCTCTCACCTAGACTCCTGACTGTTCAGGTCTCATGAGTCACTCAGGCCCAGCAAGGCCAGCCTAAGGCTCTGAGGACATAGTCTTACACACAGCACTGAGCATCCAACTTGAAAATTAAAGTGATAAGGGGGTAAACAGGAAACCCGGAGTGGGGAGCTCAAAACCATGAAGATGTGGGTCCTATGTAGGGGCAATGCTTCAGGCTGGAGGAAAGGGACAAGGGACAGATGGAATGTGGAGGGCCTAATAAGCACGGGTAAAAATCTAGCCCTCCCCTGGAGGTGACGACACACTCCTTTAAACCCAGAACTTGGGAGGCAGAGGCAGGAGGATCTTTGTGAGTTGGAGGCCAGCCTGGTCTACAGAGAAAAGTTCTAGGTGCTGTTACAAAGAAACTGTCTTAAAACAAACAAAACAAAAAGCTACCCCTCCCCAGCCCCCTTCAGAGTAGTCATCTCAGGATGAACTAAACAGTTTAGAAATGGAGTAAAAGCATGCCTAAGTACTTCCAATGGGAAACTGGATCTTGTCAGATTTGAGTTTCAACATTACCTGGTTCTATGCAACTTGCACACTTCGTGTCACCGAGCTCCTTTACGACTTAAATTGTATGGAACTAATTTGTTTGACTGGTACAGCTGTCATTCCTGGAGATCATAGGAGAGCTTTCAGAGTCTGAGTCTCTCCTTTACATTGGGACCCTGGGATTAAACTCAGACCATTAAGCTTGTGTGACAAACACTTAGTGGCTGAACTGCCTCTGCCATCATGCACTGGTCTGAACCTCAAGTTATACACGCTCACAACCCCTGGACGCACACAGCTGAAGGGGTTTCTGCACGAAGAGCCCTTAGCCTGCATTTGGCTTGCTTGCCTGCCTGCCTTCTCTTTCTTTTATTTTTCCCACTGGCACGGAAATCTTTAAGCCTTACACTGTTTTTCATAGCTATGCTGGAATCAATGGGAAACCACAGAAACGAAGGCTTCCATTGCACCCCATCATCAAACTGCAGTGGAGCAAAGAAATCCCCAGAACTAGCCAAGGTTTGGTGAAACTCTGACAGCCATAAGTGCTTGTTAACTCAATTCCCAAACTCAGCCGGTCCTTTCAAATCCGTGAAGGGCACTCGTGGGTATTTGTGCATGGGTATGTGTTGCTGAGGAAGGAACCTAGAGCCCTGAGCCACACCTCCAGCCTCCAGAGACAGATCCTGGACTTCATCACTGCCTATGGCTTTTCCTAGGCCCCTGGACCTGCTGTTCTTTGATTTTAATCAGGTTTTCTGAGAGCCACCAGGACCCTCAGCCTAACTCTTGGATGCAAGCATCTACTCGGCTCTGAGAGGTACCAAAGGACCCCAGCAAGGCAGACAGGAGCAGCTCCCTCTCTAAACAGAGTTATCAGAAAGCAAACAACTTCAATAATAATTACAGGATCCCTGGTTTCCATTTTACACGTCTCTAAGCAAACAGCTTGGCAAAGCTTCCTATGGTTTCCCCAACTTTTACAAAAATCTGTCTTCTAAGCAAAGGCTTCGGTTTCCCAGGAGCAGTAGACACTCTTCACAAAAAAGTTCAAGAAACAAAAAGTCATTACAATGCCACTTTATCTCCATGCTTTCTCCCTAACATTTTCTGCCTAAGCCTGAATCTGGCAGTTTATAAACATACATGAATTCCCCCTTATAAATTCCTTGTATTTAAATACCTTGACCTTATAAACTATGCTGAGTAATTATCCCATTGTTTTTCCTCATTCATCACACAAGTATGTATATTCATCTGCTTAGTCAGTGCCTCATGATGTGCTAGGCTCTGGGGACACAGCAAAAACTTAAAAAACGGACTCCCATGGGGATGACAAAGATTTAAGCGTGGGGGGAGTGGGAATGGGAGGGACACAGAGTGGGGCAGTCCTAGAAGGTAACCTGAGGAACAGAGTTAAGAGGTCAATCTTCACAGAGGGAGTGACAAGCCCAAGTGTAGGACTGAGTGAGATTGAAGAATGCTAACTGGCATGCCAGTGAAAGACAGGAATGTAGCTCGGTGGTCCAGTGTTCCTCCAGCACTTGTGAGGCCCTGGGCCGCCCCACCCCACACTCTGCAGCACCACCAAGTCAACAACAACAAAAAGGTAACCAAGGCTCCTGATCAACACAAAACCAGGATTAAAAAAACTCCAGTCAAAAGAAAGAAATGTACCTCATGATGCTTTTTAGTTTATGTTATAACGAGACTTGAAATATAACTAATGCTTAGCGCCCCCCCATTCTGACTTCAACCCCTCCTGCTACCTTCCTGGTGGGAAGAAGAGGGGTCGGCAGGCTTGTGTTGGAGAGGACATGCTGGAGGGGGCAGGGGGCAGGGGGCAGGGGGCAGGGGGCAGCCTCTTTCTGGAACAAGTTATTCTCACAGAAATGAATCCAGTACCTGAGCAGAGAACTTACTAGAAAGAAGCAGTCACCCATTCATGGTGTTCTGCATCCAGGATCCTAACACTTCTCACCAGACTCCACCTCCCCACACTCTGGCACTGAGGAATGAAACGTGTTATATGTCGGGGACATACTTCAACCATAGAGCAGCCATCTCTTGAGCAGGAGAGAGAAGCACCTGGGATTCAGAGACACACATAAACGCCACCCTTGTTTCTCCTCCTGGGACTCTGAGAATTGTTGACATGTTCCAATTTCTATTTAGGAACACAGTTGTTCTAGGGATGTCAGTAAAGAACCAACTGGGCCTGGTAACCCAGGGGAAGCCATAAGGACTTACAGAGCTAAGAGTGCACCACTGCATGTCTCTGTAGTGTACGGTTAAGCACAGTGCAGACCAGGGACGGAGACCTCACATATGTTATGAGACATGTTAAACAAATCTGGGTTTGTAATGTTTAGAAATATGAGAGGATTGCCCTTTGAAGTAGTAACTGCACTCCTGGAAATTTACCAACAAACCCAGTACCAATTCAAAAGAAGCATCCAGGTTACTTCATGAGAACATTTACAGATGTGGTCAGAACAAGAAGCAAACAGCAGCATGGAAAACCCTAGAACCCAGTACATGGGCTTCCTTCAGAGATACCTAGGTACTTACGTGACCTTTCAGAAACAGAAATTCCAAACCGGGGAAGATGGTTCAGTGGGTAAAACACTGGCCACACAAGGATGAGAACTAGAGGTTGGCTCCTTAACTTGGTTAAATGCCATCTAGAGCAGTGGTTCAGGACACAGTGCTTTCCTACCATGAAAATGCCAGGTAGGCAGGCAATCCACTAAGAAGGGAAAATGGGAATCCCCAGAGCAAACTCTAACTAGATACATAAGTGAGCTCTAGGTTCAGGGCAGAGACCTTGCCTCAATATATCGGATAATCAGTGATCAAAGAATCACTGATAAGCCTCTGGCCTCTCCAGACACAGATACACACACATGAAATATCCAAGATTCTGTCCATCCGAGTCTCTTATACCAAGATGATTTTTTTTTCTAATTTCCTTTAAAATTAGAGCTTGCTAGGCACGGTGGTGAATACCTTAATCCCAGCATCACAAATCATTTAAATAAAATAGTTACAAAGTTGCAAAGTTTTTATTGTTAAGATTTTTTAAAAAGAATTATGTGAGTACACTGTAGCTGCTTTCAGACACACCAGAAGAGGGCATTAGATCCCATTACAGATGGTTGTGAATCACGATGTAGTTGCTGAGAACTGAATTCAGGACCTCTGGAAGAGCAGTCAGTGGAGAGAGGCTGAGCCATCTATTAAGATTTACTATTTAAAGAAAAGATACTTTTCAAATAGCTTTCCATTAGTTTGAGTAGTATTGGCTACAATATAGAATGCTTGTTTTTTATAGGAAAATATATTTTGTTCTTATAGCCCTGGCCAGGAACTTGATAGGTAGACCAGGCTGACCTCAAACTCGGAGATCTGCCTGCCTCTGTCTCCTGAGTGCTAGGATTAAAGACGTGAGCCACCACACCTTGCAAAAAAATTTACTAAAGGAAAAAAAACAAAACAAAAAAAAAAACAAAAAAAACTTTTAATCTTCTCGTTTGTTCAAGTGTTCAGTATTATCTAAGTCATTCTCTCTGAGTACCTCCATAATTTGAAAAATAAAGGGGGAACTGCAGATTATGGCTGATATGTTAGTTTTTAAATTAATCTACACTAAGGCGGAGCTGGTGCCAGTTATTTTTAAAGTATCTGTGTGGAGGCGTATGCCAGCAGTGCAGGTGTATGTGCAGATGTGTGTGCACCTGTATGCATGTGTGCAGAGGCCAGAGGTCAACTTGGGATGTCATTCCTCCTACAGTCCACAATATTGTCTGTGTCAAGGTCTCTCACTGGCCTGAAACGTGCAGATGGGCTGGCTAGTCAGGGAGCCCGAAGGATGAGCCACCTCCTAAGAACCAGGATTACCAGTGTCCACCACCACACCTGGGGTTTTGTTTTACCTTTTCAAATAGCTTCTGGGGAACTACTTAAAAACTCAATCTCCCATGCTTGCACCGGAGCATTTTGCTGACTGAACTATCTCCATATGTATATTATATTATATAGTAGCTATTAATATAAATTATGTAACATATTACGTATTAATATATCATACAATTATATATTAATATGTTATATGCATATATATCGTATTATATAACTATATTATACATTATTGTATTTTATATCTCATTTTATGTATATATACTAGATACACACACACACACACACACACATATCCCTGTTGAAGTTAGGTCTGGTTCTTCCTCCCAGCCCCATGCTCCCAGAAATAAGACTCAGACTCAAAATATATTTGCAAATACCTTGGCCATATAGCTTTTACATATCCCAATAGTTTTAAAGAGAAAATACTTGCATGTACAACAAAATTCAGTATGTAAAGGGAGACAGGTAGACAAAAATGTCCCCCTGCCACTCAAGGCTTCGGCCACCCCTGTCTCTAACCCAGAGAAAGAACGACCAGAGATACAGCTGTCTAATTTAATTACACTACTATAACAAGGCACCCTAGAGTGGCTAAGATATAAACAATAAAAATGTACTTTGCTCTGGAAGTAGCAAAGTCCAAGATAAGGCATTAGCAGATTTTGTTCGTGGTGAAAGCCTATTTCTTATAGCTGACACCTTTGGTGCACCCACACGTAATGGAATGTACCTTCACTGTTTCTTATAATGGTACTGACACCATTCCTGAGGACTAGGCTCAAGAATTCCCAAACCTTAACCTTTTTTTTTTTTTTTTTTTTTTTTTTTTTTTTTTTTTTTAAAGCCCAGGCTATCCTTAAACTGCTTATCCTCTTGCCTCAGCCTCCCCATCCAGTGCTGAGAGAGTACCTCACCCTGCTAAGGCTCTGCTCTGCTTCTTAGCCATCTCATTAGTACCGAATTCCAGGATAGGAACTGAAGATGGGGGAGCAGCACTCGGACCACAACTTCGTGAAGAAGAGTGCTCTGCAGTGGCCAGGCACAAAAAGCAACTTCTAAGTCTCTCACCTGATAAGTGACACAAAGTCCATTCTCAAGGGAACTTCCTGCCACCCCACCCAACACAAGCACCTCTCTCTGGTTGCCACCTCTGGAGCCACCAGGACTGTTCCTAGTTTTAGACTCAGCTTTTCTCTACACAAAAATCTTGCCGAGAAAGGCAGTGGTGGCCCGAGCCTTTACTCCCAGCACTCCAGAGGCAGAGGCAGGTGGATCTCAAGAGGCCAGCCTGGTCTACAGAGTGAGCTCCAAGACAGCCAGGGCTACACAGAGAAACCCTGTCTCTAAAACACACACACACAGTGAGTTTCTGGAACGTGTTGACTACAGCTCTCCAGTCCATTATACACTATGTCTGTCCATTTTCTTAGGTCACATGGGATTCCTTTCTCCAGTGATTTGTAGTTTTCAGAGTAGAGATCTACATATTGTGGCAGATTTCCGCCTAAGTGTTGTTTGGTTTTTTTGTTTGTTTGGGGGGGGGGTTGTTTGTTTGTTTGTTTGCTCGTGAGATAGGTTTACTCTTCAGCTCAGGCTAGCTAGCATCAAACTCCGAGTAGCCTTCCCAGCTCAGGCCCCAATACTGGGATAACCTACAGGTATGAGCCACTAAAGCAGGCTTTTTTTAAATCTTGAATTTCTAATAATTTGTTGCTAGAATACAGAAATATGGTTGATTTTTACATGTTGATCTTACGTATGATAACCCTGCTAATTCACTTATTAATTCTAGCATATTGCCAGCTAATTTTCTACAGAGTTGTTCCTGCCACTTGCACGTAAGTTCTGATCTATATCCATTCACTCCTATCCATCCATCCCCACTCACTCACTTCCCCACCCACCCATCCATCCATTCACCCATCCATCCACCCATCCATCCACTCACCCATCCATCCACCTATGCATCCATTCACCCATCCATCCATCTACCCATCATCCATCCACCCATTTATCCACTCACCCACCCATCCATCCATTCACCCATTCATCCACTCATCCATCAATCTACTCATCCATCAATCCACTCATCCATCCACCCACTCATCCATCCACTCATTCATCTACCCACCCATTCACCCATCCATCTACTCACTCATCCATCCACTCATCCATCCACCCATCCATCCACTCATCCATGTCTGCAGGAGTATGCTGTTGACTATGAAGAGCAGGCATCACTGCCTGGCCCCCATCTAAAAGCATTTGCTTGTTTCCATAAGTAGGAAGTCAGCTACAGAGTTTTCAGTCAGCCTTTTCCAGAACTGAGTTCCGTTTTCTTCCAAGTTTGCTGACAGTAGTTATTAGAGCATGAATCCGGGGACCGGTGAGAAGGATCAGTGAGTAAAGGTGTTTGCTACTTGAGGATACAAGCCTGATGATCTTCATTACATCCCTGTAGACCAGGGATATAATGAAGGTAGAGGAGAGAAGCAGCTGACAGACTCATCCTATAAACACCACATGAATAGTCACTGAGAGCTGGGGCTTGCCAATTAAGATGGACCAGCACGCTCCAAAGATCTGTCCATCTCTGCCTCCCCAGTGCTGGGTTTACAAGCATAGGTCCTCGAGTCAAGCTTTTGAGGCAATCATTTACTGACAGTTTTGGCCCCAGCCCTGATGCCTGGTCTTTAGAACAGTTCTTTCCAAAAGAGAGGACACCAAAGTCTGTCACAATTAAACCTCAACTGGCCCAGACCTTCTAAAGTAACTATGGAATCTGGGACTGATAGGCTCTGCACAGTGGAGGCAGCCAGTGTTTACCAGAGGTGAAGCTGTGGAAATGTGGCTGTTTTATGCTATGTATAGTTTCCTTACATTCCCATTGGGCTTTAGTGGAAATGCAGGTTTGGTTTTGTCTGTTTCCATCACATCCCACACATCTCAAGAGTATAATAAAACAATCCCCGACTGTGTTGACTGACTCCAGGTTACAAACTGACAGGGCTGCCCACCAAGCAAAAGATATTACAATACCCAACCCTGAGATGCAAATGCTCAGATTTGCCTGAGTCACCAGAGAGCACCTTTGGTCACCTTAACTCCTTAATTCTTACAATTCCTAAAATGTTCACTTAGTCATTTTCCCTCATTCTATTACTGAGGAAAGGGGCAGGGCAGAGTTTATAGAGATTTTAAAGATCAGAGATGTGGGGTAAAGTTTACCCCCTTGCTCTTTTAAGGGATGAACACTGCTGGCTAGGACAGAGACAAGTGCTAACAGCCATCTAAAGGGTTTCTGGATATTTTTAAGATTTTAAAATGTATGTTTATGTGTAAATATGTGGTCTGTGTGAGTATATACCACCTATGTGTCATAGAAGACAAGCATGGCATCTGATCCCCTATAGAGCTAGAGTTACAAGTGGCTGTGAGCCACCAGGGCTGGGTGCTAGGAACTAAACCCAGGTCTTCTGGAAGAATGACAATGGCTCTTAATTAGCAAGCCCTCTCTCCGGCCTCCTGTGTACATGAGGATCACCAAGAAGTCCTGTTAAAACCTAAACTGGATTCAGAGGGTCTGAACTGGCTGATTCTACAGAGGCCTAGGATGGTTGCAATGCTGGACCAAGTGTGGGAAAGCAAGGATCTGCAGTTCCCTTAGGCCTCACCATCACCATGTCTATAAATACTAAGCCTTTTAAAAGCCAGACTTTACTGAAGTGAAAGAATTAATACTTTCCCTTCTCTCTGGGCAAAGTCTGAGCTGTGTGGCATCTCAGAAGGACCCTCATAAGGACTTGTCTAATTTCTTGGAACGTGTTTGCTTTCTTGAGGGAAGGTAGATCGCCCTAACACTTAGCAACACTGAGAACCCAAAGGGCACAAGACCTGCCTGCCACATCACTCAAGTGACTGTTCCTTCACTCGCCAGGACACAATCCGCAGCAGACACTCGGCCATTAGGAAAGGTTGTAAAGGCTGGCCCCTGAAGTCCTTCCACATGGAAAGTAAGGACTACCAAACAACCACACCTTCCCAAAGGGGTAAACGTGATAGGCTCCTGGCTCCTGGAGACAGCAAAGACCCAGCAGTGAGCTGATAATGTTCTGTACAAACCACTCCATCTCCATTCTGAGGGGCAAGTTAAGAATTGTATTGACGGGGGCTGGAGAGATGGCACAGCAGTTAAGAGAACTGACTGCTCTTCCAGAGGTCCTGAGTTCAATTCCCAGCAACCACATGGTGGCTCACAACCATCTGTAATGGGATCCGATGCCCTTTTCTAGTGAGTCTGAAGACAGCTACGGTGTACTCATAGACATAAATTAAATAAATAAAACAAAAAAAAAAAACAAAAAAGAATTGTATTGACTTTCAAAGGCCTGGTAAGCAAACTAAGAAGGTCTCTGACTAGGCCTTGTAGTCCACCCGGCTCCAAGTTCAGCCCTGCCCTTTTCTTCTGATTATCTGCACTGTACTCAAACACCAGGATAACATACCTCCACCACACCTACATTCTCTTTGCTAACAGCAATGCCCAACAGATGCATTACACCCTTGTGAACATTCGTTTACTCCACTTATTTCTCATTAAAGTCCTTCAAAACCACACATCAGAAGACCAAGCCTTCCCCATAGAAGAGAGAAAACGGTCCACGATTCTGCAACCGATAAACACAGGGACCTTTATTTAAAGGGTGTCCACACATGGTATTTCTTCCAAGAAGGGTTAATGCATGCACTCAGTTAATAAGCATAACAGACCCAATGCTGCCTAAAGAAAATGCCAAGTATGTTGCACTTCTGTGCAATTGGCTTCTCTGCCTGGCTAAGAAGTCTACAAAGTTTTGAGGCCTACGTGAAAGGCTACCTGTGACAGAGAGTAGGAGGGATACAAAGGTTTTTCTAAAATGAGCCATGCCCAGTCCACAACAAAGATAAACCACTGCCCAGACAGACCTGCTACAAAACCACAAAACTGAAACAGAACCCACAAGCCCCTGAACCAAACACTCTGGGAGTTTAAATGAGGACCCCCAAGAAATGTGCTCTAAAATGTCCAAGTCCAACCAACAGAAAGTTCCCCGTATCTGTCACCTCCCAAACTGGCCGCCCTCCCAGAGTGACTTAACTCTGGGTACCAATTTGGGCAATCCCAAGAAGCCACCAGTGGTGAGTCGAGGACTACGGGATGCTAAGAAGGAAGCTAAGGTCCGCAGTAAAGACTGGAGGCTTTGTGGGTAGATCTGGACTCCCCCACTGCATCTGGGCTACATGCCTCCATTCAACAAATATTTATTGAGCGTCCACCATCTGCTGGGCACCCTGCTAGGCGCCAGGGAGGAAACCATGCCACAGCCCCCCGGCCTCTGTTAGCAGAGAACCGTCTGGGGGGTTACGCGAACCGGAAAACCTGCTACAAGTTGCTAAGCATAGTAGTAGCCAAGAGATGGCACGGCCCTCGTAACCAGCTCTGCACACCAACCTCGTCGATGAAGCAGGGAGGGCACAGGTAGGCCCCGGAGCAGGTGTGCAGCGACCAGGCACCCCAGAGGCTTCGGAGCTGCAGAGGGCAGACTCCGGCCGAGGGCGCGGTCCCTAGAGGAGCAGGGACTGCAGCCCAAGGACCTTGGAGTACGGGGTGCGCGGAGCGGGGACCGCGTAGCTCCGACTTGACTCTGGTCCGCCGGGCCTTCCCCCCACGGCCGGGTGCGGGGAAAGAAGGCACGGGCTAGGCCGCCAACCCGCCCGCTCCTACCTGGAGCCCCGCCTGGCACCTACCACTTGGGCGACCTTGAGGCGGCCGAGCGCGCCGCGCAGGTAGTCAGGGTCGCAGCGCAGGCCGGCCAGCCCGCGGCGCTGGCTCACCGGCTCGGTGGTGGGTTGGTACGGGCTGCTGGCGCCCGAGATCATGGAAGTGCTCGAGGCCTCGCCCTCGAAGCCGTCCAGCTCCTCGCCGCCCCGCATGCTGCCGCCCCGCGCGGCCGGTTCCCCCGGCGCCTGGAGCGGGCAGGCTCAGCGCGGCTGTCGCATCGCCGTCGCCAGACCACCTCGCCGCCGCCGCCTCTGCGCCCGCCGCCCGCTGCGGCCGCGGCTCGGTCCGCTGGGGCTCGGCTCCCGCCGCCTCGGCAGCGGAAAGGGAGGGAGGCGGGAGCGGGCGCCGAGGGAAGGAGGCGGGAGCCGCGCGCCGGCCCGGAGGGGGTGGAGACTGCGGCCGGCGCGGGGAGGGGCGGGGCGCTGAGGGCTAGGGGCGGGGGGTCGTCGGGGAGAGGAGGGGCGTTGCAGGTTGGGGCGGGGCCGGTGAAGAGCCTTAGCCACGCCCCCACCACGCCCTCACCTGCTGGGCTTCGGGCCTAGACTCCAGTGGTCGTCGGCTGCCCTTGCAAGGGAAGGCCGGGTCCAAAAGAGGGGGAAAAAGGTGGAGAGGATGGAGATTGACCAAGGAGTCACAGCTGGCTTTCTCTGCCGGTAGCCCCGGAACCTGCTTTAGAGAAAGTGGATCATGTGCAGGTAGTCCGGGGGACTTTCCGATGAAAACTAGGCTTGGGGCTGGAGGGATGGTTAGGAGGTTAAGAGTGTTCCTGTGGCTCACAGACTGTCTGACACCCCCTCCTGGACTTGGCAAGCACCTGCATTCACGTGCATATTCATTCATTCATTCTCTCTCTCTCTCTCTCTCTCACACACACACACACATCTTAAAAAGAGAGATAGGCTATGCTGGATGGTGAGATGGCCCAATGTGTAAAGGCACATGTCACCAAACTTAAAGACCTGAGTTTGACCCCAGGGACCCACATGGTGCAGAAAAAGAACCTAGTCCCTCAATGTGTAATTAGATGTATATATAATGAAGATCAGCTGTGTCTCTGCCCAGACACAGGCACAGTACCTGTTCTAAGCTGGACCCGACTGCAGCTGTGTGACACAGCAGGGTTTAAGTGTGTGTTTTCCTGAGATGGGCACTCTGAGACAAGCCTATTCTGTGCCAGCAGTACAGCCTGCAGGGGGTGTGGGGGTGATGAAAGCTCAGGGCTAACGGAGCCCACAGAATCCACACAACCCCAGTGTCAATTTGGGATCCAGCACCCTGACACAGGAGGCATAAGTGCACACAGTAGGTCCTTGGCAACTAATATTAGTTTCCTATCCTGGCTGAGAAAAGTTTTGCTACCTCTACGCATCAGGCTGGGTGAGACACAAATTTTGCCCTGGAGGCATTAATTATAGACCAATTTGTCATTCAAGTGTGAAGACTAATTTAAAGCTTAAGTAAAACACTGACTTTCTAAGAATTGTCACTTTGACACTGAACCTCTCAGCACCCTGAACACAGAGCTTTCTCTGCTCCGGGCCTTGGGGAAGGCACCGGATGAGGTGTTATCATCATTACTATTTTACACAAGCTGAGACAAAGGTTCCAGAGTGGAAGTGGCTTGTCCAAGGGCACGCAAATGTGTGGAACACAGGGTGTGTTTCCCAAGCTGGAAGGATAACAGCTTCAATACTCGAATTATTTGACTGACCAGATATTTTGGGGGACACTTACTGTAAGTTAAACAATATGCTAAGAACTGAGGACAAGGATGTTGAGAAAGCTCAGTGGGTGACAATGCTTGCCACCAAATCTAATCACATTTGTTTAGTTCCTGTGACCCACAGGTGAAAGAAGAGAGCCAATGCTTGCCAGTTGTCCTCTGACCTCCAAAAGCATGCACCAGAAGCCTGCCATCCCAAGGAGAAATGTTAATAGCTTTTTTTAAAAAACTTGAAAACAAACTACGCTCTCTCAAAATCCTCCTCAAGTGGCAGCTACGGGGGTCTATTGATACCACAGGGACAACGGGTAGGAAAGGAGACAAAGACAAAAGAACACTGGACACTGGAAAGAAATGTGCGCACAGCAACTGATACAGCACATCTCAGAGAATGGACAGCTAAGCTTGCCGTGGGAAAGGCTAAAATACAATCCAGATTACATATCAGAACAAAAGGCTCAGGGGCGGCAGCAAAGTCTAAAAGTGTGTGGGGTGGGGGGAGGCTGACAGAAGGCAGGAAAAATACAAGATGATCCATTAAAAGCTTTGAAGAAGTATAAAAGGCTTCCTGGATCCCCTCCCATACCCCTGACCTCAAGATAAGTTGCAGTCTGTGTGTATGTAGACATATAATTTCTCAACCTAATTTAATAAGGGTTCAACCTCCCCTCTAGCCCACCATCCACCAGAGGTAGTGGGGGAAAAAGGGTTATTAGGATATGGGGTAGTAGACCTGTTCTTTAGGGTGATCCCAATATTCATTTTTCTCAGTCCAGTCCACTAGCAAACACCAAACACGAATCAGCAGCTGTAGTCCAGTCCAATCAGCAGACACCACACACAATCCAGCAAGGGCAGTTCAATCCAGAAGAAATCCTAAGGCTTGCCAACCGGACCTATCCCCATAGAAGCATCAAGAAGCAGCAGGAACCTCACGAGTTCTTTGTCGAGTTTTTCCCTATGATGTCATCACAAGCGAATCTCAACAACATAATGTAAAGCGAACCAACACATGGCATGTTGTCAGTGAAGATTAGCAAAGTGGAACGAAGTAAACCGACACTGTAGCTCCCACTGTCTGTGGGGTCATATTTATATTCTTTCTAAATAATTCCTTTCATGTGTCTGCTATAGTAAAACATTTCACCCGTGTGCCCTACCAAAGCATCATTTGATATAATTGACTTTCCAAAGAACCAGAAGTTTCCACTTCAGTGTGTGTACACACACACATGTATATTATCCCCGGGTTTATTGAAAAGATTACAGCACAACCAGGCTGCAGGTGGAGGTACACACCTTTAATCCCAGCACTTGGGAGGCAGAAGCAAGCATCTCTCTGTAAATAAGTTGGAGGCCAACCTGGTCTACAAGGCTATACAGAGAAACCCTGTCTAAAAAAAAAAAAAAAAAATGGAAAAGAAAAGAGAAAAAAAGAGAAAATATTACAGTACAACAGAAAAGATTCAAATACTCCATGGTATTTCAAATTCATCTGCATTGCAAGCTGAATGGCCTGCAGGCTGGAAGGACTGCCAAAGTCCAGAAGCTACAGCGTTTCCCTAGAGTGAGGGTCTCCCTCCATGACGCTGGACTGAGGCCTCTCCATCCTCTCCTGCTCTGTAGCATGTTGGAGGGACCTCTCACAGAATGTCTCTGAGTGTACTTAAGTGTGGCACAGCTGCTAGACTCTTGTGCAGCTTCTCTCAGGAAATAGTGGTGACCTGTGCACAGACACTGGGTGTGGAAGTCACTGCTGATATGTGGAGGGGCACTTCTCAACAAGCTCCACCACTTTCTTCATAACTTTTGTGTAAATATAGCCGCTAATGGTGGGTCTAGGTAAAAGAGGTTTTAAAAGAGGTTTGAGAGGGTCTCTTAAGGTCTGGAGAGATGGCTCAGTGGTTAAGAGCCCTGACTGCTCTTCCTACAGGTCCTGAGTTCAATTCCCAGCAACCACATGGTGGCTCACAACCAACCATCTGTAATGTGATCCGATGCCCTCTTCTGGTATCTCTAAAGAGAGTGACCATGTACTCTTATACATTAAATAAGTAAGTAAGTACGTAAATAAATAAATAAATAAAGGGTCTCTTAAAAATAAAAAATAAAAACAAAAAAAAAAAATCCATTCATTTGTTTGCACTGAGTCAACAGCTGAGAAATATTCCCTGAGCTACAGACCTTCAAATATGATCTTGAGGGCCAATCAACTTTAAAATCTGACCATTAAAGGCCACTGAACATTTAAGGAAAATCACCTGGGAAGAAATAAGCAAGAAGACATGTTAAGCAAGTCATGACATGCTTAACATGTGTGGTTTGGACCTGATGGATATCTGCAAAAAAACAAAACAAAAAAAAAAAAAAAAAAACCAAGTTACTCAAATGTACACGTGCCATTTTATAAATATGTTGTTTGTATTTGTGTGTATGAAATGTATGTGTATCATAAATATTCACACAGGAAATTTGTAAGCATAAAAGATTTAGACACTGGTGTGGTGCTGCGTGCTCGTCATTTCTCAGTCAGGATGCACAGGCAGGAGGATTGCCTCAACTTAAGCCTTAAACCAGTGGTTCTCAACCTTCCTAACACTGCAACCCTCTACTATGGTTCCTCATGCTGTGGTGACCCCCAACCATAAAATTATTTTGTTACTACTGTATAGCTGCAGTTTTGTTACTGTTAGGAATTGTAGTGCAAACACCTGATGTGCAGGGTATCCGATATTCAACCTTCCATCGGGTCGAAACCCACAGGTTGAAAACCACTAGTTTAAGGTCAGCCTAGTCTTCACACCTAGTTCTAGAGTCCTCAGGTCCACTGACTAAGGTTACCACAAAACAAAAGAACTTGGGTGTAGTAGTAGCTTATACCTGTTATCCCAGTACTCAGGAGGTCACTACTCTACAGCCAATCTAGGATACTTTGAGAGCTCTGGGGCAGTCAGGGCTATGGTGTGAAGACCTCATCGAAAGGAAGAAAGAAAGAAAAAAAGAAAGGAAGAAAAGAAGGAAGGAAGGAAAGAAAAGAAAGAAAGAAAGAAAAGAAAAGAAAGAAAAAGCAAATCCAAACCATTTCACATTTGCAAGGATAGCAAAACTGAGAGAAGCCGAACTGGACAAAGCTCACACCTATGTCTGATCCAAGCACTCAGAGGGTGAGACTGGAGTATGGCCATGAGGTCTGAGGCTACTCTCAGCTACAGAGTGAGTTTTGCCAGAATAAGACCCTGTCCAATAAAAGAAGGAAGAAAACTACCAGTGTTGGTGAGGTTATGAAAAACTGGGACCCACACATACTGTTGGCAGGAATATAAGATGGCGCAGCCACTATAGTGAACAGATTAGCAATTCTCCAAACGTTACATAGAATTTCCATAGGGGAGCCAGGGACATGCTGGGAGGCCCAGCTGTTTGGGAAGCTGAGACATAAGGATCTCTTTGAAACCATGGATTCAAAACAAGCCTGGGAAAATAGTGAGACCTTATTGTTTTCATTTTTGGTTTTTTTTTTTTTTAAGACAGTGTCTCTCTGCATAGCCCTGGCTGTTCTGGAACTGGCTATGTAGACCAGGCTAGCCTCAAGCTCAGAAACCCACCTCTGTTTCCTAAATGATGGGATTAAAGGCATGTGCCACCACAAAAGGGTAGGTAGGAGAGACATCTCAGCAGCTCCAGAGTAAGCTCCAGGAGAGCTGGTGCCCTCTTCTGGACTCCATGGGACACTGCACTCATGTGCATAAACCCACATATATTCATAATCCAGCCCTGGCAACCATCCCCATCCACCATAAAACAGATGCTAAAGAGATGGCTCCATAGTTAAGAACTCTTAATGTTCTTCCAGAGGACTTAAATACCCACAGGGTGGCTCCCAAGCATCTGTGACTCCAGTTCCAGAGACTCTGATGCCCTCTGCTCTCTGCAGTCATCAGGGGATACACATGGTGTACACATGTACCTGTGGGCAAACACTCATACACATAAACAATTAAAATAAATAAATCTAAAAACTAAAAAAAAAAAAAAAAAAACCTAGTATGGTGGCACATGCCTTTAATCTCAGCATTTAGGAAATAGAGGTGGGTTTCAGAGTTTGAGGCTAGCCTGCCTGGTCTACATAGCCAGTTCTAGAACAGCCAGGGCTATGCAGAGAAACACTGTCTTAAGAAAAAAAAAAAAAAAAAAAAGCAATACACAGACAAGCAAATAACCCTCCCCAAAATGAAAATGGAGGTGGGAGTGTTCCTCCCATAAAAGCACTGCCAAGTATATACCCAAGAGTGAAATTGCTACACACCGTGCATGTGCGTGTGTGTGTGTGCACGCATGTGTATGTGTGTGCATGTGTATGTGTGTGTTGTTGTTGTGATGACCATGGTGCTGTGTATGTATGCACATGCCATGGCACATGTATGGAGGTTAGCGGACGACCTTGAGGAGTTAGTTCTCTTCTTTTACCATGTGGGACTCTCAGATCAAACTCAAACTCATGAAGCAAAACTTACAGTGTCCGTGGCAGTACGATCTATAGGAGTCAGAGGGTGGACACAACCCAAATGCCCATTAGCAGACCAGCTGATGAGCACAGTATGACATAGCTACATGAAGAACTGGACATAAAGAAGCCGGGTGTGGTGGTATACACCTTTAAACACAGCACTTGGGGGGTGGGGGGGCTCGGGAGGAGGATCACTGAGTTCAAGGCCAGCCTGGTTTACATAGTGAGTTCCAGGACAGATAGGAACATATAGGAAGACTCTGTTTCCAAATACTACAAAACCAGAAAGAATGAGAAGGGGCACTGGCTTGTGGGCACATGCTAACACTTGGATTGGAGTCTGAGAACATGCTAAGTGAAAGTAGCCAGACCCAAAAGACCCCAGACTGTATTATCTTACTTGTATGAAACATTCAGAGTAGCCAAATCCATAGGAAGGAAAAGCAGATCAATACTTGCATGGGACTAAGTGATGTACAACGGGGAATAATTATTATGTGTGGAGTTTCCAGTCAAGTGATGAGAAAGTTCTAGACCTAGATAATGGTCAGGTGGTTATATACATTGTTGATGTACTTAATGTCATTGAATGATACACTTCAAAAGGGTAAGAAGATACAAACAAACAAAACAAAAAACAAGCAAACAAAACAGTAAGAGTGGCATGGTGATGCATACCTTTAATCCCAGCACTTAGGGGTGGGAGACAAAGACAGAGTGTCTGTGAGTTTGGGACCAGAATGGACTACAAAGCAAGTTCTAATCCAGCCAGGGATATATAGTGGGAGCCTGTCTAAAACACAAGCAAACAAAACCAGAGAAGGCTGGCAAGATAGCTCAGCAAGCGAGGGTGCTTGCAGCCAAACCCAATGACCCAGGGCTCAAACAGTGAAAGGAGAGCCAACTCCTGCAAGTTGTTCTTTGATGAACAGACAGACAGACAGACAGACAAGGGCTGGATAGACAACTCAACAGTGAAGAAAGAAACCCAGATTTGATTCCCAGCATCCACATGATGGCTCACAACTATCTGTAACTCCAGTCTCAAGAGATCCAATGCCCACTTCTGGCTTCCACAAGCACCAGACACACACGTGATACACATATACCTGGGCACCAGGCATGCACATGGTACCTATACACACATGCATAGACACATACATAATTATAGAGAGATGGAAAGGCGTGGGCAGCGAGTGCAGAACGGAAGGAGACGACAGATGAAGTTGGAAGCTGAACATCAGCACACGGACCTTATGGGGCCTTTCAGAGGGTGGGTTCCAAGCGGAAGAGTGTTTGGCACTAGAGCAGCCCAGTGGCCTGTCTCTTGGGACTCTCTCTGGCTTCCATGCATGAGATGGATGGAGCAGAGGCAAGATTGGAGGCTTCTCTGCTGTACTTATTAACTGTTCTCCGTTCCTGGACACTTGCCTACGTTTATTTTTAGTTCCAGAGACAGACTCAAATTTTTCTCTTCTGATTTTTAACAGAAGTTCATAGACTTCCGAAGGGTGTCATTGGGAATCCCACAAGGTTCCTTAAATAGTAAACAAAACCTGGTATTATGATCCTTTCTTCAGTGGTGGACTGTAATACATCAGGGATCCCCAGCAGGACCTGCGCCTCTGTGTGTGTCGGCTAGTGCTAAAGGCAAGATGAAGTGAGGAGCAGATGAGGAAGCAGACAGCACTTGGAGAGGTCCCTGTTGCAGGGACTGTTCCATAAGTCCAGGGCCGACTCAGTGTAAGCAGATTTGGACAAGATTGATGGAGAAGCCAGATGCTACTTTATTCCAAGCTGCCGGAGGGAGGGGAGATCCGGCCAGAAAGCAGGCTCTTACCTTATTCTCAGTGGATCCAGGATGAACTGCTCAGAATAGCCAAGATGGAACACCCAGAGAGAAAGAGCTCACACCTACAGACTTGCTTGGGCCTCACTAGAACCAGGGACCAAGTCTTCTCCATCCAGGCAGTGAGAGCCTGAACAAGTTCCTGGCCAGTCCCCTTCTCCTCTCCACTCAGCTGACTGCAGGCTTTGTTCACCCTGTAGCATCCTTACTGAACGGCAGATCCAGGAGAACTGAATCAAGTCTGGCATTTCTTAAGTCCCTCAGCTTCTTGTTTAGGTCTGGAATTGGCTCCTTTCACACACACACACACACACACACACACACACACACACACACACACTTCCCTGAGCATCAGAATTCATAGCTTTCTCTGTTTCGAAGCACCAAGCCTACAAGTTTAGATTCCAAATTCCACAAAACAAACTCCTTGCCCAGATTCTGAGCCCCATGTATCCTGTCCTTGGGGAAGTGCCTGACTATGGTGTGGTGAGAGGCTTCCACTTCATTCCTTATCCAGGCCATGCCCTCCCACATCCTTGTGAGTGTTGGGAGTAGGAGAGGTGTTTCTATGGCTTCAATGACCTAACTGGTCTCACCTACCACATGTAACATATATTCTCCATAACTAGCGGGAGCTCCCAAAGACTTCAGTTTCTGAAGAAAAATACAGACTATTGGCAAGTAGGTTTCAAACATAAAGGATAAGATGAGAAGACTAAGATTATCACTAAAGGGCCTAGACAGACAGACAGCTCAGCAGTTAAGAGCACTTGCTGCTCTTACAGAGGACTTAGGTTTAGTTCCCAGCACCCACACAGCAGCGAACAACTGTCTGTAACTCCAGTTCCAGGGGATCCAATACCCTCTTCTAACTCCTGAGGGCACTAGTCACAGATCTGGTGCATAGACATACATGCTGGACAGCAAAACATAAAGTAAAAATAAATCTTTTTTTAAAAAAAGATTATCATTTAAAGCTATTGTGGTGAAACACAGCTATTATCCTAGTACTTATGAGGCTAAGGCAGGGGGATTACTGTGTGTTTGGAACCAGCCTAGAATATAAAACAAGATTCTGTCTCAGAAAAAAAAAAAAAAAAAGGCTTGGGTTGGAAAGATTGCTCATTGGTTAAGAGTAGACACTGTGGTTTCCTTGACGCCTCTGGCTCGTATAATCCTTCCTCCCCCTCTTCCACAGGATTCCCTGAGGTCTACCTAGTGTTTGGCTGTGGGTTTCTGCATCAGTTTCCATCAGTTGCTGGATGAAGCTTCTGATGACGATCATCCAGCCTTATTATGAGGGGTTGGGCCAGTCTCATCACAACTTGATATGCCAAGTTTGGTTGGTATCCCTGGGAAGCCTGCCATTTCCTTCAGGGAAATTGAGGAAGAGTGGATGGGGGGGGTGGTGGAGGTGAGGGGGAGAATCTGGGAGAAGAGGAGGGAGGGGAAACTGCAGTCAGGAGGTAATATGAGAGAAAGAAAAAGAAAAAAAAAGTATATACTGCTCTTGCAGAAGACTCAAGCTCAACTCTGACTGCCCTGGTCAGGTGGCTCACAACCATCTGTAACTCCAGCTCTGTAACTCCAGCTCTAAGAGAATTCAAGGGTACCTGTTCTCAAGTGCATATACTCCCATACAGACACACACACATACATAGAATTTTTAAAAAAATCTTGAAAAAAAAAAAAACATTTATCATTAAACTGTCCGGGCCACAGGTCTGTAATCTTCTTAGGAAGCTGAGTTAGTAATATGTCACACTTGAGGCAGGCTATAGGGTGAGTTCGAAGCCAGCCAGGGTAACTGAGACCTTGCCTCAAAAATAAAAACAAAAAAAAAAAAAAAAAAAAAAAAAAAAAAAAAAAAAAAAAACTGGAAGGCTGGAAGGCGGAAGATACATCTCAGTGGTAGGATGTTTGCTGAGTGTGCACAAAGCTCTAGGTTAGATACCCAATATGGGAAGAAAATATAAATCTCAAAACACAAGTACCAGCATCAAGCAGGAACCAGGCGGATGAGAGAGTTTACATTTGATGTTTGAAGATGACCGCCTTCATTTGAAGTGATGCTGCTTTCCAAAGGCCTTTCCGAGGAGGAGGCTACCAGTATAGCATCCTTGTATCAGAAAGATTCATGTCTCCTCTGTGGCGCATCACATTCCTCCAGCAACACTCCCACGTGACTTGGGGAGGGGCCAGGGTCTGGAGAATTCCAGGCAGGAGTGGTTGGTTTAAGGGTTAGAGCTAACTGCTGTTTCTGTAAGAAAAAAAAAAAAAAAAAAAAAAAAAAAAACCTTGTCCCTTTGGCCAGAAAAATGCTTTCTGAGGCTTCTCTAAAAATAGTGCTTGCCGGGATTTTCCAGTTTGACATTCCTTCTGTGGCCAAGGACAACTCAAACCAATCCATCCTGTACCCCTCATTGGTTTCCAGTGACATCCCACTCTTGGGAGACCCCACTTTTTTGTGTCCCCAGGCACCTCCGTACCCTGCTGGCATTTGGTGCTGTCAGGGGAATTCTGGTTGCCTTCCTCCTTCCCCTCCTTCTGAGCAAAGGCCACAAGCGAAATAGCAAAACTGACTTTGTTTATCCCCAAGACTAATGTCCTGCTGGGCCAAATGGTGACTAATCTAGCCATGGGAACCTCAGGAAGCCATTGAGGTAACCAGCAGGAGACACCCACAGCTGAACACGTGCTAATGGCTCACCCCAAGCTCCAGGCTATGTACTGGGACCAGTGGGCTCTTGAATGAGAACCAGGTTTGGGGAACAACTGTGTAATCTTAGTGAGTTCGCTCAGGATCCAATCCCACTGCTAATGGCAGGGCTCCCCACGGTCTGGAACAAGGAGGCCCACCCAGGAAGAAGGAGACAGAAAGACCCTTCCACTGGCTTGGGCCGAGTATACAATATGAGCTGAGCTCATGAGAATCCTACCCTGGCCGTTTTCTCTAGAATGTACGGGTTCTCAAACTGCTATGTTCACTGGACTAACAATAGGGGCAGATTCTCAGCAACCCCACATCCCTACATCATAGGATGCTGGGGACCAAGGTGGCAAAAGGAAGCAGCAGCCTCAAAATCAATCAACCAACCAGCCAATCAATCAATCAATCTGTGGCAACCCAAGGCTACTACAACTGCCCATTTAGAGGGGGAAAACTTGGAATTTCCTTCCTTCATTTCTTCTTCTCCCCTCCTCCTCCCTCCTATCTCTTCTTCCTCCTTCCTCCCTTTCCTCCTGTGTTGGGAACTGAGCCCAGGACCTCGTGTATGGTGAGGCAGCTGCCTCGTCTGATATATATGGCCTCTGCTGCCCCTTCCTGGCTCTTTCAGCATAGGATGCTGAGGTAGCACCACAAGTTCATGCCTGATTGCCTTCCTGCCTGACTTCACACTGGCTCGCCTCGTTCCGTTCAACACCACAGGGTTCACTGCAGTTTGCCCTCTTTTGATTACCTGTCCCATCCTTCTCCCTCCTCTGGCACTGAGAGAGATGCCTCTCCCATCCTCACTGCCACCCTCATCATTATATGGGTGTCTGTCACATGGCTGGCTCACTCCTCTCTGGTTCACACACTCATACCTGGCTGCAAAACAGCCATGTGCACACCCTGACAAAAGCAACCTAAGGGAGAGAGGGTTTATTTCAACTTACAGTGTAAGGGTTGTCCATCATGGTGAGTCATCCCTAGCAGAAAAGCCGGAGGCCTCTGATCATGCTGCACCCAGTCAGGAAGCAGAGAAAAGTGGCTGCTAACGGTCAGCTTTCTTCCTTTCTTTTTTTATATATATAAAAGAAATTCCTTCAGGACTGGAGAGATGGCTCAGAGGTTAAGCACACTGGTCTGCTCCTCCAGAGGCTCTGAGTTCAATCCCCAGCAACCACATGGGGGCTCACAATCATCTATAATGAGATCTGGTGCCCTCTTCTGGCCTGCAGGCATACATGCAGACAGAACACTGCAAACATAGTAAGTATCTTTTAAAAAAAAAAATTCCTTTTACTACTTTATCGTGTGTATCATGTTTTGGCTTCATGTATGTAAGCACACCACATGCATGCATTGTGCCCACAGAAGCCAGAAGAGAGTGTTGGATGGATCCCCTGGAACTAGAGTTACAGATGGTTTATGAGCTGCCATGTGGGTTCTGAAAATGAACCTGGTCCTCTGGAGATGCAGCCATGTGGCCAGTACCCTGCTGAGCCATCTCTCTACCCACACTCTCATCCCCACCCCCTTGTTTTGCTTTATGACTGGGTATCTCACTATACAGTCCTGGTTAGCCTGAGACTCATATTGCAGGCAGGCTGACCTCAGATTCCCAGATTCCCTTGCCTCTGCCTCCTGAGTGTTAAAGGCATGTGCCAGCACACCTGGCAGCTTACTTTTTTTTTTTTTTATACAAGCCAGTTCTCCAGCCCAGAAAACAGTACTGCACACAGTCAGGATGGACCATCCCATCGAAATTAACCTAGTAAAGATGACCCCTTACAGGCATTCCCAGAGGCTCTTCTCCTTAGGGATACTAGATCCCATCCAATTGACAGTACTCGTCATCACATCCTGAGTCAGGTCACCTCTATGGCTTTGTACTTCTCAGCTCGCTTCAGCTCTTTAGTCTTGCAGGAGGGTGGCTTTTTCCCTATGGCAGTGGCTAACACTCCATGCCAGGCTATTCCACTCCCAAACATAGGAAATGGCTTTTCACCTGCTGAAGTTCCAAACACCTGCTCCAGGGCTCCACAGCTCCCCATCATACCCAAAGGTAGCCATCTCCCATGTACTACCCATAGAAAGGCCTTAGGACCACATTGTTGTGTGTGTGTGGGGGGGAGGGATCTGTAAAGATTCTAGCTCTCGAGTGTGGAGTTAAGAGAAATTATGGAGTTTATCGGTAGCATCAGAGACCCTGGCCCTGTCTGGACAGAGCAGGCTCCATGTTCAACATTACTAGCACCTTAAGTATCAGCAGCCCATGTCCATGGGTCCTTGGAGGGTGACCATAGTTACCCATAGAGGCAGGAAGGAGGCACAGGGCTACATATATATCCACATATCCAGATGCCCACGCATGCAGATGGCAGAAAGCTGCCTTGCCCATGAAAGCAGGCAGTTACCCAGGTGATGGAATTTATGATTCGCTGAGAGCCTGTCTGCCCTAAAATAGCTATCTTGCTCAGTCTGAACCAGCAATTTATTTCTTCAGTTTTAAGGCCTGGTATTTGACATTGTTTAGCCTGGGGTAGAAAGCACGCAGCCTAGGGAGAAGGCCATATCAAAGAGCCGTTGGGACTCATGTCCCTAGCTCTGTTCCCGTGTGATCTTGGCAGTAACTTCCTCCCTGGTCCTTCGTCACCATGTCTAAGCCCTTTCAAAGTTCTAACCTCGGTCCTTGACCCACAATTCAGGACAGTGTGCATTGCTAAGTCCAGGTCTCACAGTACCTGACTGTCTGTCCTGAGAGGCTGATGAGAGTCCCGCTTCTTTGGAGGATGACACCAAGACTTGGAGAAGCTGAGGGACTTCCCCTGACCACTCAACTGTTAACTTCTGAGGCCAAGACTCACACTCAAGTCTGGGTCAGCTGCTGAGGCGGCCCAGGTGTCAAGGCTGCAGCTGTGGGCTAGTTTCCCTTTTCTGCAGCTGTCCCAGCCTGGCTGAATGCCATCAGAGTGCAGTGGGAACCATCTGGCAGAGCATCTGAACGGAGACTGGGTTGGGTGACTAGGCCTGCCACCTGCAGGGAAATGTCTACTTCACTTTCCTCTGTGCCTAGGTTGGAGCTACTGGTGGGCACTGGTGAGTTCAGCCGCTCTTGTGGCAAAAATTCAAGGCTGTCCTAACTATTACACATGAAAAGAAAGGAGGGCAGACAAAAACAAAAACCAAACCAAAACAAAAAAGACATGGAGTCAAAGAAGGTGCTTATCACCACAATCCAAATTTGAAATCTGAGAGGACCACAGACCTAGCTGGAGCCTTGGTGCTCGGCAGGCAAATGTTCTTGGAGCACACTGAGCCCATTCTGAAGAACCTGGAGGATGAGAGAGAAACACTACACGTAGGCTGTTCTGGACAGTTCATGCTACTCCGTCACTCACAAGGCAAATCTAAACAAAAGCCTGTTTAATGCAGTAGACTCCAGAGTCCTCCAACCTTGCTTAATGCTTTCCAGAACACACTTAGGGAAGGGTAGGCTTGAGTCTTGCAAGCAGCAGACGTAGGCAGTTAGGATTGTAGGCTTTTATTCCTAGGCTGTCTTGAGTTGTTGCACAGTAAACCAAACTGCAGGGTTGTTCATCCCCCGTGGGACTGATTGGAGAGAGATGTCCTCTCAGGATACAAAACCACCTTTTAAAATACCTTCACGGCGTGCACGCGTTTTCTGTGCTCGGGATTTAAAATGGTGCAGTGGTTTGTAGCTCTTTCTCATTTCCGACAAACACCCGAGAATTAAAATTTCAGGCTAGTGTTTGTCAGATGAGTCTGAATAGGTCAGGAATCAGTTCGCAGTAAAATTGTGCCAAGTATTTAAAATATCAAGGACATAGAAACATGACCCAGGCTGCTGACAGATGCTCAGAGGCACCCCCACTCTCTAACATAAATTACTGTCTTAAAAAGGAGCGGAATTTTAAATTGTTGAATTCTTCCCAAAAGTCTAAATGTGTTTGCCTTTCTAAAACCCTAGCCTTTTAGGAATGGGAATTCCATTCTATACATGAAGTAGGTTCTATTAGATGTCACAGGAATGGTTATATCTCTAGTGATTCACATATTTTCCCATTCTTTATTCACTTTGCATCCTGATTGTAGGTCACCTCCCTGTACCCCCCTCACATAGCCCCCTCCCATCTCTCATCCTCTTCACCTCTGAGAAGGCGGAGGTGTCCCCAGGTACCAACCCATCCAGGCACTTCAAAGTCACTGCAGGACTAGGGACATTTCCCATTGAGGCGAGACAAGACAGCCCAGTTAGGGGAACAGGATCGGTAGGCAGGCAACAGTCAAGGTAAGCCCCTGCTCCAGTTGTTGGGGGACCCACATGAAGACCAAGTTGCAAATCTGCTACATATGAGCAATTTATTTTATGTGTATGTTTTGCTTGCATGTATGTATGTACACATGTGTGCCTGGTGCCTCCTTAGTTGTGTGTAGTTCTTTGTATAGGGTTGGGCCTTGTGGTGTCATGTCATCTTTGTCATAGTTGGTCCTACCCTACCCCCACCCCATTTACTTTGGCTTGTTTAACATTGTCCTTGTTCAGCTCATGATTGGGCAGTCCTGCTGGTGAGACTTTGTGGGCGTAGCTTCTGACATTACCAGGGGACACAATCTCACAGCAAACTCTCTGATCCTCTGGCTCCTACAATCTTTCTGCCGCCTCTTCTGAAATGTCCCCTGAGCCTTAGGTGTGGAAGTTGTGTACATTGGGATTGGGCCCCATAACTGTATTCTGATTGGCTCTGGTTGTCTGTCATGGTCTGTATCTGCTACAAGTTTCCCTGATGAAGAGCACCATTTAGGTTTTTTTGTTTGTTTGGTTGGTTGGTTGGTTTTTTTGGTTTTTTGAGACAGGGTTTCTCTGTGTAGCCCTGGCTGTCCTGGAACTCACTCTGTAGACCAGGCTGGCCTTGAACTCAGAAATCCGCTTGCCTCTGCCTCCCAAGTGCTGGAATTAAAGGCATGCGCCACCACCGCCCGGCACCATTTAGGTTTATAATTCAGGGTCTCAATTGCTTAGGCTGGGCCTGTAGTTAAGAGCACTTGTTGCTCTTCTGGAGGAGTCAGGTTTGATCACCAGCATCCACATGGAGGCTCCCGACTGTAACTCCAGTCCCAGGGGTGTCCAAGGCCCTCTTCTGACTTCTCTGGGCACCAGATACACACATGATGCACATACACACAAGCAGGCGAAATAGGCAGAGGGCCACCAGGAATTTAACAAACACAAAGGAATTTAACAAGGTTGGAAACATTTGATAGGCCAAGCTACTGAGATATGACCAAGAGGTTAAGGGACATCATGGTATGTGAGTTCCCTCAGCTCTGGGGTCCCATTCCTCCAGAATCTGGGCTTTGCAAACCCTTGCTACTCAGCAAAGCTTCTGCTCTCCCTTCTGATCTTGAGATTCGCACTGGTACCCAGGCCTGACTGACCTTAAACCACCTGGGTACAGCAGTTGTTCCCTTACTGCCTGTCACTCATCATTCTGATTTCCACCCCTGACTCACCAGAAGAGCCAGCCCATCAGGAAAGCGCACCTTCCATCTTGCTGGCTGTCTACAGGCCTTGCAGGGAATGGGAAGGAGCAGAGAACAGGGAAGGATGCAATGCCAGTACCAGTCTGGATGCCACAGCTGCTGCATCCTGTAGGACTGTGCTGGGACTTATGGGTAAACGCTGAGGCATATCCCTCCCTCTAACTTCTATTTCCTCAAACGACAAACCAACATGCCATAAATGGGAAGGAACAGGGTTAAGGAAGAGGTTGCTGTAACCATGTTAGTGAGGGACTTTTAGGATCACCACACTGAAACCCTCCCATCTGTCAGGCATACATGAAGCTCTTCTACTATTCACGACTGGAAAAACATTTCACCCCTTCTTTATGAAGACAGGAAAATGGGCTGCCAAGTATGACATTTCCAAGTTTTGGAAAAAAACAAAACACACTACCTCAGTAATACACAAATTGCTTTCACATTTAATAAATGTTAAATTGTAGATACCAAAAACATTTGTATCTACAATTTAACAGATTGTGAGGGGGGGTCTCACAATCTGACTGTGAACTCCATGTGTAGCCAAGCATGACCATAAAGTACTGATCTGTCTCTGGATCAGGACAGACAGAAGTACAGGTGTGTACCACAACCACAGACTAAAAGGATTGCTCTTTAAAAATTCAAGCACAGGGCTGGAGAGATGGCTCAGTGGTTAAGAGCACCAACTGTTCTTCCAGAGGTCCTGAGCTCAATTTCTAGCAACCACATGGTGGCCCACAACCACCTGTAATGGGGTCTGATTCCCTCTTCTGGTGTGTCTGAAGACAGCAATGGTGGTATACTCATATGCATAAAATAAATAAATCTTTAAAAAAAAAAAAAAAAAGAAAAAAGATTCAAGCACAAAGGGGTCAGGAATGGAAAGCTTATGCCACCCAGCTCTGTAACTAGTCTACACTAATCTATTCAAGGGTGAAATACTCTGTCTAAATTTTGTGCCTGTGTGCAGTACTAGAGGCTGAACCAAGGGCCTTGCATATGGCAGGGGAATTCTCTAGAAGTAAATGACACCAGTAACCCTATGTGGAAAGACGCATAAGAATATGTAGTGAGAGAACTGGAGGGTGGGGGACATGTGGGTGTATGCCACAGAGAAGAACGGATAAAAGCAAGGCAGAGCACATGACTTGTGCCAATAATCCTAGAACCTGAGGAGCAGGTTTAATACATTTCTTTTCAACTTAAGTTTATAATTTTTCAAACAAAAACTTGGAGCAAAGTTGGTAAGACTTCAGTAGTTAGAAATGTAATTCATGATTAGGGCGTGCTAGATTACAGCAGTAGGGAGTTGGGGGCAGAAGGGCCAAGAGTTTAGGCTAACAGGGTTCATGACAAGTCTGAAAACGAAAGGTGGCAGGGGCATGTCTCCCTTACAGCCCCTCACTAGGTTCTTTCCGTTTTTCCTTAATAAATCTGTTCAGTGTACTCAAAACAAAATTCCACAATTCATCTATTTCAATAGAGAACCCAATTTTCTTTTTACGTGTTTATTTATCCATTTATTTATTTATTCATGGTTTTTTTTTTTTTTTGGTTTTTCGAGACAGGGTTTCTCTGTGTAGCACTGGCTGTCCTGGAACTGACTCTGCAGACCAGGCTGGCCTGGAACTCAGAGATCTGGCTGCCTCCGCCTTCCAAGTGCCAGGATTAAAGGAATGTACCACCACTACCAGACCTAATGCTTATTCTTAATTATGTGTTGTGTGTGGCTATGTCAATGTGAGTGCATGTATCCATGCACTAGAGGTGGAGGTGTCAGGCTTCCCTGGAGCTCAAATTGTGAACTTGTGAGCCTGATGTGGATGATGGGAGTCAAATTCCAATCCTCTCCAAGTCACAGCCCAAAGTCTTCCTTAGACTCTACTGTGTCCTGCTTACTGGAGCAGGAGTGGGGGTGCTCACGGGACTATTCATCTCACAAAGACCACCACCAACAACGGAAAGTAGAGGCCGGAGAAAGCTCAGCAGTGAGGAGCACTTGCTGCTCTTGCAGAGAACCAGGGTTTGGTTCACACCCACATGGTGGCTCATAATTGCCTGTAACTCTTTTAGGGAATCCAATACTCTTTTTCTGGCCTCTGAGGTCACCAGGACACAGGTGCTACACATATATACAAGACACCCCCCCCCCCAAAGACAACAACAACAAAAAAATAAATAAAGAACAATCTTTTAAAAAAAAGTAGTTGGTCCAGGCACAGTGGGATATGTCTTTAAATCCAGCACTCAGGAGGTAAGGCAAGCAATCTTTCTGAGATCTAGGCCAGCCAGGGCTACAAACTGAGACCACCTCACAGAAGAGCAAGTAATGGGGACTGGCGAAATGGCTCAGCAGTTAAAAGCACTTGCTGCTCTTCCAGAGGACGCAGGCAAGATTCTCAATACTAACATGGCAGCACACGACTGTCTGTAACCTTAGTCTTGAGATCCAACACCCTCTTCTGGCCTCTTCAGGCACACACGGCACACAGACATACACACAGGTGAAATACACACAAAAATAAATCTTCTATAGGGCTGGCAAGATGGCTCAGTGGTTAAGAGCACATACGGCTCTTCCTGAGGAAGAGTTCCATCCCCAGCATCCACATCCACCCCTGGGGAGTTCCATCCCCAGCATCCACATCGGGTGGCTCACGACTACCCGTAACCCGGGCATCTGACACCTTTGACCTCTGTGGGCACTTGCATTTGAGTGCATATACCACCCCCCCCACACACAATTAAAATAATTTTTTAAAAAACCCTTAATAAATCAGGGAAAGGCCCAGAACACTGCTCTAAAGCTTCTGTATGAACCCTCAACACTCCTAAAATCTGCCACAGCAAACCTCACTCTGCATACTTCAGAACATGAGAGCAGCACAAAGCCTCTGCACACTGCCACAACCACCAAAGCATAGCTTTAACATGTTTTTATCAGAATTGCTGATTACAGCCTAAGAATGCTATAAACCCAGTACTTAGGAAGCAGAGACAGGATTGCTATAAATTGGACGTTAGCTTGGTGAATATAGAGCTCCAGGACAGCCAGAGCTAGATGGCAGACTCCTTCTCTCTCTCTCTCTCTCTCTCTCTCTCTCTCTCTCTCTCTCTCTCTCTCTCTCTCTCTCTCTCTCTCTGTCTCTCTCTCTCACACACACACACACACACACATACAAAGAGTAAATAAAAACTTATTTCTGATTGTATTATTATTTTAGTTTATTGAGATAGGGTTTCTCTGGCCCCAAACTGTCTTGTAATTTGTCCTGTAGACCAGTTGGCCATAAACTCAGAGAGATATGCCTGCCTCTGCCTTCCAAGCACTGGAGTTAAAGGTATGCACCACCAGCATACTGGCTCTGATTTTATTTTTTAAAAGTCATTTTACTCATGTGTATGTGTGTGAGGTGCCTGTCAAATCTCCTGGAACTGGAGTTATAAGCAGTTGTGAGCTTATTAGTAAATTCTGAGCTGTAGTAAATTCTAGGAACCAAACTCAGATCACCTGGAGGGTGGAGAACTCTTCACCACTGAGCCATTTCTTCTGATATTTCAAGTAAGGGAAGTATATATTTAAAATGTCTGGTTTATCTTACTGTGTATGTTCTTGTGGTGGTTCAAGAGGACAAGTTCAAGGAGTGGATCCTCCTTCTATCAAGCAAGTCCTGAGGACTAAACTCAGGTTGTCAGGCTTCCTGGCAGCTTGGTGGCACTGAGCCCACTCACCAGCCCCAGGTATACACATTCTTATCCACACTGCCACATATCCACATATGATGAGCAAGCAATGGATATCCAGTCAGATGCTTCATCAAAAACAAAGTCACCAAAACCCGTCAGCAATCTGGATTCTTGTTTATTGAAGCCAGTAATTAGACATCTCTTTCCCCAGCACTAGAAAGCAAGGTTCCACATGACTGCATACTGCACCCAGACAGAGCCACCCTGGACTAAGGCTAGCAGGAGATCGTCTGCAGTCCTAATTTGAAGTTAAAAACACCACTGAACTTAGCAGAGAGACAACAGTGAGCGTTTGATTACAGCATCAACATTGTTAAGGTCATGATGTACAGAGCAATCACTTTCACCTTCATCGAGTTAAGAAACAGTCGCTTCAGTTTAAATACTGGGCTTAAAACGTCAATTAAAAAAAAAAAAAGTAAAATAGAAAAGGTGCAGCCAGGCACAGTAGCACACGCCAGTCCCAGCACTGGGAGGCAGAGGCAGGTAGATCTCTGGAGGCCAGCCTGGTCTACAGAATGAGTTCCAGGACAGCCAGGGCAATACAAAGAAACCCTCCCTGTTTTGTTTTATTTATTTATTTTTTTTTTTTAAAAGTGCAAATAAAATACTCTAGCAGCGTATCTGTTGGTTTGTTAGGAAAGACCAATTCACAGCCCTCGGCTGGGCCATAACTTTTAGGTTGGGCTTACTTTTAAAATTATCCATTTAAAGACAAACAAAGGCAATCATTATAGTGTGTATAAATAGTCATAAAATTGTCTTTTATAGTTTATCATGTAAGTGTATTCTTGCAAATAAAATTAATTTTACTTTAAAAAGTAAAGGCTGTTTATTATTTGGCCTTTGGTTCCAATGCTTGAGAATCCTAAAATAATAAAAATTACCTCATCTCCTCAAACCCCCAAAGAACCCTGAAGCTCCCCAAAGCTGGTGGACTTTGGCAACTACTGAGCACATGGTAACATGCATCAGTTTCTTCTGAAACTAGGAGCATCCAAGTGTCAAAGGAATAACAGAGGTCTCTAAACCCCCCATGGCCGGATCACAGCATTTCCTTGGTTGGTTATAGCACACTTGACACTAACACAAAAAGTGCCTAGCCGTTCAAATGATACATTTTAAGTTTTTTATCAAAATTTAAAAAAATCATACTATTAGGCACATGTCTTTGCAAGAATTCCTAGTTTCTGAGGTCACTCATTTGGCTGACTGCTACGGAGATCAGGTGACCCTCCATCACGGTCTCCTCTCCAGCTAGCTTACTGCCATTGCTTGGACAACCTGGACATTTGAAACCACAATGCATGTTTAAAAACAACAAAACCAAAATAACAACAACAACAACAGCAACAACAAAAAACTGAATTAAAAAAGGAAAAAATATATTTCAATAATAAAACTGGCACAAGAAACATCTCTTTGTGTTAAGAGAGGCAAGTAAGCCTCAGCTCTCTCCTTAACAGTGTTCAGACCTTTACAAATTGACTCACAGTAGAGGAACCTCATCCTGTAACTAGATGTTAACTTACGCCCAGAACTACATTAGTGGTTAGTCAAATCTGGCATGTATGTAATGACATTAGGAACATTATGCCAAGACGCAATAACAAACATTCATTAAAAAAAAAAAAAAAAAGTAAACTCCACGGAAGTGAACTGTGGTTTTCCCCTTGGTTTGGATGACAAATATTTTTATACGTTAAAGTCATGGTAGTGTTTGCATTGACATGTGCTGTGTCACACAGAAAAGTGCTATTTTGAATCCACAGAAGTTATCTTCAGCATGGTGGTGTGACATGGTGTTCATGAACATGCCCCTAATGGAAGACAAATAAAACTCGCACTTCAGTCAGAGAAGAAGTGCTCCATTTTATGAAAAGCACAAGCCTCCCACTTCCAATCTCCACATAAAGCACCCACTTGTCGGTTCGACAGCGACGATCCGACCAGGGAGCTACAGAAAGAACCTTTTTGTGTCAGGGAAGGTTACCACAGGCTCTGCGGCAGGAACTGGCATGAGCCAGAATACAGTGACATTAAATACTTGCCCCAAACTTTCTATAGAACATTGATGATATGGTACAATGAGAAATCAATCACCCATTTTCTATTAGTTGGCCAGCCTGTGGTAGTTAAAAATAATAAGTAAGCAAAACAAAACAGGAACCATTTAAAATATCTAATTTTGTATCTGTTGACTTTGAACATAATGCACAAAGACTGCCTGGCCCAGGTTACATGTGTGTAGAGCCCAGCATCTCTCCAAGGACAAGGGACATGGCCTGGGCCAAGCATGTGAGTTCTGGGCAGCTGCAGGCTTCAGCAGCCCTGAGTCAGCCCACCTTACTCAGCACCCCACATAAAACACATTTCCCATAACTTAACGATGCATTCAGAACAAGTCCAGCTCCCATTCTGTTTAGTGCTTAGTTTGGAAATGTTTCTAATTGTTAGATCTCAACTGATGCTATTTGGTTCCTACCGTGCATGTACTTACTAACACTGCTCACTCGCTTCCTTCCTCCACCTCCCTCAACGTTCAGCTTCCCCACCAGCACTTCGCTCGTCCCTCCTGAACCTTTCTCTTTCCTGGACTTTCTGCTACTTAACCTGCTTCCCAAGAACAAGTGAATTTGCTAACACGCAACTGGTCAAACTAACCATCCATCTGAACAATGACTTCCTAGTCTCGTTTGCTCCACCCTGGTAGAAAGTGGGCCTCCTTTCTTCACTCCACAAGCCCAGCTGCACTTGCCTCCCACAAGAGAATCGCAGCCCAAGAGTCCAAGGGACATCCCTAGCAAGGGGCCTGACATGTAACCTTCCTAAATGTGCATTTCACACTCGGACAAGCCAATGAAGTATATGTAGTTTTGTAAAGTTCATCTCCCCTACCCCCAAAAACTGATAGCATGTGCCATATCAGAAAAATCCTGGTCTTATCAGATGAATATACATAGTTATTTGGTCGTTTGACATATGCACTTTCAAAGGAGGGTCAGGCTTCGTTTTCTGTTGAAGAGTTTGTTACCATGGAGTCTGGCTTTCGAGTCATTCTATCCAATTCTTCCTGAACGTTTGACAACACAGTCTTTTGTCCTTAAAGAAAGGATATGGAACAAGAGAGAGAAAGAGAGAAAACACAAAATAGCAGTGTTATATTTTTTTCCTAGGCAGGGTTTCTCTGCATAGCCCTGGTTGTCCTGGAACTTACTATGTATGTAGACCAGCTTGGCTTCGAAACCATACAGACTTCTGCCGTCATTCCTAGTGACAGCATTCCCAAAAATGAGAAAATCCTTTTCACCAAGGAGAACAAAAAACCAGACGCCTAATCTTGTTACTGCCAGTGCCACAGGTCTGGGTTCTTCCAACTAGGCAGCCGCCTTCTCGGCAGCGGCTGGGGATGCCTCTGTGCCAAACTCAAGGGGCCTTTCTGAAAACCCTCATACCCCACCCTAAGCTCTGTGTACCCTCTCCACTATCTCCCTGGAGGTCCCCCTCTGAATTTCAGGCATGTAGTAAACTACACTGTTTCCCAGACAGGCACTCCAGTTTGATTTCTAACGACCCCACCTCAGACCTATTAATGGGTTGATGATGTAGCTTTGGCAAAGTATTTGCATTAATATGCAGGGTCCGATTCACAGAAAACAAAAACACCCTACCCCATAAGGTCATTTAGTTTAGTTTAAACTGACTCACATGGAAATACCATGTTTTATGATGAGACTGAGGCCAGGCAGTTCATCCTGCACAATGCTGGTGCTCCTATTTCCTGCTGTCAAACACTATCTGGGCCTGGACAAGGACCCTTATCTGGTAAGGGACAAACACAAGGTCAAAGCTGAGGCCCAGATCAGACTTTTGGGTCTCTTAAGAACTCCTAAGTTGCTGGAGGCTCAGACTGCCCTAAGGACATGATCCGACATCCTCGTCTACTTTGGAAAAATCAATTAGAGCAAACACTGAACAGCATCTGTCTAAGATGCCCTTTATATGTGGGCTGTTGTGGTGCATACTTACAATCCTAGCAAGAGGATCAAGAGTTCAAGGCCAGACAGTGAATGAGGCCAGCACAGATTTGTCTCTAATACACAAAGGCAAGCCTTGCATTCATCAATTCCTAGGTTTAATTCTTGGTCCCACAAAAAAAGGAAATAAATGTCTTCTAGTTTAAGAAAGTAAGTGATTCCCAAGAACTTAAGCATTTTATTTTAGAAACCTTCAAGATTAGTTTGTCCTCTCAGCCTAAATGGAAGGACAGATGGCTGGGCCACAGAGGGATCCTGTGGTGACCATGCATGTGCACATACTCCAGCTCCCTGCAAGATTAGGGGCTGTGAAGCAAGCTCTTCCCCCACCCCCAGATTTATTTTATTAGATGAGTAGTATGCCTGCCTGTATGTCCACGTGCCAGGCGCATGCCTGGTGCCAAGGAGCTCAGAAGAGGGTGCCAGATCCCCTGAAACTGGAATTAAGGGTGATGGGGAACTACTTGGTGAGTGTTGAAACCCTGGGACTTCCACAAGAACAGCACAGAATCTTAACTGCTAGTACAAAGCTTGGTTCTGTTCATAGCCAAAACACTGGAGGTGTGCAGGCTGCCGAAAGCAACGGCTGCCGTCTGCACCCCCTGTTTGACAGCACTGTTTGTTCTATTAAGGATCTAAAGCTCTGAGGCCCTCCTATACCTGACTTCTTGGCTGTGCTCTGCACTCCTCCAGCACTGGGACTTCCAGGAGAGCCTGTTTTTTTACTCAACAGACTATTGAAGAAGCTGGCCAACACCCCTTCACTTGCTGCATTATCTAAGGAAACACAAAGAAAAACAACGAAGCGTCACTCAAACTGCAACAGAAAAAGTGGTTCTTAGCTTGAAATCTGTGGCTGTCAGCTTCCTAGTGACACTGACCACACTCACTGTGGTCTCTGTTAGCTGAGGCTAACTGGGCAGCGATAAGATTACCAGTGGAAACAAGTTTGCATTTCCCACCTTTGAGGGTCACAGAAAAAAAATCTTTGTTTTCGTCAATGCTGTGTCCTTAATGTGGTGGGTTTCAGTTTTCTAAGCCTGCAAAGCTCACAGCCTGTTATAAAAAGCTCATGTCCAAAGTGGAGGATGCTAAGTGCACATTCAAGAATTTACAGACTTTTTGTTCTGAAGGCTTACTGCAGCCAGAATCTTTGTGTGTCAATAAGCAGTGGCGTGGTAAGAACAAAAGAAAAAAAAAAGTGCCAATTCATAAACAGTATCAACACAAAGCTAAGAGGACAGACTCCAGATACACATTGTACAATGACTTCCTAAGTTGTAGTATTCTTTCCTAACGGCATATGCAGGGTCTAAGGTCTGACACATTGCCAGATGCACATGGTTACTTGCTGGAACATAACTCTTCCTTGAAAACCGTCAGCCCAGCTTTCCTAGACTTCCACCAGAGAGCCAGGGCTACTGTTATACCACGCCCCGTGGGCCTAGAAGTAAAGTCACTCCTCAAAGACGGCATACATACTTTTGATGTTTGGATCTGGCTTCTTTACTGATGCTCCAGGGGAGGCGCTCGGTACACTAGCTGCTCCACCCCGACCCTGCGTCCTTGGAGAGCCAGAGGGTCCTCTGGCAGGGGATTCCTAAGTCCAAAACCAGCCCACGTCACACATAGATATAAAAATAACAAAAAATACAAAAATCAAAGTCAACACATTTTCAGGTCTGAAGTCTAGTGTCTGTGATACAGTGGAGGTTTGTTCCCAGCTCAGTCTCCTGGGACAGGAACTAAAGCTTATGGAGTATCAGGTGTCTTTCATCAAATATTTCTAAGGTTCTATTGTATTTTCTGGCTGTGGGCCTTTAGGTAGACCAACTCAGTTTAAAATATAATAAAAGCCCACATACATATAAACTGTTCCAATAATGGTGTAAAGTTAGAAGGCACCCATGACACCAGGCCATGACCCTCTGTTTGTGAAAGGTACTCACGGAGGTTCTTGTGGGCGTGGCAGGCTGCTTGGCAAGGAGTGACTGCAAAGAGAGGGACAAACTGGCCATTAACCAAGGCCTGCAGAAGGAACTGAGGTCTGGAGAAAGGGTTCACTCCTATGGCTCTACTATGGGGTGCCAATACAGACTCATGGTTCACACTGTAAATGCAAAATAAACTAAATTCCGTATTTGGTACATGAAGATACCCCAGAAATCAGTTTTGAGGCTAAAAAAATAAGCAGGCCATAGAAAAGAGAAAGAGTTGGGGAAAAAATTGCTAAAAAATGAACAGGACTTGGCCATACCCTTAGGGGATGGTGACATATCTAACAATTTGGGTCGAAGAGAAGTGTTAAGAACTCGTTTGTGTTCAAAACTGTTATCATAGGGGAATCAGGGTGGATCTGTAAGAAGTTTAGAGTGAGTGTCATCAAAACACACTGTATGTATACATGATGCTCTTTAAAAATGGATAGTAAAAGGGTGCGTTTGGGGTTGAGGAGTGACTCAGTTGGTAGAGTACCTGCCTAGCATGCATGAGGCTGAGCTAGATTCCCAGCACTGCATAAAAAACTACAGACGGGTGACATGTCTATAATCCCAGCACTGGAGAGTCAGAGGCAGGATTAAAGACTCAACGCCATCTTTGGCTACATTACTCTCCTCATGTACAAAGTGTGCATTACTTGAATGCATGCATGCGTGTATGTATTATGTATGTATGTTTTCTGAGACACGGTCTCTCTGTGTAAAAGCCCTTGCTGTCCTGGAACTAACAGGTTCGTTCGTGTGTTCTCTCTCTCTCTCTCTCTCTCTCTCTCTCTCTCTCTCTCTCTCTCTCCATGTATGTATGACTGTGTGTATGTATGAATATTTTTTGAGACAGGGTTTCTCTGTTTAAAAGCCCTAGCTGTCTTGGAACTCCCTTTGTAGATCAGGCTGGCCTGAGACTCACAGAAATCTACCTGCCTCTGCCTCACAATTGCTGAGATTAGGGACTGCGGTACCATCACTTTTATACACTGTGGGAAAAAATGGAAGTGAACCAGGCCACTTGGTAAATTGCCAATTCAAGAAGAATGCCAGGAAAGCTTCCCAGGGGGCATTAAAACATACTAAGTCCATCCCTGTAGGACAATGTGCAATGCAGGCAGGCATCAGGAAGCATGTGCTCCAACCCCTACCTGTAGAGAAAGTAGGGAAAGAGGCAACCTCATCCTAACCTCCATGTCTCTGCAAGCTCTTAAACACAGTCCCAAAACCCCCTCCGGAAATGGCACTCCACCCAAGAGGCCTCTTACCTGTTGTTTCATTAGGAACACCTGTTCATCCTCAGCTGCCAACTCTTTGTCATGGACCAGCTGTGAAATGATACATGTTTGTGACCACAGGCAATGAAAACTCTCAAATGTATGTCAAAGTTCATGCTACAGCAGTCTCGGTCTGGGCGTGAACATGGGCTTGGGGGATTCTCCTTGAGACTGTAGTTATCCTGTTCTAGCTAGGTATAGACGCTCTCCCAGAACTAGCCATGGTTTGCAACCCATTCATGTTTTTAAGTCTGGCAGGTCCTAACCAGTAAGCACCCCCCAGATCATAGTCTTCAAGCAGGAGACCCCAGAAGGAGGGGATCTGGCAAAAGTAATTCACAAATGGTAGGAGCGCTGATGGGACATAAGAGGAAAGCAACTGACATGACATGGCCACCCTGTCACCCGCACTTCACAATGAGCCATTCCTGGAATAGCAGGTCTCATTTTCATGACTTCAAACCACCTACATGAGGCCTGCAAGGGACTGAATGGGGTACCTTTCTCACAGGAGGCTTTACAATAAAATCTTCATATGCATCTTCTGGCTTCACGGTTGTAAAATTTTCATGTAAAATAGCTATTTTCTTTTCATTGTCCCAGCCTGCAGGTCTAAAGGCAAGGAGACACAGCATTAAAAATTAGCATGCTTTGTCTGAGCCTGCTTCCCACACACATCTCAAACACATTTCAGATTCTAAGATGCTCCTGGGTGAGGTCCTTTCCCACAACTCTGGAGGTGCCGTCAGTGTCTTGTAGCTCTGGGTATATAAGCCAAAAGGCACAGCAGACCTATCCCAACAGATCAACATGACACCTCCTCCTCCAGAGACTCAGGGAGGCTAGGCCTAAGGAGCCAGTGGAAGAGCAAGGGCTGTAGAAACAACACACAAAGGAGGGAGATGCAAAGAGGACCGTTACTCCTGGGATTTGGCTCTCCCCTGGCATTCTGGCCCTCTTGAGGACACTTCTTTATACCAATTATCTTATAAACAGTTCATTAATTTTGCTGGCATGGAAGATGTGCCTTGAAGCCAAGGGGGAAGCTAGCTATGGCCTATATCTATCCTGGGCCCTTGACAGGAGACACAAGGAAGCCTTAGGTTCCCATGTGGGTGTCACACAGCTCAACATCACGAGGCAGGAAAAACAAAATGAGGTCAGATCAGACTTTCTACTTCCCACTCTCAAGGGCAGCAACCACACACTGTCCACGCTTCTGAGCTCAGGAAGCTCTAGTTAAAAAAAGACAACTGACTGTTCTCACGACCCTCTCATTTCCTCACCTCCTAGTCACAGTTATATTACCAATAGAATGCTTCTCCCAAACGGCCTTGCTGACCTTACTAATACCTACACAGGTAACTAACAAGAGACACAATAGTAAAAAAAGGGACTGGACACAGCTGAGGCTCCATCATGAACTGTGATGCTATAAGCCTCAAGAAGGCACAAGATAGACCTCCATTCCACACCAGCCCTAAATCCAACTGAACTCCTGCTTCAGGACCACATAATTAGGAATAAGTGAGTGCAGAATCAGACCACTCATCGAGTTTCTGCGTTAGTGCCTGTCTGCTGTTCTGGGTGATTCTTCAGAGCTAGGGTATGAACAGTCTGAGTGAGACTCCCTCCAAATATGCAGGAGGTAACCTGTTTCATTTTCCTGAAGCATCTGGTTCTCGTACATCCAGCCTTTCAGACGCCCTTGGCTCCTTCCTGCTGGTTTGCACGAGACCGAGCGCTCATCTTCCAGCAGCACACCTGGCCCCCATCTCACTAGCCCACTGCTGTCCCCTCCTCCTCAGAACATGTTTCTGTGCTGTGACAGGGGTGTATCCCATTCATTTCTGTGTCCTCGGCAGAGAACCTGGGTACCTAGGGGTGCTGTGAAAGCTTGCTGAATGAACACCTACAACTGTCAAGTCCAGAACATATCAAATCTTAACATCAGTCTGCTGATATAAGACCACAGCACTGTCATATGTGATATAGCAATACGATTCCCTCCTGAGAGAAAAGACTCTGGCTCAGGAAAACAGGGTACCTAAGTGTCTGGCAGGAGGACCAATCCCAGAGGCTGTAAAATGCAGACGCCAGCAAGTAGCAAGCAGAGCTGAGGCCAACACTGATGGGGATGCTGAGAAGATGCTCGCAGTCACCTGACGCTTTCACATAAGCCACTTCGGGTCACCACACTGACATCTCCACCTTCGATTCTCCTCACAGACAATGATGCTTCACCAGAGCTGACAGTAAGTGCACAAAATGGCTTGCTTACAGTCAGGCAACTTTCTCTCAGTGAAGGAATGCGGCACCTCTGACCACACCACCCACTTCCCTTAAGCCAAAGGAGTCAATGCAGAAGGAGCAGAGGGGAAGCTGCACCTGTCTAGCACCCGGGGGCCAGCCCAGGCCCTCTCAGACAGAAGCACCGTACTGAAAAGGCAAAGGCGCACGCGCAGCAAATGGACTACAGAGGGCAGGGTTAAAGGTCACTGCTTTCAAAGAACTCACATAAAAACTGCGTCCTTTTCCACAACTAAGGCGGGTGTGGTAAAGTGGAAGCCATATGTTTTATGGACAATGTACTTATACAGCAAGTCAAGGTTTTTCTCCTCCTTCACTGAGGTGTAAATCAAGGCAGCTCCATCTAATCAATGTGCTTAAGGAAAACCCATTCATTGAGAGACAAAAACCAATGGCACATAAGCATAATCTGTAAAGCACAAGGTGATCTACTGAACATTAAAAACTACAAAGGACTAGAGGGAGTGGAGAACCACAATAAGCAAGTCCTCCAAGCTGAGGCTGGAGGATGCAGCTGTTTTTCTTTTCAACACTTAAGAGTGCTGCCCACTCGTGAGACTGCTTTCTAAGAAGCAAACTCAGAGGACACTATGCAGCATACATAGGTTGCTTCCCAGCAGGGCTCAAGAGGAAATGAGTTTACCATCAGGGACACCTCCAGAGACAGGTGCCAACAAAAGGAAGCACCTGTCACCAGTGTGGAACTAAGGTACCAACTACTGTTGGACTGATACAGAAGACTCAGAAAGCTGCCAACAGGGCATCTTCTTCCTGGACAGCACAAAACATGAGAAACACCTGCATCATCTAAACCAGTAACCATACTGGTGATTATACCTGAGTAAGAGCAAAGATTAATAAGATTTCTAAGTATAAACAATGTAATTGGGTAATAAAATCCTTGTACATCAGTTTCTTAATACGAAAGCCTATCAGAAGTTCAGCCTTAAAAACAAAACCACTAAAGTTGGGCTTGCAGCACAGGCTTGTAAGCCAAGCACTCAGTGAGACTCTGTCAACAAACAAAACAAAATGAAACAAAACAAGGAAAAAAAACCCATAAGACTTCCAAAGTGAGCAAGACATGCCTAAGTTATTACGTATGAAATTCCAGCATAGCAAAATTAGAAAACTAAGAGAAAGATTATAATTCCCCTCAGGCCACCCCCATCCCATGGCAAAAACTACCCCGTGAGGCAGGCAAGATGGATTAGTGCTTGAATAAAGCCCGACAGCCTAAATTTGACTTGGAACCCACATGATGGAAGAGAACTGACTCTCCAGTTTTCCTCTAACTTCCACACTCATGTGTCCCACCCCCAAATAATTAAGTGAAATAAAAAAAAAAAAAAAAAAAGAAAAGAAAAAGACTACTCTGTGTTCAGGAGGGGCTTTGAAGACACCCCCTTTGGAGGACAGCCCGTGCTCCGGGGCCCGACACAGCATCCCAAGGATACACTGGAGGCAGAATCTCCGCAGGTGTGCCTGGATGAAGTCCAGGTGCTCATCCCTGTAATCGTGCTCCTTCTCCAAGACGCTCACTGCATCACACTGCAGGAGACAGAACCAAGAGGAAGGAATGTTAGCTAGAGTTCCGCTTTTCTGCTTGCTCAAGATCGGAACAAGGAACTTCTTTAGAAATAAAAAATTTCTAAAGAAACGCCTTAAGACAAAGGTCCAGGTGCTAGAGAAGAGCAAAAGAACAAGAGAGTTCTCCTTCATCCTGAGCCTCAGTTATACACAAAGTACCGATATGATAGGCCTGATCACCCCATAAATGTCTTCAACATCAAATGAGGTCACCCTGCCATGCACTGCGCCTCACCCATGCTGTGCACTGCACCTCATCTATCTCAAGAACGGTGTGAAACTGAAGAACCTGCTGGGCAGCAAGGTTGCCTAGTAAAGACTAGGAAGAAAGCAACTTTGAAATCCAAGATGTTCTTAAAGCTACTTTCCCCTCTCATATAAGAGACATACTTTCTCTAAACTGAAGCTTAATTTCTATTTCTACTTCATTTTCCTATTTCACCATCAGTCTGGACCAGATGAACTGGAGCCTTAAGCAAAGGCTTTCACTTGCGTTTGCCCATGAAGTCAACGGGGCTTTCTGAACAAAGTACTGTCAACTCTGCAGCAGCATGAAATGACAGTATGTTCTACCCTGACACATTCAGTGTACCTTAATGAATCCCAAACAAACCCAATCCTCCCTTGAGAAGAAACTCCATCAAAACTTCTAAAACTCTTTCTTATTCACTGGGCAAACCAAGCCAAGCTCACAATTCCCTGGACATACCTTTGTGCACACCACCAACACTGGGATCCCCAGGTTATGAGTCAGCACATTGTCACCCAGAGGGAGGGCAACACTGTCTTCTTCTGAGCCTGAGGTCAGAGGCCCTCTTCTCTGTGGGGAACCCTGACAACCTTCTTCAGGCTCGATATAATCTTGAAAATCTTTCATAACTACAGAGGAGAAAGAAAAATTATACAGATGCAAATAGAAAGACATCTTAGGCTTAGAAAATTAAGGGGATAGAAAGGTAATAACAAATATAAAACAAAAGCACCTATGCATGGCAGAGGTTGCAGCTTTAGGGTTTAGGGACTGTGATACAAAACAGCAGCTCTCATGTCTAGTGGGCTGTGCACTGCTTGAGCAGCAGACCTTGGCACCTTCAGTTTCACCCAGTCCCTACACAGGCTTTTAGTGTTCTGGTTTTAAAAACAGTACTGTGGCACAAACCTGAGATTTTCATGTGTTCACGCAGAGCCCCAGCCCAGGTTCTTAACGTTCTTAGCTCATATTAGTTTCCATTATAAAAACCACCAAAAATAAAACAAAACGAAGAATACTACCACTACTACTAACTCCCCCCCCCCCCCACTTATCTTATGCATCCTACATTTGTCACAGGGCCAGACAGCCACACCATTCCTTCCTAGGTGACCACTGGAAATCACAGTAACACAACGTCAGGGTCTTCATTAGAAAAGCTACTAAACACCTACACTCTGAATTCCAGAAAAGCATGCCACTTCCATATAGGAGAAGCAAGCAAAGACCACATGACTGCCTTGTCTCTACTCTGAGGGACTTTGTCTTCAGGGCATTGAGTCACACATACAGTCCTATCTGTGCCTGACACAGGAGGAGGGACATTTGTTATCTTGGTTAAAGGGTCACTTAGGGGGCTGGAGCAATGGCTCAGGGGCTGATCTGCCAGAGGACTCAGCTTCAGTTCCCAGCACCCATGTGGAAACTCATAACCATCTGTAACTCCAGCTTCAGGAAATCCAAAACCCTCTTCTGGCCTCCACGAGCACTAGGCATGGATGTAGCACACATATGAGCAAGTACAACACTCAAAAACCAAATAAATCTTTACAAAAAAAGAGGGGCTTTTAGGTAGAGTAGCCACTAGCTGTAGTTAAGCCAGGTGAACACAAGGCCTGCAGACCAGAACCTGTAATGAGCACTTCAGGGTTAGAACGATGGGTTTTGTTGTTTGTATTTGGAAAAGGTCTCACTAGATACCTGGAACTCACCATGTAGACCAAGACTGGCCTTGAACTTGCAGCAATTACCATCCCCTCCCCTTGCCTCCTGAGTGTTGGGATTACAGCTATGAGCTGCCATACCAAGACCTTCACATGACAGGAAAGCTCCTCTTAGCTTAGGAGCCAACAGGCTGCTCTATTTTTCTAATAATCCTAACAGGAATGAAAAAGGTCTAAGGCTTTTTAACACACTTTCATTAAAACCACGCAAGGTAACTGTAGCTAAAAGTACTGGGAGGGAGGGCAGGGGACTGGAGACGTGAGTCAGTGGTTAAGAGCACTGACTGCTTTTCCAGAAGACCCAGGTTAGAGTCTCAGTACCCACACAATGACTAACAATGTCTGTAACTCCAGTTCCAAAGGATCCGAGACCCTTTTCTGGTCTCCATGGGCACTGTATACATATGGTGCCCATACATGCAAGCAGAACCCCCCTCATAAACACACAGATAATCAGACACATAGACAGACAGACAGATCACTATGGAAAATAAAGAAAAAAAAAAGAACACTCTCTTCTACACCCACAGAATGGGTTTCAAATGTTTTAAAAACTGAGAGATTTTAGTTCATCACTGTCTGTGCTTCTGAAATGACAGAGAAACTCATGGTCTTTCAAGTAATACCAGGTAAACTAAAAGATAACAACTGTTGTGGTTTGGATATGAAGGGTCCCCAAAAGATTCATTTGTTGAAGATTCCCAGCTGGTGGTACTTTTGAGAGGTGACTGGATTAAGAAGGCATTAATTTTATCACTGGATTAATTCAGACCTGAATTTCCAGCTGAATGAGCTATTGAGGGATGGGGGGCTGGAACCTTATATAAAAGAAGCAGGTTATTAAGGAGGTGCCTGAAGGATCTACTATGGCTTCCTCTCATTCTCCTCTCTCCCTCTCTTCCTCCCTCCCCTGATGTATGTGTATATTATGTAGCCTAGGCTAACCACAAACTCACTATATATATATGTATATATGTGTATATATGTGTGTATATATATTATATATATAATATATATACACACATATATACACATATATACATATATATATATGTACACACATATATATACACACACATATATACACATGAGGATGACCTTGAACTTCTGATCTTGCCTCTACCTTGCTAGTGCTGGGATCACAAGCAGAGCTACCATGCCCGGTTTATGCAGTACTGAACCCAGGGCTTCACGCATGCCCTCTATCAACTGACAAGCCCTCTATTAACCGAGCTACACCCTCAGGCTCTCTTTTCTCTTTCTGTTCCCCATCTACTAACAGGTGAGCAACTTTTTTTCCAAAGCAACAAAGGGATCCCATGCAAACTCTGAAATCATAGACAAAGTTCACTCGGTGTGGTGTTGTATGTGGTGTGTGTGTGTGTGGTGTGTGATGTGTGTGTGTGGTGTTGTGGTGTGTGGTGTGTGGTGTGTGGTGTGTGGTGTGTGTGTGTGTGTGTGGTGTGTGTGTCAAGTGCGTGTACATAAGTGCTTGAGTGTGGAGTCTTACTCAATTGCTCTTCCCCTTCCTTTTTAACATAGGGTCTCACTGAACCTGGAATTCACCAACTTAGCATGACTGGCTGGCCTCAGACTCTCCTGTCTCCTCCCCAGAGCTAGGACTACTATGTGCGCCCACACTCGAGCTCCTACACCCAGCTCTTAAATGGCTCCTCATGCTTCCCGGAGATAGACCAAGCCATCTCCATGTCCCTTCCTTTTTTTCTCAAGTATGCTCTCACAAAGGCAGAGACCAACAAGCGGCAAGCTTCATTGTCAACATAAAGAAATCTACCAAGCCACCTCCATTCTAGGTTGGACATAACCAGAAAATGTGATGTTGTTGTAGGAGCTTAAAGGAACTAAAAAGTCTTTTAACAGTCAAGTCAATAAAAAATACAGTGGTTAACTGTCAGGGTGACACCTGATTGCCCTAGAACAGAGGAGGCGTTTGTTCAGGGCTGCCCCAAAAGGGAGCAGGGCAGAGCCAGGAACAAGATAGAGGTGAGCTAAGCTACAGTGGGAAGGGAGGGGATGAAGGAGCAGGCTCACCTATAACTCTTTAAAGCTAGCTCCTCATGCTGTGGAGACACTCAACTATATACTTATTTTCTTCGTTATTTCATAATTGTACTTTTGCTCTTATGAATCACAATGTAAATATCCGATATGCAGGAGATCTAATATGCAACCCCCGTGAAATGGTCATTCAACCCCCAAAGGGGTCAAGGGTCACAGGCTAATCTCTGTAAGGCCAGCCCACTCTACATAGTGAATTCCAGGTGAGCCAGAGCTACACAGACCCTACATTAAAAAATGAGCAAATAAATGAATCACATAGGAGACACACCTCGAGGTGTGCCTGTAAGGGTGTTTCCAGAATGGCTTACAGTTTATTCACACCATCCCGGAGTCTCTGCATCTAGACTAAATTTTTTAAAAAAGGAGAAAACGAACTGAGCACTAGACTTCACTTCTCCTTACTGACTGCAGATGTACTATGACCAGCAGCCGATGTTCCTGCCACTGTGCTCTCCTCACCATGATGGCTGTCTTCTCTCAACAGCCAAAACCAAGCCAAACCAAACCAATCCAACCCAAACCAAACCAAACCAAATCTTTACACTGTCTTTGTCCAGTTGTTACAGCAACAAGCACCACCTCCTGGCAGCTCCAGGTTGCTGTCCCCCTGCCAGTTCTGGGTCACAGTGGCTGATCACAAAGCTGCCCCACAGCAGACAGGCTGAGATGAAGCGATTGTAAAGCAGTGCTCACTTGTTACAATACTAGAGGCAGCTGGGGAGGTGCTCAGGAGTTAAGAGCACGTCCTGCTCCTGCAAAGGACTGAGTTCACATCCAGCTCTGCCCAACACCCTCCTGTAACTCCAGCTCCAGGAGGACCAAAGAGAGGTCTGCTAGCACCTGCATTCACATGCACACAAACTGTGCCCCTCATAATTAAAAATAAAATAAATCTTAATAAGAAAATACTAGTGTCTAATTCATCTGAAAGCCAGCAGTCCTCTGAGCAAGAATATGAAGAACTACTTCCCTAAAGTAAGCTAAAAGCAGCATAAACACAACAAGCACTCCGTCAACACCAAGCACAAAGGCACGGCTACCATTCCAAATATCACGGACTGGGGACAGTGAAAGCGGAGATGCGCAGGCAGACATAGTTCAGCAATTACTAGATGCCTTCCAGTGTTCTCTCCTCTTCTCCCTAACCCAACAAAGAATTAAGACACTTTCCAGATAGAAAGGAGGGTGGGGTGGTTGGCAAGTGAAAGCACTCACTGTGAAACACTAAGTTCAACCTGTGGTACCCGCCATGGGAGGAGAGAATCTTCTGAAACTCATGTTGCACGTGTATGTGCAAGTGCACACACCCTCTTCAAAAAGATTCCACTCTCAACCTTTAAAAGAGCATTGCCTCCTGTCCTCCATATTGCTGCTTGGAACAGACGCATTGCTGAAGTTCTAGTGGTCAAAGGGAAAAGAGCCACACCCTCAAAATGACAAAGCGGTGAGTACAGAGGAGCCAGTGCTCTCTAGCCCAGCCTCATCCCAAGGCTGTGCCCTACTTGCAAATTGCCCGCCCCTAGATTTCCTTTCCATGACAAATAAACCTACCTCAGTCTTGTATAAGCCACCCTCCCCTCCAGTTTTCTGTCATATGCCGCTGAATCTAATCTTCAGTGACATAGACGCCAATGACTAAGACCATTAAATTAATTCAGTGTCTCCTCCACAAGCTCCCCAAGAATAGGTATCCTGTCTGCTGTATCCTCGGAGCACCTAGAAAAACACCTGGCACCTAACACTTTCCTTACTTGAGAAAGAGTGGTACCCGTGGTTGACGTGGCTTTTTCTATTTTAATAAACCTTTGTAAGGCTGTCAAACCCAAGAAATTTGAGTTCACAAGACTGAAGTCTGCGGCACAGGAGCTCACCAGTCAGAGTGTGAAGCTGTGTGCAGTGGTCTGGGAACAGCTTTGCAGCCCTCCAACTATTCTGCTGAGCTGTCTTTAGCATCTCTGTTTTGCAAGAAAATGAGGCATTATCTAAAAAGGTCAGTGGCTGAAGAGAGGTGAGATGAATGGCATGGCAACCATGATACCCACACGCGGACAAGCCAGGAGGCACACAAGGGAAGAGTAAGATGTTACGCTCCGGTTGAGCTGATGACGGACAGAGGCAAGATGAAGTGTGCGACAGGAGACATACAGTAGGAAAGTCCATTTGAGAAGCACTGGCAAACTTTCCTGACAGTTAGTGTGCAGATACTGCGTGCCACGCTCCAGAGCCCTCATCAATTCACCGAAGGGGGTGATGTCATCTCGTGGCACTGAGCCAGGGCAGCCAAGCTCACATTGGCCAAGACACTGCGGCTGCCGGTTCCGCTCCCTGCCCCTCCCATTTCCCTGGCATAGGGACAGAAGCTGATGTAACTGCACAGAAGCAAAGGAAGGAAAAACAAGCTTCTGAACCACATTTGAAAACTCACCAAACTTCCTTTAATTTGTACATTCTTTGTTCTCAGAAGGGTTTTAAATTTAAAATAACTTTTATTGTATTTCAATGACCCTTCTCACTGAAAACAATCTTCCTACTCCTGAATGCAATCATATTTGCTAGATTCCAAAAGAAACTAGTCAGAAATTCTCTCCTTTGGGGTTTTTATTAAACCCATCAACAAGAGGAGACATGAGATCTCCATGGGATTCCAGAGACATGGGCTCAGGGTTTGAAGAAAAATGTCCTCAAAGATTCTATCCCTAGCTGATGGCATTACTGAGGTATGACTGGAGGGAAATCCACTAAGCTCTCAGTAGATTTCTGTTCATGTGCTCCTGGCTCAATGGTTATTAGAAGGAGGACTGGCTTTGAAGGCTGCCCTTCCCCCTGCTCTCTACCCCTCTCTGCCTCCCTTCTGCAATGACAGGCGCCCTTATCACAGGTCTAGGAATAGCCAAGTGACCAGGGATTGAGACATCTTAAACCTTAAGCCAAAACATCAAACCTTCCTACTAGCCTCTGGCTCTGGTGTACTGGAATTGAAGGGGCATACCAGCACATCAGGTCAAAGGATTCTTTTCTATTATTTATTTATCTACTTACTTATTTGAATTTGTGTGTGGATGCACCTGAGTGCCTGACTGTATGTACACTGTATGTATGCATGCTAGTGACTAGATTTTGGAAATGGGAGTCATAGGCAGTTGTGAGCTGAATAACAAGGGGACTGGAACTGAACCTGGGTTCTCTGTGAGAGCAGCAAGTACTCCTAATTCCTTCAAATTATTCTTGATAACTGATTTCAATAAAACAAGTATTTCAAAACAAAAGCAAATTCAACCCCAAGTAAACCCTTGAAAAGGAAGAAGGTGGCCCCAATAATCCAAAATGACTAGTGAGTTTTACTCACATTTCCGTTCTAGATCCCTCATTTCCTCTGGTGGAATCTTCATCTTGTCAATGTGCTCCCGTAAAACACTAGCCCACTTCTGTAGAGACTCCATTATAGTCCAAGGTCGCGACATGTCTGCAACAAAAATGACCAGGGTCTCCCGCAAAGACTCAGCCGAAACTGCAAATTTCAGCAGGCCTTTGTGGTAGAGGTCTCCATCTAAAATCCATACATTGCAGCGCGTGTGATCTGGGGAGAGAGAAACAAAGCTACATTATCACCCAGCAGTGACTATCTGTACAGCTATGAGAACCGCAGCATTAGGAAGGGAATGGATTCACACAGAAAGCCCAGCCTAGCAGGGCCAAATACCCAGTGGCCGGCAAATCCAGCCTGGTACAGCATGAACTGCCTAGGCTTTTAAAAGTTCAGATAACCACATACAGGACGGCTCTCTAACTAAGGTTTCAACAGACACTATGGAGCAGAGTAAGAATAATTAGCTGTTGATAATAATCAAAGGACACAGACATTTATTGATGAACTGTTCCCTCAGTCTAAATGATCCACTGTCCTAAGATACCAGTTATCTGAGTTGTGAGCATGGTGAGTGAACAAACCCTTCTGTGTGCATCACACTAAGGACTATAGTCGTTCTGTCAAAATAACCAGCTATACATTCCAAGCATCTTCACTTATTGTATGGATTACTTAATGTATGGATTTAGATATACTTATGGAAGTATTTACAAATAAAATGGCATTAATGTCTGACATTGACTTGAGAATAACCCAAGTGGACTAAAGGGAGATCTTAAGTTACAACTGAAACAAATTATATTAAGAACTGGGAACTGTGATAATTCAACTATGAAAGATAATTCTCTAAATTAATGGGATAGTTTTAGAATATTTCAAACATATTCGTTAATTATTGTTATTTCTATAAAAGTACCTTGAGAGGGAACTCCTTTCATTTCATTTCATTAACTTCCTTTTCCAAAATATACTTTTAAAATCTACCTTGCTTTAGCTTCCTTGTTATATAACCAATTATTAATATCTATAAAAATGCATTTTGATGAGTTTGAGCATAATTAATTATGTGTGTGCCTACCTATGTGTGGTTATGTGCACACGATCCAAGTGCTCTCAGGGACCAGAGGCCTCGGATCCCCTGAAGCTAGAGTTATAAACCACTGTGAGCCACCAGACGTGGTGCTGGGATGGGTCCTCTGAAGAGTAGCAAGTAATCCATCTCTCCAGCTCCTACTTAAAGTTTTTTTATACCATTTATTTAGAGCTGTGTGTGTGCTCCTCAGAGTGCAGGTGGAGGTAGGGACAGGTGAAGGCTCTACAGTGAAGTTGGTGGACAACCTGTGGAGTCAATTTCTTCCTTCCATCATGTGGGTCTCAGGAATTAAACTCGGGCTCTCTTGGCAGCCAGTGACTTTACCTGCTGAGCTACCTCACTGGTCCAGACCAGTATATGTTAGTGTTTTCAGTCGGTCTCTCACAATCTGAGGTTTATATGCCTGCCCATCAGCAAGCACAGTTTCTTCAGCTTTTCTGGCCAACGTCAACTATACATGGCTCCCCCATGTGTGGGGGGTCACATATCCTATGCAGCAGTAGACAGAGCATCTAACTGAGAGGCAGTGGTCCTTTGACATATAATAACCTACCGCAACCCAGATACAACCAGAGACTAGTTTCTTTAGCAGGTTGATTGCCTGTGAAATGTGTGCTTACAACCCAGTCATACCTCACAATTAAAAAGACTAGGGCTGCAAGATGTATAATTAACCTCAGGTAAGGGTCACTCTTCCATTGAACAAGGACTCTCTCACAAGTAAACAGCCGAAAGAGAAAGTCCTATAAATATAGAAAAAAAAGTTTCCAGAGGAATCTGAACTTGATGTTAGTATAAACTTCAACTCAAAGACAACATGTAAATGTGGTGACTGGGACGCTCTGTCCTGAAACGTGCCTCAGTCTTGGAAACACCAGAGGATTTTCTGGGTCTCAGAGCATCTACCACAGGCTGCCCTTCCACAAAAGCAGGAAGGCTTTCGCCATGCCTCCAGCGCTCCTCACACTCACACTCTGTCCACCTGCAGCACCCTTTCCCTCTTCTTCCCAGGAGGAAATGGAAGTGTGGTTAAGTTAGTAGTCAGAAGCCACACTACTGCTCAACACAGGCGTGACATTCTGAACCAGTTTGGTCTGGCTCTCAAGCCCAAGGTCTTCCTACGAAAAGCATAGTGGCTTGCAAAGGCAGGAAGCAAAAGATGCAAATAGGAGAGGTCCTCTAGGCTTGACTCAGTGGCCTCAGGTATACAAGCAGACTCCAATGGGTCTAGACAAGATAGATACTCGATGCTTCTGACAGAGTCTTCTGACAGAGGCCTTGACACCAGGCTGACATTCTGCCTTCTTTCAGGACCATTAAGGAATGTTCAACAAGATAAAATCAAGGGAGCAAGGATAAAATCCCTGGAGATCTCAATTAGCACAGGGAGGTGTCCAAGCTTTAGGAAGAGCCTCAGTGCTCTCCACTACACAGCTCTTAGAGAGAGTGGAGCTTAAGTGTCACAGCGGCTTTTAGTTTATCTTCTTCAGTCTAACAATAAGGAGGAGAACATGTTTTAAAAACACCCTAACATCATGATCACTAGTACTTAAATTGGACAAAAGCAAACATCAAAAATGAAAATTAACCAATACACTACTTCATTTCGAGACTGTAAACTTTCTCACAGGAAAAAAAGACCCAGGTACCAATAACTATTCTATAGTCATGGAAATAGCTGAATATATAAAATATGAAAAATTATAAAGGAGTTGTTACAGAGTCATATCTCCATGAGTTCCAGGCCAGCCAGGGCCACAAGGGACACTGTCTCAAAAAACAAAAACAAAAAGTGACTAAACTCTTACAAACAACATATATTCCACACATTCTCTTTGGGTAAAACAAAGCTGAGAGCGCCAGGACATACGTGAGTCAGAGCCCTACATGTTACCCTTCCGATGGAGGAACAGTCACTCACCATCACGGTCTTCATCATGAACGCTGAGGTAAAGATACTCTAAGCCTCTTCCTTTTTTGCCATGTTCTGCTCCTTGGAGTTTGGTCATGAGAGTTGTTTTACCAGAACCATCTTCACCTACAAATGACATTTGCAAGAAGACAAAAATGTACTGTGTATCACACTACAACATCACCACAATAAGGAACAACCAGGAATCTCAAGCAAGCCTGCTAAGGGCTCTCTCATCTGCTCTCACAAACAAAGGAGACCTGCTTTTAAGAGTGATTGGCAGAGACAGTCAACCAGATATCCCAAATGACCCTCTACTACAATTTTCTTCACTTCACAAGGGAAGGATTACAACAGCAAACCCACCAGCCCTTCCTACATTTCCTAAAACAGACACCCAGAGAAGTCAAAAGTCAGAGATGGGGCTAATTTCTCACAAAATACATCTTTCCCACAGTAAAAGCAAGAACTCTTCAGAAATCAACTAACCCCAAAAGTCGAGGAACACTGAAATAAAAATCTGGTTCTGCCTCAAGTCATGGCACTTATGTTATTTACACACATTTGATTTGTAGAACAACTTCACAAGCACCCTAAAGGCTTGGAAACTGGGGAAAAAGGATTGCTGACCTAAGCAAAACTCCTAAGTACAGTCTCAGTAGCAAGTGCTTTCTCATCTCCCTGGGACTATCCATAGCCAACAACCTCCCTTCCAAGATACCCTCTAAATGCGAACTAGAATCATCACCAAACATCCCTGGACATCCCTGGATTCAATACTAAGGAATTTGAGAACATAAGGAATGAAAGGCAATCCACAAAGATCCTCTCTCCTCCGCTAAGCTTACCCTTTTCCCACTGGCCACAATTCACCTGGATCACGAAGAGTGCTTGTCAGTCTGACCTCAGTTCCTGCTCATTCTCATCTATCTAGCTGGCCCAATGAAGCCTGAGTTATTTCCCTAAAGCACATACCTGGCTATAACCTACCACACTGGCCATCACTTGGATGAGAGAAACACACGGACATCAGCATGCAGTCACTTCCATAAGGCTTAGGGAAGGGTGAAGGAAAATAAAAATCTGAAAATCAGGAGTCTCCAGGAAAGAGGATTCATCTTTCAGACTTTCATGACCTGATCTCATCTTATCCTCTATTGCAAAAACAAACAAACCCTTCTAAAAGCATCCAAATGCTTCACCCTGTTATCTCGATGTGCTTATACTTAAACGGTTACCCTGCAAAACACCTGATTCCACGAGCTCTCTCTCAACACATCAAGCAGTGTGATGCGCCCACAGCAGTCTGCTCCTGACAGGAAAGATGCGATGTAACCACACACACATCTGCCTCTGCTAGACTGGGATTCTTGTAGCATGTCTAAGACTGTCTGTACTGTCCCATTGCTCAGCCCTCAGTTCCACTCTATGAACTCCTTAGTTCCCAGTCCTGGTCACCTAGTTCTCTCATTTTCTCCATCCAGCCTGCACATCCTCTTTTTTTCTTTCTTCACATCCTCAACTTAGTGAGCGCTAGGCTAGACGATGAACCAAGTCAAGGCTGAAGGCTCAGCCAAATGACTGAAGGAATGTGCTACAAGCCCACACCACATCACTTGACTCCAAACAGAGGGTTCAGTAGAGGTGTGGGTGGGCTTGGAGTCTCTCCGGCTACCCTGCTAGAGTCAGCCCAGTGTGCCCTCCAGGGGCACAAACAGGAGGTAAGGGTGGAGAAGCCTGGAACCTGTGGAAGGGGCGCCTCCTGACCCACCCCTGCACCCCGGGGCAGTACCCAGCTGCTCACCGAACACCAGAATGTTCTTGCCGGACGGCAGCTTGGACCTGGCACGGGTGGACACTTCGCTCAAGATCGAAGACCTGCGGCGACAATGACAAGAGTGCTCAGCATGGACCGCCTTGGACCGCCCGGCCCATGACTGACCGTCAACGTCTGCCCGCTCCGGCCAGCTCCCGCTGCGGCCGTGCCATCTGTGGCTCTATACGCTCCTCACCATAGACTCTGGCCTTCCTCCTCTTCACTGGTTAGGTCGCCGGCGGCCGCCACTGCGGGCCCGTTGGGACCCAGCAGCAGCTTCTTCTCCACCCCCACCGGCGCCATCTTGCCAACTGCAGCCACAAAGAGGGCCCTCCCCCGGGCTCGCTGAGGACCCGCAAGGACCCCGGCTGGACCGCGCTGCCCGCATGCAACGCCGCAGAAGCTTCGTTATCCAGCGCGTCCCGACGAGCCGGCGATGTCTGCGTGCATCTGTGAGTCGCGTGATCGCCGCAGCTAGGGACGTTGCTGGGTCAGGCAGGCTGCCGGACAGCCTTACGCGGGGGGTGGAGCCACGGGCACCACCAGACCGTGGGCGCGCTGGCGACCCCTGCAGGGCAGGCCCAGACGCGGCAAGCCCAAGCTTTGGAATGATCTCAAGCTAGACAACCTTATTTACAAGTGATCTCATTGAATCTTGCTGAACTCTTAATAAGTGAGGTGAGGAAACTACAGCTCAGAAGTTTAAAAGAAAATGGGCTGGGATGTAGCCAAGCATGAATGAAGACCCACAAAAAATGACTGGACATGGATTTGCATTCCTATCATACCAGCAATGGGAAGCTGGGGGTGGGGGGTGGGGGGATTGGAAATTCAATGTCTTAGACTACTTGACAAGTTTAAGTAGAACATGGGCTATGTAAGACCCTGCTTCAAAAAACTTAATTTAAAAATGATTGGACTTGGTGTCACACACCTTAAATCCCAGCATTCGGGAGGCAGAGGCAGGAGGATCTCTATAAATTTGAAGGCATCCTGGTCTACATAGCAAGTTCTAGGGCTACATGATGAGACCATGTGTGCTGGCTAGTGTTGTGTGTCAGTTAGAGTCATCGGAGAAGGAGGAGCCTCAATTGAGAAAATGCCTCCATGAGATCAAGCATTTTCTCATCGGGGAGGGTCCAGGCCATTGTGGGCTGCTGAGCAAGCCGGTAAGCAGCACCCCTCCATGCCTCTGCATCAGTTCCTGCCAGCAAGTTTTAGCCTTGCTTGAGATCCTGTCCTGATTTCCTCCAATGATGGATTATGATCTGGAAGTGTAAGCTGAAATAAACCCTTTTCTTCCCAACTTGCTTTTTTGGTCATGGTGTTTCATCAGAGCAATAACCAACCCTAAGACACCCTGTCTCAAAAAACCCAGTTCTAGAGGTAGTATCCTGCCACTTCCAGTCACTCTGCATATGCAGTGCCTGTGGAGGGCAGAAGAGGGTGCCTGAACCCCTTGTAAGTGGAATTACAGGTGGTTGTGAACCACCCTGTGGGTACAGGGAATTGAACCCAGGTCCTTTGGAAGAGTAGTTAGTGCTCTTAACCACTGAGCCATCTTTCCAGCCATGTTCATTATTCTTAAACTATCATATAATAATGAACCTGGCTTAATTCTCAAGATGCTCAGTGAAAGTTTATCACAAATCCTGAGAATGTTGTTTTTCATCTCCTCCTTTGTAGACTTTTAACAACTGTGAATGATTTTTACCACCACAGTTAACAATAGGTTTGGCTTTAACAATTTTGTTGCTGTTGAGACAGGGTTTCTCTGTATAGCCCTTGCTATACTGGAACTCAATCCGTAGGCCAGGCTAGCCTCGAACTCAGAGATCTGCTTGGCTTTGCCTCTGGAAAGCTGGGAGTGCTACCCACTGCCCTGCAATGTTTTTGTTTTTTAAAAGGCTACTTTTCAAAGAGTCAATATTTCACAGCAGAACAAGAGGCTATAACTGCTTTTCTTCAGTGGAGAAGGTAGTAGGGAGACTGGATGTAAAAGGGGAGTAGTAATGGAGAAAAGACAGGCTTGTGCTTATCAGGGGTAACTTTAGGTATGGCCTCTACCTGAGAGCTCTTGCTGTTCTCTAGGGAAGCAGGGTAACTTTACAAGGTGTTGATAAATATCATAAGGAAATATGATATGTCAGGAACAGCAATCACCAAGTAGGTTTCAGTTGAAAAGAACAGTGATTCTGGCTCAGCCAAAACTTAGCAGCATAAATTACAGGATCCAACAATGGGCATGTAGTTTGCAAATTTGAAGGTAAATTGGAAAAAGGGAAATGGGAAGGAAGAGCAGGCAATATTGGAAGTTAACAAAGGATAAGCAGTAGATGAGTCTTCATAGGACACTAGAGTTGAAAACTGGACCAGTTAGCTAAATCCCCACCAGGACCACCAGCCCAGGGATGGCACCACCCACAATGGGCTGGGCCCTTCCCCATTGATCACTAATTGAGAAAATGCCTTATAGCAGGATCTTATGGAAGTATTTCAAGTGAGGCTCCTTCCTCTCTGATGACTCTAGTTGGCACACAAATTCTCTAATGTGCTCTATTGCAAAAAGAGAGGATAGATAGCACTGGATGCAAATGAATATAGTAGCTTTCTTTTCTTACAGAAATATCTGGGGTAGGATGGGTATAGACATAGGGAATGCAAATCTCAATAGAGAATTTGACAATTCATAACCAAAGAAGATAAAAATAAAGGCTGGATGATAGCTTGTTACAGACCAACAGCCCAGTGTGGTGGCACATGTCTATAGCCCTAGCACTGGCCAAGAGAGGAGGGGCTTGAATTCAAGGCCAGTCTGGTCTGCATGAGACTTTGTTTTTGCCTGAAAAACAAAGAGGAGGCTGGCCTGAGGTGGAGAGAAGGGGCTACCGCAGATGCTAGTGCCTTTCACAGCCAATTCAGTTGCCATCTGTGACTCGAGTACAGCAGCACAGAAACAGAAGCATTTCCAAAAATACTGGATGGCAAACAGCACGGACTAAATCTAACAAAATCAGAAATTTAACAGGAACTGTTAAAGTCCTATAGTAGGGTTTAACAAGACTGTATCACTCACTTGACAGAGTGTGGTGCACAGATCTGTTTCCAGCATCTCACAAATTGGGTGTGGTTTCAGAAACCTGTAATCCCAACACTTGTGTCTTAGGGTTTCTATATCTGTACAAACATCATAATCAAGAAGGAAGTTGGGGAGGAAAGGGTTTATTCAGCTTACACTTCCACATTGCTGCTCATCACCAAATGAAGTCAGGACTGGAATTCAAGCAGGTCAGGAAGCAGGAGCTGATGCAGAGGCCATGGAGGGATGTTACTTACTGGCTTGCTTCCCCTGGCTTATTCAGCTTGCTTTCTTGTAGAACCCAGGACTACCAGCCCAGGGATGGCACCACCCACAATGGGCCCTCCCCGTTTGATCACTGAGAAAATGCCTTACAGCTGGATCTCATGGAGGCATTTCCTCAACTGAAACTCCTTTCTCTGTGATTAACTCCACCTTGTGTCAAGTTGACACAACCAGCCAGTACAACTTGTGAAGCTAAGGCAGGAAGATAATGAGTTCAAAACCAGCCTGGGTTCAAAAACAAAACTAAGGCTGGTGCTGTAACTCAGTGATGACTAGCAAACACAGTGTTCTAGGGTCAAACCCCAGATCTGTATATGTATGCTATATACATAATAAATCAATAAACAAATGACCAGAGAAGGTCATTCTAAGCTATATACTGAGTGCAATGTCAGCCTGGGCTACATAAGTTGGTATCACAAACAAACCCAACAGGATAGGACTTATTTCAAAATTACCCCAATTATGATATAAAATGGTTTAACTATATTATGATTGGAAAGTTGTTCCCACAGAATGTCAAAAAACATCAAAATTAGGTTCATAAAATTGAGTCCATTCTCAGGCCATACATAGGTCCAGACAATAATAGGTCCAGCAGTGACTATGCTCACCAGAGGTTATGAGACCTGTTTTGCTAAAGCATGAAGGAGTTGAGGCTCATGAACATAAAGGGGGAAAATGTGGACGGACAGGAGGGAGGGAGCAACGCTGGGAAACATCTAAAGCAAAAGGACAGTAAGGTGCTGTGGTGAGTAAAGGCACTCGCCTACCCTGACAGACTGAGTTTGAGTCCTAGGACCCTCATAGTAGAAGGGAAAAAGTAACTTATGCAAGTTTTCTCTTACCTCCACATGTGCCCTGTGGCACTTCTGTGCCCATGAACATAATAAATCAGTACAGTGTAATGATTAAATAAGTAAAGCAGTAAACATAGTAGAAAGAGAAGAATCTGATCACAGAATGCGAGAGTGCTAATACAGCTTCATAATTAACCTTTGGAAGAGGAATCATGGCAAGGAAATGGTGACTCGTGCCTTTCATCCCTACACTGGGGATGTAGAGGTGGACCTATCTTTGTGAGTTCATGACCACTCTGGTCTATAGAGCAAGTTCCACAACAGCCAAAGCTACACAGAGAATCCCTGTCTAGAAGAAGAAAAAAAAAAAAAAAAAAGAGGAAGAATCATTTCAATTAACAAAAGGTCAACCATTTATTTGTTGGGTGAGAGCCTTAACTGAACAGCTTGAGAAATGTTTTCAGTTCTAAGGTGGACTTTGGCACTAGACAAAAATACTGAAATGCAATGTCTCATATAGTATTTGTGGCAATATAATGTTAAGTGATATTTAAAGGCTGGTAGTTTTTCTTCTCATCTATGTTCTTTGATCATAAGCAAAAGTAAAGACAAATTACATTTGGCCTCATGGAGGAATTCTAATTTCCATGCTGAAAATGCACTTGCTTTATAAATTATTGTACTGTTTTGAAGAGTTTATATCACAAAAATCATTTAATTTAAACTATGTCTGTTTTACCATTCCCTGTCTCACAAGAGTTAAGGAGAATTTTTTACATATTGTATCTTCTAAGAAATTCTATTTTAAGAGTCCAGAGGACTGATCTCCTCCAGTCACAGGGCTGCAGAGCTGGAGCCTTTGATCAGCTTGTGATATTTGTGAGCAAGGTCTACAGCCCTTCTTCCTTTCTGAAAGGGGAAAGACCACAAAATTGAATTCCAATGATTTCCCATTTTTTTAACTCCATGGAAAAGATAATTTACTTCTTCTTTGGTAAAGTTTTTACGAATTCTTCTTTTCTCTGTAATGAATGAATTATAGAATATATTAATACTTGCTGAAATAAGAAATCTTAAGACTCAAATATGTAACTTATTCTAAGGCTATAAACTACAGAATAAGACAGTTTGATGCCAGGGACACTTTATCAAATAAAAATTTATTTCAGTTTAAAAGACTATTAAGTTAGGTGCTACTACTGTGACTTCTTTAATATTATAACTTAGTCCATTGAAATAATATCCACACAATAGAAAAGAAAGTTTATAAACACTAGATTTTAATGTAGCATTGCTGTGAGAATGGTTAGCAAATGGCTTACTGATCTTACAGATACAGTCTTCTCAAAGGCTCCATAACTTCACAGAGAAGAATACCAACATTTGTTATTTTAAATACCTGTTTTCATTGCTTTTAAAAATAAGAGTTGACATTCACTTAAAAAAAACCACACATGCTATTTGTAAAGGTGCTCAGCTTATCAAAATGTAAAACAAAACAGGTCACATAATGGTAAAAGAAGTTTGTAGGTTTTCTTTTTTCTCTCTTTTTCTTTTTTTGAGACGGGCTTTTCCTAAGTAGCCTGGAGTTGCCTCAAACTCACTATGTGGTCCACGCTGTCCTGGAACTGGGGATCTTCTTTCCTTAGCCTCTGGAATGCTGGTATTTAAGGCATGTACCTCCAAACCTGGAAGTTTTTTACTATCTGGTATTTGATGAACATTTTCTATAACAAAACACAATTGGTAAGCAGTTATTTCAATTATCTTCTGATGATTCTTATGAGGAAACAGTTTTATTATTACTGTTTATATGCAATATATATAGACACACTCGTGCCATAAGCATGCATGTTGAGGTTGAAACAACTTTGTGGAGTCAGTGTTTTCTTCAGTTTGATATGGGTTCTGAGGATCAAACACAAGTAATTAGGCTTAGTTGCAAGTGCTTCTACTGCTGGTCTATCTCTCCAGGCCCCAGATGTAGGCTTCCTCCAGGTCTGTAGCTCAGTAATAACTTGTATGACATTGTAGGCAGATGTCAGAGAGGAGTGCTCTTGCATTTCTGCTTTAGAAGGATAGATGTAGAAGGAATTGTTGTATAAAAAAATTTCACCCTTACAAGGCAACATTGCTGGCTATTTGTCCACCCTGATAAGGTAAGTTTGAATGTTTAAAACAAAAGAGAATCCTTCCCAGTAGAAGCTGAGAAGTCAGTGTTTTATTTAGTAGTCAGCATTTAAAATGCAGACTCCATGAAGGGAGAGGCTTCTGAGTAGCTGAGACCACTGTATTCCCCAGGCTCAGAATAGTATCTCAAAGATAGTAGGCAATCACCAATATTTATTAAGAGAGGTTATTATTGGTTCTTTCCGGTCTGGACCCAAGCATTGAGCAGATCCCGGGTGGCATCTCTGCCCCCAATCTCACAGAACTCAGAAGAAGCAAGCCTCCCAGGAGCTCTAACCCGGGCAGTATCTTAGGCAAGGAGACAGCAACACTAGCCCCAAACAGGGAGTAACTGGGACCCACTAGGACCCAGGAAGTCACTTCTGGCCAGGAGCACTGGTTCCTTCCTGTTTGCGCCTGAGCACTGAGCAGATCTTGGGCCCCAGCTCTAACCCCAGTAGTAACACCCACTCCACATAGTTCTGATACAACTAAGATAATAGGAAGGACAGGCTCCAGGCAGAGACAGGGCAGGTAGCACTAAGGAGATCGAGATGGCGAAAGGCAAGCACAAGAACATAAGCGTCAGCAACCCAGGGTACTTGGCATCATTAGAACCTAGATCTCCCAACATTAGAAAGTCCTGAATTCCCCATATCACTAGGAAAGCAAGATTCAGATTTAAAATCACTTCTAATAATGGTGATAGAGGACTTTAAAAAGGACATAAATAACACTCTCAAAGAATTTCAGGAGAACACAGGTAAACAGGTAGAAGCCCTTAAAGAGGAAACACAAAAATCTCTTAAAGAATTACAAAAGAACACAAACAAACAGGTGAAGAAATTGAACAAAACCATCCAGGACATAAAAATGGAAGTAGAAACAATAAAGAAATCTCAAAGGGAGACTACCCTCAAGATAGAAAACCTAGGAAAGAAATCAGGAGTCATAGACACAAGCATCACCAACAGAATACAAGAGATAGAAGAGAGAATCTCAGGTGCAGAAGATGGGACAAGCTGCCTTGCCTCAAGTTTTTAGACCTTGTGGGATAGAGAATCAAAAAGAGAAACTATGTCTCTTGTATTCTTCTTAAAGGTGCCCAGCTATTAGGACTCAATCATGTACTGGTCTAGAAATCAATTTAATATGGGAAATAACAGTCTACTTTTGGAAGGCTGGATCTGGACTTGGTTATGAACATATTTGGAAGCTAGCTGTAGCTTGCTATGATGTTAGGATAGCAAGAGATAAAGTTGGGACAGGATCTGGATTTCAAACAAGGGTTAGTGCATGTTTTAAGGCTCTTTTACATTTCAAGCTACAATTGGTTTTGTCTCTTCTACAGCATTAATTGTAAGTTGGATTGACTGTATGATTTCCAATTATGTTAGTGTGTTGAAACCTGGCATGTCTGTTATGGGGGGTTTTATCAACCAGCTTTTATCTCACTGCTCTGAGTATTAGAAAACCTCGATTCTCTGAAAAAAGCTTGAAAGTGCTGGAAAAAATGAGTTAGGCTTTAAGCAAAAGCAAGGGGGTATCAGGCTTGATTATTGCTGGTATAACAGCTTTAATTCCATTAATTGCTAGCACCACTGCTTCTGCAATAGCATTGACACAAGGAGTTAACACAACTATTTTTGTTAACCATCTAGCAAAAATGTTACTAATGTATTGAGTATACAAAAGGGTTTATATAGTTATCTGGAACAATGACTGATGCTCTATATCCTATTCAAATTATCTGAAAGAGGTTCAGGGTTCAAGAGTTAGGATCTATCCTAAGTGTCATGACAAATATTATTGGAGTAATGTTATTTTTTAAATTCACAATGATTGTCATTATAATTAGAAAAAAGTTTAAAGACACCTGTAGGGTATTTGGCATAATCCTAACACCTCTCTGGGTGTGTTAACTTTGCATAATGAGATTATGAATTTAAAGAATGCTGCTCTGTTGAGCTTTGATGCTGCAGATAATGCTGATAAAATTATCCATGGCCTGAGCTCAGTATTTCCATTTTGAACAAACCTCAGGAATGGCATATACAGCTTGATCAGGCTAGCCCTTCTTGTCCTGGGAATACTTTTATTCCTGCCCATTGGGTTAAAGCTTATCCTTAACAACATCAACATGTTGGCAGCCAAAGTACATGGCTTAAACCTGAAACTGGACCCCCAGACAAAGTTATTAATTTAACAGGCTGGCAAGCCAAGAATGGGTAAGATTCTGCACAGAGCCTTACCAACCTAAGACAGAAATGCATTGCTCATGATAATGCATATTCCACGATGGGTAAGGAAGGCTTTCTTGTCAGAAGGACCTAAGACAGGCTCAGTCTTGTTAACGAAATTAAAAGGGGGTGAGGTAGAAAGCCTTTGGGGCTGCTTGGCAAGAAGCTGAAATGGGCCAAAAACCAAGGAAATGGGCTGCTTGACAAGAATATGACATTGGCCAAGGACAAGGAAGTAGGCTTCAAGCAGGAATCTGACATTAGACTAGAACAAAGAAGTAATTTGGTAGGAGTCTAAATCGTAGGCTACAACAAAGAAGTAATCTCAGGCAGGAATCTAAATATTAGGCCAGAACAAAGAAGTAATTTCCGAGAGGATTCTAAATTTTAGACTAGAACAAGGATGTAGGCTTCAGACATAAAAATGACCTTAGGCTAGGATAGGGAAGTAGGCTCAGATACTTTGGTCATCCTGATAAGCCTTTAGAAACAGTGATCATTGGGGGGGGGGGGTGTGTTTGTTCACATAACTGGGTTTAATGCCTTGCTTTTTCTTTGACTATTTGTGTTTACTGTATTGTTTGTTCCTTGACTATTTGCATCTATTGTATTGCTAGACCGTCAACCTAGAACTGACCGTATTACATGCATGTAATCAAAATGGTATAAAAGCATAAAGGAAAAGGGGGTATAGGATAGGGGGTTCTAGGGAGGGGAAATTGGGAAAGGGGATGACATCTGTACTGTAAATAAATAAAATATCCAATAAAAAAGGGAAAAAAAGAGAGAGGTTATTATTGATAAAATTGTCTTAAAACTTGTATATGAAATTACTCTTTATTTTGGGGAATACTGGAAGACTGTGGCTACCCAAGTTTCTTTGAAGCTTCACCTAATAAATGACTTGATCTTCTTGTAATCAGAACTGGGTAGGTTATAACTTTTAGAATGCCAAGCCTTGAAACTTGTTATAAGGCCCCCATTGTCACTGAGGCAGCCATCTCCCTGACTTACAAATTCTACAGTAGAGGACTGGGTATCTCTGAAGAAGACTCTGCAATTCAAGACTTTACTCCATGGCCTTTCCAGTGTGATTTTAAAATATTTATTATTATAATATTATTATTTTATGATGATTATACTTTTAGAAAGTCTTCCTGTATAGTTCACACTTGCCTCAAGCTTGTGAGACTTCTGTCTTAGCTTCCCTAGTGCTGGGATTAGAGGCATGAGATACACCTTCCAGCCTCAGCGCTAGCTATTCTTAGTCTGTGTTACAGAAGAAAATGAGCAATAAAGCTCAATTCAAAAGATAGTAAGAGTCAAATTCATACTTTCTCAAAACACTCTTGTAAATTCTAACAGAGCAGACTGTGCCCTTCCCCCAGGCCTGAGCAGGCCTGCAAAGTCATTTACCACAATAGACCAAGCAACAGTAGGACCTAGGAGATGCATTGCATTACCAGCCTTGGTGCCTTGGAGCCTGCTACCTGAGCTAAGAAGAATGGACTGCCTGCTGAGCTAGCCTTGACACCTTCCAGACTGCAATTTCCTTGCCCAGCCCCTGGGCTGAACCAAGAAGAGACTCTGGGGGGTGGGGCTTCCCCTTTATATGTGAAAGCAAATTATTAAACTTGGGGCCTTGATCAGAATACTTTGTCTTGGCCCCACATTTCTCTCGCCCTCCATTCCTGTTAATTCCCAGGCTTCATCTCAGGAGAACCCGGTACTCGTGGCTGCAGGCAGCTACAGCAGGCCAAAGTATCAACTGCTTATTTTTAGTTAACTAAGTCTAACCTACAAAAATTAGTATTTGGAACTTAAGCTGAATGCTATTTAATAGTATTTAGGGTCATTCTGTATAATTAGTGCATAGCCATAATTATGCCCATTTTCATGAGGCTCCTTGATTACTTTCAATGTAAATTAATTATAGACTAATTTTTAGTTGTTGTATATTTGCTTTGAAGACATGTTACTGGGGGAAAAATATTAATTTGATGTCAGGTCCTTGCCAAGAACAATTTTCTTCCTCTTTTGGCTATTCAATACTAAGTTTCTTTGTGTAATAGCCCTGGCTGTCCTGAAACTCACTTTGTAGACCAGGCTGGCCTTGAACTCACAGAGATCTGCCTGCCTCTGCCTCTCAAGTGCTGAAGTGTAAGGCATGCGCCACCATGCCTACCTAAGAACAAAATTTCTAAATGTAACACATCTGTATGGGACAAAATTCCAATTGTGTTATAGATACTACAGAAATACTTAGAAAGGTTACTTGGAAAAATATGTGCTCATGCCTGTTATCCCAGACCTTTGGAGACTGAGGTATGCAATATTTAAAAGAGCCGTATTGTACTTAATTTTAACTTACATAAGTAATTTTTTGCTCATTTTATGTTTTTGTTTTCTTGAGACAGGATCTTGCTGTGTGTCCTGGCTAGCTTGGAACTGGCTATGTAGACCATACTGGTCCTGAACTTCAGCAATCATCATGCTTTTGCTTCCTTGGGAGTTGGGATTATGGGAACCTGTAGCAGGATACTTATTCTGCTACATTGTATTCGCAGTGGAGCTCTGTGATTAAGCAGTAGAAGAGGAGGTGGAGCTGGGAGAGAAACAGAGGAAGGGGAGGGAAGAAAAAGAGGAAGAGGAAAGGAGAAAAAGAAGAGAGGGGAGAAATAAAGGAAGGGAGGGAAGGAAGGAGGCTATCAGCCATAGAGAACCACAGATGGGTCAAAAGCTGTCCTGGGTAGCAATTTTTATCAAAATGTTAGATACTGGATAACAACTCTAATTGTGTGGACATCTTGTTGATTGAGCATTTCAAAATATATCCTTTAGATAATCATTAAGCTTTAAGAGTCTCATTTCTACCGTACTGGGAGAATGGCAGATATTGTCTGGGGTTCAGCTGAGCTTTGTGGATGCAGCCTGGGGGAATGGCAGAGCCATCCCCCATGCTGGCATCTTGTGGGTGCCATGGCCTGTGCATCTAGCTAGCCTGAGCCCTGGTCAGAGCTGAGGAGCAGTGGAAACATGATGACTGCCTATGAACAAGCCACTGTTTTCTAAATATCACCCCTACAGAAACACACCACCACACCTGGTTATACATGAAGAATGTTTTAAAAAGACTTATTTGTATATATATATTGTGCATGCATACATATGTGTGTGTCTGTGCCTACATAAGTTTATCTACATCACATGAGTGCAGGTGCCTTCAGAGGCTGAGGGCATCAGATTCCCTGGAACTTGAGTTACAGATGGTCATGAGCTGTCTCATGTGTGTTCTGTGCAAGAGCAGTAAGACCTCTCATCTGCTGAGCTACTTCTCCAACTCCATGAAGATCTCTTCATGTAGAAAAAGACTCAAGATGTATAAAGTAAATTTTAAGTAGCTTTCAAGGTTTGGAAGTGAAAATAACAAAATAAACGTTAAGATAAAATTGCTTGCTAGATATACCAAGTCTAAAAGTCTGTACACAACAACAGTAAACAACAGAATAGTTCCATTAATATTACTAATTTCCAGATGACAATAACAAGTAATGGACTCCATTGCCATGTTCTTTATCTGAAGGTATTAGCTTACTAGGACTAGAAGAATATAATAATGCTCTTGAAATCTCTTTGATAAATTGGAATGGTGAAAAGCCAGAAAAGTAACCTTATGGTTAAATTAAGATTATATAATCAATCAATCAATCAATCAGTTAGTATGCATAGAAACCAGAGGTCAATGTTGAGTTTCTTCCTATTATCACTTGTCACCTTGATTTTTTTTTCAGACAGGTTCTTTTGCTAAACTGAAATTGACCCATTGGCAGGACTGTATGGCCTGCTAGATTTTGAGGGCTATGCCTGTCTCTGCCCTCCCAGGACTGGGATGATAGATGTTCCAGCATGTGCAGTTTATGTGGGTGCTAGAGATCCAAACTCGGGTCCTCATGCTTGTACAGCATGTCACCAGCAGGCTCGTATCCCCACTCCTTAAAATCTCTATAAGCTGCCAGCTGGTGGTGGCAATGGCCTTTAATCTCATCACTCAGGAGGTAGAGGTAGGCAGATCTCTGAGTTTCAGGTCAGCCTGGTCTACAGAGTTAGTTCCGGAATAGCCAAGAAACCCTGTTTCAAAAAACAAAAACAAAACAAACATTCCTAAAAACTAGCTTATTAAGATTTTTGTTTTTAAACAGGAAATTAAAATTTATTCCATTTGACTCTTCAATTTTTATCATTTAAAATACCATAGTTATATCAATAGAAAGAAGCCTTCTGTAAAGTCTCTCTGAAGTACTTGTACATAGAATAACTTGCTTAAAACTTGAACCAGAGGATATAGCAAGTGTTTCTAGATGTCTTGCATTTGAATCAAAGTTCTGTGATTTACCAGCTGAGTAACATAATTAAGGGAAATAACAGCTATAAAACAACTTACATATAGCAGATATTTAATAAATGTCAGGGCTAGAGAGATAGTTTGGTTGTTAAAAGCACCAGAGGATTAGGGTCAAACTCAACACATACATGGCAGCTTATAACTGTCTACAACTCCAATTCCAGGGGATCTAATACCCTCTTTTGGCCTTATAGGCATTGCATGCACACGCAGCTCATATAGAGAGAAAGAAAGTAACAAAGGCAGGAAGGAAGGAAGAAAGGGAAGAAGGGAGGGAGGGAGGGAAGGAGAGAGTCAGGGAGGGAAGGAAGGAGGGAGGAAGGGAGCAAGGGAAGAAGGAAGAAAGATAGATCAGTTTCAGTTTCCTAGAGCTCCTTCCCCAGATGGCAGGCAGCAAGTAAACACACACCATGAAGGAAGGAAGAGGGTGTCTCTTTTCAGTAGGTTTAATCTCATATAAGCCAAGGGTTATCATTTTAAATAGTTAATTCAGCTGCTCTCTTCTTTTTAGGAATATGTAAAATTTAAGCTTATTTAAAAATTAAATATATTTACTTAGTTCTTCAGAGGCAGTAGATGCTTTACTAAGCAGTCTTCTTCTACAGGGCGTCAGCAAAATTTCTGAAAAATACAGAAAACAGTATACTTAAAATAGTAATTTAAGTAGTTACATATCAATTCTGTTAGTTGATACTTATTACTCTCTTCTAGTAGAAATCCTTAGTGAACTATAAATAATTTTGTTTATTCATTATATTTCTTACTGTATGAGACTGTTTGGCCTGGTTATATACCACATTTATATCTGGTGGCTGTAGAAGTCTGAAGAGGGCTTCCCTGGAACAGGATTCCCTGGAACTGAGTTAGAGATGGTTGTGAGCCACCATGTAGGTGCTAGAACTGAACCTGGGTCATCTGCAAGAGCAGTATGTGTTTTTAATGCTGAGCCATCTCCCTAGAACCATCTCTTTGTTTGTTTGTTTTTCAAGACAGCCCTGGCCATCCAAGAGCTAGCTCTGTAAACAAGGCCAGCCTGCCTGCCTTTGCCTCCTGAGTGCTGAGGTAAAAGATATGTGCCACCACACCCAAAGGCTGAGTGTAGGTGTGTGCCACCATGCTGAATTTAGGAAGACTTTTTCAGCAACTACAGAGCTCAATCTACTTTAGAACATCTCTTTTTACTTGTTATTTAGAGATAGGTCTTTCCTTTCAACATTACTTTATACCATAGTCAATAAACTTAATATCTTAGATGATAGTTCAGAATGTATAGCCATAATTACAGTTAAAGTTACTGACTGAATTACTTTTTGCACAGATAAATGTTTTCCTTAGTTCATTTTTATATTTGTCTTCAGCTTCCATAATGACTTTATGATGATCACATCGGTATGCACAAGAGTGCAAAAGCTTGCTAAAATTTCGGCTGTTGAGTTTTCTTACTACTATGCAACCTAAAAGAAAACAAAATAAGTTGATGTACAGATGTTACAAAAGTATATACTAATAACTGTGAAATCAGATAGCTTCTATGAGAAAACTAAATTAGAAATTTATAAGTATTTCAAAAAACCCAACCCATCCTATAAAGAAAATAATTACAAAGAAGTGTTGGGGCAGAGGTGTGAACAGTTATGGCCACACAAAAAGAAGCATCCAACCCACTGTAGTGTCACATGCACACAACCCTAAGTACTTAAAAGGCCAGGGCAGGAAGGCAGGAGGTTTGCAAGTTCAAGGCTAGCTTAGGTAGTTTTGTGAAACCTATCTCAAAAAAAAAACCAAACAATTAAAGGGCTTCTACAAGTCAGTGTATAGTGCTCATGTAGTGTGTGTGAAGGCCTGGGTCCAACTCTCAGGACTGAAAACAGAAAAGGAAAGAGCCAACCAAGGATTATCTCAGTTGGTAGAATATTTGTCCAATGTGCATAAAACCCTAAATTAACTCCCTAGCACAGCATAAAATTGTGCACACATTGTACTCCCAGCATTTAGGAAGTTCTTGGCTATCCTTACATAGTGAACTGGAGGCCAGTCTGGACTATATAAGACTCTGTCTCCAATAAACAGAAAAGAGAAAGAAACAAGAAGCATCTACACTGGTTTGGTTTTGAGCTATTAAGGGAAGGTACCTAAAGAAGTTGTGTGGTTTAACTGAAAGGTCCTCCATAGTCTTAGTGTTTGAATACTTGGTCCCTAGCTGGCAGTGCTCTTTGAGAATGTCAGGAAGTGTGTCACTGGAAGTGGGCTTTGAGAATGAAAAGACTGGTGCCATTCCCAGTGCATTCTCTCTGCTTCCTTCCTGTGGCTCAAGATGTGAGCTCTTAGCTCATGCTCTGGAACCTTCCTTCTGTAAGATGCCTTGGTGTTGTTTTATCACAGCAACAAAAAAGTAATACAGACATGACCTTTATGCTCAATCATTTTTTCTATTTGCCTTAAATATTATTATGGAACAATTTAAACACCTAAAAGGAATGGCCAGAGTACAACAAACATCTGTGCAAACTTTACCCAGTTTCAAGATTATTAAATCACAGAAAATCAAATTTTGTTGACATCTTCCCATTCTAATGTACCCATGAGGACTATGGAATTTGCATTAAATGTGTCATTATACATCTCTAAAATAAGGACTCTGCATTTTAAATATATAAAACTACCACCTAAGAAAATAATACTTACTATAATCTAAATACAATGCCTGTCTTGGTTAGGGTTTCTATTGTTGTGAAGAGACATGACCACAGCAACTCTTGTAAAGGAAAACATTTAATTGGGGCTGGTTTATAGGTTCAAAGGTTTAGTCCATTATTGCCATGGCAGGAAGCATGGCAACATGCAGGCAGACATGTTGCTGGAGAAGGAGCTAAGAGTCCTACATTTGGATCAGCAGGCAGCAGTGAGGTAGTTTGAATAGGAATGGTGCCCATAGACTCATGTGTTTGAATGACTGGTCCATACTGAGTGACACTATTACGTGGCTTTGTTGGAGTAGGTATAGCCTTAAAGGAAGTGTGTCACTATGGGGGTGGACTTTGAGGTCTCCTATGATTAAGCTATGCCCAGTGTGACACACATTCTTGATCTGCTGACTGCTGATCAAGATGTAGAACTCTCAGCTCCTTCTCTAGCACCAGGCTTGCCCTCATAATTCCCACCATGAAAATAATGCACTAAGCCTTTGAAACTGTAAGTTAACCCCAATTAAATGTTTTTCTTTATAAGAGTTGCTGTGGTCATGGTGTCTCTTCACAGTAATAGAAACCCTAAGACAAGCAGGGAGGGCAGGAGGGAGGAAGGAAAGGAGGGAGGGAGAGAGAGGGAGAGAAAGAAAGAAAGAGAGAGAGAGAGAGAGAGAGAGAGAGAGAGAGAGAGAGAGAGAGCGAGAGAGCACTGGATTGAGCATTTGAATTCCCAAAGCCCACCCCCAATGACATACCTCCTCCAACACAGCCACATCTACTCCAACAAAGTCATACTTCTTAATGCTACTCTTTAAGCAAACAAATATCTGAGCCTACAGGGGCTAATCATATTCAAATCATCACAGTGCTCAAAGGTTTTTGTTTGTTTATTTATTTGTTTGTTTTGCTTTGGAGAGAGAAGATTTTGCTTAATAGCCCTGGCTAACCTTGAACTTGCAACAATGCTCATACCTTAGCCTCTTGAGTATTGAGAGTACAGCCATGCATTATTGGCCTTAGCTCAAAAACAAACCTTCTCATTTTCTCACTTCTACCTTTCTCTTCCTCCTTGCTCTCCTTATCTTTACTTTTTTTTGTTCCAAAATTTTGGTTCTTTGAATCATGATCCAAACAAGACCTACCATTACATTTGGTTGATATTATTTTTGTTTATTTGTTTGTTTCTGTTACTAGGATCAAATTCAGAGTCTTATACACTGAATATGTATTCTACCACTAAGCTATAACCTAGTGTTCAAGTTAATTTAAATATATTATTTATCCTCTCTGCCCTCCTTACCATTTAATTGTGAAAGAAGTGATCTGTGCCATGGCTTCTCAAAGGATGTGCTGGTTACATGCTAGTTGTGTCCATTAAAGATGTTTTTATAGAGCCAGGAATGGTGACTTTGTATATAATCTCAATACTCAGGAAACTTTGGTATAAAGATTATGAGTTCCAGATTATGAGGCCAGTTTGGGTTATATAGTGAGACCCTGTCTCTAGACAGACATAGTGAGACATTTTTAAAAAATGTTTTTTATGTACTCTTAATGATTCATCAAATTCAGGTTCAAGTGTTTTGCTAAAATTCTTCATACATAGTATTCTGTACTTCTCATTGTATCATATAAAACGGAAGGAAAGTATCTGTGTGCACACATGTTTATGTAGGTGAACATGCACATGTATGTGTGTATATGCATGTGGAAGCAAGAGGTCAACTTCAATTGTTATTCCTCAGGAGCCAGCCATCCACCATTCATTCATTCATTCATTCATTCATTTGGAAGAAAAGTCTAGGACCTGGAGAAATATCACAAGTATATGCCAACTTGAGACCTATTCCATGGGCAAGCACCAATCCCTGACACTTTTAATGATACTCTGCTATGCTTGCAGACAGGAACCTAGCATGACTGTCCTCCGAGAGGCTCCACCCAGAAGCTGACTCAGAAGATGCAGACACCCATAGTCAAATATTGAATGGAGCTTGGGGAATCTTATGGAAGAATAGGAGGAAGAGTTGCAGCCTCTAAAGGGATAGGAACTTCATAGGAAGAACAACAGAGTCAACTAATCTGAACCCTTGGGGCTGTCAGAGTCTGAATCACCAATCAAAGAACATACATGGGCCAGCCACACACATAAGTAGCAGATGTGCAGCTTGGTCTTCATGTGGGTCCCGAACAACTGGAGCAGGGGGCTATCTCAAAACCTGTTGCCTGTATGTGGAATATGTTCTTCTAGCTGGGCTGCCTTGTCTGGCCTTAGTGGGAGAGAAAGTGCCTAGCCTCAAGAGACTTGAAGTGCCAGGGTGGGGGGATACCCAGGGGGCCCCCAGCTGCTCAGAGGAGAAGGGGATGGGGGATGGGGAAAGGATTGTGGGAGGGGGTGACCGGGAGATGGACAGTGAAAAGAATGTAAAGTGAATAAGTAAAAAATAAAGTTAAATTAAACAACAACACCCCAAGTATGTGTCAGCTTTTTACATGGCTGCTGAGATGGAAATCAGTTCTGCATGCTTGCCAGGCAAATACTTTACCAATTAAGCTATCTCCCCAGTCTCTTCCTCTATCCCTGTCTCTCATACTCAGACCAGTGAGTCAAGTAATGTCATAGTGTACATTTATTAGGGATGACACATGTAGTGGTTTGAATGAGAATGCCCCCATAGGTTCACATGTTTGAATACCTAGTCTCCAGTTAGTGGAGCTATTTGGGAAGGATTAGGAAGTATATGGCCTTGCTGGAGGAGGTGTATCACTGGCAGTGGGATCTGAAGTTTCAAAAGCTCAAGCCAGGCCCAGTCTTTTGTCTTTGTCTCTTTGTATGTCTGACTCTTTCTCTCTGACTGCTTCATGTGGATAAGGATGTAAAATTCTCAGCTATTGCTTCAGTACCATGCTTGCCAGCCGCCATGCTTCCTGCCATGATGATCATGGACAAGTCCTCAATTAAATCCTTTCTTTCATAAGAGTTACCTTGGTCATGGTATTTCTCCACAGCAAATAGAACAACTGAGACAACACAGCTTCTTAATTTTATATTAAACCTACATACTATCACAATCATTTCCTCTTCCACATTGATATTTTATGTGGTCCTTATTTTTTTTTTTTTGTTTTTTTGTTTTGTTTTGTTTTTGAGACAAGGTTTCTCTGTGTAGTAATGGCTGTCCTGGAACTCACTCTGTAGACCAGGCTGGCCTTGAACTCAGAAATCCACCTGCCTCTGCCTCCCAAGTGCTGGGATTAAAGGCGTGCGCCACCACCACCCGGCTGGTCCTTACTTTTTGATCACAAAAATTTCTAAAACCTAGCTTCATAAGAATATATTATCATAGCTGGGTGGTTTTAATCTCAACACTCAGGAGGCAAAGGCAGACAGATCTCTGAGTTCAAGGCTAGCCTGGTCTACAGAAAGAGTTCCAGGACAGCCAGTGCTACACAGAGAAATCATATCTTAAAAAATAGTAAAAAAAAAAAAAACAAAGCAAAACAACAACAAAAGAATATGTTATCAGGCAAGGCACAATGTTATATACACCAATAGTTCTGGCTTCTTGGGAGGTGGAGTTAAACCAGGAGGATCACTTAAGCTCATAAATTCCCAGGCCAGCCTAGGTGTTATATAAATATCTCATCTTTCAAAAACAAAACCTAAAATTTTATCAAGTGTCATTAATATGATGAATGTGGTACAATGTAATGCTTCAGTGTTGAAACTGGGATCTACTTTGAGTTAGAAGTATGGTGTACCACACACTACCACCAACATCAAAATAACAGGAAGTAACAATCATTGGTCATTAATATCTCTCAACATCAATGGACTCAATTCCCCAGTAAAAACACACAGGCTAACAGAATGGATACATAAACAGAGCTCATTATTCTGCTGTATATAAGACACACATCTCAGCAACAAAGACATTATCTCAGAATAAAGAGCTGGAAAAAGGTTTTCCAAGCAAATAGACCCAAGAATCAAGCTAGAGTAGCTATTCTAATATCTAATAAAATAAACTTTCAACTGGAAGTGATCAAAAGAGTTGGGGAAGGACATTTCATACACATCAAAGGAAAAATTCCCCAAGAGGACATCTCAGTTCTGAACATCTCCCCCAAACACAGGAGAACCCACATTTGTAAAAGAAACATTACTAAAGCTTAAATCACAAATCAAACCCTACACAAATTAATAGTGAGAAACTTCAACAACCCACTCTCAGCAATCAACAGGTCATTGAGACAGAAACTAAACAGTGAAATAATAAAACAGAGGTTATTATTCAAATGGACCTGAAAGATAGAAAAATCATAAGTTGATTCCCTGAACCCTACTTTTAAAAGCAAAGACATAAAAACCTGTAAGTCAAACACTGTGTCGCCTCAGTCCCAGGAAATTAGCTGACCATTTGAACAGATGGCCCTAACTAAACAAACCTTAAGATTCATGGTGTCAGGATGCTATGGGCCCGAGATTAGCTTGGCCGGGCTTTGAACTAGCAGCCCTGAGACAGTTGGTGCCAGGATGCTAAAAGTTTGAGATAAGCCTGACCCCCTTGAACTGGAGCTCATGATATATAGTGTGAAACTACTTCGAAATAGCCAATTATAAAGTGACACACCATGCATCTTAGGAATTTGAGATCAAATGTATCCATGACCTAGTGACCTGTTCTCCCTCCTTCCCCCTTCCCTAACTCCACTCTCAGCCTTCCCTCTTCCCTAACTCCACCCCCACCTGGTTTGTAGATGCCCCCTTAAAAGCTGTAAACTTCTTTTGTTCTTTTGCTGAATTCCGCTGCCCCTGCGCGGGCTTGAAGGAAAGACAGCCCTGGCTAGCCAGTAAACCTCTTGCAATTTGCATCAAGTTGTGTTTCTCGTGAGTGATTTGGGGTGCGTCTGCAGTTCTCCACGGATCGGTGAGGTCCTTTTCATTTGGGTTTTACATTTTGGTTCCCTGACCGGGAAACAGCAGCCACCCCCACACTCCCAGAAACAACCTTGGAGGTAAGGGGATCCCCAGTGTGAGTGAGTGAGTGCATGAGCCGGCCGGCGAGTCCATTGTCTGTTTGAGGTGTGTTTAAAATAATCTGTATTCGGTCCGAAATAATCTGTACTCGGTTTGGAGTATTCTGTAAAGCACCGGCAAGTCAGTTGTCGGGTCTGATTCTGTATCTGTACCTGTATTCTGTATTTGGGAAAGCGCTTTTTGGTTTTGCAGCTGCTTCACTGGTCGTAATGACTGGGAAGCTGTAGTCGGCAGACGTGCTTGGATGGCTACAAGCTGCCAACCCTGGAGACGTCCGGGGGGGTTAAGGAGGGCCAGAGGTGTCTGGTGAAAGCCTCCTATCTGAGGAAAGAGGATTGCGGTCTCCTTCTGAGAGGGGAGCCTCGCAACCCCCTTCCATCTGAGTCGGTTGTGTGGTTGGGGAGTACTAGGTGTAGCCAGTGTGTTTCAGGTTGTTTGGTTTCTGCTTGCTGTTTTTGTGTTTTGTCCGGCACGTGATGAGGAGACTCTTGACTGCTGGAAAAAGTTAGAGAGACTTGAGGGGCTGCAGGGCTTTACTCTGCAATATTTGGTGAAAGGAACAGAAAGTGAGTGAGAGAGAGAGAGAGAGAGAGAGAGAGAGAGAGAGAGAGAGAGAGAGCTAAAACAGTGTGCTCTCAGGCGTGTTAACAAAAGAAAGGCTATTTCAGAGCCCTTCTGGGAGCAGGAGCAAATTAGGAGGTTTCTCTCTGGCTCCTACTGAAGAGAATTCTTAGTTATGCTTTCTCTATCTACTGTGTGTCCTTGGCGCGCCAAATTTGTCCACGTGTCTGTCTTTGTTTCGTCGGAATGAATAAATGTTCTATGTTTCATGTTTTAAAACAAAAAGGTTAAAACTTCTGGCTTGATTTAACTTAAAACTCTCTTAAAGGATAATCTTAATTTACACAATAGAAGCTGATAAATAAATTACCTTGCTCTGGGGCTGGAAATAAGGCACACCAGAAAGAACCCTGGCAGGTATGATTATTTGCATAAGCTGCTCTTGGAGGGGGCCAACAAGTTTTTTACTTCTATGGTAAAAATATTGATGGCTGTTTTCCTAGGAAATTTTTTTGTGACCGTGTTTATTAGCTTATTAGGCTCAACAAATGACAAGGTGCTTTCTTTTGAAATTACAGCTAGAAAAAGTAAGAAAGATTTGTTTGGATGAAATATATAAAATGTACATCTACTTCACTTTTGTTTCTGACTGGTTTTAAAGTACTAAATGTTCTATGTGTCTTGGTTATATGTTATTAACCTATAAGTTAGTTATTAGATATGATTAAAAATTACAACTTTTGGTCAAAAAGCTAGATTAAAATTGGTAACTCAGGGTTAGAGTCATTCAGAGATCAGATATATAAAGATAAGATTTAAAAACAATGTCTCTTTAGTGAGATATTAAAAGCTGCACTATCATACATTCAGATATAAAAACTGGCAGCCGAACTAGGTAAGATAAAAGTAATGTACTTGCTGTTAATTAAAAAAATAGATTGTTTACATTGTTAAAAATTGGTTTTGTTTCCCAAAGTTATGGTTATACTCTAATATTGCAAAAGAAACTTAAAAATATAAATTGCCAGTATTCCATTGAATTTTTGACTCACCCATGTTTTTGGTTGAGAAGAGGATCGAACAGGTGGAGATGATTGCAAAAGTAATAAGAAATAAAAACAGCTGTGGCACAGTACAGGCCTGCTGCCAACTTTATTTGATACAGTGACGGAGGCAAATTTAGCCTCACCAAGATTGAAAAGGAGATATTATTAGAAAGTTTTGCCTCAAGAAATGGTTAATAGCTCTCTGAAAGGAGTTTCAATGCAAGTCTTTGTTCTCATAAAACGAGCTTTAAAATTTTGGGGAGTGCTTGTTGCTCCAGAAAACATTCAAAAGCAATATCTTTTCAATACTTGAGACACCAGTTATATTCCTAAACGAATTGTGGCACAGAAAATTCAAAAAAAGAAAAGATAGTTTACTTACTTTAAATGATTTCAGAAGCTTCTAGGAGATGCTAATTAGATAACAGCTCACCTTAAGCTCACCAGAGGAGGACTTAAGCCTCTGTTTGATGTTCTCAAGGGAGATGCAAATCTTAATTCCCCTTGACAATTAACTGATGAAGGAGAAATAGCTTTGCAGAAAGTAGAGGAAGCTGTTAGTTATCAATAGATACATTATACAGACTGGTCAATTGTTGGCTGTTTCACAACAGTTCTTTGGGAAAAGGGACCATTAATATAGATTCATATTTCTTTATCTCCAAAGAAAGTTTTAACACCCTGTTTTAAAGCTGTTGCTGTGTTAATACAGACTTGTAGGTCAGGGTTACAAAAGTATTTTGAGAAGAACTTAATGAAATATTCCTTATTCCAAAGAGCAATTAAATTGGTTATTAAAGAATACTGATATTTGGCCTATCATATGGCCAACTTTCTAGACAAATTTTGTAATCATTATCCAAAAGACAAGTTGTTACAATTTTTCTATACATGCTTTTGTATTTCTTATAAATTTACACATGCAGCCTATAGTGTGTGTACTCTATTTACAAACGGCTCATCTAATGGGAAGACAGTATATGTAATTGGATCCTCTTCAGTTTCCCCCTGCTTCAGCACAAATAATTAAGTTACGTGCTGTAGCCACTGTTTGAAATGCTGAGGAATGAAGCTTTCAATTCCTATACTCGTAGCCAGTAATATAGCTCATGGTTTATAATTGCTTGAAATTGTTCCTTATTTAGATATTGCTAATTCTCAAATTTTACAAATACAGTTTAATTTAAGAAACATGTACTTTTCCTTAATTTTATAAGACATTTAAAAGCTCATGCTGGATTGCCTGGATCCCAGGAAAATGTCACAACAGATTTATATACTAGGCAGATTATAGACATTCTTCCTTCTTCTTCATGTTAGCTCTTCTTGAGACAGTGGAGGGGGAAGAGCCTTGGCAGGGGTTAGGACCTTGTTTTAGGAGATATTTAAAGTTGCTAAATAAAAAAGTTTACTTGTCTAAGTTACTATACCACTGTGGCTGGCCTGCTTTCTCTGATCCTCTGAAGCCAGAAAGTGCAGTTTCTTCAATTTAACACATCCTGAAAACAGCCAAGGATTAAATAAACAGCCTTTGTTCTATCTCATCAGGAACTGCTGGGTTCTAACTATGCCTGCTAGTCTCAGGTTGCAGAAAGAAAAGACATTTAGAAGAAGTTGTTGTAGAGTTTATTACTAAGTGTGAAAAGTTTCCTAGGAAAGCTGTTTAGGGAGAGAAGTGGAAAGATCCTAAGTGGAGAAAAGGAAAACATATACCGTAAGTGGAGATAGGTGAAAAATTCTATCCTATCTCTCCATTGTATCTGCCTGTCATCTCTTTGTCCTCAGTGCTTGTATATCTTTCAGAATACATAATCACACGTGACAGGGTTCATCACAGGCTCACACCTTGGGTCAAATCATGGGATGAGGTGGAAGTTTGCAACAGAGAATGTTTACATGCACGTCCATTGGGAGTGATTGTCTGGCTGGACATCCATTGCCTAATAACAGTCCAGTTACAGAAGAGCTTAATCATCATTGATATAATTTTAGAAATTCTTATAGGATCATCATTAGAACTAAGAAGCCATCTATTTGTCTATATAGCATCACCACAAGATATTATATCTTCATGGATCTGCAGAGATCTGCTCCAAAGGTGCTGTTGCTTGGTTATTGTTACACATGTTTAATTATAATGGCTTGAGACAGTAATTTGATATTTCTAGAGAGTATATAAGTCAAATTGTAAAAACTTGTTCTCAGTGACCTCAATTTTTTTCATAATGGTGTTAATACTTGAGAACCTATGCCTAATCAATTATGACAAGTGGATGTTACTCATTTCTGATTTTAGAAAATTAACATGTACATGTGACTTGACACCTTTTCAGGCTTTCTAGTTACAACTGCTTTAACAGGAAAAACAACTAAAAATGTAATTAGTTATTGCCTACATTATCTTTCTATGCTTGGTGTTCCATATCAGATTAAGATAGATGGAAACTGGCTATTATAGTCAGACATTTGAGATGTTTTGTTGACAATCTAATATTACCCATATTACTGGAATTCCTTATAATCCTCAAATACAAGGTATTGTGAAACAGATACTATGGAACTTTAAAATAATACCTTCATAACTATCTGAGAGTGGGAGGAGCGGCTACTAGTGCTTTTGCCCTGGTTCTTACAAGGAACACTGAAACATCAACTTTTGAAAAACCAAAAGAGGAGTAGTTATACACCCTGAAGGGGTTCCCTAGGGATATTCTTTATCATGCCTTGTGTGTTCTCAATTTTCCAAATCTGGTTGCACATGGCAAATCTGCTGCTGAATGCCTTTGGCACCCCGAGACCAATAAAAACTATGTAACAGTTATGTGGAAGGACCTTCTTACCTTTAAATGGAATGACTCAGACCCAGTTCTCATATGGGACTGAGGATTGATATGTCTGTTTGATACCAAAGAAGCACAACTATAGATGGCTGCCAGAAAAATTAGTGAAACAAATAGATACTTCCACAAAGCCAGACCTAACTATAGATAAGATAAATAACAATTGACATCCAGGGAAGAGAGATCTCCCTGAGAATTCCCTTCTTTTTCCTTTCCAGATAAAAAGGCCACCCGTGATGTCTGCTGTTGGAAGTTCTAATTCTGATGCCAGCTTCAGGACTTCTACCACTCAGAACTTCAAGGGGCCATTGACAAGGACATCGAGCAGCTAGAGATTGACATCACTAATCTGAAAAAATGCCTTGTTTTGCTGTCTGAAGTGGTCCCCCCACCCCCCACCCCCCCACACACACAGAGGGCTGGATCTGGCCTTCCTTCAGCAAGGGACTATGTTCTGTCCTCAAGGAGGATTGCTGTTTTTATACTGACCATACTGGGGTAGTTAGAGATAATATAGCTAAGATCAGAGAGAGATCAAAATGACAAAAGAAATAGTGAGAATGAGTGGGAGGGTGGCTTAAAAAACTGGTTCTCCGCCTCTCCTTGGCTTACCAGCCTTCTCCCTTCCATCCTGGGCTCTGTAGTCGTCTCCTTCTCCTTTTGACTTTCAGCCCTTGGGCCTGTAACAGACTCACTGGCTTTGTAAAACAACAAATTGACTCCTTGGCATCTAAACCTCTACAAGTATATTATTATAGACTTGATCTGGCTGATAGAGACTTGGCTGAGACTTGCATTGACCTATCTCCTTTAAAAACTGCATAGAACTCAGATCTATGCACGCTGGTTCACATGACATGAACACAGCGTGGGTACCTGCAAGGGGTGTGTGACGAAGTACTGCAGGGGGAGGACCCAAATTGTCCACATCTGAGTCCCCCGTGAAGCAAACCTGATTGCATAGAGGTTGGTGTTAATTTCTTGTGTCTCAAAGCTGCTGACTAGGACCCTCAATATCCTATGAAGCCCATGAGACATTTAACCCTCTCCTCCCCCAAAAGACACTATTTCTAATGATAATGGGAGGATCAGGTCAATCTTCCCCCCTCTGGTTAATGCCCACTCATGTATCAATGAGATTTACAAATGTCTGCTTTCTCAGACCAGTCTCCTTAAAATTGTTTAAAAAAGAGATGCTGGGAGCCAAGACTTCCTTCTTCCTGAGAACTAATGTCAGCCTGAGTTAAAAGGACCTTATCAGCTACCCTGCCTGAGAAAAAATTAGCAACTTGAGCCTAACAAATGTTTTATTGCCCTCTTGCTCCAGAAAGTGGTTTGGGCTAAGAAAATGATGATTGCTAAGGATTTAAAAGCTGACATTGCCAATCCCCACTGGTATCCTCCCAGATGGGGCCCCTCCTTGTTCTCCTCCTATTACTCCCTCTAGGACCCTGCTTCCTAGATCAATCTGTAGCTTTTCTCAGAGAAAGGGTGAACACAGTACAAATATTGATACTCAGACAACAATATCAGTCTATACGTCACCGGGGCTTGCAGATGAATCTAGTGATACTACGAATTAAGATTCTAAGATTAGAAACTTACATAAAAGAAAAAAAATTGGGGAATGAAAGATAGAAAAATCATAAGTTGATTCCCTGAACCCTACTTTTAAAAGCAAAGACATAAAAACCTGTAAGTCAAACACTGTGTCGCCTCAGTCCCAGGAAATTAGCTGACCATTTGAACAGATGGCCCTAACTAAACAAACCTTAAGATTCATGGTGTCAGGATGCTATGGGCCCGAGATTAGCTTGGCCGGGCTTTGAACTAGCAGCCCTGAGACAGTTGGTGCCAGGATGCTAAAAGTTTGAGATAAGCCTGACCCCCTTGAACTGGAGCTCATGATATATAGTGTGAAACTACTTCGAAATAGCCAATTATAAAGTGACACACCATGCATCTTAGGAATTTGAGATCAAATGTATCCATGACCTAGTGACCTGTTCTCCCTCCTTCCCCCTTCCCTAACTCCACTCTCAGCCTTCCCTCTTCCCTAACTCCACCCCCACCTGGTTTGTAGATGCCCCCTTAAAAGCTGTAAACTTCTTTTGTTCTTTTGCTGAATTCCGCTGCCCCTGCGCGGGCTTGAAGGAAAGACAGCCCTGGCTAGCCAGTAAACCTCTTGCAATTTGCATCAAGTTGTGTTTCTCGTGAATGATTTGGGGTGCGTCTGCAGTTCTCCACGGATCGGTGAGGTCCTTTTCATTTGGGTTTTACAGACCTAACAGACATCTATAAAATATTTCACCCCAAAACAAACAAGTATACCTTCTTTTCGCATCTCATGGAACCTTTTCTGATTCTGGGATCTTTTTTGTTTGTTTGTTTGTTTTTTGTTTTTCGAGACAGGAACCTTTTCTGAAACTGATCATATAATTGGAAATAAAAGCAAGCCTCAACAGGTACAAGAAGATTGAAATAACACCATGCATCTTATCAGATCATTATGGATTAAAGCTGGACTTCAACAACAACAGAAACAACAGAAAGCCTACATACTCATGGGAACAGAAAAACATTGTAGTCAACAATCACTGGGTCAGGGAGGAAATAAAGAAATTGAAGACTTTCTAGAATTCAATGAAAACGACGGCACAATATACCTAACCATATGGGACACTATAAAAGCAGTGCTAAGAGGAAAGTTCATAGCACTAAATGCCCTCATAAAGAAACTGGAGACTTCTCACACTATTGAATTAAAAGTACATCTGAAGGCCTTAGGGGTGGGGAAAAAAGAATAAAACACATCCAGGAGTAGACAGCAGGAAACTCAGGGCTGAAACCAATCAATTAGAGAAACAAAGAACAAATCCAAGAGCTGGTTCTTTGAGAAAATCAACAAGATAGATTAAACCCTTAGCCAACCCAAAAAGGGACAGAGACAGTGCCCAAAGTAACAAAATCAGAAATGAAAAAGGAGACATTAACAATGTACTCACTGAGGAAATTAGGTCTCACTGAATCATTAGGTATCACTTTACAAAACTGGCAAATCTAACTGAAATGGATAATTTTCTAGATAAATACCAATTACCAAAGTTAACTCAAGATCAGGTAAACTATCTGAACAGTCCCATAACCCCTAAGGAAATAGAACTGGTCATTAAAAGTCTCCCAACCAAAACAAACAAACAACAACAACAAAAACCCTGGGTCAGATCGATGTAGCACAAAATTCTACCAGACTTTCAAAGTAGATCTAATGTCAATATTCCTCAAACTATTCCACAAAATAGAAACAGAATATTGCCAAACTCATTCTATGAGGCCACAGTCACCCTGACACCAAAACCACACAAAGACTCAACAAAAAAGAGAATTTCAGACCAATTTCCCTTATGAACACTGATGCAAAAATATTCAATAAAATACTAACAAATTGAATGAATCCAAGAGTACATCAAAGACATCATTTACCATGATTAAGTAGGATTCATCCCAGGGATGCAGGGGTGGTTCAATATATGAAAAAAAATCCATCAATGTAATCCACTATATAAACAAATGGAAAGGAAAAACCCACATGATCATCTCATTAGATGCTGAAAAAGCCTTGACAAAAATCTAACACCCCTTCATGTTCAAATTCTTGGAAAGCTCAGTGATACAAGGCACATACCTAAACACAATAACAGCAATATACAGCAAGCCAATTGGCAACATCAAACTAAATAGAGAGAAACTTAAATAAATTCTACTAAAATCTGGGACAAGACAAGGCTGTCTAATTTTTCTGTATCTCTTCTTTATGAATCTTGCAGTTCTAGCCAGAGCAATTAGACAACAAAAGGAAATCAAGGGGAAACGAATTGAAAAGGAAGAAGTCAAAGAATTGCTATTCTCAGAGGATATGATAGTATACATAAGTGACCCCAAAAGTTCTCCTAGAAAATTCCTACAGCTGATAAACATTTTCAACAAAGTAGCTAGATACAAAATTAACTTAAAAAAAAAATCATCAGTGCTCCTCTATACACATGATAAATGGGCTCAGAAAGAAGTTAGAGAGACAAAACCCTTCACAAAAGCCAAAAATAACATAAAATATCTTGGTGTAACTCTAACCAAGCAAACAAAAGACCTCTATGACAAGAACTTCAAGTCTCTGAAAAAAAAAAAAAAACTGAGGAAGATATTAGAAAATGAAAAGATCTCCCATGCTCATGAATTGGTAGAATTAACAGAATGAAAATGGCCATCTTATCAAAAGCAATGCAATCCCTATCAAAATTCCAACAAAATTCTTTACAGATCTTGAAAGAACAATTCTCAATTTCCTGTGGAAAAAAAAAAAAACCCAGGATAGCTAAAACAATCTTGAACAATAAAAGAACTTTTGGAGGCACAACTATCCCTGACTTCAAGCTGTACTACAGAGCAATAGTAATAAAAACTACATGGTATTGTTAACAGATAGGTTGTTCAATGGAATCAAATTGAATACCCAGAAATAAACACAATTTATGAACACTTGATTTCTGACAAAGAACACAAGAACATACAATGGAAAAAAAGAAAGCATCTTCAACAAATAGTGCTGGTTTAATGGATGTCTGCAAGTGGAAGAATTCAAATAGATCTAAACTCATCACTTTGCACAAAACTCAAGTCCAAGTGTATCAAAGACCTCAACATAAAACCAGACACACAAAATTTAATAGAAGAGAAAGTAGGAAATAAGCCTTGAATGCATTGGCATAGAAGACGATTTCCTGAACAGAACACCAATGACTTAGGCTCTAAGATCAACAATTGATAAATGGGACATCATGAAACTGAAAATCTTCTGCAAGGCACAGGACACTGTCAATAGGACAAAATGGCAGTCTACAGATTAGGAAAATATCTTCACTAGCCCTACATTGAACAAAGGGCTAATATCCAAAATACACAAAGAACTCAAGAAGTTAGACACCAACAAACCAAATAACCTAATTTTAAAATGGGGTACAGAGCTAAACAGAGAATTCTCAACAGAGAAATCTCAAATGGCTGAGAAGCACCTAAAGAAATGTTCAATGTCCTTAGTCATCAGGGAAAGATAAATCAAAATGACTTTGAGATTCCACCTTAAGTCTATAATGGCTAAGATACAAACCTCAAAGGACAGCACACACTGGTGAGGTTGTGGAGCAAGAAGAACATGCCTTTATTGCTAGTGGGAATGCAAACTTGTACAACCATTCTGGAAATCACTTTGTTGGTTTCTCAGAAAACTGGGAATAGTTTTACCTTAAAACCTAGCTATACCACTTCTGGGCATATACCCAAAAAAATGTTCCACCATCCCACAAGGACTATGTTCATAGCAGCCTTATCTGTAATAGCCAGAAACTGGAAACAATCCAGATGTCCTTCAACTGAAAATGGACAAAGAAAATGTGGTTAATTTAAACAAGGAATACTACTCAGCTATTAAAAAACAAGGCTATCATGAATTTCACTAGCAAATGAATAGAACTAGAAAATATCACCCTGAGTGAGATAATCCATACCCAAAAGGACATGGTATGTACTCACTGATAAGTAGATATTAGCCATAAAGTACAGGATAACCATGCTATAATCAATAGACTCAATGGAGCCAAATAACAAGGAGGGCCCAAGGAAGGATGGTTCAATCTTTCTCAGAAGAGGAAATGAAATAGATATTGGAGGTCAATGGAAGAAGGGAACTGGGTGAGAGAATGGATGGGGAGGGGATCAGGGCAATGAGAGATCAGATGTAGGGAGAGCAGGGGAGAGAGAAGGGAAATCAGTGGTGGGGGGCAGGGGACCAATCTCTAGGATGTGCTAGAAACCTGGGATGGGTGGAGGTCCCAGGGGCTATATGAGGAGGACTCTAACTGCGACTCCTGGCAGTGAGGGATATGGATCTGGAAGTGGCTACTCCCTCTAGCCAGGCAGGACTCCCAGTGGAGGCTAAGGACAGTAACCTACCTACAAGACCTTCAACCTAACATGTGTTCTGCCTATAAGAAGTGCAGGGATAAAAATAGAGCAGAGATAGAGGGAATGGCCAATCAATGACTGCCCCAAATTGAGCTCATAGGCAAGAACCAATCCCTGATACTATTAATGATACTCTCTATGCTTGCAGACATATAACTAATATATAATATAGCCTAATATAACTGTCCTTTGAGAGGCACCACCCAGCAGCCAATGGAAAGAGATGCAGAGACCAACAGCCAAACAGATGGAACTCGGGGAGTCTTATGGAAGAGTTGGGAGAAGGACTGGGGAACCAGAAGAGTACAGAGACTCCACAGGAAGACCAACAGAGTCAACTAACTTGGACTCTTGGGGGTTCCCAGAGCCTGTATCATCAACCAAAGAGTGAGCACAGGCTGGACCTAGGCTCCTGCACATATGTAGTGTATGAGCAGCTTGGTTTTCATGCAGGTCCCGCAAGAACTAGAACAGGGACTGTCCCTGAGTCTGTTGCCTGCCTGTTGGATCCCATCCCCCTCTATGTCCACCTTGTCTGGTCTCAGTGGAAGAGGAAGCACCTATTCCTGCAGTGACTTGTGTGTGTGTTAATGTGTATGGGGGCTAACATTCATAAGGGGCTCCCCCTTCACAAAAGAGAAGGGGAGGGTACAATGGGGGTAAAGGACCTGTGTGAGGGGGTACTGGGAAGAGAGGGGAGCTAATTTCTTATATAAAGTGAAAAAGTAAATTTAATATAAAAAACTAGGAGCTTGTTCTTTGAGAAAATCAACAAGATAGATAAACCCTTAGCCAGACTAACCAAAGGGCACAGAGACAGTATTCAAATTAATAAAATCAGAACTGAAAAGGGAGACATAACAACAGAAACTGAGGAAATTAAAAGAAACCATCAGATCCTACTACAAAGGCCTATACTCAACAAAATTGGAAAATCTGGATGAAATGGACAATTTTCTAGACAGATAACAGGTACCAAAATTAAGTCAGGAACAGATAAACCATCTAAACAGTCCCATAACCCCTAAAGAAATAGAAGCAGTCATTAAAAGTCTCCCCACCAAAAAAAGTCCGGGACCAGATGGTTTTAGTGCAGAATTCTATCAGACCTTCAAGGAAGACCTAATACCAATTCTCTTCAAACTATTCCACAGAATAGAAACAGAAGGAACACTACCCAATTTATTCTATGAAGCTACAATTACACTCATACCTAAACCTCACAAAGACCCAACAAAGAAAGAGAACTACAGACCAATCTCTCTTATGAATATTGATACAAAAATACTCAATAAAATTCTTGAAAACCAAATCCAACAACACATCAAAACAATCATCCATCATGATCAAGTAGGCTTTATCCCAGGAATGCAGGGATGGTTCAATATTCAGAAATCCATCAATGTAATCCACTACATAAATAAACTCAAAGAAAACACATGATCATCTCATTAGATGCTGAGAAAGCATTTGACAAAATTCAACATCCCTTCATATTAAAAGTCTTGGAAAGATCAGGAATTCAAGGCCCATATCTAAACATAGTAAAAGCAATATATAGCAAGCCAGTAGCCAAAATCAAACTAAATGGAGAGAAACTTGAAGCAACCCCACTAAGATCAGGGACTAGACAAGGCTGCCCACTCTCACCCTACCTATTCAATATAGTACTGGAAGTCCTAGCCAGAGCAAGTAGACAACAAAAGGAAGTCAAGGGATACAGATAGGAAAGGAAGAAATCAAAATTTCACTATTTGCAGATGATATAATAGTATACTTAAGTGACCCTAAAATTTCCACCAGAGAACTCCTAAACCTGATATACAACTTCAGCAAAGTGGCTGGATATAAAATCAAACAAACCGGTAGCCTTCCTCTACTCAAAGGATAAACAGGCTGAGAAAGAAATTAGGGAAATCACACTCTTCACAATAGTCACAAATAATATAAAATATCTTAGAGTGAATCTAACCAAGCAAATGAAAGATCTGTATGACAAGAACTTCAAGTCTCTGAAGAAAGAAATTGAAGAAGATCTCAGAAGATGGAAAGATCTCCCATGCTCCTAGATTGACAGGATTTAGTAAAAATGGCCATCTTGCCAAAAGCAATCTACAGATTCAATGCAATCCCCATCAAAATTCCAAATCAATTCTTCATAGAGATAGAAAGAGCCATTTGCAAATTCATTTGGAATAACAAAAAACCCAGGATAGTGAGAACTATTCTCAACAATAAAAGAACCTCTGGGGGAATCACCATCCTTGACCTCAAACTGTACTACAGAGCAGTAGTGATAAAAACTTCACGGTCGTGGTACAGAGACAGGCAGGAAAATCAATGGAATAGAATTGAAGATCCAGAAATGAACCCCCACACCTATAGTCACTTGATCTTTGACAAAGGAGCTAAAACCATCCAGTGGAAAAAGGACAGCATTTTCAACAAATGGTGCTGGCTCAACTGAAGGTCAGCATGTAGAAGAATGGAAATCAATCTATTCTTATCCCCTTGTACAAAGCTCAAGTCCAAATGGATAGAAGACCTTCACATAAAGCCAGATTCACTGAAACTAATAGAAGAGAAGTTGGGGAAGACCCTCGAATACCTAGGCACAGGGGAAAAGTTCCTGAACAGAACATCAATGGCTTATGCTCTAAGATCAAGAATCGACAAATGGGACCTCATCAAACTGCAAAACTTCTGTAAGGCAAAGGACACCGACAGTAAGACAAAACGGCAACCAACAGATTGGGAAAAGATGATTACCAATCCTACATCTGATAGAGGGCTAATATCCAATATATACAAAGAACTCAAGAAATTAGACTCCAGGCAACCAAATAGCCCTATTAAAAATGGGGTACAGAGCTAAACAAAGAATTCTCAACTGAGGAAACTCGAATGGCCGAGAAGCATCTTAAGAAATGCTCAACACCCTTAGTCATCAGGGAAATGCAAATCAAAACAACCCTGAGATACCACCTCACACCAGTCAGAATGGCTAAGATCAAAAACTCAGGTGATAGCAGATGCTGGCGAGGATGTGGAGAAAGAGGAACATTCCTCCATTGTTGGTGGGATTGCAAGCTGGTGCAACCACTCTGGAAATCAGTCTGTGGTTCCTCAGAAAACTGGACATAGCATTACCTGAGGACCCAGCTATACCACTCCTGGGCATATACCCAGAAGATGCTCCAACATATAACAAGGACATATGCTCCACTATGTTCATAGCAGCCTTATTTATAATAGGCAGAAGCTGGAAAGAACCCAGATGTCCTTCAACAGAGGAATGGATACAAAAAACGTGGTACATTTACACAATGGAGTATTAGTCAGCTATTAAAAATAATGAATTCGAGAAATTCTTAGGTAAATGCATGGAACTAGAAAATATCCTGAGTGAGGTAACCCAATCACAAAAGAACACACATGGTATTTACTCACTGATAAGTGGATATTAGCCCAAAAATCTTGAAATAGCCAAGATTCAACTCACAGACCATATGAAGCTCATGAAAAAGGAAGACCAAGTGTGGACGCCTTGGTCCTACTTAGAGTAACAAAATACTCAAGGGAGCAAATATGGAGACAAAGTATGGGACAGAAATTGAAGGAGGGGCCATCTGGAGACCATTCCACCTGGGTATCCATCCCATGAGCAGCCACCAAAGGTAGACACTGATGTGGATGTCAGGAAGTGCATACTGATAAGAGCCTGATATAGCTGTCTCCTTAGAGGTCTGCCAGAGTCTGACATATTCAGAGGTAGATGCTCACAGCTAACCACTGATCTGATCAAGGGTTTCCCAATGGAGAAGTTAGAGAGAAGACTGAAGGAACTGAAAGGGTTGGTGGCCTCATGAGGAGAGCAACAATACCAACCAACCAGAGCTCCCCAGGGTCTCAACCACCGGCCTGGGAGCACATAGGGAGGGACCCATGATTCCATCTGTATATGTAGGGGAGGATGGCCTTGTCGGGCATAGGTGGGAGAGGAGATCCTTGGTTCCATGAAGGCTGAACACTGAGTTGGGGGGAATTTGAGGGTGGGGAGGTGGGAGTGGGGGGTAGGTGGGGCCACATCCTCATAGAAGCAGGAAGAGGGCGGATGAAATAGGAGGTTCCTGAGTGGTGGGAGGAACAGGGTAAGGGGATAAAATCTGAAACGTAAATATAATATCCAACTAAAAAAAAAAGAAAATGAAGAAATGGTAGGTTGTGAAGAGAAAGGCTGGGGTCAGTGCAACGAGACCTTATAGAAAAAGTCAGTAATGTGGCATGGCACACTACAAATATTAATAAACTGTAAATATAAAACTATATATAGTATACTTAATAGCTGTTTAGAGCATAATACAGAGTAAATATTTCTCTATTCTCTGAAAATATATTTGTCTTGCACATTTATTTATGTTTTTTGTTTTTTGGTTTTTTTGTTTATCGAGACAGGGTTTCTCTGTGTAGCCCTGGCTGTCCCGGAACTCACTCTGTAGACCAGGCTGGCCTTGAACTCAGAAGTCCACCTGCCTCTGCCTCCCAAAGTGCTGGAATTAAAGGCGTGCGCCACCACTGCCTGGCTTGTTTTGCACATTTAAAGTTATAGATGGTGTTATGATAAAAACAAAACAATAAACAATAGACATACTAGTTGCATTTACTCATGTGGGCATGGCCTAATACAAAATAGAGAACATTAAGTTGAATGCTTTCATTCAAAATTCACATTGTCATTTATTCAAAGGAGATGAAATTAAGGCAGAAGTGTTATAGTTAACTAAAAGCAGATACAGATTCAATTATAAAATTATTATAAATAAAAAATATTTACCTGAGCACCCACGTTTTAACATTCTGGAACAGCTGTCAGTTACTTGAAAACCAACTTCATTATCTATTATGTCTAAGCACAATGTAAATGGATCTGAAAAAAATCCAAAACATAAGATTTTGTTTAATGAAAAGGTTCTGAAATTTATTAAGTCTCAGATTTTCATGCATTTTCTCTCAGTACTACATCTAAAGAGAAAGATTCTGGATATGAGGCAGTGGTACTAAAGGTGTGTGTACCAGAGTTATATAAGGCAGATGTACCAATTTACATTTGAGTTTTAGCCATCCACTACCTAGTTCCTTAGAAATAATCGATCAATCAAACAGTTTAAATCATACCTATTTCAGGTACCTGCTGCTTTCTCTCTTTGACAGTATGAGTCAGATGTTTAAGGACATGGTCACTAAAAGAAAACAAATACTACATTACTAGAAGTCAAGATTCTGTGGTATGGGGGAAATGTTAAATAGTACTGTGATTCTCAATGTCTGATAGAGCTGGATCCAAAAAAACTTATTGCTATAATCTCAATGTCAAATGTCCCTGAAAAGCCCATTTTTCAAGCCCTGGGTACTACTGGGAGATTGTGAGATCTTTAGGAGGTGGGGCCTTGTAGAAGGTCTTAAGGTCACCAGGTATACACCCTTGAAGGAGACTGTGACTCTAGCTTGTCCCATTTCTTCTGTTTCTTGGATCATGAGGTGGATGATTTGCTCCAACAGATGTACCTGTCATACTGTGCTTCCATTGTTAGAGACCCCCAAACAAAGGGTACCTATCCCACCATTTCAGACTTTAACTTTCAGAAGCATGGAAAAAAAGAAAACTTTTCCCTTTAAAAGTTAATTGCCTCAGGCATTTTGTTATAATGACAGAAGGCTGACCTGTCATTATAACAAACCTGGCCAAAGTAGGGTCTACAATAGTCATAGAAAACAAGACTCCAGAGAGCAAAAGAAGACAGATGAGAAATATTGTAAAAACACTAACAGAGAGGGTGTCTTAGTCAGGGCTTCTATTCCTGTACAAACATCATGACCAAGAAGTAAGTTGGGGAAGAAAGTGTTTGTTGAGCTTACACTTCCACATTGCTGTTCATCACCAAAGAAAATCAGGACTGGAACTCAAGCAGGTCAGGAAGCAGGAGCTGATGCAGAGGCCATGGAGGGGTGCTGCTTACTAGATTGCTTCCCCTGGCTTGCTCAGCTTGCTTTCTTATAGAACCCAGGACTACCAGCCCAGGGATGGCACCACCCACAATGGGCCCTCCCCCCTTGATTACTAATTGAGAAAATGCCTTACAGCTGGACCTCATGAAGGCATTTCCTCAAGGGTGGCTCCTTTCTCTGTGATAACTTTGTGTGTCAAGTTGACACAACAAAACCAGCCAGTACACAGGGCTCCTTTTAAAATGTTTATTTTTTTAAACAGTCTTCTGTATCCCAGACTAGCCTTAAACTTGCTCTGTATTAGAGGGTGACTTTGAATTTTTTTTAATCTTTCTGCCTCTAATAAAAACAGGGCCAATACAAGTGTGTGTGTGTGTGTGTGTGTGTGTGTATAAGCCTTGGAGCAAGAATGCTGTCCCCAAACACATCTGAGCATTTTGCAGTCTCCTACCCATGAGAAGTAGGTTAAAATTACCCTGAGAATCCTGAGAATGGTCTTGAAGACAGAGCTCCCATGCCACACTCCTAAGCCTCCTAATTTTCTGAATTCTGATAAAAGTGTAAATTTTCCTTTGGCTTTTTTTTTTTTTTTTTTTGACAATGGTCAAAAGTCTAAGCATGCTTCTCCTGACACACTCTGGACTTTTCCTCTTTCCTTGACATCCTCCTCCTCTTTCACCACAAAGCTCCAGTTAACCCTATTTGCTCCAAATGCCAGCTTTTGTAGCCCCTAACTCAAAAACACATAGCTTCCCCTCTTCCTCTTCTCCATCTCTCATCCTGGCAGCTGCTGAGATTTACAACTTGCTTAGTCAGTTTTCCTCTCAAACTCTAATAAAATTGTCCTTGAACTTGAAGAAAAAAAGTCTTGCAAAGGAAGAAAGAAGTGACAATGTACTCCACCTGCCTGATATTTAGTGTATCCTGCAATCAGACCTTAAGTACAGCAGTCATCAGACAAATACAAGCAAAGGTTTAAGAAGGAAAGCTGCATGTCTGCATGCTACTTGCTACCTTTGTAGGGCAAAGGGCAGTACTGGAAACAGTACTGGGGGAACTGAAAGAAACCCAGCAGGATGGTGGTGCACACCTTTAATCCCAGCACCTGGGAGGCAGAGTCAAAGGATCTCTGAGTTTCTGGTCTATACAGAATTCCAGGGCAGGCAGGGCTACACAGAGAAACCCTGTCTCGAAAACACAAACAAAAGCAAACCCAAATTGACTTTCATTACACTCTACTCCCTTCACCACAGTAAATTTCCAAATGAGTATTTGCAATGTTGCTGACAGTTTCAATGCTTGCAATGTTACTTCAAATATAGGGACTTAGTTTAAGTTTTCTTTTGTAAGCATAGTTTCTAAGATTCAAATTTGATTGTTGTCTTAGAGTTTTGTTGGGGGCCAACTCCTAGCAGAAAGCAGCTATCATCTTTGCAGCCATCTCGGGCCATATACCCTGACAAGAGACTTGTTTTTCTTTTTCTTTTTTCTTTTTTTGAGACAGGGTTTCTTTGTGTAGAGACCTGTTTTTCAACAGCTTACAACAGCTGATCACACTCTGATAAACATCTTGTTTTTCTCAGATATATCTTGTTTTGTTTAGTGTCCACAGCTGCAAGGCACACATGGTAAAGTGTCTCCAGCTGCACTCCCCTGCTTGTGCTTATATACCCATGATTTCCTTTCAATAAAGGGGACTTGATCAGACACCCTGTCTTGTCTCCATTTGTTTCGTCTCTTACCCCTCCAACCCCACTCTCTCTCTTTTGCAGACCCCACTGACTGACCTGTATGGGCCAGGTCAACTGGTGCCCAGCAAGAACGAGAGACCTAGTGAGGGAGGTTACTGGAAGAAGAGTTGACCAAAAATTCAAAAGAGAAACAAAGGTGATCACCACGGGAACTTGCCACTTCAAGACCAGTAAGTCATAGTAACGAAAATGAGGCAAGAAATACGTCAGCAGGAACAGATACAAAAAGGCTTTAAAGACAAGAGAAGTAAATTGCAGGCTGCTCTGAGTCAAGAGAGCCAAACAAATAAATAGAAGAAGGCTGCTCTAGGCAGAGAGCCGAACAGAAAGATAGTGTTAATCGGTTGTATTAGATTGATTTAACTTTCAAAATGGGTGTGATTCTGAGCTGTGTTGTTCTATTTTTCCTCTGGATAAAAGGTCAATGTAAAGGTTTTTCTGGTTACTGGTTCAAGAATATTCTGATTTTGGAAAAAAGTTTTTTCTATGTGTTTTCAGAAAAGGTAGTAGTTATATTTTCCAGAATATTATGGATCAGACATGACAGAAGTAGGCCTCCAGAAGACTAGATTCCAGAGAATCAAAAAATTTTCTTGATACTAAAATTTGTTTTGAGATTTGTATATTACAGAATACACAGCCTTGGTGAATGGATCTCCTTGTCACCTGCAACTACTGATGTCCTGGACTTCCAGCTGGATAGCTTATCAATTTACCCTTCCCCCACCCCTCTTCTAATAGCTCAACACCTATATTCAGCTTGAAGACATTAATGAAGAGTCGGTGCCCCAATTCCCTGGGCTTGGGGACTAAGGTGGTTAATATTAGGCTTTCTTTCTAGGGAAAAGTAATGGTTTTGTTGGAACAGGGAGGAAGAGCTAAAATTGATTACATAGCCATAAGCTATTGGTAGAAATCTGTATAACTGTTACTAAGATGAAGTTATAATTTCTTAGATGGTACAAAATTTTGATGCAAATTCAAGGGTCTCATTGGTATAATTTCTTCTATTCAAAATTTGTGGGTACAAAGCTTAGACCTTTTACTTCTCCAACAGGGGGAATTGTGTGCTGCCCTTAAAAAAAGTGTTTTTATACTGACCATTCAGGCATTGTTAAGTCTCTTGTCTCTCAGGTTCATACTGTTCAACAAACTGATGGCTTTTGTACAACAACAGATAGATGCTATTCAAATGAAACCCATATAGGTCCATTATCACAGGCTGGAAATAGGGGACTCTAAAACCTCTGTCATCGAGACTAACTTAACCCTTAACTTACGTGCTAAGCCATATAGTCAATGATGAGTAAGAGAACACCTCAAGACCCCTCTCCCTAACTGGGAGGCCTCATCATCCTAAGACAAGAGCTCAACCAAATGGCTGTTAATATTCAAAGACAGGAAAGGGAAGCTAGGGACTTCTGGCCTAAGACAGGCATGGTTTCCATAAGTTTTCCCAGCCTTCCCTTTTGAAAAAATTAAAAAGGGGGACAAGTCCTAGCAGAAAGCAGCTATTATCTTTGCAGCCATTTTGGGCCATATACTCTGACAAGAGACTTGTTTTTCAACAGTCTACAACAACTGAGCACACTCTGATAAACATCTTGTTTTTCTCAAATATATCTTGTTTTTAGTGTCCACAGCTGCAAGGCACACGTGGTAAAGTGTCTCTAGCTGCACTCCCCTGCTTGTGCTTATATACCCATGATTTCCTTTCAATAAAGGGGACTTGACCCTGTCTTGTCTCTATTCCCACTCTCTCTTTCTTGCAGACACCATTGACCCACGTGGGCCAGGTCAGGGTTTTTATTGCTGTGATGAAACACTGTGACTGAAAAGCAAGTTGAGGAGACCAGGGCTTATTTGGCTTAAACTTCCATGTTGTAGCCCATCACTGAAGGAAATCAGGATAGGAACTGAAACAGGGCAAGTAACTGGAAGCAGAAGTTGATGCAGAGGTCATGGAGGGGTGCTGATACTGGCTTGCTTCACATTGCTTGCTCAGCCTGCTTTCTTATAGAATCCAGAACCATCAGCTCAGGGATAGCAACACCCACAATGGGCTAGACCCTCCCCCATCAATCCCTAATGAAGAAAATGCCCTACAGGCTTTCATATAACCTGATCTTATGAAGGTATTTCCTTAATTGAGGTTTCCTCCATTCAAATGACTTTAGCTTGTATCAAGTTGATATAAAACTATCTAGCACAAGTATTTCACTCAATTTAAAGTCTTCAGGAGCTTAGGATGTAAATCAATTGGCAGAATGTTTGCCTAACATGTATGTAGCCCTGGTTTTAATATCACCAGCACCATTTTAAACTGGGGGAGTGGGGTGGGGTAGTAGTACACACAGTGTAAGTTCAAAGTCATCCTGGACTATACAGGTAGTTGAAAGTTTTTTTTTTTTTTTTTTTTTTTTGTATTTGTGATTCATGAGATCTTGTTTCAAAAAAAGAAAAAGCAAAAGTCATTAGTGGTTCCCCATATCCAGTAAATTAAACCCCAAAACCTCAGAACCATGCAAAGTCTTTGATAAACTAACATCTATACCCCTCTTCCAAACTCATCAGTCATTTTTTTTTTTTTAACTTTAGAGCTGGGGATATACAGCTCAGTTGGTAGAGAACTACCCAACATCAGCAGATCCTGGGTTCAATCCCTAGCACTGCAAACTAGGTATGGTTATCCCGCACTTGGGAGATAAAGGTAGAAAGATCAAAATTTCAAGGTCATCCTCAGCTACACAGCAGCTTGGGATGTAAAAGATCCTGTCTCAATTTTTCTCCTCTCACATCTATGCTCCTGACAAGCAACACTAATTAAAGGCAGCCAGGCACACACAGGCACCTAGCACTAAAGCCATGGAAGCAGGAAGGGGACTTATTAGAAGGAAGGAATTGGCAGGAGGAGAGGAATAAGAATATTCTGAAGGGAAAATATGATAAAGTACATTTTATATGGATAAAATTATAAAAGGATAAATACATTTAAAAAAAAGGAAACAAAAGGAATCCCTACTTTAGGATCCTCTCAATGCCATGTTTAATCATTCCTGTATCCACAGTGCCTAACACCATGGCACACAATAAATAAATAAGCATTGTAATCATTAAACTATACCTTGATGGAGAAACAGAATCCTTTTGGTCAAAAGTTTTTTCTTCGTTTAAGTTTTGAGCACAGCTTGGAGTGGTTTTATGTGAAACCTTATTCTGCCCTTTCTCCCTATAGAAAGGACTAACTGGATTTGTGTTCTTTTTAAGAGTCTTCAGTTGGTATTCATTTGCACAAGCTTTAGACATGGTTCCACTGGGCTGATGGCTGTGAAGCTGTCTAGACTGGTTTGCATCCTTATCTTCTGCTCTGGAACCCCCAATACTGTCTGCACAGAGACGTTTCAAATTGGTCTGTATGTTTACTCTCATAGGCTGGGCCGTCTCCTTAGATTGTTCACTCCCATTTTGTTGTCTCTCCTACAATGTAAGAAATAGCAAGTAAATAATTTCAATACAATCATTTCCTTATAATATGCCTTACATTTCCTTAATATAAAAACTTTGATAATACTTATAATAAAAGAAATCTACATTAGGGAAAAATTATTTACTTAATAAATGATATTGGGATACCTGAGAAGCTATGTGGGAAAAATAATGTAGCCATATGACAGTTTCACAACAGTAAAGTAAAAATGAACCAAATATTTTTAAAATGTTAAATGAAATTATAAAGGCTCAGGGAGATAGCTAGGTTGGTAAAGGTGCTTGCTAGCAAGCTTGACAACCTAAGTGTGATCCCCAGGACACACATGGTAGAAGATGATTAGTTTCTACACACACACACACACACGTACATCCATTACAAAAAATATTCTTAAGGGGTAGAAGTTCTTTCCAAATAGTATACAATAATATATCACACAAAAAAACTAATATGCTTGATCACAGAAAATATCTTTGAAAGATCTCCTAGAGACCAAGGACAATGGAAAAGAAGAATGAACTTAAAGGGGAAAAGAGCAAGAAGCAAAACCAACATATATAACCATGTATAGACCATAGAGTAACTCTTAAAAAGCACAAGAAAAAACACCTAAGGGAAAAATCAACAATCGTATGGGCAGATAAGCAAAAGAGATAAACAGTTCACTGGACATGAAACATATGTAGCTCTTAAACATAGGCAAATTCCTCTATTTCATTGTAGTAAAATACTATTGAAACAACAATGCAGTATCTTCCTTCTCTCATGACAGATTCAAAGCATATGAAGAACAGACAGTATGAACATTACTGGCTAGACTATATTCATGACTAAATAACTTTGCAGTTATTTATTTTATTGATTGATTGATTGATTGAGACAGGTCTCATTGTGTAGCCCTGGCTAATTTACAACTTGATATATAGACCAAGCTGGCCTCAAACAGAGTGTCTCCTGCTTCTGCCTCCAGAGTGGAGTTAAAGATGAGCACCACCATGCCCAGACTTTTTGTTTATTTATCTTTGTACACCTTTTATAATAAAATCTGTATAAGAAAATCCCATAAATTACTTTGGCATGTCAATGTTCTTAACTGTAGTATTGTAATATCTAATAGTTGTATATAATATTAATAAATTCATCCAACAGAACACTGCAAAAAATTAGTTTCTAGTAAAAATGCATTACTTATATTTTACTTCAGTTCTCTACAAAACTTATTAAAGATCAGTTTTCTATCTTTTGACTTATTTTATGTGAGTACAGAGTTGCTGTCTTCAGAGACACCAGAAGAGGACATTGGATCCCATTACAGATGGTTGTGAGGCAGCATGTGGTTGCTGGGAATTGAACTTAGGACTTCTGGAAGAGCAGTCAGTGCTCTTAACTGCTAAGCCATCTCTCCAGCCCTTTTGACTTATATTACTACCACCACCACCATTACTGTTCTGTTTTTTAAGACAGGCCTTCTCTATGTAACTCTGGCTGTCTTGGAAGTTGCTTTGTAGACTAGGCTAGCCTTGAACTCAAGAGATACACCTGCTTCTGTCTCCCTAGTGCTGGGACAAAAGACATGTACCATCTCCAATTGGATAAAGATCCGTGTTCTAAAAGGAGTAAACCCACAATAATAGGCAGCAATGGAATAAGAAATAAAGGCTAAACAAAATTTCAAAACTAAAAAGACAGGTGAATAACCTATGCAGGTTTGATAAAGTTAACTACCTAAGATATAAACCCTTAAAAGGCCCATCAACGTGAACTTTAAAATGTTGGGGAAGACAGGACGGGGAGGAGTGAAGGGAGGGGAAACTGTGGTCAAGATGTAATATATGAGAATAGAAATAAAATAGAATATAAAATGCCAGGGATAAAGATTATATAAGCTAATAAGAGAAAGTAGGTCACACCAAGGGATTAGAATAACATTGAAGGCTGTATCAGTGAAGCAATGAAGCAGGATAAAAGAAAGGAGGCATGAAAAGGGGGGAAAGCCCCTCACTCTAGAATCTAGTTTGTTTTTCCTGGTGACTGTGAATGAAGAAACTCCAATACAGGCCAATGAGATTGCTTAGCGTGTGGAGAGCCGCGCCCAGAAGATGGCGCCTGGCAGGCAGCCAGGCAAAAGCTTGTACTTGTAAACACAAGCCTAATAAGGAATATGTAAACAATTGGCAGCTTTCTCTAGTAGAGTACCCATAGTATTATGCCACGTGGCAGAGAATTGTTGGCTGGCCTTAAGGGGATATAAGCCTGACGCGGAAGGGGAGAGTGTGCTATTTTTGTATCAAAAGCCTGAATAAACTGCTTGAGGAAGAAACTCGGAGTTGCGTTCACTTTCTGCTGGTCAGAGAGGAGTAACAGCGGCATTAGTGGGTAAAGAGAGTTTGCCAAGCAAGTCTGATGAGCTGAGCTCAATTCCCCAGAACCCACATAAAGGTAGAAGGAAAGAACCAGCTCTACAAAGCTGTCCTCTGACCACCACACACACACCATGGGACTCTAACATTGCTATCACTTCTGATGCCTGTAAACATATCATAGATATCACTTACCCTAGGCTAGCCTCAAATTTGCTATATAGCCTTGAACTCCTGGTCTCCTGCCTCCACTCCACGTCAATGATGGGATTACAGGTGTATGCCACCATGACTGATGGGTGATTCTTTATAAGAGAAGCAAGTATAAACCAGTTCATATTTTTTAAATTTTAAGCTTTCCTTAATGTTTATATTGTTATAAATTTTGTCCTTTGAGCCTTGGTTACCAGGGTGAGCATATTAAAGAGTTAGGAGTTATTTAATGGGCACAGAATTGTTACAGGATATTTTATGATACATAAAAAACCTAACTGTTAGCAAACCATGGAAGCCTAACTAGAGACTACATTTGTCAGGTGCAGTTAGGTGCTTCATAAAGAGATACAGTTTAGGTGTGCCTCTAAGAGCCCCCATAGATAAGAAACCTAAAGAAGGGAAAGTTCCTATTTTAAGGCAAGTTGCTTGGGAGAAGTCTTGTGGTCTTTGCTCTATGACCCAAGGCAAAGTCAGCTGGATGGTCTTGAGCTACCCCACTTTATAGGTGAATGGTTAAGCCCCTACTGCCTGGCTTGGAGCACCCCCACCCCATAAGATGGTGACATGGTTCAGCCTGCCAAGGGTGTAGGGGAGGAGCTAGAGACTTCTTTTATAGCTATTGGACCTTTGAAAGCTAGCTCTCTCTCTCTCTCTCTCTCTCTCTCTCTCTCTCTCTCTCTCTCTCTCTCTCTCTCTCCCTCTCTCTCCCTCTCTCTCTCCTCCTCCTCTCTCCTCCTCTCTCCTCCTCTCTCCTCCTCTCTCCTCCTCTCTCCTCTCTCCTCTCTCCTCTCTCCTCTCTCTCCTTGGAAAAGATTTTATGTAAGGAGCTCCAGGTAACAGGGATTCTCTCCTTGGGCTTGTAGGAAACAACAAAGAAGCAGCTGGCAGGACACAGGTAAAACAGAATTCTAGAAAAGAGAGCTAAGGAGCCCTCTTGAATTTGGAAGAACTAAAGAGAAAAGTAGAGTAGCTCAGTAGAATGATACAGAAAGGTTTCTAAACAGATGGCAGTTTAGTTGTAGAATCAGGTTTGTAAATATATATTTTATATATAGTTCAGGAAACAAAGTTACCTCACTGAACTAGCAGTTTTTTACCTCAGTTTACACCTTCCATGTCTTTATTGGTATAAATATTAGATAATTTAAACAGTTACACAGAGTTTAAGTTTAGAATGATGACTATGCTCTGGGAATATAGTAGTTGTCTTAGCTATTACTATTGCAGTAATTAAACACCATAATCAAAAACATCTTTGAGAAGAAAGGCTTATACTTCCATACCACTGTTCATGATCCAAAGAAGTCAGGACAGTAACACAAACAAGGCAGGATTCCAAAAGCAGGAAGTGATGCAGAAGTCATGGAGGGGTGGGGCTTACTTGCTCCACATGGTTTGTTCAGTCCACTTCCTTACCTAGGACAGCCAGCCCAGGAGTGAGCCCACCCACCATGAGCTGAGCCCTTCCCCATCAACCACTAATTAAGAGAATGTCCCACAGGCTTGCCCACAGCCCAACTTCATGGAGGCATTTTCTCGGCTGAGGCTCCCTCTTTTCTGATAACTTGTGTCAAGAGGATATAAAACTAGCCAGGACAGCTAACAACTTAACACACAAATGCATCACTGTTAAGCCACAACCTTAAGACTAAACATTAATAAAGACATCACAATACAGGACATCTTACAAACCAGTCTGTTTGTAAGAATATTTTTTGGCATTTTGATTTATTTAAAAACACAAAAATATTATGTTTTTGTTTTAATCCCAGGTATGAGATACAGAGCAGTTTTAGATTGTCCACAACAGCTGACTATGATTTACTCTTAGCAGGGGCATGATTTTGCCAGTAGCAGATAGTTTCTGTGATTGTTTGATGTTTGGAATTCTGGGGACTTTTCAGAGGGTATATAAATTAGGGAGTCCTGAGAGGTGGTGTGGATTGTTGGTTGTCATTTGTCATGTGTGAGGAAGAGGAGGAGGAGAAAAAAGAAATAGAAGGAGGAAAAGAAATAATAAGGAAGAAGAAGGGGGAGGAGGAGAAAGAGAAGGAAGAGGAGGAAGAAAAGAAGGAAGAAGAAGAGGAGCAGAAGGAGAAATAATAACTAGATATCCTGATGGCAAAGATCAAAGGTGTCCTAAGGAACTCCATACCCCTAATCAGCAGAAGTAGTCTAATGATAATGTCACCCCCTTTCCCCTCTCTCCTTTTCCTTCCTGAGTAGTGTTAGGGGTCTGAAAGGGTGGGAAAAGGATGAAGAAGAGTGGAAGAAAGAACCCCTAAAGTTGCCAAAGTCCAGCTACAACCAGTCCTACAGCCTTATAAACTTTAAAAGTTGTCTCTTTAAAAATACCCAGCTTTGGCCTGGTGAGATGGCTCAGCGGTTAAGGGCACTGACTGCTCTTCTGGATGCACTGAGTTCAAATCTCAGCAACCACATGGTGGCTCACAGCCATCTGTAATAAGAACTGATACCCTCTTATTGGGTGTCTGAAGACAGCTACAGTGTACTTACATATAATAAATAAATAAAAACCTTTGGGGCTGGAGCCAGAGGTAGAAGGGAAGGGAGGGAGGGAAGGAGGAAAGGAGGGAGGGAAAGAGGGAGAGGGAGAGGGAGGAAGAGAGGGAGAGAGAAAGAGAGAGAGGAAGGGAGGAAGGGAGGGAGAGAGAGAGAGAGAGAGAGAGAGAGAGAGAGAGAGAGAAAGAGAGACAGAGATACCCAGCTTCTTTTAAATTTCAAATTCTCTGTAAAACTCTGTAACATAGCCAGGCGGTGGAGGCACAAGCTTTTAATCTCAGCCAGCACTCAGAAAGCAGAGGCAAAAAGCCCTGCTCATGTACTTGGCCAACTTGGTCTATGCATTCCAGGTCAGCCAGCATACCACAGTGATATAGTGATTCAAACAAATAAACAAACAGAAGATCTAGAAATAGGGTCCAGGGAATATGGTTGTACAACATTATGAGTGTCCTTAATATCACATAATTGTGCATTTAAAAATAACTGAAATAGAGCCAGGCATGGTGCTCATGCCTTAATTCCAGTACTCGGGAGGCAGAGGCAGGAATACTGCTACAAGTATGAGGCCAGTCTGATCTATACATCAAGTTTTAGGCTAGCAAGGGCTACAAAATAAGACCTGATCTCAAAAAAGTAAAGAAAGTTTGATATGAAAAATATATATATATATATTATCACAATCTCAAAGAATAATGTTCTAAAAGAATACTGTTGACATGGGCACAACTATGTCAAGGACCACAATGCCTTGAGCTCATGGGAGTGGCAGAGCCTTCCCTAGGGGAGGCTCAGAGGAGCTGGCAAGGCCTTCCTCTGGTCCAAGTATGAGTGTTTACTAACAATGGGACCAGTGTGCAAGAACTAGCAACTGTAGCTTCCTCTTCCAGGATGACAGCAACCTAAGGTTTCCCATTGAGAGCTGTTATCACTTCCTCTTTATGCTCTACATAATAAATTCACTGAGCTTCCAGGTTGTGGAGTAGGTAGGTGCCTTCCATCGGAGTAAGGACAGGCTACCCAATTTCAGCTTTTCTGAACATGTGTCTGTCATTTCTTTATTGCAGTGTCACCCCAGTCAGGTTTCCAGGACAAGCCATGGAGAATGGATACACACAAACACACGCACATGAGTGTGCCACACAACCCCTCCCACAGATACATACTCTATGTATGTATTTATATATAAAAATATTAGATGTGGTATACACCTTTATCCCAGCTCTCAGGAGGCAAAGGCAGGCAGATCTCTGGGAATTTGAGGCTGGCCTGGTCTACACAGTGAATTCCAGGACAACAAGATACCCTCTTCTCTTCTGACCTTCTTGGGTACCAGGCATGTACATGGTGCACAGACATAAATACAGGTAAAATACACATGCATATTAAATTAAAACTAAAATCTAGGAGCTGAAGAGACATCTCGGTGGTTAAAAGAGCACATTACTCTTGCAGAGGACCTGGGTTCAGTTCCCAGTACCCACATCAAATAGCTCATAACTACCTACAAGTCTAGCTCAAAGGGATACAACACCCTTTTTCATTTTTGTTAGGGCTCCTTTAAATCTGTGGCACGCACACACACATATAATAAACAGGGCATGGAAAGACAGCTCAGTAATTAAGAAGTATTGCTGCTCTTCTAGAGGATATGAGTTCAAATTCCAGCACTCATATCAGGCAGCTCACAAGCACCTGTAACTCTAGCTCCAGGGACCAATGTCCTTCTAGCCTCTTCAGGCATAAGGAGTCAGTCTCTCTCTCTCTCTCTGTCTCTCTCTGTCTCACTGTCTCTCTTTCCCCATTTTCACACACACACACACACACACATACAGACACACACACAAAAATAGAATCTTTTTTTAGTGATAAAGATAAAACTAAATGAAAAAAAAATCTGTTATATGTCCAAAGTTCAGTCCTTAAGTACTACTCTTAAAATTTATACCAATTATCCTTTGAAGTGCTGGGTTTGTGTTGAGATACTGTGTAAATTTGGATTTGTCATAGAATATTTTAGTTTCTCCATCAATAATGATTGACAGTTTTGCTGGGTATAGTAGTCTGGGCTGGCATTTATGTTCTTTTAGGGTCTGTATGATATCGGTCCAGGATCTTCTAGCTTTTATGGTCTCTGGTGAGAAGTCTGGTGTAATTCTTATAGATCTGCCTTTATATGTTACTTTGCCTTTTTCCCTTACTGCTTTTAGTATTTTTTCTTTGTTTTGTACATTTGATGTTTTGACTATTATGTGGCGGGAAATATTTCTTTTCTGGTCTAAACTGTTTGGAGTTCTGTAGGCTTCTTGTATATTTATGGACATCTCTTTCTTTAGGTTAGGGAAGTTTTCCTCTATAATTTTGTTGAGGATATTTACTGGTCCTTTAAGTTGGGAGTCTTCCCCCTCATCTATTCCTATTATTCTTAGGTTTGGCCTTCTCATTGTGTCTTGGATTTCTTGTATATTTTGGGTTAGTAGCTTTTTGTATTTTGCATTTTCTTTGACAGTTGTGTCAATGTTTTCCATGGTATCTTCTGCACATGAGATTCTCTCTTCCATCTCTTGTATTCTGTTGGTAATACTTGTGTCTATGACTCCTGATCGTTTTTTTAAGTTTTCTATCTCCAGGGTATTCTCCCTTTGTGATTTCTTTATTGTTTCTACTTCCATTTTTAGATCCTGCATGGTTTTGTTTAATTCCTTCTCCCGTTTGGTTGCATTTTCTTGCAATTCCTTAAGGGATTTTTGTGTTTCCTCTTTAAGGGTTTCTATCTGTTCTTTGAGAGTGTTATTTATGTCTTTCTTAAAGTCCTCTATCATCACCATGAGAAGTGATTTTAATTCTGATTCCTGCTTTTCTGGTGTGATGGGGTGTTCAGGGCTTGCTATGATGGGGGAACTGGGTTCTGATGATGCCATGTAACTTTGGTTTCTGTTGCTTATGTTCTTGCACTTGCCTTTTGCCATCTGGTTAAATCTAGTGCTAACTGTACTTCTGTCTCTGATTGAAGCCTGCCTTTCCAGTTGTCTCGCTTGTGTCTGGTCTTCTAGGGGTCCAGATGTCTCTGTGATTTTTTTTCCAGCTGCACTGATTATAGTGGTACACAAACCCAGCACTTCAAAGGATAATTGGTGGAAAACTCCATCACAGGAGGGAAACTACAACCTAGAAAAAGCAGGAAAGTAATCTTCCAAAAACCGTAAAAGAAGGTAGCTACACAAACATATCTCCACTGCCAATAACAAAAATAACAGGAAACAACACTCATTTTTCCTTAATATCTCTTAATATCAATGGACTCAATTCTCCAGTAAAAAGACATAGACTATCAGACTGGATACGTAAACAGGACCCAACATTTTGCTGCATTCAGGAAACGCACCTCTGTGGAAAAGACAGACATTACCTCAGAGTAAAAGGTTGGAAAACAATCTTCCAAGCAAATGGTCCCAAGAAACAAGCTGGAGTAGCGATTCTAATATCAAATAGAATCAGTTTTCAACCAGAAGTAATCAAAAAAGATAAAGAAGGACACTTCATATTCATCAAAGGAAAAATGTACCAAGAGGAACTCGCAATTCTCAACATCTATGCCCCAAATGTAAGGGCACCCACATACATAAAAGAAACTTTACTAAAGCTTAAAGCATACATTGCACCCTACACAATAATAGTGGGAAATTTCAACACCCCACTCTCAGCTATGGACAGATCATGGAAACAGAAACTAAACCGAGACACAATGAAACTAACAGAAGTTATGAACCAATTGGACTTAACTGACATGTATAGAACATTTCATCCTAAAAAAAAAAGAATATACCTTCTTCTCAGCACCTCATGGTACCTTCTCCAAAATAGACCATATAATTGGTCACAAAACAGGCCTCAACAGATACAAAAAGATTGAAATAATCCCTAGTACCTTATCAGACCACCATGGACTAAGACTTGTCTTTGACATGGACAAAAACAACAGAAAGCCCACATACACTTGGCAACTGAACAATGCTCTACTCAATTATAACTTGGTCAAGGAAGAAATAAAGAAATTAAAGACTTTTTAGATTTAAATGAAAATGAGGACACATCATATCAAAACTTGTGGGATTCATTGGAAGCAGTACTAAGAGGAAAAATCATATCTCTAAGTGCTCACAAAAAGAAATTGGAAAGAGCATACATTAACAACTTGACAGCAAACCTGAAAGCATTAGAACAAAAAGAAGCTAGTATACCCAAGAGGAGTAGACGGCAGGAAATAATCAAACTCAGGGCTGAAATCAACCAAGTTGAAACAAAAAGAACTATACAAAATATCAACAAAACCAGGAGCTGGTTCTTTGAGAAAATCAACAAGATAAACAAACCCTTAGCCAGACTAACCAAAGGACGCAGAGACAGCATTCAAATTAATAAAATCAGAACTGAAAAGAGAGACATAACAACAGAAACAGAGGAAATTTAAAAAGTCATCAGATCCTACTACAAAGGCCTATACTCAACAAAATTGGAAAATCTGGATGAAATGGACAATTTTCTAGACAGATAACAGGTACCAAAGTTAAACGGAGAGCAGATAAACCATCTAAACAGTCGCATAACGCCTAAAGAAATAGACACAGTCATTAAAAATCTTCCCACCAAAAAATGTCCGAGGCCAGATGGATTCAGTGCAGAATTCTTTCAGACCTTCAAGGAAGACCTAATACCAATCCTCTTCAAGCTATTCCATCGAATAGAAACAGAAGGAACACTACCCACTTCATTCTATGAAGCTACCATTACACTCATACCTAAACCACAGAAAGACCCAACAAAGAAAGAGAACTACAGACCAATCTCTCTTATGAATATTGATGCAAAAATACTCAATAAAATTCTTGCAAACCAAATCCAACAACACATCAAAACAATTATCCATCAAGATCAAGTAGGCTTTATCCCAGGAATGCAGGGATGGTTCAATATTCAGAAATCCATCAATGTAATCCACTACATAAATAAACTCAAAGAAAAAAACCACATGGTCATCTCACTAGACGCTGAGAAAGCATTTGACAAAATTCAACATCCCTTCATATTAAAAGTCTTGGAAAGATCAGGAATTCAAGGCCCATATCTAAACATAGAAAAAGCAATATACAGCAAGCCAGTAGCCAACATCAAACTAAATGAAGAGAAACTTGAAGCAATCCCAGTAAGATCAGGGACTAGGCAAGGCTGCCCACTCTCACCCTACCTATTCAATATAGTACTGGAAGTCTTAGCTAGAGCAATTAGACAACAAAAGGAAGTCAAAGGGATACAGATAGGAAAGGAAGAAATCAAAATTTCACTATTTGCAGATGATATGATAGTATACTTAAGTGAACCTAAAACTTCCACCAGAGAACTCCTAAACCTGATAAACAACTTTAGCAATGTGGCTGGATATAAAATCAACTCAAACAAATCAGTAGCCTTCCTCTATTCAAAGGATAAACAGGCTGAGAAAGAAATTAGGGAAATGACACCCTTCACAATAGCCACAAATAAAATAAAATATCTTGGAATGAATCTAACCAAGCAAGTGAAAGATCTGTATGACAAGAACTTCAAGTCTCTGAAGAAAGAAATTGAAGAAGATCTCAGAAGATGGAAAGACCTCCCATGCTCCTGGATTGGCAGGATTAACTTAGTAAAAATGGCTATCCTGCCAAAAGCAATCTACAGATTCACTGCAATCCCCATCAAAATTCCAAATCAATTCTTCATAGAGATAGAAAGAGCAATTTACAAATTCATTTGGAATAACGAAAAACCCAGGATAGTGAGAACTATTCTCAACAATAAAAGAACCTCTGGGGGAATCACCATCCTTGACCTCAAACTGTACTACAGAGCAGTAGTGATAAAAACTGCATGGTATTGGTACAGAGACAGACAGGATGATCAATGGAATAGAATTGAAGACCCAGAAATGAACCCGCATACCTACGGCCACTTGATCTTTGACAAGGGAGCTAAATCCATCCAGTGGTAAAAGGACAGCATTTTCAACAAGTGGTGCTGGCTCAACTGGAGGTCAACATGTAGAAGAATGCAAATTAATCCATTCTTATCCCCTTGTACAAAGCTCAACTCCAAGTGGATAAAGGACCTTCACATAAAGCCAGATTCACTGAAACTAATAGAAGAGAAGTTGGGGAAGACCCTCGAATACCTAGGCACAGGGGAAAAGTTCCTGAACAGAACACCAATGGCTTATGCTCTAAGATCAAGAATCGACAAATGGGACCTCATCAAATTGCAGAGCTTCTGTAAGGCAAAGGACACTGTCAACGAGACAAAACGGCAACCAACAGATTGGGAAAAGATCATTACCAATCCTACATCTGATAGAGGGCTAATATCAAATATATACAAAGAACTCAAAAAATTAGATGCCAAACAACAAAATAACCCCATTAAAAAATGGGGTACAGAGCTAAACAAAGAATTCTCAACTGAGGAAACTCGAATGGCCGAGAAGCACCTTAAGAAATGCTCAACATCCTTAGTCATCAGGGAAATGCAAATCAAAACAACCCTGAGATACCACCTCACACCAGTCAGAATGGCTAAGATCAAAAACTCAGGTGATAGTAGATGCTGGCGAGGATGTGAAGAAACAGGAACACTCCTGCATTGTTGGTGGGGTTGCAAGCTGGTACAACCACTTTGGAAGTCAGTCTGGCGGTTCCTCAGAAAATTGGACATAGCACTACCTGAGGACCCAGCTATACCACTCCTGGGCATATACCCAGAAAACGCCCCAACAAATAACAAAGACATATGCTCCACTATGTTCATAGCAGCCTTATTTATAATAGGCAGAAGCTGGAAAGAACCCAGATGTCCTTCAACAGAGGAATGCATACAAAAAATGTGGTACATTTACACAATGGAATATTACTCAGCTATTAAAAATAATGAATTCGAGAAATTCTTAGGTAAATGGATGGAACTAGAAAATATCATCCTGAGTGAGGTAACCCAATCACAAAAGAACACACCTAGTATTTACTCACTGATTAGCGGAGATTAGCCCAAAAACTTGAAACAACAAAGATTCAACTACCAGACAATATAAAGCTCATGAAGAAGAAAGAACAAGTGAGGATGCCTAGGGCTTTCTTAGAAGGAGTAACTAAACACCCAAGGGAGCAAATATGGAGACAAAGTGTGGGACAGAATCTGAAGGGGGAGGGGGTTGTATGGAGACCATTCCACCTGGGTATTCATTCCATGGGCAGTCACCAAAAATAGACGCTGATATGGATGTCAGGATGGGAAAGCTGACAGCAGCCTGATAAGGCTGTCTCCCTAGAGGTCCCCCAGAGTTTGACATACCCAGAGACAGATACTCACAGCTATCCATTAATCTGATCAAAGGTTCCCAATGGAGGAGTTAGAAAGTAAACTGAAGGAGCCTTAAGGGGTGGTGGCCCCATGAGGAGAGCAACAATACCAACCAGCCAGAGCTCCCCAGGGTCTAAACCACCAGCCTAGGAGCATATACTGAGAGATACATGACTCCAGCTGTATATGTAGGGGAGGATAGCCTTGTTAGGCATAGGTGGGAGATGAGGTCATCGGTACCTTGAAGGCTGAGCACTGGGGGGGGGGGGAATCTGAGGGTGGGGAGGGGGGATGGGGGTAGGTGGGTAAACACCCTCATAGAAGCAGGAGGAGGGGGGATGGGATAAGGGGTTCCTGGGTGGTGAGGGAAATGTGGTAAGGGGATAAAATTTGAAATGTAAATATTATATCCAATAAAAGAGGGGAAAAAAAGAAAAGCGGTTAGAACCAACATTCTTAATAAAATGTCAGCCCACTTAAAAAAAACTATCTTGATACTAAAATTTGTTTTGAGAATTGTATATTGCAGAATGATTAGCCTTGGTGTATCTACTCAACAAGCAAGCTGGGCAGACCTGCTCAAACCTCTGAGATCCGGGAATTCCATCTGGAGGCAGTGAAGACACAGCACCAGAGGATTGTCAATTTGCTCTTCCCCCCACTCCTCTTCTAATATCTCAACGCCCATAATCAGCTTGAAGAAGCTAATGATGAGTCAGCGCCCCTATTCCCTGGGCTTGGGGACTAAGGTGGTAAATGTTGGACTGTCTTCCTAGGGAAAGGTAGTGGTTTTGTGGGAACAGAGAGGATTAGCTAGGGGTTAATTGCATAGCCATAACCTATTAGTAGAAATCTGTATAATTAATATCAAGATGAAGATATAAATTCTTAAATGGCACCAATTTACTTTGATTACAAATTTTAAGGTTTTCATTGGCATGAGCTTCTTAGTGATATAAGAGTGAGATGAATATTGTTACTCTCATAGGCATTGTACCAGTATAACACATTTAGGAATACAAAGCTTAGACCCAGTCCTTCTTTAACTTTTTTTTAACTGATTTGAGATGGTCAGCCTGTGAGTTAAGGGACTATAGCAAATTCATGGCTTGGAGTTTATTATAAGGGTGTTCTCTATGTTTTATTTAGAAATAGCTGAGTGGAGTTAACAGGCAACAGTCCAGATTACCTTACATGGATAGTTGGTTTTCAAAACATCAGAAATCCTTAGAATTGACATGACAAACATTTCTGTTCATTTTCATTAGAGACCTGTCTGCTCCGGACAGCTTCCTATATTGAATTCTAAGAAGAAATTGAGCATCCTTGGAGTTACTCCAGTTGTGGTGAGACAGCCACTAGGCAAGAATTGCCACTTTCCTTCTACAGACAAATTATTGTCCAGAAAAGGACACACTTGCAGAATAGTCGACTGATTATATCTGCCTAGACAGAGTAATCAGCCGTTAATAATTCTGCAGCACTAAGGTCTGTCAGATGATCCTGGGCCAGAAGGCAGAAGAACAGATGCTCCAACATTTTGAAGTAGAACGAGTGTCCAGGTATTCAGAGGTCTCTATAAATTGGCTAAGTTTTAGAAGCTATGCTTTGTGATTCCCACAATTATAGTTAACTCAGTCATTCTGGATTTCTGACGGGGTTGAAAACTTATAGCTATTTACCTTGAGAGAAAAGACTTGAGTGGGTGGTCATCAGCTGACATTCATCCTAAAGCCAGGTTCAGAACTAAATGTTTTAGTTAGGATAGATGACAGAGGTTCTGGTAACTCAACAAAATGTTGGACTAGGTATGAGGACTATCTTGTACCTCACGGGTACAAATTGGCATAATTATGCTCTAATTGTATTTTGAGAGAAAAGTTTTATTTTAACAGGAAGGGTGATATGTAGGAGGAGCTAAGGTGGGAGGAGTACTGAGAGGAAGAGAAGGAGTAAGAAGAGGAGGAGAAGAAGGAGAGGAGAAGCTAGGTGATGTAAGAGAGAAAGAGGGGGAAGACAGGGAGGCAGATGTTCATGTATCTCCACCAGTCAAAGATAGTTGATATATCTAGGTTGGGTAGTGGGTTACACCTCTGACTGAGCAATACCAAACTTATAAAGCCCATGATTAACATTTTTAAAAAAATGTATATGTGCAAAAAGAAAGAGGGGGCAGGGGATAGGGGTTTCCTAAGGGGGGGGGGATGGGGAAAGGGCATGGCATCTGAAGTGTAAATAAAATATCTAATAAAAAAAATTTATACCACTAGGCTTACATTAAACTTTTTTCTTTCTTTCTTTCTTTCTTTTTTCTTTTCTTTTTTTTTTTTTTGGTGTTTTCAAGACAGGGTTTCTCTGTGTAGTCCTGGCTGTCCTGGAACTCACTCTGTAGACCAAACTGACCTCGAACTCAGAAATCCGCCTGCCTCTGCCTCCCAAGTGCTGGGATTAAAGGCGTGCGCCACCACTGCCCAGCCATTAAACATATTTTTAAAAACAACTGGAGAAATACAATTTTATATTGTTTAAAAATATTTGCAGAGTTCTATATTCTGTGAAACGAAAAAACTCACCTCCTTCCCTCCTTTTTCAAATTGTTTTATTCTGCATATAATTTCCTTTGCTGCCTTCCAGTGCTCTCCAAGAGTCTCCTTTTCATTTATGTCCTTTAGTTCTGTTTCATTTTCACCAAAAGAATTCTGTCTTAGACTTAGAGATAATTTCTCAGCTTTGTAATATGGGATGGCGAGGGTCAGGGAGAGGAAAGAGGATAAGGAGTTATTATTAGAAATGTTATTGTCACACTTTAATAACAACTTACATATTCCACATATCCCATCTTTAAACTGTATCCATATACAATAACTGGCACTTAAGTGGAAAGAGTGCATAGCAGAAACTCAGGACTTAGTCACAAATTAGACTCTACTTTTCATAGTTATAGGAAATGTTATTCTAGATGCAAGGTTATTGGCTTTAAGGTAGTTTGTTTGGAATGAAAGAATTAAAGTCAGGGCCAATAACATGCTAAGCATATACTCTATTACTCAGCTGTATCTCTAGACCCAAAGTAGATTGTTAGCTTTTCATCTACTTGGCACAACTTAGAGTCATCTCGGAAAGAGGGAACCTCAACTGAGAAAATGCCTCTATCAGATTGCCTATAGACAAGCCTGTGAGATTGTGGGGGCATTTTCTTAATTAATGATTGATATCGGAAGGCTCAGATCACTGGAGGAGATACCATCCATGGGCAGGTGGTCCTGGGTTGTATGCAAAAGCAAGTTGAGCAAACCATGTAAGCAGTGCCCCCTTGGTCTCTAATTCAGGTCCTGTCACTGAACCTCCGATTCCAGGTTCCTGCCTTGAGTTCCTGAACTTACTTCCCTTCGAGCTGAAACTCTTTTTTCCCCAAGTCACTTTTGGTCATTGTGCTTATTACAACACAAAGAAATCTTACAGCTACGACCAGCTCTCTGGGCTCTGGCCAAACTGCTCATCAATTCTTTAAATGTGGCAGTCTCCCTCCTAAGCTCAGACCTGCTGCTTAGGCCTAAGATATTCGCTTATAGCAATTCAGATCTCTGTTCAAAGATTACTTTCATTCTATGATTTTGGGTCCTTTATCCCAAAACCTTTACTATTTTAAATCTGGATCAGACAGCTTTGCTTATAGGTCTCCACATATCTACAATTTGCTCCCTCACAATCTTTTTGTCAATTTATAATAATACCAAGTCTCAGTTTTTAGAATTACTATTTCTTTACTTAGACTAAACTTATAGGTACATCATCTCCTTATAGATGTATCTCAATCCCAGTGCCTTACATAAAGCTTAGCATATAACAAACACTTCTGTACTTATATAAATGAGCAAATGTACTTTATGATTTAAAAATAAATCATGAGGCATAAATAAGTGTATTCTCTCAGCTGCTGCTGTCAGGATGTTCTCTTCAATGTAGGCTTGAGTATGCTGAAAGTACCCTAATAATCATTTCCAAATTATATATCCTCTTTTCAAGCTTAAAACAATAACCTAGAAGCTGAAAAGGCTTGGCCCATTGGAGCACATATAAATTTCTCTTTAGCAACTTTGGTTATTTTCTTTCCTTTTCCTTTAGAATGGGTTCTTATTATGAAACTCACAAAGATCTGCCTTTGGTCCTGAAATCAAAGATGTGTCACTATACCTGACACCTGATATTTTGGACTTGAAGATAAAAGTCTTACTATGTAGCATTGGCTAACATGGAACTCCCTATGTAGATGTCACTGGCCTAAAACTCATAGGGATCTGCCTGCCTCTGCATCCCAGGGCTAGGATAAAGGTGCACACCACCACACCCAGCCAGTTGATATTTCCCTAAAGTAATGGTAGGTAAACTTACTAATTTGTTTGCAGTTCTGAAGCACATAAGTAGCAGCTCTGTTTACGTCTTCATTCTTAAATTCAGTTAAGGCTTGAATCATCAGTGGAAGCCCATTGTTTTTTAAAAATTCATACTGATTTTTCTCTATAAAAATATAAAAAATTAAAATGGTGATTATTTTTTCATAAAGCTTAAGTATGAGGTCATGATTCATCACTATGATAATTATGAACATAATTCAAACTTTAAAATAAAGAATTTTAAAAGTATTTTTAATTTAGGTAATAATCCACTTACACAAACTACCTAAGTCTCATACATGATTTCTAACATGTAGCCACATTTTAAATTATATTTCTAAAAATTTAGCCACAATGGGCCACACTTCAAACCAGTAAACAACTCTCATTTGGCTTTTTAAAAGATGAGGGGTGGGGCTGGAGAGATGACTCAGTGATTAAGAGCACTTGCTGCTCTTGCAGAGGACCCAAGTTTGGTTTCCAACACCCACATCAAGTGGTTCACATCCACCTGTAACTCTGGCTCCAGGGGATCTGATATCCTTCTTTTCTGGCTTCTGTGGGTCCTCAGACACACACACACACACACAAACAATACCATTCATTAAGAGAAAGAATAGAAAAGAGAAACTGGTAAAGGAAGCAAAAGATGAGGGAAGAGAGCAGAAGAAATGGAAGCGAAGGGAGAAGACTAGATGAGTGGAAAGTAAGACAAGGAGGGAGACAGAGCAGAGTTACAGGAGACTGGGATGGACACAGGAAGAGGAAAGCAAACCTTTCAAGTTTTCACTGAAGGTTAGAAGAGCTGACCTTTCAAGGTTTTGGGTGAGAGATAACAAGATTAGATTTGTATACTGACATGGTGGAAAAGACTGAAAATAGAGAGAGACAGGAGCTTCAGTGATTAACTGAATAGAGTATGAGAAAGAAAATAAGGAGCTTAAATGACTGAAAGGAGAGCTGGATTTTAAGAGGGAAAAGAAGCAAAAACATGTTTCCACCCCTCTGTGCTAATACACACAATGAATTAATTGAATACTCACCACAATCCTCTGTGCAGTGACCAATGGCAAGTATGATGCTAAATTTTTCTCGTGAATTAAGACTTTCATGAAGCAGTAACGCCAGAAGAGTAGAAACAATGCGGTATTTGGATAATACCACTGCAAAAGCAGCAGCTAGTTTAATATAGGAAAAAAAAGTACAAATTTAAAATTTCTAAGTATACATGTACTATATGTTTTCAGAGCTTATTCAGGAAGAATAGCATAGGCCTATATGATATCTAATATGTACATGTCATAATATCCAATGTATTATATTAATTCAAATAAATACATTGTAAGATAATGATGACTTATTATAGTCTTCTTTATATATTCTTTTTGTTGTTGTTTTGGGACAAGGCTTCTCCATGTAGTCTTGGCTGACCTGGAACTCTCTATATAATTAGGCTGGCCTTAAACTCATAGAAATCCACCTGCCTTTGCCTCCTCAGTGCTGAGATTAAAGGTGTGTGCCATCATGACTAGCCCTTTACGTGTTTTAAAGAATGTTTTCTTTTTAGTTGCTTTGCATGATACTGTAAATATGAACTAATACTATAGTCCTAAAAGCTGAATATATGTACTCTGTATATCTACACTAGACAGTAAGGACATTACTAAATAATCAAACCCTGCTTGAGACTGAAATATTGTCTTATCTGATGCTACTAATACTAGTGATGCAATGAAGGATATACAAACCTATGATAAACTGTGATAAGATTCAAGAAGGATACTATGTTAAGCTATACTTTTTTCTCATAAGGTATATATTTTATTTTTGATTGTTTAAGATAGGGTCTTAAACAGCTTAGGCTGGCTTTAAAACTCATTACTAAGAAGAGGCTAACCCTGAACACTGATTCTTCTACCTCTACTTCCTAAATGCTGGGTTCATAGGTATATACTACTGAGCATGGCCATTATAGGGTTTTCAATAGAGTTCATCCAGAATCTAATAATACTGGTATGAACAATACTCAAGGTTGTGAATTACTCAAGGAACTATATATCATTTAATTTTTTACATTTACTTATTGTGTTTGTGTGTGCATTTGCACATGTGTCATGGTGCACACATACAGGTCAGAGGACAACCCTATCCATGAGTCTGTTTTCTCATTTCACCACGTGGGTTCCAGGATTGAACACAGGTTGTCAGGCTTGGCTGCAGGCACTTCTACCTGCTGATACATCTCATGGTTCAAGGGACTACATCTCAATAATTTTCCTGTCTTCAGGACTCAGCGCACAGGAGGTATGCAGTAACTACTTATTAAGTAGGCATCTAAGGGCTAGAGAGATGGTTTGGTAGTTAAGAGAACTTGCTGGTCTTATAGAAGGAGACTTATAGAAGGTTCAGTTCCTAGCACTAACATCATAGCTCACAGTCACCTGCATCTCCAGTTCCAGGAGATCCAATGTCTTCTTGTAGTTTCTAAGGTCACTAGGCACACACATGGTATACATAAAACATTAAGGTAAAACACTCATATACATAAAATGTATCTCTAAAAACTCAGCCATCTACTTTTTGGATTGTTTGTGAATGTAAAGACTTCCATATTACAAAAATTTACAGACTATCATTCTAAGTGTTTATACAAATGATAAGTAGATGTGTCCATGGTTCTGGTTCTGCTGCTCATTCATGCACCAGGTATGTCAGACATCACCCTTGTCACATAATGGCATGTTTTAATTCTTTAAGTTTTATGTATATGCATGTGTCTCTATATAAGTATATGCCATGTGTGTGCAGGTACCTGTAGAAGCCAGGATTTGGATGCCTGAAGCTAGAGTTAGAGGTGGTTGTGAGCCATCCAACTTGGGTGCTGAGAACAAAATTTAGGTCCTCTGGAAAAGTAGCCAGAGCTCTCAACTGCTGAACCACCTCCTAAGCTCAAATCCAATTATTTATATAATTCCCAAAATTTTATAAATTGAGTTTCCACTTCTGATATCTCAATATCTTTAGATTTGTCATCTAAAATGTTTTATTAAGGTTGCTTTTTCTTTTTAAAGACAAGGTCTCACTGTGTTATCCTTGCTGGCTGGGATGCAGAAGATCCATTTCATGCAACATCACATCTAAATAACACAACTCTTTAATTGAAATAATGATTTAAGAATAAGAGGGTCTATCAACCAGCTTTTGTCTTACTGCCCTGAGTATTAGAAAACCTCGATTCTCTGAAAAAAGCTTGAAAGTGCTGGAAAAAAATGAGTTAGGCTTTAAGCAGAAGCAAGAGAGAAGCAGGCTTGATTATTGCTGGTATAACAGCTTTAATTTCATTAATTGCTAGCACCACTGCTTCTGCAATAGCGTTGACACAAGGAGTTAACACAACTATTTTTGTTAACCATCTAGCAAAAAAAGTGTTACTAATGTAGTGAGTATACAAAAGAATTTATATAGGTATTTGGAACAATAGATGATGCTCTATAACCTATTCAAATCATCTGAAGGAGGTTCAGGGTTCAAGAGTTAGGAGCTATCCCAAGAGTCATGACAAATACAGTGGAGTAGTGTTAATTCTAAAATTTACAACGATTGTCATTATAATTAGAAAAAGGTTTAAAGACACCTGTAGGGTATTTGGCATAATCCTAATACCTCTCTGGGTGTGTCAACTTTGCATAGTGAGATTATGAATATAAAAAATGCTGCTCTGTTGAGCTTTGATGCTGCAGATAATGCTGATAAAATTATCCATGGCCTGAGGTCAATATTTCCATTTTAGTCAAATCTCAGGAATGGCATATATAGCTTGATCAGGCTAGCCCTTCTTGTCCTGGGAATACTTTTATTCCTTCCCATCGTGTTAAAGCTTGTCTCTAACTACATCAACAGGCTGGCAGCCAAAGTACATGACTTGAAACTGAAAATGGACCCCCAGACAGAGTTATTAATTTAACAGGCCAGCAAGCCAAGAATGGGTAAGATTCTGCACAGAGCCTTACCAACCTAAGACAGAAATGTATTGCTTATGATAATGCACGATGGGTAAGGAAGGCTTTCTTGTCAGAAGGACCTAAGACAGACTCAGTCTGGTTTATGCAATAAAAAGGGGGAGATGTAGAGCTTTAGGGCTACCTGGCAGCAATCTGTCATTGGCCAAGGACAAGGAAATGGGCTTCTTGGAAGGAATCTGACATAGGCCAAGGACAAGGAAATGAACTGCAGGCAGGAATCTGACACTGGGCTGGAATAAAGAAGTAATTTCAGGTAAGAATCTAAATCTTATGCTAGAACAAAGAAGTAATTTTAGGCAGAAATCTAAATCTTAAGCTATAACAAAGAAGTAGGCTTCAGGCATGAAAATGACTTTGGAATAGGACAGGGAAGTAGGCTCAGATATTTTTATCATCCTGATAAGCCCTTAGAAATAGTGATCACAGGAATGATCACTAGAACTCTGTTTATTGTCATGCATGTTCTTTGATTATCTGGGTTTATTTTCTAACTTGTTCCTGGACTATTTGCATCTATTGTATTGCTAGTTCCTCAACCTGGAACTGACCTTAATACTTTCATGTAATTTAAACAGTATAAAGGCAAAAAAGAAGGAGGAGGAATGGGATAGGAGATTAATGAGTGTGGGAATGGGGAAGGAGTATGGCATCTGAAATGTAAATAAATAAAATATCGATATAAAAAAGAATAAGAGGATCTTATTTTGATTCTCTCTTAGACCTAAAGTCAGACTTAGATATACATCCTTAGAGAAGTTGTCATTTTGGATGGGAAAACAAGGCATTGAAATAGGTAATTTCTAAGATTCCTTTCCGTTTGTAAGAAGCTAGAAATTTTGCTCACAATAGTACTTAGTGTAGCATTTCAACATTCATCATGTTCAGCTCAAACAAAGTCCAATTATAGAAAATTGACTAAGCATTTTCACTCACAGTTATCAGTAATACATGCATCCATGGTCTTTGTCACTACCACTGCAAGCTTAGCACTAGAAAGAATATTGTGTGAATCAGACTCCAGTTGCACAAGAACTTGAGACAAAACATCCAGTCCTCCCGAAGATACAAAGCAGTTCTGAACATGTGCTTAAAAAATAAAATAGCAAAACTATTAATATTTCAAAAACAACAGGTGTATTGTTTTATTCAATCATTTTACATTAAATACATTTTATTTGGTTTTTCAAATTCTGAAACTCTCCAAAATTAAGGGATTAAAAGGTCAACTTTTGTCTATCTATGTGCACATACACATAGTAACATAGTAACACTCCCCTGATACAGTACAACTATCTGTATAGTAGGACAGTGCTTTGTTTTGGGTAGGAAACCTTACATTTCATTTCTGAGAGCTGGCATGTTCTGTAACATGAATAAAATGCCCTTCATAACTATTAAACAAGTATTTCAGAAGGGTTATAAAGAATAAATTCAGTAGGGGTGGGGAATAGAAAAGTGCTCTAGCCCTATCATCTTAGGACTGTGGAGGGTGGAGCAAAAGATAGTGAGCTGCAGGACCCTAACTCAACATAACAACAATCAAAGAACAGATTCATTCTTTTCTCTTGGTATTATGATCAGCAAGTTGCCTATTTTCTAAATTCCAGCATAACTCATATCTCAGACTGCTTTGCTCTACAAATAACAATGTATCTCAATGTTTCAAAACCACATACAGTTTTGTTTGTTTGTTTGTTTGAGAAACAGGGTTTCTTCTATGTATTCCTGGCTGGCTGTCCTGAAACTTACTATATAGACCAGGGTAGCCTTGAACTCATAGACATCCTTCTGCCTCTGCCTCCCAAGTGCTGGGATTAGAGGAGTGTGCCATCATGCCCTTCATGCCCTGCCACATATGAGTTTTATTTACACCTAAGTATTTTGCTTCTTGAAGCACAAAATTCTAACATATTATTGAGCAAAGATTCAATAACAGATATATACAAAAATTATGTTTATATATTATGTATATAGAAGTTAATCTTTGAGACTAATTCTCACTATTTACCCCAGCTGGCTTCACACTCAAGATTCTCTTGTTGCTTCTTCCCAAGTGATGTTATAGACACCTGTCACCATGTCTCAGTTTGAAAATCATGTTGATAAGAAAGGATCCCCTGAAGCTCTGAAGTCAGTATCTCTACAGCTTCTATCCTAGAAACAGGCTTGTGACCAAGGTATATGAGACTAGTAGTTAAAATCCTGCCACAAAACTTTTTCCTAGGTGAGTGTAATTCTGAGGATGATGATTTAAATGTCAAGATGATTAAAAGCAAATTTTAATTTTTGTATTGTAAATAAAGGAGATATTTGCCTAAAATAATTTCACATCCAGAATTTAACACAGAAAATGGTTGGGAACATGGTTTCCAACTTGTATGCTATTTATTTGGTGGTAGGGACTGAAATCAGAAATGTATACACACAACATCAGCATTTCTCCACTAAGCTACATCTCTAGCCACTACCCCTTTCCAAAAACATATTTTGTGTTTATATTAATTATTTAGTTATCTTTGTTTTTTGTGACAGTCTCATGCAGCCCAGGGTGCACTGAAATCCTTATGTTGCTAAGACTGACCTTTGACTCCCGATTTCCCTGTTTCTACCAGTGCTGGAATTATAGGTTTGTGCCACTACCTGAGAGAGGGACTAAAAATTATACAATGTAATAAAAATTATATTTCGTATTTACTTGGGAATATTTTTATTTATTCTCATAGAAAGAGTAGAAACTGCATGCTATAGAGTGCATATGCAAGTCAGAAAATATCTTGTAGAGTCAGTTCTGAGCAACCACCTTTACTCACTGATTTCAGGGCCCTTAAATTTTTCACTTAAATTTAAAAAATTATTTTACATTTATTTATTCATGTGCATGTGCACACATATACTATAACACATATGTGAAGGACAGAGGACTGTTGGGGGCCGACTTTTAGCAGAAAGCGGCTATCAGCTTTGCAGCCATCTTGAGCCATATACCCTGACATGAGACTTGGATTACAATAGCCTACAACAGCTGAGAACACTCCGATAATCTTGGTTTAGATACCTTGAGATTAAAGGCGCGTGAGATTAAAGGTGTGTGAGATTAAAGGTGTGTGACTTAGAAGTATAGAGATCAGAGTTAGAGACAAGACCTAAGGGCATGATTAAAGGTGTAACTTAGAGGCGTGGCTTAGAATCAGACTATAGAAGACAGAACCAGACATCAGACCAGAGAGAGAGATTCATACACATCAGACATTAGGTAGAATCTGCCCTCACCCTCGCTCTTGCTGAAACCCGACCTGCAGACCGGAGCAGCAGCTTGGGCCTGGATACAGTGGCCGCCCAAACGTGGGTCGGCCTGGGCCTCAACATTTTGCCTGGGCTGCAACATTTATTTTGGCTGCCCCAACTTGGGGCTAGTGCGGTCCCCAACAAGAGGACAACTTTTGGAATGTGGTTTCCAACTTGCATGCTATAAAACCTCAGCATCAAACCCAGATTGTCAGGCTTGATGGTAAGAGCCTTTACCTGCTGAGCCATCTTGTCATCTTAGTTTTAAGGACAAGCAAACATTTTCAACATTATGGTGACTATAAAACAGCTTCTTCACTACAAGGTATTTTTATTTTTTTTTCCAAAAGGAAGGTTTTGTTCTTGTCTGTGGTTTTCAGTGTTTAGTTTTTATTTTTTGAGATGAGGTCTCATGTAGTCTAACCTCTTCTGGATTCTGTGGGTGCCTGCATGAACATAGTGCATATACGGACAAGCAAGCACACACATATACATAAAGTAAATGTTAAAACCTATCCATAAATATTATACATCTCACAATTTACATGTTATTTCTGCAATGTTTTGCTGTGTTATCTAACTAGATCGCAGTGACAACATACTTAAGATGTGTGCCTATGGCTCTAGTGCTGGGGTAACAAAAATAGGCGGATTTCAGGGGTTTGCTGACCAGCAAGTCTAGCCGAAACAGCAAGCTCCACTGTGAGAGACCGTGTCTCAAAAAGTATGGTAGAGAGTGATAGAGGAAAATACCCGAAGTTGTTCCTTGACCTCCACATTGGAATGTACAGGGAAATGAATCTACAGCCACATGTGCATATGAGTACATGCCCGCAACATACATAAATGGACACAAATGATAGTTTTACGTTTACAATAACTTGTTGGGACATAGAGAAATACTATTTATTTTGTATGTTCTTGTAGTATGTTGGCCTACTGCTGCTTGTGTTTTAATGCTAATTTTGTGCCCCCAAGACTGGTGCCCCAGAGAGGAGAAAGTCCACACTTAAGACACTGAGTGACCCTGTCCCTTAGTTAATTGTGATTGAAATAAAGATGCCATCAGCCAATAGCTGGGCAGAGGAGATATAGGTAGGGTTTAGGTTTTGCGGGCTTGAGGTCAGAAAGGAAGAAGAGGAAGAAGAATGTGCAGAAGAGTTAGTTAAGCCATAAAAATGTGGTCTTGAGGGCTGCCCAATTGGAGTTAAGAGCAGCCCAGATGGAACATAGCAAATAGTAAGTAATAACTCAAGGTTATCGATAGGAAAGTAGATTCTAACAATATGGAGGGCAGGCAGCTGCCCAGCTATGGTGCTGCTTAAGGTACATTGTAAATATAAAAGCTGTGAGTGTATCTTTCATCCATGAATTTAATAACCAAGGTGGGGTAGAAACCCTGAGCAGAGATTTTAAATATTTTTTACTACATGTCTTTATATTCTGCAGTCATTCTAAAATCACTATTAGCTATAGTAGGATGTCCGAATATTTTTATATATACTATCATGACATTTATGGGGAAAATTCCTTCTTTCTTTTCCATCTCTATGAATTTTATTTCACTTTCTTGCCTTACTGCACTGGCTAGGATAGCTAATAAAATATTAAAAATAATGTTTATAGTCATATGTAGCATTATATATAGGTCTGTGGTGATGTGAATAAAGATGGCCCCCATGGACCCATTGGGAGTGGCACGATTACAAGGTGTGGCCTTGTTGGAGGAAGTATGTCACTGAAGAGTGGGCTTTGAGGTTTCAAATGCTCAAGCCAGGCCCAGGGTCACTCTGTCCTCCTGCTGCCTGCTGATCCAGATATAGAACTCTCAGCTACCTCTTCAGCACCATGTCTGCCCACATGCCATCATGCTTCCCATCATGATAATAATGAACTAAACCTCTGAACTGTAAGCCAGCCCCAATTCAATGTTTTCCTTTGTAAGAGTTGTTGTGGTCATGGTGTCTCTTCAGAGCAATAGAAACCCTAACTAAGACAAGGCCCTTGCCGGGCTGTGGTGGCACATGCCTTTAATCCCAGCACTTGGGAGGCAGAGGCAGGCAGATTTCTGAGTTTGAGGACAGCCAGGACAGCTAGGACTACACAGAGAAACCCTGTCTTAAAAAACAACGGAAAAAAAAAAAAAAGAAAAAAAAAAAAAGACAAGGCCCTTTATCACATTAAGTATGTTCCCTTCCATTCCTAGTTTACTAAGAGTTCTTATTATGGGCCTGGAGAGATGGCTCAGCAGTTAAGAACACTGTCTGCTCTTCCAGAGGTCCTGAGTTCAATTCCCAGCAACTAATGGTAGCTCACAACCATCTATACAGTGATTGATCTGATGCCCTCTTCTAACATGCAGGTGTACATATATAGTGCACTCAAATACATAAAATAAATAAATCTTTTTTAAAAAAGAGTTCCTGTTAATGAAGACATATGACTTTATACCTAACACTTTTCCTCTAACTATTAAGATTATCATATAGTTCTTTTTTCTAGACTGTGATTATGGTTTTATAATGTTAAACCAGTCTTGTACTCCTATGAGATAAGCCACTTAGCCATAATGTATTATTATACTTTCTCCATATGATTAAATTTTTAGAAAATCCTTTTTGAACTCAGACTGGCCTGTAATTCACTATGTAGACCAGGACAGACTAAAGATGGTGGCATCATCCTGACTTGATTTTTAAATATTTTGTAATATATTTTTGCATCTAGGGCTGAGAATGTAACTCAGAGTTGGTCAGAATGCTTGTCCAACATATACAAAGCAGTAGGTTTAACTCCTAGCACTAAACAAATCAAGCATGATGATGACACACATCTGTAATTCTAGCATTTGGGAGAAGAGGCAACAAGTTCAGGAGTTTGAGGTTATCCTCAAGTACACAGAGAATTTGAAGCCAACTTAGATTATATGAGACCGTGTCTCATATAAACAACTAGTGTTTTTATATCTATGTTCATAATAGACTTGACCTATAATTTTGTTGAAATGCCTTCTTTTGGCTTAGGTATAATGCTAGCCTTACAGGATGTATTGAAAAGTGTTTTTTCTACTTCTGTTTTTAGAAATAATTTATATAGAATTTTGGGGGGCTTTTTTTCCTGACATGTTTGGTGGAATTCACCAGTAAAATATCAGGCTCTGAAATTCTCCTGTGTTTATTAAAGCTTCAGTTTGTGAATTCTGTTTGATTTGGAACTGTGGAGTCAGGTGTGATGGTGCACACCTGTAATCTCAACACTTTGGAGGTGGAAGGGAAAGAACAGTTCAAAGCCGGTCTCAGCTACCCAACAAATCCAAGGCCAGTCTGAACTACACAAAACCCTATCTTAAAAAAATAACGAACTTGGGACTGGAGAGGTGGCTCTTTGGTTAAGACCACTCTCTCCTCTTGAAGGGAGGGGACCTTGGTTCAGTTAAAAAACCCACACAGTGAGTCACAACCACCTGTAACTCTAATTTGAAAGGCATTATACCCTCTTGTCTCCAAAGGCACTGCACATATAAACACACTCATAAAAAAAATTCTTCAGCCGGGCTACCTACTTTTTTTAGTACGTTCTAATAATTTCTATATATTAAAGAATCTGTCCAAGTCATTAGAATTTTCTAATTGCGTGATATGAAACTGTTTCTATTATTACTTTACTATGTTATGATAATGAGGCTGGCTGCTCTTCCAGAGCTCCTGAGTTCAATTCCCAGGACCCACATGGCAGCTCATGACCATCTATAACAGCTTCTGATATCCTCTTCTGGCGTACAGGTGTACATGCAGCAGAGCACTCATACACAATATACAAACAAACAAATAGCTCTGACAAGATCATGAGTAAGGAATGGAGAAATGGCTTAGCAGTTAAGAGGACTGGTTGCCTTCCCAGCAGACCTGAGTTTGATTCCCAGCACTCAAGAGGCAGCTCATAACTGTAACTCCAATCCCATGGAATCCACACCCTCTTCTGGCTCCACTGGCACACATGTAGACAAACATTCATATATATCAAATAAAAACTAAGAAACAAAATCTAGAGTGATGTTGCTTCTTTTTTTTTTTTTAATTAAGAATTTATCTATTTATTTTGTGTAAGTACACTGTAGCTGTCTTCAGACACCCATATGAGGGCATCAGATCTCATTATGGATGGTTGTGAGCCACCATGTGGTTGCTGGGATTTGAACTCATGACCTCTGGAAGAGCAGTCAGTGCTCTTAACCACTGAGCCATCTCACCAGCCCCGTGATGTTGCTTCTTATGGTAATTTAGGTTGGTAATTTAGATGTCTGAAGGGTGGTGGGTTGGGGAAGAGGAAAATAAAAGCATCACACTATAGCCCAGTCTGGCCAGAAAGTCACTAGATAGTAACTCAGACTAGCCTTGAACTTTCAACAATCCTTATCTCTCAGATTTCCACAACCTCCAGAAATAACCACATATTTGGTTACCAGTCATCTTTTCTAGTTTTTTTGTACATTTATTTTTTAAAAATGCATTAATGCTCTGACCAGGGAAACAATGCTTTTCTCAGACATCAGCAGAAAAGCTTCCTCCTGTGGCACACAACAACAAATACAGAGACCTGCAGCCAGATGTTATGCAGAAAGTGAAAGGCCTTGACACTCAGTCCTAAATGGGATGCCATTACCAAATCCCTCCCTCCTCAGAGCTCAGGGTCAGAGGACACAAAGAAAACAAGGCCCTCTAAATCAACATGAGCAAAGCTTATATGAATTCACAGAAACTGAGGCAGCATGCACAGGACCTGCACAGGTCTGCATCAGATTCTCTGCATATACATTATGGCTTACAGATTAGCATACTTATAGGATTCCCGAGTATGCAAACAAATGAGTCTCTTATATACTTGTGCTTTCTCTTGGGCTCACTTCCTTCTGTTTGTTTTGCTCAACTCTGGTGTGATAGGTTTTTTCTCTTATGTATTTTATTTTGTTATATTTTAAATTTTATTCAAAGACTATTACTTGAATATAAAAATTGTATTTATTATTAAGGAGTTATATGTATATGTGTATGTTGTATGTGAAAACACATACAAGCACTTGTACTTGGATGTCAGAGAACAACTTGTAGAATCAGTTCTCTCCTGGCACTTTTATGTAGGTTCTGAGGATCAAACATGGTTTCATCAGACTTGTATCTTTTTTAAATTTATTTATGTATGTGGGTACACTGTAGCTGTCAGACACACCAGAAATGGGCATCAGATCCCATTAAAGATGGTTATGGGCCACTATGTGGTTGCTGGGAATTGAACTCAGGACCTCTGGAAGAGCAGTCAGTGCTCTTAACCCCTGAGCCATCTCTCCAGCTCCAGACTTACATCTTATTGAATAGTAAGTGCCTTTACAGACTGGGCCATCTCATTAGTCCCATGGTGCTCATTTCTAATTTAATTACATTTTGGTTAGAGGTTAAATCCTGGGGCAGGGGGGTGGTTGATTTCATTGCTTTATTTCATGTGGGTATTTAGGAAGGAAAAAAAAAACCTGTATTGCAGTATGCAGGATGGGTAGCATGACATTTCAGAACTCGGGAGGTGGGGAAAGGAAGATCATAAGTTAAAGGTCATCCTTAGCTATACAGAGACATATATAGTGACATAAGCCAGTTTGGGCCACAGGAGACTGTTCTCAAACCCCACCTCCCAAGAAACAACTATGCTGCTGCCAATATCTTTCCAATATCTTCCCAATAATATCGACTTCCAAGATTCTCTTATCTTCAAGAGACTAGCCAAGAACTTAAGGCAGAGTCAGGTCATTATCTGTTTGAGGCCAGCCTGGTCTACATAGTGAGTTCCAGGCCAGCCAAGACTATATAGTGAGACCCTATCACAAACAAAACAGTCTACATATATCCAAAATGGTCCAAATTAGAGCACCAAACACATTAAGTGAATTCAGTAATTTGTTATACTTTGAAATACATTTCTTAATATACAACCTAGAAAATAATAAATACTTACTATTATTTGCTAGAGTAAGTCCAATAAATGAGCATATAGGTCGAATTACCTCAGGTTTCATGCAATTCATTAGCCATTCATTAACATATGGAAAAAGTGAACAACAAAGTATTTGATTCTCATCTGAAAGGAGGATCAACAGCTATGTTTTAATCTGATTTTTGCAAACTATCACTCACCATTTATTTTTATATTTGGATTTAAATTGTTGAAAAAAATTACCATTTTGAGGATTGTTGACACATGCGCACAGAGTACTGCATACTGAAGACCATAACAGATAACTCTGGAAAACATTATTATCTGACAAATTCAACTCATAATTGGAAAGAACTGTCCTATTGGGTTAAAAAGAAAATGTAATGAATTTTTATAAATGTGCTAATGTCCTAAGCAATGAATAATAAGGCATTTATTTACTTACCTGAACATCTGTGATAGAACTTCAATACAACCCATTTCTCTCAAAAGAGTTTGTCCACTCCCTAAAAAAAGCCAGATATTGCATGAATATGACTTCTATTTTAAAATAATTTTATAAAAATTAAGACACTTAAGTGGTATTTTTAAACTAGCTTTTAAGCTACTTTAAGTAGTATGAAGTATACAGAATTACAGTAGAAAAAAACCTATAATCAAGGGGCTAGAGAGATGAGTCGGCAGTTAAGAGCATCTTCTGTACTTCTAGAGGACCTGGGATCAATTCCCAGCACCCACATGGTTTCTTACAACCATCTATAACTCAAATTCCAGGGGATCTGATGCCCTCCTATGGCCTCTGTGGGTCCCAGGCATGCACATGGTGCACAGACATACATGTAGGCAAAACATCCATACACATAAAATTTTAATTTCTTTTAAAAACACTATAGCCAGCTTTATTATAGAAAATATACTATGCTTAGCAACTTACAAAATACAGTTGTCCTCTAAAAATTACAAACTGCTTACTTTAAGTTATAGTTCTGTTATAATATGAAAAGGATCTCCAAATCAGAAAAACTACAACTCTTTTTCAGATTTTCCAAAGTGGCAAAAAACAAAATCTAGAAGTAATTCAAGTAGCTAACGATTTTAAGCATTAAATGAAGTTTTTAAAACACAGAGGACTGGGGAGATGGCTCAGTCAGTAAAGCGGCAGCATAAGGGCTTGAGTTTGATCCTCAGCACTCTGTGAAAAATATATAAGAGCCTAGGCACAGGAGCTTATATCTGAGCCTAGGCTCAGGATCTAATGTCTGAGCCTAGGCACAGAGCTTATATCTGCAGGGGCTCGCCAGGCAGTCAGACAAGTCAGATTGGAAAGCTTCAGACTTGGTAAGTAACTCTCTGTCTAAAAAAAAAAAAAAAAAAAAAAAAAAAGTGGAAATTGAGGAAGGTATACAACAACCACCTCCGGCTTCTACATCAAGCACAAATACATGCATATGTATGTACATGCACATGCAAAGTTTTAACTACATAAACACTTTATATTTTATATACATATATAAAATGAATGTACACATGAGCACTTTATATTAGGTTTTCAACTTTTCAATAAACCTAAAATTATTCCAAAATAAAAACCACTGGGGACTAACAGTAAATGTTGTAACAAAATAATCAATTCAGTGAAAAGTTGACCTATTCATTGAGTACTTGCTTTTCTTTTTGAAGATTAAGTAGTACAAATCACTCCACTGTTTGTTAAAATTAACAAACATTATGATTAAATATATATACTATTAATTCCTTCCTCTGAACTAGTATCTCTCACATGTCAATGAAATAAAAAGTTACTAATACATTTGGGAAGCAGAGTAAGACCCAGCCTCATCTACATAGTGAAACTCTGTCTCAAAAAATAAATATATAAGTAAGTAAGTAAGCAAATAAATAAATAAATAAATAAACAAATAAAGGCAGAGCTAGGGAGAAATGGCTCAGTGGTTAAGAGCACTCACTGCTCTTCTGAGGGTTCTGAGTTCAATTCCCAGCACCCACATGGCAGCTCACAACCTTCTGATCCTGTCTTCTGATGTGTAGATGTACATGTAGACAAAGTACTGATATACATAAAACACATAAATCAATAAATCTTTAAAGAAATAAAGGCACTAATATAAAAATGACTAGATTAAAACTATTAATAACTATTCTAAAGATACATTAAAATGTGTTTAAGCATTCATGAGAATGTACTTACTATTATTTGAAACCAGACTCAAAAGAACATAAACAGACATTCTTTTCAAATTTGTGTTTGAATCATCATTAGTTAAGAGCAAGGTTAAATCTTGAAATAATTCTGAAGTACACAAAGATTGCTGACAGTAAACTGAAATATAAAATACAATTTTCATTTTAATATATTAGCACAAATCATTTCAAAAATATATTGAACAAAACACAAAAGTTGTCAAACTGAGGATGCCTCTAAACCAGCTGTCACTTAACTGGCATGTGTTAGAAACAGTCAAATCTAGGAAGACTTGACGCATGCTTACTTAAGTAGCAGAGTTTTAAAAATATTTTAAAATTACATCTATTTATTTACTTATTTGTATGTGCAAACACACACATGTGTGTGCCCACTATGTGCACAGATGCCATAGCACTCTTGTGGATGAGAGGGCAATTTATGGGAGTTGGTTCTCTCCTTCCATCATGGGAGTTCCAGGCATTTAACTCTGGTCATCAGACTTGTTAGCAAGCACCTTTACCTACTAAGCCATCTAGCCAGTCCCAAACCAGCTCCAAACATGTAAAGTACTTTAAAATTGCTAATAAAATCCTAACCAAATAACAAATGAAAATCATCCTGAGTGAAAAGAGAGGCCAAGTAAGAAGACTAATTAAAAACAACAACAACAAAGCAAGAAAAAAAAACTTAAGAAAAATCAGATATTTGCTTTGAAAAACAGAGGGACAAAAATATTTAAGATATTAAAAAAAACTTTTGGAGATGCACAAGTCTTTTCAAAGCTCAAAAATAACATGAGAAATGGTGCAATAGCAATATTTAGGAAGCAAACCAGGACAGCTGAGAACTTAAGGCCACCCTATGCTATATAGCAAATTTGACTCAAAACAAAACCAAAAACCAACGACAACAAAACCTCCACAGGAAACAAACAAAAATAACCCTAAATAATGAAAATTAACCAGGTGTGGGAACATTAACCTTTAAATAAAGATAAAAAATTAAAGACTTATTTAAAATCATTTCAAGCATAAAAACTAATATTTTGTATTTTACCATTTTCTTCTGCAATAGATCCTATTGTGTATAAGGCTGCTTCTTTTACCAGGCTATGCTCACTTGACTTTGCAAGATCTATTATAAACATCAAACCACCAATTTCCCGGAAATAAACACCCACATCACCTGTAAGATTTGCAAATAAAACAAGAAATTATATTTACTTCGTTTACTCTGTTAAGGATAAAAGAATCAAATGAAAGCATATAACATAAACACTGAGTACAAGAGAAGCAACAATGAATATTGATATATTACTGAACTACAAAGCCGGAATAGAGTGAGCTGTGGGCTGTGGTGGCATGGGCATGCAGTCCCAGGGCTGGTGAGGTCATCAGAAGGATCAAGAGTTTAACATCAGCCTGGGTTACCTGATGGAATAAGAAGAAAGAAAGGGGGGGGGAAGGAAAGGAGAGGCAAGCATTGACACAGAGAAGAGGGAGAGGAGGAGGGAAAGAGAAAGGAAAAGGGGGAAAAGGAGAAAAAATAGAATCATGAATAAAGTTAATTATTATGTCTTACTGTTTTGTTTACAAATTGATTGAATAGTGATCAAAACTTCCCTTTGTGACAAAGGATTGCCCATATGATACTTCAGACATTCCAACAGTAACTTCAGGTCAGTCTTTGTTTCTACTGGAGAAAAAATTATTATTTTAAACATAAAAGTTTTCTTTCAAAGAACAATTATTCAAATTCTATTTCATAATTATACATCTTTGAGATGTTTGCTTTTTAAAAAATAAGCATATATTTGCTTTATAATCTAATAAAGATATCCTTAAAAGTTATTTTAAATGACCTGGATGGAAATACATTAGAACTTCGAGGATGCTAATGAAGAGGTATTTATGAGGAAATTTATAGTACTAAATACCTATGTTAGAAAAAAAAATGGCTCTCAAACCAATGACCTTAGCTTCTACCTTAAGAAACTAGAAAAAGAGTAAACTCAGTCCAAAGCAAGCAAGGAAGAACCTATAAAGACAAAAGCTGAAGTCAGTACAACAGAAAAATAGAAGAGAATGGGCCCCAAGAGATGCTCAGTGCTGTAGAGGACTGGCTGCCTTCCAGAAGACCCGGGTTCAATTCCTAGCACCCATCTGACAGTTTACAACGGTTTATAATTTTAGTCCAGGGGATCCAATGCCCTTTTCTGACCTCGTTCTGGCATTGGGCATGTAGAGATACACATGCAAGCAAAACATCAATACACATAAAATTAAACTTAAAAATTAAACAGAGAAAGTTCTTTTAAAAGATCAGTAACACTGATAATTCTCTACCCAGACTACTTTGGATAAATGATTACAGACACAAATTACCAATATCAAATGAGACAAGAGCTGGATATAATGGCTCACACCCGTTATCCTAACATTTAGGAGGTTGAGGCAGGATTTCCACAAATTCAAGAACTACATAGTAAGTTCCAGGCCAGCCTAAGCTATAGAAAAAGACACAACTAAACAACCATCTCAGATTCTGAAGATAAGATTTTGCACAACTTCATACAAATTCAATGACGTAGATGAAATAGAAAAAAAAATTGCTTTCAAAGATATAAATCATCCAAACTCACCTAAGAACAAATTTCCTGAATAAAACTATATTTATGAAAGAACCTGAAATCGTAGTTACAAAGCTTCCCACAACAAAAAAATCTAGTTTCAGATGTTTACATTTGACAACTCCACCAAACATTTAAAAAAGAAATAGTATCTAAAAGGTTATTTCCCAATTTAAAAAAATAGGTCTCACTATATTCTATGCTAATCTCAACCTTAAGATCCTCATGCCTTAGCCTCTTCAGTAACCAGGGCATACCACGATGCCTGCTTCCCAACTTACTCTGAGGTTGGCATTACCCTTGTATCAAAACTAAAACCATTAGAAAAAATAGAAAACTGTAGACTAGCATCCTTCATGTAGCACATAAAATATCTAGTAAGATGTTTTAGTAAGCTGAATACAATATATTAACAATGCATCATGACCAAGTTGGTTTATCTAAGGAATACAGGGTGGATTTCATATTTGAATGAAAAATCAGTCAAAATAAAATATCAAATTAAAATCAAATCCTCTTTTATTATGTAAATGACATATAGTGTTTGAATAACTTTGTTGTTGTTGTTTTGGTTTTTGTTTTTTTGAGACAGGGTTCCTCTGTGTAGCCTTGGATGTCCTGGAACTCCCTATGTAGACCAGGCTGGCCTCAAACTCAGAGATCTGCCTGCCTCTGCCTCCCGAGTGCTAGGATTAAAGGCATGAGCCATCACTACCTGGCTTTTTTTTTTTTTTTTTAAGTTTTTATTTCTTTTGTTTTGGCTTTAACAGTATTTTATTATATTTATTTATTCATTCACTTATTTGTTTATGAGGAGGCACATGTGGAGGTCAGAGGATAATATGTACAGTTTTCTTCTACCATGTAGATCCCAGAGACCAAATGAGGTTGTCAGACTTGGCAGCAGGTGTTGAGCCATCTCACTATCTTTGGCAAAGATTTGCAAGGGGTAAACTTAAAAATAAAAAGACACATAATACAAAAATCTGAGATACATCAATCTTTAGTCTTCTATTTATAAAAAATCAACTAGCAGTTTGTTTTGGTTAAACAATTTGAGGTGTAATCTGTCAGAACAATATATAGTACAAAGATTATTATTGAGTTAACTTTGGGCAACAACCAACATTTATTCATAATTATTGTATATATTAACATCATCTGGCTATCAATGTAACATTGATAATATGGCAAATAAAATTTCGAATAAGGTATGGTGCTTTACAGTTCTGAGCACATTTTAAGATGTGTTCCTCCATTCCCTTCAGCACTTACTTCTCAGACTTTAAGATTTCCTATCACATTCTTTTCCTCTTAGCCAAAGCACCTCCCTAACTATACAATTATCACATTTCCTCTTTATTTAACCTTTTTTTTTGGGGGGGGGAGGGCTGAGTAAACTAGTTTGTTCAATTCCTGAAGGAAATGCACACAATACCAAAAGCTAAAAGCAATAAAAGAAAATATGACTGAATAGACCTAAAATTTAAATTTTTTGTTTGGGTGTTTGTTTGTTTTGAGACAGGGCCTCAGTATGTAGCTCTGGCTGTCCTAAAACTATGTAGAGAAGGCTGGACTTGAACTCACAGAGATCTGCCTGCTTCTGTCTCAAAGGCATGTCTTAAAGGCATGCATCACAATGCCTAGCTTAAAATTTAAAAAAAAATTTTTTTTTTTTTTTGGTTTTTCGAGACAGTTTCTCTGTGTAGCTGTGGCTGTCCTGGAACTCACTCTGTAGACCAGGCTGGCCTCAAATCTGCCTGGCAAGATTTATTTTATGTATGTGAGTACACTGTGTCTGTCTTCAGACACACCAGAAGAGGGCATCAGATCCCATTACAGATGGGTGTGAGCCACCACTTGGTTGCTGGAAATTGAACTCAGGACCTCTGGAAGAGCATTCAGTGCTCTTAACCACTAAGCCACCTCTCCAGCCCCCTAAAATTTAAAACTTTTAAGTTTCAAGATACTATGCAGTAAGCAAAAGCAGCTCAATCTAGAAGGAAATATTTTTTTTCTGTTTTTCAAAACTTAATGGAGCCGGGCAGTGGTGGCACAACACCTTTAATCCCAGCACTTGGGAGGCAGAGGCAGGCGGATTTCTGAGTTTGGGGCCAGCCTGGTCTACAGAGTGAGTTCCAGGACAACCAAGGCTACACAGAGAAACCCTGTCTCAAAAAACCAAAAAAAAAAAAAAAAAAAAAAAAAAAAAAAAAAAAACCAAAAAAAAAAAAACAAAAAACAAAAAACAAAAAACAAAAAAAACCCCCAAAAAACAAACAAACAAAAACCTTAATCATTCTTTGTAAGTTTCACTTCATGTACCTCAAGAAGGAAATCTTTTCAAACCAGATATTCAATTTTGTTTTCATCCGCTGGGATCAAACCAGCACTGTTTAGCAGCTCGCATCTGTCTGCAACTATAATTTCAGGGGATCTGATGCAGCCTTCTAACTTCTGCAGATATTAGATATGCAAGTGGTTCAAATATACATGCAAGCAAAGTACCCATATACATAAAATTTTAAATTCATGTCTATGGGGGAGGTGGCGATGAGAAGATAACTTGTGGGAGTTGATTCTCTCCAACTACATGGATCCTGGAGATCAAACTCCTGTTGTCAGGTTTAATGGTCTTTACCCACCGAGCTATCTCACCAGCCCCCACATATCTTTAGTCTGCTTTCCATTTGTTAAAGGCATGACCTCAATATGGCTCACGCTGGTCTCAACCTTGCTATGTACCTACGGATGACTTTGAACTTTCTCCTGCCTCTCTCTCTTTACTTCTACTTTCCCTCAAACCTGAACCTGTGAGTGGCCTGACTATAGCAGCAGGGGCTCCAGCGCCCCTCCAGCCATGGTCAGTATCTTTGCCTCCCTATATAACTTCCCAGGTTCTACTTCTCAGCCTTCTTTAAAACTTCCCAAAGCCTGGTGTAGTGGCACATGCCTTTAATCCCAGCACTTGGAAAGCAGGCCGAGTTCAGGCCAGCCTGTTCTACAAAGTTAGTTCTAGGACAGCCAGGGCTACACAGAGAAACCAGTGAGGGATGGGCAGTAGCAAACAAACAAAAATAAAAAACAAAACAACAACAAAAACAAACCTGAACTCTGATGAGGCTTCTTTGACCCTTTGTAATCCGGCTAGACAGACAGAAAACAAATATACTGTGTGATGAGTGATGTCTGACCTGAGAGTTAATTAATAGTTGAAACTGGAATAAAGGAACCTGGTTTTGCCTGGGCAGGCATCGTGTGGCAAATCAATACCAATGACGCCATTGTACCTTGTAAACTTACTGTTGTTGTTGCAGTATATAGTTCAGTTGGTAAAGTGCTTGCCTAGCATCAACAATGCTCCAGTTTCAATCTCCAGTACCACATAAACCAGGCATTACTGCAAATGCCTATAATCCCAGCACTGGGGACTTGGGAACAGAAAGATCAGAAGTTTAAGGTCATCCTGTGCCACATAATGAGCTTGAGGCCAGCCTAGACTATGTGAAAGCCTGACACAAAATAAAAACCAGTTTTGACATTGCAGACAGACACAAACATATTCATCTACATTTCTGACAGTACCCTTGCAACAGTGAGTTACCATGTCTAAGGATGTCTTTTATATTCTGCCAATAAATCTACTATCATATGGATTTTTAAATTATTATTTCAAATAGAGTCTCACTATGTAGTCTGGCTAGTCTAGAAATGTGTAAACTAGGCAGGCCTTGTATTCAGAGATCTGCCTGTCTCTGTACCATGAGTGCTGGTATTAAAGGCATGAGCTACCATGCTCAGCTCATATGGCACTCTGAGTATCAGCATGACTTTCCCATAATTTCTGATGTCAGAAATTATATTATAGACACTGTGATGATTTATATATGCTTGGCCCAGGGAGTGGCACTATTAGAAGGTGTGGCTTTGTTGGAGTAGGTGTCTCACTGTGGGCATAGGTTTTAATAACCCTTGTCCTAGCTGCCTGGAAGAGTTTCCTCCTGTTTGCCTTCAGAGCAAGATGCAAAACCCTCAGCTCCTTCTGCACCATGCCTGCCTGGATGCTGCCATGCTCCCACTTTGATGATAATGGACTGAACTTCTGAACCTGTAAGCCAGCTCAAATTAAATGTTGTCCTTATAAGAGTTGCCTTGTCTGTTCACAGCAGTAAAACCCTAACTAAGACAGGCACAAAGCAGGTATTCAATATGTATGCTATGATATATTATTTTAAGTTAATATATACCATCTTGCAAGGAAGCTCATTAAGACCCAGGATGGTGGTGCATACCTTTAATCCCAGCATTAGGGAGGCAAAGGCAGAAGGATCACTGTGCATTCAAAGCGAGCTTAGTCTACATAATGAGTTCAAGGTCAGGCAAAACTACATTAAGAGACTCTATCTCAAACAAAACAAAACCAGGACAAGGCTCCTTAATAGTTAGGAAATAGGCAACTTAGAAGCTTCAGGAAGTCCCTGAAACTAATCTGATGTGCTAGGACCCTCCCTCCTCATATATAAAAGGTAAGAACTGCCGAGAAACACTTTCAGACCAAAAGAATTGCTTTGAAAAGGCTTAGACCAACTAAACTGTTTGGAAGAGACAGAGAACAACTGAGCACCCTGAAAGAGATACTTTCCAACCTGTTAAGCTGCTTGTAGGTTGTACTGTGTGTTTCAGTTTCTCAGCTTTCATGAGCTGGGGTAGGCTTCTGATGATACAGATGCCTTTGAGTCATTTCTTCTTCTGTAAATAACTCCTCATTCATATGCTTTGTATGTAGCCCCAGTAAGGTAACTGGCTTACCAAGTTTGATTTGGTGGTATCCTTTTTTTGGCCTGTTGGCAAATCCCTATCTGGGGTAAGTAGATGTTTGTTCATGTCCTCTCAGAATAATGTCATAGAACATATATAAGTTGATAAATGATTCTTTTGTTTTCTAGATGCTACTGAGATATTACACACACACTTACACACACACACAATTATACAACTATAAAATGCATAAAACTAATGTAACTACATGATTCATGATTTCTCACCTTGTGTTTTCTTTGGATTCTCACTTTCCATGCTTGTCTTTTTCTCTTATATTTCATCTATAAGATAGGGCATTTTTAGTTAGATCAGCTTCTAGGAAATATTCTGGACCATATGCTTGCTTCAGCAGCACATATTCTAAAATAGGAATGATACAGAGAAAATTAGCATGGCTCCTTCACAAGAATAAGACACAAATTCATGAAGCAGTCCATGTTTAAAAAAATTTAAAGAATGAAATATTCTGGGCATGATGATGCATGTCTGTAATCTTCAGGCAGGAAAGGGAATGGAAGAAGGGTCATGAGTTTGAAGCCATTCTGAGCTACATTGAAAGTTCCAGAAAAGAAAGAGGGGGGAGGGAAGAAGGAAGGAGGAGATAAAAAGAAAGACTGTCTCAAAACAAGCAAACAAAAACCCACACAAACACAGGAGGGACGATCCCTGGGATCCACATAGTAGGCAAAAACACTCTCATTGGTTATCTTTAACCACACATGTGCTAACCCATACATGCACAGGCACATGCACAAACACACACACACACACACACACACACACACACGCACACGCACGCACATACATATACATAAACAAATAGATGTAATTAAAATAAATATCTGCAGTAAAGGACCAGCTGTCATTTAAAAAAGGTTAAATATAATTATATTATATAAATTTTATAATTATAAAATTATACTTAAAGTTAAAAATAGCTCACTTCCCAAGTCAAAATTATGTGCCAAACAAGCAATTATGAAATGTTTTTAGTTGTTTTGTGGATACAAATTATCACTAACAATGAGATTGCAAAATATTTTACCCTGTTTTCACGGGGGTGGGGAACTTTTCACATAACAGGACACACAATCCTTACAGGTTTTACTCAATTTACTCTCCAAACCAATAAAGTCAAGGGCAAACGTACCTAGGAAAACTAATAGAGAACATAAAGAAGAAAACTATCTGATTATTGCACACCTCTTTGGTCCTGGGGATGGGACGCAAGGTAGAATCTATCATTAAGCAACATGCCCAGGGTCTGAAATTTGCTACTCTAAAAATAGTCACATCAAAAGCTTTGTGGAAAAACCAAAAACTACATATCCCCCTTCCCCCATGATAGACAAATATCTTCCTGAGTGGGACTGGCAGAGCTGGAAAATCCTAGCATTAACTGCCACCTGTAAGTCGTCCAAGGTGGACGTCCGTCTGCCTCCAACTCCTATATTGTGGAAGGCAAACGGGAGTAAAAAAGCAAGCATGTAACTTGCACTATCAACTTTCTGCTAGGATAGTTTAAAGGGAGAGGGAAATAAGTCATTCAGGTCCCAGAAAATACTGAGGGTAACAGGAACCAGCTGCTCTGTGGAATGGAGAGGATGTGGGGGACCAAACCCTCAAGGCTCGCCTGGATCCATCATCGTTCCTTGGGTTAAGGCTCCCTCGCCCTACTCCCTCGCTCTTGCTCAAGGCTACACAGGCCTGGCTCACCTAAAGAGCCGGAAGAACGCCTGTCAGGAGGGCGCCGGCCAGGACGTTCCTCCACAGCTCTCCTCAGGGCACCACGCACTGCCCCAAGCCCGGCTCGCGGACCTCCCGGGAGCAATCACCCGGTTGCCAACTTTGGTGCTTCGGCTGCTGTTGGACACGTGGTCCCGGGCTCTTTCTCACAAACGAAATCCCCCGTGGACCCCACGCTTTCCCAACACCAGAATCACCCGGAGCAGCGCGGACGCACTCAGCCGTCCGACCAATCAAACTCTGACGACGACCTTTTCCCACGCAGGCCGGCCGCGGCCACTGCGTCAGGAAAGCCCTTGCCCCTCGGCTCAATCCATCTCCTCAGGTGAGCCAGTGAAGCGAGGCCACGCCAGCACCATAGCTCTGCCCCAGGAGGCAACAGGCAAGGCTGGACTGAGCTGAGGCAAGACCCGAAAGCCCAGAAGCGGAGGCCGAAGCTGGGAAGCGAGGCCGTGGCCTTTCCCCCCGGGGACGGAGACCCTTGTCAGGCCCGCGCCAGCTCTTCCCTGCCGCAGCCTAGACCTCGACGCCTGACTGCGTTTCCCACCCCGCGCGAGGCAGGCTCACATCCGCTGGGCGGGACTTCCGGCCGAACTCCTGTCACTTGGCCTGAGCTAAGCTCTTAGCAGCTGTAGCGTGTTCAGAGGGCAGAAGGTGGCCAGTGCGGGATGTTTTAGATGGGAGAAAGTTACAATTTGAAGGTAATATAACCTTAGCGTTTAGGACTTGTGTCTTGGAAGGGTCTTTGTTCCCTCCTGACCTTGCGTGACGCCAGGCTTTCTTTGGTTACACTGGGCACATTCCAGAGACTGGACACCCTCACTGGGTGAACTCCAAAAACCTTAATTTGGGGTTCTGGCCAAGCCAGTTTCTCATTGAGTAGACCCAAGAACCAGAGCTCTCTGAGTCGTAAATGTGGCCAAGGTGTACCCTCGTATAAAATTAGTCATGCCATGCTTCCTAACAGAATCCATCCCACGGGAATGTTGGGAGATGGAAGTACTGTCAGAAGTACTGTCAGAGGGCAGTCCCTGCTGTGGGAAAGTGACTTTATAAAGTAGACACAGCCAAGCAAGAATGACACACTAGCATCCAAGAAATAAAATCCCTACGAGCCCATCCCCCGCCCCTTGTCAAATAAAACACAGGTTCTCACATATGAGACTGCCTTTGATAACTATTCTACAACAGGCAATTTAGGGCCTTAAGATACTGAGTCACATTAACACACTCAGCCAGCCATATGTAAGTCAGACACTGGGCTCTGCTCACATTTTTGGATTTCTAGTTTGCTGCTATTCCTCACCTTAAGGAATTCTCTTCCCCATCTAACATGCTGGTAAATGCTATTATTCCAATATGATTATTCGATAAAAAATGAAATTTATGAATGGGGCAACCCCATAAAATTTCAATACGTAGGCATAGTGGGAAACCTTTAGGTATATATAATAAATGACACCACAAGGGAATGGTTTTGTTTTCTGATAAAGCTCTAGAAATGCTTCTTTTAAAGTTCTATTTTAATAAGTAATGATCTTAAAATGTCCACAGCTAAAATTTACATCTTAAATTAAGATAATTAATTTTTTTTACTCTTTTTATTGAAACAGACATATCTATGATATGTAACTGTAAAATAGCAAACCACTATTAATGAGCTAAATTACAAAGAGCTAGCTTTTATTCTTCAGGTGAGTGACTGCTTTCTTCCCACCATCCCAAACAACAAGACTATATTACAAATGAGAAAAAACTTTTATTAAGGAAACAACTTAACTTCTGTCTTTTAACAGATTTTTAAACTAAAACTAAACTAAAGCACAATATGAAGACAATTACAGTTTCAACCATTAATATATTACACACAGTGCTTATTCTACAACTGGAAAGTTGCAGAAGTCTGTGACATACCACTATAAATATAAGTATTATTAAAAATTACAAATTGTTTGGTGATTATTTTGATAACTTCTTGAGCAGCAGCTCCTGTAGGAAAAAGGAGAAAAGTAAATGTTTGAAAAAAATACATTTTAAGAGTTAAATAATATATACCAGACTGGACCTGATGGTGCATGATTTAATCCCAGTACTCAGGAGACAAAGACAGGTGGGATCTCTGTGAGTTCAAAGCCAACCTGCTCAACATAGTACGTTCTAGGCTGGCCACAGCTATACAGTATGACACTTGTCAAAAAAAAAAAAAAAAGAAAAGAAAGAAAAGAAAAAAAGAAAGAATTGGGTGTGGTAACGTATGGCTATATTCATCAGACTAGGGAAGTTGGAGGCCAGCCTGGTGTACATGAGATCTATGCTATATAGAATACACCATAGATTCAGATGAGTATAAAAGACAAAACAAACAAAAAACATGAAGCAAAGCTATTTAAAATCCAGAACAAACATAATTTAATGAGTCATAACAAAATAAAAGACTATAATAATTATTATTTTTGTTTGAGACAGGGTCTTTCTACATAGCTCTGACTGTCCTGGAACTCACAAAGATCCACCTGCCTCTGCTTCGCAAGTGCTGGAATTAAAGGTGTACTACACCATGCCCAGAAAAAGACTATAATTCTTTATAACTATGTTATTAAAGGAATTTTAGAAATTACCCAACAAGATACTGAGCCACACATTTTAAAAATAAGGTATTTTTAATTCCAGTGGTTTGGAAAGTGGTTAAGATACAGAGAATGGACAAAGTGAAGTTCACATAGTAATTTGGCTGAAGGACCTTTTTGAAAGGCTGCAGAGAAGCATAAAGACCCTCTTCAAAGAATGTTGTTCTGTTGTATTCAAGGGTTGTGTGTGTGCTTTATTAACTTTTTTTGACTGACACACAAAGAAATGGTTTTCACTGTGACATTTTCATACTTTGTCCTTATTTGTCCCTACCCTACCCTCCCTGTTTCCCCTCTGACCACACTGCACTTGAATTCTACCTTTATTTAGTCTATTTTTATAGTATAAAAAAAAGAATAAAAGCATATTTGTTCTAACTCTCTCATGTGTGTGTGTGTATATGTATGTATATATGTATACACGTATATATACATACGTGTGTGTGTGTGTGTGTGTGTGTGTGTGTATGCTGTATACTCAGGATCAAACCCAGGGACTTTGGAAAGGCTCTAAACTAAATACCACAAAGCTCCTATACGGTATTAGAAATACAAAAGAAACAGCAAAATTCTACCATGAAAATAAAATTTTCTTTTCTAAACTGAAGCAGCTTCTTTCTAATTACTGAGACTATGGACTTAAACCTATACCATCACCAAATCTCTCAAGCACCACAGATGTAGCGGAGTACAGGAAACAAAAATATCTGCTGCTTGTTAACTTGGGTCTTTCTGTTTAGCAGCAAGAGAAAGGATAGCTTACAAATAAACACAGCATATAGTATATAGAAGACTATGTGCTAAGATAAAGAAGAAGAAAAAGAAGAGTACAGAGGAGTGGCTCAAGTTTACATAGGGAAAGCCTCAGAGAATTACATTCGCAATCATTATAAGACAAATAAAACTTAAGACCTACCTACACTTGTTAGGCCTCTCTGATTGTGTCACTTAGAATCTAGCCTATCTAAATAAATAGTAATTTGCCCTTTTCTATGAATTTGCAGGTTACTTTACTATTTAGACATGAAAGAATGATTTTATTTAAATAAGTTACCAGAATCAGACTTTAATTTGTTTGCTAAAAACATGGTTTTCTTAGGACTACATCATTAGTGTTCTGAACACTATTAATCAAACTGGATCTGCCTTCAACATCTAGAAAGGACAATATCATAAGCAAACAGCTCAGGCTATTGGAGTTAACAGGCAGGAAAATCATTTTTTAAAAGATATTATTTGCTTCGTGTTTGTGCTTCCTCTCCCTTCTCTGCCCTTAATATGTGGAAGCTCAATGCAATGGTATCAGGAGGTGGGGCTTCTGGAAAGAGATTAGACCTGAGGGTGGAGTTCTCATAAATGGATTCATGCCCTTATAAAGAAGACCCTGCAAAAGGTTTCTTTTGATATGTGAAAGCAAAGTGAGAAAAAACACCATTTATGAGTCAGGCAGTGAGAGCTCAACAGGCTTTAGCTATGCTGGTATCTGAATCTTTAAAAACCATAAGAAATACATGTCTGATGTTTATAAGGTCTGATCTATGGTACAGTTACAGTATCTACCTTAACTGGAGCAAAGAAGAAACAGTGGCAGGTTTTAACTGGGCCCTGAGGTGCAAAGATCTAGGGCATGTCTCAGGAAAAGACAGGACGCAAGGCCTTTTAGTCAAGTTAGTCTTTGTTTCTAAGAACTGATGGGGCAGGAAGACATGAGAGGGGGAGAGGAGGAAGGAAGAGGAAGGGGGGAATAGGAAGGGGGGAGGAGGAAGGGGGAGGAAGAAGGGGAAGGAGGGGCAAGAGGAGGAATGGGAGCGGGAGCGGGAGCGGGAGGGGGAGCAGCAAGGTCTATGTGTTCTTGTATGCAGAGTACTAAGTGAGGCTGATGACTGACAGGTCTTCAGAAGGACTAAGGACTCCAGGAGTCGTTTGCTATGGATGACACGGAAGCGGAGGGCAAGGAGAACAGTATGGAGGGCAAAGACTAACATAAGTGTAACAGCCTGCTTCACTGACCTCCCCAATTACATACAACAGGTAAGAAAACAGAAAGCTAATGCAAATAATAACTATGTAGTAACAAATAAGTCACTCCATCTATAAAACTCACCTCCCAGGAATGCAGCAATGGTGTGTGGCTCAGCAGCTCCGTACCGGCAACTACAGGAAAGGATGGAGGGATACATTTTTATTAGTCTCACCACAAACTGGGAGAATATTACCTCTATATGCTCCTAAGATACTCACAACTCATGGACATAATCGTCTTTCACCATGACAGACAGCCCATACTCCTGAAGGAAGCCAGTAAGACAGGACTTCAACTTCCCTATATCTTCTTCAACTTGATAGTTAGATACTCCTAAAAAAAGTATATATATATTATGTATACTATATACATTTTCATTAAAATAAATATGTGGGCTGGGCATAGTAGCATACACGTTTAATCTCAGCACTTAGGAGGCAAAGGCAGGTGAATCTCTGTGTTTGTGAAGACACTGCATTACGTCATGAGTGCTTGTTGGGGGCCGACTTTTAGCAGAAAGCGGCTATCAGCTTTGCAGCCATCTTGAGCCATATACCCTGACATGAGACTTGGATTACAATAGCCTACAACAGCTGAGCACACTCTGATAATCTTGGTTTAGATACCTTGGGTGTGTGAGATTAAAGGTGTGTGACTTAAGAGTATGACTTAGAAGTATAGAGATCAGAGTTAGAGACAAGACCTAAGGGCATGATTAAAGGTGTGACTTAGAGGCGTGGCTTAGAAGTAAGACATATAAAAGGCAGAGGCAGACAGTAGAGATTCAGACTATAGAGGGAGAATCAGACAGGAGACACTTAGAGGAAGAGAGACTGAAGAATAAACGGGATTGAATCACACCCTGTCTGGTCTCCATTCTTTGAGTCTGCCCTCACCCTCGCTCTTGCTAAACCCCGACCCGCAGACCGGAGCAGCAGCTTGGGCCGGGATACAGTGGCTGCCCAAATGTGGGTTGGCCCGGGCCTCAACATTTTGCCTGGGCTGCAACATTTATTTTGGCCGCCCCAACATGGGGCTAGTGTGGACCCCAACAAGTGCTAGGACTGCCAGGGCTGCATAGAGACCAGGTCCCAGGAAAAAAAGCCATTCAAATGGTTATCTCTTACTTAATCCAGTTTCATGTGGTCTAATCAAAACAGTAAGGTATGAAACTAAAACACAAACAAACAACATTTTTGAAAATATCAGAAATCTCTAAGTAAAGAGATAAACTAAAATCTATCACGAGTTGAAGTTCAGCAAGTCTTACTCAGGTCTGAGGATATAACTTAGTGATAGCATATGATCCCATCATTCTGGTGGGTTTCTGTTGTTGAGATTTGTTTGTTTGTTTGTTTGTTTGTTTATTTTTATCTTTTAAGTCTTTTCTAATTATTTTCTAGAAGATTAACACAAAATACCCAATAATTACTTGATCAAAGAATTAAAAAGAAAATACCATACTTATGTCCTTCAATTTAAATTTTTATTTTCTTTCTTTTTGGAAACAAAGTCTTATGAATCTCTGCTAGTCTCAAACTTTTATGTGGTCAGGTGACCGTGAATTCCTAATTCTCCTGACCCTACCTAGGTTAGATAACAGGCATATGCTTTTTCGGTGCTGAAGATCTCCGAACCTAGGGCTTCGTTCATGCAACAACAAACTAAGCTACGTCCCCAGCCCTTTATTTCCATTTTAAGTGATTAAATGGCACTGGGGACATAAAGCCCTAATAATATATAACACTTACAGAACATTAGTCGATGTTGGATACGACTCTACAGACCTCATGCTTACGCACTGATTTAATTCTCATAAGAACTCTTTGAAGTAGCCACAGCTATTTGTACTTACAGATAGAAAAGCTGGGACACAGACAAATTACTTAGTTCATGAACAGCAAAACCAGAATATAAGACAAGCATTTTGCTGTTGTTTTCTCAAGCAGGAAATCTAATCCAGGGCCTTAGGAATGCTGGGCAAGTATTCTACCACCTAGCCAGTCCTAAGTTATTTCGTTCTCCTTTTTTGTTGTTTGGGACTAAGTCTCACTCTGCAGCCCAGGCTGACCTCACATTCACAGCAATCTTTCAACTTCAGCCTCCTGAATGTTCACATTATAGGTGTGAACCACCTTACCCAGGTGCCAAAAGTCTCAGTAAGGAGAGTGAAGGCATCTCTTAGATATTTAACTCAGTCAAGCCTTCAGAATCTCAAGTCTAGGTATGATACAAATATGTAAGGACCTCCCTCTTAAAAAAGAACTGCTTCAGCTCAAACAATAAAACACCAGAGATAATTCATTTAAAGGCCGGCTAGATGGGTCAATGGGCAAAGTGCTGCTGTACAAACATGAGGATCTCAGTTCAATCCCTGAGAACCCACATTAAAAACCTGGGCATAGTGGTACATATCTATAATCCTAGCAATGGGAAACCCAGAGACAGGAGGAGCCCTAGGTCTGGTTGGGCAGCCAGTCTAGCCAAATCCAGGAGTTCTCAGTTCAATGAGAAATCTTTTCTCAAAAAATAATGTGAACAGCAACTGAAGAAGCCATTTAATATCAACCTCTGGTCCCCACACACACATGCACACATGTGTACACTTGTACACACACACTTCAACCTGTTTTAAACCACTAAGTTTTTGAGACCTATTCATTCTCTCTCTCTCTCTCTCTCTCTCTCTCTCTCTCTCTCTCTCTCACTTGTTTTAAACCACTAAATTTTTGAGTAGTTTGATATGCAAAAAATAACCATAGTACATGTTAGTCAAATGATACAAATAAAACAGTATGTTTGATGATTCTTTTTTCCCTTCTGGGATATTTGTTCACTGTGCCTATAAACTGGGGTTACTTTATTAGTTGGGGCAACTTGTTTTATGATCTATCTAGAATGTATTGCTATATAATAATCCTGCACAATAATGATTACCAATAAAAATATTCTGAGCATTGAGATCTTTAAGATTATATACGTTTTCCACCTTTGCAGACAACAAAAAGTACTGAGCAAAAAAATCCTTTTATCTTTAGAGTTCAAAGCTCAGAAGTCACTGATAGACTGCCTGTGGGTTTCTTATTCCTTCCGGTAAAGCTCAGTGCAAGTTATGGGAGTAAAGAAGGAGCTGGGAAGAATGGTACACATTTATGAAGCAAGACCAAGAATTCAAGCCAGCCTGTGATACATCAAATTCCTGGCCAGGTTTTAAAAACCTCATGAGCTGGCTGTGGTAGCTCACGTCTGTAACTCTAGTACTTCAGAGATGGAAGCAGGAGGATTGCCACAAGACTGAAGCCACTGTGGGCTGAACAGTGAGCTCAAGGGCAACCTAAGCTATAGAATAAAACCCTGCCCCTCTCTCTCTCTCTCTCTCTCTCTCTCTCTCTCTCTCTCTCTCTCTCTCTCTTCTCTCTCTCTCTCTCTCTCTCACACACACACACACAAATTTTAAAGGACAAATATAAAAATAAGACACAAGAGACATATTAGTGATCTATACATATTCAACCAACGTTCATCTCTAACATTTATCATCAAATGGTTTGAAAGTAGTTAGTTTTAAAAATCAAATAATAGAGCACTGGCTGCTCTTCCAGAGGACCTGAGTTCAATTCCCAGCAACTACATGGTAGATCATGACCATCTATAATGGGATCAGATACCCTGCTCTGGCATACACGCATATATATAAAATACATAAATAAATAAATCTTTTTTAAAAAATCAAATGATAGTTCCTCTAAATACTCAACAGAATACGAAAATTCAGGTCAAGTGTGTTTTCCTAATTGTTTGTTTGTTTGTATGGTTGGTTCTTTTGAGACAGGGTCTCTCTACATAGCCCTGGCTGTCCTAGAACTCACTCTGTAGACCTAGCTGGCCTCAAAATCAGAGTTCTGCCTGCCTCCGCCTCCAGTGCTGGGATTAAAAGCGAGTGCCACTACACCTGGCATCAAATCAAGCATTTATTCAAGATTTTACTGAGCGAATCTGATGGTTCATGCCTATAAATACAACACTTAGGAGACTGATGGAGGAAGATCACAAGTTCACGGCTAGCCCAAGCTACATAAGATTCTGTCTTAAAACAACAAAACAACAAAAAGTCCAAAGATTTTCTTTATATCTGGTAAATCAATTGCTATTCTTACCTGGGTATCTGCCATGCTGTTTATGAAATCGATCAACAGCCCGTAACATCAGGTACAGGACTATCTCACTGTCTGGATTGTCCATGCTAGAAACTAAAAGGAAAAAAACCATCAGTAGTACTAGATAACATACACAGTAACAAAAGGCTGCATTCTCAAGTGTCAGGATGCAAGACAATATTAGCAAAAATATTAAACAGTTTATTAAAATAAAATATAAAAATTATAAATAAGAAATACATTAAGATGTAACACAGGGTCTTATGGACTCCTAGCTGGATTCTCTACCAAGGTAGAAACATGATGATGTTAGTTCTTACATATAGTACACAATGTACTCACTAATCTAAATGCAATTTATTTCTGTATAGTATATATAAATTAAAACCATTCAGGTAATCTATAAAATGTAAAATATTCACATTATTTTTATAGCACCATTTATTCAACACTATTATACACATTTTATTAATACATTTTAACTTAGCATCTGGCTGTTATACTTACTAATTTCATCTTTGTTGACTGTATCCAAACCATACTCTTCAGCTAAAGATCGACATCTTACCACTCGAAGAAATGCAGAATTGCTGCCTGGAAACAGTAAAGACTTCAGGATGGTTGTGACTACTGAATATACCAAATTATGGGTCACTTTAATAATAAGAAATTAGGGCTACAGAATGGATCAGCAGTTAAGAGAGCTTGCTGTTAACGGAGAGGAACTGAGTTCCCAGCACCCACCCACCCACATCAGGTACCTCATGACTACTTAAATAACTCTAGCTCCAAGGGGATTTGATACCACTGACCTCTGCAGGTGCATATAGCCATACACAGACACATGCACATAATTTAAAAATAATAAAATTTTTGAAGCATTTATTCATTAAAAATTTTATTGAGTGACTACAGTACTGTGGGTTTTGTTAGATACTGAATATTAATGGTATGAACCAATTCCTGCCTTGGTTATATTCTCAGTTCAGTGTGTAAGGAAGGCTTAAAACATAATTGTGTGTGTCCATGTATCAGTTCCTTGGGGTTCCTTTACTTAACTGATAAGCCATCTTTCCAACCCTGAAACTAACTTTATGAAACTGTTACTTCTGTGTGTGGTATATGCATGGATGTGTTTACCCATCTGTGAACATGTGGTCACCCAAGATTCTGAGTATCTTCTATCAATCTCCACTGTATTATTTTTCTTTTTGTTTTTACTTATTTTTTTTTTTTGAGACAGGGTCTCATACAAACGTAGAGCTCACCATTTCAGACTACTGAACTCAGGTCTTTATCTCTGCATGGCAAGCACTTAACCACTCAGCTGTCTGCCCAACCTGCAACCGACTCAAAGAAAATGCTTTTACCTCCTGAAGAATTAGGGAGAAAAGCCAAAAGCCCAGCCATGAACTATAGTGGCAAATTCTTAATTCCATTATAGTCATTTAACAGAGATCAAAGGAGTACCAATGGCCTAGTCTTAAAATGTCCTTTATAGTACAAGAAAACAAAATAAAATTTACCTAATGATACACACACCCTACTTCAAGAATTTCAACCATTTAAACTCTCAAGAACACCCTCCACAGCATGTTTTATCAAGGAAAGTAAGAAAATCAAAAGGACTTACAAAGCAATTTTAATTCTTTCTCTGAAATGGACTCTGGTGCCTATAAAGAGATAAATGCCGGTTTTTCTCTAGCACATGGGAGCACACGAATGCACACACACAGAGACAACAATGGGCACAGCACAAAGTCGCTGGCTGTGAGATGAGCAACTCTTCCCAAAGGCTGGGAAAACATTTCCAACACATCTGTTCTCTTGTAACAGAAGGTTCTCTCTCATTAGAGACAAGGAGGCACTTCTGCTATAGAAGCAAGGAGCCAGGGCATAGCATGCCGTGCCTTCCATCTCTAACCCTCCCTGGCTGAGTTCCATGCTGTAGGGACCACTGTGGAGACGCAGTGTGCTCACCACTCACCTGGCCAACAGACTGAAGCAATTTGGCAACATGATTACCTACAGCAGCAGCATCTTTCTTGGCTTTCTCACGGTAACTGGAAAAGAACAACAAAACCCTACAATTAAAAACTTCTAAAATTAGCAAAACTAAAGTCATCTTTAAGTGAACACAAATTTATTTTTAATTAAAAAATACTTGGAAACATATGAAATGTGAAAATGGTAGAGAAATGCCACCAGCAATGCCTCTCACTAGTTAGGCTCTTTGAAGAGCTGGCAGTAGACTTCTGGAACTCTCTAAAACCAAGGCTCCATTATACCCTAGAGCATCCAAATTAAATCTACCCAGGTAACACCCACTTTTGAGTCTTTGAGTCATTTTCTTTTGGTCATTAATTATTCATAACCTAAGGAGTCAATGACTGTAGATAAACACCTATTATCCAGTATCTCTACCCTGATATACATGGACTGGTAAGGTTGGCTCTCCATGGATGTTACATGTAACTAAGGTACAATGTTGATGAATCCAAGGGAACTGACTTGGTTTCCTCCAGGGCCAAATGCTGCCATACGGAGAAGATCTTGGTCAGTGTTTAACAAATCTTTGTTTGTTATCATAGTCTAAGAGTCAAAATACTAAAAATTTGGGAAAGGACAATTAAAGATAGAAAGTAATATGACTTTAGGGACATTATCAGAGGTAGAATTCTTGCTTAGCAAGACCCAGGTTCAATCCCCAATAGTACCACCTTCACCCTAAAAAGGTATGCCCTTACCTGGGAGGGACTCAGCTTTAATACTGGTCATTTTTACAGAGTCAAATGTAACTAAATATTAAACAAAGTTTTTCATGATTTATACTATTGGGCAGGTTTGAAGTATGTGACTTTCCTTGGACTTAATTCAAGGTAAGCGGTTCATGTAACATATTTTTCTTGGGTCCTCTGTCAGAAATCAGGGTAGGAGTTCCTCTAGGAGGGCAGATTTAAGTAGCCTGTTACACATAGTTTAAAAACAATGATAAGGCATGGTAGCACACTCCTTTAATGTCAGCTGAATTCAAGGCTAGCCTTGTCTACAAAGCTAATTCTAGGATAACCAAAGCTACACAGTAAAACCATTTTTGAAAAACAAACAAAATAACAAAAACTAAGTCACTTACACATTCTGCAATTTTATGTATTTGCTTGAATCTGCAATCATATCAGGAATTGTGCCTCGAACAGGTAAATTTCCTTGACCCTCCTTGGCCACAAATTCTTTTAAGGCACGAGCTAGAATCCAAAAAGGTGGGGTCTAAAAGAACAAGAAAAAAAACTACTATGAAGGTGTATGTTCTGGGCTGAAGTTGAAGACAGTTTTATTTTTCCTTCTTGTTGTTACCTGTTTGGTGATATTTATGCAGCGATCATCATTAAATATATCTTCAATACTGCTTGGGATCTAACAAAGGAACATGAAACATTTACTTACATTAAGAATTCTGTCCGCCTTTATTTTCAATGCTATTTCTTCAAATAAGTTCTTTATATTTTCAAAGTACAGTAAGATATCAACTTCTGTTGTATTTAGCTGTATTTATAATCAGACTCTGATGGAGATCTGATGGGAAAGAGAACAGAAGAAAATCCTCTCCTGGCCTGTTAGCATTTCAGACAAGTCTCCTATATCTACATGGAGTGAAAGAAAAGCCAAAAAGCCATTTTATGTACTTGTATCTGAAGACAAGAAAGATTATGGCCATTACTACAAAGCTAGATTTAAAGCTGTCCATGGTTTCCCAGCTTATGAAAATCCTGAAATTCATTTGCCAGGCTGTTCAAAGAGACAACCACTCTAAGAAAAAAATAACTAATTATGCAATTTTAAACTCACAAGATCACCACACTAATAAAAACTTTACAAACTATAGGCTTTGATTCTACCGCTGTGCAGACAAAATAGAGTTCTCAGTGATAACCTTGTGTCTTGGCTTCCAACCTCACACCCTCTATTGAATTCATAAGAGTCAACAGTCTTTTGAATAGCCCACTGTTACTGGTGTACATCTCTCAGCACTAGGAGGCTGAGGCAGGTGAGTATCTGTGAGCTTCAGGCCAACCTGGTCTACTAATGAGTTCCAGGCCAGCTAACACTATATATATATATATATAGTGAGATCCTGTCTCAACATCAAAGACACCTTCCTACTTCCCTGCTCAAAACCCTTCAGGTCTGCAAGGTTCTGTTATGATATGATTCTTTCTAGCTCTCCACACTCAAATCCTTCTATCCTTTTCTTTCTTCTTCAATCATATTGACTTTCCTACTGATCCCTTAACAAATGTGAAAGGTCATCTCACTCCATGACCTCTGCAAACGTGCTCTGCATTAGCTCTTGCAGCAGACCTCCGGATGGCATTCCACTCAGACCTGTCCTCCTTCCCACTCCCTATCTAATGCTGCCCCAGACACTCCCTATCTAACACCCAGACCTCTTCATCCTGCCCCAGACACTCCCTAAAACCTAGACCCCTTCTTACTGCCCCAGACACTCCCTATCTAACACCCAGACCCCTTCTTACTGCCCCAGACACTCCCTATCTAACACCCAGACCCCTTCTTGCCTTCTTGAGTTCTAACTTTGTTCATACATTAATATCCAATTGTTCAGTTTACTGCCCCCAACTCCTAAAACCATTTTTTTCTGTTTTATTTTTGAGATAAGAGCTCTTGTGCCCAGGCTGGACTAGAAGTCACAATGCAGCCAGTGTGGGTCTCAAGCCATTTTCCTCCATCTCCTCAGTACAGGCATTACAGGAATGAGCCATCATGCCTGGCTTTACAATCATTCCTTAGTTTTAAAAACAAATTATTACATTTTATTGTCAGTAAAAATGCAGATCTAACATGTATAATTTGATAGCTGTACATATACATTTTCAACATTCTTTCCAATTAAGATAAAAGATGTTCCTCCGCCAGAATGATTTACAAGGCATACACTCAGGACCGTTTCATGGTCTTCAAAATGTGTACAGTGACTTGAGTGCTTTCCTAATGTGAAAGGCAGTACTCAAGCTATAAATTGTAAGAAAACTATAAAAATCTTCCAGGTATCTTATTCCATAGTTCCTCCAAAGCAAAAGAAAAACTGAGCAAACTGCAAAATAATAATAATAAATTAAAAGCCCGAGTTTTTTATATATATATATTTTTTTATTTACTATGCATTCTAAGTTGGGCTTAAACTCACTATGTAGCCCAGGCTGTCTTCGGCCTCAGATTCAGAATCCACCTGCCGCAACCTCCAAAGTGCCAAGATTACAGGTGGAAGCTACCATACCCAGCTTATAATTTCTGAAATGTACAAGTCATTGAGAACATCTCCAGTTATATCTAAATAACTGCTGCAAAAGAAAATGCAAGCTAACAAAATTTAACTTTTGAGTTAATACTTCTTTTGACTAGCAAAATATCATTCGTAATTCTTACCTCTGAATTTTTAACTACTCATAAATCATGTTTAAAATAATTCATATATTTCTCTAAATGAAAAAAATCAATTTATTTTATTGCTATTATATGCTGAAGCACTGACATAGTTTTAATGATAATAGAGTTGTTTTTTTTTTTTTTTTGAGACCAAGTCTCATGTAGTCCCAGCTGGTCTGAACTTGCTATGATGCCAAGGATAACTCTGATCATCTTGCCTCCCCTACCCAAGTGGTAGAGTTATAGGCATTCACCACCATGCAGGGCTCAAAATTTTATTAAAACTTAACTGGTGTTTTGGGCTAGGCACAGCACATACCTGTAGTCTTAACACTTGAGAGGCAGAGGCAGGAAAAGTATCCCAAGTTCAAAACCAGCCTGGTCTATACAGCAAATTTGAAGGTAGCCTGGGCTACATAAAAAGACCTTGTCTTAATAAAATAAAATATATATATATATATATATAATTAAAAAAAATCAGGCTAACTTATAGATACTTATTTCTAACTTACTATATGCATGTAGGCAATATTAGGTTAAATTGTTATATCAACTTCCACATATGAGAACATCAGAAAACATTGGTTTCAGCAATTCCTTTGATACCTGAGTTGTATTTAGTGCTGTGTTCACATTTTTGATAGCTTCCTCAAAATTCTCTTCGTCTTCTGGAGCTCCACTCTCATTCTTTAAAATACCTATTAAAACAAGAAACAGCAAACCGTGTCTCTTTACACTTTGGCTTCCCAAAATTATAGAAACACCTTGTCAGGCTCTGAACAAAGGCTCAATCGCTGACCCTTAGCAGGAAGTACAGCCGTCATTTGCTCTTCTTAAACTCTTTAAGAAATGCTGCCTCTACCCCCAGGGACAGTATAAGAACTCATGATAGCATCATCTGACAATAAATATTGGCTTCAAGCAATTATTTTTCAATATGTAACACTTTATATGCTTTATATCGTACTTAATTACAATGCAGAAAGTTACCTTGTCTAATCAAATCTCTGAAGTCCTCTTTTTCTTTATAGCTTTTAGGAATTCGTCCATTTGTCTAAATTGAATAAAATATTTAAAAATCTAGTTATCAAAACTCAAAATATGGAAATTGGGTGTCTCCTGGTTTCCCCATTCTTCACAATAAGATTTTACCAGATAATATATAATGTATGTGTGTATGTATATATGTGGTGTATACGTACACACATACATATCACATATTATATATAAAAATATATTATCACTGAAACAGAGGCTTGCTTAATTTGGAAAGAGTATAGACCATTTCTTTATACACTCATTCTCCACAGTAGTTTCAGGATGAAATTTACTGAAATTCCAATTTGTTAATTAAAATATCAGTATTGAAGGAGTGGAAGCTGGACTGGGAAAACATTAACCTCCCATAACCCTCAAAAGAAATCCCTTATCACATCTTGAAAATACAGCACATGTAATTTAAAAAGGACATACTTCACTATACCACTGTGCTAAATATTTAGCTATGATCACAATCCATGGAGTATGGCTATGGTCCTAAAAATGAAACACAAATTGAAGAAAATATCAGTATTAGTTAATATTAACTCTTCACATACCATCTTATTTTCAATATTTATAATTATCTTCTAATCCACATGAAATAATAAGCAGGCAAATGAACTGGTTTAATAAAACTGATTTTAGAAATGATTTCTGAGTGGCTGTGGAGTAGCTCTGTAAGTAAAATGCTTTCCAGACATGGCTATAAGCTGGAAGCTCAGTGCATGGAGGTCAAGGCAGGCACATCCTGGATCTCACTGGCCAATCTAACTAGATGAATGGCTAGCTCCAGACTGTGATGAGACACTGTCTCAAAATACAAAGTAAAAAGCAACTAAGAAAACCTGAGGTTGACCTCTGGCTTCCACAAGTGCATGGATAGGTTTCTGTACACACACACACACACACACACACACACACACACACACACTAACCTTTTTTTCCATATGGTCCAAGTCATAAGACTGAAAATGTTCTCTCAGTTCAGGAAATGGTTTATCTAGTCGTAGATCCTCCAATGCATTATCTGGATGAGATTCTATCACTGTCAAGCAATCCCAAAAGGTACTCAATTCGTTAGTAAATCGACATTATAGGAACTTAAGACACACATACACACACACTTATTTTGTGTAAGCCAGGCAGTGGTGGCACATGCCTTTAAACCCAGCACTTGGGAGGCAGAGGCAGGTGGATTTCTAAGTTCGAGGCCAGCCTGGTCTACAGAGTGAGTTCCAGGACAGCCAGGGCTACACAGAGAAACCCTGTCTCGAAGAAGAAAAAAAAAAAATTGTGTAATTGAATAGTTGGAAATGGAGTCTTACTCTATATCCCAGGCTAGCCTTGAACACATGGCAATCCTCCTGCCTCAACATCCTGGTTGTTGTCATTATAGGCATGACCTAACCCATCAACTTGGAAAACTATCCTTTTTTGTCTTGAAACAGGGTCTCACTCTAGTCTTGACTGCTTCTTTTACTCAATGTCAGTTACTCTCACTTCCTGATCTGACTCTGGACACTGCTTTCCACATGAGGGATACAAAACAATGATCAATTCAAGTGAGTATTTGTAATGAGGTTATAAGTCTGCCACTTTCGATGTCACTTTAGACAAGGAACAATTATCGTTCTGTGCAGAGATAATAGTATCCACTTAGTAATGGTTTTGTCAGGAGTAAATGACGTCATTTACATAAAAGCAGACACATAGCTAACAATGTCTCCTCTTACCCATTCCTGTAGCATCTCCCCTAAGCTGGAGCCTCTTACCCGCTACCTCCCTCTGCCTTCTTTACCCCTTCCATTGCAGCACTGCAAACCTGACAGCCTTCAGCCTTCGCCTCTTTAAGTTCACCCACTCTCTACTTAACATGAGAGCGATCGACTTACAACAAAATGTTACCCCATCACTTTCCACTTTTAACTCTTAAATGGCCTGACATCAGCTAACAAAAGCTTATCCTAACTGCCCATGTGACACTAATCCTTGTGAGGCAAGTGTTTAATAGCTACTGTTACACCAACAGAGTTCCTGGCTCATATCATAGCTGGCTTAGAATGAAAACACTTTATTTAGGAAAATTGTATAAAATTCTAAGATTAAGAGTCTATAGGAAGAGCTAATATCAGCTCTGGGCTGATGTAGGCCTGCCTATGAATAACTCTGGTTTCCTTTAACACTGTTTCCTTAGGAATAATAGCTAGGAAAAAGGCTTATCATGTGTATCTGGACATGGAATGGGGAAATCTAAGGCCAGTGTGAGACTGAAACAAAAGACAGGTGTGAAATGGTGGTGTAATGGAGTGGCAAAATTTCAGTTACTTTTATTCTATACATTACTATGGTATGTTATAATTACAATTCTGTTACTATGAAGTAGCAACAAAATAATTTTATGGTTGGGGGTCACCACAACATGAAGAATTGTATTAAAGGGTCCTAGCATTAGGAAGGTTGAGAACCACTGATGTAATGTTTGCATCAAAGTGACCCACATACTCCTGTGGCAGCCACAAATGCCCACTTTGGGTTGGAGAGCAAAAGAAACCAGGCATTTACATAGCTGCTGAGCCTCTTAACAAGACAAAGAAGATATATGTTACATCTCTGGCTTGCATCCATTTATGCTATGTAAGGAAATAGCAGACAAAACCCCGTTGAATCAGGCTAGAGAGATGGCTTAGTGGTTAAGAGCAGTGGTTACTCTTCCAGAGACTCCAGGTTCAAGTCCCAGCACTGACATAGTAGCTCACAACCATCTGTAAGCCCAGTTCTGGATGATATGAGGCCCTCTTCTGGACTCTGTAGGCACCCAGATACACTTGGTACACAGTCATACATGTAGGCAAAACATCAATACACATATAAAAAAGTAAGTAAATTATATTTAAAAAAAAAAAAAAAACCTAGTGACTCTTACTGCCTCTTTGAACCTGTACTGCTATAAATTTATTTTGTAATTCAAACCCAACTTCCTAAATTAGCAAGTTTCTAAAATGACCGCTCAAGCAACCAATAGCAAGTCCCATATGCTAAACGGTTTTAGATTTTACCTGGGTGTTCTTTTATAATAATCCTCATATAACCAACGAGTCCATATGTCCTACAGATCAAAAGAGGGATCTGGGAATTCCAGAGGACATCTGCTAAACGCAGTAAGGTACTGAAAACGAAAGCAAAGTAAGAATGTGAGCAAGCAAATATATGCCAGACACGGAACTGTCTAACGCAAACAGGCAAGAACACAGTGGAAAGCAAGCAATTTCACTGGGCAACAATCTCAGAAGTGTTGCCCTCAAGGAATGTGCAACCCCAGTCTGTAGTATTCGGAAGAATGCAGGTAAACACACTTCTAAACATTTTCTTAATAGTGAAACATTTCTAAAAACCCATATACACCTACCAATCCTCCTGTAATCAGTAACTACTTAACCACTTTGATTTTAGTTTTCTCAGTTTTAGTATTTCAGAAACACTGGATCTCGCTATGCAGCTCAAGCTATCCTGAAACTTACTGTGTAGGCCGGGCTAGCCTCAAACTCCTGATCCTCTCTCTCTGGCTCCTGAGTGATGAGACTGCAGTGTGTACCACCATACCTGGCTTCTAATGCATTTTTCATCACTTAGCAATATCTAACATTCACTTAAACTACTCTAAACATATCCAAATATCTATTTTCTTATTCCCTATACAAAAGCTTTAGAAACAAGACAAAATACGTATTCAGAAGGATGTACAGGGAAAACCATGGAAACCAAGTAAGACTAACAAAAAATTAACATCTAAAACTTACCCTTCAAGGGGCTGCGTGGCGACCACAATAGTAAACCTACAGAAAAACGAAGGGTCATTGTCTAGAAGGTTTTCTGGACTCTAAATAAGACAGGGGAGAAAAATGCAAGTTTCACATATTAAACTTGGCAGAACACATAAGCTATTTTAATATGAGTTGGCAAATTAAATTCCAACTAAATATAAATGACACAAAAATTCAAAATTCTAAGTTCTGAGGTTATGAATTATTATTTAAAACATACTGTAGCAGAGAAATAATAATGTATATATATGTATTATACCTCTTCCACAAAACTTCCAGAGACATCGCTATTTAGTTCTTGTAAGAATTCCATGGCAGCTTGAGCTCGGTTCTTTTCAAAGACAAAGCATTTGATTTGAATTAGAAAGTGCTTAGCTACAATGTGATCCCCACACTTACAGATCAAGAAAAACTTACTGTGACCCTTTCCAAATTCCATGCACGAATGTGACAATTCTGTCTCAGGATTTAACTGAAGTTCAAGTAAAATGTTACTCAGGGATGAACTAAGCTATCACTTACAGAGCTCTTAAATGACCACATTTTTTGCCCTCAACTTTTCTGATCAGGTGAAAGGCAGCAAGCAGGGTTGTGCTGGATCACGTTCAGACCTGGTCTAACCACCGACATCTACAATCCATAGAAGAGTGGCCAATCACTAAAGTAAGCACAACTCCATTCAGAATGTAACACCGCCTTCATTTGGAGAATAAAAGTGTGTGTGTGTGTGTGTGTGTGTGTGTGTGTGTGTGTGTGTGTGGTATAAAAACTAAGGTTTTCATTTGAAGTATACAAAAGGAATGTCCTGGCTAACCTCACTTACTAATCTCCTACTGCAGTGCTCTAGACACTGAACAGGAACAGTACTCGAGACTTCAACAAAGGACAGTGCACAGTCACAGTCTAAGTCCTTAAACCACCAAATTAGAAAATGAGCTGACCCAACTTTTCCCTCAGAGAATAAGATCTTTTAAAGTCAAAACTGTTTTAGCGGCCAAGATGGCATTATTAGATGCTCACACAGAACCACTGCTTACCTTGCCAATACTGCTTTTCTGAAGGAAAAAACTGAAGGGGATAGAAAAAAAAAAAAAAGCCAAGATTTATATGGCTATAAAGTAAAAGCTGTTTAACATTTGTAATAGTGCATTCCCTGCATTCAAAAGCTAAAACAAATGTGTGTATTTTACTGTAATTTACCACTGAGCTATGCCCCAGCCCACAAATACTATTTCCATAACAGATTGTAAGTCTTTTGAGGAAGTGGACGGGTAACTCAGAGTTCTTCTCTAGGGCACATACTTTACAACATGCACTGAGAGAGGAAGAGTTCTAAGAATGAGAAAGAGGAAACACCACATGGTATATCTCCTCCTGGAAAGTCATACTGTTCCTGATAATAATGTTTTATAGTAAAGAGGTTTCTAGTAACCTCTCTGACCTATTCCCCAAACTCATTTGACCATGGAATCTACTGCTCCATTTAACTGCTATTAACATTTCCTATAACCAATGTTCTGCAGACTCCTGGGAAATGCTGTAGTGAACTATTTGCTTTTCCAAGCAATTATAAAAAATTCATTCAGACTCTCCCACACATACGCTGGTCACATCCCAAAGGCCCACATTGTGGCTGCTGAGAGTCAGGGCACAACTTTGTGGCAAAAGCATATGGTTCCATAAGAAAAAGAACTCCTTAGTGTTAGCACAAAGTATTTGTATTATTCTTAAACCATCCTACATCGTCAGCTAGGTAAGCAACAATAGAACTTTTATTATTGTACAGATATCAATAAAGAAGTTGTGCTGTAGATAACAGAAACATACTATGGCCCAAAGAAAACATATCAAAGAAAATATGAACTAAATTCTGATTTTCCTTGAATTAATATTTACTTGTTTATGGACAAATATGATGAGAGATTCCTAGAGTCTAAACACTTGAAAAGAATAAGTATGCAGTCAAATTTGGAAATGTTCTGAAAATTTAAGTATGGCCATATGTAAAGAACAAAACAGATCTCCTATAAAGAAGCATTTTTATATAGTGTCATAGTACAATGTATAGTGTCATAGTACAATGAGAAATAAATCAGACTAAAAAGATACAAATGAAAGATATAGTTCTTATTCCTTTTTTAAAGACAAGGTCTCCTTTAGCTCTGGCTGTCGGCTGGTCTTGAACTCACAGAGATCCATGGGCCTGTGCCTACCAAGTGTTGGGATTGAATCCATTTTCTTATTCTTACAATCCCCCAATACAATCAATACTCTACACTAACACTAAGGAATTACCGCCAGGACTTAGAAAGCACTCAGAATTCACAGGTAAGAGAAAGACGTCTATTGCTTTGTCTGACAGCAGTAAAGACAGTGACAGACCCTGAGTGACAGTGAGCCCATCTGCTAATGGCCGGCTTGCCAGGCCCTGTCTCAGCACTGCAGCTTTAGTCACTTCCTCACCATTATCTAAGACCTGCTCAGAGGGGAAAATGCTCAGGCCTCACCCTGAGGGTTCTGCCTTCTCTAACATGTTCATATTTTAAAAGACAGACATACTTGTTTCCAACATCTTCTCCGCTGACCTGATTTCCATCGATAATTGTAAATGATCCAATACCTAGGGAGACAAAAGACAGTCAAAAATATGTTTTGGTTTGTTTTTCTTTGCTTGTTTGCTTGCTTTTATAATTATTGCTTGAATGTACGTATGCATGTGCCATGCACACATGAGGAGGTCAGAGGCCAACCAATAGGGGTTGGCTCTCTTCTTCACAATACAGGATCCACGAATCAAATTTGACTTGTCATACCTAACAGCATGTAACTACCCACTAAGCCGCCCTGTTAGCCCAAGAATATCTAACTTTGTATCAAAGCCTTAAAGAAGTCACCTAGAATGCAATCACGTGTACCTTACCTGGCAGTACCAAATTTTTAAGAATTTCGGTTCCTGTAGCTGTTGCATTTATTAGGCAAACGTGAGCAGATTCCAAAGCTTCTTGCCCATGATCACCCCATAATCTATAAACAAAACACAAATTGAACATTAAAAAGTTCACAAAAGCATGACTTTCTTATTTGAATGGTGATATTTACAGTATTCTTTCCTAAACATATACCAACCACAGCAAACATACGGGACAGGAACTTATATTAATGTGGGGCTTACATGACAACATAACTGAAAACTTTGCTAAACCATACTTTGTGTGATATAATCAGTATTACTAAGCTTTGCCTTTCCAATCTTTTCTATTACTTCTTTCAAACCAGGTAATTTATAAAACTGAAAGTCTAGGGATAGTTGTCAACATTAAAAAAAAAAAAAAATGTGTTAGCCAAATATTGTCCCAGCTATTCAGGAAGCTGCAGCAGAAGAATCTTTGGAAGCAAGTTCAGGGTCAGCCTGAACAACAAAGTAAGGCCCTACCTCCTTCAAATATGTACATGATGAATAAATACATAAACAGATAAGTAAATAAAGGAAGCATCTTGCACCTAAAACCTAATCTGTTCTCATTTCATTTCTTCAAGTGATGTAGATCCAGCACATTTAAGATCTTGACATAAGACATTTCCCCTGTGACATCTACAAAAAATAAGCAAAAATTTATCAAAGAAACATACTCATTATATCTGAAAAAGCCTCACACTGAATTCTGCAGAAGTGCTTAAAATATAATAATAGTATATACTGTTGCCCTTGGCTGCCTTCAAGACACTAAGGTTAAGTCCCTACTGCTGAAGACACTATCCACTTCAGACACAGACCTGGAGGACCTCAGCTGGGTTTGACTGGAAGGCCTTCTGCAGAAAGACCACCTTTTGTTGTATACAAACGTCCAAGGGAAAGAAGCCATGGACAGTTTTTCTAGCTGTAATGGCTGTGAATTACAAAGGTGATGACCAGCATGGTAGACAACCATGAGGGGTAATAGTGGCATTCTTATATCGGTGGTAACCAACAGCTCTCCAATTGGGCTTAAGGCTTGCTCAGCAAGAGAGAAATCATACCTGTCACTGGAGACCTAGCCAATGACTCAGGGCTAGAGGAGTCATGGAAGTTAGAGAAGAACCTGTAGTTACTACTTTACTACAGCAGCTAATTCCCAACTGCATCCTAAATAGTTATCCTTTTACCACAGATAAATAACGTAGTTCTCACTATTCATCAAAAAACATTCTCTTTGCAACAGATGGAAATCATTACAGAAAACCAAAACTGGTCAAAAAGCAGAGAACAAGCAGCCATGGGGTGGCCGGCCCCGACTGATACACCCACAGCACAACCTCTGTATCTAAGGCTCTGAGGACATCAAGGGGGGAGGGGAGGCAGAAAGGCTGGAGGAGCCAGAGGGCCAGGAAGTCTGCTGGGAGACTACATCTCCTACAAGTGACAGGGAAGGTACATCCATGATACCACACCAATTCGGCTGCTACAACACCAACATGCGTGCTAACGTGGAGAGAGGAAATCTCATGAGGCCACAGCCATAGACGAAGAACTACAGACAGCTAAGAGATACTGAGCATCAGTGTTCTTTACAGATGAGTGTCCCACGTGATCAGCCTTAAGACCACATACACAGAGTTGACACTAAGTGGGCTAAGCAGGTAGGTGTGTGTGTGTGTGTGTGTGTGTGTGTGTGTGTGTAACAGTAACAGCGAAGAAGAGGCTGTTATTTTAAGAAGCAAGAGAGTACATGGGAGAGATTGGAAAAAGGGAAGGGAAGGGGAAATGATATAATGTTTAACTGAAAAAAGTATATATATGTATATGTGTGTGTATATATTATCTATAAAAATATAATAGCCAATGAACATTCTAATTTGTAATAGGATGATTAAGAGATGCACACATCAACAACACAGAGGTATAATAAGAATTAGAAACACATGTTATAACCTGATTGATACTGGCATATCACTAGCAAAGTCCATTCATGATCACACATGTATCATGTTTTTGGGGCCAATCTTGCCATCTTTACTCGCCCATTCCTTGACACACATATCTCCCAAAATCCCAACCAACCAGCAATCTACTTTTTCTCTTGAGAATGGAAAGTATGGGGAAGCCCAAATTATTCAGAAATGTCATTGCCATATGAATCTATCAGATCCCCAGGGACTAACAAAAGACTTTGCTACGCCTTCCCTGTCACCAATATAAATAAAGCTTATCACAACAAACTGCTCACGTACTGAGCACCCGGTCTGCACTTTAAAGGGTCCCAGACCACACTGCTGGCACAGGGCTTTGCCTAGAGGAACTGACCACTCAAGAGTTGGCAAACGGAGGAACAGCTTGAAAAATCAGAGAGACCAGAAAGAGACTTTTTCTTTCCCAAGGAAATGGGACACAGTCTTAGCTGAGTAATGAATGGTTGGGTAGCTGAAGAAGGAGACTAAGAGTACTGATGCATCCATTTTCTTGCTGGCCTGAGAGCCAGGAGGCCTTGATCACTGGCTGCCACCTGCCTACTCAACTTTGTTTCTGCTTCCTTCTGACCCGTCTACAGCAATAAGCAGTTCTTGCTATGACAGATAAAATGTAGTACTTTAAGAAGTGAACTCAATGAAAATCCTCTTCCAGTATCTAATAACCTTAAGTATCTTCTCAGTTTTGTTGCCTATCCTTCTACCTACACGGAAAACACAAGACTTACAAGAGTATTTAAGAACTCATAGTAGCTACAAGGGTTCTGCTATCTTACTTCTCTCTCTAGAAGCTTGGGACAAAGGATGAGTCAAAGAGCTAGGTGGGCCCAAGTTGAAAACATGTATAACTCTGGGAAAATTAACCAACTGTTTTACAAGTCTTACATTTCCCTATCAGTATCAAAGAGTGTCTGCCTTCAAGGATGTTCTCAGAACTGAGTGCCTAAATCTCTGATAGAGTACTAACTAGGTGGTCAATACAAAGAGAAATAAATTCCTATCCTTAGGAACATAGCGTAAGTTCTCTTGGGATCAAGACAGGCGAGGGGGCGGCAAGCACTTTTATGACCTCCATTGACTCAACACACAGAATATGCTCAATAAGTAAGGAATAAGGTGGGGAGACACAAGGACAGGGAAGTAGCTGAAGAATCCACCTGATGGTTTAGATATGCCCTGTCCATTAAGGTATCCCCAAATGATTACTGAGTACTAGAAATGCAGCTGGCATGAATTAAGTCATTCTTTATGTGTGTGATACCTGATTTAAAAGACACTGAACAACAGCAAAAAAAAAATTAGCTTGGTCATTTTAACAATAATTACGTTGAAATTGTAATATTTTGGAATACTGGGTAAAATAAACATTGTCAAATTTGATTCTGGGATTAGGGGATGTAGCTCAATTTGGCAAGCAGGCATGATGCCCCCCAAAGTTCCATCCTCAATACTTAGTAAACTGGGTGTCAATAGTCCACACTTGTAATCTCAGCTGCTGGGCAAAAGAGGCAGGAGGATTGCTCCAAGTCTGCGCGCAGTCTGCTCTACATAGCAAGTACGGGTCACTCAAAGGTGAAAGACAGAAAGAAAAAAAAAAAAAAAAAAGCGGGGAGGGAGAGCAAAAACTTATTTTTGAGCCTAGCATGGCAGTGAACATCTGCAATCTCAGCACTTAGGACCTGCGACGTCGATGCTTGAGTTCAAGGCCAGCCTGCAAAAACCATTTCTCTGTATAAGAGGGCTAGAGGTGGGGAGAATTGTAGCAAAAGTTATTTTCCTTTCTCTTTTTGCTCGCCCTGTCCCCAAGGTCTTCCTATGGAGCCCTGGCTGGCTTTCCATTTCCGAACCACCTGCCTCTGCTTCTCAAGTAACTGGGATTACTATGTCTGGTTTCATTTAAAATTTATAATTCCGAACATGGATGGCTCAAATGAAGCTAGCATTATGCATTTCTATTGGACAGCGCGGGCGTAGAACAATACCTGACAGGGAGCAGTGGCACATGGGGTACTCCGGAGTCCCTCGTTTAGGGACCGAGTGGGGACTGCCGTGACCGTGTAGCCCAGGATGGCGGAGACACCGCGCACAGCGTGACGCGACCGTGCGGGAAGGGGCGATCCGGCCTTCGCCGAGCACTCTGGCCAGTGGCTGGAGCCCAGAGCGCCGGCTCCCCACGCCCCGCACGGCCGGGCGCAGCGGCAGGCCTGTGGGAGGCTGGCCCACCCGGCCTAGGCACTTAGGCCCCGTGGGCCTCAGGAGAACCTCCAAGCCCGCCGGCTTGCTCACTCGGAAACCCCGGCTCACCTCAGCTGCCTGTCGTACTTTTGCTCCTTGAGTATCTTCCCTTGCTGCGCCATGGCCGGGCCTGCCCCGCGAACAGCAAAGCCGCGTAAGTAGGCCGCCACCCACTAGTCCTCACGCAGGCGCACTAAGTGCCCTTACGCGACCTCCTCCAGCGCGCCGCCAGTAGGGGGCGTCGCCGCTGCACTGCGCACGCGTCACTGGGAAGCCGGGGAGCCCAAAGATTGGGTTCCAAACAGTACTTTTCTCTATACCTGCAGTAATTATGGAGAACTCCGTTTTTTAAATCAAGTGATGATCCTTATCACTGATAAACCTTAGTCCTCTTCTGGGTGAGTTCACAGTTCCTGAGAGTCCGCCAAGAGGAACAGTACACCAGCATACTTGTATATGGTATTCTATATAGAGAAGCTATAGATGGGGGTGGGGTAGACAGAGGGGCCCCACCCCACTGCTTCCCTCCAAGAATGTTCCCCGTGGTGACGCAATGGAAAAGGTGTTTTGAACGAGATGAAACAGCATCAGGTGACAAATGAGTAGTGGATTGGAGAGTCTGAGGAGCAGCTAGGGCTGCCTGTGAAGCTCATGAACAAGGAGGAAATTAAAGCTGCAATTGCCATCATTCTTGTGACACAGGATGGCTGTCCTCTGGTGGCCGATGCTAAGGAAGGAGCTTACGAGCAAGTTGAGGACAGTAGGTAACAAGAGGCTTGGTGACAAATAAGAATTTCCTTCCTCTATCCCAAATCCTACTGGAGTCTCCAGATGAATGTTTGCCAGATCTGCCTGCACATTCTGAGATTGTTACCCCAGCACACAATGAGTGTACATCCACACACACAATCCTTCCAGCCTTGTGGGATGGGGGACGAAAGAGACGACTCAATTTGACAACAATGTTGCAGTGCTAACAAATGCACTTCCCCTGTGCACAGTGTCAGGACCAGGGTGAGGGCATTCCCTGCCCTCATCTTCCTCACAACCCCAATGGAAGCCAACTGATGGGAGAGAAAGGCATGAGGCTTTCCCAACTCATCATGTGCGTCTATTGTTACATTTCCTTCTCCAGTTAAGACAGGTGAAACCTGAGAGATAATAAAATACACCCGGGGAATGTGAGAAGGTCAAAAGTGAAAGGTGAAAGTTCACTGCATGGCTTCTCATGCACCTTGGCACCAGGAAAGATCGACAAATGTAATTGGAAACAACTACTGGGGGGGGGGGGGTAGGACAGCAGGTGTTGTACTGCCGAGAATGGGTGGTTTTGAGAAGCATTCAGTTGTTGGTAACTGTAAAAGGATACCTCAAAGCATGCATTTCTTACAATTTTTAATATTTATTTATTTATGGGTGCATGTGCAAGAATGTCATTGTGCACTCATGGAGGACAGAGGACAAGTTGCAGAGGTCACTTCTTCTTCAACACAGGTTCCAGGGATAAAGTCAAGTCTTCCAGTTTGGCAGGAAGACTTCTTGTCACCTCTCCTTTAAGGAAAACTTATGCTTAAATGTGTACGTGTGTGAGGATTCACACGTGAGTGCATGAAATATGGACCATGCCCCCTGGAGTTGTGGTTACTGGTGATTGTGAAACATTCAGTGCTGGAACTGAACGTGGGTCCTCTGCAGAGCTACAAGGGCTCTTAACTGCCCAGCCTTCTCCCCAGCCCTTTAAAAGAATGGGTGCAAAGGAAATGAAAAAAGGGGGGGGGGGAATTAAAGAAAGGAGTTATATCACTGCAGTCACTTTGGATAAAAGAATGAAGCTGGGGCTGGAGAGATGGTTTAGCAGTTAAGAGCACTGACTGCTCTCCCAGAGGTCTTAAGTTCAATTCCCAGCAACCACATGGTGGCTCACAACCATCTGTAGTGGGATCCAATGCCCTCTGCTGGTGTGTCTGAAGACAGTGACAGTGTACACAAATAAATAAAATAAGCAAGTCTTGAAGAAGAAGAAGGAGGAGGAGGAGGAGGAGGACCTTTGTAGACGCAAGCTTTACCCCATGTGTGAGTAGAGATTTCACAATGTGGGGGTGGTAAAAAGATTTTAGTTCGCTTTTGTAAGCAAAACTTTTATAGTGTTTTACAGAAAAAAACCTAATGTTTAATGGGTTTTACACGCTCAACTATATAGGCTTGGACTGGGGGAGGAAAATAGCCCAACTTAAGAATTAGAAAAAAAAATACTCTGACATTTCTGGTCAGACCCAATTCAAGTCTGTTATTTCATCCATCCTTACTGATCTCTATCCAGAGACATTGGATCTACAGTTTTGGGGGAAGTTGAGGACAGCTTGTAACCTGTGAGAGACCAGCCAGGAAAGCAAACAGTATATATAGTGTACTGCTTGACCTCTAGTCTTCCCTGTCTGTCCGTGTCACCTTTGCTTTCTCCTAGGTGCTCATTGTCTCATTCCTGCCTCTCCCTAACCTCCTAAGCAGCCTGAGGCAACAGCGGTCTATAATGTTCTCACTCCTATTCCTCACAACTGGCTCCCCACTTAACGTTTACAAAGTATTTGATAAACGTGTGTTGAACAAAAGGATAAAGGAAAAGACTCCTGCTACATTTACTTACTTTAATTTATGTGTGTGTATTGTATCCTGGGTAGCAGAAGTCATAGTTACCATCTCATCTGACCATCCCTTCAGCCTCCTCGGCTCTCTAATTCTATCTTATAGGTTAATAAATAGGGAAGTGCAAGTTCAAACTTAAAGAGGTGAAGCTATTTGCTCCAGGTCACACAGCCAGTGATCCTGGGAGTGTGAACAGCATCTACCTGGCCTATCTGTGTCTACAAATCCAGGCTCATTATTTCACATCTTAGGTATACACATACACTCAAACTTGAAGTGGAACTCTGTGTGTGTGTGTGTGTGTGTGTGTGTGTGTGTGTGTGTGTGTGTGTGTTGCTAGGGATCATATCTAAGAACTTCTTTTTAGTACTAAAAGTAAGGATTCCAGCCTAGCCCACAAGCCCTATATATAGCAAGGAGTGAGGTGGAAGCATTGTTCTGCCTGTTGGTGTGGAACTGGACATCTGCTGTTTCAATATGTGTCCACAGGGATCCCTGAAAGACGAGCAAGGCTGGGACAACCCCTCACTCTCTTCTAGAGCAAAAACTACTGTACTTTGGAGAAGGGAAGTGAGACCTGGTCAAGGTTATGTGACAAATAAGACATGGCTTCACAAGCTGCCCACACTCTCTTCCTTCAGCCCTTTCTCATACTCCCACATCACTTATCCCCTGCACCACTGAAGTCTTTGAGACCAAAGAGTAAACTCTCAAGCAAAGAAATCAACTCAGCTTTAAAGAGAGCACGGAACTGAACCTGGAGGTGTCCCGATGGGGGACAGTCTTCCCCAAGTTGACATGAGTGGGCTGCTGGGGCCACTGGGGTTTCACTTGAAAGGACAGATGTCATTTGGATCTTCATACTTGCCTAGATTCCCAGCACTAGCAGGAAATTACTGGGAATGGCTACAGGAGAGAAAGAATTGGATCTTTTGCTTGGTGTAATATGTTGTGTGTATCTCTTTAAGCACAAAAGAGGAATTCACAAATGCTCTTTCCATTTTCACTTTGTATCTCCCCCACCCTCCCCATCTCTGGTCTTCTCCCTAGAATCTACACATTATCCTTTGCTTTCCTTGACCCCTTGCGTATGCCTATACAAATGAGAAACAAATGTGAAATTCACTTCCCGCCTTGCTGTGGTTACAAAGGGCGTGAGTGAGGAACCCAGTAGTCCGGATTTTCACCTCTGCTGTCATTTATTCACTGTGTACTTTTGGCCCATCACTCAACCTCTCTGAACCTTGCTATCCTCATCTGTAAAATGGGGTATAAATCTCTCTCCCAGGGGTACTATGCAGATAATACTGGATGCATGTCGATGTGAAGAATTCCAGTTTTCTTCTTTAAAAAAAAAAACAAACAAAACTTTTCTTTTTTTTACTTTTCTTTTCTTTTATGTGTACAAGTGTTTTGCCTCCATGTATGTCTGTGCACTATTTGCCTGTCTGGTGCCAGAGGAAGCCAGAAGAGGGTGTCAGATTACTTGGAATTGGAGTCACAGACTGTTGCAAGCCACTGTGTGGGTGTAATGAATCCAACCTGGGCTCTTTGCAAGAGCCACACGTGTACTTAACCGCTGATTTGTTTCTCCAGCCCCTGCTTCCAACTTTATTCTTTTTAAAGACTATTTCATTTTACTTCATTTCGTATTTTGTGTGTGAATATTTTGCCTCCAAGTATGTGTATGTGTACACTTGCATGCCTGGTGCCTGAAAGAGCCAGAAGAGGATGTTAGATCCCCTGGACTGCGAGTTATAAACAGTTGTGAGCTACTGTGTCAGGACTGGGAACCACACTCAGTCCTCCACAAGCACAGGTGTTCTTAACTACTGAGCCATCCAGCCACCCAATTTTATTCTTTAAGTATTATAAATGCATACGGAAAAGGTCTCAATTGGTGTGAAGAGGAAGGGACAACAGATGATGTACCATCCAAAGATCCTGAAGGGCATTGTAGCTCTTTCAGGGGAAGAGTATTTGATTCACTGCAGGAGACAGACTCTACATGTCCCCCTGAAGGCCCCTGCCTTGCCAAGCTGTAGTTGATGTTTCTAGCTTGGAGATCTAGAGCTTCAGTAATGTTTGAATTGCCAGATGTGAGGGTACATGCCTTTAATGCCAGCATTTGGGAAGCAGAGGCAGGCAGATCTCTGAGTTGAAGTCTAGCCTGGTCCACAGAGCCCGTTCCAGGACAGCCAGGGCTACAGAGAGACACTCTGTCTCAAAGAAACAGCAAACAAATGTTGTTGGAATCTCTATGGGTTGCTGATCATTCCCTATACTTGGGGTCTTCTACCCCTACCCTGAGGTCAGATCTGTGTGGAGAGCCCATTTCTGCTCTTGGGTCAAAGAGGGCAACTTTCCAGGACGAGCAAATCACTGAGGTCAGCTCAGCTGACAAGCTATCCATTAATGAAACAACTTTATCTAGGTCCCTGGAAGAGGAAATTGAAAGAGTGAGAAATGTAGGGGAGCCAGGTAGATGAGATGAAAGGTCAGCCAAGAGAAAGAAAGGAAAACAGCAGCCCCTGGCCAATATCTGACCAGCAGGAAGATTTTACAAATGGTTCCTCAGCTCTTCTTGGGCATAGGGCCGTAAGTGCAGTTATTTGTCTGTCCTTCCATCCACCCATCTGTTAATCTTCCCCAAACTGTCTGCTGAGGCCTAGCCAGAAACAGCCTTATCCTTGGCACAAGGCCACATGTTAAGATGAATCAGATTGGGCCTCATGGAGCCAGTGGGTGGAAGACAGAAGACATACCAAGAAGAGGGTACAGCAAGGACCAGGGCTGGTGGATGGGGAAAGGTTGGGCAGAGGCAGGTATTAAGGGACCTTGACTACAAAGGGGAGGGCCTAAGTGCCCAGCAGGTGCATTGATGGTTATTAAGAGAGAAGGCACAAATAGCAGGCTTTAGCAAGACAAGCAGAAAGTCCCTGAAAGAGGGAGGCTCCAGAGAATAAGAGAGAGACTGGGAGACAGGACTTCATGTGTGATTACACTAGAATGTCTTTAGTGGGTCTAGCCTCTGTCTAGTACACTGTTTGATGCCGTTACTTGTTACTTTCTGCTTCTACTTCAGGGCTCTAATCGCCCTTGGGCCAAGAGTTTGAAGATTGCCACTCCTATGCCTCCTTCCCACATCGACTTCAAGATGCCCAGACCCTCATATCCACAGGATCCCCTTGTCCTCGTAGCTTCTGAAGCCAGACAAACTGGGAATGGACACCTGGTACTCCAGCTAGCTGACCTTAGGCGAGTCATCCTACCTTCCCCTGCCTCCGTCTCCTATTCTGTTATATAGCAGCAGTATAGGCACTGTGGCTGGGAAAGGTGGCTATATCACAGGAAGGACCTAAAGCTTGACCCAGCCCCATCACAGCATCTGGAAAACAGGCTAAGTTTCAGTTCTGGACACTTGGTTGTCAGCAGAGCAGGGAACCTGGGGAACCAACACCCAGGTCTTCAATGATGGACAAGCCTGGGGTGGAAGATGCAGTGTGAAATCCTGTAGTCCTCAGCATGGATAGTATCTCCTGTCCCAGAGTTCATATCCGTGCTGACAAAAAAGGAAGGAGGGTGGTGGGGACCCAGAACCGATAAGAGATGAGGAATAGGCTTATCGTTTCATGACCTATCTCGACCTGGGACTTCACCGGCCAGTGGGCGGGTGGAGGCAGGGCAGGACCAGCCTCTTTTGCACTGTTGGGGGGTGAGGGGCGGGTCCCTGGGGAACCGCTCCTCCTGCCCGCCGCCACTTTAAGAGGCTGCTCCACCGCAGCAAAGCCGGGCCGGAGCCTCAGACAGAGCAAGCGGACAGAACGGAGCCGGCAGGTGCAGGGCCGCGGAGACAGCAGCGGCATGACCGGCCACCACTGTTGGGGCTACGGCCAGGACGACGGTAGGCGCAGACCCCTGGTTCTCACCCAGCTGGACTCACTGAGACCCGCGGGTCCGACCAGGTTTTTCGGAACCCGCAAGCCCCACGCTCCGGAACCCACCCGGACCTCTCTCTCGTGCAGTCCCCAGAACCCAACCCCTGCCCTCTTCCTCTGATCCCAGCTCAAAGTCCGTGCTGCGCCCCGGGCCCGCCCGCGAACCACTGGGTAGCTGAGCGAGTCCTGCCGCCGCCTCCGCGCAGCGCGGGACTGCAGCGCTGGCTCCCACCCGGCCCGCACTCTCTCTCCCCCGGCGTGCGCAGCGCTTGCAGGTGGCTTAGGGCGACGGAGGCGGGAGGGGGGTGGCCGAGATGCAGCGCCATGCGCGGGTGTCATTGCGGGAAGCGCGCACAATGGGTATGCAGGGACCTCCCGGGAGCTGGGCTCCGTGTCCCCAGGATAGTTTCCCCGTTGAAGTGTCTGAGCTGCGGTGCAGACTGGTACGCGAGGAAAGAGGGAGGGCACTTCGGGACACAACGGGAACGTCTGAGTGTCTACACCTGGGAGAGTGTTTCAGCGAGTCCTAAGTGAGTGGGGCCATGGGTACCGGATCTGGCCAGGAGGACCGCTCCCTCATTCTGCCTGTTTCCTAGGATGCAGAGAGAGTACGGAAGAAGCCGGTGAGCCAGACAGCTTGAGTGTGGGTCTGGGGCAGGTCAGCTCCGTTTGGGTTTGTTTCTTGCCAAGAAGAGATAGGGTGTGGGGCAAGGAAGGGCTTCTCCATTTCCCAGAGAAGAAGGATGATCACCCAGGATCCTGATTGTCAGGAGGGGAACCCAGGCAGGGCAAGTGGCGAGGGGAGCAAGTGCTGAAGGGGGTACTGTTCCTCCAGCCCCACTTTTCTCAGGGATTGTCACTTTGTGAGCGCGAGCGAACGTTCTGGGCTATTTATTGTCTGTGGTAAGAAGTTGCAACTGACCAGAGGGAATCCCATAGTTGCTGCAGTTTCTGCCTTCTCTGAGACCCTCAAAGACTAAGGACCATGTTTTTGGAAGGGCAACCTTAGATTTGGACATACTAGACTGGACGGAGACATTCAGGATAAAAGGAGGTGACAGAGACCGGCAGAGATGGTGAGAGAGGCAGAGAAAAGCCAAGGTTAATAAAAGACCATCTCCTGTCTGCAATGCACTGGATCCACTTTTAAGTGCCGCCTGCCGCCCCCGTAGTCCCAATGCCCGTTCCTAACCTTTCTACTAGCTCTGTCCTCCAGCTCTGTGCTTCGAGCATCCTGAACAGCGTGTTCTCTTCAGGCACCTACCCCTCACGCAGTCAGACCTGGGCGGTCCAGCTCAGGGAAGAGAAGGACAGAGGACAGAGGTGCCCAAATGCGGCATCGCTCACAGGGCTTCAAAAATAACCCAGTAGGGCTGGGCCACCATTCTGAGTCATCCATTGGGGACACAGCTCTGTCGGCACCTGCTGCTGTTTTCTCGGGAAAACTTAAGAAGCCAAAAAGGGGGAGAAGCACCAGCCGGCAGTAGCTCTAAAAATAGGCTGCCTCTCAGGATGTTCCCCAGGGAGATGCTGAGCCTCCCCACTGCAGATGGAGTCTCTGGGAGGCAGGTGGTGGGTGCCTGTGGGTGTGCATGCAGGTGTGTGTGTGTATACACATGCATTCTTGGGAATATGTATGCATGGGTATGTGGTCTGCTGTGGTCCCTTCATTGGGATTCCAATAGAAGGTGTTTATGTATGAGGTTGCATATGTGTATGTGTCAGATGTAATCAGCAGGACTGGGGGTGTGCAGGGGGAGCTTAGATCTGCTGAGTCCAGGTCACTGCATATTCATGCATATATGTATGTATACAAGAAGATCTATATGGGCCTGTCAACACGTGTTTGGAGAAGACAAGTAGAGGCAGTCCATATACATGCTATATGTTTATACCAGTGCATGTGACATGCTATGTGCTTATACTGGTGCATATATGTACATGTGAGCATGCATGGCTGACCTCAGTTTCTCATGTCTGACATGAACCCCATGCTGCTTTCTTTCTACTTCATAAAGTTGTGACCGTGAGGAGAAAACACGTCCCCTACTGAAAGCCAGGTTGATGAGCGGTTTTATTATTCCAAGTGCCGAGTTTGCACTAGGTTCCTTTGAGGTACAGAAGAGGCTAAATTGTTGATAGCGTCAGGTAAAATAGAGTGGCGTCAGATGCCCAAGGGCCTCCCTGAGTGTTTGCTGGGGGTTGGGTGGAGTTACTCGTTGGAACCACCTCTGAGCTCATGGCTGTGTTAGATGCTCTGCTCTTCAGTGCTTCTCTGGGCTCCTGTTAGTGATGGGGAAGAGGAATGGGAGGGATTTGGAAGCAGTTTCCCAGACAAGGTGATGGCAGGTGAATGACAGAAGTGAAAGAGCTGGGTTTAGGATTGGGGTTGTGTCCCCCCAGAACTTGGCTTGTCCCCCAAAGCTTGGCTGGCCTGAGTCCTTGACCCTTCTATACCTATAGGTCCTTCAAATTGGCACAAGCTGTATCCCATTGCCCAGGGAGACCGCCAGTCACCCATCAATATCATATCCAGCCAGGCTGTATATTCACCCAGCCTGCAGCCACTGGAGCTTTTCTATGAGGCCTGTATGTCCCTCAGCATCACCAACAATGGCCACTCTGTCCAGGTGGACTTCAATGACAGTGATGACAGAACCGGTAAGTGGCCCCTGCCAAAACCTAGCACCAATCCCCTTTGGGCCCATACCATGGGTGGGGCCGTCTTAGGAGGGGCAGCTTGCTATGGTAGGGAAGCAAAGCTCTCCCTCTCACTGGCCATGGTAAGGCCTGGAGCTCTTAGCCTCATCCTCTCATTGCATAAAATGGAGCAATAGGATCTATTCTCTAGAGGCATAGAGGAAGCAGAAAAAAAAAAAAAAAAAAAAAAAGACTTTTTTAGTCCTGCATAAAACAGATGCTCAGGAAATGCTAACTCCCTTCCTTCCATTCCTCTCAGAGCTTCAGGTCAGGTTTGTTTCTACTCCTAGACACTCACTGACCTGCCTATGGCCTAGGCCCAAGCCCTCTTCACTATGATCAGGGCAGGCCCCCAAAGAAAGATGTGCCCAAGTATATGCTACAATTCAGGCAGCCTCAGCTGGGTGGTGGTGGTTCATGCCTTTAAGCCCGGCCCTTGGAAGGCAGAGGAAGGCAGATCTCTGAGTTGGAGGCCACCCAGGTCTAGTACTGAGCGAGTTTCAGCAAGGGCTACACAGAGAAACCCCATCTTAAACAAAATTAAACAAAAAGAATTCTGTAGCCTCTCATTTAGTTTTCCCAAGAACCCATTACAGTGCCTGAGGCCCGATGGTAGAGCACTTACCCAGCATGCACAAGGCCCAGTGTCAACCCATCTGGGGCTGGTGATACAGCTTATTTAGTCCAATGCTTTCTTAGAATGCAAACATTCCTGGGTTCCAGCATCTCATAAAACCTAGGTTCAATAGTACACACCTGTAATCCCAGAACTCCGGAGATGGAGATAGACATTCAAGGTCAGCCTTGGCTACATAGTGAGTTTGAGGCCAGCCTGGGTTACTTACCCCATCTAAAACAATACCTCTCTGTCACCCTATCAGAGAGGTTCGAAAATCCTCTGCTCTTGCTGCAGAGGGGAGAAAGCCTAGCAGATTCTCTAGGAACAACGGACAAAGCGCCCCTTCATATTGACTCTAGAAAAAGTCTTCACACAGAGCCCCAGACACAGATAAGGAGTCTAGATGACAGTTCATGGTGAAACAGTTTGTAGGCCAGAACATACCTGCTCCAGCCTCATAGGTCTCTCCAATTTATCCCTGACCTTCAAAGTCCTCACCATCATGAACCAGAGTGAGGCCTGCAGGAAATTGTGGCAGTGCCCTCTGAGGCCTCTTTGCTTTAAGACCAGAGTCCAGGTTTCCGAGATAAATTCCTAGGCAGAGGCCTTAGGAAAAACTCTTTATCAAAGGGACATTCTTATCACAGGCTCTGTGAGAGAGTGCGTGGGGTAAGAAGAGAAACTGTTAGGTTTTTCTATGTAAGGAAATGTGATTTTTTTTTTTCTCTTCTCTGTCCCCCTACTCAATGAAAGCATTCAGAGCCTAACTGTCTAACAGGAAATCAAGAGAAAAGAAAGCCCCGCCTTTCATAAGGAGAGTGATTTTAGTTATTTAGCTCTGAGTTCCCTGGTTGGGTAGTAAAAAAGAAAAGAGTTTTTCCGGAAGAAGCAAGCCTAGCAGAGCCTTGGAAAAGAGATACAATGTATTACCTAGTTTTGTATTCTAGGAAGAGTCTTGGGAAGGCAACAGGGGACCTTAGATGACCCTGGATGGCAGTTATGAGGGAGCAGCTTTCATGGCTGTGCCTTAGGACAGCCTTCAAAGGCTCAACTCAAGCAAGCTCTTTGTCTTAGGACCGGAGTTCAGGTTTCCAAGGCAAATTCCTAGGCAGAGGCCTTAGGGAATAGTCTTTAGTGAGGATTTGGTTAACTGGTCTGAGGCTTCACACTAGAGGCCTGGCTGGAGCTCTACTTCCCCCAGGAGCCCAGTGGAAAGAGGAAGATAGGTGGGGTTCTGCCATCACCCATTGTAGGTTACTCTGAAGGTCAAGTGGGCTGGTACCCCCAGAGCATCAAATAAATACATAGCGAGTTCACAGTGAATAGCAGAGCATCTGCAATCATAGAAAGCAGCTGTTCTCAATCTGTGAGTACCAATCCATTGGAACTGTGGATCAAATGACCCTTTCATGAGGGTCACCTACAACCATCAGAAAACACAGATATTTACATTACTATTTGTAACAGTAGCAAAATTACAGTTATGAAGTAGCCACAAAAAAAATGTTATGGTGGAAGGGGTGGGGGTCATCACAACAAGAGGAACTGTATTAATGGGTCGAAGCATTGGGGAGGTTGAAAACCACTGATGCAAAGTGAGAAGCAGGACACCCCTCTGGTACCATCCTGTGGGGTTCTAGGAGAAGTAAACTCGGACAGTAGAGCCCTGCAGATGGATCGGAAGGTCTCCTGACCACAGAACAGATTAGTGTTCTGTGCAAGCCACCAAGTCCAGGTCCTGATTCCTTTTGTTAGTCTGTACTATGGCCTTGGATAGCCTGCTTCTGACATAAAGCGGCAGAGATGGACCTCTGGACTTTGTCCTGGTCACCGGTCATGAAGTAGCCTGATGGAATTGAGCTTAGAGATGTCACTTGATCCAAGAGCTCACATTCAGGCCTAGCTAGGGCCTTTCCACACACAGATCTCTTTCAGCTGGAAATTCTATCAGTCCCAAGAGGCCTTATGTGTAGCCCTAGATGACCAGCTATCAAGGTGAGAAAGTTACAAAATTGCCATGGCTGGGGCCCTCCAAAGAGGCTATCTGTACAGGGGATGGGACTGGGAGGCCCCAGAACTGACTGGGAATGTAGGGATTCTCAGGACGTGGCCCCTGTTCCAGGGCAACGGAATGTTCTGGCAAGGCTCCATGTTGGAGGGAAGCAATGCAGCCTGGTTGGTGGTTAGGAGGGTGGGGCACAGAAGCTATAGGTTTTCGCTGTGGGTATGCTCGGCACCTTGTTATGTGATCAGTGTCCTCCTTCATAAAAGGTCCAGCCAGGCAAGGTGGCACATCCCTTTAATCACAGCACTGGGAGACAGAAGCAGGCAGATCTCTGTGAGTTCAAGACCAGTCTAGTCTACACAGTGAGTTACAGGTCTACCTAGTGAGACCCTGTCTCAAACACAGGCGCACACGCGCGCGCGCACACACACACACACATAATAAATAATAATAATAATAGCAAGATAAAATTGGTCCCAAAATAAATTCTGTCCCTCCTGAACTACCAAGATAACTAAAAAACATAATTGTTCTCATTCAGCCATGGGTCAGGTCCCCAGAAACGGGATGTCTATTGTTTGTGGGAACAAAGGGTCTGAGAGACAGGAGGCCAGCTTCTACAGGAAATCTGAAGTTGGGAGGGAGGGACTAGTATAAAGTCCTACTGTATCAGAACAGGCTCCTTACCTATTCAGTAGGCTGTCACACCTTCTGCCTTGACCCAGACTAGGGTTCCAGACTGTAGGGACTGGTGAGACAAACCCATGTTCTATCCAGCAAGTTTTCCACGTGGAAAATATAGACTCCAGCCAGGCTTAGTAGTATAGGCCTGTGATCTTAGCTACTCTGCAGGCTGATGTGGGAGAATAGTATATATGAAATGAGCCTAGCAACTTAGCAAGACTCTAGCTCAAAATAAAAATGTCCAAAAAGGGTTGGAGATTAGCTCAGTGGTAGAGTGCTTGCCTAGAATATTTGAGGCCCTAAGTTAAGTCCCCAAGATAGCCAAAATAGGTAAATTATGGAGCAAGCCCTTGGTCGGATATAGCTCATCAATAGAGTGCTTGTCTAACATGCATAAAGCCCTGGGTTTGATCTTTAGCATCACAGACAGACAGACAGACAGACAGACAGACACACACACACACACACACACACACACACACACACAAACACACAGTCCCTACCTGGGCTGCCTGCCTGGGTCCTAGCACTGCCACTCACCAATGAACAGCTACATCCCACTTCTACCCACAGTGGTGTCTGGGGGCCCCCTGGAAGGGCCCTATCGTCTCAGGCAACTCCACTTCCACTGGGGCAAGAAGCGTGACGTGGGCTCAGAGCACACAGTGGACGGCAAGTCCTTCCCCAGCGAGGTGAGGTCTTTTTCACTGTATCCCTCTGTTGCCTGGGAAAGGAGGGTATATGGGACAGTGGAGGAGGGATGGCTCAAGGATGCTTGGAGAAGGACTCTGAAGAACATGTGGAGAAGCACCTGGAGCCTTTGGGAGATACCCCTCCCAATCTGCATGCTGTCCACACACCTGAACTATGTATGCATCCTGGAGTTTTAGGAAGGACTCAGAATGGGATGGATACTACCTATGGTTCTCCAGGGGCTCCCTCAGATCCTGAGATTAGGGGGCTTGCAGCCTCACCTCTTACAGAGGGAGTAAGGGAAGACTGATTTCATGCCCCTGCTGTTTCTGGATGCACTCAGCCCTGGTCTGGCCTGGCTTGTTCTTGCCTCTCCAGCTACATCTGGTTCACTGGAATGCCAAGAAGTACAGCACTTTTGGGGAGGCGGCTGCAGCCCCTGATGGCCTGGCTGTGGTTGGTGTCTTCCTGGAGGTGGGTGGTGGATCCCCAGGGCTGGTAAGAGTATGGGAGACTCTCATTCCCTTAGTTTTGGAACGAAGGGGTTGGGGACTCACACTGTCTTCTTCCGGACAGACAGGAGATGAGCACCCGAGCATGAACCGCCTGACAGACGCACTCTACATGGTTCGGTTTAAGGTGAGACCGGCGGGGTTGCTCTTCCTATCTGGAGCAGCCAGCTGGAGAGAGAGGGTGGTGGAGACTGGCTCATGGAGTGGCCCATTCACTTTTGTATTCTGGCTGCACCCCTAGCTAAGACCCAGTGTGAGGGCTGGTTCCTCGGGCCAGGGACCTGGTGTTCTTCATCAGGATCCCATGGGTACCTAGCATATAATATCTGATCATATGGTTGGTGGTCTGCTACATCTCCCCAGTGAGGGCATCCAAAGGCAAGGGTATGAACAGGATGACCAGAGAGTGCCTGAAGCCACAGATTTACACGTAATCGAATGAGAGGGCCTGGCCCTGGCTGGGAATTAGCACCTAGGGTCACAGATATTTGCCTACAGTTTTTATCATTGTGTCAAGAAGAGGCCCAAATCTTCCTGACAGCAACGAGCAAGGAAACCCCTGGGATGATCTTAGTAGGAGCTCTGTGCTAATTCCTGGGTTTCCATCCTTCCCAGGACACCAAGGCCCAGTTCAGCTGCTTCAACCCCAAGTGCCTGCTGCCCACCAGCCGACACTACTGGACCTATCCTGGCTCCCTGACCACACCCCCACTCAGTGAGAGTGTCACTTGGATTGTGCTCCGGGAGCCCATCAGAATCTCTGAGAGGCAGGCGAGTCCTCCCGAGTTCCACGAATAGAAACATTCAGACTTCAGTCCTGGCAGGATGACTTCTAACCAGCAAGATGTGGTCTGGGCCCTTCCATTTGGCTACCATTTTGACTACTAAACCATAGGATCTTTGATTGATGTCAGCTTGGTTGTTAGCCCTGAAGACCCAACCATGGCAGGAAAGAACGGGCCTGATCCTGGGATCACTGTGTTGCAGTCAGAAGGCTACAATTGCCCAAATGCCTCAGCTAGACAAGATTAGAACCAGCCTTCTGGTTTCATGTTCAGGGGCCCATTAAGAAGCAAATAACTAAAGCTGACTCTCAAAGAAAAGAAAGGGCAGGGAGAGTGGAGTCATGCAGGAGAAGCAGAAGGGTAGAGTTCCCTGAACAGCATCTGGGATCATAGAGGAAAGATAGCACACCACCCATCCCCGCCCTGACCATTCTTTTTGTCTTAAGATGGAGAAATTTCGGAGCCTGCTTTTCACCTCAGAGGATGATGAGAGGATCCATATGGTGAACAACTTCCGGCCACCACAGCCGCTGAAGGGACGAGTGGTCAAAGCATCCTTCCAGGCCTGAACTTCCCACCTACCCAGCCAGCCACTGGGGCACCATCCTCCCAAGGGCTTCCATGTCAGCGGACACCAAACCATCTGAGGCTCGTACCCAGTTGGGGGAGGGGGCTACGAGCCCTCCTTCAGCTGGCTTGCTCCTTGACCACATTGAAGGGGTCTTGAGTTGGGGGTACCCTCCTGCTGCCCTGGGGGGCTGGAAGAACAGGGACTGAGCAGAGTCCAAACCAGGGCTGCTTCTGTTCCCCCAGATCCAAAGGCTCCTGAGAACTTCCTCTTGTCTTCCCCGCTGGCTGTTATTAACAGCCCCAACTGGAGTTCACACTGTGATGGCCAAGACACAGCTCCCCAGGGGGTAGGCAGCTGTCTCTGCCATAAAGACTCAAGCAATAATTAGAGGTGGGCAGAGCTGCCCACTCTGCATTACCTCTTCTGCAGGCCTCTGCCATACATGCACCTCACTGCCAGGCCATTGCAATAGCACTCAGATGCTGGAGGCGATGTGGCCTCCTCCAGCCATCTGCTGCCACGGGCAGGCCCTGGCTATAGCTTACATACTATCTCCCTTTGTTCCTACCCAGCCACCAAAGCCACCTACATAACAAGCCACTCATGTACTAGCAAATAAATTCATTTATTCATGGAACCAAGTCTCCCTGAGTGCCTATGCTCTGTCCAGTACTGTTCGAGGCTCTGGGGAGCTGGTGGTAGTGAGTCAAGGAGCAGAATGAGCCACTCCCTCTTTGGGTAAAGACGTATAATTCTAGCCAGTGTTCTGAGGTGGAGAGGACTTTGAGGTAGAATAAGCATGAGGCTCCAGGGTGAGAGTTTAACTACAGGGCTGATCTATAGGGCAAGGGTATGGGGTGGGGGTGGGGCTACTGAGGAGCCATTGGAAGGGCCAGGTATGCAAATGGGGCAGATTCCCACAGAGTGAGGGGAGGAACCAGTGGCCCTTGACTAGGAGATAGAGAAAAGAAGAGACCAGAGAATCTCCCCAGGGAGAGGGTAGGATGGAACCCTGAGAGGAATTGATTGTGTATTTATCAACCCTGGAAGGAAAATTTAAGGTGGCCTAACATCTAGTTCTAAATTTTGAAATGTACAAAAACCTAAAAATGAGCGTCCCCTTAAATTGACACCAGAAGTACTTCCTTCTCTTCCTATCAGTCTCAGTTCTGGTCCAGGGAGCTCCTGCGGCCACTCACACTGGGGTTTAGAGTCCCAGTGAGTATTGTGGCCCCAGTGAGGCAGCCAAGCAGGCACCAGACAGTGAAAGGGCCCAGGCATAAAGGGCTGGGGAGGTAGAGACCTGGGATAGTGTGAAAGTACACATTTGGCATGGGCATGAGGGGCACCTTGGGGAGAAAGAGGCTGGCTAGAAGCAGAGCTGGCCGTCTGAGAGCAGGTCACCCGTATGCCAATATCCCTATTCTTGTCACTTTTATTATATGAAAAAGGCCCTTTCAGGTCACAAGTTACCGCTGGGCCCTGGTCCTCTAACTTTGCGTTCTAGAAGGTTAGAAGGGAGCTTGAGAGGCTTGGTGGTGTAGACCTATAGTGCCAACAACTCTGGAGGCTGAAGCAGGAGAATAGTTGAGTTCAAGATCTTGCCTGGGTGGCAGACTGGGAAGCAACCTGGTAAGTCAGTGAGACTAAGACTCAAGGTAGAAAGCAAAAAGGAGGGAGGGGCCCCCAGAGTACCATCCCTCTCTGGGGAGCTATGGCAGTTGTTGGCTAGGGAAAGGGAGTCATTTTTCTTTGGGGGTGTGGTTACTGATAGGCGGCTGACGAGCCAGTGGGTGCAATGGATGACTCTACGTTCCCTCTCACGTGGTCAACATTAATGGGACTCAGTGGGCTAGTAAGAGTAATGGCATGAAGTTTAGAGTGAGATGGATTGGTGGGTCCCAGAGAAGGTGAAGAAGATCAAAATACATTATATGCCACCCCGTGTTCACTTCTCCCTTGGGGTAGTCAGGCGCATTGCACACCCGGCTGGACTGGAGGAAAAGAAGCTTAGCCAGGCTGGTGGGGGCAGGCAGGGTCTTGGTCAGCAATGAATGGGAGGAGAATGCACAGGCAAAGAACACACACTGGGAGCAGCTCTGGAGAAATGGCTCAGTTTATTGGGGGGGGGGAGGGGAAACAAAGGCTATTTAAACCTTTGGGGGGGGTGAGGAGGGACTACCAGGGTAAGTTTACATCATTGGCCAGGGCCAGGGTGCTGAGGACACCTCATTAGCATAAGGAGGAATTCCAGATGCTGCTGGACACCTCATAAGGGGAAATGAAGTTTAACCTGGATACTGGCTCTGTGACTTTCTCTGGCGAGGCAAGGTTTGGAGGCACAGGGTTATGTGCTCAGGGACATGCCAGCCTAGGGCAGTGGGGGCAGCAATCCCACTCCTGCCGATCTCAGACAAGATTTCCTGGGTTTGGACACACTTCAACCCGACTCTTGCTCCTCCTGGTCCCACAGCTCCCTGGCCCCACAATTGTATATGTGTATGGAGTTTCCAAAGAATAAGTAAAACATTTTAAAAATAAAAAGAAGGCTGGGGGTGTGGCTTAGCTATAGCAGCACTTGTCTAGCGTGCATGAGGTTCTAGGTTCAATCCACAAAACTATGAAAAGAAAGAGAGGGGAGGCTGGGCGGTGGTGGCGCACGCCTTTAATCCCAGCACTTGGGAGGCAGAGGCAGGCGGATTTCTGAGTTCGAGGCCAGCCTGGTCTACCGAGTGAGTTCCAGGACAGCCAAGGCTATACAGAGAAACCCTGTCTCAAAAAACCAAAAAAAAAGAAAAAAAAAGAAAAAAGAAAGAGAGGGGAGGGGAAGAGGAAGAAGAAGGGGAGGAAGAGGAAAAAGGAGGAGGGAGAAGAGGAGGGAAGGAGAAGGAAAAGAAAGAGGAGGAAGAGAAGGAAGAGAAGAAGAAAGGTAAGGGAGGGAGGGAGAGAAAAAAGAAAAAGGTGAAGCTTACTCCATTCATTGTACCTCCTGTTCCCAAGCTCAGGACACATCTGCCTCCAGAGTGGGTGAGGCTGGGAGAACAGGAAAGGGGGGACCCCTCAGCAGTGGCTGCCCTTGACACAGGGCCAGGCATAGCTGTGCCCTGGTTTCAGGCTGGTTTCTTTCTCTAGGTTTCAGAAGCAAAGAAATGGTGTGTGGGGGTGGTGGTGGGGAGCATGTATCTGGAGGCACATTTTCCCCAGTTGGGGGCAGGTGGCTTTGGCAGAGGGGAAGTAAAGCCAGCAACGCGAGCTGTAAGAGCAATGGAAGGCCTGGAGCAGAGGTCCAGCTCTGTACTGTCTGAGAACTGCTGTTACTCCATTTTATGGTCAAGCAGCAGAGGAGGCGTTGGAATAGATAGGTCTGACAACCCTCTTGCATTTAGATCTAAGGAGGGAATGGAGAATGAGGGTGTCCTCCTGGAGGTGGTAGAGTAGCCCCATTCTGTTGGGTGTGCCAAAGACCTTGTCCAGCCAGCTCCTCTGGGGATTGTGGCACCTCAGGCTTGGCACTGCAAAGGACTTGGAAAATTGGAGCTGGTTTTGTAATTAACCCGAGGCCGCCAAGAATCCTCACTCTACAAGTCCTTTCTCTTAATTCACTTTTTAAATTCAAAACTATTTAAAAACCCGATGTGGCCTCCTTATGTTATAATCACAGCCTAAAATCTGACCCTTTTACATCCAAATGGGATGCTCCAGCCAGATACCAAACACCTCCAGCAAACTTAGCCTCTAGGGACCTAGGACTGGGTCCTGAATCTTCATCCAGAACAAGCTCTCTGGTACATTTCAAGGCTACAAGACAAGATAGGTTCTGCTTGCTCACAAGACCCAGAGAAGTCTTCCCTGGCTAGTCAGGGCAAGGCTCAGAGACACTGACCCATGTAAGGCATAACTGAATCTGTGTCCTGGCTAGGGCCACAGGCTTCCCTCCCAAATACCTCAGAGAGGAGCCAAGTCCAGGACCCCAGAGGAAGTCTTTTCTCTGCGAGATAAGGAGGGGAGGTAGCCATGAAGCTAACAGCCCCTGGAGCTCTCATCACAAAAAAAACTTGCTCCTAATGTCGTGGCCGCAACTATAGCTGCTGCTGCAGAAACCTGGGAATATTCCCTATGGACTGAGCTGGCTATGGACACTCACCCTCTAGGGCTCTCCTGTTGGATGAGTTGGTGGCAAGGAAACTGACAAGAGTTGCTGCCTGGAAGCAGCTGGCATCCTAGTTGATAAGGGCTGAGGTAGCAGAAGCCCTTGGGTTGTAGTTGGAGTCGGCTGGGGACAGAGAGGAAGGGCAGACACCAGTATCAGCCTAGGTTCAGTCCTAAATGACAATGGCTACTCTTGTGGGGACATCTTGGAGGAATTCTTTTTTTTGGGGGGGGGGGGGGCGGGTTTCAAGACAGGGTTTCTCTGTGTATCCCTGGCTGTCCTGGAACTCACTCTGTAGACCAGGCTGACCTCGAACTCAGAAATCCGCCTGCCTCTGCCTCCCAAGTGCTGGGATTAAAGGCATGCGCCACCACTGCCCGGCTTCTTGGAGGAATTCTAACACCCATGGGTCTCAGCACCAATGCTGTGGCTGCCTGCCCTCAAAGGTAGAATGTACTACTGACTGTCACAATAAGAATGAGAAGAGGAAGACGACTGTGAGCATGAAACATTTTGGCATATTCATCCTTTTGAGGCACAAACCTCAGGGCAGAGATTGTAGAACATGCCATTCAAGCTCTCCAAAGCTTCTTTTCTCCTCCATAAAATGGAAAGGACTTACTGGGAGCCGCATCTGTAGCTTCAGATTTTCCTATAGCGATATAAAAGAATGTAAATGGAAATAGTCTTTTGTTTTAGTACAGGAGACAGAACCCAGTAACTCAAGCATGCTAAGCAGATGTCAAACAAGTCATTTCACTAATAAATTTTAGAGTTGGAGGTGTAGCTTAAAAGCAGAGCAATTGCCCAGGTACCTAAGGCTCTGGCTTCAATCCTGTGAGAAGAATAATATGTTTTATTTTTAACTTAAAATGTATCCTAAACATACCGATGTTTATGTATTATCAACATAAACTATCATTGAGATATTTTACATTATTTTCTGTACTAACCTTTGGAATCTGGTGTGTTTTATACTTCTGGCTTTTCTCTACTTGAAGGAGGCTCTATTTCAAGTGCTCAAGGGCCACATGTGGCCAGCGGGGATTGTGTTAGATAGTGCAATCGTAAATCCATCACCCATTACTGGATTATCTGCTGGCACAACTTCTGGGTCTACAAAATGACAAAATGGTTGTAGAAAGGAATCAGACCTGCTCTTGGGCTTTGTCCCCTTCATGAGAGCAGCCATTGTCATTTGGTATCAAGCTGGCTCTCATGCCAGGTCTGCCTCAGCTAGGAAACATGTCCATCCTCCTACGTTGTCATCCCCACCTTGCTAGCCCTGCCTCAGCACCTGGCAGAACATTTGTTCCCATGTAGAAAGACCAAGACTAGGCAAGGCACTGACTACAGAAGGCTGTTGGGGATTGGTGTGGTGTCCCCAAGAAAGATCCTGCCTATGTTTGGAAAACTCAGTCACCCTGAGAGGATTTCCTGGAAGAGTGGCCAAGAGCAGAGTAGCTAGCATTCTTGTAGAGGGGATGGAAGCTTCAGAGCAGACAGGGCAAGAGCTCTTGTCCACAGCATGGGTTCACTAAGAGGAGGTCTGGGGGACACTCAGAGACGCCCAGGCTTTGGGGACTACCAATGCCAAGTGGAGGTTTTCACTTCTGGCTGAGGGCCATAGGGAGCCCCAGAAGTCTAAGAATAGCAGGACTGCTGGCACTAAGGAAGGGAACCCTTCCCAAGGTTCAGGAAGTACTGGGCACCGCTTGGCACATGTTTATTATATAAACAAGAAACTTCAGGGCAATCTGATCAGGTGCGGTCACTGACTGTACTGCACTCCCTTTCTACCTGTGAGAGAGACTCAGGCCTGGCCTGGCAGTCTAAATCACTCCAGCTGTACCTCAGGTGGTTTTGTCTTGAGGGCTATGGGACAGTGAACAGGGGACTACGGAGGGCAGTGAGCCCCGGGGTCTCTCAGGTTTTCACCAAGGAGGACTTGGAATCTCCCCCTCTTCTCCATCAGCTTTGACTCCAAACTGTAAGTTCTCTGGAGGGCATCCTACCCTGTCACTACTTACCAACGCTCCCTGGTGATGTAGGAGAGTGAGATCTTGCTATCACTGCTCCTGAATGTTCAGGGGTAGAGTTTGGGGGTATAACGCCTTCAACCAGATGAAGCCATGAGCATCCGACCCGACACTATTAGAGAAACATAACCCGTTGAAACGAGCTGCCGGGGAGAGCTAGGGTTTAGGACTCCTCGTCTCTCCTCATTACATCAAGAGGGTCTTCTGAATCAGAAAGGCCCATGTCCCCAGACAACTTCCTGCTTGCCTGCCATGGGGCCTCAAATCATTCTATCTGAGTTTCCTGACTCACAGTGAAGACATGGGCTTTGGACGATCTTAAGCCCCCTGAGGAACACACAGTAACATTTCCACAGGGGCAATTTTATCATCACCAGTTCAGTCTGCTGTACACCGCTGTGTGACTTGTCCCTTAGGCCTCGGTTTCTCCACTTTTAATTTTTGTTTCAGGCAGGATCTTGCCGTGTAGCCTTAGGCTGCTTTGGAACTTGTTAGGAGACCAGGCTGGCCTCCTAACAAGTTCCCTCCAGGGTGCTGAGATTAAAGACGGGAGCCTGGTCCAGTTTCCCCACTTATAAAAACGGGAGTGGGGCTAGGGCTTAAAAAAGTAGAACTTACAGGAGGAGCAGAACCAGATTTCCCGGAGATATAGACAGATGTAGGGCTGAGCTAAGGGGCAAATAGCTATGGATCTCAGCTGTGAGTCATCCCCTGTGGGCACCCCCAAATTGAAAGGATCCGTAGAGCTGGGCAAGCCAGCAGGCTGGAAGAGCCGCTGTCCAGACCTCCAAGACCTTCGCCTGTCCCTAAAGAGAACGCTGGGACTGAGTTTCCCACTAACTTCTGGCAACATTGTCTCAGAGGTAAATCTAATTCATTTACGGAAAACCAAGATGTCGTTCTGGGTTTTTTTCCCCACAGCCAAGTTTGTGAACCCTGACCCACCCAACAGTGAGTCTGTACTTTCGAAGAAGCTAATGCCTGGAAATGATTGCTCCCCTGGAGAGTGGAGCTCTAATGGTGTTATTTTGAGCCGGGGACAGGTAGGCTTAAAAAAACATTTTGGGGGTGGCCAAGCCTTTTGGAGGTCTGGCCCCAAGCGCTAAATCCAGAAGCCTGTGGTTTCTGGGGATGGTTCAAAGGACCCAGAGGGGCGCTTCTCACCCCTGTTTTGCTCAGGTTCTGAGGCGCAGAATTACTCACATGTGACCTTTGCCCCAGAGATAGGGGTGGGCTGGATTCTCAGCTCCAACCTGGCCACTTTAGGTTAGCATTAACTGACAGTTCCAGTAACTCTCAGAGGTCCAGGTCAGGGCATCGACGGCTCAGTCTTCACGGCGCCTATCCGGAGCCAGGCACCCCTGAGGTCAGAGGTCATACTGGGGAGATATGGAGACGTGCTAGAAAATAAGCTTGACCATAGGGAGCCTGGAGCAAAGATTATTATTTTTTTTTTTTTAAAGTCAGGTGCCAGTTCACTAGCAAGAGCTCTGCCAAGCTCTCAGCTTTGCTGAGTCCCGTGGGAGGGAAAGCAGCCTAGAGATGGGCCCTCTGCCCCTGCCGCTGGGAAGACCAGACCATGCCAGGCCAGATAATGTGGCTTCCTCCCCTCTCTACACTGATCTTCGGAAAAACTGCCATTATAGTTGTGGAAACAGAGAAAGGAGTGGCCAGGGCTTGCAGCTCTGCAATCAGGCCCAGTGTTCCTTGACAAGGCTTTGGAAATATTATGTAGAATCTTTTAAATATAACTTTGGACTTATAGTAAAGTTGAAATAATGTAAAAAAAATACTTATAGACTCAAGAACTTACCATTTAATCCTCTTATCCATTTCTTCCTCTGCCTTCTCTCTTTTTCTCTCTTCTATGTGTGTGTGTGTGTGTGTGTGTGTGTGTGTGTGTGTGTGTGTGTGTGTAATGTGTACTGGTGCATACTGATCCCAGAAGAAGGCATTGGATCCTCTAGAGCTGGAGTTACAAGCAGTTGTAAGCCATTTATGAGTGCCGGAAATCAGTAACAACCCTTCTCTTTCCCCCCTCCTCCTCTTCTTCCTTCTCCTGTTCCTTCTTCTTCTTTGGTTTTTGTTGTTGTTGTTTTTTGTTTTGGTTTTTGTTTGTTTTGTTTTGAGACAGGGTTTCTCTGTGAAGCCCTGCCTGCTCTGGGACTTTAGCAGCAAGCATTCCTAACTGCTGAGCCATCCCCTCCACCCCCTTCTCTCCTTTATAATGTGCCTACACACACCATACCAAATAGCACCTTGCTGGAAACCAAGCTTTTTATCACATAAACTTTTGGAGGAACATCTCAGATCTGAAAGATAATCTTTTGAGTATGTGTGTATAGGCAAGTGGATCTCTGTGAGTTCGAGGCCAGCCTGATCTAGATAGTGAGTTACAGGACAGCCAGGGCTATGTAGTGACACTGTCTCAAGGTATGATGATTAGTGTTAACTTGATAGAATCTAGAATCAGGGATGTGGACCTTTTGCCCCGCCCATGGGAGATCTTGATTATATAACTGAGGTAGGAAGATCTGGTCACCATGGGAGAAACCATTTCCTGGGATAATGGACTGCATGAATGGAGAAATAAGTACCATCATGCATTCATTGCTCTCTGCTTCTTGACTGTGGTTATAAGCAGTTGTTTGCTTCAAGCTCCTGACGTCTTGACATTTCCCACCATGATGGACGGCACCTTTGAGCCATGAACCAGAACAAACCTAGTTTCCCCTTTAGATGCTTTGGTCAGGCTTTTATTACAGCAACATGAAAAGAACAAAGAGGGGCTGGAGAGATCAGATGTTAAGAGCACTGACTGCTCTTCCAGAGGTCCTGAGTTCAATTCCCAGCAACCACATGGTGGCTTACAATCATCTGTAATGGGATCTGATGCCTTCTTCTGGTGTGTCTGAAGATAGCAACAGTGTATTCATATATATTACATGAATAAATAAATCTTTTTTTTTTTTTTTTTTTTTTGGTTTTTTGAGACAAGGTTTCTCTGTGTAGCCCTGGCTGTCCTGGAATTCACTCTGTAGACCAGGCTGTCCTCAAACTCAGAAATCCGCCTGCCTCTGCCTCCCAAGTGCTGGGTTTAAAGGCGTGCGCCACCACTGCCCAGTGAATCAATAAATCTTAAAAAATAAGAGAGCAAAGAAAAAAATGGTTCCATATTATTTTAAATGTGACATATCAATGTGTATGTAATATTGACTTGTTTCTTTGTAGCATTATTAATTTAATATTTATTTATCATTCATTCATTCGTTCATTTGTGGAGCTGGAGTTTGAATCCAGAGCTTCCTACATCCTTAGCAAGTATCTCCTCCCAGATCCTTCTAAATATTTTGTGCAATTAAATTAATTGTGCGAATTAAATTACATACAGGAAAGTACATCCCTTGATAAACATTTACAAACCGAACAGTCCTATGTACCCAAAATCTAGCTCGACACAGTATTTTTCATGTAATTCACATCTATGATAGCCCCACTAAATAGCTATCTTCCCAAAGAAGTACCCATTCTGACTTCCAGTGAGAGGCCAAACCTATTCTATCTTGGGACTGGCCTCCATCTTAACGAAAAATTTTAAAAAGCCTGAGAACTTGACACACAGCTGAACCCAAGCTGCACCCAAGCACCAGGAAGGACCCTACATACAGACTGTCCTTGGCCCATACCCCAGAGTCACTCCCTAGCTACTTTCTAGCAACAGTTAATCAAAGATTAGTCTGATAGTTTCAGATGCACTTTCAGACGTTTGTGATTGTTCATGGTCTTCAGAGCACCCACCTGTCAGCCTATAATAGTTATTCTATTAGATACTTGCCAGGCTGGACACTCTCTCACTCTCATTCCCTATAAAACTTTGTCCTGCTGAGGGTTGGAGGCTGCTCCACCTTCCCTTCCTGTCCTGCTGTGTCAGGGTTGGGTTGGAGGAGAGCCCATGCCTGAGCTTAAAGAGACTTCAATGCTATTACAGTGGAAACGGCTCCCTAGAGGCCTTTTGGGGCTCAGGTGGCCTTTTGGGGTTCAGGTGGCCTTTTGGGGTTCAGGAACGCTTCCTGGCACGACACCAGCAGCATAAACCCCATTTGCTTGATTTTAACCCTGCAGTAAGGGAGGGCGTTCATGTTAGCCCCTCTCAGGCTCTAGCTCTTTCACTTATACTATGCATGTAGGGTGCTCAGAGCCTATTTTAGAGTTTTCAGGTGCCTGCTTTTATTTCTTTTTCCTTGACAATTTTGTACATGCATATGATGCATTTTGATCCTATTCACCTCAAGATCCTGCCTGACCCCTTCTCATTTTTTCTAAACCCCTTTTTACCAACAAGCGCCTCTCCTTTTTCCATGCTCTATCTATCTATCTATCTATCTATCTATCTATCTATCTATCTAACTATGACTTACTGAATTTAATTTGGGTTCTTGTAACAGTAACTTTTATTCTCCTGAAGTAATCGTTGTCTCCAGAACTCCCTCCCTCCTGCTAACCTAGGCCTAGTCCTGGAAGCTTCTAGGCTCTGTATAATCTTATCTAGGCCTGGAATGTTTTCAGTCTCTGAGATTGGCTGCTGAATAAGCTCACCCTTTCTAGTTCTCTCCAAGCTCTGACTGGCTGGTTCAACTCAGCTGTTCCGGCTCAGACTCCTCTCCAAGTTGACTGATTCAATCTGGCTTCTCTCAGTTTCTCTTGAATTGCTCTGCTTGACCTCAAATTAACTGTAGCAATCCTTTCCGATCTCCTGGCTCCGTCTCACTCTCTAGCTCCTTCTTTGTCTCCTTCCTTTCTTCTCTGCCTATACAGCTCTCTTAAGTAGCTTTCCCTTCCTCTCTCTTCTCATGAAATCCTCTCTCTGTCAAATCTTTCTCTGATTCATCACTTTGTCTGCCACTCAATTAGACATCACAAGCATGGGTTCTTCCTTCTACAACCTAACTTCATTTTCATTGTTTGGGATTAGAGGTGTCTACTAAGGGCATGTCTGTATTCCAGCTAGAGGGATCATAGTTGTGTCCTAGGGCTGAGTCACACCACAACTAGAAACAGCTTTTTCAACTAAATAACACAATCTCAGGTTTCACAGTGTGATCAAATATCCTGCAACACTTCCTGGCATGAGCATGGTGAGGAATTACTTACTGGAGGATGTACAACTTACCAGTGGCTACCCCGCTGAAGAAAAATGAGCCCTCTAACACTTCTTTATATTAGTAAATGCATTGCCTTCCAGTAGGAGCCTCAAATGAAAATTTCAAAATATATAATTTACCGATACATACAGTTTCAAAAAAATTTTTTTTAATATCTTATTTTGTAATAACAAGTAATTTATGATCTATAGTAAGATATTATTGCATTACTTTTTTCTGGGGAGAGATAAACAAATGTGTAGTCACCCCTAAATATGGTACAACAGACCAGAGAAAAGATTCCACTCAACTGAGCTTGGTGAACCAATGAGTTTAATTGTATGAACGAATTACTTGTGGCCACACCACCAAAGAAAGCCTGTCTCCCCAGTTAATGAAGGGCTCCCTCACACAGGCTCTGCATCACCTTATTATCCCTCCTCCTTTTCACAAGCAAAGGTTAATAAGCTCATTTTTTTTTTCCCTAAGGGTCTCTTGTGGTAGTAATGGCCACTCTTTGATTTCAAGAGGTCAAAGGTCAGGTTATACCTGGAGAACAGGTTCCACAACATAGACATTCAATTATGCAGCCACAATCAAAACTATATTTACATATGCAAATGATGTCATTTGTATGTGATGTGCATGGATATGTAAAGGTGATACAATGAAGTCATTCAATGTTTGTATTCATATTCAAGATTTCCATTACCTAGCAGCTGGCTATTAGAAGAGTGTGAGAGTTCTCTTGGCTCTCTATCTCAGGTGGAGAATAAGTCAGTAAAACTCTAAACACCGTTTTTCATTTCGATAATAAATTCCCCAAGTCTGAGAAGTTTATAAAGAAAAGAAGTTTATTTTTGGCTGATGATTATGACAGCTGAAAAAAAATAAAAGCTGAAGCTGGTATCTGCTCAACTTCTGGTGTGGGCCTTGTGCTGATTCTACTAATAGCAAAGCTGGAAAGACAGAAAAGTGCTAAAGAAGGAAAACTTGGGGCTAGAGAGATGGTTCAGTAGTTAAGAGCACATATTTCTAGTACGGAGAACCCAAAGTATGGGGGCCGACTTTTAGCAGAAAGCGGCTATCAGCTTTGAAGCCATCTTGAGCCATATACCCTGACAGGAGACTTGGATTACAATAGCCTACAACAGCTGAGAACACTCCGATAATCTTGGTTTAGATACCTTGGGTGCGTGAGATTAAAGCTGTGGTGTGACTTAAGAGTGACCTAGAGATCAGATTTAGAGACAAGACCTAAGGGCATGATTATAGGTGTGACCAAAAGGCATGGCTTAGAAGTAAGACATATAAAAGGCAGAGGCAGACGGTAGAGAATCAGACACTTTTAGGAGACACTTAGAGGAAGAGAGACTGAAGAATAAACGGGATTGAAACACACTCTGTCTGGTCTCCATTCCTCGAGACCACCCTCACTCTCTCTCTTGCTGAACCCCGACCTGCGGACTGGAGCGGCAGCTTGGGCTGGGATACAGTGGCTGCCTAACTCGGGGCAGCCCGGGCCTCAACATTTTGCTCGGGCTGAGACATTTTTGGCACCCAAACGTGGGACTAGTGCGATTCTCAACAGTTTTATTCCCAGCACCCACCATGCTCACAACTGTCTGTAACTATACCTTTTAATCCCAGCACTCAGGAGGTAGTGGCAGATAAATCTCTGTGAATTGGAGTCCAGCCTGGTCTACCTAGTGAGTTCTAAGACATCCAGAGCTATACAGTAAGACTGTCTCAACCCCCTCCTCCACTCCCTTTCCCCAAAGGGTCACTTTTTTTTTTTTTTGAGACAGGGTTTCTCTGTGTAAGCCTAGCAGCTTGGCTGTCCTGGAACTCACTCTGGCTGGCCTCAAACTCAGAAATCCACCTGCCTCTGCCTCCCAAGTGCTGGGATTAAAGGAGTGTGCCACCATTGCCTGGCAAGAGTTACTTTTTAAAAAGCTTGTTCTGAGGAATAGCTAGGTTTCTGGTACTATAAAAATCCTTCATTAAAGGTGCATATCCATATCATAATTGTCTTTTTTGAGACAAGGTTTCCTACAATCCAGGCTGGCCTTGAACTCATTATGTAGCCAAGAATAAACTTACATTTTGTATCCTCTTGCCTTCAACGCCAAGGTGCTTAGAATCACAGCTGTATGCCATCCGGTTCAGTTAATAAAGTGCTAGAATCAAACCCAGGACTTTATGCTCACTATGCAAGTACTCTACCAAAGCAGATACACTCCCAGCCCCTTAATTACGTCTTAAAATGTTATCACCTCTTACTGGGTGTGGTGGCTCACTCTTTTACCCTCAGCCTGTGGGACATAGAAACAGGTGACTGTGCGTCTGAGACCTGTCCCATCTAAACTGTGAGTTCTAGCCAGGACTACACAGTGAAGCAGTGCCTCCAAAGAGAAAAGTAAAGAAAGGTTTCATCACGTGTCAATGCCTTATTACATAGGTTTTGGTAGGGGAAACCGTATTGAAAGCCTAGTAAGACGGTACAGTCTCCTCTCACAGTACGTGAAGAGTATTCTTGTAAAACTTGCTGTCTGTGGAAACTGTGGGAACTTATTTTTTTGTTTTCAAATTGAGTGGAATGAGTCTAATGAACGCCCCCCTAAATCCCTTTTCGCCCGCGAATAAGGACAGGAGGCGGTAATCGGGTATGCTGCAACGAGGACTTTTACTACTCCACACGGTAAAGCGGAAAGACGGAAGAAACCGGAAGCGGCCTGGCTTAAATACATCCTAGAGTGACGTATTCACTTCTGAATGGCTGTTCGCTCACCACCCAATATTACGCCTCGGGATAGGCCAGTGACTTGGCGGTCTTTTCTGCCTAGAAATTACTCTGCTGCGCAGAATAATTGTTTACTGCTGGGAAAACACGAGGCCAGCGCCATCTTGGAAAATGCAAATGTATAGCCACTGATAACAGCGGCTCACTACAAATGAGAATGTAGGCTTTAGTCCTCACAGGCAGATCCATGAGCTGTGAGAACATTCAATGGGTCCTTTGAACATCGGGTATCAACCACAGTCTCAGGGGCCAAGCACCCCTGGTTGCTCCAAATTCCAGAAATCTCTCCAACCAGTATCAATCCCCCTATATTCTCCTGCACACTCTAGGATAGATTCTCTGGACTGAGGGGAGGCCTTGGTCTGGCCTGAGGCAGAGTGGGGCGGGGGGTGGGGGGGCAGGTGGTGGTGGTGAAAGCTCTAAGGATTACTTGTGGCCACACCACCAAAGAAAGCCTATCGCGGTCCTGAAGGAAGAGGTTGGTTCTGGAGGCAGATAGCTCAGAAATCCTATGTGTTCATTGCTGCCCGTCACACAGGACACTCCCCAGGACATCTCCCAGGACTCATGTTGGGGCCCCGTATACCCAGCTCTTACTCAGCTCTTCCAGGCCATACAGGAAAGGTACCCCCAATGGACAGTGAGGTCCCACTCTCTGTGGCCTCTGTGGGACATTTTGTGTAAGATTCTTAACTCAATAACACACCAAGAGGACTCAGGAGCCTTAACAAGTGTAATTAAATATAAAATAAATACCCAATGACAGGTGACAATGTAGAAGATACCTCTTATATTCCTCATGCTATACTTACTTTAACATATGAGACACAGATTATTTTACAGTACCTTTCTATGGTGCATCTGAGGACCTGTTCTTTGTGGCACACCCGTGACACATGGATGATCCATTTAATCAGATTCAAATCAGGTTGTTTATTTGTTTATGTTAGTAAACTGTCACTGTCTTCAGATGCACCAGAATAGGATGCCAGATCCCACTTCTGATGGTTGTGAGCCACCATGTGGTTGCTGGGAATTGAACTCAGAACCTCTGGAAGAGCAGTCAATGCTCTTAACCTCCAGGCCCCAGGGTTTTGTTTGTTTGTTTGGTTAGTTTTTGTTTTTGTGACAGGACCTTGTGTAGCTGAAGAGGGCCTCACATTTTCTATGTAGACAATGTGAATTCATTATTCTCCTACTTCTACTTCCCAAGGGCTTGGATTGCAGGTGTGTGCCATGATTTTTTTTTTTTTTTTTGAAACAGTTTGTTTTGTGAAACAGTATTTCACTGTGTAGCCCAGGCCAGTCTAGAACTCAAGACACTCCTGCTTAGCTCCCAAGATTAATGGCATATACAACACAACTGGAGAGAGAGAGAGAGAGAGAGAGAGAGAGAGAGATATGCTGTTCTCATTTTGCAGATGACACTCTGAGGATAGATTGGTTAAGATCCTTGCTTTAGATGGGGACAGGATCTGCCCATCTCAAAGCTAAGTCTCAGTCAATGTTATTCCTTAGTGTCCTTAAAAGGAGGTAAGTAACTTCTCAACCCCTGGTATGCTGTAGCAGGATAAATGAGGGCATTTCCTAGTGCTTAGCTAGTTTGGGCAGCAGGTGAAGCACACCAACACACACACACACACACACACACACACACACACACACGCATACACACATCACACACACCAACACCCTCACATACAACACACACACACACACACACACACACACACACGCATACACACATCACATACACCAACACCCTCACATACAACACACACACACACACACACACACACACACACACACACACGATCTATGAATTGAGACATTCTGGGTATTCTTGCCAGGTTTACGCCCCCTGGTGGCCACATACAAAGCTACTGTTTGGTCTCTGGTTCATCCTAGTCAGTAATCCTAGTCAGGATCTGCTAGGGGTCTCTGAAGAGCCTGGCTATGCTGGGGAAAGAACCAGCAGGTTACTGGCTAACAGGCTATTGACATATTTTTGCTGTTGGTTATGTTCTTGCTGTTGTTTATGCTTTTTCCAGAGCTCTCAGATCTTGCTTCCCATGCTGGCCACAGTAGCCCCAGTGGATACAGTGGCCAGCTGGCCAGTGCCACTGACTGAAAGGACTTGCATGGAGGACTGAGTCAATGGCCATATCCCCCAAAGACATGGGGGATAGAGGACATTCCAGGGAGAGGAACAGGAAGAGGAACACTTTGGAGGTAGCTCTGTGAAACTGGAGGTTAATGTGAGAGAGAGAGAGAGAGAGAGAGAGAGAGAGAGAGAGAGAGAGAGAAAGATTAAATTTGACCCAGTCTTCAGCATAGCCTGGAGATGGGGGTGCCCTGATTACAGTCACAGGTCCTAATTCTTCAGACAGAAATAACTCTGGAGCCAAGAAAAGGAGGCCAACTCCACCCCCACACCCCACATACATGGCCCTCCCTCATTCTGCAATCACCCCACAGCTGGAGGTGAGGTGTCTGCCCAACTGCACTCATGAGAATGAAGAAATGGGGACCCTACATCCAGGAGGTTCCTTGCCCACTTAACACCCCTGGTCAACGGCAATGCTTTCGTGTCCACCTGACCTAAGGCCTCAACTGGTATGCTCTCATCCCACACAGGGTGGCCTATGCCAGAGCTTCCGAACCCTTGGAGAATCAAGTGTAAATTGTGGTGAAGGCTCTGTTTGTCCATTCACGAGTGTCACAGTTAATGGAGCCACCCTTGTCCTCCACCAGGGGGAAAAAGTACCCAGGGTGGGCGCTCAGTCTTCTACAGAGGCTTGACCAGGTAGAAGCCTTCCAGGCTTTGGATTGGGTCTTTGTTTGATGAAAGAATATTTGGCTTTTCAAGCAGCATGCATACAATATCCCAACCATGTATCTCCCAGTGGGGACCAGGTTCAGTAAAGCACCCACCAAGTAACAGTAACCAGGAGGTGACTGTCCTATTTGAGTTAAAGCCTTTACCTCAGGCAGGCAGAGAAACCTCAGCTGGGGTGGGATGGTTCTTTCCCTCTGTGGGATGCTTGGGGTGCCCTGAAATACTCAAACTTGCCCCTCAGACAACTACTTAACTACTTGAACATAGATAAACTTCCAGGAGATTTGAAGTCCAAGGAGCAAGGATCAAATTCATTTATTTGACCCATCAACTTACAGATGTTATTCAGAGGAATCTGGTGAAGTCAGCTTAATCTTTTTTTTTTTTTTTTTTTTTTTTTTTTTTTTTTTTTTTGAGACAGGATTTCTCTGGCATCGTGTGTCTCTCTCCTTCCCTCCAGCTTCCTCCTAGTTCTAAGCCCAGGAACCCTAAATCCCGCCTTTTTCCTCCCCAGCTATTGGCTGCTGGCATCTTTATTTACCGAACAGCATTAACTGGGGGCTGGTTCCCAAAAGCCACCTATAGACCCTCTCATGTAAACTAATTTTGGGGGGACCCAAACTGACATCCAAATACAAGTGGCTACAAGTCTTCTCCTGTTTGCTGTTGGATCAAGATGTAGAACTCTCAGCTCCTTCTTCAGCACCCTGTCTGCCTGGATGCCACCATGCACCTGGCCTTGGTAATAATGAACTGGACCTCTGAACTTGTAAGCCAGCCCCAATTAAGTGTTGTCCTTTATAAGAGTTGCCGTGGTCATGGTGTCTGTTCACAGCAGTAAAACCCTAAGACACAGGTGTATTATTTTGAGTTGCTGAGATCCAATAGACAAGAAAAGCAACTTAAAGGAGAGAAGATTTATTTTATCTTATGGTTTTAGAGAGTGCAGTCACCATGGCAGAGAGAGTATGGCAGAGAAGGACAGTTCACTCAGGAAGGACACCCAGGAGGCAGAGAAAATGGAACCTAGGAAGAAGCAAGAACAAGATACAGCCCCCAAGGAGTCCCCAGAGATCTACTTCTTCCAATGAGGTCCCACCTTTTACGTTTCAGCAGTTTTCAATAATGCCAGCTTATTACAAAGCCATTAAGGGCTTGATTCATTCATCTGGTTACCAACCTTTAGTTGGTGCTGAAAAAACCATTACAAGCACACTCACAGGTGTGTTCCACCAATCTCCTAGGCTTTTGTTAATCCAATCAAACTGACACTCATAAGCAATCATCACCCCAGGCCCAATGACACCGGCCTATATCCTATATACTTAGGGAATGCAGACAGGAGGACTGTGAGTGGAAGCTGGCCTGGACTACACAGCCAGGTCAAGGTCAGCCTGGACAATAAGACACATTACTAACAGTAACTAAAATCACAACAGGCACCTTACCAAGCATAAAGAGTGTAGGCTCTACAGATGTGAGAGGCTTCACCACAAAGCTATTCCACTATGAAACATTCAGACTTGCTGCAAAGTGGGATGGAATTCTTTTGCTACAGGATTCCACAGAGCCTGAACTAGGCCATTGTGTAACTGGGAGTAATAAGCAGAAAATCCACCCAACTACCATTCTTTCCAAGGAGTGGGCCATGGCCCTTTATCTCAGAGCATTTTGTGGGATCAAGTCCAACAGGAGCAGAACTCAGGGGAAGCACAGAGGAGTTGTGCTCTTAAGTCTTATCCAGTCCTGGCCCACCGGCTTTGAGACAGAGCAGGCAGGACTGGCCATAGGATCCAAGGCCTCTCATGTCAGGAACTTCGCCCCTGCTGTTTGCTCTGTAGAAAATATTCTTCCTCTCTAACTTCTGGTCTCAGCCAGAGCCTTACCAGAGAGCCTTACCCTGATTTCCCAGAGGACAACAACTGTACCCAGCCACCAGAGGGCTCAGCTAGGTAAGGCTTTTACCCCCTAAGCCTCAGGACTTGAGTTCTATGTAGTTGGTGAATGGAGAAAACTCCTGTAAATCCTCTGACCTCTAGAGTGAGCTGTGGCAAGGGCACACCAGCCCCCTCCCCTATGAATATAAATAGGTGAAAGAAAGAAAGAAAAGAAAGAAAGAAAGAGAAGGGAGGGGAGGGAAAGGATATGCATGAGAGAGAGAGAGAGAGAGAGAGAGAGAGAGAGAGAGAGAGAGAGAGAGAGAGAGAGACAGAAAGACAGAGATAGAAGCAGACTCAGACAGAGGCAGAGACCCCATCCCCAGGACCAGGGGCGCTCCCAGCCCACTCCTGAGCCATATCTTCTGCGAAAGCTTAGGGAGTAGGCTGCGTTCCACCCCATCACCCAACTGCAAGGTAGTCAATGAACTGAATGAAAACGTAAAGTGTGAAAGTTCCTAGTTTCATTCCCCAGAACCAAGCCGTTGTTAACTTCCTGCCCCATTAAACGTTTCTTTCCAGATAAATAGGCTAGCACAATGAGGGAGGGAGGGAGGGAGGGAAGCACAGACCATTATCAACACGTCCTTTCTTCTAAGTCACAATAAGCCTTTTCTACTTCACGTTCTGTCCTGGCCAATTCTAGCCCCACACTCTACCTACATCCAGATGCAGGGTGCGGCTGCTCAGGCCAAGGCCGGGTTACTCCACCCAGAGGAGGCTGGGACGTTGATACCCTGCACGTCCCCATCCTCATGCACATCCCAGGCTGCCAGCAGGTCCCTCGCAATGCCTGGAGCTGCCTACAGGCTTGCTCTAGCCAGAGCTTCCCTAGGAGAAGCAGAGAGGGACTCTGGCACTCGCAACTTCTTGGAGAGTTACCGTTTCATTAAATAGCACAAACTGGGATTCGGGACTATTGCTTGGTGACCTAGGAGACATTGCGGTTTCCCTGAGCTGGAAGCTTTACCTTTCAATGAGCGAGCTTGAGGCGCCCCCTGCTGGTAGCCTCTGCTTATAGCTATTGCAAGCGAGAAAGCGCCGCCAGGACTACTTCAACTACTCAGAAGAGCCCCTCCTGCTTCCTCTTCCCACACCACATTCCCAAGGTCGTTCTTTCACCAGATTCACTTTCACGGAAGGATATGAGTCATTTGCAACTCAGAGTGCAAATGATAACCGCAAGGCCTATCCAACTATGTCACTTCCAAGTAATTAAGTTTTTTTTTAGTTTTTAGATTATTTTTCTTCCTTTTTTAAAAAATAGGGCTGAAGAGATATCTTGGCAGAAAAGAGCACTTGTTGCTTTTGGAGAGGACTCGGGTTCAATTCTCAACACCTTCGTGTTGGCTTACAACCATTTGTAATTCCAGTTCCAAGGGAATCCTATGTTCTCTTCTGACCTCTGAGGGCACCAGGCACACGTGTGGTACACATACATGCAAACAGCCAAACACTCACACACACAAAAGAAGATAAAAGTCTTTACATTTTTAAAAAAAAATATATATATGTATGTGTGTGTCAAGTGGGGCAGCCATGTGCATGTAAGTGTAGGTGCTGCAGAGTCCAGAAGAGATTACCGGGCCCCCTGGAGGCATATGAAAATGGCTGAGCCCCTGTTTCTCTCAGCCCCTCACCCTAACCTATACCCTAACTTCCCCACAGAAGACCAAATAGCAACTTCGTTGGTGTTTTAGTTGCTGTCAAGAGACACCATAACCAAAGCAACTCTCATAAAAGAAAGCATTTAATTGGGGACCTGCTTACATTTTCAGAGACTTAGTTCACGATCACCATAGATAGCAAGCAGACAGGCATGACTGTTCCAGTACAGTAGCTGAGGGCTTTACCTCCTGATTCACAGGCAGCAGGCAGAGAGGGAGAGCGGGAGGGAGAGAGGGAGGGAGGGAGAGAGGGAAGGAGGAAGGGAGGAAGGGAGAGAAAGAGAGAGAGAAGAGGAGGAGGAAGAGGAGGATGGGGAGGGAGAGAGGGAAGGAAGGAGGAAGGGAGGGAGGGAGAGAAAGAGAGAGAGAAGAGGAGGAGGAAGAGGAGGATGGGGAGGGAGAGATTAAACCTGGCATGGGATTTTGAAGCTTCAACACACACCCCTACTGACACACTTCCTCCAAGGTCACATCTACTCCAGTGAGGTCATACTTCCTAATCTTTGCCAAACAATTCCGTGAACTGGGGATCAATTATTCAGATATACAAGCCTATAGGGGCCATTCTCATTCAAACCACCACAGCTGGTTTCCTGGGCAGAAAATGCTTCCCACTGGGTATGATATTGCATCTGGGCAGTCTCAGCACACAGAAAGAAAGCTGAGGCAGAAGAATCATGAGCTCAGAGTTAGTTAGGGCTATCTAGAGAGTTCAAGGACAACCTGAGCTTCATAGTGAGATTGGTAGAGTGCCTTGGTTATAAAAGGTAGGCATTCTTGGGAGGTTACAAGTGGCTGTACTCAAACCATTCTCAGCGAGCTCCAGAAAGGAAGCGTTTTGCTGAAAACAGCCTCTGTCTCAATTGAGCAGACAACACCAGGAAAGAGAGACTGCAGACTCCCAAGTGGCTCTCTGAGACTGCACTTAACTTACCCACCCCCAAGCTTCTATATAAACTCCAAGTATTCCCTTCCCACTGTTCAGACTCCTTCACTCAGAGGGCTTGAAATAAAGTTTCCTCTGCTGAGGTCACATTGTGGTCTCTACACTGTCTAGAAATCTAACAGAGGTCTTATCTAAAGGGAAGAAGGGAGGAGGAAGGAAGGAAACAAGGGCCTATGAAATAAAATAGCATCCCTCAAAACAGAAAGGGACATTGAACAAAAGTTGTGCTATTTGCCATAAGCCACTAACCTACTCCTCCAACTAAATTTAGATGGTTAGATTTATCCTCTAGGCATGAACCGAAACTTGTGCAGAAATATGTGGCAACTGAGTTTTCACAGCCATCATCTTTAACTGGTCGTGGGAATAGCCAATCAGCTGTTGAAGAGATATAAAGAGGAGAAGCAGCACTGGAGAGAAGACCCAGCAGTCAAGACATCTGGTTGTTCTTGCAGAAGACTGGGGTTCAATTCTAAGCACCCAAGCGGTGGCTCACAACTATCTGTATCTCTAGTTCCAGAGATCCTATGTCCTCTTCTAGCCTCTGAGAGCATCAGGCATGTAAGTGGTGCACAGACATACATATAGGCAAAACACCCATATGCATAAAATATATGAAAATACATTTTTTTTAAAAGATGAGGGAGGATGCATGGTAACCAGAATACTGGAGCTCCTGCTGCCTGGCAACACAAATGCCAACGAGCAGTAACGAGAACTGAATCTTTAAATTGCACTTTCGTTAGAGTTGATAATCAGAGAAAGCAGTGGGTTAGCACCCTAAAGACCTACCGCTCCTCTGACCTTCAGCCAGCATGTGCTTTATAGACAGGGGACACAAAGACAGTCATTCAGGCCTTACTCCTCTGGTCCGGTGGTCAGTCACATTTCTGAGACCTGTGACATTCATGTCGCTCATTGCTATTCCTGTACTCTTCCCTCAGTCTGGAGACAAGTGGGCTTAGGCACCTCTTGAGAGGGTCGTTAGTTAGTCTCTAATTAGCAGCCCATATTTCTCTGGGGCCATCTGGGCTACAGTGTTAACCCAGAACAAGCAAGCCACTGACAGTGTATATGCATCAAACTTTATTTACCACGTTCACACCTAGGTTCCTTTCTATAGTATGGAATACACAAGTGGTCTCATAGTATGAATAAAAACCTGCGGTTACCCATCCCCCATGCTATATTGAAATCACGCCAGCCAAAGAGTCACCTGCAGGGGGATTCCCATTGCTCCACCCAGCCTGTCTGGTAGGTGTGATGCAGAAGAGTGTTCTGTGACACCTCATGCTGGCCTCTGTCTTTGTTCCAGTTCTACCTCCGCTCAAAATACTCCTTGCAGTTTTCGAATACCACTTCTGCTTGCTCCTTCCCGGGTCCCCTCATACTCTCCCTTCAGGCTGCAGGTTTGACATCAGGTAGAGAGCTTCATGATACACCTTGCTCTTTCTGCTCAGTGTCCTAAGTGAGAGGAGACAGGCAGTTGGCTCAGGGTAAAAGTGTCTCAAAACCTGAGTACCCACATCTGATCCCCAGGGTTCACAAAAACAAAAAATAAAAAACAGTTGTGATGCAGGAATCTCCTAATGAGTGATGGAAGGCAAACTCCAGAGAACCATCCAGAACAATACATCACAACGCACCTGCCTCAGGATGGTAGAAGGAAAGAACAGACTCCTGAAAAGCTGTTCTCTGGCCTTTATACTCACTCCATGATACAGGCACACATAGAAATCAATAAATATAATTTTTATTTTATTTAAAAATATGTATTATTGGGCTGGAGAAATGGCTCAGCAGTTAGGAGCACTGGCTGCTTCTCTAGAGGACCCAGGTTCAATTTCCAGTTCCCACATGGCAGCTCATACCTGTCTGTAACTCCAGTTCCAGGTGATCCATGGCACCAGGCATGAATGTGGTGCACATACTTATGCAAGCAAAATGTCCATACTTAGAAAATAAACAAAATCATATCTTATTATTAGTTTATGTGTATGGGTATTTTGCTGGCATGTATGTGCATGTATCATCTGCATGCCTAGAGCTTACAGAGGCCTGAAGGAGTTGAATCTCTTGGAACTGGCATTACAGACAGTTGTCAGCTGCCCTGTAGGTGCTAGGAATTGAACTGGGGTCTTCTGGAAGAACAGCCAGTGCTCTTAACTGCAGAACCCTAAAAAAATCTATAGCACCTAAATAAAAAAATTTAACTCGCCGGGCGGTGGTGGCGCACGCCTTTAATCCCAGCACTTGGGAGGCAGAGGGAGGTGGATTTCTGAGTTTGAGGCCAGCCTGGTCTACAGAGTGAGTTCCAGGACAGCCAGGGCTACACAGAGAAACCCTGTCTCGAAACCCCCCTCCCCCCCCCCCAAAAAAATAATAATTCTAGAAAAGTTAAAAAAAAAAATTATAAAACTGTAGAATTAGGTATGTGTTAAAGGTTTTTAGGAATAAAGCAACCTAAATACACTGCAATCCTCCGGTGCAGAAACAGCTTTACGGTGTTTGGATGAGCTAGCAAAACAGACAGACTAAGGGTGCTGGGTAGCAAGGATGCCACTGCAAAGCTAAATTCCTCTGCTAATTGTCAAAGAATAAAGACACCCAAGGCTTTTGCAAAGCCTCAGGTCTCTCCCTGATGCTGCTATTTGGGCCAAAACAAACTGCTACTATCTCAGGTCCTTCTGATACAAAGGTGACCTCAAATATAGTTTTCCTAACAAAATAAATCTCGACTGCATAGTTAAGAAAGTGGGGTACTTTGGTGGAATTATCCAAGAGACTCATGTTCCTACTGAGCTGACTGTGCTAGGTCGTATTGATTTATTCTGCTTCTGAAGCAGCATCTTGGACTGGCCTTCGACTCATTTTGCTGATACCTCTCAATAACAAAGGTCTCAATCTCCCAACAAAAAGACATAGAATGGATGAAAAAAACAAACAAACAAAAAACAGGATCTATTCTTCTTCTGCATCCAAGAGACACCTCAACATCAAGGATAGACATCACTTCAGGGTAAAAGGATGGAAAAGGTTATTCCAAACTAATGGACCTAAGAAGCAAGCTGGTGTAGCCATTTTAATATCTGATAAAATAGACTTCAAACCAAAACAAATCAAGAGATAGAAAAGAACATTCTATGTTCCTCAAAGAAAAAAAAAAAAAAAAAAAAAAAGACACCAAAAGGACATTGCCCCAAACACAAGGGCATATAATTTTATAAAAAACAAAACAAACACACCAAAACCCCCCAACCAACCCCCAAACAAAACAGCAACAAAAAACAAAACAAACCAACAAAACAGCAACAAAACCGAAAACAACCCATTACACTACAGCTGAACTCACACACTGACACTCACACTCTAGGAGGGGGAAACTTCAATACCCCATTCTCACCAATAGATCATCCAGACAAAAACTAAACGGAAAAAATTTGGAGCTAACAGATCTTATAATCCAAATAGACCAAACAGATACTTTCAGAACATTTCAAGAAAATACAAAAGAATTTATCTTCTTAGCACCTTACAGAATTTTCTCCAAAACTAACCACATATTCAGACACAAAGCAAGTCTTAACAGATATGAGAAAATTGAAACAATACCCCACATCTCTATCAGACCACCATGGAGTAAAGCTGGATATTAACAACTGAAAGCTTACAAATCCCTGGAAACTCAACAACTCACTACTGAATAAAAAATGGATCAAGACAGAAATTTAAAGAAAGTGACCCAGTCAGCTCAGTCAGTCAACAGGTTCTCCAGCACAGCAGAGAGGCGGTGGTGGCGCACGCCTTTAATCCCTGCACTTGGGAGGCAGAGGCAAGCGGATTTCTGAGTTCGAGGCCAGCCTGGTCTACAGAGTGAGTTCCAGGACAGCCAGAGCTACAAAAAGAAAGAAAGAAAGAAAGAAAGAAAGAAAGAAAGAAAGAAAGAAAGAAAGAAAGAAAGAAAGAAAGAAAGAAAGAAAGAAAGAAAGAAAGAAAGAAAGAAAGAAAGAAAAGACAATTAGACAACATTGTAGCATGACTCCAGCCAGTTGTGAGGTGTTGCAGGAGATACTGACCTGGCTGCCGGCTCTAAGGTCTAATGGCTGCACCTGGAGCACAAAAACGCCTGCCAGCTCCGGGTTCTGGCACCATATTCCCGCACTATGAGCATCACTGGCAGGCTATCTGGCCCCAGCTGGGTGTTCTCATCTTGGCAGGCTCTCCCGCAGCCCCACACCGATCATCCCCACAGTCAGCTGCCACGCCACCCAACAACCAAGTAAATCAAAACTCTAGATGCTTAAAGTTAACCAATGGATTTATATATCAGTAAACACTCAATACACAAGATACCCACACAATTAGAATTGTTATCCCAATTATCTAACCTTCTGATATAATTAACTACCTGAGACTGCAGGTCTGCTGCCATCTTGCCTCCTTTCGTTCTCCCCTTCTCCCTCTCCTCCCAACTCCTAACTCCGCCTCCCTCTTCCCTGTCCAATGACAGGGCTCCCGCTGCAAATACATTGGGCAGGAAACTTCTCCTACAAGGAGGCTGAGGCGTGTTTACTTTTTCCCAATCTGCTTTTATAAGTAATAAGTCAGTTCTATGTTGAGGAACAAGCAATACAATAAACACAGATAGTCAAAGAACAAGCAGGCAATAAACAAAGTCCCGAGATCACTCCCGTGATCCCACAAAGTCCTGTGATCACTGTTTCTAAGAGCTTATCAAAATGACCAAAATATCTGAGCTTACTTCCTTGTTCTAGCCTAAAATTAGATTCCTGCCTGAGCTTACTTCCTTGTCATGGCCCAATGTCAAATTCCTGCCAAGCGGCCCCAAAAAGCTCTCCACAAGAAAGACTTTCTAGAACTGAATGAAAACGAATACACAATGTGACAGAACTTATGGGGCACAATGAAGGCAGATCTAAGAGGCAAATCCTAAATAATTTAATGAGAAGCCGAGAGAAGCCAGTTTTAACCAATCAGCTTGAGCCAGGACAGCTGAATTGAAAAGTTCAGAAAGTCTGGCAAAGTTCAGAAAGAACTAGGAAAGGGTAAACTTATTCAGCAGTAAGCCTCTGGGATGACAATTACATCTGACAAACACACTAAATACCATTATAAGGAAATTGGAGTGATCTCACATTAGTAATTTAAGAGCATAATGAAAGCTCTAGAACAAAAAGAAGAAATCACACTCACAAGCAGTAGATGACAAGACATAATCAAACTCGGGAATAAAATCAATAAAATAGAAACAAACAATACCTGAATCAGTATCAGAATGTCGAGAAATTTTAATTCAGCAACTTGCCTGCTCTGGCAAGGGATCACACATTCAGAAGGACACACATTTACCCCCTCTGGCTGGAATACTGACTAGCCTTTAGTACACACCTTTAGTCCCCAACAGTGAAGGTTAAGTTAGTTTGTAAAAGAATGTAGCCATGTTTGAAAGTTGTAACAGGAAAAAATTTAGAAAATGGCGACCAGTTGGCTTGTTCCCAGGCAGCCTACCCATTGCTCTAGCTCTGGACACCCCCCGGCTCTGGCTATCTAGAAACACCTGGCACCCAGAAGACGCCAGCATGGTGACTGACTCTCCAATCCACCATGCTGTCTACAATGTTCGGCTGAACCCAGACCATTCCGACTATGTTCATGGTACCTGGTAGAGATTCTTAAAGCTTAATGATTATCTAAAGGATTTATATATTTAGAAATGCTCAATTAACAAGATTCCCACACAATTTAGAGTTGTTAGCCAATATCTAACCTTTTGACAGATGTTGCTACCCAGGACAGCTTTTGACCCATCCGTGGTTCTCCATGGCTGCTCTCTCCTTCCTTTCTCCCCTCTCCCCCTCAACTCTTCACTCCGCCTCCCTTTCATACAGCCCAATCGCCAAGCTTTATTGCAAATGTCGTGGGAAAATATCCCACTACAGAAAGTGAGTGGCAGACAAATTGGAAAATCAGAGAAAGATTTGACAGAATGAGGCAGAGAGGATATGCCCTACTCTCAAGAGAACAGACAGGAAAAGATAGACTACTTAATAGCTCAGGAATGAGTCAGGAATGGAGTTCAGCTGAGTTCATACACTTCCATTCAATTTGTAGAATTCGGAGGCACTTTTTTTCCAAGCAGAGAAATGCAGCGAGAAGCCAAGAGAAGCCAGTTTTAACCAATCAACTTGGGCAGGAGTTTTGAGCCAGAACAGCTGAATTGAACCAGCCAGTTAAGAGTTCAGAAAGAACTAGAAAGAGTTAAGTTTATTCAGCAGTGAGACTCTAGGATGACAGTTACATGTGGCAAATAAGTTACTTTTACAAGTGAAATAAAGAGTTGGTTCTTTGAAACAAATCAATAAGATCAACACACCCTTATTATCCAAATTAAATAAAGGTGGAGAGAGAATATTCGAATTAACAAAATTAGAAATGAAAGGGGAAACTTAACAACAGATGCTGAGGAAATCCAGAGAATCATAAAGACATACTATAGAAATCTATACTCCACCAAAGGAAAGTCTAAAAGAGATGGACAATTTTCTCAATACATACCACTTACCAAAGTTAAATCAAGATCAGATAAGCAATTTAAACACATATATAACATATGTAATATGTGTTTAAATTGAAATATAATATGTGTTTAAAACTACACACACACACACACACACACACACACACACACACACACAGAGCGTTAAGGCCTAGGTAAAATGTTAAGGCCTAAGCTTACTTGGCTAGCCTGTCATAAGGAAACTTTTTAACTTTCTCATACTTTGTCATAAGGAAACTTTCTCATATTTTCTTCTGTTACTAGGAAACTTTCTTTTTCAGTTTTCTGCACATTTTATTTGTTAATTAATTATTTTTATTTATTTACATCCCAAATCTTGCCCCTTCTCCTGGTTCCCCTTTCCAGAGTTCTCTTTTGGTTAAAAGCCTAGCCTTTAGCAGTGGAACTGCCCCTCCAGCCCACTAGGAGACTTTCTAATGCTAAGACTGATTGTATATTCTGTTATGTTCTGTGCCCCTGGAAACCAATCATGATAAAAATCAACAGAACTGTTTTGTATAGTGACCTGCAATTACCAACCACCCAGCAGCACTTTCCACACCTGTGTATAAGCTTTTATGGTATAAACTGCCCCTGGGATAGTCCCCAACATGAGAGAGAGACTTGAACCAATATAAGAAACTATTGAGAATAAGACTTTCATTTTAAGGAGTGGTCCAGTAAAGTTTAAGTTTCCAAGATCTCCCTGGAAACTGGCATCCTACTTGTCCAAAAGAGAGATATACACTGAGTCACTGACATCCTGACATCATGGTTGGCAAGTTAAGACCATGAATGTTAGACAAGTCCCATCCTAGTAGACAAGTTAGGACATGAATATCAAACAAGGCAAGTCCCCTGCCTCAGTTGAATGCCTCAACCAATGGGAACAGAATAAGTGTACAACAAAGACATGCTCCTAAAGAAATCTCCTATCCCTAAGTCCTGATTGGTGAAGTAACTTGGCACAGATGTTTGTGGATTTTGGACTTTAAAACCCTGTAGAATTTTAACTCAGGGTCATGGTTCAGTTCCCAGGAACTAAATCATAACCCTGGTCACCAGTCCTGGGGTGTATGCACAATAAACTCTCCCTGTTTGACTGAGATTGTATGCTTTGTGAGGCAATTCTTGGATATATATATATATATATATATATATATATATATATATATATATATATATCCTAAAGTAATAAAAAAAAATCTCCCAACCAAAAGAAGGCCATGAACAGATAATTTTAGTGCAGACTTCTACCAGAATTTCAAAGAAGAGTTAACACCAACACTTCTCAAATTATTCCACAAAATAGACACAGGACACTGATCAACTTATTTTATGAGGCCACAGTTATCCTGATACCAAGACCATATAAAGACCCAACAAAGAAAATTACAGATACATTTTCCTCACAGATGTAAAAATTCTGAATAAAAACACTTGCAAACTGAATCTAAGAACATACCAAAAATATCATCCACCATGATCCAGTAGATTTTATCCCAGAGACACAGGGATGGTTCAACATACATAAATTGATAAATGTAATCCACCATAAATACTAACTGAAAGGGAAATAAACCACATGATCATCTCATTAGATGCAGAAAAGGCCTTTGACAAAATCCAACATCCCTTCCTGATAAAAGTCCTGGAGAGATTAGAGATACAAGGCTCATATCTAAACATAATAAAAGCAGTTTTCAGCATGCCCAGAGCCAATGTCAACTTAAATGGAAAGAAACTCAAAGCAATTCCACTAAAATCAAGAACAAGACGAGGCTGTTCATTGTTTTCATACCTGTTCGTTATGGTCTTCTTCACTGAAGATGCTATTGCATTGGTTCACCTTGCTTTCTTTGCTGATCTTCACTTGTCGTGACTTTGTAGTGAGAAGTGCACCAAAGGACTTCTGGTGGTGTTCCAGCTGCTTCCTGCTGCTTTAGTGGACTTGGATGGATCAGGATCAGCAGAGCCTTACAGTTTCTTCTGGATTGAGCTGCTGCCTCTGACTCATGTTCGGTTTTTTTTTTTTTTTTTTTTTTTTTTTTTTTGCTGGTAGACCAGATGGCAGACAGCAAAGATTGAAACCTACTTCCAAAGAGGTTCATGGTCCCCTTGTCATATCAGCCGTTCCCACCCCCTTTGGTCAGTGGGTTATAAGGAAGGCTGAAGTGTTTAAGAACCCTTATTAAAGTAGGTGTTGAAAACTCTCAAAAAAGAGAACTCTCAAAAAAGAACCTCAAATGGCTTAAAGACAATGTTCAACATTCTTAGTCATCAGGGAAGTACAAATAAATACTACATTATTTCACTTTACGTCTGTTAGAATGGCTAAGATCAATAAAGCAAATGACAGCTCATATTGTTGAGGAGATGGAGTAAGATAACACTCCTCTAGCTGACTTCTAAGAGTACAGTCACCCACGGAAACCAATGTGGCAGCTCAGGAAGATGGAACTCAACCTACCTCAAGATCCATCTATACTACTTTGGAGCATATACCTATTGGAGGCTTCATCCTACCACAGACACACTTGCTCAACTATATGCAATACATAACAACCAGAATTTGGAAACGATAGATGGATAAAGAAATGTGGTATATTTGCACAGTGGAATATTACTCTGCTATTAAAAAAAAATGAAATCATAAGCTGGGTGGTGGTGTACTGCTGCTGCTAGTAGCCTCATGTCGAGGGCCTGTAGAGTGAAAAATTATAAAGACCATTTTGTGAAAAATATGCAGGCTTTTTCTTTGCCCTTAGACCTGAGCAGAAAGAGCGCAAGTTCCAGAACGTGGAACTGAAAATAAGATTTCAGGCCTTCACTGCCCCGGGACACATTCCGGGTGGAGGACATTATCCCTGAATCAGAGGACACTTGCTAGATTAACATTCTTCAAGCCTCGGGGAAGAAAAATAGTCAATCTGAAATAGTTGATAAATGACAGGGTGGGGCACAGTGACGTGGTAAAGCTACATTCTTGAGGAATGAGTGTGCAGAGTGATTTTCACATGACTCTGGATCATTTGGGCTGGATTCCTTTGTAATGTTCCACTGTTCTTGGTTACCCCTCCCTCCCTTGGTCTTCCCAGTGTTATGTTCAAAATTTGTAAAACAACCAATCATGTATAACCGTGCGAAAATGCCTTCCTTTCCCCAACCCATGCTATTAAAAAACCCCTCAGCTTGCTGGCCTTTGTTCAAAATTCTGTTCCTGCATGGATGAGTAGTTTTGACCATTGGCTAGCCAACTCTACCCAATAAGCCTCTGCTGATTGCATCCAGGAATGGTTTCTTGTAATTTTTGGGTGGTTATGATTTCCTGAGACTTGAGGAAGGGTCTCCCTAGTTTGGGGGTCTTCAAGCCCAGTCTGTTATCTGTCCAGGTTTCGATAAGGTTTTAGGGTCCCCGTGGGAAGAGGAGCAACAGGTCCTCTCCATTCAGGAATCATATACAGGACTGACTGTGAGACAGTTCCATGAGAGGGGAGAGGGTACACCAGAGACAGAGGTGTATTAATTGCTCTTTAATAATGCACAGCAAGCAATATATTATCACCAATGCCAAAGCTATTGTAATAACAAGGTATTGCCACATTTCCTATACATTGACTCTATCAATATCAGCACAGTTAACACAAATAATAAATCGCTAATTACCAAAGAAATAAGTATAGCAATAAGTACATCATTATTCATGAGTTATACGACCTGAGTCCTTATGACTGTAGTTTCTAGCAGCTTGGGTCCGGACAGTGCTTGACCACGAAGATAAGGGCATTCCGAGGCTTCTAGCAGCTCAGGTCGGGAGAGTGTTTGACCACGAAGTTGGAGGCTTCAGTCTCTTGGCTGTCTCTTTGTTGATCCATGCTGCAGAGTGCTTGGTCTCTTGGCTGCAGAAGAGGCCTGAATGGAGGATCAGGCTAGGTAACCATGGCTACCAGTGTGATAGAGTGCTCCAGCCAAGGGCTCCTCTTTTATACTTGAATTCGGGTTACTTCCGACATACACGGCAGATAACCAGATGTGTCTGGTTATCTGTGAGCTATGATTTCATTGCAGGTGGACTTTTGGTTATCATAATACTTTAAAACATGTCCAAATTTGTTTTCTGGACTTGTCTAGACTTGTTTTCTTTCCTATTACAATATGGTGTCAGCTCTGCTAAGGACCTGCTCCTTATACCTCAGGCCTAGCCTAGTCTGGAACATGGTGGCTCTGTAACACAAGACAGATCGAGTGTTGTCGATTTAAAATATTATAGTAACAGGAATGCTAAGACAAATAATCTTCCCCAGAAATGAAGCCCCCAGCTGACTATCCAATACCAAGCGGTCAGCACTTAGGCCACAACAATAAAGGAAAGTTAGATGCACACTATAGGTGGTATGTGTGTGTTTTCCCCTGCTTAGGTGAGGCTTACAACCCAAAGAAGTCAGTAAAATAAATTCATGTCGATTTTATCCTGTATGAAATATGAAAAGGTTCTGAGGTTCCCTAGAAATGTAGGACTGAGGTCCTGGAGAGATGGCTCAGTGCTTAAGAGCACTGATTGCTTTTCCAAAGGTCCTGGGTTCAATTCCCAGCAACAACGTGGTGGCTCACAAACATCTACAATGTGATCCGATGCCCTCTTCTGGTGTGTCTGAAGACAACTACAGTGTACTCATATAAGTAAAATAAATAAATAAATCTTTAAAAACGAAGAAATATAGGACTGGACTTTTAAATCATAATAAATCATTATCAAAGGAGAGGGAAAGAAACATTGCAATGTTCACTTCTGTCTCTTTACTACAAATTGAAAGTGTAGCCAAGTCCCAGGTGATATAAAAGGCCCCACTCTCGAGGTTCCAATTTGTCAGGTCTGACCACTCATTCAAAAGAAAGCACAGCGACCTGTGGTTCTGGAGTAGTCTGATTGATTGTCTCTGTTCTGGTTCTGTAAGGTGGCCAGAAGTCCTCATTGTTTGTGCCCTTCCCCCAGCCTTGAGCAAGCCTGAAAGACCTTGTTTACCACAACAGACCAAATGATAGGATCTAGGTTGAGTTACCCACGTAGGCTGCACGGAATTTAGAAGAACTGCCCCTGGGCTTGCCTTGAGATATCTCTGGCGGTGACCAAGAATGGATTTTCCCACCCATCTCCAGCTTAAACCAGAAAGGGTTATGGTGGGGCCTTTCCCTTTAAATTGAGAGCTGAACATTAAAGCATTGAGCCTTGATCAGAGATCTTTGTCTTGGCTTCATCTCTTCTCGTCCTCTGTCTCCCTTTTGTTCCCAGCCCCCCCTTTCAGGTGAACCCAGTTGATCCGTGGCCCCAGCCAACTACAATTGTTTGAGATCGGACAGTCTGATTCCTGTGAGGTCACTGCTTTCAGTTGGGGTTGACCTACCTGTGAGGCTGTGCTAATCCTAGAAGAGAAGATGATTGCAGGTCTAAGACAATGGCCAGAAACTTGTGTGTTCTTTTTAGAGGTCTGGAACAGGAAGTTGTAAAAGCTGAGAGTGAGGAGCTAATGGGTTAGGTATCATTAGTTGTTTGTTTGTTTTTGAAATGAGGTCTCACTTTTTAGTCCTTAATGTCCTGGAATTCACTATGTAGACAAGGCTGGACTTGAACTCAGAGCACTTTGGAGTGCTGGGATTAAAGGCACCACCATGGCTGCTTTTTGTTTTTGACACAAAATCTTGGTATGAAGCCCAGACTGGCCTCTAAATCATGATCAGTACACTTCACCACACATGAATGTCTACTGTTAGGAGCCACGTGAGCGTGATAGCATTCACCATTACAAGATGGCACGGGCATCCTGTCCTCCCACTAGTAAACAACTAACTACGCAGGTGCAAAAGGCAAAAGCGCGCCAAAGTCACTGCCCATCCCGGGGCGTATTATGGGTAATGAGTGAACAGCCAATCAGAAGTGAACACGCCACTCTAGGGTACATATAGCAGTGCCTTTTCCGGGCTTGGGGTCTTTCCGCTTCTGCTGATACAAGAATAAAGCCTCGCTGTGGTAACCACCCGAACACCGCCTCACGTGTCTCTTTCGTGGGCGAAGGGGACATGGAGGGGCTCGGAACAGTCTACATTATAATTTTTTTTTTTTTTTTTTTTTGGTTTTTCGAGACTGGGTTTTTCTGTGTAGTCCTAGCTGTCCTGGAACTCACTCTGTAGACCAGGCTGCCTCTCTCTCCCAAGTGCTGGGATTAAAGGCGTGCACCACCACTGCCCGGCGTCTACATTATAATTTAATATTTGTTTGATTGATTGGCTTAAATCAATAGCTCATTTTAATTCTTATTTGATTTTGAGTGAGGTTGAATGTTGCTGTTTTTTTTTTTCTTTTACTTTTTTAGTTGATCTCTTTCCTTTTCTCACAGGGAGACATGTCCTTCCTTCCTCCCTTCCTCCCTTTCTTTCCTTCTTCTGCTGCTGACAACAACACAACAACAATGATGATGTTTACCACGTGTGCACCTGTGGAGGCTAGAAGAGGATATTGGGTCCCCGGAAACTCTAATTGCAAGTGGTTGTGAGCCACCATGTGGGTTCTGGGAACTGAACCTGGGTCCTCTGGAAGAGTAGTCAGTGCTCTTAACCACTGAACCATCTCTCCAGCCCCAACAAGTCCTTTTCTTTCATTTGTCTCTTACAACAGCTTTGGGCAAAGAGATCATATAGGGTTCTTGAGCTGCGGATCATATATAACGTGAAGGATGTACTTATAGCTTCTTTTAAACTTTTAGTTATCTGGGAGAAGGGGGCTCATGTATAGCATAGTTTGCTTGTGGAGGTAAGGGAACAACTTAAGGGAGCTGGTTCTCTCCTTCTCGAGTGTGAGTCTCAGAGATCAAACTCAGGTTGTCGGAGTTGGTGGCAAGTAATTTTAACCACGGAGTCATCTCCCTGGCCTTTATTTGTAGTTTTGCAAGTTAAAGTTTGAATTATATGTCATATTCTCGTCGATGCAGTTTTACTTTGGAAGTAGGGGTTTCTGGTCATTTAGAAAAACTAGCCAGACCTATAATGCATTGGAAAAATAGCATGCGAGAAGCCGTAGGTTCAGACACACACACACACACACACACACACACATACACACACACACACACACACACACACACACACACACAGAGAGAGAGAGAGAGAGAGAGAGAGAGAGAGAGAGAGAGAGAGAGAGAGAGAGGCGGAGTTAAAGATGCTCAACAGTTAAGAGTATTTGCTGTAAAATCATGAAGGTTTGGATCTCAGTACTCACACAAGCAATCGCAGCACCCCTCACCCAGGTTCAAACCCCTAGGGATCCTGTGCCCTTTCTTTTCTAGTCTTGCTCTCACTATACATTATCTCCCACCCTCCCCGACCTCAAATAATTTTTTTTTTCTTCAAGTCAGGGTTTCTCTGTGTAACAGAGTCCAGGCTGTACTGGATTGCTTTGTAGACCAGGTTGGCCTTGAACTCATAAAGATCTGCCTGCCTCTGCCTCTCAAATGCTGTTATTAAAGGTGTGTACTATCACACCTGGCCTGAAAATAAATATTTTATAAAAAAAAACCCTATGGTTTTAGACTTAGCAGAATGACATAATTTTTCTCAAGAAAGTTTTGGGTGGCGGGCATCTGTGTGTGTCTAAGAGTCAGCTCAGGACCAATCATATTGCGGACTGAACAACTAAAACTTGTCACCTCAGTCAACTGAGGAAAGCTGGGAGTGGGAGAGGTGGTTTTCCCCAGGGAAGAGCACACTAACTGGGTGTGTAGTGTCAAATGGGCAGTCCTGAAAATATACATACAAGTAACATTATACAGACCGAGCAGATTATATTCATAATATATATAAATACACATAGACTTGCAGTAACTGAGAAAAAGAGACCATGAATTTGAAGAAGGGGGCATATGAGAGTCTGGAGGGAGAAAAAGGGAGAAATGTTGATTACATTAATTTCAAACTGTGGCAGCAACTTCGTGTCCCTGTTCTGAAGAATAGCCTTCTGTACTCTCAGATGAACTATTTGTAAAACCAATAAAAGCACAGCCTAATAAAGCATGCCTCTTTGTTCTCTCCTGCCCATTTGCTTAATTGGTTTCTAGTATGGGCCTGAAAGAGACCCCACAGTGTCCAAGAAAAAACTTAGTACAAATTCTGATTTAGAACTTCCAAAAAGGGCTACCTCTTGGTGCAGGCCTATATAACCACTTCAGGGCTGCTCCTGAGGCTGAGGCAGGAGGGTCATAAATTTCAAAGTTGACTTTGACAACTTAGTGAGAATCTGTCTCAAGGCATAAAAAGAGGAAGGGGTGGGATGGGATGGGGAAGGGAGAGGGGCGCAGGGGAGAGGAAGGAAGACCTATCTGTGATAGTATCTGACAGTACGTGGGGAGGCTCTAGGTTCAATACTCAGTATCACAAAACCAAAGCAGAAACCCAAAACAATAACCATGCTTTAGCTCGTGCCTTTAATCCCAGAAGTTGTGAGGCAGAAGTGGGTGGATCTTTGTAAACTGGAGACCAGTCTGCTTTACATAGCTAGTTCTAGACCAGCTAGGGCTACATAGAGAGATCCTACCTCAAAAACACAAACAAAACACTCCCAAGCAACCACCTTCTTGAGAGGCCCGAGGCTGAGTGAGGGGACACATCATTCCTAGAAGAACAGCAGGAGGACTTTTACCTCAGATGTGGCTTTGGGTAGGCCAGCATGCCTTTCTTTCTGGAGACAGCATTCTCAGGCCTTTCTGCTATCTCTTATTTCTCTTTGACTTCAAGAAAAGGACTAGACTGACTCACACATTAGAAAGGCTCCATTAAAATAACTTATCAGGTGAAGACTGGACTCGGCTATTGTTAGGACCAGAAGGCAAGGAGGGTCCAGAAAGCTCTGGTCCTCTGGCTCTGGCTCTCCCAAGCTACCAACAAGTAAAGGTGCCAGCTAATATCACTTGTCACTAAGAGGCCAAAGCAATTGTGAATTCAAAGTGGTGGATGGTAAGGAGCCAATGAACTCTCTGGACCAGAAATTTGATTATTAGAAGGCTCCTTCTAGCTGTCTGTAAAGGAAGGATAATCAGTTGGGATAAAATATAATTTGGCAGTAGGGAGCCGGAGAGGTTTGGCATTGGCAAATGGATGGGTGGAAAGGTATTTATGGGGTGGGAATGACAGTATTAAAGTGTGTGCAAAGTGGTAAGGGAAGCGTCAAATTGACCCTAGTGTTTGGACTTGGGTCCACTAGAGCCGGCAGAGCCATTACTGGTTTAGGAAGAAGAGCAGGTTTGGCTGGAAATAAGGTCAGAGCAAGTAGAACCTGGAGTCGTCCTTAAGTTCTTCAAGGTGGGCGTCCAAAAGATTGATGTTAAGGGCGTGGCACTTTGGAGAGAGGCCTGGAGGGAACAGAACAAAACCCGGGAGGAATCTATGTGAGAATGAACCGTAATGAACTGGAGAGGTTCTGAGCTTGCAGGGTGTGGTAATAAGGTAAGCTTGGGGAAGAGTCCCACGTGACGACCTAGTGGCGCAGCGGGTGTACAAAAGCTACGGTAACCCCCAGGGGGTAGAGTGCAGGGTGGCCCCTCCCAGCCCCGCCCCTCTGCCTTCCTTTTGCCGTCTTCATCCATTGGGTAATCTCAATGTCCGTCAAGGGCCCGCCTCCGCAGATAAGCCAATCAGGAATGGCGGGAGGGAGCTTTCTTATGGTGCTGGTTCCTCGATTAGGAGCCTCTCCAGGGAAGTAAAACCCAGTCGCAGCGACCGCGGAACTGTGCTCAGGACCAGAGCTGAGAGGATCCGTCGAGTGCCATCGGCGCCAGCTGTGGAGGAGAGGACGAGGATACGAGGTAAGGAAGGGGACGATTGGGGGTGCGAACGTCTTCCCCAGACTGGTTTACGGTGCCTCAGGTGATGGGGCGGAGAGGGAGGGGGGATGAGGTGAGAGGGCGGGACAAGCTGGTCCCCGGTCTTGGTCACCCCACTCGCGCGCACGCGCCACGTGGGCCGGCGCACTGGTGGAGGAGTTGGCTACTTAGCCGGTTCCCTGCACCAGCTTCCTTAGTATTGAAGCACCCGTGAACTGGACGTGGCAACTGGATTCCTGTTTTAGCTCTACTAAAGGGGAGCTGGGAGCTCTTGGAGCCATACAGTCCAGCTAAGAAATCTAGAGACTTGGTTTCTTTAGGGGTGCTGAATTCTGTCCCATTGGAGGCGAACGGTTTTCATTACACACGGCTGCCTGCCCTTTTTCCAGGGTCAAGAGGCGTCTGAGGCCACCTGCCCTGGACTGACCTCATCTGTCCCAAGTTCAGCGGGATGGGTACTGGCTTTGGGAAATCAGTTTGACAGTGCTTTTATACCCTTTGACCTACTGATTTTGGAAATAAGTAAGGGAAAGGTGGCTGCAAATGCCATGTAATTTGGTGCCAGGAAACAAACTCCAAGTCCCCAGTAATTGTGAATGTTTATGCCAAAATCCATAAATAGTATTATCACTGAAAACATTGTCTTTAATAGGAATCATTGTCAAAGTAGTTACCCCAGTGATATAAAAATCTGTACAGAATGTACCCCAAAGACAAAAGTAGTGACGCCCTCCTTTTGTTGTTTTTTTTTGAGGCAGGGTTTCTCTGTGTACCTGGCCTCAAATTCTGCCAGCTTTTCCCTCCCAAATGCTGGCATTAAAGAAGTACACCCGCCTGGCGGTGGTCGTGCACAGCTTTAATCCCAGCACTTGGGAGGCAGAGCAGGCGGATTTCTGAGTTCAAGGCCAGCCTGGTCTACAGAGTTAGTTCCAGGACAGCCAGGGCTACACAGAGAAACCCTGTCTCGAAAAACAAAACAAAACAAAACAAAAACAACAAAAAAAGTACACCCACACTCCCAGTTCCTATTCCCCTCCCCCATTCCCATGGCCCAGAATAATACACAAAGTAACTGTCTGCTATGTAGATCATGCTGGCTTTGAACTCACCGGGACCAGCTTGCTTCTTCATCTTTGCCTCCCAAATTCTGGAATTAAAGGCGTGGTAGCACTGTGACTGGCCTGGAAAAGTCATATCTTATTAAATCTTTATAAAACGTTGTGAAAACTTGGCATGTCGGCACACAACTTTAATCTCAGTACTGAGGAGGTCAGAGCAGGCAGGTCTTTGAGTCTGAGGACAGCTTGACCTACACAGTGAATTTCATGCCAGCCAGGGTGACAAAGTAAGACCCTGTCTCAAAAAACAAAACAATGACCAATATAAATTACACTCGAACTCTGAGACCACCTGGTGACTGTAATTCTAGCTACCCTGGAATCTGAAGCAGGAGGATCTAAATTTCAAGAAAAAAAAAAAAAAAAAGAGGGCTGGGGATGTAGCTGAATGGTAGGTCAGATAGAAGAGACCTTGTGTTCAGTCCCCAGTGATGCACAAAACAACAATAATAAAACCTAACCATTTAGTGCCAATGAGACAGACAGTGAAGCAGCATGTCTGTTAAGTAGCTAGTGTCAGTGGGGCTCCAAAAATATTACGTTGAGCTAATATTGATGTATTATATTTATGATATATTTGTATAATATATAGTAATGTGTGCCAGGTACAGGGCTGGATTCAGGACAGTCACTAGTCAGCAGCTCCATGTCTGGAATTCGTAGAGTAGATAGATTACTTGGGGGAGCAGATACCAAATACTTCAGGAGACTGAAACAAAGGAGGCTTTGGCCTGAGGAAGGGTTTAGAAAGGAGAAGAAAAGCGGGCACACAGGTTGGGAGGAAGGCCGGAATATAGGCCCTTATTGGTTTTATAAAATCAGAGAATGTATTAGCAAAAAGGAATATTCCTAGCAGTCAGTATTTCTAATAATTTGAACTTTGAAGCTTTTATAAACTCATTAATTTTCAGGCTGAAAACCATCCCACCTTCACTTGCCACTCTTGTTTCAGAATGTCAAGTACTGTGTCCTACTGGCTCTTCAATTCTGCAAGAAGTTGCATTGCTATATTACCAGGGGGTAGTCGCTTATACTCAAGGGCTGCCACGAGTAGGAATCATCTGAAATGGAGGCTCTTTTCTCCATCATCGTCAGCCATAAAGGACAGTTCTCCATGTGGTGGCTTTGCTCTGCGGAAAGCCTACAGACACACATCAACCGAGGAAGAGGATTTCCACTTACAGCTCAGCCCCGAACAGGTCAGTGACATGCTCCGAGCTGGAGAGTCATCCCACAAGATTCTTGATTTCAACAACGGAGTTCCAAATTCAGTGTTAAGGTTTGAGAGCAACCAGTTGGCTGCCAATTCCCCAGTGGAGGACCGACAAGGTGTAGCTTCTTGCGTGCAAACGAATGGGATGATGTTTGGTATTTTTGATGGACATGGTGGCCATGCATGTGCACAGGCGGTGAGTGAGAGGATTTTCTACTATATGGCGGTGTCCTTGATGTCCCATCAGACCTTGGAGCAGATGGAAGAAGCAATGGAAAACATGAAGCCTTTGCTGCCCATCCTGCAGTGGCTCAAGCACCCTGGAAACAGTATTTATAAAGATGTCACATCAGTACATCTGGACCACCTCCGTGTCTATTGGCAGGAACTCCTTGACCTGCATATGGAAACAGGGCTAAGCATTGAAGAAGCATTGATGTATTCCTTCCAGAGACTGGATTCTGACATCTCGCTAGAAATTCAGGCTCCTCTGGAAGATGAGGTAACAAAGAACTTATCCCTCCAGGTTGCTTTTTCTGGGGCAACAGCCTGCATGGCCCACATCAATGGAGTTCACCTGCATGTAGCAAATGCTGGTGACTGCCGGGCTATCCTTGGTGTCCAGGAAGACAATGGTGCGTGGTCATGTTTACCTCTTACCAATGACCACAATGCTTGGAATGAGGCTGAGCTGTCCCGGCTTAAGAGAGAACACCCTGAATCTGAGGACAGGACACTCATCATAGATGATAGACTGCTGGGTGTACTTATACCCTGCAGGGCTTTCGGGGATGTCCAGCTAAAATGGAGTAAAGAGTTGCAGCGTAACGTTCTAGAGAGGGGCTTTGATACCGAGGCCCTCAACATCTACCAGTTTACCCCGCCCCACTACTACACTCCACCCTACCTGACTGCCAAGCCTGAGGTTACGTACCACAGGCTGAGGCCCCAAGATAAGTTCCTCGTGCTGGCCTCAGATGGCCTGTGGGACATGCTGGGCAATGAGGATGTGGTAAGGCTGGTGGTAGGGCACCTGTCCAAGGTTGGTCGCCATAAGCCGGACCTGGACCAAAGACCAGCCAACCTTGGCCTCATGCAGAGTCTGCTGCTGCAGAGGAAAGCCAGCGGACTCCATGCAGCTGACCAAAATACAGCCACGCATCTGATCAGACATGCCATCGGGAGCAACGAGTATGGGGAGATGGAGCCGGAGCGGCTGGCTGCTATGCTGACACTGCCAGAGGATGTGGCCAGGATGTACCGGGATGATATCACTGTCATGGTGGTGTTTTTTAACTCAGATTCAATTGATACCTATTATAAGGAGGGTTAAGAGTCTTACCCTGTTGCCAAGGCTAACATGGATGCCTTTAGAACATTCCACTCATTCCTTAGTGAGCAATTCAAACCTTAATAAAGAATAGGCAGGCATAGGTTGCTGAGCAATTAACAAAAGAAGGGAGGGAAAACCACCCTTAGTGCATTAAAAACAAAACAAAACAAAACAAAGACGTTAGGAGTGACTTTTGTCCTGTGTGCTCTGGTCAGCTCTTCTATGCAGCAGACAGAAAAAAGACTAAAACTGGCTTAGGCTCATGTAGCCCATGTCCTTTATAAAAAAAGACTGTTAAATTGTGTCAACCTGTGCTTTTAAAGGATACATTTAATCATGAGTCTAAGAATAAAGAACTCCAGGATCTTCCGAGACCCAGTTGCAAGTTTTACAGATGTGATCATTCTGAACTATGTTATGGGCAACTTCTAGGCTCAGGTGTTTTTGTTTTTTAATTAGGGAAGCCTAGGTTTACAAAGCAATCTTCAGGGCACTTTTCTATGTTGTATTCTAACTTTGTGTGTGTGTGTCTGAAATGACTGATGATATTCTGTGCCGGTTGTGTTTTGACGCTGGTTGTTTATTTTAAATCTGAATCCTCAAGCTTTCAAGCAGGACTGCCAGAAGCATGTTTGGGACCTCAGCTGAGGATGAGAGGAGCTAGCCCTGTGGGCCAGCTGAATTTAATTGTGCAGCTATTGTTTCCCTCCGTTAAGCCTCACCTCTGAACCTTTGAGCCGTCTGAGGAGGTGATTTCTGTCTAATCCCTAACTCCTGGCATTTTTGCTTAGCAAACGGTTTTCCCCCTAGGCTTAGCCACGGGTTATTCATAATTTTAGGTTCCTTTTGATTATAGCCTTCAAACACTCTTGACTCCATGTGACAGCCCCACCTCTGCCATTCTGCCTAGCCTCATCCTGACATTACTTGTTCTATTGTCCAGAGGTTGGAAGAAAGATGATGTGGTCGGGAGGTAGTTGAGGACATTAGGCTGACAGACTTTTTCAGTGGTTTGTGGACTTGAGAGTTCAGCCTGGATCTAGAGAAGTGAAAGTAAGGTCCTAGGAGAACAGCCAGGATCTGAGGCTGTCTCTCTGCATCTTGGAAGGGAGGAGGGAGACTTATCAGATGGGCCACCTGCCCCTGCCTGTTGAGTTGCCATCGCTACGCCTTGGGAACTAGACCATATTTGGTGTGATAGTTAGGTGAAAGTTAAAAAGCTTCTGGTCATAGTCCTCATGGGTTGTTGGTGTTTGCTTGAAAACTAATTTGCACAAGTCCATTTTAGAGGATAAACTTCCTCCTCTCTTGGGTGGCCATTGAACTGCAGGGAATGTGTCCCTAAATGGAAACACGTATTTTTTTTGGCAGTTTTAATTTCCTGTCCTTTGTCAGTGCTTCACTGTAGGCAAGGCTCTTCACTTGATCCTTTCTGTTGTTTATCCACTGCGCCATCCACACACTGGGCTTGGCCCCTTGGCTTTGTGGGTAGACATTCCTTCACGATCAGACTCGGTTAGCAAAATAGCTCAGTGGGTAAAGGCTGCCAGTCTCAAAATCCTGAGTTCCATCCCGGGGACCCACATGATGAAAGGAGTTGAAAGTTGTCCTCTGCCTCCACGTGAGCACCATGGCACATGAACTCACACAAAATAAATAAAATGAAAAGAAGAGCCAGGCAGGCAGTGGTGCACACCTTTAATCCCAGCACTCAGGAGTCCAAGGCAGGTGGATCTTTGTGAGTTCGAGGCCAGCCTGGTCTACAGAGAGTTCCAGGACAGCCAGGACTATATAGAGAAACCTTGTCTTGACCCCCACTCCCACCAAAAAAAAAAAAAAATCAGGATGGCTTTTGTACATTTTCTAGTGTACCTGTTTAGTGGTATGGTTTTATGTTAAAAAAAAAAAAAAAGAAACAGAACTATTTGGGTCCTTTTTTTACTCAAAAGTAAAATCTAAACGTTCCCCTTGAGGAGCCTGTTCCCACACTCCGGTGTGTTTACTTTCTGTGGCCCACACTTACGCTCTCAGGTGTGGCTTACCTTCTGAGTGCCTCTTTCTCCTAATCCTCATGCTTACACATCTATCCTAAATAATGACCCCAACTCTGCCACCTCAAAATAAAATAGAAAATGAAAAACTTGGGTGTGGTGGTGCCTGCCTTAATTCTAGCACTTGAGTGGCAGAGGAAAGATCAGAAGTTCAAGAAAGATACGTGAGACTCTTCTACAAAAATTAGTGTGTCCTAGCTAGGCACTAAGGCCATCCTAGGCTACACAGTGGGACCTTGCCTCAGAAAAAAAAAATACAAAACATAATCCCAAACATGAGTCACTACTATTCTAGATTTATGGCTTGTTATTTGAATAGAAGACACTATTTGACTTTTTTTTTTTTTTCCCCTTTGCTTTCTGTGCCAGCCAAACCCAGGATCATCCTTGGAGCCTTAACTGGCATTCAGTGTCTGAGCCCTATTTTGAAGGCTGGCATGGGTCATAAAAGGTTCTGATTCCAGTAACTTATCCTGGAGCTGATAGAACACAGACCTCCCATCTGTATCTCCAAGCGAGTCTGTGTCTTCTCACTGTCTAATAGATGTCTCTGCTTTCCAGCTGAAATATTGAGAGAGAAGAGAAGGCAATTTATTGTCTACCTTTTTCTCTGCCGTTGAACTCAGCTTTTCTGTGCCTGTTCCAGTGAGTATATTGTCTTCTGGTTACATACCAGTGTCTATCTTGCTGCCTATGACTCTTGCTTGGTAGGGTCTCCCTTGAAGCGAACGAGCTTTTGCTTCGGGACACCGAAATTAGAAAGGAGATTCATGGTCCTTGTCAGTTCTTCCAAAGTTCTTATCATTCCTTTCATATAGAGATTTCGATTTTTAGACTTTTAAAATTTAAATAGTGAGGTTGACTATTTAGTATTGCAGATGTAGTTTTTGAAAGAAGTATGTCTTGGTGCTTAAAGTGACACTTATGATTTGGGGTCAGAAACAGATGGAAATGGTATAATTTAGATATTTGTTTTATGTGTAAACAGTACAGTGCTATTGATTTCCAAAGTTAATAAAGCTATAGAAAAGATGATAGTTTTGAGTGTATATTAGATCATGTTAATAAGATTCAGTTTTCTGAGATATTTGTAACGTTAAAGCTAACTTATTGTAATGTAAACTTTGAGATGTTGTAATATATGGACATTTCCCCCAGAAGTTCATTTGGCTTAATAAAAGCTAAAAAGCTTTTAGGTTTTAAAAACTTGATTGAGACACAATCAAGCTGACGACTTTTAAACATAGATAAAATTCGGACGGCTTGACCTTCAGATAAAGAAGGGTATAATTATGTCGAACAGCAACTTTCAAAAGGAGGCTGGTTCTGTCCTTTTGACGGTCAGTTTCTCTTCTTTATTGGACAGCTGTAACCTTCCAGGTTAAACCAGAATATTCTGGAATGGAGCCATTGCAGTGCTGAGTCTTTGAAGTGCCGCAGCTGCTGTAGACGCGACCTGCTAGCTTTGGGTTTGAGGATCAAAGCTAGTGATGCCTTTCATGCCCTAAACGGTCATGTGGGTAGCCTGGTGGGGGAGGCATGTTTAGGCTACTATGTAACTGTTTCTTGAGCCTTCTGAGGTCCTGTGCTTTCTTCCTTCGATTCCTGGTGTCTAACTTGCCTCCTGGAAAATACTTCTTACTTAGCATTTTCTTGGAGCAATCATTAACCATGTTCCTTAATAATTACTGGCATTTGTATTTTAAACTGTGTACCGAGTGTTCCTATCTGACACTGATTTTCTAACCTTTGAGGATATTTAAGTAGAACTTTTAAATAAAAGAGGCAAAATGAAATTTGGCTTCCTTTAGTTTGAACATTAATTTTTTTTCTAGCCCGTAGGATGCCAGGCCAACTTTTGGGTTCAGCATTTTTATCTGACCAAGGAAGAGTTTGGGCTATTTAAGAGTCTGCTCCAAAGAGAAGCTTTTCACACTAAAACTTGCTGCTAAGCACATGGGGAGTTCTTATTTATTTATGTTTAATATTTTATTTTTAAGTGTGTGCATGTGTCTCTATGTGGGTATGTCACGTGACTGTAGATGCCCAGGGAAGCAAGAGGAGGACATTGGCTCTCTTGGAGTTGGAGTAACTGGTAGTTGTGAGCTGCCCAATATGTCCTAGGAACCAAACTCAGGTCTTCTTCAGAAGCACACCTAATACTGAGTCATCTCTCCAGCCCCAGGAGTATTCATTTTTGTTAGCTATGTGAGAAGAGAACTGAGAAGAAAAAAGACTGAGGCCCACCATGCACTCTGGGCCAAAGCCTGCTGGGATTTCATCATTACTGCAAATCTACTTGTAAAAACAGTTTTTGTGTTAATAGTAGGATAAAGCTGGTCCCAGGGAAAAGTTTAGGCTGCTATCTCCATGGATCCCAAGACACCACTCCAAGATGGCACCGTGCCTCAGTGCACCCAAAATGATATTTGTTCAGTGGGTCCTTATTAAAAACTGTAGGTGGAGTGGCTGGAGAGATGGCTTTGCAGTCAAGAGCACAAGCGTACCACCATGCCTGGCAGCATTGGGGATCTGAACCCAGGTTCAATTCCTAGCACCTACATGATGGTTCACAATCATCCATAATGACAGTTCAGGGGGATCCTAGGCCCTCTTCTGACCTTGTGTACTGTGTGCATACCATGTACATATATGCATTTAGGCAAAACACTCATACATAAAATAAACCTAGTTTTTAGTGCATACTAAAACAGAAGGAACTTTTAGGCTTCCCCCTTCATTATTTTTAATAATAAAATAAAAAGTTCTGCTAACTCTTGATACTGCTTTGGTTATTAGGAATCAGCCTACATAGCCTCAATGTACACACTCCAACGTCCTACTATTCTTTTAGAACATAAAGCTAGGACACAAGCTGGAGAGAGCTCAGTCTGCACAGGCATGAAGACCTGGGCTAGATCTTGCACAGGTAAAAGATGACAGCAAGCACTTTTAATCCCAGTGTTGGAGAGACAGACTGGCAAGTCTTTGGGGCTCACTGGCTACCTGGCCTAGTGAGTTGAATTGGCAAGCTCCAGGTCAACCAAGAGACAGCTTGTCTTAAAAAAACGAGGTGTGTTACTTCTGAGGAAGGACATCTGATATTATCTCCTGGCCTTCATACAGGATACTTATTCTGCTACATTGTATTCGCAGTGGAGCTCCGTGATTAGGCAGCAGAAGAGGAGGTGGAGCTGGGAGAGGAAGAGAGGAAGGGGAGGGGAGGAATAGAGTAAGGGGAGGACAAGGAGGAGGATATCAGCCTTGGAGAGCCACTGATGGGTCGAAAGCTGTCCTGGGTAGCAACTTCTATCAAAAGGTTAAATATTGGGTAACAACTCTAATTGTGTGGGCATCTTGTTGATTGAGCATTTCTAAATATATAAATCCTTTAGATATCATTAAGCTTTAAGAGTCTCATTTCTATCGGGTACTGTGAGGATGGCAGATCCTGTCTGGGGTTCAGCTGAGCTTTGTGGATTGGCTCTGCCAATCCCCCACGCTGGCATCTCCTGGGTGCCAGGGTCGGAGCCGAGGAGCAGTGGGAACATGGTGGCTGCCCGGGAATAAGCTGGACCAGGCACTGCTTTCTAAATATCACCCCTACACTCCTGCATGGGCGCATCTGCATGGGTGGACCTGCATGTGAGAGCATGCACACACACACTAGAAGATAGAGAAAATTTAAAAACTGTAAAAATGACCAGAAAGAAAAAAACATAAAGATAACAAACAAACACCCCTTGGTTGTTGTTATTGAGACAGGACCTTACTATGTAGCCCTGGCTGGCCTGAAATTTGCTATGTAAACCAGGCTAGCCTCAAACTCATAGAGATCCACTTGCTTTTGCATCCTGAATGCTGGGATTAAAAGCCATCACATGTAGCCTCCTCAACTGTTGGGGACTGCACTAGCCCCACGTTCGGGCGGCCAAAAATGTCATAGCCTGAGCAAAATGTTGAGGCCTGGGCTGCCCCGAGTTTGGCGGCCACTTTATCCTGGCCCAAGCTGCTGCTCCAGTCCGCGGGTCGGGGTTCAGCAAGAGAGAGAGTGAGGACAGACTCGAAGAATGGAGACCAGACAGAGTGTGTTTCAATCCCGTTTATTCTTCAGTCTCTCTTCCTCTAAGTGTCTTATTCTCTCCTCTGCCTCTGCCTTTTATATGTCTCACTTCTAAGCCATGCCTTTTGGTCACACCTTTAATCATGCCCTTAGGTCTTGTCTCTAAATCTGATCTCTACACTTCTAAGTAACACTCTTAAATTACACACCTTTAATCTCACACACCCAAGGTATCTAAACCAAGATTATCGGAGTGTGCTCAGCTGTTGTAGGCTATTGTAATCCAAGTCTCCTGTCAGGGTATATGGCTCAAGATGGCCGCAAAGCTGATAGCCGCTTTCTGCTAAAAGTCGGCCCCCAAAACTCAACAACCCCTACCCCCTCCTCTCCAGTTCTTTGAGACAGGGGTTTCGCTAACAAGCCCGAACTCTAGATCCTCCAAAGCATTAGGATCACAGATATGGATACCACCACCCAGTTGGGAAAATTAAATGAATAGATTTAACCTTTCATCTCCAGAATTTTTATTCTATTACTTGATGTTACTAAATTCCCCTAAGTATTCCCTAACCTCGCTGGCCCTCTGAGTTGTCCATGGCCAAATGACTGAGCCACTGGTTCCATCTGGGACTGGTGAATGTTTATTGACTGTTTGTTGGAGTGTCTTGGTCCCATTGGCCTCTGGCCTTTTCTACTCTCTGCCTACATGACTTAGTCTGAGCGATGGCCTGGATCGGGCATCGGAGCATAGAGAGGATGTCATGGTTCCTCTTCTGATTTTCACCACCAAGGAAATAAGCAGGCTGGGATCCAGGAAAGCAGTCTGTGAAGGAACACCCTGCAGCCCACTGTATCTTTGTCCCCAACTCTGACTGCCTTTCCCAGACTTTATAAAGCCCTGCCGGGCTGTGGTGGCACACACCTTTAATCCCAGCACTTGGGAGGCAGAGGCAGGCGGATTTCTGAGTTCGAGGCCAGCCTGGTCTTCAGAGTGAGTTCCAGGACAGCCAGGGCTATACAGAGAAACCCTGTCTCAAAAAACCAAAAAAAAAAAAAAAAAAAAAAAAAAAAAAAAAAAAAGCCCTCATCTACCTTCAGCTCCCTGCAGTAGAAAGATGGGATGTTTTCCTAGGGCTGTGGTTCTGTCCACAATGCACTAAGCCTTGGGTGTCCCAGAGCTAGTCATTTAGCCTACATAGGAGCTAAGAAGCTCATGATACAGGGAACACAGGACAGGGAAGGGACATTCAGGGGAAGAAGCACAAAACCTGAGATCTGATCTGATCGAGTCTGGAGACGAGGCATCTGAGGCAGCGACAGTGGGATAGTCTTAGGAATGTGGAGACAAAGCTTTCTAAATGTGGACATGTGGGCAAAGAGGGGACCTCAAGTGACCTGTCAGGACAGGAAAGGATTGTGCAGGATAATCTGGGCATGGTGTTGTGGAGACTCGAGGATTTCGAGTTCAAGGTCATGCTCAGATGACCAGTAAGTACCTCCTGCCCCTCCCATATACTCACTCCTGTTCCACCCCAGGGATGCGAAAACTGGTTGCGAAAGGAGTTGGGAAAGATGGCTGGATAGGCACCAAGGAAAAGAGAAGGATCCGTGAAAAGAGGAGGTCAGAGAATAGGAGGAAACAGCCATATGTGGCATGGAAGCAAAAAGAAGAGAGGCGTTTGGCCGTGACGATCTGGTATCAGAACACAGATACGGATGGACAAATGGCAGAGAAGCTCCACCGCAGGAGAGGCGAGGGCTGAACCATAATCTCACTTGGGTCCGGAGACATCGTATGGGTATGGATGGTGAGGCAGAGGAGCAGACTTTGGTCCCATGAGAAGAGGGCTTTCTGAAACAAAGCAGCGCGGTGGGTGGGTGAGGTGGTGGGACTGTCATCCTCAGCCATGTCGCTGGCTTTATGAAAGAGAAGAGGATGCAAAGTTTTTTTTGCTGTTCCCAAATAGGGTTGTAGCATGGAAGAATGGGAGAATGGGGTGTCTTGAGCTCCACCTGGAGGCTGGATCACTTCTTGAAGTGGGTACTGGGCTAGGATGGGAAGGGTATTGGGGTAGGGAGCGGTCGGCTTTGTGTATGAGGGAACGACAGACACAGAGGTTGCCTCTAGATGTCGCCATCCAGCTGTGCTGGTGCCTGCAGAAGCTGGCTTGAGGAAGGGCTGTGCAGAGCTGGTGAGATTCTGAGTCCTGAAACTCCAATTAGAGCGGAGTCTCCCTGGGGTGAAGCCTGGTATACCTTCAGGAAGACTCAAGGGACTCCGGACACCTTTGGGACTGAGACTACGTGGGGACTAGGACTAGGCCGCGGCCATCCTCCTTTTCGGGGAGGGGCTGTTGAAGCTCAGGCTTGCCAGAGCAGGAGGTGGTAGGTTGCGGGTTGTGTACATGTGTACAATCTCTTCAACGTACTTGTTTTTCTCTGTGACCTATCCAGTTAATCTAACCAATTTATTTCTTATTCTGCCCTTTATGGCCAGCGCCACAGCCTGCTGGTCTCTGCAGTTTCTGCACTCTTCTTGTCCCAGATTTAAGAATAGTTCAAATCGCTTCTGTGTCCCAAATGGAAGCTGCCTCTGCAGTCAGATGCAACTACCACACAGGTTAAATTTGACCTGTTGCTGCTCCATGATTCTTGGTTGAGAGCTCAGATTCCTCTTGCCTAGGCTGGTCTCCCTTCCTGCCATAGTCATGAAGAGTGTTTTTAGAATGTTATCAAGGCTTTGGGCTTGCTGTTCTCTCTGGCTGAGACACCTGGCACTCTCTACCTACTCTTGGCTTACCCAGATCTCTCAGCCTGATCCTGCTAGATTATAACTCATCTGGAAGATTACTTGTCTTTCTAGGTCTCTCTCTCAAGCAACCCCTTCTATTTTTAACCCTGGATGGTTCTATTTCATCTCTCCAAGTGTCTCCCATCTCATCTGTCTGTCTACTTTCTTTGCAGCACCAGGGATTCTGGTCTGGCTTTCCCCTGAATTAAAAACCCAGGATCAGTCCAGCATCTAGCATGAAGTATATGTTCAACATTTAGATAGGCAGACAGGTAAATAGATAGATGATAAATAAATAGGTGATAAATAGATAATAGTACTTAGATAGGTAGATAGATAAGCAAAATGTTGGGATGAAAGAATGAAAAAAAGAGAAAGGTTTTGACCGTTCTCCATAAGATAAAGTCACATTTTCCCAAGAATTGGGTTGTTCTTCTGGCTACTCCTGGGATAAAAACTAGAATCTTCTACCTTTTGCTTCTTATTGTGATTTGTATGATCTCTCAACTTCTTTCCCACCCCACTTGTCCTTCACTAGGGCCTAATTACCCTTTTCCTCTTTTTGTTTGAGATGGGTTTTGCTTTATAGCTCAGGCTGGCTCTAAACTCTCCATCCTCTTTCTTTAGCCCTCCCAGTTGCTGGGATTAGAGGCTGGCCCGATCACTCGAATTACCCTTCCCTTGAATCTTAGGAACCTTAGGGACTTACCTGTAAACAAGAGACTATAGTAAAGGGTACACTGGGGACTGGGAAGGTAAAGTGGCCATCACAACCACTGATGATTACACTTTAATAAACTATATTATACTATAATATATGCTGTATATGTGATATATATTATATACTAAACATATTTTATACACACACACTATATTATACTACTCTAGTTTTGGTTATGTTGGAAATTTAACTTTGTCTTTTCTATTTTCTTTTCTTTTCTTTCTTTTTTTTTTTTTCCAAGACAGGGTTTCTCTGTGTAGCCCTGGCTCTCCTGGAACTCACTCTGTAGACCAGGCTGGCCTTGAACTCAGAAACCCACCTGCTTTTGCCTCCCAAGTGCTGGGATTAAAGGCATGTGCCACCACTGCCTGGCTCTCGATTTTCTTTCTTAGTCTTCCTCCCCTCCTCCTTGTCTTCCTCTTTCTTCATTTTTCTCCTCCCCCTCCTTATCTGTCTGTCTGTCTATCTATCTATCTATCTATCTATCTATCTATCTATCTATCCAACCATAGTACTAGGAATTTAACTTAGGAGCCTGTATATGCTAGGCAAGCATTCTCCAGCGGAGATACAGTCATCAGCCCTTTTATTTTGATGTTGTTTTCTTTGTTGTTGTTGTTGCTTTGAAATAGAATCTTATGTAGCCCAGGCTGGCTCTCAAGCTTGCTGTGTAGCTGAAGTTGACTGAGACCTTCCAATTCTCCTTTCTCTCCATCCCGAAAGCTAAGGTTCGAGTACTACCCCCACTCAAGTCGGGAATTCTTTTCATTAATAATAATAAAAAGGCCCTCAGAGATATCTACCACTCATTTCTACTTCTTCTTCTTCTTCTTCTTTTTTTTTTTTTTTTTTTTGGTTTTTTCGAGACAGGGTTTTTCTGTGTAGTCCTGGCTATCCTGGAACTCACTCTGTAGACCAGGCTGGCCTCGAACTCAGAAATCCGCCTGCCTCTGCCTCCCAAGTGCTGGGATTAAAGGCGTGCGCCACCACCACCTGGCTCATTTCTACTTCTAAGTGAGGAAGACATCTCAGTCTCTTCCTGATGTGTGGAGTTAAGTGTAATCGGACTCCACCCTCCCTTCACTCTTCTATTGCGCTCGGATCTGTTTTCAGCCAGGGAGGGACTATAACAGGGGCTCAATTTATGACCATTTAAAATAATAAACCTGGCTACATTTCTGTATGTTCTGATTAGATGCTGTGTGGGACATTTTATGCATATTATCTTCTTTAAGCATTCCCCCATCCCCACTCACCTCAGCCTGTAACTGGGAGGCTGAAACAAGAGGTTTGTGGTTTGTGAGTTCCAGCTAGCCTGGAATATGTATTGAAACTCTCAAAAACAAACAAACAAAGTTTCTTCCTCATATTCATGCAGCTGTATTGAATGCTTATTCTAATCGGAATGGGCCTCATCAGCTGCCCAAACAAACACAACACTCTAGGAAGGCATGAGGTGTGGATCCACAGAAGCAACATGAGCAAAACTTTAGGGTAGTACTTGGCATGGTGGGGACTGGAAGGAAAAGGAGAGAGCTGCCTTGAGGTGACAACCTCTGTCTGTACATGGGGCAAGGGCCATATAGATACAACTTCTGACAAGCATCAGGATCCTATGTATGGATTTTCCCTATATCCCCAGACAGCTGGGCCTTTGGGTCTAGGAGAGCAAGTGGAAGCCAGGGAGTGTATTCTTCCAACAAGCAAGAGGGGCCAGGAGATCTGGGTCTTTCTCTCTACTGATCCTGTGGCCTTGCCCTGGTCTCTGACTCAGTCCCCTCATCTTGTCCCTGGGTCTGGCATTTCTGGCTTGGAGATGAGTCTGGAACCCCTAAGTCACACAGTGAGGCTTGCTCCTCTACCCAACACCTGTGAAAATTTATCTCAGAAGGAAAGAGGGAGGAAGGTTGGGCCAGGTAACTATATCAGGGTATTTGAACAAAAATGGTCATGGCATCGGTGTTTGTAAGAGAGCAACCGTGTTGATGTGACTTCACCCAGCACAAGACACAGACCCTGAAACAGCTGTTTTAGCGGCGTTACATGTGACCGTGCAAAGCAAGCGCGATGACTTCTGAACTTTATGGAAGATATTATAAGTATGTAGCTGGATGGGAGATCAACAGAATATTCAGTGCGACCCCAAGCTGAAGTCCTCCAGTCCCTCCTACTTATTCCTCCACCAGCTCCCTCTATTGGCCAGGCTAGCAGTGGGGGAGGGGAGTGAGACTATCTTGGGAAGGGGATGAGATCATTCTAAGGCTGGCTCATTTAGAACCGGGTAACTTTTTCCATCCATATGGCTCTCAGAGACTTCTGCACTAGCTCATAAACCTTGGCGCCGGCTGGCCTCAGGGATTGGCCACGAGGCCCCTCCTCACTGTGGAGATGGTGGCCAAAGCGGGAAGGGGGCTGAGGCTTAAGTTGAAACAGAGTGGCAGAGGCAGGTGGAGGCATGGTCCAGCGGGGACCCAGCAAGAACATGGCAGCTATTGGATCTAGGTGTCCTGAAGCGCTCTAGGAGGCTATGTGGGTAGATGGTACATTTTGTGGGAGAAATGTCACCTTGCAGACAGCAGAGCTGCACCCCTGCCAGTTCCTCTAACACCTGTATTTGGGGATTCCACTTGGCCAGCCTGGTTCTCCCCTAAGGGATCTCTGTTTAGGCTGTAACTCTGCAAGGGATAGATGTGGAGGGAAGAGGTCAGGGGCAGGAAGAGATCAAGGTTCAAGTGTGGGTCAGTGTATAATGAGGTTCAATTCATTCTCCCCTGAGCCTGTGCCTCTGGCCACAATACTAATCAGGCCGCCTAAGATCCAAGTTCCAGCCTTGAGGAAATAGTAGTCTTAGTTCTTGAGCTTCTCTGAGACATTTCCTAGCTTGTTCACCTACCCTTCCCTCTCTAGTTCCCTTTCTTAATACCCTAATCCCGAGCTAAGTCAAGTACCAGCTGTCCCCAAGCCAGCATCCAGCATGCCAGTTCATCAGTGTTCACCTGAAGCCAGGGCTTGTGTCTAGGAAAAAATTCTAGTAGTGATGTTATAGGGTTCAGAAGAAGACTCACTGTGTGTGCTCAGTGCTGTTCTGTGCTATGCTTAGTACTAATCTGTGCCAGGTCCTCCAGGGGCAGCCAGCAGCCTTGAGCCTCTCAGGTCCCATCATACAAAGCTAGAGAATATGGCATGAGGCACCTTAACCTGGGTTTACTAGGCAAGGAACAGAAGCTGGGCAGAACCAGAATGGGCTGGAGTGTTTCTTTAGCCTGGGTTTTGGGCAGCGGGGTTGGGAACAGAATTCTCCGGTTGGATGGAGTTGTTCCTGGAAAATCCCCGTAAGCATTTTCAGCATTTGTTGCTTCGTGCCTGGCTCCCACTCCTTCAGAAGTGAAGGAGCAGGGCCCTTCCTGTTGCTGGGCCACGCAGGCAAGGCCCTTGCCCTCGCTGTCTCCGGGCACTGGGCTCTGGACTGATACATCTGTAGAGCGCTGTCTATTGATCTCACCAGTTCTTTCAGCAATTCTAAAGGCAGGGGTTGGGGCTTCACATTGTTTGAGAAGAAGTGGGAACTCTAAGATGCCATATGGCTCGGCAGAAGCCATGTAACTGCCCCAGGGTGAGAGCCCCTACCTTTGATGGCACATGGTGCCACTCTCCCATTCCTACTTAGAAGTCCCCAAAGGGCAGTGTGCCCACAAGCTGAGGATGCCATTTCTAGCCCAGTGCCTCTTGACCAAGGTCCTAGCCTGGCCTGGTGCCTGACACCAAAATAACCCTGGTGGTTCTGGGCATGGATTGCAGGCCATCACCTGGGACCTATTTTTAATCCTTCGGGTAACAAGGAAGTCTCACCTTGTGCAGTAACCACTTGGGACATACTGGATCATGTGGCCTTAGCCCCAAGTGATCTTGCAGCCCTACTGGAAAATGACCCTGACTGGAAGGAGAAGGCCTGGCTCAGCCACACACCCCTTTTCTTTCCGTGCCCTAGCCCCTTCCCAGAATCCTTACAGCCTATTTTCCCAACATACTCTGTAGTCCATGCCCATGTGTACCATGGCCAGAGATGCCAGGGCATCATTACTTGGCCTTGATGTCCAATGTCTTATGTACTTGAACAGTTGGAAACTGTTCTTCTGTGTAGCTTTCTTCTCCTTTAATCTAGTTAGAAGATTCTATAATCCAGCGGCCATTTGGAGATTTAGCACCTAGAACTTGACCTTCAGAATTTAGGGTGTTGGGATGCTTTGGGGGCAGGGTCTGATGGTATTAGAGGAGGTGACCGAGGTTGTGAGCATGCTCAAATAAACTCTGAAAGGTCAACTGCTTCATAACCAATGAGTTATGGATCCCAAAAGTATTTATAGAGGATGGACAGTTCATAGACATGGAGGGCACCCCATGGGGCTCCTTACTTCTAATAGATGTGCACATGTTTACAGAGAAGGAAGTATGTCCTGAGCCCATCAAGGAAAGATGCTCAGACAGGAAGACCAGAAGGAAGCTGGGCATGATGGTAAATGGCTGGAATGCTGGAATCACATTTCTGAGAGACTAAGGTGGACCAGTTAAGAGTTCAAAACCCCAGAGAAAACAGACCTATCTTATCTCAAAAACAAAACCAAACAAAACACTAGAAGAAAACTTGACTATTAGAACGTTACCATAAAAAAACAAAAACTAGAATGGCTGTAGCTAGAGTAGCAACAATACTAGTAGCTGCCCACCAACACCTCGTTTGAAGCCAACGAGTGTTCACCCCTTTGTACTATCTCAGTGAGCCCCACAGGTGTTCTGTGGGTGGGGAATGGGCAGTGGTCCTTGAGATGAACTCCGTAAATGCCATTGGGTTTTGCAATATCTGCAGCTGTCTGGAGGTAGATGCTGAACCCTCTGCCCCCAAACATCTTGCTGCAGGGCAGGGTATCAACAGCAGGGCTGGCCCTTTGGGGATACTGTCAGAGAGCCAGCCAGGCTCACAGAGTGGCCTTAGTCCACTTGGCCCTATTCCTCTAGGCGTTGGGGCTGGAAATAGCAGCTGCTCAAGAGCTGACAACCAAAGGGCGGCTAAAAAAAGACCCCTCAGTCTGGGCACTGTCGCCCTCGGCTTGCAGAGCCTATTTTGGGGGAGAAGGTGCCGACGTGCCAATGGAAAATCCATGGGTGGGAGTTTCCAAAGGTGGGGGCCCATATGACTTCCTCTCTCCACTCCAGTCCACACATATAAGCACATAGGCACGTACATACACACACATAAACACACCACACACACACACACACACACACACACACACACACACACACCTATACAAGTTGCACATTTAACCTTCCTTCCCAACTGTTTGATCCTGCCATTCATATAGCAACCTGGGAAAGGGATGAGGAAGCCGAAACTCAGACTCAAAGAGACGTGTCTCTGTCGGTGAGTGTTTGCCTGCCATACAGGCAGTCCTGGGTTTCATCCCCAGCACTGAATACATTGGGCATGGTAACACCCAACAGTAATAAGACAGAGGCAGGAAAATTAGAAATCCAAGGTCGTCGTTCTCTGCTTCATTGAGAATTTGAGACCCAGTCTCAACAAATAAACAAACGATGCCTGCCCCAACCCCAAACTCGAATGCCTTTCCCAAGGAAGGTCTCACAGCTAGGAACCAGGTGGGACCATGGCACCCAGGCCAGAGCTGTTCTCTAGAGACAGTTCCCTCACTGAGCTAGCAAAAACTGTCCTCTGAAGAGGCAAGGGCTCTGTCATGGGGATGAAGGAGGTTTTCTCTGGGCTGGATGGGGATGGGACAAAGATTACACAGAAATACATCCCATTGGAAAGTTCCAGTCAGTTCTGAGAGGACCTTGCCTTGCTGTAAGAGAGGCAGCTCCTGCAGAGAACCCAACCCCCATCCGTCCTGTGACCACCTGCTCCCCCTTTGCCTGGGCCTCCAGAGCCCAGCTGCCCCTGCCAAGTTTCCAGGGAACGTGTCAGATAAGGGGGCCTGTGCTCATGACTCTTCCACTGGTCACTATCTCTGTCCCTGCTGCCATCACAGAGTGAATAGGATAAGCATAGCTCTGTGAGGGTACACACAGGGCACCTCCTCAGTCCCCTGTGTGTGTGCCCCTCACCATGCTATTGACAGAAGTCTTCAGTTCCCTCATGATTAGTGCCAACCCCACCCAGCTGCCAGTTGTCCTGTGCCCAAAGTCCCCACACGTGGAAAAGTGCCACCAACTAAGGTCTCTGCTCCTGCAGCTCTAGAAGATCAGGAAGCTGAAGCTACATTGTGTGCCTCAGCTTCCACAGGGGAGCTGTGTGCCCTAGAGCAGGATGCTGTCTCTCTCAGGACAGAGTGGCACAGCATTCTATAAGGTCTGAGTGACAACTAGCTGAGTCCCATTTAATGAAAGCTCTGCCTAGGTTCTGAATGTGTTTGACAACGCTGACTCTAGCCAGTGGGGCTGCGAACAGTCTAGGATCCCTGTGTCCCACATGGAGGAATTTCCTTGTTTATGATCATAGAGTAAAGATGGATGTCATGTTATTACCTCTGCATGAGTCTCCCGTGACCCTTCTGCAAGAACGTAAGGACCACGTGACTCTGAGGGAAAGAGTCTGTAGTCATGGAAACCATGGTCACTATAGCTGGGACATGGAAATGGGGAGATCCAGGAAGTCTTGTCCCCCCATTTCTGAGTCACTATGTCACCTGATCGTAATTAAGACACCCGTGTCCCCAAGTCCTCTCCTCAGTAGTCTTCATGAGTGAGTCTCTCAGCCTGACTCACTGCACAGACCAGCAACCTGTCCCACTCTACATCTCTCCCCTACTCTCTTGCTGTGTTCATCACTTCACCCTCAGATGACCTTTCCCTCTTCACCCCTCTGGCTTGTCTGTCCTTCAAGTTAACCACCAACCCCCAGGGTTCCAGGGAGGGAGCTGGGGATGCTAAGGAAAGAGAAGGGATAAGATACGGGCTCCTTGCCTACTTTTACACACTCTTGAACCACACATAGAAGACCGCACCCACATTTACACACAGGCTCACACACGCCATGTGCCTGATAGAGTGACAGGGCCACCAAAGGGTCCCAAGCTCAGTCTCCCAACAGTAGCCCTGCAGGTGGCTCTCCACCACTCCTGTATTCTCGGGGTCCTGCCACCGCGCTAAGGTTCCCACAGTACAAACTAGAAACATCGTCCCACAGCAGCAGGTTTGGAAGTGATACTATGTAAAGAACCTTCTTCCCTGAGGCCCAAGCTAGAGCCCCAGGGTAGGTGCAGTTGCATATGGGTCTCTGGGGTCCCAAGATTGTTTCATTCTTTGGGGGTGAGGTCTGCATTGACCTTGGGGCCTCTGGCTTCAAGAGCTCTATTGCTGAGGCTGGAAAAAGTTTAAAAATATCTCTGTTTACATTCTTTTTCAAGCCCGCCTCCTGGGCCTCAGTGCTGGCTCCCTTTGATCTGGCCCTATACTTCTGAAAGGGGCCTGGGAGAGCTGGGAGCTTAGCCCCCTGCTGCATAGACCCGACCCTACACAGCGGAGCCAGAACTCTGTGACACCCCTTACATCACCAAACCAGTGAGAGCTCACACCAGTGACCCCACATGCCAACGAGTGCTGCATCTGGTCCTCTCTCTGTACTTCTCCAAAAGCTTGGGCCTCGAGTGCCTCTAGGGACAGTGACTGTGGGACTGCAGACATTTGTGTTGATCTGGGGAAAGCCATATTTACTCCTACAGCATGCCTGGCTCTGAGAAGTGTATTTTGAAATTATATAATGTAGTTCTTTCTGAAACCTCATTTTATAAACCGATAAACTGAGGCTCAGAGGGAGGAAGTGATCTGTCTGGAGACACACAAGCAAGGATGAGCCAGGCATGGTGGCGTGTTCTTCTACTCATACTGATCACACAGTCCCTCCCCCACATACACACAAGCGCACGCGCGCGCGCACACACACACACACACACACACACACTCACACACATTGTCTCACTATGGTGCAGTGTGGACTCCGCCTGCTGCATGACGTCACTAATAGGAATCCTTTAAGGCGTTCACCGCCTCTCTCCCTATGTGTTTTTCTCCTGTGAGTCTGGCATGCTGTGACCCTACACATTCTCCCTTCTTGTCTAAAGTCAAGATATGGAGTCGAGGAAAGTTTTGTGTCTACAGGTGCTCAGAGTTTCTGAATCTTTTGAGACTATCATGGTTACCCTCTACCTGATCCTGGAAGCTCTATGAAGGAGTTGTCCGGCTGAGACAGATGTCTCTATTGGCTCTGCGTTCCCATCACTCATCCTTTTCTTTGCTGGTTCTTTATCTATCTACTCACCAACCCAACATCCATCTCTCCACCAATCCATCCATCTACTCATCCCTGTCTGCTCATCTCTACGCTCACCCCATCCAGCTGCTCAGATCCATCCATAACGAGAAGCCAGTAAACAGAAAGAGTCCAGCCTGCATGCTGCATAAACCCTCTTCTTTTCAGTCTACCTTCCCAGTTTTACCAGAAGGAGCTGATTGAGTGATCTCTAGGTACTGTTGGGGAATCTTGAGGAAGCAGAGACCAGCTTCCTCAAGAGACCAGAAGGATGAGGAATCACATAGACCTCAGCCACAAAGGTGTGTCTTGTACTCTGGTTCTACCAGATACCAGGTTTCTTAACCTCTCTGACCTTTGAGATTTGGTTACCTGAATGTGGGGCCAAAAATCTAGTCCTAGCAGGCTGATAGAGAGGTAAGATGAGATGCTACCTTCAAAAGGACCTTTTGCATGCTGAAGACTTCTGAGCAGGTGTAAATTAAGCAGAGAACAGAGTAGGGGGTAGCTGGGTGGGGAATGCCCTGCTTGGGCTAGGGTAGCCAGAGGACTCTCCAGTGTAGGTGTGTGAGGTATTGGTTCCTGAGTCCAGAGCGATTTTAGATCATCTTCAGGCTCTCCTCTAGACCTGCCGGGACCCTGTCTTCTTGCCTAGGCTTGGCTCCTATCTCATAGCAACCGCCAGCACCGGAGAGATTACCTCCTAAAAATAGGGCTGGGCCCCACTGGTGCTGTTTTCTCTCTTTCCCATGATTTATTACCATCAACCCTTGGTACCTGGGACAGCAAGTTTCTCCCTAGCTCCCTAGGGATCATTAGGAAGGGGTATGTGGACTACCTTGGGTCAGACTAGAAACGGGGGTCATAGATTAGTCTGGAGGTGTTGGTCAGGCCACTGGGAACATCTCTTAATGATGTTATGAATGATGAATGAAGAGGCAGTGTTCACCTGGGGCTAGGGAAGCCCTGGGGTAAACCATTACAGCCTCCTGCATCACCCCAAAAGTGTCTATGTGAATGACACCCTCCCCAAAATTTCCATAAATATGCCCATGTGCTTCTGTAGGTGAGACCCAGAGTGGTGTGGAGCCTGCACTAGGACAGAAGGAACCATTCCCAGCTTCAGCTCTCCTGACCCTGCCTCAAGGGGACCTCAGAACTCTTTCTGAGGCTGAGGGACCTCTGCCCATCCTGAATGTAGGTGGCTCATGCACAGGGACCTGAGTGTGCTCACACATGAATGGAGGATACACATTCACAAGACAGTGTTCTCCCATAGCATAGAGATGTTCTGAACACATGGAACGCCTCCTGAAAAGACACTCCCTCATCTTACCTTTATAGTTACCCTAGGGTTTGTGGCTGGTAGCCTCTTGGAGACCCACATTACATTGACCCCAAGTTCTTACCAACACCCCAGATGATGTCCTTGTGTTCTTCCTCACAAGGGACCTTACCCATCCTGCCGACCTACTTTGTATGGCAGGAGACGGGTCGTGCGTGGAGGGACAGATGTGCAGTACAGACATTATGTACAGGGTCCAGTCTAGCTCTCTGAGCCTTTATTATTGGACAAAGAGCTGCCATTTGGAGTATTCCCATGGTCATCCCATAAAGTATGTGCTCAGGCTTTGGGGACATGCCTGGTGACAGTGTCTCCACTCCAACAAGGTGAAGGGCTTATACTCTGTATTGGTCCCCAGTGCATCTTGGATGCTGGGCCCTTTCTCAGTGAGTTCAGATGAAGCTGGGGCTGACCTCCCAGCCGGGGCTGCTTGGATCACTCACATAACTGCCTTCAGGGGCACACTGTCTGCTGGCTGATCCAGGTCCTTCCTTGACAGGGCCAGGTGTGTGAAGACAAGAATGAGAATGAAGCCTGCGGTGTAAGAAGAATGGGCAAGCCTTAGGAGGGATGATTAGAAGGGCACCTCACTAAACCTCTCAACAGTGTTGTTGGTTTTATATGACATTTTCTAGACAGTGTTCCCAAGCTGTGCTCAGTATGAATCTTAGTGTCTGATGGAATCTGTTCTGCTCTTACCTCGCCAAGGTCAAAGCATATCCCAGCCTCCCAAGCCCCCCTTAAGCCCTCTTTCCTAGGAGGCTGAGGCAGAAAGATGCTAAATTCAAGGATTGCCTAGGCTACAGGCCAGCTGGGGGCAACTTAGTGATACACTGTGTGCATGTATACACACACACATACATACACATATACATATGCATACACACATACATATGCATACACACATACATACATACATATATACATACACATATATATGTATGCATATATATACATATACACACATATATATGTGTACATATATACACACACATATATACACATATATATGTGTATACACATGTGTACAGAATAATATATATTATATTATGTGTATATGTATATATGGTTTATATATATATACCAGGGAGTGGCACTATTAGAGAGTTTGGCCCTGTTGGAGTACGTATGGCCTATTGGATTAGGTGTGTCACTGTGGACATGGGCTTTGTCCTAGCTTCCTGGAAGTCAGTATTCTGCTAGCAGCCTTCAGATGAAGGTTGATGAAGATGAATTCTCAGATCCTCCTGCACCATGCCTGCCTGGATACTGCCATGTTCCTGCCTTGATAATGGACTGAACCTCTAAACCTGTAAGCCAGCCCCAATTAAATGTTGTCCTTATAAGAGTTGCCTTGGTCATGGTATCTGTTCACAGCAATAAAACCCTAACTATATGTAAGATGTGTGTGTGCGTGTGCGTGTGCGTGTGTGCGTGTGTGCGTGTGCGTGTGCGTGTGTGTGTGTATTTAAAGGTCTGGTCAAAGAGGTAAAGGCCTAGTTGTCTCCCACTCCTCTCTCCTCTTTCTTACACACATTTTCTCTGGGGTCAGATTCAGGAGTTCATAGGAGAGTCGGTGAGCTGTTTACATGGACTCCAGGAGAAAGACACTTCACAGCCTTGTATTAGAATCAGCGAAGAAAATCATCACCAAAGAACAAATTTGTCAGAATAAAGACATAAAACCTCCATTACCTATCGCTGCCAGGGTCCCCAAGAGGACACCCACTGCTGACAGCTTCGTGGGCATTCCCTTCATGCGACCAACCTTGCGCATGCATTGACCCTCCACATTGCAACGGCACACGATCACTGGGGTGGCGAAAGAAGATGAGGGGATTAGGGAAGGCTCCCAGCAGCTCAGAACCTCCCCTCTGGAAAACTGGCTGATACACGTTTCTGTGCACGCCTATGTAGGTGTACATGTATGAAGGTGATTGCTCCTCTGTTTGTGTGGCAGGATACACACAGGTATGTTGGCCCAGATGAGCAAGTAGGAGTGTGCTGTTCATGTGAGAGTGCATTGTGTATCCCAGGCTTCCCCCCCCCCCCCGCCCTCCCTGTATCCTGATGGCTCCCGCAGAAATTAAAGATGCCAACTTTGGCTTCACCCAAGCCCCAGCCTTACCTTGGACCTGGAGTTGCCACATTTGGGCATCATAGTGGACAACCACAGGTACCATGTATTCACCAGGCTCTACCCAATGCAGTGCCAAGGTGAGGTAGGCGTGAGAATCTGTTGGGTTACAGAAAGTGATTAGGGTCACTAGCCTGGATAGGCTCGACCCAAGCTGCTCCCCTAATTCCAACCCTACCCCACCTCACATCCAAGTGAACTCACCCTTCACAGCCTCATTCCCATCCCCTGCCACGTACCATTAAGAGGCTGGAGGCGCCAATCCCGCTGCACAGTGGGATTGGGACCAAGAGCAAAACTGAAGGGACCATTCCTGTTGGCCAGGTCAGGGTCCTCACTGACCCCACTCACAACCACACCGTAGTCTTGGCGAGGTGTACAGAGGTGTCGGCTGGGCCCAGTGGCCAGAGTCAATGCTGGGACAGGAGAGGCCTTCAGGAAGTGGACCATAACAGTGGCAGAAGTGCTCAGTCCTGGATCATCTGTAGTATGGGAGGTGAGGGTAAGCCCTGGAGAACCTGGGATGGTCTCCATGTACCCCACACAGCCTATCCATACTGCTTCCCTTCATACTCCCTGCACCCGACTCTCCTTTCCATCCACTTTCCTCCTCATCGTGTCCTTCATCCTTATACCATTTGAACAGCTATCAAGGTCACCTGTATCTTTCTGGATGCTAAATCTGTCTCATTGTTGATGCTACCACCCAGACATGCCCTGGCTACTAAGGAGTGCATCCCTCATGACTTCCATGGGATTCCTGATATATCCTTCCCCACTTGCCTTCCCAGGGCTATTAAGGTGCCATCCTTGGTCCCTTTCACCTGGCTCTAGTGTTCCACTTGGCTTATCTCTTAGCTTTCCTACCTCAGACACCGCTCCTGGCCCTCCCCCTACCTTCCTAATCTAGTGCCCATTGTCTTGTCTGTCCCTGCAGTTGATAGCCCGAGAAGCTAAAGGGACAGGGTTAGGGAATTGTGAGTGTCAACTTGAAGGATGGTTTTCCTGTAAAGGTTTCCAGTGGAGTTGCGGTCCCCTCAGAAGACTCCATTGCTGCATGATCGTACCTGTGTCTTGGGCCTCCACAAGCACTGTGTATGTGTCTCCAGGCTGGGCACCCTGCAGGGACTGGGCTGTATGTATCTCCCCAGACACCTCCTTGATGCAGAGCCAGCCCTCTGAGTCATTGACCAGGGAGAACCTGAGGCCCAAAGAAGAAGGTGTGCCTAGGAGGCACTGGAACAATATCCAGAGTGCTGCCCAGAAACCCCCAGGATGGTGCGGCTGGATACTCAAGTCCTGTATCCTTTCTGCGATTCAGAGACAACGCCAGTGCTGGTGAGCCCAGCCGCCCAGTTTTAGAATTTGTTGGTGATAGGGTGTTTGAACTATGGATGGGGGAAGGATTATCAGAACCTGCAGATGGAGGGCAGCATCTGGAACAACTTCACTAGTTTTAGAGCATCCTGCCAAGAAGTCTGGAGGGCAAAGACCCAGGTACAGTTTCAGTCTGAGTGGTGGTGCTCCCTTAAGGAGGACTAAGTGGAGCTCCCATGGGCTCTAAACACACCTCCTGCATGCCCACTCCATCCAACGCTGACCCTTGGCATTAGTAATCATTTGAGGAATATTTTAGGCCACACATAAAATGAGTTTCTCTGGAGGTGTTGAAGATATTCTTAGGAAGCGTGGAAAGTCCAAGGTAGGCAAGTGGTAGGGCTTTTGGCTCACCTGAGGGGTCTGCTCATGGGGTCTGAGGGCTGGATGGTCAGCAAGAGAGAGCCAGCTGGGGTGCTGACTGGGATGCTGGTTTCATAGCTCTCCTGCTCCAGCTTGAGGGGTGGTATCACCCTCTCCACCAGTACAGTCACCGTGGCCGTGGCTGCAGGGCCTGGACCTGGGCCCTCCAGTTCTTCCCTGTTCCGCACAACCACCACCACCTTGTGATCAGGAGCGGCCTCGTAGCTGAGGTTCTGAAACCAGTGAGTTCTGGGTCACTGTGTGGGTCAGAGTAGCACACTTGTGGCCCTTCCCCACCTGTCCACATCCTAACCTTCTGGAGTCTGAGCTGGACATGGTCAGAGTCTGGCTCCCAGGACAGGTCAAAGATCCCTTCTGGGTCTCCTTCTTCAATGGCGAAGTCCATAAGGCGGAAGGCAGGCTCAAGGTCAGCATCAGTGGCCAAGAGTGTGGCCACCAGAGCCCCAGGCTTTACATCCTCAGGAAGACTTACAGGCCCAATCTGGAGAGATGAAGATGCTAGGTAAACATCACCAGCCCCCTGCCAACAATCCCCATACCTCTGCATCAGCTCACCTGGGAACTGATGAACACAGGGGCATGATTGTTGATGTCTGTGATCGTGACTGCAACCTCACATGTGCTGCTGAGGCCTTTTGGAAGGAAGGGATTGTTGGTGAGGTCCCAGTAGGAGCAGAGGGGCAGGGACCAAGGTCACCCACCATCAGGGTACTTACCACCCTCTGATCCTGCTAAGTCAACAGCCAGCACCTGAAGCAGGATATCCTGGCCAGCATGGAGTGGGGCAGTTCCCAGCGTTACACTGCCTGAGGTCCGATCTAACTCGAAGGCTTTGTTTTTAGTCCCCTCCTCAGGCTCAGGGCTCAACAACTGATACACAATGTGGGAATTGGGTGATCCAGGGGCGTCCAAATCCTCTGCTGAGAGCCTGGCCACTTCAGTTCCTGTAAGACAACATCCCCACCCACTTCCTGGTGTGAGTGTGTGTGTGTGTGTGTGTGTGTGTGTGTGTAGTATTTGGCTTTGATATAGAATTCTGAGGTTAGACCTATCCCAAAGAATCAAGATGGATGATTTCTAGAAGCTCCACCCTTCCCGGCTCCTGACAAGGCCCTAAACCCACCTGGGGGGCTAAGCTCAGGGATGCTGACTGTTGAGTCATGTGGGGAGCAGACAGGTGCATTGTCATTTTCATCCGTCACCACCACCTGCAACTCCAGGGGTTCTGCGTAGTCCTCACCACGAGAATTCTGAGCTCGGACTTGGAGCTGGTACTGTAGTGGGCAGTGGGGAGCTTCAGACTGGGGCCAAGGGTTATTCCAGCCTAGAGTGGATTCAAGTCCCTTCTGGTGGCCAGCCCCATCTTTTCTTGGATATTTTCACTGTTTCCACATCTGTGGGGGGGGGGGGGTGTCAGAGCACCCTCCAATCTGCCCTGGGTTTCCCTCTCACCTCACCTCAGCCTGGGCCTCTCGGTCCAGCTCCATAATTACATGGATTCTCCCCTCTGTATCCACATCGAAAGGTCCTGGAGGCTGGTTCTCCAGCTGATAACGCACATCTCCTCCATTCCAGTGCACCTGTGGAGGATGTAAATTGAAAGTGCTTTAGGTTGAGAGGCAGGAAGGATCTATGTCAGCCCTTATTCCCCAACTGATTCCCAGGCAAGAAGCCTGGACCCTAAGAACACGTGGTTTGCTACTTATGACAACCTTACTCTGGTCCAAGCCCAGACCTTGCCAAAGTGCCTAAGTGACTAAGTTATTTTATTTTCTGCTTTCTGGGCCTGACCACAAGGCATTGCTAGAAAAGGCCGGAGACATTTCTGGCTTGGGTGACAATCCCCATGGCAGTGAAAGTTGGCAGCTGTTTTCCCTGAGGAAGCCTTAGGCAAGCTGGGGGATGTCAGAACACAAACTCACACTGCCAGAGGATGGCAGGTGATAGGTTGTGTGCTTGCTCCCCGGGGCTGTATTGCCCACTTTATAGTGGGACATGAAGGAAGGAATGGGGGTCAAGTTGAGTCCTAGACATTCTTCCCAAGTGTCTGTTGTGACTCAGGCCCAGCTGCGGTAGCCCCGGGGTTACTTCAGTCACTTCTCACCTGAGCAATGCTGTGTGGGTAAGCAACCCTGAGATTCTCTGCCAGGTGAACAGGCTCTAGGGGTGTCCAGCTGTTCTCTGCTATGGAGATCTCTACGGTCGCAATAGCCTGATGGCCTGAAGGCTGGTCACCCATGTCCTTGACCTGTACCAATAGCTGGTAAGTCTCTTCCAGGGCATGGTCTAGGCTGGTGCTTCCTAGAAGGGTTAGAAGGCAAGCTGATCGTGGACCCAGGGAGCAAGACCCAAAGCATCTTCAGCCAGTACCAAACAGAAAGCCAAGCATATTACAGGTGTTTAAAAGACTTTGATGGGAGGGAACTGGAGAGATGGTTCAGTGGTTATGAGCATTGACTGCTCTTCCAAGGGACCCATGTTGTAGTCCCAGCACCACGTGGCAGCTGACAACTGTCTGTAACTATAGTTCCAAGGAACCTGATGCCCTCTTCTGGCCTCTACTGGCATCAGGCATGCAGGTGACACACACACAGACACACACACACAGACACACACACACACACACACACACACAGGCAAAATACACATAATAAATATCTATATACCTATATGGCCCCTCTCTCTATCTCTCTATCACTCTATATAGATATATACACAATATTTTTAAAAGACTCACTCTCCTCCCCCCCACCCCCCCCAAAAAAAAACCTAAAGAAAAAAAAAGATTAAAAAAGAAACCAGGCAGTGGTGGTGCATGCCTTTGATCCCAGCACTTGGGCGGCAGTTGGGAGTTAGAGGCCAGCCTGATCTACAGAGCTAGTGCCAGGACGGCCAGGATTACACAAAGAAAATTCATCTGGAAAACAACAACAACAACAACAACAACAACAACAACAACAACAACAACAACAACAAAAGACTCAAAAAGATAAAAAGAAAGAAAAATACTAAGGAATGAGACAGTGTTGTTGTTGGTTTTTTTTTAAAGATGTATTTTATTATTTATTTATGTTTATGTGTGTGTGTCTGTAAAAGTACCAGCAAAGGCCAGCAGAAGGTATCCAATTCCCAGGAACTGGAGTTTCAGCTGGATTATGAAATGGCACTTGGGTGTCGAGAATCGAACTCAGAGCCCCTGTAAGAGCAGCCAGTGCTCTTAACCACAGAGCCATCTCTCTTGTTACCATTAGAGCATCCAGCTAGTACTTGATTGCAATTTCCCTTCCATAGTGAAAGGCTGATGGAATGGTGAGGTAGCTGGATGACCATGTTCTGGAGGAGGGCAGATAGGTAGGGGCTAGGCTGAGGGACTTGCTGGTTGACTAGGTGGAGTGTCTGTAGGATAGGAGAGTAAACGGATGAGCAAGTGTTGGACTCAGGGCTGTGCAGGTTGGTTAGAGGCTAGAAGATTGCAAAGGTGGCTGGTTGAGTTGATGTGTGAGTCACTTTTTCTTCTATCCCTAACTTGTACCTCTGATCAAGCTCCCAGAGGTAGATCTAACTTGATACCATGCCCGAGGCATCTTAACTACAGCTCCTCCATGCATCCCATCTGGTCCCTGTCAATCTCATCTCTCAGCTTGCCATGCACCGCCTTGGCCTCTGCCTAGAACACCCTTTTCTCTTTCATCTCAGCTCCAACCCACCCATCCCTTACAGCCCAGAGGCCCCTTCTCCAGCATCCCCTGACCCTCCCTCCATCAAACTGAGTTCATGCTTACCCTTGAGACTAAGGGCCAGAGCCCCTAGATGAGGGTCCAGCTGGAACATATCTGGTAAAGGCTGAGGTGGGGACTGGCTCAGAATGTGGAAGCGAAGGTCCGAGTTAGCTGTGCCTGGTGCATCCCCATCAGAAGCCTCAAGGAAGAGGAAGGGAACTCCTGGGGGGGGGGGATACAGTGTAAGGGATGGTAGGGACAGGGAGTCTTCTGTACCTCCCTCCCTCTTCTCAGAGCTTCTTCTGTGCTCATTACTGTATCAAGGTTCTGGAGGCGAGCCTGTTTTTCATCCCAGTTCACAAATGAGCAAACTGAGGCCCAAAGTAGATGGAACCATTAATGGAGTTGGAGAGTCCAGAACAGGACAAACTTAGGGGACAGTTAGAATCCTGCAGATTTGTCAGTGGCAACTGTCTCTTTACTGTCTGATGTTGTCTTATCAATGTTTACCTGTCTTCACCACACATTGGCTGCCCATGTCACTCACCAGGCCTGGTGCCCTGGCTCAGCTGAGCTCTGTAGATGGCCTGGGAGAATTGGGGTACCTGGTCATTCTCATCTTTCACATGTACAGTCACAAGCTGTGGACCCCACAAGACACGTCCATCCTCAGACTCCAAGGTGACCTGCAAGGAAAGGGTAGTTTGTCCCCAGCTCTGTCTTGCCTGCTTGCCCCCATCCCTCACTCTGTCATACCTGTAGATGGTATTCTGCCTTTTCCTCCCGGTCCAGAGCCCTTGTTGCCACTAGAAAGCCAGAATCTGGATCCACAGCAAAGGTGTTTTGAACTGCTGTGCCTGAGTCTCCTGATAGGACAATCTGGCCTTCATCCCTCCCTAGGGGCAGTGGTAGCTGGTGGGAGAAAACAGGCAAAAGAACTAGGGGCCAGGGTTAGACTCAGTGGTTCTCAACCTGTGGGTTGTGACCCCCACGGGGGTTGCATATTGATATCCTGCATGTCATATATACTTACCTTATGATCCATAACAGTGGCAAAAATTACAGTTATGAAGTAGCAAAATAAGTGTATGGTTGGCGGTCACCACAACACGAGGGACTGTATTAAAGGCTTGCAGCATTAGGAAGGTTAAGAACCACTGGGCTAGGGCATACCACTTTTAGCTACAGGTTCCATTTTAAATATGGGAAAACTGAGTCTCAGAAGGAGCTGGCACCTGCATTCAAACGCAAATCTAGTAAGTAACTTTTCAAAGGGAGAACTTTTCTTCTAGTATCTGACACTCTCCCATGCTCCCTGACACCCTCTGTCCAAAACTGGAACCTCTCCAACGTTTCTTCTGCTTTTTAGACAAGGTCTAACCATGCAGCCTAGGCTGGCATCAAACCCTTCATCCTCTTCAGTGCTAGGAGTGCAGGCACCTGCTGCCACACCCAGTACCACCCTTTCTGTTCTTTAACTCAAAGCTCAATTTTTCTCTGGAACTAAAATCTTGTTAGTTGCTTACACTAACCCATGCTCTGTCTAGGCAGCAAGACTCAAAGGACATTCAAAGCGGGAAAGAGAACTGTACGGAGAGAGAGGCAGAAGTGTGATATTGGGGGTGATGGGAAGTCACCCCGAACCTTGGCTCACCTTGAGTATGTAAAAAGGGAAATTTCCACCATAGTTTTCGGGGACTTCCGTATGCAGGCTTTCAGCATGCTGGGCTTCAGTGGTGAAAACCTGTGGGGGAAATTCTCACCTTGTTCCTTAGACACTGGCAGGAGGAAGGAATGCTGCTCCTTCCCCTGGCCTACCAGATCTTACTTCATCCGCCCCCTGGTCTTAGGCTTCCTGCTTCCACAGCAGGCCCATAGCTATGACGTTGAACTCTCAACTCCCATACTACTCTAGTGGGACTGGGGACAAGGGTGCTAACCTCCAGGTTTGAGATCTGAAGGAAGAGGCGGGACCCAGCTTACCTGAATAACAGAGAGGCAAAATAGCCACAGCCAGGCAGAGATCATGGTCAAGGCAGGCCCGAGGGACATGGGAATGAGAATCTAGGCCAGAAGGGAAGGAAGAAGGGTTCTATCCTGTATAAATGGCCAGAAAACCTCACTATGAACCAATCTCCTCTTCCCCCTGCAATGGCCTGTGGTTCTCTGTTGTAAATGTTCATTCAGCTCCTCAGTCAGACCAAGTGAGGCCCAACCATCCTGCTTCTTCGATCTTGCCCTTATAAACAGTGCCATAGAAGGTTTCACCTCCAAATCCCTTTCTCCTTCCTGCAATATACCCCCCCACACCCCCATTAGCTCCCAGGTTCCCAAAGTGGCAATTACTCAACAGCCCACCAATCAGAAATTAGAAGCTGGACAGACAGCTACCATTTCCTGTAGTTGTTTCTTGTTTCAGGTAAGGCCTGACCAAGGTCATGGAGGACTTGAACACAAGACGATTCCTTCAGTAACAGAGGACTTGTGGCTCAGGCCTTGAGGCCTATCCTGTTTCCCAGTGCCACCCTCCAGATTCTGTACTGACTGCCCCTAAGGCGGGAACTCTGTCCTTGGCTTACATTTTGCAGATCTTAGCAGGGGGTTAAGCATGTGCAATGTTCACACACACACACACACACACACACACACGGTTGCAAGATGGATCCCTGAATATTCTTACCCAGTTATCTGAAGGCTAGGGCAGTGCCCCTACTCCCAGCCTCAGCCCTACCCACTCAAGAGCTCTCAGGCACTCACCTATTGATGCCCAAACTCTCTCCCTTGGTTCAGTTTCCAGGAGAGAGGGATCCTTCTTCAGGGAGCTCTGGCAAATTGGGCTTAGGTAGGGCAAGGCAAGGTGGACACTTGAGCAGGTAGGCGGTCCAGCTGTGCTTGCTCAGGAGTGGAAAATGCCACTGGGCCCACAGCAGCAGGCCTGGCCCCGCCTAGTCCCCCCAAGTTACTTATTGACTTTGGAAAGCCAGGACTGCTCAGCATCCGTGACTGCCAGCCCTAGGAGGTGGGCAGATCTTGGTCTGTCACTGCCCCCTTGACACAGCCCAATGAGCATTTGCTGGCCCTCTGGGCTTGGACATAACTTCTTCTTCTTTTTTTTTTTTTGTGGCTTCAGACTTGTGCCCCCTCCTCCCCCCCCCACCCCCCACTTCTCTGTGCAGTGGCATCTGTAGCCAGATCTCTCCAGATATTGTTCCTTGTGCCTGGAATGCTCTTCCCACCCTTTGAAAGGACAGTAAGTACCTGCTTATGATTTAGCAGCAAGAACTAATAACCCCTTCTTCAGGAAAGCTCTTACACTCCCAGACTGGATTAGGCTCCCCCATTCCATACCTTGAACTGCCTCTACTGATGCCCAGAAGACACCAGCTTGTCTCTCATTTAACTTTGGAGTCCCTCTGGGTGGTATATGACCTTGTCCTGCCTCAAGTTGTTCCCAAGTGGCCTGTGGAGGTAAGGGAAGGACTGGGAGTGTAACCCAAAGGGCAGATGCCCCCAAGTGTGTGTTAGGAGCTCTAGAACATTCGCCAGTGAGACCAATGGATGGGAACAGAAGCCTAGAAGTCCCCGGAAGCTCCCCTAGCCACACTAGCTCCTGACCTGTTTTGTGTCTCTAAGCAGAAAAGAGAAGACTGAGCCTTCTCAGTTGACTTTGAGGGAGTTACAAAGCTGACTAGGGCCTCTTCCCTCCTCCTCCCCCATAAGGCCTGAAAGCAGACCCAGCAGAAGCTTTGTTTTCTGGAAATCTCAAATGAGGGTGAAGAGTATGAAGATCCTGGTTTCCCTCTTCTCACTTTCCTTCCATGTTTTGAGGTCTCCTTTGAGGACTTCTCATGGTATATCTGGTCAGCATTCCAGGATGGAAGTGGGGCCAGGACAAGCTGAATGTGTTTTAGGATCATTGAGGCAACAAGCCTAGGTTAGTGCTATATACATGGGGTTGTTGATGGAGGTCTCACACATACTGAGGGCCTACTAACCAGCATCCAGAACTTCTCTGAGCATATACCATTGTTATTCCACACATTTGTTCTGAAAAGGGAACTGCCCCCTTGTCATACCTTGGGGTACAGAGAGGCTAAGCAGTTTTTTCAGGGCCTGGGTTCCTCTTCAGGTTTGGGGACCTTCCCACAGCCAAGCAAGCTTTCCACATGCCTCAGTGTGTTCACACGCAATAGAAGCTTTGAGCAGTTAATACTGCCTGGGGGAGGAGGTGGGGGAGTCTCAGAGGTTCCCTTTAACACACACACCGAGGTGCTGTCTTCAAACATCCTTTTGATATTGAGTGAGGGTTCTAACTAGATTTCAAGGGCTCCCAAGAGTTTGTGGAATGAAGAAACATGTGGGCCCTTGCCCCAGGCTACCTATTCATCTCCTGGCTTTTGAAATGAATAGACCAGTGTATCAGTCCCCACTCAGCCATTTTCTACTCATCAGCAAGGGGCTATGCTACCTTCCAAAAACATGTTCAGGAGCCTTCCTTATCCACGGAGAATATACTCTACCAGGGATAATACTAAACCTTCTATTTACTCTATTTCTATGCCCTTTCACTTAAATAAAGCACTTCATAGCCTCTCTTTGGCATATATAAATTGTCCATGTCACTACCCTGTAAAGGTTGTGTGATGACTAGCACTGTGATACTAGGAAGCTGATCTGATAACTGAGATGTCTCCTAGGTGACTAACAGGTGGGTAGCATATACAGTGTGGACACTCTTGACAAGGGATGATTCATATCCTGGGTGAAACAGAACTGGATGGCTCAGGATTTAATCATATTACTTAGGTCATCATCCAATTTAAAATTTATGATTTCTTGATTCCTGGCATTTTCCTTTTTATATCTTCAGACTGTGGTCAATGAAGGGTAACTGAAACCACAGACACAACAGGTAAACTCCTATGCTGTCACCTGTGTCAAGAAGGATGAAGGGAGAGGGGGGAAGAAGGATGAAGGGGGGCTGAGGAGACAACTCAGTAATAAATAAGGACCCGAGTTCAGATTCCCAGCACCCATGGTAAAAGCCAGGTAAAGTTCTTGTAATCTCAGCGTTGGGGAAGTGGACATGGGGGTGGCTGGTTAGCCAGTCTATTGCTAAGCCACAGGTTCAATGAGAGGCCCTGTTTCAAAGAATAAGGTGGAAAGTGATTGGGGAAGACACCTGGCATCCACCTTTAGTCTCCAAATATATACCAGTCTGTGCACATGCAAACACAGCCATAGCACACACAGAGAAACAGACATGGGGGGGGGAGGGGAAGAAGGAGAGAGAAAGAATCTCAAAGGAGAGCTGGCCTGGTGGGAAGGCCAGCTACTCAGGAGGCCAAGCCATGAGGATTGCAAGCTCTAGGCCAGCCTGGGCAGTTTAGAGAGAACCTATCTTAAAGTGAATTGGCTGAGGATGTAGCTAAGTGGTAGTGAACTTTCCTACAATGGGTGAGGTTCTAGGTTCTGTTTTTTAAATAAAGTAATATAGGGCAAGTCATATACTCAATTTCTAGGAGGGTCTGGATGGATGGGGAGGCAGTGATGGCACACAGGGACACATTCTTACACAAATGTGAACTATCCATTCCAGACAGGGAGAGCTGTAGAGAGCTGTCCTTGCCAAAGACAATCTAGTCGATGTGTTAGCATAGGTACTCACGGAGGCTGTACCGTAATATTGGCCAGGAAGTGGATAAGCCACCAGTGACCGAGTACGCCTCCCTCAGCACCCACTCTTAAACACTAGCCACCTTATCTCTGGAGTCTTCCCCTCCATGCCTCTACTTTGGCTGATTTCCACTTGTCGGGAGGAGCAGGGCAGGAATACATGCTGCAGAGCTTGAGCCCACAGTCTTGTCAGGCTGTGAGATCCAAAGCCAAGTATGCTTCCCTGGGCAGCCTCAGTTTCCCTTTATGTATGGAGAGGCAATACAACCTTCAGTGAGATAGAAAGTGCCAGGCCCCAGTGTAGCCTGGGAGCATATTTTGTCTCCTGCTTCTTGAACACTCCTACCTATCATAGGCTTTTCATCTGTTCTGTCCACGGTACAGGCTATGTCCAGGCTAACCACTAGGGCCATACATTAGGTCATGTGGGCAGGACAGGCTTATCTCTCTTTTTTTTTTTTTTTTTTTTTTTTTTTTTTTTTGGTTTTTCGAGACAGGGTTTCTCTGTATAGCCCTGGCTGTCCTGGAACTCACTCTGTAGACCAGGCTGACCTCGAACTCAGAAATCTGCCTGCCTCTGCCTCCCAAGTGCTGGGATTAAAGGTGTGCGCCACCACTGCCTGGCTATTATCCTCTTTCTGTTCTTGAAGCCACCATGAAAGAAACATACTCAGCAGTCCTGGCTTGTCAGGAAATAGTCTTTATTACAAAAATCTGCATGTAAACAAACCATATAGAACAGCCTCCCTCCAGGGCACAGACACCCACATGGAGAAAGGCAGAGTCCTGTCCACAAGCTGGGTTCAGGCTGCTTGGTATGCACGTGGGCCTGCACATGCATCTCCATGAACCCAGGCCTCGCTGGCCATTTGGAGTTGCCTCCCTGGTCAGCACTTTCTGTTTGTCCATGACCACGAGACAGGGTATGTGCTGCATAGTTGACAGTTCTGAGAAACACAGAGGGTGGGCCAACTCTGAGACATCTAGAACAGTTGGCTGGGCCAGCCCCTCCACCCATCTACTGGCCCACTAAGCAAGGTGGCTGTTGGGCCTTAGAGAACAGAGAGGTCATGGCAGGACTTGGACTTGGCACGGAAGGCCATCTTGCGACTGTTGCGAGCTACTATGCGGCCCAGAAAGCGTTTGGCCTTCTTGCCAAGGCTCTCCCGTCGCCGAGTGCCAGCTTGCCGCCGGGCATTATCCTCTTTGCTGTCCCTGCGCAGGCGTATCTGACGCACTACACCCTCGAACAGTGCCTGGACGTTGTGATGCAGCGCTGCTGATGTCTCGATGAACTTGCAGTCGAAGACCACTGCACAGGCCCGGCCCTCTATGTGGTGGGGACAGACATGGGTCAGTAAATGATGGGAGAGTGCAAACTCAAACCCAAGGATAACAGAAGAAGGAGCCCTAGGTTCTTCCTAGAGACATAGAGATCCCAGTTCTGGTACTGAGAACCCCAAACATTGTTGGGGTCCTTTGATAGGCAGAATCTGCCCCCCCCCAACATTTATGGTGGCCCACAAAAAGGCATCCATGTATTTAAAGCCCAGCCTTTAAAATGTAGTCTATGATAGTGGACCAAGGCAAATGAAAACTATTTGACAGCTCTGTATTTTATGATTTGCTACTATAACAAATAGTCCAATGGACTGGGGTGGGGGTGAGATCACTGAGTTTGAAGTACTCAGTACTGCACGCCACAGAGGAGCATGTTGAAAGCCTGATGAGGAAGGACCAGGTTTACTCTGAGACAGGTAGGGTCTGGAATCGGGTTCTGACCTCCTGATTCTCTATATGTGCATCCATTTCTTCAGCCTCACTCTTGTCTCCTGTCAGGCATGGACTCAACGAGCAGCTGAGGAGGGTGCTTGTGTGTCTTATCTCCCCTAGCCGATCTGGTTCTTTCTTCCCCTTTGTTTTAGGTAAGCCTCTGGGAGCCTGATGGACCAGCAACACCTCCCCCACCCTCCAACACCAAGTTTTCTTTCTGAACATTTTTAGCCACTGATGATCCCCAGGGACTCAAGCTGAGCCAAGACTCCCTGGCCCACAGCCCAGCCAGGATCTCCCTCCCTTTCCTGACCCAATGCCTGCTTACCATCCACAGAGACCTCACGAGAACGCACCAGGTCACTCTTGTTACCCACGAGGATGATGGGCACATTGTCTGTCTGCCGGGCCCGCCGCAGCTGGACCCGCAGTTCCGAGGCTTTCTCAAAGCTGCCCTTGTCCGTGATTGAGTACACAATGACGTATGCATCCCCCATGGCCATGCAGTGGCCAGGCAGCCAGCAGCCCCCATCCTGGAGGAACACAAATGCACACACAACCTGTAATTCCCAGCAAGACCCTTCTGGAGCTTTGCTTCCCCTGGTTCACTGTGACCCAGCCTGTATCCTACCTGTTCCCAAATGTCATAGACCATCAGTGATGCTTCCTCTCCGTCCACAGTGATGGAACGGTCATATGTGTGCCCTAGGAAGGAAGCCAAGAGCCAAGTTATCAGTTGGCTGTCAAAGTTCCCACTGTCCACCTTCTTCTGAACACGCCTCCCGCTTCTCTGAGTTCTCTGATAATTCTCCTCCACTAGCAGATGGTTGCTATGCGCAAACAACATGACAAGCCTGGGAGCTAGGGACTGGAGGACACGACCTCCATCTCTATGTCCCCAAACTAGTTAAGTACTGGGTGTCTAGGGATCCGGCTGCCCGGGTTCAGGGTGGGTGTGATCATATTGGCTGGAGTAGCATAGCGGCTGTCACAAACCCCTGGAGACTTTGGCCACCTAACTTTTCTCTCCCAGAAACTTCGTCTGAGTTTGTTTCTGCCATCCCTGGTAGGCAGGTATATGCTGCTCGAAGCCACAGAGAAATCCTATCTAGCACTCTACTCTTCTATTCTGGACACTTCTTACCTATCAAGGACTGGCACATGGGTAGGGGAGAGGTGGGGGAGACAGTAAGTAGGGAATGAGTTGCTCTTCTTCAGTTTCTCCATCTTGGACGCAGAAATACCATGACTTCGAAAACGCCTTGAATTTAATAGTATTTACCACTTTTAGTCCAGCTCCACTGCCTCCCAACTATCTTTATCTAAACAGCCCAGTTCTCTCACCTGCTGCTTCTGCTTCAGGACCGTCTTCTATACCACCAAAGATGCGTGCCAGAGCGCTCTTGCCCACACCAGGCGCCCCGAGCAGCAGCACTTTGTAAACGCTTTCCTCTGAGCCGCTGCCTCCAGAACTGAGCGAGTCGGAGGAGCCTTCGGGCCAGTCCATCCTCTGCCCCTGTGTCCGAGTTCCAGCGGCAGTCGCTGTTAGGGAGCCCGGGGATAGCGCTGCCTGAAGGTCTCGCTCGTCCACCGGCATGCTCCTGCGGTGCAGTGGGGGTGCCGGACCCCATGGGGTGCTGCCTCGACGGCGGTCGCGCTCCCGGCCGGCGCCACGGCTCCCGCCCGCTCCGCTGCCGCTATTCAGGGTCATCGTGTCGGATGCCGTCTGGGGAACGAAGACTTGGGATGGCAGCTCTGTCGCGGGAGCAGACAGGACTCTGGAGTCAAGAAAGATGCCCAGGATGAAGGACCTGCCAGAACCTACTGCCAGCCAAGAGGTCTCTGCACCTTAACCAGTAACCCAGCTGGACCTGGGTCCCCATTCATCCCGTAGCCCAGATAGTGTTGTCCACCCCACTTCGTCAGGACACTCACCAACTCTCACACAGATGCTATTATCAGGACTTGATCAGCGCTGCGGCACAGAATACTGGAGGCTCAAATAGAACCCACTCGCAGACCCCTGTTCAGACTCGGACCCTTGTTGCTGTCACGACTGCAGCCTTTTTCTCCACTGCTGCCTTCTCAGCCCCTCAGCTGGCTCTGGGTCACTGTTCTAGGGCCTCCTATTTAAACCTCCACCAGCCAGGCTTCCGCTCTTACCCCTACCCCCGCTCCCGCCCCCGCTCCCGCCCCCGCCCCCGCCCCCTGCTCCCGCCCCCGTCCTCCTGGGCTGCTGCAGAGGCTGACGCATCCACTCGCCCTCGGGAATCCCCCACCTCCCTTCTAAGACTTCAAACCCGCCAGGGCGGGGCAGGTAGCTGGAAAGAGGCACGCGCGCGGGTGGGAGGGCGTGTGTGGGAGGGTGTTGGATGGGAGAGATGGGGAGTGTGAGTTGAAGGTGCACCGGTGTATGTGTGTGTGTGCATGATGCAGAGGCTGCCAGTAGTGGGTAACTGGACCAGTGAAGTATAACTCCATCTGGAGAAAAATTAGGTCTGTCTCTTTAAAGATGAATTTTCCCTTCTGCTCAGTCCTGGCCAGTAGACTTATGGACTGGGCACACTCAGAACCTATGGCGCTCATTCCTCCAGGCATGAACGTAGGCAGAATTTAGAGGGTCTTAGACTGACATCTCTAACTTCAACACTAAGCCCTTCCTATTCTTGTCTTTGCACTGGGACTTAAAGAGTCTCCCAACGAGACTGCCCTTCAGGTTGAAGGTTGGTGTCATCCATGAATTCTTGGGGTCCCTTAGGAGGCTCAGGGGGTGCAGTAGAATTTTCTGTTAGCCTACTAGGTGCTTGTCTCCTGGAGAGAAACTACAGGGCCAGAAAAAGGAAAACACAAACTCAAGTCCCCACCCTAACTCTGAGCATGCCAAGCAGCTGCCAGTAACTGCTAAAAATACCTAACCCCAGCCCTAGCCATTTTGCTTCTGGGCATGAGGTTGCCCAGAGTTCGGGAGATCCAGGCTGACAGTGGGGGACTCCAGAAAGAGCCAACCCCTTTATCGTCTTCAAGTTCTTCCAGCTCCCGAGCCCCATGCTGGGCCTTTTGCTCATAAGCACCTCACCCAGAAAAGGCATAAATGCAGGGTATGGGCAAGGGGTAGCTTTCAGGAACTAGTCCCAGGGCCTCTGCTCCATTTAAGACTCACTTCTGATCCATACTAAGTACCCATGTGCCAGACCCTTTTATCAATGGCAAAAATAGACGTAGTACCACCACTCCCTCAGATCTCCCCTTTCTCAGACACTGGGTGAAAACAGGGATAGTCTCAGAGGGAAGGAGATGGGATGGGATGGACTGGGTCTCCCAGCATTCAGGTACCCAGTCCTGAATTGTATATCATGCCTACTCCTTCCTTGCTCATCTCGAGCGTGTAGACTGGGCGTGTGTGTGTGTGTGTGTGTGTGTGTGTATCTGTCTGCCTCTATGTGTACCGGCTGTGACGTACTTGCTCTTAGACGTTTGCAATGACTGTGGTGGGGGTGGAAGGGCACCCATTTGGGGCTCAGGTGACATCATACTTAGATGGACCTTAGTGGGCTGTAGCAGGTTGCCATGGTGACTGGAGCCAGACTTTCTGGCACTGCATTAGTCTCCTTGGCAACACCTAAAAGGCCTTGAATTGAGGAAACTGGCTAAGGGATAAGGTTAGGAGGTTTATGATACAGGGCTCTCTTGTTTTAAGAACCTCAAAGTAAGCAAAAGTCACCTGCTTATGTGTCCTTTCCATGAAGGAGGGATCATGGAGGCTTAGGAAGTCCCTGCTGGCTTTTGTTTATTGGATAAGACTCACTGGGAAGAGGGAGTCAGGGGCTTCTGCCTCTCCTGAATGATCAGAAGCTTCTAGAGTCAGCATACTGCTTCCCAGCAGGAACCTGGGTTGGCCGTTTATGACACATACACCCCCATGGCACACACATACAGTGTGGCTGGAAAGAACCTTGAGGTGTCCAGGAGAGTGTCTGGCAGAATACAGCAGTATAGGATAGCTGCAGACCTTCCCAGAAGGGGCCGTACAGGGAAACAGGGCTGACTTTCCCCTCTGGTAATTTGAGCTTTTGACTTCAACAGTGTATCTTCTTTGCCAAGGCAACGGCATCCACACAGAGCCACTCAGACCCCAGGCATTCCTTAGCTATGCCAACAGGCCAGAGATGATCATCACAAGCCTAGGTATAGCCAGGAACCTCGTGATCCAATATCAGGACATGACCTTAGGATCATTTCCTGCTACTCTCCTGGTTGCTCAGCTCTCTCAGCTGCCCAGAAGGAACAGGTTGGAGCCAGCTCTGTACCTTGTTAGTCCTACCTTTGTTACTTCGTCCCAGTGAGCCTCAGTTTCCTCCTCTGTAAACCAAAAATAATGTTTCCCTAGCTTTCATTCATTCATTCATTCATTCATTCATTCACGTTACATCCCAACCATAGTGCTCTCTCACACCCCGCCTCCCGCAGTCCCTCACCCACCCTCTCCTCTTCTCCTCTGAGTACCTCCTGGGTACCAACCCACCCCGGCACATCAAGTCACTGCAGGACTAGGGACATCCTCTACCACTGAGGCCAGACAAGGCAGCCCAGTTAGGGGTATAGGATCTACAGACAGGCAACAGAGTTGGGGGTAGCTCCCATTCCAGTTGTTGGGGACCCACATGAAGACCAAGCTACATATCTGCTACATTATGTGCTGGGGGCTAGGTCCAGCCCATGTATGCTCTTGGTTGGTGGTTAAGTCTCTGGGAGTCCACAAAGGGTCCAGGTTAGTTGACTCTGTTGGTCTTTTTGTAGACCCCCCTATCCCCTCTGGGTTCCTCAGTCCTTCCCTGTCTCCCTACTTCTGAGACACAAATAACATGAAATGTGGAGATAAGGCCATTGGCTTAAGAGTGGTACATATTGCTATCTTAGCAGGCATGTATATATATTCTCATCATCTTTGGTTGGATGGGGCAGGCTGAGCGAATTTGTAGACTCTCTCTTGCTCTGCTTCAGTATCCTCAGGATGATGTTCTATCCTGAGGAAGGTCCAAGAACCCAGGAGCAATGCAGACAACTCTATTATCTAATCCCACTTCTTCTCTGTGGGACCCTCCCCACTCCCTCAGGTGACTAAATGTAGAAAAGAGGACCTGGCTGGCCCGAGGGTTAATCTCCCTTGTCAATTTGCCTGTATTTAGAATTGTCATAGAAACTTCTGGCCGTATCTGCAGGTGGAAAGGTCTGACTGAAGAGAAGACCCATGAGCATCACTCATGGACTGGGGTCTAAAACGATAACAAGGAGAGAGTGAGCTGAAAACCAGCATCCATTCCGCTGTGACTGTGAATGTGACTGTGACTGTGCTGTTACTCCATTCATTCATTCCACTGAGCCGTACGTACTAAGTGCCCATGTGCCAGCAGACCCTTTTGTCAAGGGCAAGAATGATGGGGGAAACTAAATGTAGCTAAGTGTGTGCATGTGTCATCCAATCCCCAAGGTCACCTCATTTAGCTGGGGTTTGTTATTCCCATTGTGTAGATATAGCAACCGAGGCTTGAGGGATCACAGTCCAGAAATAGCACCACTAGACACATGAGGTGGAAGCTCTCAGGGATCTTGAACTTCATCCTTCCCCCACCACTACTATGCCTTTCCAGCACAGCTGTGGTTCCAGAAAGTTCTTTGAGTGCCCGTCCAGTGTTCACAGATGGTATCCTGCAGACAGCCAGTGGCCAGGCACCGATGAGTCAAGAATGTCAAAGGGACTGAAATGCCAGCAGCCTGATGTCTCTTGCCCCGGTGGCCCAGCTACCAGGAAGACCAGCAGAATGACGCAAAAGCACCCGCCTACCCTGAACATGGCTGAATACCGATACCATGGCCACTTCGGACAGATGGGGTTTGCCAAGCTGAGGTTCACATGTGGGCAGGCCTACAGTTTGGGAGGGATCTTTGGGCCTAATTACCCTGGTGGCTCACCCCATCTCTCTGAAACATTCAGCTTTCACTTGTGAACATGGAGGATCAAGTGGCTGCAAGACCATTTGAGATGGCTCAAGGGCAGGTTTACACGTGCATAGAGCGGTCCAAAGAGACTGCCATGATCATTCCCATGTCAACAGATGAGAAACTGACTGATAAGGGCCAATGGCTTCACCTTCTTGGTCTTGGGTAGTCACAAGAGGCTCCTGCTCTTCTTACTCACCAGATTGACACAAATACTCCTCCTAAGAATGAGCTGAGACTAGGAGCTGGGGTCTGGGACCGGCTTAGGTCTCTAGAATAGGCCTGGGCCTTTCTATGGAGGCAACAGCAGCCCCCTGCCAACGGAGAAGAATTTTTCTGTAGCTGGAAGTCTTTAGGATATTCTCCTAGATCACTTCTCACCTGCAAAGTGTAGATAAGGAAGAAAAGCAATCACTTGGAGCAAGGTGAAAGCTGCGCTGGACCTGGTGGCACATGTGCATATATAATCCCTGTACTCAAGACAGTCTGAGGCTGGCCTGGGATACACAAATAGTTGTTACAGGATATTTAAACTTGTTTCTGGTTAGGATGTGTGTGTGTGGCTCAGCCCTCAGTGCACACCTTTAATCTCTCTGGCTGGAGTACAGACACACACACCCTTAGTATACACCTTTAATCCCAAACTGAAGGTAAAGTCAGTTTGTAGAAGGAAGCACTTGTGTTTGAGAGTGATTATATATATAGATATAATGAGTGGCAGAAAAAGTGACAAATCAGAGAAAGATTTGACAGGATAGGATCTGCCCATCTCCCTGGATAGGAAAAAAACAGGGAAGCTACTTAAGGGAGAGACGGACAGACGGACGAGAGTACAGTACAGGAATGCAGCAAAGTTCACGGAGACAGCACAGTAGAGTTGAGAGGGAGCGTGGAGAAGCAGAGAGTGAGGAGGCAGTTTTAGCGGGAGAGTTTTGCAGAGACAGACTGAAGAGAGAACAAGTTAGACAGGTGAAGACAGAACGAGCCAGAGCATGAGAAGGAGCCAAAAGATTAGAACACAATGCCAAAGTTAGTATGAGGCCAAGCACAGTAAAAGTCAGAGGCCGAGAGAAAAGCCAGATTGAATCAGTCAGCTGGGAGAGGAGTCTGGGCCAGAACAGCTGAGTTGAGCCAGCCAACCAGAGCTCAGAAAGAACAAGAAAGGGTGAGCTTATTCAGCAGCAAGTCTTAGAGGCTGAGAACATTCTAGGCCTAGATAAGGTTGTACAGAGACTAGAAGCTTCCAGGACCAGGCTTAGGTTAACAGACAGAGGCAGAAGGCCTCTGAGAGGACACTGAATCAGGAGAATAAAAGCTACTTTTTACCAAGAGTGAGATCCTGACTCAACAACCAAAACAAATGAACAGGCGATCTGACACATCTTAAAGGGCTCGGGCTACCTGATGAGGATCCGTGTGGACCCTGCCCAGTCATGACTGGGCTCCAATAGGGATGGACATTCCCATCAGAGAAAGAGATTGAAGCAGGAAATCTTGGGAAAGGCAGCATCCCCCCCCAAAAGAGTTTCCAACTGGGTAATATCTGTGTCTCTCGGGATGACAAAGTACACTCTGGGCAGAGGCCCCAGACACCACCACATCATCTTACAGAGCAGAGCTTCTCTTACCCAGCACCTGGGGTGACAACCCGCTACCCCCACCCAAAGGTGAGGGTTCCCCAGGATCCATTCAGGAGACAAAAGGAGTATCACTATCTCGACCTGGGGACTAGAGTAAGCATCACCATCACTGGGCAAACCATACCTACCTACAGGTTAAATCATAGCAAACACATCATTCCCTGGGCAAACCCCTCAAACCTGAGCTCGTCTGAGCCTCTGGACTACTTCCAGCAGACAAAGAAACACGTCAGACGGTGCGACTTCGTAATACCTTGCCTGAAGTTTTCGGGGGGTGGGTGCTGCATCCTAGATCTGAAAAAAATTCCTAAGGTCCTAGTGTCCAAGGGTTATTCTTCCAAGTGGAGATACAGGTTGGTGATGGAAACTTTAATAAGAGGTTGGGCCTAATGGGAGGTCTTCCGGAGCACACATCTGAAGCATAGACTGCACCCCGGCCCCTTTAGACTTTCTCTGCCAAGTACTCTGAAGCGATGTGCTACTTCACCACAGGCCCAGAAGCGACAAGTAGACTTTCACCTCCAAAGCAGTGAGCCAAAGTAAATTTACTTTTTAAAGGAGAGCTTTGTTTTGTTTTATGAATTTTGCTGGCATATATGTCTGTAAAACATGAGTGTCCCGTGTCTGCAGAGGCCACAAAAGAGCACTGAATTCCCTGGAACCAATGTTATGGATGGTTGTGAGCTACCATGTGGGTACTAGTAATCAAACCAGAGTTCTGGGCAAGAGGACCAAGTGCTTTAAACTGCCGAGTCACCAGTAAAACAAAAACAAACCCAATTTTAAAATTTACATATATATATATATATGCCACATCGCGTGTTAAGTGCCCACAGAGGCAGGAAGAGGGGGTGGGGTCCTCTGGAGATGGAGTTACAGTGGTTCTTAGCTGTCTGATATGGATGCTGGGAACCAAACTTAGGCCATCTATGAGGACAATACATGTTCTTAATGCTGGCCATCTCCAGCCCCCAAACTTGCTTTCTTTGTAAAGTATCTCATGTATGTAGTTATGGAGAATAGACTATCAGTGGGAAGGGAAGAGAAAGTCTTAGAAGCTAAAGAGAGCCAAACACAACACATAAATGTTGGGAAAAATCTAAGTGCTATTTCTGGAAAACCTATACATGGCTGGATAGTGGATACTAGTTTTGTTTTGAGACAGACTCCAAAGCCCAGGCTGATCTTAAATTCACTATGTAGCTGCCTCCACCTCCCAAGTGCTGGAATTACAGGCATGCTCTGCCATTCTCAGATCAGGATGGCTCATAATTTGGTCAGATAAACACCATGGTTATGTAGTTGTGCTTTGAATAAGAATGGTCCCTCCCGGCTCATGTATTTGATTACTTGTTTTCCAGCTGATGGGACCAGGAAGAATTAGGTGGTGTGGCCTTGATGGAGGAGGTATGTTCCTAGGGGTGGGATCTGAGGTTTCAAAAGACACACTATTCCCAGTGCCCCACTCTCTCTGCCTCCAGCTTGTGGATTAAGATGTGAGCGCTCAGCTGTTCCTGTACCATGCCGTTGTCCTGCCATCATGGACACTAGCCCTCTGAAACTGTAAGCCCTAAACCAAACAGTTTCTTTTATAAGTTGCCTTTGTCGTGGTGTCTTACCACTGCAACAGCAAAGAAACTAAGACAACAGACTTACATACATCAATTTAGGACATGGTTCTTTAACATGAAGGATGATGTTTCTGCAGATTCCTCTAGAAGTAGTTCTTAAATACACATAAATAAGGTTAGTGTCACAACAGGTCAACTGAATCTATTGAGTTCAATTCATTGGTGGCTTGGCTATCTGGGTATGTCTATATATCTCTTCCAATTTTTATTTTTCACATTTGCAACTTTTGGTAACTGAAACGTTGGAAGGGCTAAAAAAATTTTTTTTAATGTTTTTTTTTTTGGAGACAAGGCCTCCCTATATTGTCTTGGCTTTCCTGGAACTCTCTATGTAGACCAGGCTGTTGTCAAAATCATAGATGTGCCTGCCCCTGAGTTCTGGGACTAAAAGTGTGTACCACCACGCCCAGCTTACCGATTTATTTTATGTGTATGACTATTTGCTTATATGTATGTGTATCACATGTGTCCCTAGTGCCTATGGAGGCCAGAAGAGGACGTAAGATCCCCTGGAACTTAAGTTATAGATGGTTGTAAGCCTCCATATGGGTGCTGGGAACCTAAGCCAGATCACTCAGTGCTTTTACCTGTTGAGCCATCTTTCCAGCCCCACTGGGAGGAATCAGAAGCAACGAGGGCGCCTCACGGACCCACCCTTCATAGGTACCCACTACCCACATGACAACTGAAAATGAGTCCACCATGAGAGATACTGAGGCATGCTGGAAAATGAATATAAATTAAGGGTTTATTACAAAATAAAAAGTGTTAAGTTTCTCCTTGTCAGTGATTCAAGAAAACAAAGCCATGAGCCCTTGGTGGAGCTGAGGCCAGGACACCCGTGTGCAGACTAGTGGTCAAAAGCCAGGTTCACGAGCGGGCTGACAGACACTGATTAACAACCTCTAGCAGGTGCGTATTCTCCAGGGCAGCTGCCACTCGCTCCTTATCTGCAAGTTGTTTGTTCACTAGGTAGGAAAGAAGGGTGGAAAAACTGGGTTAAAACAACTCGGGCCAGGCTGCTAGCCTCAGTACACATTATGTTTCTACCAGTAAAGTTCTCTCCTGACTCAGGACTCCAAGCCTTGATCAGGCTATGTTCATCGCCTGTGCACATAACTAACTTCTTCATTAGGAATACCCGTCACCAATAGGGCCTGCTCATGTCTGCCTCCCGTATTTCCTGAAGCCCAACCCAATGTCCCTGTGTAGTGGAGGACTACGGGAGAAAGGGTCATGGGAAGCAGGAAACTTAAGTCAGGCCAGCTTTGGTCTAGGCTGTAGTCTGGCCATTATATTCACTTAGTCCCCTGGTCCTAATCTTGCCCCATAAACTGGCAAAGGAGAAGCCTCACACAGTTTGGGGCCCACCAGACCACACTAACCTGCATGCTCCGAGGCGTGGGTCCCGGGTGTAATGTGCACATCCATCTGCGGGAAAGACAACATGGGCCTGAGCACTTACCGGTCCACTTCTTTTGGACACCACCTCCCTACCATCCTTCCTCCCAATCACTCCTCTCGATTCTGGCTCTTCCATCCCACCCCCCAGCCCACCCGCAGCCAATCCACTTCTACCCCAGGGCCTAGTCAGCGACTATTGATTTCAAGGTCTTCCGGTGCCTCGATCACGCCCATTCACTCACCCGTTCCTTGATGCCCTTTGTGCCACGCTCCTACTTTCTCTAGGATTTCCAATATTTTTGTCACATCAACTTGGAGTTTCCTCGAGGTTCAACTCTGCGAGTTCGGATCCTTCCGATCTCCACCCTGATGTCCCCTCTCCCCAGTAGTTGTTTCACCTTTGGGGCACGACTCCAACTGACCTTGAACCGCTGGGGAAGGGATCGCAGAAGCTTGACTTTGATGGAAAGGCCAATAAGCGTGGCCATGCTGCAGTGTGGGATGGTGGGCGTGAAGGCCACTGCTACTGTGCTCTCCGGGTCGCTAACCTGGGTTGATAAGGGAGATCAGATCGCAAGGATCACACGACAACAACGGCCCCTAGCCCAAAGACACTCTCTTTAGTTGATTGATTTGGGGAAGTCACCCAACTTTTATGGGCTCCATAAACATCAACATTCATAAACTAGAAAAACAACCACGCCTCCCACAGATCCTCTTAGGTGCTTGTGAACGGAGAACACCGGCCTCTGATGTACATTGGTACTTTTTTGATAACTTGAGCAAACTACTCACCTGAATCCGAACTTGCTCTACTACGTTCAATTCCTCCAGTGTCAGTGGATGCTCCGGGTCATTAATGGAGCGAATAAGATGTGCCAAGTGAAGGAAAAGGGACTCTAAGTTTTGGCCCACTCAAAATCTCCGCAGGCACACCTAACCGGGACACCCCTCCACTAGCGTGCTGCACATCGCTTCTTCCCGATACCCCAAGCTCCCACCGTCCCTCCAGCGCCCAGCAGCGACGGATATCGAAGATCTCCCGGGCGTCGATGCTGTCGGGCACGTCCTCATCTTCCTCGCCCGCCGTCACTGGCCGCTCCCCGGAACGCTCATAGATGAGGGGGTTGGCATTCTCTAGGAGCCCACCGCCGCCACCGCCGCCGCCCACCATCCCGGAACCGCGGTTCCCACAACCCCCTGGTGGTGTGTACTTCCGCTCCTACGGCGCACTTCCTGGGAACGAGGAGAGGGCGTGGTGTGGCTACGGGGTCGCGCAAGGGACATGCCACACTCTCGGGATTCGGCTGGTAGTTTGCTAGAAGCGGTATATTTGTCGTGCGGCTTCTCCGAAGGCTGGGAAATGCTGGTAGCTCTCGCCAGGGCATCCGAAGGGTCGCCCGCGGCTCTTAGCCGTGCGATCATTGGGAACGCAGAAAGCCAACACCGTTTGACAAGGGCGCTAAAGGCCCCTTGACATTGAACCCACACGACCTCTTTCAGGAGGCTAAGCTGAAAGGGCATTCGGACGCTCACTCTCGCTGTCACGCTGTCGTGGAACCGTAGATCGAATGGCTACACTGTTTTCCCCCAGTAGGGATAGGCAGCACAAGTTACATGCTTGTTAAGCAGATAAGCGGTCCTAAACTCCACTGAAAAAGAAAGGTCTACAGGGCATGGGTGTCATTAAAAAGCCTCTCAGACCAGGAAATAAAATGGATAAGATGGTGTATACTTGAAGGTGGATCCTATAAACTATGAGTCCTGAAAGCAAAAAAGTCCTGAAAGCAAAAGGGAGTTATAGGGATGAAGTGTTCCCCCTTCTCCCTCTTCCCCCCCTCTCCCACGTATGTGCACATGCAGTTCCCCTCACCCAAATTCCTGAAAGATGGGCTCTATTCTCCGTCTGGGTTCTGAGCGTGTCCTCAGTTACAGCTTTCTGCACTAGTCTTTCCAGCCAACCCCCTACAATGGAAATGTGATTAGAGGGACAGTTAACACAGCGACTCAAGACTTAAGAAAAAAGGTCTCTGCGTCTTAAAGGGACTCCATTGCCCCCTTGGAGGAGGCTGTCCCCTTGGAGACTTGCTGATCAGAGGCTCACTGCAGCCTATTCAGTACTACTCTCCTGCAGGAAAAACATTGCCAGGTATGTCCTGTGCCCAGCCTACCAGTTGCCCAGACCAAACTCCTGGAGGAGGCCTTGATATGCTGTTGACTGTCTGAGCAACAAGCATGCATAGACACAAACTAAGATTCTGAAGAAGCAGGTCAGACTTTCTGGCTGTTTAAATGCTGCGGTATGTGGGCTTCTGATTTTCCTCATCCCAGTGCTGAATGAGACTTTGGAAGGGGACAGGGACCTGGGTAAGAATTACACAATTGTGTAGAGTCAGAGGCTGAGACTGGGGGTGAGGAGGCACCATGGAGATGAGCCAGAGGGCAGTTGACTGTGTGGGACTAGTGCACCCACCCAATGAACTTCTAAACACAGGATCTCTTGTAGCATTAGGAGGGTCAGATATTTCTAAGGACACGCAACACAGGACCCAGTTCAGCATAAGGAGCTCTGAGGGGGTATTTGTCTTGAAGATTAGAAACCTCTGGGTGGGGGTGGCTGAATAGGGGTTGGGACATTTTCATTCTCTGTGAGTGGCTGTGGGTGTGGTTATAGCTGTAACTGTTCGTCACCATAGGATAATAATGGTACTAATACCTTCCCTCTCGCATTTGATTCTGAATATACCCTCCAATACTGGCCAATGAAAAGGTCTCCCTTGCCCAGGGAGATACAGAAACACCTACCCCACATGCCCCCACAAACAGTAGAAGGCCCCCGTTTCTTGTTCCCCATGTACTACTCCACCTGGACTTGGGGCAAAGGCATGGCTTGGCTTCTAAGGTGAAGGGGATGTGTCAGGCAGTCTGTAGGTCCTCTTAGTAACTGAGCTGTGCATCCCTTGTTGTCTCTCACCTCAGAGCATCCTAATGTGGACTGAGGTGACCTCCTACTAGGCCACTTGAATCTGCTCTGCTCTGAGGAGACAGCACTTACTTTATCCCACCCATAGCCCCTCCCTACTAGACTGTCTCCTGCTGTCAGCCAGGCTACGGGAGGCCACAAATGCCTTAGCAGGCAGAAACATCATTCTTGGCATGGGTGATGTCATGTCCAGCTTGAGAGTCTTAAGAATGGAAAATATGCCCATATGATTCCCACAGTCCTTGTTGTAGCTCAGGAGAGACAGGATTGGTGGAAGACAGACTTGTGCCACTGGGACCAGCACATGTGGCCCATTGCTGACTACTCCCAGGGCTGAGGGATGACAGCAGGTCCAGAGGTCCCTCAGTGAGCCTGGCCGTATAATCTGGCACCTGGCAGAGTGTAAAAACAGTGTTTGAAAGCAAGACCTAAAGGCTGACCTAAAGGTCACCAGTATGGCGGCAGCTGATAGAACAGACTCAACTTTGATGTCATGTGTACACTCACAAGTCAGGACTCAGCCAGCCCCATCATGACCACACATAGGGGGAAGAGGCATGGTCAGGGAAGCCTCTTTCATTTGAGTGGTACTGATGTGAGCACACACCTTCCTGCTAATTCCCTTTGCCAAGCTATCTCTAAGGCTACTCTGGTTTATGGCCCTGGGCCACCTAAACTGTGGGGGTGGTGTGAGGGATGGAACCTCCTATCCAGCAATGTAAGTTCTCCTGGGGCCCAGGGGACTTAAGGGAGCTCTGTGCTCTGGGTCAGGTGCAATGGTTCTTCCATCTCAACCCCACAGATTCTCACGTTCATTAAAATTTTAATTATATTTGAGGAGAGGGCACATGCCATAGTGTGTTAGGTGAAGGTAAGAGGTCAAGTTTCAGGTATAGTTCCCTCTTCCAGCATGTGGTTTCCAGGGATGGAACACAGGTCATCTTCAGGCATTGCAGCAAATGCCTTTATCCAATGAGTCATCTTGCATTTCCTCCACCATATCCACATGCCTGCTCTTCATCTGTCTGTTACGCTAACACTTAGGCATGTTACTTGGTACCAAGTCTGCTTGTGTCCTGTCTTGCTTCACATGTTCACTAATTTCCCTCATGTGTCTGAGTTCAATGAATGACAATTTTGCTTCACACCCCAGTGACCTAGGTCCCTTTCTCTCCTCCTTACCTCATCTTCTCTCCATCCCTTTCCTCTTCTCCAAGTCCCAGACGTCTTTAATGAATCTGAAGGAGACAGAGGTGAGTGGGTACTGCAATCTTATGTCCGCATCTTAGCAAGTCTCAGGTTTTCTCAGTCTGTAAATGGCTTTTAAGTAACCCAAATAGTTAATAGCTTTGTTGTCCTAGGAAATCCAAGCTGCCAAAACAAAATCACTGTAAGCTGTAAGCCGAGTGCTGTGGTAAATATGTGTGTGCCAACTGCTAGCAAGATGGAGGCTGGAGGATTTCATGAGCTCAGGAATTCAAAGACAACCTGTTCAATATGTGGACTATCTATCTATCTATCTATCATCTATCTATCATCTATCTATCTAACTAAAGATATGAATATGTTTCATATGCATGTGTGTATATATCATGACCTGTGTGATTTCTAAATCAAGATTTAGATACCAACAGATTTGCTGTGTGGTGCGGGTTAACTGTCTGGTTTAAAGATTTCCCTTTTTGTCCTTCCGGGTCAAAGAGATATACAGTAGTACTCATAACCCAGACCTGACAGACCTGAATCTTAATATCACATTGGACATTGGTCTTCAACATATAAATATGAGCCATAGAAATTTTCAGAACGTAGTATCTAAAGCCCTCCATTTCAGACAGCAAGGTTGCCAACAACTGAAAGCACCTCCAACAGCGTCTGTAGATTAAAGGTCACTTATGACGGATATTTTAAAAACAATTTACCCATTCATCCATCCCTGTTCTAAAGCAGTGAGTGACATTAAAAAAAAAAAAAAAAAAAAAAAAAGAGCACCAGTGCATTAATTCCTTCTAGCCCGAGACAGTGTATATGTGGCTAGAAGAACCAGTCTGGTTTCCTGATGCCCAGTGATCTTTGTTCTAATTCTAAAAGTGTAGACATGGTGAGGCCCACACTTGCTGATCAGACTACACTGTGAAGATGTTTAACTGTGTAAGTCTGAAAGGAGGATGGGGGTGTCAGAAGGCCCAGACATAGCCATTACAAAGGATTGCTGTCTCCTGTCTCCCTGAGCGCCTATTCCATATGTGGGGGATCCTTCTGCCCTTTACAGTTCCCTGTGCACCCCTGGATCCTGTGACACCCTTGGTCCTCCATATCATTAGTTGCCATTCTTACCTTATTGTTGTCTCTAAAAAAAAACCCCAACAAAACAAAAACCAGAAACCCTCTAAGATGTCTTTATATAAAGGTGCCAAATTGTGTTGTTTGCGTGTTTTTCTAAAACATCTCTGTCATCAAGAAGCTAGATCCTTCTTCCTATAGCCCCGAGATGGTTGTAGCTTCTTGCCTCTGAGAAACTGCCTTCTGGGGTTCCAGTTTGTTCAGGTTCTCCATGTCCCCTCTTTTCTTTTCTTTTTTTTTTCATGGTAATAAATTTTAAATAATTATTTATTTACATTTCAAATGTCTCCCACCCCATCGCCCTCCTTTTTCTCTCTAACAGAGTACTCTCTCACTCACTCACCCACTCCTGTCTCACCCCTCTAGCATCCCTCTTCGCTGGGGCAACAAGCCTCCACAGACCCAATCGCCTCCCCTTCCATTGATGCCAGATATGTCAGTCCTCTGCTACATATGTAGTGGAACCATGGGTCCCTCCATATATACTCTGGTTGGTGATTTGGTTGCTCCCCCTTTTCCTCTAGCCCTCCCCCTCTCACCCAGGTCCCTCCCCTCTGCCTCCTGTGATTTTTGTTTCCCTTTCTAAGCAGGATTGAAGTATCCACACTTGGGCCTAACATCTTATTAAGCTTCATATGGTTCTGTGAGTTCTATTTTGGGTATTCTGAACTTTTGGGCTACTATCCACTTATCACTGAGTATATTCCATGTATGTTCTTTTGGGTCTGGGTTACTTCACTCAGGATATTTTCTAATTCCATCCATTTGCATGCAAAACTCATGAAGTCACCATAGCCGACTCTTAGCAGAAAGCGGCTATCAACTTTGCAGCCATCTCAAGCCATATACCCTGACAAGAGACTTGTTTTTCAACAGCCTACCACAGCTGAGCACACTCTGATATCCCACATATCTTGTTTTGCTGTTTACTGCCCCCAGCTGCAAGGCGCACAAGGTATCCACAGCTGCAAGGCGTGAAGTGTTCGTGCTATCCACGACATACATGCCTGTAAGATGCAGGTGGTATCCATGGCTGCTAGGCACGTGGTATCCATGGCTGCAAGGCATGTGGCAAAGCATATAAATACCCCAGACTTCCCTTCAATGAACAAGACAATAAAGGAGACTTGAGACTTGATCAGAATCTCTGTCTTGTCTCCATTCTTCGAGTCTCTTCCCCTTCATCCACTCTCTCTCTTGCTAGACCCTGACCTTGGACTGGAGCAGCAGCTTGGGCTGGGACATTTTGGCCTCCAAGCGTGGGGCAGAGTGATCCGGGACAGCTGAGTAGTATCTGTTATGTAAATGTATCACATTTTCTGTATCCATTTTTCCATTGAGGGACATCTGGGTTGTTTCCAACTTCTGGTTATTATAAGTAAGGCTGCTATGAACATAGTGGAGCATGTGTCTTTTTTTTTTTTTTTTTTTTTTTTTTTTTTTTTTTTTTTTTTTTTTTTTTTTTTTTTGAGACAAGGTTTCTCTGTGTAGCCCTGGTTGTCCTGGAACTCACTCTGTAGACCAGGCTGGCCTCGAACTCAGAAATCTGCCTGCCTCTGCCTCCCAAGTGCTGGGATTAAAGGCGTGTGCCACCACTGCCCGGCATGTGTCCTTGTTATATGTTGGAGCATCTTTTGGGTATATGCCCAGTAGTGGTATAGCTGGGTCTTCAGGTAGAACTATTTCAAATTTCCAGATTGATTTCCAGAGTGGTTGTACTAGCTTGCAATCCCACCAGCAATGGAGGAGTGTTCCTCTTTCTCCACATCCTCTCCAACATCTGCTGTCGCCTGAGTTTTTTTTTAATTTTAGCCATTGTGATTTGTGTAAGGTGGAATCTCAGGATCCTTTTGATTTGCATTTCCCTGATGACTAAGGATGTTGAACATTTCTTTAAGTGTTTCCTGGCCATTTGAGATTCCTCAGTTGAGAATTCTTTGTTTAGCTCTGTACCCCATTTTTAATTGGGTTATTTGGTTTTCAGAAGTAACTTCTTGAGTTTTTTGTATATTTTGGATATTAGCCCTCTATTGGATGTAAGGTTGGTAAAGATCTTTCCTCAACCTGTAGGTTGTTGTTGTGTCCTATTGACTGTGTCCTTTGCCTTACAGAAGCTTTTCAGTTTCATGAGGTCCCACTTGTCAATTGTTGATCTTAGAACCTGAGCCATTGGTGTTCTGTTCAGGAAATTTCCCCCTGTGTTGATGTGTTTGAGGCTCTTTCCCACTTTCTCTTCTATTGGATTCATTCTATCTGGTTTTATGTGGAGGTCCTTGATCCACTTGGACTTGAGCTTTGTACAAGGAGATAAAAATGTACAAGCAGACCTCCAGTTAGACCAGCAACATTTATTGACCATGGTTTCTTTTTTCCACTGTAATGTTTTGGCTTCTTTGTCAAAGATCAAGTGACCATAGGTGTGTGGGTTTATTTGTGGGTCTTTAATTCTATTTCACTGATCTTCCTGCCTGTCTCTGTACCAATACGGTACAGTTTTTATCACTATTGTGATAAAATACAGCTCAAGTACAGCTTTAGGTCAGGGATGGTGATTCCCCCAGAAGTTCTTTTATTGTTGAGAAGTGTTTTCACTATCTTGGGTTTTTTTTTGTTATTCCAGATGAAGTTGAGAATTTCTCTTTCTATCTCTGTGAAGAATTGAGTTGGAATTTTGATGGGGATTGTGTTGAATCTGTAGATGGCTTTTAGTAAGATGACCACGTTTACTATGTTAATCCTGTCGATCCATGAACATGGGGGATCTTTCTAACTTCTAAGGTCCTCTTTCATTTCTTTCTTCAGAGACTTAAAGTTCTTGTAATACTGACTTTTCACTTGCTTGGTTAGAATTACACCAAGATGTTTTATATTATTTGTGACTATTGTGAAAGGTGTTGTTACTCTATTTTTCTCAGCCCATTTATCTTTTGTGTAGAAGAAGGCTACTGATTTGTTTAAATTAATTCTATATCCAGCCACTTTGCTGAAGTTGTTTATCATGTGTAGGAGTTGTCTGGTAGAATTTTGGGGGTTGCTTATGTATACTATCACATCATTCACAAATAGTGGTACCTTGATGTCTTAGTCAGGGTTTGTATTCCTGCACAAAACATCATGACTAAGGAGCAAGTTGGGGAGGAAAGGGTTTATTCAGCTTACACTTCCACATTGCTGTTCATCACCAAAGGAAGTCAGGACTGGAACTCACACAGGGCAGGAACTTGGAGGCAGGAGCTGATGCAGAGGCCATGGAGGGGTGCTGCTTACTGGATTGCTTTCCCCTGGCTTGCTCAACTTGTTCCTTATAGTATCCAGGACTATCAGCCCAGAGATGGCACCACTCACAATGAGCTCTCCCCCATCAATCACTAACTGAGAAAATGCCTCGCAGATGGATCTCATGGAGGCATTTCCTCAAGAGTGGCTCCTTTCTCTATGATAACTCCAGCTTGTGTCAAGTTGACACACAAAACCAGCCAGTACACTTGACTTCTTCCTTCCAATTTGTATCCCTTTGACCTCCTTGTGCTGTCTAATTGCTCTAGCTAGAACTTCGAGCACTATATTGAATAAATCGGTTGAGAGCAGCCTTGTCTTATCCCCGATTTTAGTGGGATTTCTTCAAGTTTCTCTCCATTTAATTTGATGTTGGCTGTTGGTTTGCCGTATATTGCTTTTATTATGTTTAGGCATTTGCCTTGAATTTCTGATCTCTCCAAGACTTTTTAACACAAAGGGTTTTTTCATTCACTGCATTGAAGACCAACCATAGGACATCATGAGGCAAAGACTCTTGCATTATTCACCTTGAACACCAGAGGGCAGACAAAGATAAAGTTCCACTAGGGCTTAGGCACTAGCCAGCCTTTGGATACAGGGAGATGGTCACCTGATGCTCCTGCTGGAGCCTGAACACTTTGCTGGTTGCAAGCACATTTCAGCAGACAAACTCCATCAAGAGTGTCAGCAGGCACTGTTTATATTTCAGCAATTGTCTTATTTTTGTAGATCTTTACTGTCAAATGATAGACACGTACTCAAATCCATCCATTTACCTCCATAGCTTAGTAAACTGGAACAAAAATGATGCATGTAAACACACCCACTTCAAATATAGAGAATATTTGTTATTTTCTGGCTTAAAAAAATGTTTCTTTGTGCTCCTTTTCATTAAGCATTGACCTGCACTTTGTTCCCAGGCAACCAACTAATGACTTTCTGGAGCTAAAGTTTGGAAATGGATATAGGCTGAACCGCTGGTTTTGACTCCTCTATCACAGAAAAAAAAATCATGTGGAAGGTTCTGTCCCCCAGCACAATGACATTAAGATTCAAATGTCATTGTCCTTTGATTGTGAGTGAACACATCACCCTGTTTCCCACTTACATGTTGGTACACATCTGAGCAACTTCTGGTTTGGGCTATTTCAAACAAGACTTGGAGCCGGGAGTGGTGGCACACACCTTTAATCCCAGCACTGAGGAGGCAGAGGCAGGCAGATCTGTGAGTTTGGGCCAGCCTTGTCTACATAGTGAGTTCCCAGACAGCTAGGGCTATATGTTAGAGAGTCCCTATCTCAAAACAAATCAGAACAAAACAAATGACAAACAAGCAAACATGACCCCCAACTGTGTGATCACATTCACTCATTTCTTCAGGTTAATGTCCGGAGAGAGTAGAATGTTGAGCCATAGGGCACACATGTTTAACTTTCAGAGAAAGTGCCAGTTTGCCCTCCCCAAGCACCACATGATCATCTTAGCTCCCCTCTAGCCACTGTGTGGCTGTAGCAGTTGCCCCATGTCTTTGCCAATACTTTTGGTTATGGGTCTTAAATCTGATTATATCAAATGGGAGTGTAGTGGTGTGTCATTTCAGATGCTTCCCTGAGGCACACACACACACACACACACACACACACACACCCCATACACACTTACAGACATATACTCATACATATACACATATAGTCTCACACACATACATATATTTACACACACATACATACATACACACACAACACACATACATACACACAGCAACACATACATTCACACACTCACACACATATACTCACACATACAATACACACATATGCACACACACACCATACACACTTACAGACATACACTCACACATATACACATACAGTCTCACACACATACATATATTTACACACACATACACACATACATACACACAGCAACACACACACATATACTCACAACCACCATACACACATATACTCACACACAACACACACACACATATTTTCCCCAACACACACATACACACACACACACATACACACATTCACAATTTCCTTGTATACAGATAAATACCAGTGGGACTCTCTATTCCTCATTTTCTGTGGTCTTTGCCATCATCAACCAGAGCCTCTGAATGGCAATGCAGTAAGTAGCAGAGTGCATGGGGACCTTCCCACAGCTGGAGCAGCAGCCCAGGGTTAGGAAGATCACCATGGTGTACAGTTAACTGAAGACACTGGCTCTATGGCTCTGAGCTTGGAGCCACTGAGGGCCTCTGTACTGGCTGGTTTTCTGTGTCAACTTGACACAAGCTGGAGTTATCACAGAGAAAGGAGCCTCTCTTGAGGAAGTGCCTCCATGAGATCCAACTGTAAGGCATTTTCTCAATTAGTGATCAAGGATGGGGAGTGGTGGGTGATGCCATCCCTGGGCTGGTAGTCCTGCCAGAAAGCAAGCTGAGCAAGCCAGGGGAAAGCAATCCAGTAAGCAGCACCCCTCCATGGCCTCTGCATCAGCTCCTGCCTTCAAGTTCCTGCCCTGTGTGAGTTCCTGTCCTAACTTCCTTTGGTGACAAATAGCAATGTGGAAGTGTAAGCTCAATAAACCATTTCCTCCATGTAAAAGGACACGTGAGCATGTAGTGGCCAGCCTGACATTACATAGTTAAGCTCCATTTGTCAGAACTTCATAAAGAGAAAGACACCAAAAAACTGGCGATATGCTGTAGCTTCTTGCTGCTTCCGAGTACTCAGGCCAATTGGCTGAGTGATGTTAGCTGGGACAGACACACATGCTGAGGTAAGACATGTGATGAGGCAAGCAAGACCTGTGGAGGACACATGATATTTGGAGGGAGTATAAATAGGACTCAACAGACTGGGAGAGGACCGTGAGGCTTGGCTGGGCAATCTTTGCTTGTTGAGAGAGACACAGCCTAGACCTGCTCCTGACACTCCTGATGGTTTAAATCTCTTCTGCCTGGTTGTTCTGCTAGGTCGTGCCATTTGCTGCTCTCCTGACACTACTGAACTGGACTGCTGATCTATCTGTGAAGTGTTTGCAAGCGGATCAAGCTGCCACTACTGACCTATGAACTGAACTGTTGGTTTCCTGGTAACGCAGATGGGATTTGCACCAAAGAACCATTTCTAAACAGGTCCACTTCCCCCGTATCCTTTCTTTTCCACCACCTCTGGAGGGTGGTGGGTTAGAAGGGAGGTTAAAGCATTTAAGAACCATCATTAAAAGTAGGCTTTAAAAAATTAAAGATAGTTTTGAAAGTTAAGCAGATAGCAAATAGCTAGAAACAAGCAACATTTGCCTGTTCAGATATACTTAGAAGGTCTTCAAAGACTTCAGAGAGCCACAGAATATAACATTTAATGTTAGTTTTTTTTTTCACCATTTCCAAAGTACTTTATTAATGAGCTGATGTTTCCATTTTGAGCATACTCTTGCAAATTTCTCAGGAACCTTCTGCCTGACAGTGTGAGAACTGAATGGACTTCAAATTGCTATTCAGCTAGGTGTAAACATTCGCAAATCACCTGGTAGCTGTAGTGATGACTTACATTATGTTTATAAAATTACATTTCCAGTAAACAAAACATGTAAGAGTGTTAGTAAAGTTAACTGTTCAGTGAGCCTAGGAATTGTATCCCAATGAACCCCTCCACACGTCATTCTCATAATTTTCTCCTGTGGAAGAAAACATGCCCCTACATACTCCTATACTTGGTGTAAGTAACACTTACAAAGCTAAATCCACAGAAACTTATTCACCCTTCTTTTGTGACTCTAAAACTGTCAGACAGTGGAGTTGAATGAATCCCTTTCTCTGATTTCTTGCTTTTCCTATCATGGAACTATTAGGGGTTTTTATAGATAGGACACTTTCCAAAGGCTGTTCAGCAGATAACAAGTCAGAACTTTTACTTCTTTGTTTTCACCCTGGACTTTTCTTTATTGGTTAATGATCTAATATTTCTTTTCATTTCTTGTCAGGTTTGACTTTTTAATGATGCATTATATTCTGTCAACCTACATTGTATGGAATTACTAAAATTGCAGGGAAAGAATGTTCTAGAAACTTGGAAATGAGAAGATGAGCCATTATTCTTATCCCCTTACAGATGTTATGGCATTTAATATGTTTTAATAACAAAAAACTTTCGTGACTGTGAGACACGTCAGTTCCTGGCAGCACCCCCATATTACTTCAAAGACAATGGACATCAATGAACCTCCATATAGAGTTTGCTTCAAATGTGGTAAAGCTAGGCATTGGGCAAACCTGCCCTTGTCTTGACTGTTGACAGCATGCTGTCCAAGCTGTGGATGAAGAGTACATTGGAAAATCAATTGACTAACTTTACATTATCAAGGTAGGTCCATGCTTCAATATTCCTGCTTCATAGATAAGTCTGTCAGATACTCTGGACCTGTAGGCCAAAGATAGATGGATGCCCCAGTGTTGCATAGGAACTTGGGTGACTGTCCAGGCAGCCAGCAGTCTTTGCCATTTTTAGAGTTTTGGAAATGGCTTGCTCTGTACTTCCTATTTACTCAGGTAATATTTATCCTCAAGTCTCTGCTGGGGTGGAAAACTAGATACTTATAGTGTCACATTAAGCTTAAGTTGTTTAGGATTCAAGAAAATGGTTTACGGTCTAAAAAAGATATTTTTAGATTGATAATGCAATACGTAATAGAAAGTGATTAGGTCCAGAACTTTGAACTCACCAGGATAAGATATAGATGCAGCACTTTCTCCAAGGTTGCCCAATATAAATGAACTAGACATTGTAAATGTAATCTTACCAGATAGTTCTTATACTTGTCCTTAATGTACATAGCTGATTTATGTTAGAAAAAGAGTCTTTTACTGGACAAAAAGTGGGGGGAATGTTGGGAAACTCTTTTTGTGCACTGTGTAAAGCTTGTCTTTGTATTATTCAAAGGCTGATTTCTGTGCAAAGAGAGCTAAGTACTATCCAGGCTTTGGTATTGTTATTTTTATGAAGTGTTATTTTAATGAAACCTATTTCAGTGTTTTGTAAGCATCTTCTCTGTCATCTTCTGATTGGTTTACTAAAGGGCTGGTGACTCGTGCTGCCTCTCAAGGCAACTAGACAAGACCAGCTCTATAATTCCCTGAAGTTATAGAGCTGAGGATGACACCACACACAATGGGCTGGGCTTTCCCCCATCAGTCACTAATTTAAAAAATGTCCTACAGCTAGGTTTTATAAAGGAAATTTCTTGAATTGAGATTCCCCTCTTTCAGATGTCTATAGCTTGTGTCAATTTGAAAAACACTAGGCAGAACACTCAGGATGTTTTATTTTATTATTAACGTTTCTGGCTAGCTTGAGACAAGCTCTTGCTATGTAGCTCAGGCTGCCTGCAGCTAGATTCCCCTGTTTCTCTGCCTCATGCAGAATGCTGGGTTGCAGACATGTGCCACCACACACAGCTATACCCACCCTCTTAAGTAGTCCCAGGCACTATGTATAAGCAGCACCTAACACTATGTGGATGAGCCAGGCTTGGGAGAGATAAAGGAGGATGGGACACAACTCTGTGTCTTCTTAATGTTATCAGTGAATCTGAACCCAGGCATCCCCTCAGAGAATGTTTAGTACGTAAGGTAGACCTTTTGTCTAGAAAGCCTTGGTGAGATTTCAGAGCCTGGGAAACAGTATGTAAGGGTCACAAGGTAAGGTAAGTATGGCCTATGTAGGTTGGATTAGATTGGCAATCCTGGTAGGAGGTCAACAAAGTTCACACTGGACACCTGGAGTGATAGACACCAAGGGTATATGTATGTGTATACATATATGTATACGTTCTGGATACTGAACCCTCCTGAGTAAATTTTTGATAAGAGCCTAGAGAACATAACCTTTACCCTAGAAACCAACTCGTTTCCTTGCCCAAGGTGGAGTGCACAGGGGAAGAGAACCTATGGATTCTCATGTCAGCAATGGGATATGGGTTTCAGAACTCTGTGTCTTAGGGCCAGGAAACTTGTCCAATGTCCTCCTGGAGGGCAAAATGTTGTTCCTATAGCCAAGGAGGTGACACTCAGAGGTCAATGACACTATGATGACACAATCAGTTTCATTATTATCTGAGGGTCAGTAGCAGCTACAGTCACAAGTTCAGCCACAATCCAACACAGAAGAGGGAAATGTCACATCTGTTCCATTTTGAACTTTGTGCCTGGCACCCTTGACCTACAGATCTAGCTTATGAAAGCCCCTCCGATGAGCAGGCTCCTGAGTGACCCTCCGTGCACCACAGGGACCACCCCTGGGTTTGGCAAGGGCACTGTCATCTGTCATCTCTACTAGGTTACTCCTCCACTGTCCCTCATCACCAGCCTTTTCAGCCTCTGACTCTCTGAGCCCAGTCCCCATCTCTCCCACATGCAGTGTTAGCATGCACACAGAGGAGGAGAAGCAGGAGCCCATAGGGCACAGCATTCAGGAAACTGTTCCAGTGGCACAATTGCCTCCTGAATCTGTATTGCAATTACTGCACTGTTTCCCAACAGGAAGGTTTGGTAGGCCTTGACTGTGAGGGAATTTGTACCCACAGAGGTGTAGGAAGGCAGCTTGGTGGGACAGGGCAGGAGAGCTGCACTGACTAGACAGAAGAGAGCCAGCATTTAACAAGTGGATGAAGCTATATCTGCTGAGTTTATTCTCACTTGTTAGTCCCCAGGGAAGGCACAGTATGGTCTCTGAAGCCATTGTAGATACAAGCAACCCTTACCCACAATCTAGAGTTTATGATCCTCTCACACACAGGCAAATGTTGGTTCTATGTTGGAGAGTATGGAGCAGAGAGCTGAAGTGACAGATTCTGGTTTCTAAGTCATGTGTGTTGAGGAGTCCACAGATGGAGAAGGGGCAGGCATCTGACTTCTTAGTTTAGGCTTTAGAGCTTGGGCTGCTCCGAGTGTGTCCTCTAGGGCTTGGCTTGTTGTCTTTCCTTTTCATTTGATTCTATACATTTCTAAATTTCCTTCTTGATTTCTTCAATGATGCATGCATGATGTCTAATCCACACAAGATTGTATGTGTACTATTGTCAGGAGCAGCCTTGCTTATATACTGAAGGCCTAAAATCAGCCATAGGTCTGAGTCAGACATACATGCCTGCTAACACAAAGTCTTGGTCTCTGTGGAAAAACACTGACCCCAAAACAGATAGCTATAAGATCTTGTAAACAGGCAGCCTTGGAGGAAATCTACCAGCCTGGATAAGAACTAATAGTCATAAACCTTGTGAATAGGTACCCTTGGTGGAAGGTGCCAGCTTAGATAAGAACAAGTGAATCATAGACAGAGTCATAAGTGACCTGTCCCCTGCTTCTTCACCCAGTCAACACTCTGTTCTGGAAGATATCTGTACTCCCTCTGGGAACACCTATGCTCCTGCGTCATCCCCTTCCCCACATCCTGCCTCTATGTGCATATAATCCCTGTGTGAAAAAAGTAAAAATTACAGTTTGATAAGCCTATAGACAAGCTGTCTTTGCAGTTCACCTGTTCCCCCATTCTCTCTTTCAGGGGATCCTGTTCACTGCCCTGCTGGACGGGGCATACTATAGTTTCTTTTCTTTTCTTTCTTTTTTTTCTTTTTTTTGTTTTCTGAGACAGGGTTTCTCTGTGTAGTCCTGGCTGTCTTGGAACTCACTCTGTAGACCAGGCTGGCCTCGAACTCAGAAATCCACCTGCCTCTGCCTCCCAAGTGCTGGGATTAAAGGCGTGCACCACCATCACCTGGCTCATACTATAGTTTCTATTACTGCAGAATGAACATTTTATTCTATTGTGATCAAATAGATACAATTATGTCAATTTTTCAGCATTTCTTAAAACTGTTTTCAGTCTTAACACACAATGTATTTTACAGAAAATTCTCATAGACTTCCAAAAAGAATGTGCATTTTGTAGCATTTAGATGGAAGGTGTCTGCAGGTGTCTATTAACTCCACTAGATCTATGATATCTTTTAATTTGGATGATAGTGTGTTTGTTTTTGTGTGACACTTCTTAAGTACCCTTTCCCTCTTCATCTCTCCTCTATGCTGTGGCTTTTGTGGTGGCAAACTCTTACTGAGAACAAGTTCAGAGTCATTTATCCACCTGACAAACATTTTTAGATGCGGATATTTCCAACAGTGGGAACACTGAACACTCAGAACATATGATAAAGCCGAAATACTGGGTTACAAACAGGAGTGTCACAATCCCCAAGAACCCATCAGGATTCAATAAAGGGTACAGGGTTTTGTGGAGGAACCTGTGTGGGTGTATACTCCAAAGAGCCATCAGTTCTACATGAGAACCAGTTCTTTTGTTTCCAGCCCTCAGTAATCTAGAGTACCCACAGCCTGGCACAGCAAGCTTTCCTCCACAGTGCTTTTCCCTCACCTGGGCAGAGAGCTGTAACAGGATAAGCCAGATGGCTTCTATGAGAAGGTCACAGTAAGACACCACAAGAGAGATGGGCAAACACAGGAAGTCTGAGTGTGACCTGCATCCTCAAGATACCTGTGCTTTGAAGATTCAGTTTACTGAGCCTGTGTTCAGGGTCCCTAGTCCCTACAATGATCTTAGGACATGCAAGGTCTGAAGACCCCCATACTCGGGAGACCCTTCCTCAAGTCTCAGGAAATCACGACCACCCAAAGATCATAAGAAACCATACCTGGATGCAATCAGCAGAGGTTTATTAGGGAAGAAACCTGGCAGCCAGTGGTCTCACCATGCACTCGCACAGGAGTGGGGTTCGACCCCAACATCCAGTCCATGGAGGGTGTTAAAGGGAAAAACCACAAACCAGGGGAGTGGGGAGGGGGTGAGGGGTTGCCAAGGATACATAACATAAGAATAGTGAAACATTCCAGAGAAACCCACACTGAATGGTTAGTGTCATGTGGAAATCACCCTGCATTCTTCTAAAAAATGTGGTTTTTATCATGTCATTGTGTCCTATCCTGCCATTACCAACTATTTCAGATTAACTATCTTCCGGCTATAGCCCCACCTAGGTGGCAGCATCTTTATCTGTAGTCAGGAATGTGTCTTCCTGCCTTGGGCCTCTCCCACCCATAGGTGGGCCTACTGCTTGAGGCTTGATTCAGGGGCAGTGTCCTTTACCTGGAATGTGTCCTGGGGTAGTGAAAATCTTACATTCAGTTCTGCTTTCTGGAACTTGCATTTTTCTGCCCAGGTCTAAGGGCAAATAAAAAGTCTACATATTTCATAAAATGGCCTTTATAATTTTTCACTCTACAGGTCCTTCTCCCTGTTAGTTCACATTTGTTTCAATAAAACACACTGAAATTCTTGTGCTTTTAGAGTCCACAGCCCCTGTTCTCTCCACTGTTGTGATGGGTCTCCTCTAGTGGCCAGCTCCTGCCAAGATCAACTTCACAGTCACACATCCATTTAACAAATAATTGTGTTTGCCTTTATTTTGCTCATAGACATAAGTGTGTGTGTGTGTGTGTTCCCAGGCCATTTGTGGTTCATTTATGGAAGTGAAAGGATGATTTGTGTTAAGTCCTTCCACGGTGTCAATCACAAGGCAGAACTTAGGTCATCATAATTGGAGGAACGTCCTCTTACCACACCCTGATCAATCTTGCTCTTATCCATATGACCAGTATTTCATGGGGCCTTAATAGCTCCAACACTGGCGTCAATCTATGATAAAGCTGATATACAAATCTAAAAATAGAAGTTTCAGAATTACAAAGAACCCCGACAGGATGTATGAAAGACTGAAGGATCAGGAGCCCATACCTACTCCAGCCTGACTCCATGGAGAAAGTGTTGTGGCTATCAGTGTCAGACAGCCTTTAGTGCCACTGCAAATTGACCTTGGCTTCTAATTATAATTGCTATCACAATTATCCAAATAATAATCTAGAGCCTGCAGTATGGCACTACAGCACTCCTTCCTTGTGTCTCTCTGGCTGCTTCCCTGACATAACACAGCAAGGTTTTCTCTGGTTTCTCTAATCAACAGGGTCTTTCGATTTAACTTTGCCCCTCCAATGAACTCTTATCCAGTCTGTGATCCAAGCCTCTCTTGGTAGTTCTCTCTACACCAAATTTCCTGACCAAAGAATTACCAGACCATGAGAGCTGGAAATTTCCCAGATCCTCCAATCTTGGGAATGAGAAATCAGATCCCAATGGGTGCTGGGCATCCCTGTGCCTTTTAATCCCAGACATTTCTGTAGCTCAGCTCGGGAAATCCCCATGTGCTCTGCTACTCATTGCACCATCACTCAGAGGCTCCATGTTGATGATGGCCTTGGCCACAGTGAAAATGTAAAATGAAGAAGACACTCAGATTCTGCTCTGTGGAAGGAACCAGTGAATTAGTGGGATTTTGAGAGATAGAGACAGATACAAGAGATGGAGACAGAGACACACACAAACACACACTCCTATACACACACCCACACATATACACAGGGGGGGGGGAGAGAGAGAAAGGGAGAAGGAGAGAGAGAGAGAGAGAGAGAGAGAGAGAGAGAGAGAGAGAGAGAAGAAGAAGAAGAAGAAGAAGAAGAAGAAGAAGAAGAAGAAGAAGAAGAAGAAGAAAGCAGAGGTTCAGTTCCATGAGAATACATTCAATGACATACTTCTATATGGCCATTCAATATAACCAGATTCAAAACCCATAGAGTCATGTGTGGGCAAAGACAGGGAGTCCCTGGCCCTCTCATATGTGGCTAGATGATATATAATCATTATAGATGACACTTTGACAGTTTCTTTAAAAGTTAATCATATTTATCCCATGACTGATTAATTTGACTTCAGGTCTTTAGCTCAAGGAATGAAGACACCAATCAGAAAGACTCATCCTTTAAAAAGTTCCTAAGAGCTCAATTAAAAGCAGTCAAAATCAGGTCAGCTAGATGTGCGTCGACTGGGGAGTGGCTAAAATGTGTTGTGTGCATATGTGGAATGATACTGTTAACAAATGACATACTTGCCTCTCAAAGAGGTTTTATTTAGTAACAGGATCAGTCACAAAGAATTTCTTTCCCATCATAAGACAGATGGGGCTCTGATATTTTCAAATTATATGCAGCTTCCAAACTATAGCATCTGAAAGTGGTTGCTCTGGAACAGAGACCAAACAATGATTGCCAATGAGAATAATAGTGAAAGAAGTAATCTCAGACTTAAGTGTAGGTGGTTGGATATTTCCCATTTTTATGCAAAATTTGCCCATCTATTCTGGGTAAAGGAGCAAATTTGGTTGCATAGAAACCATTAGAAAACAAAATAAAGCATTTAAAATAATGCAGATACTGAAATTCTTAAGGCCATTTGGTGAACTGTCTGTGTGTCCACAGAAATGAGACCTCACAGATGTATGTGTGTAGCAGGAGCTCAATACTGCATCAAGGCCCCAGTACAAGTATCAATATACTGATATTTATACTCTTGCACTCAAAGGAAGAGCTCTTCTCTGCCCAGCTGCTGAACCGACAGCAGTATTGCATCTATGCAGTATTGTAATTTCAGACCCCCAGGCAGGGGGACTATGTTGGGTTTCAGGTCATGCTAGGCTGTGGAGTAAATTTTAGGACAGCCAACTGATTGTTGAGACTCTCAAAATAAATAACAAAACATAACATAAAGCACCCCCTCTGCCCCGTTCTTGTTTCTATGGTCACTTGGGGTGGATACAGGAGGAGGGAGCATATAATGGGGTGGAAGCAGTTTGAATTTAACCCTACAGTGGCTTTTGAGCTGTAAAAACAGTACACACCTAGTCCTATGTTTCCTTGAGACCATTTCCACACCTGTGGATATGTTTCTTGCAGGGCAGGGGTCGAAAATGTGAAATCACCATCATCTTTTGGACCTGTAGCTGGAGGGTCAGGGGTCTTCAGTGCCTCTCATGAGCTCCTCTGTCAGTAGGTCATCAAACTCAGGAATCATTCTGAAGGCCTGAGACCATTCAGGGTGAAGGAATAAAACTTTTGGATTTTCAAAAAGGTAATTCTACTCCACCCTCATATACACACACCTATTAATTCAGTGTCAAGACAGAATTTAGAAAGAAATTACAGACTATTTCTATAATTGAATGAAAATGACTATACAACATACCCAATGTAAGGAACATATTGATGGCACCTTTGAAGTCCTAAGGGCCTACATAAAAAAATTTGGAGAGATCTCACACTAGCAATTTAGTAACCCGAAAGCTCTAGAGCAAAAAGAAGAAATTACATCCAAAAGAAGTAGATGGCAGAAGTAATCAAACCCAGAGATTAAATTCAATAATACAGAATCAAACAAAAATACCAAAAAAAAAAAATCAATAAAACAAAGAGATGGTTATTTAAAAAAAATCAGAAAGTTCAACAAACCCTTATCCAAAAGCTTAAAAGGTGAAGAGAGGTTTCAAATTAACACAACTAGAAATGAAAAACAGGACATAACAACAGACACTGAGGAAATGCAGAGAATCCTAAGAACATACTTTAAAAACTTGCACTCCACCAATTGGGAAAAGCTAAAAGAAAATTATAATGTTCTCAGTACATACCACTTACTAAAGTTAAACCAGATAAGAGAAGCAATTCAAACAGACCTATAACTCCTAGTGAAATAGAAGCAAAGTATTCCACAAAATAGAAACAGAAGGAACCTTGGCCAATTCATTTTATAAAACCACAATTACTCTGGTACCCAAACAATAATTTTCCTCACAAACATAATCAAGTACTTGGAATCTGAATCCAAGAACACATCGAAAGATCATTCTCCATGATCAAATAGACTCTATGCCCAAGATGCAGGGATGGTTCAACACAGATAAATTGATAAATGTAATGTACCATACAAACAAACTGAAAAAAAATATGGTCATCTACTTAGGTGCAGAAAAGACCTTTGATACAGTCCAATACGTGTTCATGATAAAATTTCTGAAGAGATTAAAGATGCACCTCAGCATAATAAAGGCAGTTTATAGCGAGGCTATAGGTAATGCCTACTTAAATGGAGAGAAACTGACAAAAATTCCACGAAAATTAGGAACAAGACAAATTTGTCTACTCTCTCCATGCCTATTCATTATAGTACTTGAATTCTAAGCTAAAGCAATAAGACAACTAATAGAGATCAAGGGGATACATATTGGAAGGGAAGAAGTCAAAGCACCTGTATTTTCAGATGATATGAGAGCATGTGTAAGTGACCTGAAAAAAATCCATCAGAAAACTTCTACAGCGGATAAACACTTTCGGCAAAGTAGCTGGATACAAAACAAGCTCACAAAAATCAGTCACCTTCCTATATACACAGACAAGTGACTGATAAAGAAATCAGGGAACTATCTTTCACAATAGCTGCAAATAATATACAATACCTGATGTAACTCAAGATAAAAACTTCAAATCATTGAAGAAAGAAATTGAAGAACATATCGGATGCAAAGATCTCCCATGCTCATGAATTGCTAAGATCATCATAGCAAAAAGTCCTATGAAAAGGAACCTATAGATTCAATGCAACCCGCACAAAAATTCCAGTGCAGTTATTCTCAGAACTAGAAAGGACAATTTCCACCTTCGTATGGAAACACACACACACACACACACACACACACCCCAAATTAGATAAAACAATCTGGAATAATAAAAGAACTCCTGGAAGTATCAGCATTCCAGATTTCAAGGTGTATTACAAAACTACCAATAATAATAATAATAATAATAATAATAATAATAATAATAATAATAACAATAACAATTATAATAATAATAAAGAACAGCATGCTATTGGCACCCAAAACAGACATGTTGATCAATGGAATTGAAGACCCAGACATAAGTCCACACACCCACGTACACATGATTTTTGACGAATAGTCCAAAAGTCCACACTGGGGAAAAGAAGACATCGTCAACAAATGGAGCTGGTCAAGTGGATGGCTGTATGTAGACAAATCCAATTCGATCCATATTTATTACTCTGCACAAAAATCAACTCCAAGTGGATCAAAGCCATCATCATCAACAAAACAAAAACAGATACACCGAATCTGATAGAAAAGAAAGTGGGGAATAGCCCTGAACTAACTGGCAAAGAAAAGGAGTTTTTGAACAGAATACCATTACCATAGGCACTAAGATAACATTTAATAAATGGGTCATCATGAAACTGAGAAGCTTCACATGGCAGAGGACATTGTTATCCAGACAAAGCGACAGCCAACAGAATGGGATAAAATATTTACCAATTACACATCTGGCAGAGGGTAATATATAACAAATTCAAGAAACTAGATATCAAGGAAGCAATTAACACATTTAAAAATGGGATACAGATCTAAACAGAGAATTCACAACAGAGGAAATTCAAATGGCTGAGAAACACTTAAGAAATCTTCAACACCCTTAGCTATCAGGGAAATGCAAATCAGGAGTACTTTGAGATTTCATCTTACACCTGTGACAATGGCTAAGATTGACAATACAAGGGACAGCTCATGCTGGTGAGGAGATGGAGTAAGAGGCACACTCCTCCACTGCCAGTGAGTGTGTTTAATAAGGTGTACAGGCCTTACTAAATCAGTGTGGAGGTTCCTAGGGAAGTTGGGAATCAATATTCAACAAGATCCAGCTATATCACTCTAGGGCATATACCCAAAGATGATTCATTCTGCCACAGAGACACTGACTTGCTCGACCATGTTCATTGCTGCGCTATTCATGATAGCATGAAATTGGAATCAACCCAGATGACCCTCAACAGATAAATAGATAAAGAAAAGTGGTACATTTGCACAATGGAGTATTACTCAGCTGTTTAAAATATGACATCATGAAATTTGCAAGCAACTAGTTGGAACGAGAATAAATCATCCTGGGTGAAGTAACCAACCCAAATCCAGAAAGCCAGATAATTATATATATTTGCCTATATGTAAAAGTTAGCTGTACAGTCAACGATAAGCAAACTACTATCCATTGAGCCACAGAGGACAGGAATAGAGAATGAGACCAGATGGAACAGAGTGATCTCATTAGGAAAGGACAATGTAATAGATCAGTATGAATGGAAGCAGAGAAGGAATTGGAGGTTAAAGTGATGAGGGTGAGCAGGGGTGTTGGAGGAGGGAGACGGGGAGAAACAGATAAAACTAAAGGGTATTTTAATGGTAGTATGGAAACAACACAGTAAAGTATGTTCATATATGATGGTGATCTTAATGAAATTGTTAAATAACGGGGGAGACAGAGTATCATCTGGCCATCTTTTGTCACCAAATGAAGCTTCAAGTATCAAGATCAAGTTACATCTAACTTAGTTGTAATTGAGTTGTTAGCCAAAGAAGTGCCACGGTAATCTCCAAACAGGTTGGGCTATTCCTAATACCATAGGTAACAACCTGACAGACTGACAGCAAGGTCTCACTGCTAAAGACAAACACCTAAACAAGTCATTGAACACAGAAGGGTCCAGCTGGAGCCTGCATAGTGTCCTCACCTCAATGTTCTAACATCTTTGGTACAGAAAGGTATTCTTGCACGGTACCAAAAGAGCTGCAAACATAAAACCATCCATAATCCCTGTGATCTACAATGGTTTCCTCCTTGCAAGTTCTGTTAGGGCAACAATGGCAGCTAGCTGAAGAAGTGACCAACCTATATATGCTTTTCCTTAAGGTCCATTCCATGAGATGGAACCCACACTCAACACTGGTTGGTGCCCAAGAACCAGACACTCGATATCCCAAGGACCTGGGGTAAAACAAATGTCTTCCTGGTCTAAAGAAAAAAAGGAGCGATTAAATGACTCCTAATGATATTCTGCTGTTCTCATAGACCAGTGCCTTGCTCAGCTATCATCAGGGAAATGTCCTTCTGTTGCAAATGGGAAAAAATAGAGAGACATAAAACCAGACATTACACAGACAGTCAGAGACCTTGAGGCACTCAGACCTAAATGAGATGTGTTCCTCATATCTCTCTCCTCAATGACCAGAGAACCTTGCAGAAGAGGAGGCAGAAAGACTGTAAGACTAGAGGGGACAGAGGACACCAAGGACACATGGCCCTCTAAATTAACACAAGCAAAGCACACAGAACTCCAGAGGCTGGAGCAGCTGACACAACTCTGCACCAGGTTTTCTCAGTATATATTCTGGTTCGGTGTTTTCACTTGAATCCTGAGTGTGTGGATGAGTGTGTCTCTGATTCTAGTACCTTCTCTTGTGTTTTTCTCTTTTGTTGGTTAGTCCTGTCCAACTTTGATGTGATAGTTTTTGTTTTATCTTGTTGTATTTTTCTGCATTTCAATATTATCTCTTAGAAGCCTGTTCTTCTCTAATGAGAGACAGAAAGGGCATAAATCTAGATAGAGATGAGGTGAGGAGGAACTGGGAGGAGTTGAAGGAGCGGAAATGGTAACCAGAGTATTTTATGTGAGAAAAAATATCTCATGTGATAAAAAATATGTTCTCAATAAAAAGAAATAAGATTATTTTAAAAAGAAGAAATAAATTTTAAGAAGAAAAGAAGATTTAAAAGGTTAAAAATAACCCCTCAAAAAATAGCAATGTTCTATATGGGAGGAGGAGAAAAAACCATCCACAGATCAGTTGCAAACCAACACCATTACTACATTCTCACATAATTAGTGTTGGCAAGCACATGGAGTCACTGGCTTCCTCACGCACGGCTGGAACAAATGCGGTGTAGTGTAGTCAATTTGAAAGACAGATTTGCATTTTCTTCAAAAGTTAGACACACTGCAGTTTGATTCAGCAAATCGATTTTCACGTGTCCAGCCCTAGGATGTGAAAGTATGTCACAGAAAATCATGCTTGAAATGTTTATAACAGTTTGATTAAAATATTAAAAATTAAAACTCAGACCAACCAGTGGGTTGGCTCTGACAAAGACAGTCAAGTGCCTGTGGGTCCCAGGAACCTGGAAGAAAGACTCCCAAGCCTCCACCTCAGCCACACCTGCCAGGGTGGGCCCTAGACACTCAAGTGCTTGACCAGGTCTAGCAGGCCCAGGGCAGCTGGATGAAAATGCTCTTCCTCTTCATCCTCTGCCTCTTTCTCCTCCTCCCTTCTCCTTCTCCTCTTCCTCCTGACCACCATCATCTTCATCTTCACCATCACCATCACCATCATCTTTCTTCTCCTCCTTCCCCTCCTTCTGCTCTTAAATCCCAACATCCACTCTCTCCTCCCAGTCCCCTCCATACACAGCTCCTCCCCCCCCCACTTCCCTTCTCTGAGAAGGGGGAGGCCTTCCATGAGTATCACCTCACTCTGGCAGGTCAAGTCACATCAGGAGTAGGTGCATCCTCTCCCACTGAGGCCAGACATGGTTGGGGGAACAGGATCCAGAGGCAAGCAACACAGATAGCCTCTGCTCCAGTTGTTGGGGGGCCCACATGAAGACCAAATTACACATCTGGTAAATACATGCGGGGAGCCTAGGCCCAGCCCATGTTTGCTCTTTGGTTGGTGGTTCAGTCTCTGGGAGCACCCAAGGGTCCAGGTTATTTAACTCTGTTGTTCTTCCTGTAATGTCCCTGTCCTCTTTGGATTTCTCAAGCTTTCCCCCAATTCTTCTGCAAGACTCCCCAAGCTCCATCTAATGTTGGCTGTGGGTCTCTATCTGTTTGCATTGCCTGCATGTTAAACTTCTCAGAGGACAGTTATGCTAGGCTGCCAGCGTAACACAATATCATTAATAGTGTCAGGGATTGGTTCTTGCCCATAGGCTGGGTCTGAATTTGGGCTAGTCATTGGTTGGACATTTTCTCTGTCTCTTCTCCATCTTTGTCCCTGGACTTCCTGAAAGCAGGACCATTTTGGATTGAAGGTTTTGTGGGTCAGTTGCTGTCCTTATCCCTCCACTGGGAGTCTTGCCTGGCAAGAGGAAGTGTCTACTTCAGATGCCATATCCCCCCAATTCTAGGAGTCTCAGCTAGAGTCACCCCCTAAACTCCCTGGGGCTTCCTTAGGTTCCAGCTCTCTGGCAAATCCTAGAGATGCCCCATCATCACTTGTTGTGGATAGCCCAGGCCTTGTATTTTGATGTTAATTCCACTTTCCTGGGAGGGGCTGCAGAGGAGGTGTGAGTCAGTACACAGGGGACTTCTAGTGAACATTCGACCAATCTTAATTTGTAAAATAAAGGCTATAGCAGTGATTGGGCAGAGGAAGGGGAGGTGGAGAAATAAAGGTTGGTGGGAAGAGGGAGAAGAGAGAGAGGACAACAGAGGAGAAAGACAACGGAGAAGGAGGTGGAAGGACAAATTCGTGACTTGGAAGACCCAAAAGTTATAAGGGTCTCATAGCTGGGGAATAGAGTAGTGTAGTGGTGAATCTGCCCAATCTAGGCGTGCAGCTCATATTCATAATTATTGAGTTGTGTTTTCTTTGACTGGTCTTATTTGGGTTGGTTATTTACCGTAACAATCACTGAATTCAATTCTTTCTCCCCTGCTCTCCCTACACCTGATCACCCCTCAGCTGGGCTCCCCTGGCCCTTCTCTCTGCCGCCCAGTTCCCTCCATCCATCCACCTTGATATCTGTTTTATTTCCCCTTCTGAGAAGGATCTAAGTATCCCCTTTGGGCCCTCCTTGTTATTTTGGCTTCTTATGTTCTGTGGATTATAGCATGGTTATCCTATACTTTCTAGCTAATGTCCACTCATAATGAGTACATATCATGCATGTTCTTTTAGCTCTGGGTTACCTCATTCAGGATAATGTTTTCTAGTTCCATCTATTTGCCTGCAAAATTCATGATGTCTTTGTTTTTAATAGCTGAGTAGTATTCCTCTGTGTAAATGAACCACATTTTCTTTATCTATTTTTCAGTTGAGGGAATCTGGGTTCCTTCTAGTTTCCAGCTATTACAAATAAAGCTGACTGAACATAATTGAGCAAGTGTCCCTGTGGAATGGTGGAGCACCTCTTGGGTACACACAGGAGTGGTATAGTTTGGTCTTAAGGTAGCACTATTCCAATTTTCTGAGAGTGGTTGTACCAGTTTGCACTCCCACCAGCAATGGATCCTGACCAGCATGTGCTGTCCCTTGAGATTTTGATCTTAGCCATTCTGATGAGTGTAAGGAATCTCAGAATCATTTTGATTTGCATTTCCCTGATGACTAAGGATGTTGAACATTTCTTTAAGTGTTTCTCAGCCATTAGAGATTCCTCTGTTGAGAATTCTCTGTTTATCTCTGTACCCCCTTTTAAAATAGGATTATTTGGGTTGTTGGTGTCTAACTTTTTGAGTTCTTTATATATATTGGATATTGAGCCTCTGTCAGATTTAGGGTTGGTGAAGATCTCTTGCCAATCTGTATGTAGGCTACTGTTTTATCCTCTTCCTCTTCCTCCTCCTCCTCCTCATCTTCCTCTTCCTGCTCGTCTTCCTCCTCCTGCTCCTCCTTCTTCTCCTGATTCTCCTCCTCTTTCTTCATTTCTCCTCTTCCCTTTTCTTCTTTAATAACCCACTAAGTAAAATTATATTTGTATGATTTTTTCACTGTTTTTTTTTTCAATCTAGTGTTTCTCTGTGTAGCTCTGGCCATCCAGGAACTCTGTCTATAGACGCCCCCTGGCCTGGAACTCAGAGATGTACCTGCTTTTGCTTCCCAAATTAAAGGTATGCTAGATTAAAGATGTGCTCAGTCACTTCTAGGACCCAATGGGGAATGAGATTAGCTGAAATGCCCAATATCAGGAAGATAAAACCAGAAGAGACCACATCTAGTAAAGAGACATGGCCCCCCATTGAGGGAAGGGACCACTCATCCATCTCAAAGTTTTAACTCAGAATTGTTCCTGTCTAAAGGAAATGCAGGAACAAAAATGGAGTAGAGACTGAAGGAAACACCATTCAGAGACTGCTCTACTTTGAGACCTATCCCACACACAGACACCAAACCCTGACACTATTGCTGATTCCAAGATGTACTTGCAGACAGAAGCCTGGCATGGTTGTCCTCTGAGAAGCCCTGCCAGCAGCTGACTGAGACAGATGTGACTGGACCTGACAGCCGCTATGGAAGAGTTAGAGGAAAGACTGAAGGAGCTGAAGAGGATTGCAACCCATAGGAAGAACAACAGTATCAATTAACCAGACCCCCCCCCCCCCCGAACTCCCAGGGACTAAGCCACCAACCAAAGAGCATACATGGGCATGTCTGTTTCCCTGCTACATATAGCAGAATGCCTTGTCTGGCCTCAGTGGGAGGGGTTGTGCTTGGTCCTTTGGAGGCTTGATACCTCAGAGAAGAGGGTACTAGAGGGGTGATGTTGGACTGGCTGGGTGGGTGGCAGAGCACCCTCTTAGAGGTGAAGCGGGGGATGGAGTGGGGGTTCATAGAGGGGAGGACCTGGAAGGGGGACATTTGAAATATAAATAAAATTAATAACTTTTAAAAAGGTGTGCACAGTTGCCCCCTATGGGTCATTTTTTTGTACTTTTTATGTGGAGACAGACCACAACTAAATATTGCAGTTTTGTCTTGAGTTTGCTCTATAGCTCAGACAGGTCTTACCTTGAGATCCCTAGCCTCTCAACTCTCTAAGTAGCTAGGATTGAAAGCCTATATTATCTGATCTGGCTTTATTTTAATTTTTATGGTACCCAGGGCTTTGTAAATACATGGGTAACTGTCTGCCACTGCTATATCCCTAGCCTTACCATTGCTTTAAATGCTTATCACATGTCTCATGACTTAGCAATTCTGCTCTAAGTCATAAATTTAAAAATTTAGTACATGTGATCACCTGACATCATGTGTGGAAATATCCATACAGCTCATTAAAACCCAAACCTGGGATGGTTGGACCTATAATCCTGTAATACAATCACATAGGAAGGCTAGACAGTGAGATCATGTGTTCAGGTCCCTCCTGGTCTATGTAGAAACCATGTATCCTGAAGGAAGTGCTAATTAACAAGGACAACAGGTTTTATAGACTGGGTAAGTGGATAAAGTGTGTTGTGTGCACGCCTAAATGGTGTTATACAATAAAAGGAAAAAATATTACATGTAGTGACCTAATCAGTCACGAAACCTTCTAGTTATGTTGGATTTGAGACAAGTCCCAGGATAGTAAGATAAAGTAATGTCATGTTTACTCTGAAACAGGGTTTAAGATACTGAATGGCAGGAAAAGGGCCTGAGGGAAGCATAGAACTTACTCATGGCTTATCAACCACACACCTAAAATAGATTAATTTAATTGCATGTAAACAATTCACACTAGTCTGAGTGTGTAGGTCATGGGTGGAACCATTGCCTAACAAGCACAAGTCCTAAGATCAATCCCTAGTACCATAAAAACAACCCACACTCAAGCTATCACAAATGAGATAATTGTTAAAAGTCTAGAGCATATTCTGAGTGTCTCTTAAAGCTAATGAGTGGAGACATGCTGGCAGTAGGAACTTCCATCAGTACGGTGCATATAGAATGGAAACATCATACATGGTCAGTCTCACTGAGAGGAAGGCCTTCCCTGCCCCCAGTTCAAGTCAGCAAGGACTTAATATCCTTGTAATGGCCTTGTTTGCACATCCTACCAGGAGAGGGCACAAGAAGTAATCCTTGAGACTGACTTCCTAGAGAACTGTTTCTCACCACACAGCAAATCTGTGGGCATCTCGACTCCGAATTTCACAACCTATAAGACTGTACATTTGTTACTGTTTGGAAGATAATCAGGTTGTGATATTTTGTTTGTTCCAGAGATGTGGGTCTTGTTATCTTGCTATGATTTATGGTATCCTTCTATCTCAGTCCCAACCCACCTGAGGTCACAGATACTAAGTCCTATTTGTACTCAATGTTGTTTAGAAACAGAATTCTGAAGGCAAAAAGACTTAGAGAAAGCAGATTTTCTAATGATAATTATAAATATGAGAAAATGTGAATTTGTGGAGAGAGGATACAGGATTCTGATGCAGTCAATCTTCTGTAGTCTACAGTCCCTGAAGCACCCATTTATTTGAAGAGGGTCTGGGGCTTGGAGAAGAGGAGACTGGGGATGGGGAGAAGACAATGGAAGAAAGGAAGAAAGAAAAAAAGAAAGGAAGGGAGGAAGGAAGGAAGGAAGGAAGGGAGAAAGGAAGGAAAGAAAAAAGGAGGAGCCTAGTCCAATGAAGGGTTTAAGAAGATGGGGGTACTTTGGGGCTCACACATCCACACTGTTATGAGAGCTTTTATTAACTCTAATGAAAGTTTGTCCAGAATGATAAGGAATAACACACAGAGTGGTTTTCATACATGTCTGAAAGAGCAAATGCCGAGGTCAGAAATGCTTATGTTCTTGTTGGAACAAATGATCACAGATAAATGGACTTCGTTACTTCAGAATTACCCCCATCTGCTTTTAATCTCATGCACCTTTCCTGACACAGGATGCTACAGCTCTGCATGCTTGTCCTGAGATCCCTTTAGCTCCTGGATCTTCTGGGGCAGAGTCTTGGTCCAGAACTGCAGCCTTCTGGCCTTCAGGGCTCGGCCCACAGCAGGCTGTGTGTTCAGCTGCAGATACTGCTCATCTTGGTCCAACACAGGCCAGTGGGGTAGACCCTCGCTGTTGGGGTTCCTGTGGGTATCCCAGCCAGCAAGGAAGAATGAGGGTCTCTCACCCAAAGCCTGATGCTCATATTTGGTCAGGGCAGTGGATAAGCAGACCAAGGGCCTCAGGGGACAGATGGACTGGTGTACTGATATAGATACAAGTGTCACCACTGTGTCTATTCCATGAGAAACAAGGGGAGCTGGCTAGTTTTGTATTTCTCTCTCAGATGCAAAATCTAAAGGACATAACCACAATAGTGTGACTCACCCACCTGGTCTCTGTGGGGTGAACAGTAACTGAAAGCTAGAAGGTATCTGCCTGAGTGTGCCCTGGGTTGAAGAGCATCATGTAATTAAGGACACATGCATACTAATGGAACACACCAACAATGGGGCCCTAGATGAAGACTTGACCATAATGAGGTTGAGAATGGGGTATATTCTCACCCATTTCTTGCAAAGTTGGCCCAGTACTTCATCATCCTCTGTTTTAACAGCTCCTCCTCCTCAGTGAGGTCAACTGTAGACAGAAGGAGAACAAGAGTCTAAGTGCTAGCCTCCTCATGCAGGTGCCAGCTCATGCTCTCCTACAGAAAGCACAGTCCAAGGGAGAACCCAAGACCTGGTTTATACCGTCTTCCCTCCCACTCTGAATCCAGGATCCATCCAAAGCACTAGTTGACGTTTTTTCAGGTTCATTTCTACAGCACTGTGCTCTCATTCCTTCCAGCACAAGCCAAACTAGGACGGGTTCATATTCTAACCCTAGGATATTTTAAGGGGAGCGTGGAGTTTTTTTTTTTTTTTTTTTTTTAAAGCTCATATATGGTAAACACTTGATCCTGTCTCCTCTCAGTTTCCCCAACTGGACAGAGAGCTCAATAATCCCTCAGTAACTCAACTGATGCTCCATTCAGCTCATGGAAACCATAAAAGACTCACATTTCATGCCCCAGAAATAGGAGCCGAAGACAAAGAGAACATCATCCCCATGGTCTGCCTTCGGATAGAATGGCCTGACATGCTTGACAAAGCTGAGCAGATGCTGGAACTCATAGAAGTACACAGGACCGTGGGAACCTGGAAGGGAGGACACATGTTGACATGACTTCTCATATTGAATTTATCTGTCTAACCTTTGGTGACAAGAAACCTTGCTCTTCAGTTATCTGGAATCACAGTTGAGTGGTGAGATCCAGACTGGAGCATTAGATATGGGAAACCTTTCTTAAACAGAGACCCTGGCATTCCCAGCTGAGTAGATGACAAGACACTGAGGTTAACTAACATGTTTCCTCTTCTAGCCCTGGATTGGATGCCAGCCTTTACACTAGACATGAAGATTTAGTGGGGGAAATCTGCCTGCTATCAGAGACCCAACCAAGACATGGGCCCGGCCTGGACACTACAGAGTTTGCCTGGGTTCCACAGCTCTGAGCACTCCCTGTCCTTGCTCGTGTCCTACATGTACTCACGCTGGAAATGTGCCACTTGGAGAGCAGGGATCACAAACATGAAGTCCCCCAGCATCTCTCTGAACTGTGCTTGGAGAGTCTCTGGGTCCTGAGTGTCCCCCATGTACTCTTCCATTAGCAGGTCACCACACTCAGGAGGCAGCATCTATACCAGGAGGGATCAGGAAGAATGGGTCTATGGGTAAAGTTAGAAGCTTTGAATGATCCTACATAGAAACACACACACACACACACACACACACACACACACACACACACGAGAGAGAGAGGGGGGGCGGGGAGGGGAGGGCAATTGGGAGTGGGAGGGAAGAAACATCTAGGAAAATATATGGGAACCTTCTCTACCAGGACAGGAGCCAAGATCTCTCTCACCATCTTTGCTGCTGTGCTCTTCAAAACAGCTGGCAGAGTCTCTCTAGTTATCGTCTCTATGATATGATAAAGGCCCATAATCTGGGAGGCAGAGCATATTCTTAAGTATTGGATAGTTCGGAACTACATCAAGGTACCTTTGAGTTCACACCACCCACCATTTGAGTTTATGTTCTCAGAGATTTAGAACTAGGTCTCACCGTTGGGACTCCCCAGCCACATTCATCTGTGTTGACACCAATGATGCTGGGGACAGGGTGAAAATCCTTAGAGGCCAACAGCTCCTGAGGATACTTGGGTAGGAATGTCCCATCCACCACTCCAGGAATCATCATGAAGACCTATGAATCAATCCTATGAATGTTCTAATGCCCATGAATAACCACAGCAATTCCCTATATCTTAGCTCATCCCAGGGTTCTATGCACACTCTAGGAAGAACTTTACATGATAATTAGCTTGTTTTGTTCTTTTTGCACAGTGTACTGAAAAGACCAAACCATAGAGATGATTCAGCACATTTGAATAGTAAGTAATGGTAATCCCACATCCTGTTCATCAGGTCCTCCAAGACACACAATTCTCCCAACCTGGTTAATAGCCAGGATCTCTTGTTTACTCTTTGCTCGCAGGCAGTGTATCAGGGCTTCTGAGTCTGGGGCCTCACATCCAGATAGGTTGGCTACTGTCTGTAAATGGAACAGACAATAGTTAGCTTATCCCTCTTGGCAGGGAACAGAGTTTCTTTGATTCTAGTAGATGTCATTATTCCTTGATACCACATCCTAGTATTTGTTGTGTATGAATGAAGGAAGTGGAAGTTTTCATATTTTCTCTTGCTCAGAGGTGACAGCTGGGAAAGAACATTTTCCCTGCATATCAGTTTTTTGTTGCTTTGGTGTGTGTATGTGTGTATGTGTGTGTGTGTGTGTGTGTGTGTGTGTGTGTGTGTGTGTTTGTGTGTTTTTGTGTGTGTGTGTGTGTGTTTGTGTGCATACTTGTGTTACAGATGACAATAGATATGAAAGCACATTTTGTCAGTAAAGATCAGAGAACAGTCTCAGCTATTACATGTCACCCTATCCCTTGTTCACATTTGTCTACAGCAGCTTAGCAGGCCTACAATGTTCCAGGGATGCTCTGTCTTTGTTTCCTGTATCTCCATAGGAACACTTGGTTTTCTTAAACATATTAAAACCACCAGCTTTGTATGGGTTCAGCGGATTTGAACTTGGGACCTCACACTTGCACAGCAAATACTTTTACCAGCTGGTTCTTTCCTTCAACTCATGTGTTCTTGTTAGATTTTCTTTTTATCAACTCAACACAAGCCAGGATCATCTGGAAAGAGGAGCATCAGCTGAGAAAATTGCCTCTATCTGATTGGTCCATAGGCAAGTCTGGGGATTTTCCTGAGAAATGACTGATGGAGAAGAACCCACCTCACTGTGGGCAGTGCCACCCATTAGCAGGTGTTCTGGGTTGTATATGAAAGCTAACTGAGGAAGCCATGGGTAACAAGCCAGTAAACACATTGATCCTTGGCCTCTGATTCAGTTTTGGCCTCCAGGTACATGCCTGAGTGTGTACTTCCCTTCAACATAGATTACAAGTTATGAGCTGAAATAAAACTGTTCCTTCCGAAGGAGCTTTTAACAATGGTATTTATCACAATGATAAGAAACCAACTAGGAAACCATGCATAAGTGTCTTTGCTAATGACAGAAGCCACTGGATAGAGATTTGCTATCATTTACTATGCTCAGCATACATAAAATTCACTCAACTGAACATCAGAGTATCAGAGGCATAGACTGAGGTAGCTTGTTTTCTTGAGAGCACTTACCTTGTAGACCACCTCAGAGGTGTCAGAGATGAGGCCAGGCAGCAGGGCCACTCCGCTCTGCATAATGGCTCCATGAAAGAGTCCTTGGGACATGGGGGACACAACATGGGAAGACACGCTTGTGCCTCCTGCCGAGACTCCAAATATAGTGACCCTGTCACGGTTGCCTCCAAAGTAAGCAATATTTTTCTGCACCCAACGTAGGGCAGCCACTTGGTCCAGGTATCCCCAGTTGCCTCTGGCATGCTGGTCTCCAGTGCTGAGAAGTAGCAGGAAGAGGAATTGCATGGCTGCCCATGTACTACTTAGTCCCCATCACCCAGCCTAGTCCCAGGCTTACCTGAAGAAGCCAAGGATACCCAAGCGATACTGGATGGAGACAATTACTATTTCCTCATTGGCTGCCAGTGTGGATGCATCATTCATGGAAGCCGATCCTATAACCAGTGCCCCACCGTGGATCCATACCATCACCTGGAGACAGCAACTCAGATGCCAGGAGGCCCACACACGTCCCAAACTCTCTAGATTCCCCACTAGGTTATCAGCTGCTTTGTTCTGAGCAGGTTGACCTACAGACAGATCTCCTCGGGATCTCAGGAAGTGAGCTGCAGATGAGGTGCTTTAGGCCTATGAGCATGTTTCCATTCCTGCTTCCCCAACAGGAAATCTTAGCATGGCTTAGACTCCAGATCTAAATTAAAGTAATTTTTACTCTCAGACCCATCTAAGTAGAACAAAAAAAAAAAGTGACTTTTGTGATTGCTAATCATAATGGCCATCACATCCCACTGGCAGAACAGATAACTTGCTGCTAGAAATTTGGGTGATGTCAATATTCAGCCCTTGTGCACCATCCTGAGTGAGTCTGCCAAGTTGATAAAACTATTCCTGGTTTAATCAAATACCTATACCCTCTTACATTTCAGGGTACCAGGTCTCTGAGTCACACACACACAGGTTTAGGCATCTCACCATGACATGACATGACTTTCTTGAACCCCAAAACATAAGACTACTAATAAGAGCTTAAACTGCAGTAGAGATCAGAGTTATTTTATCCCTTCTCATCTTCCAGAGAAAGCAATGAACTCTTCCCCAATTGACAATAGCCTGACACTCACAGGCAGGTTTGAGCCCTCCTGGGCATGAGCTGGTGTGTAGATGTTGAGATACAGGCAGTCCTCAGACATAGGAAGCAAGGTCATCCTCATCTCCTCCACACCCTCTAAATTCATCATATCAGTCTGCAGACACCTAGTGACAATGGAAAACAGGAAGTCTAATGTATGTGGTCATCAAACATATATCTTAGTCTGAATTTTCTCTTAGCCACTTATAGCTGCTGCTTTCCACGATGGCCTGCTAACATGATTCTTCTATAAAGTCCCTACCACAGTAAAGGCCACCAGTCCTGTGCAAATGGAAATGGAGCTGGATTTTTCAGGGAGGCCTCTTGATATATAGTGATATTCTGGGAGCTATTATATGGAGACTCTCGCAGCCTCTATGGAAATGATAGGCATTCTGTTCCAACATTCAGTCCTTATGTGTGTATAGTTTAAATCCTGATGTGGTCGTTAGTTTTGATTGTTGACTTGACACACTGTTGAATCACCAGGGGAAAGATCTTACTGAGGGATTATCTAGACCCTGTTGGCTGGTCAGCATGCCAGTGGAAAGTTATCTTAATAATACCCCTTGCAGTAGGAATACCTGCCCATGGTAGGAGGCACCATTCCCTAGGAAGGGGCTGCTGGATTGTATAAGACTAGACAATTAGTGAAGATTAGTAGGCATACACATGTCCTTTAAACTCTTTTCATCATTATGGATGTGATGCAATAAGCTGTCTTAGACTTCTGCCTCTGTGGTTTCTCACCTATGGTTGATTATAATCTGGAATTGTGACCTATAATAAAATCTATCTTTATTAATTTGCTCATGTAAGGATACTTTATCACAGAAATACAAAGGGACCGAAGACAGGACTGAGTGGACAGGACCATTCCATAGGGTAGTGAGACATTCTTCAGTTCACCTCCAAGTACCAATAAGGTACCTCCTTGTTCCACATAGTCTCCAGTTAGAATCATGTGTACGTGTCCTTAGTCAATGGCACAGGGACACAGCATTGTCACAGGGATGGTGAAGAATGGGCTCAGTCTCTGCTCCTTACTGAAGTACCTTTAACTAAGTCCCTATAGGTGCCAAGCTCTGACTCAGCAGGCTGGCACCGGTTTTCTACTATAATCCTTAGCATAATCATCAGAAACATGCACGGGAGAAGCCCCTCAGCACAGGCAGAAAACTGTTATAGAGCTGAGGTGGAGGAAGCACTTCACTGCGGCCTAGAGCACACGCCTGAAGTCCCCTGGGTCCCAGAACTTACATGGCCGGCTGTAAGGTCCCATCTCTCACACCACTCCATGGCTCAGGGTCCTCAGGAGGTGCAAAGCGCAGTGGTCCTACAGGAGGCTTGGCAAAGGGAATTCCCAGGAAGGCGTGGACACCAGATTTAGTGTCTTTTACATGGACAAAACTGCCTCTCACTTGACCTGTATGTGTGTTCCTGATGGGGCTGGTTGAGCCTTGGCCTGTAAGTGGAGAGATGTTATCAGCTGTTACCACATTTGGAAATTTCTACCTCATCATCGCCATGGTGCATGGGGAAGGTAAGCTAGGTAGTCTCTGTTCAGTAATAGGATGTGGAAATGAGGAAACAAGGGCTTCTGGATCACCTAGGGACAGAAACCTTGTCCACTGACCCTCTGGCATATTGACAGGGCTCTTCCCTAGGCAAAAAAGTGACAGGCTCAGTGCCACTTGGCATTATGAATGAACCATTGTCATTATCCAAGTTCAGTAGCATTTCTAGCCACAACCACACACAGAGAAGGGACATGTCCTGCTTGTTCTTCTGTCCCTGTTGCCTCCTCAGTATGTGGTAACCTCAGACATCTCTGATCCCTGTGTGCCCTGGTGGGACATTAGCAAGCACACAATCACCATGCTGTCATCTGTCATTCTCCATCAGCTCCTTTTCCCTCCCTGGTGCTTTCCATCCCACAAGCTCAGCCTCTGATACTGAAGACCTGGGGCAGCTCTGACCCATGTCTCCTGTCTTCATTTAGATAGTCTCACCATGCACATGCTGGAGGAGAAGCAGGAGCCCATAGACCACAACATACAGCCAACCAGGGAGTCTAGCCAAAGGCATGGTTGAATGTCAGGTCTAAACCTGTGCTGCTGCAAGATGAGAGTCTCACAGCAGGAAACAGAACACATCGGCCTGGCTCAGGCAGGAATTTGTACCTTTATGGGTGTAGGTGTGGACATTTGGTTGGATGGGGCAAAGTTCCCATTGTAAGAATTGATAAGGTAGAAGCCACAGGAAGTCAGTAGCCAGCAGGCAGGGCTAAGATACTTCTGCAGTTTCTGCTCCTTCCCTGGCCTTCTGAACAGACACAGCATGGCATCTGAAGTCCTTCTGGAATCCTAGGATCCCTGACCTCCAATATGGAGTCATCCTCATCCCTGGCTCTTTTACTCACCAACCCAATGTGGGTGCTGGTGTGAAATCACGGAGCAGAAAGCTGTAACAGGAGAAGCCCTGGGGCTCCTGTCAACCAGTACACAGTCATGATAGCAACTTAAAGAGAAGAAAAAGGACAGGGGCTTGAGTGTGCCTTTCACCCTCAAGAGTCCTCTGTGCTCACAAGACTCATAGAGTAGTGAGTCCACTCTGGAGGCTCTTGTCCCTTAAATGACCTTAGGATCTCAAATACAACACCCCTACCCCTCCCCGTCCCCAATTTGGTCATGGTAGCTTCATTGAAAGACCCTGAAATTCTGACACTTCTGCTTCCACCTCCAATGTGGTTACTCCCCCCCCCCCCCCGATCCTGTTTAGATCAACTTCACAGTCATTTGCCCATTGACAAACATTTTACCCTTTCCCACCATTTACTTATGTACTGTGTACATGTATGTATGTATGTATGTGTGTGGGCACTCATGTTCTATCACATGCATGCAGAGTTCAGAAGACAATTTGTAGGAATCAGTTCTCTTTTCACCATATGGATTCAGGGACCAAACTTAGGTTGTTATGCTTGGCAGCAAACTCTAACCTGCTAAGTCCCTTGCCAGCCCACTACCTTCCTGTTCCCCACAATCTGACTTCTTATGGACTTTAAGAAGAATGTGTATTTTGTAGCATTTAGATGGAAGGGGTCTGCAGGTGTCTATTGACTCCACTAGATCTATGATATCTTTTAATTTGGATGATAGTGTGTTTGTTTTTGTGTGACACTTCTTAAGTACCCTTTCCCTCTTCATCTCTCCTCTATGCTGTGGCTAGTGTGGTGGCAAACTCTTACTGAGAACAAGTTCAGAGTCATTTATCCCCCTGACAAACATTTTTAGATACTGATATTTCCAACAGTGGGAACACTGAACACTCAGAACATATGATAAAGCCGAAATACTGGGTTATGAACAGGAGTGTCACAATCCCAAGAACCCATCAGGATTCAATAAAGGGTACAGGGTTTTGTGGAGGAACCTGTGTGGGTGTCTACTTTAAAGAGCCATGTGTTCTACATGAGAACCAGTCTCCTTCTCTCCAGCCCTCAGCCTGGAGAGCAGGCCTTCCTCCACAGTGCTTGTCCCTCACCTGGGCAGAGAGCTGTATCAGGATAGTCAGATGGCTCCTATGAGAAGGTCACAGTAAGACCTCACAGGAGAGATGGGCAAATGCAGGAGCTTTGAATGTGACCTCATCCTCAAGATAACTGTGCTTTGAAGACTCAGTTTACTGAGGCTGCTTCCAGGGTTTCTTGTCCCTACACTCATCTTTGGATGTGCCTGGACCCTCTCCCTATTAGGTCACATTTCTTTCAGTAAAACACACTGAAATTGTGTTTTTATATGGTTTTAGAATCCACAGCCCCTGCTCTCTCCCTGTTATGTTGTGTCTCTAGAGCTCAGCTCCTACCAAGATCAACTTGCAGTCACTCATTCAATTAATAAATAATTGTGTTTACCTTTATTTTGCTTGCTGGGAGCCTCCTGGCTCAGAGAGGGTAGTGGGGGGGGGCACAGAGTAGGACTCTTGTGATGGCTTTAAAATCTGAGGGTTTCTGATGCTCCAGCTCTCAAACTGTATTGAAATGCTGATAAGAACCTCTGAGAAGACCTAAAAACTTTCTTGTTCTTTCTGAGGGTAAAAGATTGCTGGCTTAGGTGACTAACACCTGTAGCCTAACAGGGAAGGATTAGGCAATGTTGCCTTTGTTCTATCTCAGCAGGACCTGTGCTTTCAGCCCGATAATCAGAAGTTGCAGGAAGAAAAAGGGACACTTAGAAAAGTGACTATAGCATGTATTACTAAGATGTAAAAAGTTTCCTATGAAAGCTATCTAAGGGGAAAAGCGGAAAGATTCTTAAACTGGAGAAAGGGAAAAAATTCTACTAAGGGAAAAATTCTTCTAAGGGAAAAAATTCTTTCCTATCTGCTTCTCATTTCATTGTCCTCAGTACTTATACATCTTTCAGAATACATGATCGCATGTTAAAAAATTCATCACACCCTCATTCAAAAAAATCAAATCATAAATTGAAATAGAAGTTTACAACAGAGAATGTTTACATGCATATCCATTTAGGAGTAATTATTTGGCTAAACATTCATCACCTGTCTCAGCTCCGCAGGTTCACTAATGGTTTAAAACCATAACTAAGTGATTAGTGAAGGTTTGTATAAATAAACCCAGTCAATATTTTATCTTCTACCCTAGCACTTATAATAAATTGTTAGTTTCCTTTTTATGACCTTTGGTTAATTGTTTTACAACATCTTGGAATGTGCTTTGAATAGAAGAAAGTCTGTTTACTATCTAAGAGCAATTGACTGGTGACACTTGGGAGACTGGCAGAGTTCTCATTGTAGTTTTGACTATCAGAAAAAAAAGCTAATATCAGTCCCACTATAAAAGAGATTGATAATCACAGATATAATTTTAGGAATTCTTATAGGATCATTATTAATATATAAGAAAGCATCTATTTGTCTATATAGCATCACTACAAGACAGTACACCATAGATCTGCAGAGATCTGCTCCAAAGAGGTGGGCTATTACTTAGTGATTGTTATATCCATTTAATAATAACAGGAAAAGTATATTAACAGCAAGAATCTTTTCTAAAATGAATTCCCTTACAGCCTTGCTTAATGAGGTTGAACCCGTCCCAGATTCCATAATAATCTGAAGCAGGCCATCTCAGGAAGACCACTTGCTAGGTATTAGCTTGTCCTGTTATGGCTGCTGACATTTGCTCATGGACATACGCATGTGTGGGTGCGCCCAGGTCATCAATGGTTCATATATGGGGGTGAAAGGATGACTTGTGGTAAGTCCTTCCATTGTATCCATCTCAAGGCAGAACTTAGGTCATCATAATTGCAGGAACGCTCTTTTACCACACCCTGATCAATCTCATTCTTATCCATATGACCAGTATCTAATAGGACCTTAATAACTCCAACTGTGGGGTCAATCTATGATAAAGCTGATATACAAATCTAAAAATAGAAGTTTCGGAATTACAAAGAACCCTGACAGGATGTACCAAAGAATAAAGGATCAGGAGTCCATACACAATCCAATCTAACTCCTTGGAGGAAGTGTTGTGGCCATCAGTGTCAGACAGCCTTTAGAACCACTGCAAATTGACCTTGGCCCCTAATTATAATTGCCATCATAATTATCTAAATACTAACCAAGAGTCTACAGTATGCCACTATAAAACTTCTTCCTTGTGTCTCTCTGTCTGCTTCCCTGACATAACACAGCATGTTTTTTCCTGGTTTCTGTAATCAACAGGGCCCTTTGATTCAATTTCACCCCTCCAGTGCACTCTTGTCCTGTCTGTGGTCCTAGCCTTTCTAGGTAGTTGTTCTCTCTACACAAAGTTCCCCGACCAAAGAATTGCTGCACCATGAAGGCTGAGAAGTTCCCAGTTTGTCCAATCTTGGGATGAAGTAACCACATCTCAATGGATGCTGGGCATCCCTTTGCCTCTTAATCCCAGACATTTCTGTAGCTCAGCTCGGGAAATCCCCGTGTGCTCTGCTACTCACTGCACCATCACTCAGAGGCCCCGTGTTGATGATGGCCATGGCCACAGTGAAAATGTAAAACGAAGAAGACACTCAGGTTCTGCTCTGTGGAAGGAAAGAGTGAATAGGGAGAGCATGAGAGACAAATTCAAGAGACAGAGACAGATAGACAGACAGACACACACACACATACACACACACACACACAGAGAGAGAGAGAGAGAAAGAGAGAGAGAGAGAGAGAGAGAGAGAGAGAGAGAGAGAGAGAAAGTAGAGGTTTAGCTCCATGAGAATACATTCAATGACATGATTCTATATGGCCATTCAGTATAACCAGATGTAAGACCAATAGAACCATGTGTGGGCAAAGACAGGGAGCCCCTGGGCCTCTAGTGTCTAGACATATAGTCATTATAGATGACACTTTGACAGTTTCTTTAAAAGTTAAACTTATTTATCCCGTGACTGATTAATTCAACTTCAGGTCTTCAGTTCAAGGAAGAAGACACCAATCAGAAAGACTCATCCTTTAAAAAGTTCCTAAGAGCTCCATTGAAAGCAGTCACAATCAGGTCAGCTAGATGTGCGTCGACTGGGGAGTGGCTAAAATGTGTTGTGTGCATATGTGGAATGATACTGTTAACAAATGACATACTTACCTCTTAAAGAGGTTTTATTTAGTAACAGGACCAGTCACAAAGAATTTCTTTCCCATCATAAAACAGATGGGGCTCTGATGTTTTCAAATTATATGCAGCTTCCAAACTATAGCATCTGAAAGTGGTTGCTCTGGAACAGAGACCAAACAATGATTGACAAGAGAATAATAGTGAAAGAAGTAGTCTCAGACTTAAGTGTAGGTGGTTGTATATTTCATATTTTTATGCAAAATTTACCCATCTATTCTGGTAAATGAGCAAATTTGGTTGCATAGAAATAACTGACAAGAAAGGTTTTAAAAATATAATATAGATACTGAAATTCCTAAGACCATATGGTGAAGAATCTGTATGTCAGCATAAATGGTGACCTCACAGATGCATGTGTGCAGCAGGAGCTCAATACTGCATTGAGGCCCCAGGACACGTATCAACATCGACTCTCTTGCACTCAGAGGAAGAGGTCTTCTCTGCCCAGCTACTGAGCCAAGGCTAAAGGATAGTTCCATCTCTCTCTGGTATTTGGAATGTGCAATATAAGAATCATCTCATCTATAAGGTGTGCTATAAATTTACTGTCTCCACTCACACTCTCTGTGCTTCCAGGCTCTGTAGCTGCAGATGTTTTATCTCTTCTTAGCACCCTCTCTGGAGGAATAGCTGGCTATGGAGCTGAAAGCTTCCTTCCCCCAGCTCTTCCAAGCTTAATGACATAGAAGTAGCTTCTTTATGTGATCTTCACAGCCCGGTTTGTCCTCTTAATCCTAGGCTGCTATGTAACATGACTCGAGGGAAGGTCCCAAGTGCTCTGTCACCCACTGCACCATCATTCAAAGGCCATTCAATTGTGGATGGTGGAGACCTTAGTAAACATGTAGAATGGAAAAGACTCTCAAATTCTGTCTATCATGGAGGGGGTGAATCTAGCATCTTTCATTTGTAAGCAAGAAGGGAGAGAGCTACTAAAGTCTGTAGAATCATCTTCAAGGAAATATCACTAATACAGGAGCACATAATCAGTGTTGGCAAAGACATGGAGCCACTGGTGTGCTCACACATGATGTCTGGAGAAGATGCCAAATGGTGTAGTCACTTTGAAAGTCAGGTTGACATTTTCTTCAAGGGATAAATACATACTTGTGCTGGGACTCAACAAATCTATTATTGTTGATAGAGCCGACCTGAATTATCAAGTGTCTGTTCATACCTTTTCCTGTCTGCACCTGAGCTTGCTCTTTGCCTCTATGGCATCTACTATCAGATCAACTTAAATCTACACTATACCATGAGGATATTAAGAGTAGTGCCCAGAGTCTGGTGCTCCTGGGCACAGCCATAAGAGGTGAGTTGCACATACATTGTCCTCTGACCTCCATTGTCTGTCTCTTGGCTTGCCATGCCATCTGGAAGAGACCTTAGGGAGCTCAATGTCCCATTCCCAATGGAGGCTTGTTGGACCCCAAGAACAGTCAGCTTAGAACCCTGTCCCACCAATCTTTCCTAGTCTGGTCCTCCTGAGGCATAATTAGCAGAGCTGAGTTGCTCACAGGTGGTCATCTGACCTCTATTGTCTGGTAAGGGGTTTGACCCTCTAGCCTGAGGAAACTTGGGGGACTCCAAGAATTTCCTGCTTCCCCATGAAGGTGTGTGGATGCCACAAGAACCAGCTTTACACTCCCCCCACCAATTCCTTGCCAGTTGGCCCACTTGAGGCACCCTCTGCAGAGTTGGACCCCCGGATCTCCATTGCCTGGCTAATTCCACAACCCCCATATATACGTACTGATTAGTTAAGGGTCAAGATAGAATTTAGAAAAAATTACAGACTTTTTGTGTAATTGAGTGAAAATAAATATACAACATACCCAAATTAAGGGATATATTGAAGGCAAATGTAAAGTCCTAAGGGCCTACATAAAACATTTTGGAAAGATCTCACACTAGTAACTTAGCGCATAACTGAAAAGCTTTAGAAGAAAAAAAAAGGAATTACATTCAAAACAAGTAAATGGCAGAAGTAATCAAAACCAGGGATAACATCAATAATACAGAAACAAAGTACCCCAAAAAATCAATAAAACTAATAGATGGCTATTTTTAAAAAATGAGTAATTTCGACAAACCCTTATCCAAAAAATTAAAAGGAGAAGAGAGGATTTTGATTAACACAACTAGAAATGAAAAACAGGACATAACAATAGACACTGAGGAAATCCAGAGAATCATAAGAACATACTTAAAAAACCTGCACTCCACCAAATTGGAAAAGCTAAAAGAAAAAGATAATTTTCCTAGTACACACCACTTACCAAAGTTAAACCAAATAAGAGAAGCAATTCAGACAGATCTATAACCCCTAGTGAAATAGAAGCAGTCATTAAAACCCTCCCAACCAAATGAAGCCCAAGGCCCGATGGCTTTAGCAAAGAATTCTTCAAGAATTTCAAATTAGAGTTAGTGCCAGTGCTCCTCAAAGTATTCCACAAAATAGAAACAGAAGGAACCCTGGCCAATTCATTCTATGAACCAGTTACTCTGACACCCAAACCATAATTTTCTTCATAAATATAGGTATAAAAATAATCAAATACTTGCTATCTGAATCCAAGAACACATCAAAAGATTATCCTCCATGATCAAGTAGACTCTATTCCAGAGATTCAGGGATGGTTCAACACAGATAAACTGATAAATGTAATGCACCATACAAACAAACTGAAAAAAAAAAAAAACCCACATACTCATCTCCTTAAAAGCAGAAAAGGCCTTTGACATTGTCCAATATGTGTTCATGACAAAATTTCTGAAGAGATTACAGATGCACCTCAGGATAATAAAGGCAGTTTATAATAAAGGCAGTAATGAAGGCATAGTAAAGGCAAGGCCATAGGCAACACCAACTTAAATGGAGAGAAACTGAAAACAATTCCACCAAAAGTAGGAACAAGGCAAGTTTGTTTACTCTCTCCATGTCTATTCACTATAGTACTTGAATTCTAAGCTAAAGCAATAAGACAACTGAAAGATATCAAGGGGATACATATTGAAAGGGAAGAAGTCAAAGCACCTGTATTTTCAGATGCTATGAGAGCATGTGTAAGTGACCTGAAAAAAAAAATCCATCAGAACACTTCTACAGCTGATAAACACTTTCAACAAAGTAGCTGGATACAAAACAAGCTCACAAAAATCAGTCACCTTCCTATATACAAAGACAAGTGACTGATAAACCAGGGAAATATCTTTCACTATAGCTGAAAGTCATATAAAATATTTTGAGCTACCTCAAGATAAAAACTTCAAGTCATTGAAAAAGAAATCGAAGAACATATCAGAAGATACAAAGATCTACCATGCTCATGAATTGCTAAGATTCTTAAAAATCTTTTTAAAAAGGTTTATTTATGTTATTTGTGTGAGTACATTGTAGCTGTCTTCAGACACACCGGAAGAGGGCACCAGATCCTGTTATAGATGGTTGTGAGTCACCATGTGGTTTCTGGAAATTGAACTTAGGACCTTTGGAAAAGAAGTCAGTGCTCTTAACTGCTGAGCCATCTCTCCAGCCCATGAATTGCTAAGATTAACATAGCCAAAAAAAAAAAAAAAAAAAAAATCCTATGAAAAGGAATCTATAGATTCAATGCAACCCCACAAAAATCCCAGTGCAATTTTTCTTCTCAGAAGTAGAAAGGACAATTTTCACCTTCATATGGAAACATACACAAACACACACACACACACACACACACACACACACACACACACACACACACCAAATTAGATAAAACAATCCGGAATAATAAAAGAACTCCTGAAAGTATCAGCATTCCAGATTTCAACTTGTACTACAAAACTACTGATGATGATGGTGATGATGATGGTGATGATGATATGGTTGTTGTTGATGGTGATAAAGAACAGCATGCTATTGGCACCCAAAACAGACATGTTGATCAATGGAATTGAATTGACCCAGACATAAGTTCACACATCTATGGACACATGATTTTGGCGAAAAAAAAATAGGCCAAAAGTAAACACTAGGGAAAAAGACATCTTGAAGAAATGGAGCTGGTCAAGTGGATGGCTGTATGTAGACAAATCCAATTCGGTCCATATTTATCAACCTGCACAAAAATCAACTACAAATGAATCAAAGCCACCACCACCACCATCATCATCATCATCAACAACAGCAACAACAACAAACCAGATACACTGAATCTGATAGAAAAGAAAGTCGGGAATAGCCTTGAACTAATTGGCAAAGAAAAGGAGTTTTGAACAGAGCACCATCAGCACAGACACTAAGATAACATTTAATAAATGGGACGTCATTCATTGAACCGAGAAGCTTCACATGGCAGAGGACATTGTTATTCAGACAGAGACAGCCAACAGAATGGGATAAATGTTTACCAATTACACATTTGTCAGGGGGTTAATATCCAAAATATATAACGACCTCAAGAAATGAAATTCAAAGAAGCAAATAACCCAATTAAAAATGGGATACAGATCTAAACAGAGAATTCACAACAGAGGAAATTCAAATGGCTGAGAAACACTTAAGAAATCTTCAACACCCTTAGCTATCAGGGAAATGCAAATCAGGAGTACTTTGAGATTTCATCTTACACCTGTGACAATGGCTAAGATTGACAATACAAGGGACAGCTCATGCTGGTGAGGAGATGGAGTAAGAGGCACACTCCTCCACTACCAGTGAGTGTGTTTAATAAGGTGTACAGGCCTTACTAAATCAGTGTGGAGGTTCCTAGGGAAGATGGGAATCAATATTCAACAAGATCCAGCTATACCACTCTAGGCATATACCCAAAGATGATTCATTCTGCCACAGAGACACGGACTTGCTCTACCATGTTCATTGCTGCGCTATTCATGATAGCATGAAATTGGAATCAACCCAGATGACCCTCAACAGATGAATGGATAAAGAAAAGTGGTACATTTGCACAATGGAGTATTACTCAGCTGTTAGAAAATATTACATTCTAAAATTTGTAGGCAACTAGATGGAACTAGAATAAATCATCCTGGGTGAAGTATCCAACCCAGATCCAGAAAGCCAGATATTACATATATATTTGCTTATATGTAGAAATTAGCTGTACAGTCAACGATAAGTAAACTACTATTCATTGAACCACAGAGGACAGGAATAGAGAATGAGACCAGATGGAACAGAGTGGTCTCGTTAGGAAAGGACAATGAAATAGATCAGTATGGATGGAAGCAGAGAAGGAATTGGAGGTTAAAGTGATGAGGGTGAGCAGGGGTGTTGGAGGAGGAAGACAGTGAGAGACAGACAAAACTAAAGGGTATTTTAATGGTAGTATGGAAATCTAATACAGTAAAGACTTTCTAAAGTATATATGTACATGATGGTGGCCTAAACAAAATTGTCAAATAATGAGGGAGACAGAGTATCAGCTGGCCATCTTTTGTCACCAAATGAAGCTTCAAGTATCAAGATTAAATTACATCTAATTCAGTTGTAATTGGGTGTTTTGGCCCGAGCTGCTGCTCCTGTCTGAGGGTCAGGGTCTAGCAAGAGAGAGAGAGTGGGGATGGAGAGGAAGAGATGCGAAGAATGGAGACAAGACAGAGGTTCTGGTCAAGTCTCGTTTATTGAAGGGAAATCTGGGGTATTTATATGCTTTGCCATGTGCCTTGTAGGCATGGATACCGTGTGTGCCTTACAGGCATGTATGGCGTGGATACCACGTGCACCTTGCAGCTGGGGGCACTAAACAGCAAAACAAGATATGTGGGATAAACAAGACGTTTGTCAGAGTGTGCTCAGCTGTTGTAGGCTGTTGATAACAAGTCTCTTGTCAGAGTATATGGCTGGAGATGGCTGCAAAGATGATAGACGCTTCTGCTACGAGTCGGCTCCCAACAATTGGGTTGTTAGCCAAAAACATTCCATGGCAATCCCCCAAACAAGCCAGGCTGTTTCTAACACTATAGTTTACTCTCCACAAACTGACAGCAAGGTCTCACTGCTGAAGATGCAAGGCCCCCACAAATGGAGGACCTCACCCAAGCCTCGGGAATTTGCGGCCACCCATTAACTGCAAGACACCAAACTTGATGTAATCAGCAAGAGGCATATTTTAATCAGTATACTGAGGTCAAGACCTGTAGCCCACGCAGGGGCAATGGGGTCTGACCCCCGGGCTTTGGAGACAGAGAGAATTTAAAGCCCAAAACCACAACTCAGGGGGGGAAACCACAACCCACGGGGAGTAAAGGAGGGCTATTGGAGAGCACCTGTGGAAAGTCCCAGCCCATTATTCAGTTTGTGACAGGGTACAAGGAACAGGCTATTCTCTAAGAGTCTATACGTCAGCAAGTTCCTGGTATCCAGGGTGCACAGGCATGCTAACTTGAACTCCCAGCTCAAACCCTATTCAATTTATCTTATGGTCAGTTTTTTAGTTCCTGGTACCCATAGAGCTTGTCACGCTGTCCTGAACTCCCAGCTCTGAACTCTTATCTTACTTATTTTGTCTTGTGTATAGCTAGTTTCCTAGGACCCAGAATGCAGAACAAGCTGATCTGCACTCTTGACTCCATCTATGGAAGGTTTAAAATTTTTTAACTCTTTCAAAGACAACACCCAAACAAGTCATTGAACCCAGAGCTCCAGCTGGTGCCCACATAGAGCCCTCACCCCAACTTTCAGTGTCTTTGGTACAGAAGGGTTCCCTTGTGTGATACTCAAAGAGCCACAAACACTAAACCAGCTCCAAACCCTGTGATCTACAATGCAAGTTCTGTTAGGGCAACGGTGGCACCTAGCTGTAGAAGTGACCAACCAATATGTGCTTTTCCTTAAGGTCCGTTATTTTGATACAGAATCAAGGTCATCATTGGTATAAATTTCTTCTATTGATACAAAAATCTTAAAAGTACAAGGCTTGGACCCAGTCCTTCTATCATGTCACCACAAACTCATCTGAGATGTCTAAGCCTGTGAGTTAAGGGCCAGATAGCAAATTCATGGTTCTGACCTTATTGTTAGGGTGTTTTCAGATAATTTAATTATAAATAGATGAGAGTAGTTAATGGACAACAGTCCAGATTACTTTACATAGAGTAGGTATGCCAAGATGTTAGAGGTCCTGATTTAATCAAAACTTAGAGCCTCTTACCTCCCAGAGCCACAGGAATCTCTCTCTCTCTCTCTCTCTCTCTCTCTCTCTCTCTCTCTCTCTCTCTCTCACACACACACACACACACACACACACACACACAGAGGTTTTAAGCAGCTCACCATGGGTTGATGTGACACTCTTGAACTCAGTAAGGTAAAACTACTAATCAGAGTCTACACTACAATGGAGCTCAGTATTATTTTGTTCCTTCCCATCCTCCACAGAAATAAAGGACCTGTTCCCAATGGCCATAGCCTGACACTCACAGGGAGATTTGAGCCCTTGTGGGCATGGGCTGGTGTGTAGATGTTGAGATACAGGCAGTCCTCAGACATAGGGATGGGACCCATGGTCATCTTCATCTCCTTCATAACCTCTAAATTCATCATATCAGTCTGCAGACACCTAGTGAAAATAGAAGCCAGGAAGTCCAAGGTATGTGGTGGTCAAATCTATATCTTAGTCTGAATTTTCTCTCAGCCACCTATAGGTGTTTTCTTGATGGCCTGATAACATATGGTTCTCTAAAGTCCCTACCACAGTAAAGACCGCTAGCCCTTTGGAAATGAAAATGAAGCCATATTTCAGGGAGAACTGTTCATATATAGTAATATTCTGGAGACTAGTATATGGAGACTTCTGACAGCTTCATTGATAATGATTGGCCAGCTCTGAGGTCCCATCTCTCACACCACTCCATGGCTCAGGGTCCTCAGGAGGTGCAAAGCGCAGTGGTCCTACAGGAAGCTTGGCAAAGGGAATTCCCAGGAAGGTGTGGACACCAGATTTAGTGTCCTTCAAGTGGATGAGCCTGCCTCGGACCTGGCCAGTGTATGTGTTTCTGATGGGACTGGCTGTGTCCTGGCCTGTAAGTAGAGAGATGCCATCAGCTGTCACTAAATTTGGGAAACTTTACCTTGTCATCACCATGATACATGGGGGAGATAAGCTGGGTCCTCTCAGTTCTGCAGTAGGATGTGGAAACAAGGGCTTCTGTATCACCTAGGGACAGATACCTTGTCCACTGACCCTCTTGCAAACTGACAGGGCTCTTCCCTATTCAACAAAGTGACAGGCTCAGAGCCACTTGGCATTATGAAAGAATTATCATTATTATCCATGCTCAGTAGCATTTCTAGGTACAACCACACACAGAGGAGGGACATGTCCTGCTTCTTCTTCTGTTCCTGTTGCCTCCTCAGTATGTGTTAACCTCAGACATCTGTGACTCTCTGTGTACCATGGTGAGACATTAGAAAGCACACAATCCCATGCTGTCATCTGTCATTCTCCATCAGCTCCTTCCCCCACCCCCTTGACTTCCATCCCACAAGCTCAGCCTCTGATTCTACAGATCTGGGGCAGCTCTGACCCACGTCCCTTCTGCTCACTAAGATAGTCTCACCATGCTGGAGGAGAAGCAGGAGCCCATAGACCACAACATACAGCCAACCAGGGAGTCTAGCCAATGGCATGGTTGAATGTCAGGTCTAAACCTGTGCTGCTGCAAGATGAGAGTCTCACAGCAGGAAACAGAACGTATCTGTCTGGCTCAGGCAGGAATTTGTACCTTTTGGGGTGTAGGTGTGAACATTTAATTGGATGGTGCAAAGTTCTTATTGTAGAAGAACTGATAAGGCAGAAGCCACAGGAAGCCAATAGCCAGCAGGCAGGGCAAAGCTACTTCTGCAGTTTCTGCTCCTTCCCTGGCCTTCTGAACAGACACAGCATGACATCTGAAGTCCTTCTGGAATGCCAGGATCCATGACCTCCAATATGGAGTCATTAAAATCCCTGGTTCTTACCAACCCAATGTAGGTGTTGGTGTGAAAATCACGGAGCAGAAAGCTATAACAGGAGAAGCCACGGGGCTCCTGTCAACTGGTACACAGTGGTGATACCAACATAAGGAGAAGAAGGGCAGGAGCTTGAGTGTGCCTTTCACCCTCAAGAGTCCTCTGTGCTCACAAGACTCATAGAGTAGTGAGTCCACTCTGGAGGCCCATGTTCTTTATGATGACCTTAGGATCACAGATACAAGTCCCCTGTTAGGTCATGGTATCTTTATTGAAAGACACTGAAGTTCTAACACTTCTGCCTTCATCTCACAGCCCCAGATCCTGTTTAGATCAACTTCACAGTCATTTGTCCATCGACAAACATTTTAACGTTTCCCACCATTTACTTATGTATTGTGTGCATGTACGTTCAATCACGTTCAATTTGTAGGAGTCAGTTCTATCTATCCACAATATGGGTTCAGGGACCAAACACAGGTTGTTAGGCTTGGCAGCAAACTCCTAACTGGCTAAGCCCCTTGCCAACCTCCCCAATCCCCACAACCACAGTATGACTTTGATGGCTTCTGGTATACATGTACAGAATAGGAGTTTCAGAATCAAAAATCCTAGCAAACCATATCAAAGAATATACAAACAGGAGTTTACAACTAGCCACACCTGACTCTGGAAGAAGTGGTGTAGGAGTCAACATGGGGTAGTCTTTTTTATCTGAGGTTTGACTTTGGCTCTATGGATTGATCCCCAGAGACTATAGAATCCCATAGCCCGGCGCTGCAGGATTTCTTTTATAGCCCTGGTTTCTCCTGCCTCCTTGACACAGTGTCTCCAATATATGCTTGTCCAATCTGTGATCCCAGGCCTTCCTGGAGAATGTTCTACTTTTAGTATTCTGACCCAAGGATGTTTTGGGCTGTGGGGACTGAAAGGGCTCCAATTCCTTCAATCTCTGGGTCAAGCAGTCAATTTCTTTATGTTTCCTGAACCTTCTTGTGCTTTTTCCTAACTCCAGACTGTTTTGTAGCTAAGTTGGAGGTAACTTCCCATATCCTCTGTAAAGAATATTTACCATCATTCAGATGAGGTCAGAGACTTGGTAAAAAAAAAAAAAAATGTGGACTGGAGAAAGCCCAGATTCTCTTCTGTTGAGGGAGTCAAGGACACAGTGTAGCCGACAGACAGACGGATGGACAGACAGGCAGGCAGGCAGGCAGACAGACAGACAGACATTGAAACAGAGGTCTAAAAGCAGAAGTTCAAAGTTCATGGGAATATCTGCATTGAGCCACCACTCCATACCCATCTAGTATATTCAGTGTTGGCAGAGACATGAAACACTTGGCACCCCCATACATGACTGGAGGAGATTCAAAATGGTGTAGTCATTTTGAAAGACAGGGTGGTGTTTTTCTTCAAAAATTAAATATACACTTGTGCTATGATTGAGAAATTCTTCTTTCAGGACTTTAGCACTAGGAAATGAAATTATTGATCACAAAACAACAAATAAACAACAGGATCATTTTTTTCCCCAAAATGTTGATAAGAACTTCATTAACAACAGGAAAAAACCATGGAAACCATATTCATATATAGACTGATGCCCTTTGTCAGTGATGGCACTTGAATATCCAAGACTATTAATTAATCTATTAGTAACAGAATAAGTCACTAATGATTTCTTTTCTATGATAGAGTAGTCAGGGCCCTGATGTTTCTAAATCATACATCCACCCTGAGCAAAATGGGAAAGTTTATGACTTGGAAAACGATTGTCTAATTTTCCCTGATAATTTATTTTAAAACACATGGGCCGGTGGGTGGGAGCTTAGGCGCCAGGCCGGAAGGTCCTGGGAAAGCAGCAATACCGTTATTTGGAGAGATCTGTTAAGGATTGTAAGGACCGTTAGCACCTTAAGAGCCATAAGAAAAATCCCATCTATAAATGAGGTTATTGTGGGTGCAGAGGAGCAAGCAAGATGACTCCTGTCAGGAGGCTGGAAGACAGCTCCGATAGGGAGGGCTTGTTGGGAAAACCAGCCCCCAGAGCTCTAGAGCAGGGTCAAATCTGCAGGCCTGTTGAAGACCATCATTAACCATTTTGAGGGCTTCTCTAGCCTCTGAGGCGACTGTGATGACATTTTCTGCCATTTTAGACCCCTTTAAGAGCTTAAGTCCAGGGGAGGGAGCGCTAATTGCCCAGATGTGGTAAGCAAAGTAAGTGGGATCCAGGCCAAGTTTCCCAGAAGGGTTTGCATGCGAGAGTAGTAGGTATGGGGAAGGTGAATTGCACTTTGGATGATTAATAATATCAGCTGTGATGGTGTGACCTAGAAATAGGTAAGGTTCCTGTCTTATATCTTTTCTGGGCTGTGTACAATCCAGGCATCTGCAAGGCAGAGAAGGTGATCCACTGTCACTTTTGCTTTCGAACTCATCCAGTAGAAGGGGGAAAGCCTCTTGGCTGAGCAGTTCTTTTACAAGGGCAGCATAGGTGTCATCACTGTTTGTTCATTCACAGACACAGCAGGAGACACTCCCATCTTTATTAATAGGCACAGCTGGAGACTTTCCCAAAGCCTGGCTATTCTCTGTAGGCAAAGGGTGAGACTGTTCCGAAGCCTTGCTTTTGTTTACAAGAAGGTCACCTCATCTGAGTCATCTCTCTACCCTCCTACAAACTCAGTTTTTCACAGCCATGATCAGGGTGGCAGTTGGGAGGGGTAGCAACATCTGCATGGATATCTGTCAGGGACAAAAGTTCAAGACTTTGTCATAAAACTTGTTTAATTGCCTGTCAGAAAATCTAAGTTGCTTACTCTCCAATATTTCTTTTAACACTTTCAGCTGAGAGTTGGAGTTACCCATAATGCTTGGAGAGGTCCACTTACTGTCTTGAGAAATGTTGGGGTTCCCTTTTCAGGCACCAGCTGTGGAGACAGAGACCAGGAAGTGGTAGTCTAGGATTATGCCCAGGATTCAGACTCTAGAGAAGAGCACCAGAGTGTAGATATAACTTTATTGTTTATTACATGAGCTTATATAATAAGCTTATATATAGCTGATTTTTCTTTTCTTTCTCTTTTAAAAGATAATTATACATTCTGTTTATACATTCAAGGGCAAATTGGAGTGCAACCTGTGCTGTTCAGCAGAATCTGACTTGCCTGTTCAGAAGCCTGTCCAGAAGCCTGTAGGGGAGGGTCCAATCTCTCATAGAGATTTCTGTGAAGACAGGGGAAGCAGCCGCTGCTATGGCCTTGGGTCCTTTGAATTGTCTCACCAGTATGCAAGGAGTCATACTGGTCAGATCACATACTGTGCACAGTGGATCAGGACTCTTCAAGTCTCAGGAGCCTGTGGCACCTCACCCTCCGTCCCACTTCCTCCTCCACCAGGTTTATCTCCACACGGCCTTAAATCTGTTCACTCCGTACTGTATAGAACAGTGCTTTTCCAGACGGTGGTTTGCACCAACAGACTCTATTGTACAAGGTGCATGTGCCTGTATTTTGAGGAGGGAGGACGATCTGCACCTTGGTAACTAACACCCTCTGTCCAGAACCACCCACAAAGCACAGTAATAATTTACTCTTAAAATGAGCAAGGGTGCCACCATAAATGCTTACCAAAGTAAGTCGAGATTGTAGAAGCACATGGACCTATCACAACAGTGTCAGCAAAGCCAGGCTCAAGAAATTACCGGACACATTAGACGGAAGAAAGGGTGTGAATTGTACCTGCACTCCATAATGAAGAAGGTACTTAACAGCATGATGGTGAGGGCCTCTGCCATCTGATGTCTGATAACTCAGTATGTATGTCCATTATCAGGTGATCAAGAATTATTATCAAGGGACCAACACACAGAGAACTCAATGAAATCCTAGTGGTTTGGCTTGTTCCCAACAAATGACCTAACTCACTTTAACAGTCCACATACTCAGGTCAGTCTGGACCTGGTCTTATCCTTCTCTCCTACGGCATCGCCACGGGACCAACTCAAACCTTCAGTCGACAGTCCACCGTCCTGCAGCCCACCAGCAGGTTTTCTATCCCATCCCTACATTTTGACATTCCTATCAACCTCCTGCTTCCACCTCTCAGTGAAGCCTTTTTGAAAATTCTCGATTACTCTACATATGGCCTCATTAGTCCTTCATAGCCATTTCACTATAAATATATATAGAGAGAAACTGTAGTCAGAATGTAATATCTGAGAGAAGAATAAGTAAAAAAGAAAATATATAGTGATATATACAGAAAGAATATAAAAGTATTTATTGCATAATACGATCTAAGTGGTAAATAAATAAGATTACAATAAAAGAACCTGTGCTTGCTTCAGCTACCCAATGAGAAGAAAGTCCATTTGATAAATTGCTGCCAACAAAACCACCACCATATCTTGTGGACTTTACTGTTATCCAGTCAATTCTGACATCATGGAGAGACATAGACATGCATGTTCATCCATGTTTCTGACATGCACTCCTGATGTATCAAGGTGTTGGGTAGACAAAGTGTGTTCTCTACATCTATGCAGTGAAACTGTGAGACCACCCTGACAAATTCACCATAACAACCAAGGAAACAGAAAGAGCATTTAGAGACATAACCACCCTGCTGGTCAGGCTGTTCCTGATAGGGAGAGAGTTAAAAAAACAATTCAGAGAAAAATCACAGAATGCACTGATTAGTAACCAGCTGTGTCCTTCACAGCCCTAGATAAACATAGCCCACCAGAAATAATTGCTTGAGTGAGTGTGGCCAATAAGTTTAAAGGATAAGCAAAGTGTCCACTTAGGTTTAGACAAATTTTGCTGTTGCTAAAGTCTGCCTATGCTAAAGGATAAAAAGTGTGTGCTTCAGAAATTCAGGGTCCTTCCTTCTACGAGAGTGAAGTGTTGAGGCCCACACTCTGCCTCAACACTTTTCCTCAACGCTTTTGGGGCTAAGTGCTCTGGTCAAGAGAGAGTGTGGCTCTTGGGGCAAGAGACTCGAAGAATGGAGACAAGACAGGGTGTGATTCAGTCTCTTCTATTTTCTCAAGTCTCCCTCAAGTCTCTCTCTTATTGAAGGGAATTCTGAGGTATTTATATACACAAGTAGGAGAACACAGGTGAAAACATTTTACCACGTGCACCATATAGCTGAGGTCACTAAACAGCAAAAACAAGCTATGTGGGATAAACAATATATTTATCAGAGTGTGCTTCAGCTGTTATAGGCTTTTGACAACCAAGTCTTTCATCAGGGTATATGGTTCCAGATGGCTGCAAAGTTGATCCAGCCGCTTTCTACTAAAGTCAGCTCCCAACAGTGAAGTGACCCCTACGTGTCAGAATAAAAATTTCTCTTGCTGTTTGTATCAATCTTGGTCTCCGTGTCTCCATGCACTGCGTGTTGAGACTTTCAGGTCCAACAAAACCTGCAGGCAAGGGAAATCCCTGCTTGAATCTCAAATACACTGTCTTAGTGGCAGAGACAGTCACAGACAGATTCTGTCCTGACTAGAGAGATGGGCCATTAGTGGTTCCAAATTATATGCAGTTTCCAAACCACAGTGCCATAAAGCGGTTAGGTGGATGCCAGGAAGCAGGGTTCTGCACAACGGCTCATGTCAAGAGACATGGAGGAACTTTCTAGAGTAAAGAGAACATTCTCTACTTGAAGGAGGTGTGGTCACACATCTCACATATTTTCTCAGATTTTATAAACTATACAGTTAAATGAGTGAGTTAACTTGCATACAAATAATTATAAAACTTCCCAAATAAGACAACTGCCGAAAGTGTAAAAGGTGTCTTTTGAACCCCTTTGATGAAGTGTCCTTACTGCTGGCACAAATGGAAACCACACAGACTTACATTGGCAGCAGGAGCTCAAATGAGCTATGGCCCCAGTGGAAGAGTCTAGGACCAGCCCTCCTAGAAGTTATCCTTCTCTGATCCCATGGTGTCCAGGATGGACTTGACCCCGAAGGTCATGCTTTCCTGTGGTTGATTTCAATGCAACGTATTAAAAAGACTCTGAAAAGCCAAGAAAACTTGCCTAGTGGGATAAGATGATCAGAGGCAAGGGTGTATGGGAGTCTCAGGACCCCTCAGACAAGAGCCGGTGTCTTAATGACAGGGAGTAAATGCTTTAGGGGAACATGGTCACAATTTGGCACAATTTGGCTCCTTTGAAATGGGATAATAGACATACCCAGACCTGCTTCACATAAAAGATTATTCCACCTACCATTTTGAGACAGAAATAGGTGAATAGATTTGCTAACCATAATATATAATCTACAAATATAATAGGTAGAGACACTTTCAGTGGTTTTCAAATTCAGTGACTGAAATGAGAACCCCTGGGTGCTATGTTTTGAAAGTATCTATGAATCATTTTTCTATATTGAAATCTTCAGTGGGATATTATGAGTTCAGCACACGCAGGGATAATCTCTGTGTACTGTGTGGAAGCCTTACCTGTCAATCAAGAGCTGATGGCCTATTAGCAACAGGCAAGAAGTAGAAAATGGGAGTTCCACTAGAGAGATAGGAGCTCAGGTTCAGGAAGATTCTCCACCAGTACTTGGAGGAAGTTGAATGTGTGAAACTGAGGAGAAGTAACTAGCCACGTGGCAGACATAGAATAGTTTAAGTAGATTAAATAAGTTACAAGTTAATGACCTAGCGAAAAGCCATAAGCATTGGTAATAAATACTAAGCCTCTGAATTGTGACCTGGGAACTTGGCTGGGAGTGGAAAAGCCAATGGTTACAAGTACAGGTCTGCCCAGTGAATATTTGGGTCAGAGAGCTAGCCTTCTTCACGTAGATTTGCTAGAACAACAACAACAACAAAAAGTAGATTGAGCACAATTTGGCATCTTTGTAAAAACACAAAATACAAGCAACTTTGCACCAGTGGGCTTGAAAACATTAAGAACAACAACAGTAAGGTAAGACTGGGAATTAAGCACACGGAAGATCTGAGTAAGGGTTTACCAAGGCGTCAGGAGTTTTCAGGAATATATAGGAAAGGCAGGAAAGCATGCAGTCACAAATGATTCCTTTACATATGATATGATAGGGCCACAGTGTTCTCAAACCACATGTGTTTGCATACTACAGGAAAGTAAAGCTGTATGTGAGGCATGATGGATTTTGGGGGTCAGAGAAGCCCTCAGGAAGACCAGGATAGGAATCTTCTTCTGGTATAGATACCTGGACCTCTTATCTCTCTCATCTCATCTAAGATCTCATGCCATAACCAAACATCTTCACAGATGTGTGTGAGGCTCCCTTCTCCCCTGGAGGGCCACCAGCCCACAAGGACAAAGGAAGCGGGGGTGGGGGGTTGGGGGTGGGGGGTGAGGGGTAGGGATGGGAGTGGGGTGGGGGCGCAGGGGTGGTGGTAGTGCAGGGTTTGTATGGTGTGAGTACCAACAGAAGGATTGGCTTCTGGGATCAGCTTCAGTGAGACAGCTCAACTTTATTAGGGGTGAGCAAGTGTTATGTAGATCTGAGGAAGTAGGTAGGAATTTCCAGGGTGAATGTACATTATTTGTTGGGGGGGGGGATGTTTCCTTTACATGAAGAGGAATTTGCCAAGAACCTGCTGGACAGTTTGTATCTGGAGAGAGGAAGTTGAACCTGTAATTTGAATATAAGCTATGTGACTTTCCTCAGAGGATTTCTGGGGTTACAGGCAGGGGGGGGGGTAGGGGGGCTGGTTGTCATAACACAGTACCTATTTCTCATATGGTGGGAAGGGCTGAGTGGGACTTATGTGCTGAACCCTGCAGCACTTGCCAAAAGCTTTGTGTAGGGTAAGGTCAGGCACCTGTGCTTAGAACACTCTCCAGATAAGAGCAGGTGGAGAAGAGGGAGCCCCATTGAGAAGGGGAGTCTTTCATTTAGCAGCAGGCTCAGAGAGCTTATCTAGACATAGAGGACTGCAACCTTAATTGCAGGGCCGTCCAATAGATGTGATATATTCGTGCAAGTGTGGACCTCAGTGGCTTCAGAAACCCTAGGAACAAGAACAAACTTCACAAAGTGGACAACTGAGAAACCCACCGAGACCTGTGGGACTGCTTGACTAGCCTAGGAACAGGTCCAGTCCTGTTTCCCACGAAAATGAACCAATCACTGTTTTGAAAAGAAATAGGTGAGATTTCATATTCAAGGACAATATATACAAATATTCTCTGGGTAGTTGATACCCTCAGTTGTTGGTGCCAGAGAACTCTGATAGCTATTGTCTAAAAGCCTATGCAGCTCAAATTAACTTTCTGAAACCTACTCCCTAATATCTGACCAGGACCTGGCAAAATGGCTGTACTCTAACCCTTAGCACAAATTCATTAAAGACTCCAGAACACAGAGAGCAAATTGCTATGGAGCTGAGACGGAGGGAACATTATAGTGTGTTATAGAGCTCAGGCCTAAAGTCCATTGGACCACAGAACTTATATGGCAGGGTGGGGTGTCCCATCCCTGACACCACTCCATGGTTCAGGGTCCTCAGGGGGTACAAAGCGCAGTGGTCTTACAGGAGGCTTGGCAAAGGGAATTCTCAAGAAGGTGTGAACACCAGCTTCTATATCTTTCACATGGACAAGGCTGCCTCTCACCTGGCCTGTGTGTGTGTTTCTGATGGGGCTGGCTGAGTCCTGGCCTGTGGGTGGAGAGGTGCCATCAAGATTAGTTCTGTTCAGGCAGCTGCTACTACACTGTTACCAGGGTAGGTGTGGGAGAGTTCTTAAGGCCTCTCAGTTCCGATGTGGGATGTAGGGCTGGGGTTTTCCCTAACTTCCACAGCGGGGGACCTCTCCCAGGGTCCTTTTGAAGAGTACTAGGACACTTCTCAGAGTGTTCACCAAAGAGGTAACACACTGAGAGCACAGCAACACAAACATATATCATTGTCATTATCATCCAAGGTCAGTGATAAAGCCAGCCACAGTGATGGGAGCACACAGGAGGAAACAGGAGGGAACCATCGCTCCTACCCTCTTCCTCCTGACCTGCATCCCAGGCAGGACTCTTTAGATCCTCTTTTGTGGGGCGCTGAGAGGCATGTGCTTTACACACTTTCTTATTTCATCTCCACCTTGTCATCTCTTCCCTACCTGGTGTCTTCTTTTTCACAAGCTCAGCCTCTGACTCAGCAGAATTGGGCAGCTCTGATCCTGGTCCCCATTTCCCACTTAGGGAATCTTACCCTGCATGCGGCAGAGGAGAAGCAGGAGTCCATAGATCACAGCATTCAGCCAGCGGGGAAGCCTATCTCGTAGCATGACGGACTTCTAGGCCTGAGTCTGTGCTGTTACAAATGGCAGGGTTTCAACAACAGGAAACAGAAGATGTGGGCCTTGTTCAGGCAGGAATTTGACCTGACATGACATAGGCAGAAGTTTTATTGGGCGGAACAAAGTTCTTATTGCAAGGGAGCTTCACTGACTAGTCCTAAATGACAGAAGCAAAAGCCAGCTTCTGCAATTTTTGTTCTTTCCTTGCCCCCTAGAAAGGTATAGTGCCCTGGTTAACTTTATGTCAACTTGACACAAGCTAGAGTCATCAGAGAGGAGGGAGTCTCCACTGAGAAAATGTCCCAGAAAATAGCCAAGATTTGTCTATAGGCAAGCCTACAAAGCATTTTCTTAATTAGTGATTGACGAAGGAGGGCCCAGCCCATTGTGGATGATATCACCCCAGGCTGATGGTCCTACAGTCTATAAGAAAACAGGCTGAGCAAGCCACGAGGAGGAAGCCAGTGAGCAACACTGCATCCCTCCCTGTCTCTGGGTTCCTGCATGCTCTCACTGCTTTTCATGATGAACTGTCATATGGAATTTTGAGCAAGATAAATCCTTTCCTCCCCAAGTTGCTTTTGGTCATGGTGTCTCATCATGGCAATGGTGATCCCAACAAAGACTTGTAGAGAGGCTTCTGAAGCCCCTCTGGGGTCCCAAAAGCCCTGTCCTCAGATGTAAAGTCACCATGATTTCGGCCATATCCATCAACCCACTGCAGATACTGGGATGAAGATCAGGGAGCAGAAAGCTATAACAGGAGAAGCCACGGGGCTCCTGTGATACATAGCCAAGACACCACAGACAGAGAGGTGGGTGTGCAAGGGCAGAAGCTCTGAGTTTGACCTCTACCCTCAAAGATCCTGTGCACTGTCAAGACTCAGAGGCCCTACCCCCTTATAGTGATCTTAGGATCTATATATACCCTCCCAGTTAGGTCATAGTAGCTTCATTGAAACACTGCAATTCTGCATGAAAGTCCTCACTTCCTAGTCTATCCATCCTATCCACTTCTATACCACGGCTTCTCTAATGGTCAAATCCTTATAAGAAAACTTCAGTCATCTATCTACTTTGCAAATATTGTTTACTTTTTCACATGCACTTATCATTGTGTGTGTATGTGTGCATGTGTGTGCACATGCATATGCACATATGGGCATTCCTGTGTCATGGCACATATGTAGAAATAAAGTAAAGGGACACTTGAAAGAGTCAGTTGTCTCCTTTTACCATGTGGGTCCTGGAGATTAAACTCAGGTTGTTTGTCAGAGTTGGCAGTCCTTACCCTCTGGGCAATCTTCCCAGGCAAACACTTGATGAACTTTTCATGGACATTGCTGGGGGCAAGTAAGGGGTGGATGGGAATGAAGAATAGTGGATCTTGACAGGTGGGGAACCTGTGTGCTGGAGTTAGGTTTCAGCTGAGATTGTACATGTGGCCGCTGAATGGGGTGGCTAACATCATCATCAGGGTGGAGACAGGGACAGAAAGCCCAGCATGCACTGGGAAGGGCTCAGATCTAATCCTAGCACATCATTTTGAGCCATCAGAGCTTCTGTTTCCTCAGTTGGACAGTGAGCTCAGGCATTCCTCAAGTGATCGTCTGGGTCCCCATCCTGCTCATGAAGAGGGAAAAAAAAAAAAAAAGGAAGACTCATATTTGCTGCCACAGAAGGAGGATCTAAAGACAAAGAAAATATCCTTGCTAGGGCCTGTCTCCATGTTGTGTGGTAGCCTGACATCTTTGAAGAGGTTAGGTTCGTGCTGGAACTCACAGAAGGGGGAGTTCTCACAGGGAGGAGCCTGGGGGTATGGAAATATCGGTCATTACCTGGACCCTTTTGTGTAAGATATCTTGGCCTAAGATTGTCTGAAATCACGTGGCTAGAGGTGTGTGTGTGTATGCATGTGCGCGCGCGTGTGTGTGTGTGTATACTCTAAGGCTGAGACATGAGCCTTGGGAAGGGCCATGACCCTGACCTCTGCACCTACCTGAGTAGTTTGGGGGAATACCTAGAGCAAAATTTCCTCATCTGTGTCATAGTCTTATACCAGACATAAGGATTTACTGAGGTAAAAGCCCTGAGAAACCTGGAACCAAAGAAGAGATAGAGATATAGATGGGGACCTGGAGACCAGGGCTGTCCCTGAACCTACAGCTCTGAGATGTGTCCTTGGAATAAGACCACTTTGTCAGCACTGGAGATCGAACACATGGCCCCATGCATATGAAGCGAGTGTTCTACCACTAGCCAGAGTTCCAACCCAGAGGCATCTTTATAGACATAATCACTTTGAGCACATGCTACTTGCAGGCAGGGATCACAAACATAAAGTTCTCCATCATCTTTTGGAGCTGTACTTGGAGAGTCTCAAGAGTCTTCATTGTCTCCTAAATTCTCCTCTATCAATAAGTCAGCAAAACCAGGAGGCAACATATAGTTCAGAGCGATCCAGAAAAGATGTGTTAGTAAGACTTCAGCACCGGGAACAGTATCCTCAAGTTAAAAGAGGGGTCTGGGATGGGAGAAGGACAAGTTTGAGGGTGGCCCCATCTCTAAACTCAAGCATACCCCAGGTTTTGCTCAAGTGGCACCAATGATGCTGGGTACAGGTCAAAAATCAGCAGAGGTCAACAGCTCCTCAGGATGCCTGGATAAGAACTCCCCACCCACCACAGCGTGAAGAATGACTTTAATGACCGGAGGTACATTCAAAGTGAGAGATCAAATTAGGTCCCAGACACAGTCTGAAACCATGATGGTCATGATGTTTTGTGCAGGAATACAAACCCTGACTAAGACAGTGTATTTCCATATGAAGGTGGAAATTGTCCTTTTTAGTCCTGAGAAGAATTGCACTGAAATTTTTATGAGTGTTGCATTGAACCTATAGATTCCTTTTCATAAGATTTTTTTTTGCTATGTTAATCTTAGCAATTTATGAGCATGAGAGATCTTTGCATCTTCTGGTACTTCTGATATATTCTTCAATTTCTTTCTTCAATGACTTGAAGTTTTTATCTTGAGTTACCTCAGACATTGTATATTATTTGCAGCTATTGTGAAAAATATTTCACTGATTTTTTTATCAGTCACTAATCTTTGTATATAGGAGTGACTGATTTTTGTGAGCTAATTTTGTATCCAGCTACTTTGCTAATTTATCAGCTGTAGAAGCTTTTTGGTGGAATTTTTCAGGTCACTTACACATGCTCTCATAGCATCTGAAAATACAGGTAAACACTTCTTCCTTTCCAACCTGTATCCCCTTGATATCTTTCAGTTGTCTTATTGCTTTAGCTTAGAATTCAAGTACTATAGTGAATAGACATGAAGAGAGTAGAAAAATTTGTCTTGTTCCTAATTTTTGTGAAATCATCTTCAGTTTCTATTTAAGTTGGTGTTGTCTATTGCCTTGCTATAAACTACACTTATTATATTGAGGTGAATCTGTAATCTCTTCAGAAATTTTATCATGAACATGTATTGGACAATGTCAAAGGCCTTTTGTGCATCTTAGGAGATGACCTTGTGTTTTTTTCAGTTTGTTTGTATGGTACATTACATTTATCAATTTATCTGTGTTGAACCATCCCTGCATCTCTGGGATAGAGTCTACTTGATCATGGAGGATGATCTTTTGATGTGTTCTTGGATTCAGATAGCAAGTATTTGATTATTTTTTTAACCTATGTTTATGAGGAAAATTATGGTTTGGGTGTCAGAGTAACTGGTTCATAGAATGAATTGGCCAGGGTTCCTTCTGTTTCTATTTTGTGGAATACTTTGAGGAGCACTGGCACTAACTCTAATTTGAAATTCTTGTAGAATTCTCTGCTAAAACCATCGGGCTTTGGGCTTCATTTGGTTGGGAGGGTTTTAATGACTGCTTCTATTTCACTAGGGGTTATAGATCTGTCTGAATTGCTTCTCTTATTTGGTTTAACTTTGGTAAGTGGTGTGTACTGGGAAAATTATCTTTTTCTTTTAGCTTTCCCAATTTGGTGGAGTGCAGGTTTTTAAAGTATGTTCTTATGATTCTCTGGATTTCCTCAGTGTCTATTGTTATGTCCTGTTTTTCATTTCTAGTTGTGTTAATTAAAATCCCCTTTTAATTTTTTGGGTAAGGGTTTGTCAGTCTTCCTAATTTTTTAAAAAATAACCATCTCTTTGTTTTATTGATTTTTTTGGTATTTCTGTTTGTTTCTATATTATTGTTGTTATTCCTGGGTTTGATCATTTCTACCATAGCAAGGAATCCAAGGAAAATACAAAAATGATCATTGCATCCATGAAAATGACAATGTTATGATGGGTGTGTTCTCTGTTTTAAAAACAGACAACAGTCCTGCACAAAGAATGGGGAATAGGCCAGTCCACTGGAAATACCGCACAACCCCCCAAGGACAAGGCATCATAGAACAAGCCCACTCATCCCTCAACTAACAATTAAAGAAGGGGGTACTGGGAGACCAAGGTCTAAAGCCTCAAGACAAATTATCAGATGCCTTATTTACACTTAATCTTTAAAACTCTGATAAAGAAAGCCTTTTCCTGCCTATAAGCATTGGGGCACCATGATGCCCTGCATCACCCCTCTACCCTTGGTCTACTGGAAGGATTCCCTAACCAATATCTGGGAGAACTGGTCTCACAGCTAATCATGGGATGAGGGTTTGCTTGTTTTTTTCCTGAAGGAGCTAAGAAATCCATCTGGATTCCTGGCTGGTCCATCAAGCCCTGTACCACCAAATACCTAGGTGGAACAGATGGAAACTGAGGACCACATTGCAGATCCTCTCACAAAGGGAGTCTGATGGGGAGGAGGGACTACTGGCAGCTATGGAGCAGCACTCTCCTGACCACTGGCCAACAGGGGGAGGACCACAGAGAACATGCAGGAGGAGAGGATGCCCACAATCAGCCCTCACCCAGGTGACTTGGGGGAACCTCAAAGCCCTCATAAACCAACCCCAGAGAATTTCCCCTGAAGGGAAAGAGACAGGACCCTATACCCTATTCTTGCTCATGTGTGCAATTAAAGCAGCCAATTCACAGACACATGCTGCTCCCATTTTATGGACAGTGATGAGATAGCCACCAGTTCTACTCCCTGTGATTTGGGATTCCAGACTCCTTATAATGTATAGCAATAACCCATGGATGGGAGAAAACCTTTTTTCAGTTAATTCCACCCTAAAAGTAGCCTTTAATGGCTCATACTCTCTTATGGAGGGCCTGGTGGGATTCTGCCCGAATGTAACTGCTTGTCTACTGGACTTTGTTGCTCTAGACAAAGTAGTAACAAGTGATTTTTATAATTGGACTAATAGGCAATGTGGACCACAGAGATGTTGGGCTGTTTCCAATTATGCTGCTTCTGTAGACTATGACTCCTTGACTCATATCCGGTACACATTTATAAGAGGTTCAATGGCAGGTATTAATGGAACTTTCCCAGTAACCCCCAAAACACCTCTCTTTCAGCCGACTCTATACCTTTTGCTCACCTGGAGGTCTCCTCGTTATGTGAGTCATACAAAGGTACTCATGGGTACCTTTGTCCAGAATGGAGATCTACTTACATGGGAAGCCTCTCAACTGACTTGCCACTACCAGTGACCTCCTGAATGGCATTCTGGGTGCAAGCATTTTGCAATTTATTTGACCAATCTCTGCCTCATTTTTTTCTCCTGTGAGACCCACAACCAGATGATCACTGGGCTTTCCAATCACTCTGAGGCCAGTCATTTCTCTGTAGCCCCTGGTTCTGTATGGATTATAGGCCATTCATCCCTATTAAGAGTGGCTCCTCAAATATGGAGACAAAGTGTGGGACAGAAACTGAAGGAGGGGTTGTTTGGAGACCATTCCACCTGGGTATTCATACCATATGCAGTCACTAAAGATAGACGCTGATTTGGATGTCAGGAAGTGCATGCTGACAGGAGCCTGATATGGCTGTCTCCTTAGAGGTCCCCCAGAGTCTGACATACCCAGAGGCAGATACTCACAGCTAACCATTTATCTGATCAAGGGTTTCCCAATGGAGAAGTTAGAGAGAAGACTGAAGGAGCTGAAAGGGTTGGTGGCCCCATGAGGAGAGCAACAATACCAACCAACCAGAGCTCCCCAGGGTCTAAATCACCAGCCTAGGAGCACATAGGGAGGGACCCATGACTCCAGCTGTATATGTAGGGGAGGATGGCCTTGTTGGGCACAAGTGGGAGAGGAGATATTTGGTCCCATGAAGGCTGAACACTGAATGGGGGGGGGGGAATTTGAGGGTGGGGAGGTGAGAGTGGGGGGGTAGGTGGGGGCACACCCTCATAGAAGCAGGAGGGGGGGTGGGATAAGGGGTTCCTGGGTGGTGGGGCGAATGGGGTAAGGGGATAAAATTTGAAATGTAAATATAATATCCAATAAAAAAAAAAAAAAAAGAGTGGCTCCTTTTATGGCTTCCTCTCTGAAAAAAATCGAACCAGACTGTTCTTAGAGGTTCATTGGACTACCAACCACACCTCTCATGGTGGTCCAGCTCCCAATCTGACCTATACTGGGTATCCCTGTGTGAGATCTCCTTTTTTCTTTCTCATCTGGTTCCAAAGTAACACTCTTAATGCCAAGTTAAACTGCTCAGAAATGAACTTTCATTCTCTCCCCCATGAGAGGATCCAGTGTTCAGGGATACTGACATACCACCACCAATCTGGGTCCCAGTAAATGCCACTGATGGCTAGACTGGGGGACTTGTCATCTCTGATCATGTCCCATCTCTGCACCATTAAAAAAGAGATTTTGGCATATGTGCCATAATTTTTGCCACAGTGGTAAGGCTCTTAGCGACAGCAGCTACAGCCACTGAAGTAGCTTTGCAAAACTCTGCAGACAGCATGACACACAATATATGTAAACCCTATGCTCTCCCCCACCCTGCTTTAGATAAGCAGTTCCGGGTAAAACAGCTCTTTTAATTAGGTGTGTTAAATTTACACCATCCAGTGGGACTTTTACAGGATGATGTTAATCATCTATGGGATCTTGCCCAAGTTAATTGTGATCCACGCTATCCTGCTAGCTGCTTAACACATCAGACACACCTCAGTAGTATGGTAGCACTACATTTACAGCCTAGCTATATAACAGTGCATGGAATTCCCTGTTCCTTTCTCTCTTACATCAGCTGCATCAAGACACTGCTTACACTAATGCTACTTCTGTAGATGTTATTACCTTGTGCCAAATGGATAGATTCTTTAAGGATGTAGGGTCAAAGCTGCACCAACTAGTTTCCCCAGCAGCCCTTCTTTATTTATGGTATTATTCTTGTTGGAGGTGAAATTGTGTTTTTCGTAACCTGAGGGTGAAGCCATGGCCATACCATGCCAGTGTAAACACTCAGAAGAGCTAAGGAAAACCTGTACTGTGCCAGGCTGCAGATGTTTTGAGACTATTAGGGGCTGGACATAAAGAACCATGGTGAGTTCTTAGCTGGCATTGAAGTCTGTCTGAGCTTGAGCCGCACATCACTTCCTCTGGGAAGTCTGGCTGGGATAGGTGGGAGCTCCCAAACTTGTACATATTGATGTATCCTTGCAGAGTTTTCTGCGATTCCGAAACTCCTACTTATATGCCTCTATCTTCAGCTTTATCATAGGCTTGAGACCCTAGACTGTTCTCAGTGTTCAAACCGGTAAGGCCCCAGCACTGTTTCTGAAATGCATATAATTGACTGTGTACTTGTTTTTAATAAGAACTTGCCACCAACATAAGCTACAGGATAGAGGTGGGATGAGGAGGGGACTGGTACATAAGAAGTACCACATGACACCAGAGAAACACTAGAATTAAATGATATCCAGATATAACGGGTTCATCATACACCTACAGAATATTTCATCCAAACATTTCAGAATACACATTCTTCTCAGCAGCGCCCGGCATTTTCTATAAAGTAGTGCGTATATTAGGACAAAAAGCGAAATTTAAGAACTACAAGTTCAATGAAACAGAAATCAATTCTGTTTATTTGATTGCAATGGAAAAAAAAAACTGAAAAAAAAAGCAAGAGAAACAATGGAACATATATAATCTCATAAGATTAAACAACATGCTATTGAATCAAAACATCATTCAAGAAGTCAAGAGTGAAATACATAATGTGAAAACAATCTACAGATCCAATGCACAATAAAGAACTTGCAAGATCTTTCCTCCACATATAGAGAAAAAGCAACCTTAAAATTTTCATGAAACAAAAGGATAGCCAATAATTCTTGAATAAAAAGAACATGGTTGGAGGTATCACCACACTGAGTTTTAAGTTTTATTACAGAACCATAGTAGTCTTAGCAGTGTACTAAGGCCCAAAACAGACACAGGCTAATGGGATAGAATGTGGGAGCCAGATATAAGCCTATAGCCATCTGATTGTCTTCACAAAGATACCAAAAACATAGCTGAAGGGCAGCATCTTCTACAAGTTATACTAGGAAACCTGGATATCAATCAATACACAGAGTAATGATGCTGGATTTCTATCTCTAACCTTTGTACAAAACTCAATGGCAAAGGGATCATAGACCTTAACATAAAACCTGTCCTTTAAACTGCCAGAGGAAGCTTCCTGTTCTGGCCGCCATCGGAGAGCAGCAGCTATGGCCCTGCGTTACCCTATGGCCTGGGCCTCAACAAGGGCCACAAAGTGACGAAGAACGTCAGCAAGCCGAGACACAGCCGGCCGCGGGCGCCTCACCAAGCACACCAAGTTCGTGCGGGACATGATCCGGGAGGTGTGCGGCTTCGCGCCCTACGAGCGCGGTGCCATGGAGTTGCTCAAAGTGTCCAAGGACAAGCACGCGCTCAAGTTCATCAAGAAGAGGGTGGGCACGCACATCCGTGCCAAGAGAAAGCGAGAGGAGCTGAGCAACCATGAGGTGTTGGCAGCCATGAGGAAGGCGGCGGCCAAGAAGGATTGATGACCCCTCCCCCAATAAAGGCTCGTGCCTGTAAAAAAAAAAAAAAAAAAAAAAAAAAAAATGCCAGAGGAAAAGTACAGAGCATACAGGCACAGGTCATGGTTTTCTGAATAGGACTCAAAGCATAGGACCTCAAAGCCCGCCCACACTTCTTTCAACACCTACTTTAAGAAGGCCACACCTCCTAATGGTAACACTTCCCATTGGTCAAGCTTATTCAAACCACCACAGGCTTTAATATATAAATATGAGGCACAGAAACACTTCTGGAACAAGCACCTAAAGGTCCTGAATGAGGTAATAGAGTTGCCAACAACTAAAAATATCTCCAGATTTTATTATATCTGTTAAATAAATGTCACTAATGATTGACATTCAAGTTGATTCATCCATTTCTGTTCCATAGTTGTTTCTTATTTTTAAGAAATGACAATCCTGTCTGGGCACACTCATTAGCGTTCAAGTGGTTGAGAGTGACTGGAGCTGCAGAAGAACCATTTGGTTTCTTGGTGTCGACTGAGTATATATGTATATGAAAATTTTACAACAACCCCACACTCACAGAAGTGCACCAAGAAACATTTTATCTTGGAAAATCACCAGTAAACTCCTTTGAGTGATGTTCAATAAGTGGCAAATACATTTCCACTAGATGTGATGCCAGAGTCTAGCCTTGAAAAAAGCACCAGGATATGCAGAAAATGAAGGAGCTAGTTTCTTTAGCTAGAGATTGAAGCAATGGGGTATTTCCCAGCCCACAGCTCATGAATTCCCTGATCACATAATAATTTAGACTAGAAAGAACATCTACCATGAAGGGCTGTGACCACAAACTAGACAAGAGTGCTGTGGTGATTTGAATAAGAATGGTCCCCATAGACTCATGTGTTTGAACGCTTGGCCCATAGACTGTGACACTATTAGGAGATAAGGCCTTGTTGGAGGAAGTGTGTCACTGTGAGGGCAGGCTTAGAAGTTTCCTATGCTCAAGCTATGCCCATTGTGGCACACAGTCTCTCTTTGTTGCCTGCAAATCAAGATGGAGAACTCTCAGCTCCTTTTCTGGCACCATGTCTGCCAGCATGCTGCCATATTTCCCTCCATGAACAATAATGGACTAAACCTCTGAAACCGTAAACCAGCCCCAATTAAATGTTGTCCTTTACAAGAGTTGCCATGGTCATGGTGTCTCTTCACAGCAATAAACCCCAAACTAAGACAAGTGTACTGGAGAAGCTACAGTGAAAGAGCAGCAGACCCTGATGTTTAGAGGAGGCAAGAGCAGCCATGGCTGTGCCTTTCTAAAAGAAACAAAACCACCAAGGAGGACCGTCTTTAGTGCCAGGGTATGGGTACTCAAGACTTCTGGGGACTGGAACAATGGAAGCAAGACAAATCCTCAGATTGTACTACAGACTGTCTGATACTGGTGCCTGCACATCCTCCAGAAACTCAGGCTGGGCTAGTTGGAAGCTTCTCCTGACCCAGGATCCTTAAATGTATCCTGCCAGGGTTCTTTGTTATTCTGAAGTGTCTAACTACAGACTTATATAGGCTCTGAGAGCTTAGCTAGTCCCAGACACTGGAACCATAGTGTCCCCTATTAAACTTGTTGAGTAGGTAAAGGACTATGGACTTCTACTCTCCATAGGAGCTGGCCATGAGAGTAATGCAGGAGGGAGATGGACAGGGTAGGGGATAAGTTCTTCAGAGGAGCCAGGTTTGCAGTGCATTTCAATGAGACAGCTATGTTATTACAGGGAGGCAGATGTAGATGTGAAATCATGCCTGGGATGGGGTCTCCAAATGTAGACTCAGGAAACTAAGTCTTGAAAGCAGAGAGTGGTTTTCAGGGTGCTTGGCACATTCATTTTATCCATGTCACATGTCTCAGAGTAACATCCAATTCTCCTCCTGTGATATCCTCCACATATATCTACTTAGAGGAGACCGCCTGATATTTTCAGTGACAGCTTTCTGCAGTCTCCTGTCCATACCAACACTTGCCCTGGGCTTGTTACTGAAAGGACTGTGAACACTGATTCTAGGTTTGAAGAGAGGATTGCCAGTATCCTAGAAGGACCTTAGGAGTCTTGCTGTGCCTTCTACATGGGGCTAAAGGTGAAGCATGAATGGCAGACATGCCTTGGCCCCATCTGTTGCCTTCTGGCTCTTGTAACCTTTGCCTAGTGAGTTCAAGTTCTATGACTTTGCCCTGGCCCGGCAAACTTCCCACCTACTCCATGTGGGATCCAACTTCCTGCCTGAGAAAGGTCCCAATATTCTGTTTCCTGTCAATGACACACTGGAAACAGACTTGGGCCTACAGGTCTATCATAACACTGGACTACCTCCTAACTGGTTAAATGCTGTAGCCTATGGACTCCTGCCTCTCCCTCCCCTCATGCATGAGCAAGACTCTTAAGGGAGACATAGGGAACCTTAGTTAAAACTGGTAAGGTCTGCAGACTCAGGGGCTGAGACTACAGAGAGGTAGTAACTCACAGAGACGTCAGAAGAACTTGTTAGAAATGTGTGTCTCCAAATTCCCTCACCAGGGCTTGTGAAATGACTTGGCAAGTAAGGGTGCTTGCTTCCAAACTGGTGTTCAGAGTGCAACCCCAAGAACCCACCTTGTGGAAAGAGATAACTGACTCCAAATGCCACAATCAAAGTACATAGACCAAAATACACAACCAAAGACACAGAGTAGCCATCTGCCAAGCAAAGACTACCAGAGGAGGTCACCCATACTGAGGAGCCAGCCCAGAGTGAGGGGATCTGAGTTATGCTGGACCTGCAAGTCAGAGGATAAAGGATCAGATGGATCTTTTCCTTTAGTGTTTTTGTAGCTGTAGCTGCTACAGGACTTTTGGATAATAATATAATATATTCAGGTTGTCAAAGTATCTCTGAGTGTGCCAAGCCCTAGGATAGACCAGATTGGCATCCTTCAACAGGGCACTGTACCAAGTTATTAGGGTATACAGAAGTTCCTGGTGCACCCACCGTGCCTCAGTTGACATTAACAGTCCCTGGGTTCACTTTGTCATGCACATAACCTGGGGAAAGGCAGGTTGGATTTCAGTGCAAATGGCATGTGTGCTCTGAGCCTGTCAGCAACTTTCAAGCTCTTATCAGAAGTTGAGCCAGAATGGCTTTATGCCCAGAGTGTGTGCTACACTTGATGATCCCCGCCCACACCTCTTCCTGGGCCTCTCCAATCTGATAGTGTAAACTTCGTTGACCTCTTCCTAAGCCTTCCCAGTCCAATCCACTGAACTCACCTTACCTGTGAGCCCTGCTGTGGGTCACCAGACTCTGGAAGGTCACCAGGGTTCTCCATGTAGCAAGATCTGCCCGACTCACTCATGGCTACTGTTTAGGACATTCTTTGTTTGGATTCCTGGGCTTAGAATCAGTGACAATTGTAAGAAGGATGAAGTTGCATCCTTTCCCCTCCCTCATCTCACCCTATTCTGCAACATACTTGGGAACATCCAATTGACAGAGCCTTGTAAAGGATGCCCAGGATTACTTAGAGCAGATGCATTAGCTGAATGCTTTGTGTCACATCTGTAAACCCAGAACCCAAGAAGCTGAGATAGCAGGCCAGACTGGACTACAGATAATATTCTGACTCAAAAACTAAAATGAAAAGCAGAAAAAGAAGAAATGTGTTCACCTAATTTGAGCTCTGCCAATGGCTCCTGTTCTAGAGTATGGCCTTTTAGCTAACAGCCAGAAGGACATTTTACCTGATCACACAACATTTCATTGATTTTCTTAGAAGATAAAGCTTTGTGGGCATAGCCAGGCTCTAAGTACGACCATTTCAGTATTTGTTGTCTGTTACAGTAACTGTCAGGCGTCAGTGGCTGGTGCCTTCAGTATGGACAAAGGTGCTGTGTGGTAAGCCTTTGATTGAGGCAGCAAGTCACAGGAGACAGGGTGAGCATTTGGGCTCAGAGAGATGTTGAAAATTTCTCTTTAGTGGCCTTGGCATCATTCACAAATGTGGCACCCAAGATGCTGATTCACATGGTCAGATCGGGGAGGGCAGCAACAGAAGAGTCACCAGGCCAATGTAGGGCTTTTAACTTTTCTTGTTGCAACTCATCAAGTATGTCAACTTCTGCAGTGTCAGAAAGTGGTGCCTTGGGGGCAGGGAGTGCCTGGAGGTGGGAGCTGGTAGAAATCACACACACACACACACACACACACACACACACACACACAGAGAGAGAGAGAGAGAGAGAGAGAGAGAGAGAGAGAGAGAGAGAGAGAGAGAGATAGAGAGAGAGAGAGAGAGAGAGAGAGAGAGAGGTGTGTGTGTGTGTGTGTGTGTGTGTGTGTGTGTGTTAACAACAGGCTTCAGTTGGGTTCACAGAGGGAAGAACTCTTCTTGCCTGCAGGAGGGCTTATGCCTGGTACTTCCACTAGGCCTGAATGCATCATTCAACTCCCACTGCACACATCACTGAGGATTCCATGGCATTTCTGCCAATGAATTGGACATTGGCAAAGAGGTTTTTAGATTTTGAGTAACTATATTGTTGTTGAAAAACTTAATTGTTGAATGTTTGTACATAGCCTGGTTAACTCACAAAGAATATGAACTAGTCAACCAACTTCACTTCAGGCATGAGATTGTTTCTTTCACTGGAAAAAGGTTCCTTCTGTTCATTCATGTCAATCACTCTTTGATCTCTGTTCCTGGCAATCTCTTGACTGCTTTCTGACGGAATAGCTAGAAAATGGTCTATGATTTAGAAGCATCAGGGCCCTGGCTATTCTATCATGGAAAAGAAATCATTGGTGACTCATTCTGTTACTAATAGATTAATTAATAATCTTGGAGGTTCAAGTGCCATCTTTGACTAAGGGCATCAGTCATACATGAATATATATGTATCCACAACCAAGCTGATGGGCTTCAGAGTGGTTTCCATTGTTTTGTTCCTGTTGTTAAGGCTGCTACACTCTTACCAACTTTTTGTAAATTTTTTTTACTGTTGTTGTTTATTTGCTGTTTTTTGTGATTATTAATTTAATTTTCTTGTGCTAAAGCCCTGAAAGCAGAATTTGTCAATAATAGGACAAGGGTGTGCTTAATTTTTGAAGAAAAATGCCATCCTGTCTTTCAAAGAAACCACACCATTTTGAATCTCCTCCAATCGTGTATTGGGGTGTTTCATGCCTTTGCCAACACTGAATATATAACACTCAATGCAGGCATTTCCATGAATATTGAGCCTATGCTTTTAGACCCCTGTTTTAATGTCTGTCTGTCTGTCTCAACAGAAGAGAACCTGTGCTTTCTCCAGTCCACATTCTTACCATGTCTCTGGTTTCTGAATGATGGTAAATGTTTTCCGCAGAGGGTATGGAAACTTTCCTGCAGCTGAGCTACAGAAGAGTCGGGAGTTAGGAAAAAGCACCAGAATGTTCAGGAAACATAAAGATATTGGTTGCTTGACCCAGAGATTGGAGGAGTTGGAGACCTTTCAGTCCCCACAGCCTAAAAGTTCCTTGGATCCAAATACAAAAAGTAAAATGTCCACCAGGAAGGGATGGGACCACAGATTGGACAAGCATGTGTTGGAGACACAACACTGTATCAAGGAGACAGGAGAAAGCAGGGCTGTAAAGAAATCCCGCAGTGCAGGCCTATGGGATTGTATATCATCTGAGAATGAAACCACAGCACCAAATCCAATCTTAGATACAAAGGACTACCTTATGTTGATCCCTACACCACTTCTTCCAGGAAATCAGGTGTGGCTAGTTGTAAACTCATGGTTGTATATTCTTTGATATAGCTTGCTAGGACTTTTGATTAGAAACTTCTATTCTGGATATGCAAACTGAACCCCATTAAAGTCAGGTGGCAGAGGAGGGAGGTTGGCAAGGGGCTTAGCCAGTTAGGAGTTTGCTGCCAAGCCTAACAACCTGTGTTTGGTCCCTGAACCATATTGTGGATAGATAGAACTGACTCCTACAAATTGTCTTCTGACTTCTGCATGTACGTGATTGAACGTGCATGTGCACAATACATAAGTAAATGGTGGGAAACGTTAAAATGTTTGTCGATGGACAAATGACTGTGAGGTTGATCTAAACAGGATCTGGGGCTGTGAGTACCCACATTATGCAGATGGAGGCAGAAGTGTTAGAACTTCAGTGTCTTTAAATAAAGCTACCATGACCTAACAGGAGACGTGTATCTGTGATCCTAAGGTCACCATAAGGGACATGGGCCTCCAGGGTGGACTCTCTCCTGCCCTTTTTCTTCTCTTTAAGTTGCTATCATGACTGTGTACTGGTTGACTGAGCCCCAGGGCTTCTCCTGTTACAGCTTTCTGCTCCGTGATTTCACACCAGCACCACATTGGGTTGGTGAGTAAAAGAGCCAGGGATGATGATGACTCCATATTGGAGGTCAGGGATCCTGGGATTCCAGAAGGACTTCAGATGCCATGCTGCATCTGTCCAGAAGGCCAGGGAAGGAGCAGAAACTGCAGAAGTGGCTTTGCCCTGCCTGCTGGCTATTGGCTTTCTGTGGCTTCTGCCTTATCAGTTCTGCAATAAGAACTTTGCACCATCCAATCAAATGTCTACACCTACACCCCAAAAGGTACAAATTCCTGCCTGAGCCAGGCTGATCTGTTCTGTTTCCTGCTGTGAGACTCTCATCTTGCAGCAGCACAGGCTTAGACCTGACATTCAACCATGCCTTTGGCTAGACTTCCTGGTTGGCTGTATGTTGTGGTCTATGGGCTCCTGCTTCTCCAGCATGTGCATGGTGAGACTATCTTAGTGAGCAGAAGGGACGTGGGTCAGAGCTGCCCCAGATCTGTAAAATCAGAGGCTGAGCTTGTGGGATGGAAGAGAGGGAGAAATTGAGCTGGTGGAAAATGACAGATGACAGCATGGGGATTGTGTGCTTTTTAATGTCTCACCATGGTACACAGAGAGTCACAGATGTCTGAGGTTAACACATACTGAGAAGGCAACAGAGACAGAAGAACAAGCAGGACATGTCCCTCCTCTGTGTGTGGTTGTACCTAGAAATGCTACTGAACATGGATAGTAATGATAATTCTTTCATAATGCTGAGTGGCTCTGAGCCTGTCACTTTGTTGAATATGGAAGAGCCCTGTCAGTTTGCAAGAGGGTCAGTGGACAAGGTATCTGTCCCTAGGTGATCCAGAAGCCCTCATTTCCACATCCTACTGCAGAACTGAGAGAACCCAGCTTATCTCCCCCATGTATCATAGTGATGACGAGGTAGAAATTCCCAAATGTGGTGACAGCTGATGGTATCTCTCTACTTACAGGCCAGGACACAGCCAGCCCCATCAGGAACACACACACGGGCCAGGTGAGAGGCAGCTTTGTTCACGTGAAGGACACTAAATCTGGTGTCCACACCTTCCTGGGAATTCCCTTTGCCAAGCCTCCTGTAGGACCACTGCGCTTTGCACCTCCCGAGGCCCCTGAGCCGTGGCGTGGTGTAAGGGATGGGACCTCAGAGCCGGCCATGTAAGTTCTGGGACCCAGGGGCCTTCAGGCCTGTGCTCTAGGCCACACTGTAGTGCTTCCTCCACCTCAGCTCTTTCTGCCTGTGCTGAGGGGCATCTTCAATGCTTGTTTCTGACAAATGTACTAAGCATTACAGTAGAAAAATGGTGCTAGCCTGCTGGGTCAGAGCTTGGCACTTGTAGGGAGTTAGTTGAAGGTACTTCAGTAAGGAGCAGAGACTGCACTCATTCTTCACTGTCCCTGTGATCATTCATTGTCCCTGTGTCACTGACTAAGGAAAAGTACACATGCTTCCAACTGGAGACTATGTGGAACAAGGAGGTACCTTATTGGTACTTGCAAGGGAACTGGAGAATGTCTCACTACCCTATGGAATGGTATTGTCCATTCATTCCTATAGTTACTATGTGAGCACAGTATCTTAATACCCAAGTATCTTTGTTTTATTTCCATTGCTGTGATAACTTATCCTTAGATAGCAAATTAGTAAAGACATATTTTATTATGGGTGACAGTTCAAGCATATAATCAACCATAGGTGGGAAATCACAGAGGCAGAAATTTAAGAAAGCTGATTGCATCACATCCATAATGAAGAACAGAGTTTAAAGGTCACAGGCATGCCTGTTAACCTTCAGTTACCTTCTCCATTCTTATACAATTCAGCAGCCCCTTCTTAGGGAATGGTGCCTCCTACCATGGGCAAGTATTCCTATTGCAAAGAACATTATCAAGATAATTTTCTACTGGCATGCTGATCCACAAACAGGATCAAGACAATCTCTTAGAAAGATTCTTTTCCCAGGCAATTCTACAGTGTGTCAAGTCAACAATCAAATCAAACCACCACGCCAGGATTTAAATTTTATATACCGAAGGATTGAATGTTGGAACAGAAAGCATATAATTTTCAGTGAAGCTGTCAGAAGTCTCCATAAAGTAGACCCCCCAGAATATTACTATGTATGGCGAGGCCTCCATGAAAAAATTTGTCTCTGTTTCCATTTGCACAGGACTGTTGGCCTTTACTGTGGTAGGGACTTTAGAGAAGAATCATGTTAGCAGGCCATTGTGGAAAGCAGCAGCTGTGGGTACCTAAGAGAAAATTCAGACTAAGATATAGATTTGACCACCACATACCTAGAAATTCCTGCCTTTCACTTTCACTAGGTGTCTGCAGACTGATATGATGAATTTAGAGGTTATGAAGGAGATGAAGATGACCATGAGTTCCATCCCTATGTCTGAGGACTGCCTGTATCTCAACATCTACACACCAGCCCATGCCCACGAGGGCTCAAACCTCCCTGTGAGTGTCAGGCTATGGCCATTGGGAACAGGTCCTTTATTTCTGTGGAGATGGGAAGGAACAAAATAATCCTGAGCTCCACTGTAGTGTAGACTCTGATTAGTAGTTTTACCTTACTGAGTTCAAGAGGGTCATGTCAGCCCATGGTGAGGTGCTTATGTGTGTGTGTGTGTGTGTGTGTGTGTGTGTGTGTGTGTAACTCAGAGTCCCAGGGCTCTGGGAGGTAAGAGGGTCTAGGTATTAGATTAAACCAGGAATTCTATCAATTTGGCACACCAACTCAGGATGGTGCACAAGGGCTGAATATTGACATCACCCAAATTTGTAGCAGCAAGTTATCTCTGCCAGTGGGATCTGAAGCTCATTCTGATTAGAAATCAGGAAAGCCACTCAGGAAGACACTCCTTTTTTGGTCTACTTTGATGAGTCTGAGAGTAACAATGACTTTGATTTAGAACCAGAGCCATTCATCCATGCTGAGATTTCCTGTTGGGGAAGAGGGAATGAAAACATCTCACAGGCCTAAAGCACCTCATCTGCGGCTCACTTCCTGAGATCCTGAGGAGATCTGTTTGTAGGTCGACCTGCACAAAACAAAGCAGCTGATAACCTAGTGGGCAGTCTAGATGAGCTTGGGCTGTGTGTGTGGGCCTCCTGGAATCTGAGTTGTTGACTCCAGGTGATGGTATGGATCCACGGTGGGGCACTGGTCATAGGATCGGCTTCCATGAATGATGCATCCGCACTGGCAGCCAATGAGGAAATAGTGATTGTCTCCATCCAGTATCGCTTGGGTATCCTTGGCTTCTTCAGGTAAGCCTGGGACTGGGCTGGGTGATGGGGACTAAGTAGTACATGGGCAGCTATGCAATTCTTCTTCCTGCTACTTCTTAGCACTGGAGACCAGCATGCCAGAGGCAATTGGGGATACCTGGACCAAGTGGCTGCCCTACGCTGGGTGCAGAAAAATATTGCTTACTTTGGAGGCAACCGTGACAGGGTCACTATATTTGGAGTCTCAGCAGGAGGCACAAGTGTGTCTTCCCATGTTGTGTCCCCCATGTCCCAAGGACTCTTTCATGGAGCCATTATGCAGAGCGGAGTGGCCCTGCTGCCTGGCCTCATCTCTGACACCCCTGAAGTGGTCTACAAGGTAAGTGCTTTCAAGAAAACAAGCTACCTCAGTCTATGCCTCTGGTACTCTGATGTTCAGTTAAGTGAATTTTATGTATGCTGAGCATAGTAAATGATAGCAAATCTCTATCCAGTGGCTTCTGTCATTAGCAAAGACACTTATGCATGGTTTCCCAATTTGTTTCTTATCGTTGTGGTAAAGACCATTACCAAAAGCACCTAAGGAGGAAAAGTTTTATTTCAGCTCACAGCTTATAATCTGTCTTGATTGGAAGTACACACTCAGGCATATACCTGGAGGCCAGAACTGAATCAGAGGCCAAGGAATAACATGCTTACTGGCTTGTTACCCGTGGCTTCCTCAGTTAGCTTTATTATACAACCGAGAACATCTGCCCATATGTGGCACTGCCCACAGTGAGGTGGAATCTTCTCCATCCTGTCATTTCTCAGGAAAATGCCCAGACTTTATGCACCAATCTGGTAGAGGTAATGTTTTCAGCTGAAGTTCCTCTTTCCAGATGATCATGGATTATGTTAAGTTGAGAAAAAGAAATCTATCAAGAACACATGATTGAGGGAAAGGGCCAGCTGATAAAAACATTTGCTGTGCAAGTGTGAGGTCCCAAGTTTACATCCTCTGAACCCATACAAAGCTTATGGTGGCCATAAGTGTCAGAAACCACAGTGTTCCTATGGCAGTATAAAAAACAGACAGAAGACTCCCAGGAAGGTCATAGGCCAGCTAAGCTGGTGTAGACAAATGTGAACAAGGGACAGGGTGACAAGTAACAGCTGAGACTGTTCTCTGACCTTCATGGCCAAAATGTCCTACAGCATACCTATTGTCACCCATGAGTAACACACACACACACACACACACAGAGAGAGAGAGAGAGAGAGAGAGAGAGAGAGAGAGAGAGAGAGAGACCACAGTAACAACAAAACAATATGCAGGTAGAATGTCCTTTCCCAGCTGTCACCTCTGAGCAACAGAAAATGTGAAAACTTCCATTCCTCCTTTCACACACAACTAACACTAGGATGTGGTATTCAGGGGTAATAACTTCTACTAGAATCACAGAAACTCTGTTCCCTGCTAGGAGAGATGAACTAACCATGTCTGTTCCATTTACAGACAGTAGCCAACCTATCTGGATGTGAGGCCCCAGACTCAGAAGCCCTGATACACTGCCTGCGAGCAAAGAGTAAACAAGAGATCCTGGCTATTAACCAGGTTGGGAGAATTGTGTGTCTTGGAGGACCTGATGAACAGGATGTGGGATTACCATTACTTACTATTCAAATGTGCTGAATCATCTCTATGGTTTGGTGTCCTTTCATGCACTGTGCAAAAAAACAAAGAAAATTATGTTGTCAAGTTTTTTCCTAGAGTGTGTGTAGAACCCTGGGTTGAGCTAGGATATAGGGAATTGCTGTGGTTATTCGTGAGCATTAGAACATTTATATGATTGATCTTCAGCACTGACCATCGATGCTGTGTAGGTCTTCAAAATGATCCCTGGAGTGGTAGATGGAAAGTTTCTACCCAAGCATCCTCAGGAGCTGTTGGCCTCTAAGGATTTTCACCCTGTCCCCAGCATCATTGGTGTCAACACAGATGAATGTGGCTGGGGAATCCCTAAGGTGAGACCTAGTTCTAAGGTCCTGAGAACATAAGCTTAAATGGTGGGTGGTGTGAACTCAGAGATATCTTGATGTAGTTCCGAACTATCCAATACTTAAGAATATCCTCTGCCTCCCAGTTCATGGGCCTTGGCCATATCATAGAGAAGATAACCAGAGAGACCCTGCCAGCTGTTCTGAAGAGCACAGCAGCACAGAAGGTGAGAGAGACCTTGGCTCCTGTCCTGATAGAGAATGTGCCTATATATTTTCCCCAAATGACACACCCAAAAATAAAGTGTGTGTGTGTGTGTGTGTGTGTGTGTGTGTGTGTGTGTGTGTGTGTGTTTCTGTGGGAAATCAATGCAAAGCTTCAACTTTTCTACCTAGACCTTGTTTTATTGCTGGTCCCATTCCTTACTTAGAGGCTGCTGCCTGCCTGTCATCATTCTTCCTGATTCTTCCTGGTATAGATGCTGCCTCCGGAATGTAGTGACCTGCTAATGGAAGAGTACATGGGGGACACTGAGGACCCAGAGACTCTCCAAGCACAGTTCAGAGAGATGCTGGGGGACTTCATGTTTGTGATCCCTGCTCTCCAAGTGGCACATTTCCAGCGTGAGTACATGTAAGACACGAGCAAGGACAGGGAGTGCTCAGAGCTGTAGAACCCAGGCAAACTCTGTAGTGTCCAGGCCGGGCCCATGTCTTGGTTGGGTCTCTGATAGCAGGCAGATTTCCCCCACTAAATCTTTATGTCTAGTGTAAAGGCTGGCATCCTATCCAGCTAGAAGAGGAAACATGTTAGTTACCCTCAGTGTCTTGTCATCCACTCAGCTGGAAATGCCAGGGTCTCTGTCTAACAAAGGTTTCCCATATCTAATGCTCCAGTCTGGATCTCACCACTCAACTGTGATTCCAGATAACTGTAGAGCAAGGTTTCTTGTCACCAAAGGTTAGACAGATAAATTCAATATGGGAAGTCATGTCAACATGTGTCCTCCCTTCCAGGTTCCCACGCTCCTGTGTACTTCTATGAGTTCCAGCATCTTTCCAGCTTCATCAAGCATGTCAGGCCATCCCATGTAAAGGCAGACCATGGTGATGACATTCTGTTTGTCTTTGGCTCCCATTTGTTTGGCATGAATTGTGAGTCTTTCATGTTTTCCTAGAGCTGAATGGAGCTTCAGATGAATTCCTGAGGGAGAAATTGAGACTCTGGGAATGGACAGGATAACTGTTCTCCATATCTGAGCTTTAAATAAATCCCCAGGCTCCTCCCCCTAAAGTATTCTAGAGTTAGAATATAAACCCTTCCTATGTTGGCTTGCACTAGACGGAATGAGAGCACACCACTGTAGTAACGAACCCGAGAAACATCAAGTTGTGCTTTTGATCAGTCACGGATTCGGAGTGGGAGGGAAGACGGCATAAACCAGGTCTAGGGTTCTCCCTGGGGCTGTGCTTTCTGTAGGAGAGCATGAGCTGGCACCTGCATGAGGAGGCTAGCACTTAGACTCTTGTTCTCCTTCTGTCTACAGTTGACCTCACTGAGGAGGAGGAGCTGTTAAAAAGGAGAATGATGAAGTACTGGGGCAACTTTGCCAGAAATGGGTGAGAATATACCCCATTCTCAACCTTGTTATGGTCAAGTCTCCATCTAGGGCCCCATTGTTGGTGTGTTCCATTAGTATGCATGTGTCCTTAATTACATGATGCTCTTCAACCCAGGGCACACTCATGCAGACACCTTCTAACTTTCAGTTACTGTTCATCCCACAGAGACTACTGTGGTAATGTTCTTTAGATTGTACCTCTGAGAGAGACACAAAACTAGCCAGCAGCCCTTGCTTCAGATGGAGTAGACACTTGCATCTATATCATTACACCAGTCCATCTGTCCCCTGAGGCCCTTGGTCTGCTCATTCAGTACCTTCACCAAATAAGGGATCAGGCTTTGGGTCAGAGAGACCCTCATTCTTCCTTGATGGCTGGCATATCCACAGGAACCCCAACAGTGAGGGTCTACTCCACTGGCCTGTGTTGGACCAAGATGAGCAGTATCTGCAGCTGGACACCCAGCCTGCTGTGGGCCGAGCCCTGAAGGCCAGAAGGCTGCAGTTCTGGACCAAGACTCTGCCCCAGAAGATCCAGGAGCTAAAGGGATCTCAGGACAAGCATGCAGAGCTGTAGCATCCTGTGTCAGGAAAGTTCTTTGATATTGAAAGCAGATGCGGTAATTCTGAAGTAATGAAGTCCATTTATCTGTGATCATTTGTTCCAACAAGAACATAAGCATTTCTGACCTCGGCATTTGCTCTTTCAGACATGTATGAAAACCACTCTGTGTGTTATTCCTTATTATTCTGGGCAAACTTTCATTAGAGTCAATAAAAGCTCTCATAACAGTGTGGATGTGTGAGCCCCAAAGTACCCCCATCTTCTTAAACCCTTCACTGGACTAGGCTCCTTCCTTTCTTCCTTTTTCCCTCTGTTTGTCCCTCCATTAGTCCCTTCCTTCCTTCCTTCCTTCCTTCCTTCCTTCCTTCCACTATCTTCTCCCCATCCTCAGTCTCCTCTTCTCCAAGTACCAGACCATTTTTAAATGAAGTGGATGCTTTGGGGACTGTAGACCACAGGAGACTGTATCAAATTCTGTATCCTCTCTCATCAAGTTCACGTTTTCTCATATTTATAATTATTAGAAATTCTACTTTCTCTAAGTCTTTTTTCTTCAGACTTCTGTTCCTATAAGTTCATTAACTACAGATACAACTTAGTGTCTGTGTCCTCAGATGTGTGGGGAGAGATAGGCGGATTCTGTAAATCTGAGGCAAGATAATAAGACCCACATCTCTGAAGCAAAACAAAAATCGTAATTTCAGTAACTTACAACAACAGTAACAAATGTACATACAGTCTTATACATTGTGAAATTCGGGATTGAGGTGCCCACAGATTTGCTGTGTGGTGAGAAACAGTTCTCTGGGAAGTTAGTCTCAAGGATTACTTCTTGCGCCCTCTCCTGGTGGGATGCATAAACAAAACCATTGTAAGGATAATATTGTAAGGATAATATCCTTGCTGACTTGAACTGAGGGCAGGGAAGACCTTCCTCTCAGTGAGACTGACCATGTATGATGTTTCCATTCTATATGCACCGTACTGATGGAAGTTCTTACTGCCAGCATGTCTCCACTCATCAGCTTTAAGAGACACTCAGAATATGCTCTAGACTTTTAACAATTATCTCATTTGTGATAGCTTGAGTGTGGGTTGTTTTTATGGTACTAAGGATTGATCTTAGGACTTGTGCCTGTTAGGCAATGGCTCCACCCATGACCTACACACTCAGACTAGTGTGGATTGTTTACATGCAATTAAATTAATCTATTTTAGGTGTGTGGTCGATAAGCCATGAGTAAGTTCTATGCTTCCCTCAGGCCCTTTTTTTCCTGCCATTCAGTATCTTAAACCCTGTTTCAGAGTAAACATGACATTACTTTATCTTACTATCCTGGGACTTGTCTCAAATCCAACATAACTAGAAGGGTTTGTGACTGGTTAGGTCACTGCACATAATGTTTTTGTTTCTTTTTATTGTGGAATGTCATCCACGTGTGCACACAACACATTTTATCCACTTACCCAGTCTGTGAAAACCTGTTGTCCTTGTTAATTAGCACTTCCTTCAGGATACACGGTTTCTACATAGACCAGGAGGGACCTGAACACATGATCTTACTGTCTAGCCTTCCTAAGTGGTTGCATTACAGAATTATAAGTCCAACCATCCCAGGTTTGGGTTTTAATGAGCTGTATGGATATTTCCACACATGATGTCAGGTGATCACATGTACTAAATTTTTAAATTTGCGACCTAGAGCAGAATTGCTAAGTCATGAGATATATGTTAAACGTTTAAAGCAATGGTAAGGCTGGGGATATAGCAGTGGCAGACAGCTTTGCCTATATTTACAAAGCCCTGGGCACCATAAAAAAATAAAATAAAGCCAGATCAGACAAAGTAGGCTTTCAATCCTAGCTACTTAGCTAAGAGGCTAGGGATCTCAAGGTAAGACCTGTCTGAGCTATAGAGCAAGCTCCAAGCAAAGCTGGAATATTTAGTTGTGGTCTGTCTCTACATAAAAAGTACAAAAAATGACCCATAGGTGGCGACTTTGCACACTATTTTTTAAATTATTAATTATTATATTTATTTAAACTTCAAAATTCCCCCTTCCTGGTTCTCCCTCCATGGGCCCCCACCCCACTTCCCCCATCCCTTGATGCTCCCCCAGCCACCCACCCACTCCCACTTCTCTCCTTTAGCATTCCTCTTCTCTGGGGCATCAAGCGTCCAAAGGACCAAGCACAACCCTTCCCACTGAGGCCAGACAAGGCAGTCGCTGCTACATATGTAGCAGGGGCCATAGACAAGTCCAGTATGCTCTTTGATTGGTGGCTTAGTCTCTGGGAGTTCTGAGGGGTCCAGTTACACTGTTGTTCTTCCTATGAGGTTACAATCCCCGTCAGCTCCTTCAGTTCTTCCTCCATCTCTTCCACAGGGCTCCCCAGGCTTGGTCCAATGGTTGGCTGTAAGTTATCTTCATCAGTCTCAGTCAGGTGCTAGCAGAGCCTCTCAGAGGGCAGCCATGCATGGTTCCTGTCTGCCAGCTCATCTTGGCATCAGCAATAGTGTCGGGGTTTGGTATTTGTGCATGGGATGGAACTCAAGGTAGGACAGTCTCTGGATGGCCTTTCCTTCAGACTTTGCTTTGGTTTTTGTCCCTAGATTTCTTTTAGATAGGAACAATCTGGGTTAAAATTTTTGAGATGGCTGTGTGGTCCTATCCCTCAACAAGACTCCTTGTCTATCTACTGGAGGTGGTCTCTTCAGGTTTTATCTCTCTGATGGTGGGCATTTCAGCTATTGTTATCCCCATTGGGTCCTGGGAGTGACTGAGCACACCTTTAATCCAGCATTTGGGAAGCAAAAGCAGGTCCATTTCTGAGTTCTGGACCAGCTTCTTCTACAGAGGGAGTTCCTGGATGGCCAGGGATACACAGAGAAAGACTGTCTTGAAAAAAAGTACAAAAAAAGTCTAAAAATTTAATTTTAATTAGTGAATTATAAAAGAAAGGGGAATAGAAGAAGGAAGAGGAGAAATGAAGAAAGAGAAGAAAGAAGAGGAAAAAGAGGGGGAGGAGAAGTAGGAGGAAGAAGAAGAAGAGGAGGAGGAGGAAGAGAAAGAGGAAAAAACAGCAGCCTACATATAGACTGGGAAAAGATTTTCACCAACTCTACATCTGACAGAGACTCAATATCCAAAATATATAAAGAAATCAAGAAGTCAGGACCAAGAACCCAAATAATCCTATTTTTAAAAGGGGTATAGAGCTAAACAGAATTCTCAACAGAGGAACACTTAAAGAAATGTTCAACATCGGTAATCATCAGGGAAATGCAAATCAAAACAACTCTGAGGTTCCACCTTACACTCATCAGAATGGCTAAGATCAAAATCTCAAGGGAGAGCACATCCTGGTTAGGATGTGGAGTAAGAAGAACACTCCTCCACTGCTGGTGGGAGTACAAACTTGTACAACCACTCTGGCAATCAATTGGGCCTTTTCTCAGAAAATTGAGATAGTACTACCTCAAGACCCAGCTATACCACTCCTGGGTACACCCAAAAGATCCTTGACCATCCCAGAAGGACACTTGCTCAACTATGCTCAATCAGCTTTATTTGTAATAGCTGCCAACTAGAAGGAACCCAGATGTCCTTCAACTGAAGAATAGGTAAAGAACAGATGGTTCATTTACACAACGGAATACTACTCAGCTATTAAAAACAAAGAAATCATGAAATTTGCAGGCAAATGGATGGAACTAGAAAATATCATCCTGAAAAAGGTAACCCAGAGCTAAAAGGACATGCATGGTATATACTCATTTATAAGTGGATATTAGCCAGAAAGGACAGAATCATCCACTTAGCCAAAGAAGCCAAATTAACAAGGAGGGCCCAAAGGAGATGCTTGGATCTTTCTCAGAAGGGGAAATAAAACAGATATCGAGGTGGATGGATGGAGAGAACTAGGTGGGAGAGGGAAGGGGAGGGGAGCTTAGCTGAAGGGTGATCAGGTGTAGGGACAGTAGGGGAGAAGAATGGAATTTGGTGGGGGGGGGGCATCTCTAGGATATGCCAGAGACCTGGGTGGGGAGAAGGCCCCAGGGAATGTATGGGAGTGACTCTAACTGAGACTCCTAGCAGTGAGAGATATCGTGTTTGAAGTGGCCACTTCCTGTTGCCAGGCATGACTCCCAGTGGTGGTATAAGGACAGTGACCCACAAAACCTTCCAAAACGCTCCTGTTTAAAGATGTTCAGGGACAAAGATGGAGCAGAGACAGAGAGAATGTCCAACCAATGACTAGCCCTTATTGAGACCCACCCTATGGGCAAGAAAGAACCAATCCCTGGCACTATTAATGATTCTGTGTTATGCTGGCAGTCTACCATAATCCTCCTCTGAGAAGTTTAACATGCAGGCAATGCAAACCGATACAGTGACCTACAGCCAAACAGCTTGGGAAATCTTGCAGAAGAGTTGGGGTAAGGCCTAAGGAACCCAAAGAGGACAGGAACATTACAGGAAGACCAAAAGAATTAATTAAACCGGACCTTTTGGTACTCCCAGTGATTGAACCAGCAACCAAAGAACATACATGGGCTGGACCTAGGCTCCCAGCATGTATTTACCAGATGTGTAGTTTGGTCTTCATGTGGGTCCCCCAACTACTGGAGTGGGAGCTATCTGTGAACCAGTTACCTGCCTCTAGATCCTGTTCCCCAAACCTTGCCTGGCCTCAGTGGGAGAGGATGTACCTACTCCTGCAGTGACTTGACCTGCCAGAGTGAGGTGATACCCAGGAAAGGCCTCCCCCTTCTCTGAGGAGATAGGGAAGGGGGACTGAAGGAGGAGCTGTGACAAGGGGACAACGAGGAGGAGGTGGATGTTGGGATTTAAAGTGAATGAATGAAAGAATGAATGAATAAATGTATAAATAAATGAAAAGAGAGGAAGAAGAGAAGACAAATGAGGAAGAGGAGGAGGAAGAAGAGATGGAAAAGGAAGAGGAGCCTCGAGTGTCTTTCTTCCAGCTGTTCCAGGCCTGCTTTACCTGGTCAGGCACTTGAGTGTCTGTCTAGGGGCCACCCTGGCAAGTGTGGCTTGGGTAGAGGCTTGGAAGTCATTCTTCCAGGCACCTGGGCATCACAGGCACTTGAGTGTCTTTGTCAGGGCCAACCCACTGGCTAGCCTGAGTTTTATTTTTTAATCTCGGGCTAGAAATATGAAAGTAGATTTGCTGAATCAAAGCACAGTGTGTCTAACTGCTGAAGAAAATGCCAATCTGTCATTCAAGTTGACTACACCACTTTGCATTTGTTCCAGCCATGAGTGAGGACAACAGTGACTCCATGCATTCGCCAACACTGATTATCTAACTATGTAGTAATGGTGTCCATTTGCAACTCATTGGTGGATGTTTTTTTTTTTCTTCCTCCCAAATAGAAAGTTTTTGTTTTGTGAGGAGCAATTTTCAAACTTTTAACTCTTCTTTTTATTTATATTTATTTCTTCTTCTTTAAATACTTTTAAAATGGGAAATACATTTTTTTTTCTCACATAAAACACTCTGATTACCACTTCCTCTCCTTCAACTCCTCCCAGTTCCTCCTCACCTCATCTCGATCTAGATTTATGTCTTTTCTGTCTCTTAATAGAAGACAACAGGCTTCTGAGAGATAATATTAAAATATAACCAAAGTAGGACAAAAAATCACCCACAAAACTACCACCTCAAAGTTGGACAGGACTAACCAACAAAAGAGAAAAACACAAGAGAAGGTAATAAAATTAGAGACACACTCATCCACACACTCAGGATTTGTTTGAATAAAAACATTAAGCCAGAATATATAACCTGGTGCAGAGTTGTGTCAGCTGTTCCAGCCTCTGGAGTTCTGTGTGCTTTGCTTGTGTTGATTTAGAGGGCCATGTGTCCTTGGTGTCCTCTGTCCCCTCTAGTCTTACAGTCTTTCTGCCTCCTCGTCTGCAGGGTTTCCTGGTCGTTAAGGGGCAGGATATGAGGAACACATCTCATTTAGGTCTGAGTGCCCCAAGGTCTCTCACTGTCTGTGTAATGTCTGGTTTTATGTCTCTCTATTTTTTCCCATTTGCAACAGAAGGACATTTCCCTGATGATAGCTGAGCAAGGCACTGGTCTATGAGAACAGCAGATTATCATTAAGAGTAATTTAATCACTCCTTTTTTTCTTTAGACCAGGAAGACTTTTGTTTCACCCTAGGTCCTTGGGACATTGAGTCTCTGGTTCTTGGGCACCAACCAGTGTTGAGAATGGGTTCCATCTCATGGAATGGACCTTAAGTCAAACCAGATATTGGTTGGTCACTTCTACAGCTAGGTGCCCTAACAGAACTTGCAAGAAGGAAACCATTGTAGACCACAGGGTTTGGGGCTGTTTTGACGTTTTTATACCACTCGAGAGTACTTTTCTATACCAGAGACGTTAATGTTGGAGTGAGAGCACTATGCATGCACCAGCTCGACCTCTCTGTGTTCTTTAGGTGTTTGCTTCAGCAGTGAGGTCTTGCTGTCAGTTTGTGAAGAGCAAACAGTTCGGCTTGTTTGAGGATTACCATGGCACTTCTTTGGCTAACAACCCAATTACAACTGAGTTAGATGTAACTTGGTCTTGATATTTGAAGCTTCATTTGGTGATAAAAGATGGCCAGCTGATACTCTGTTTTCCCCATTATTTGAAAATTTCACGTAGATCACCATCATATACATACATACTTTAGAAAGCATTTACTGTATTAGGTTTCCATACTACCATTAAAATAACCTTTAGTTTGTCTGTCTCTCCCCGTCTCCCTCCTCCAACACCCCTGCTTACCCTCATCACTTTAACCTCCAATTCCTTCTCTGCTTCCATTCATACTGATCTATTACATTATCCTTTCCTAACGAGATCACTCTGTTCCATCTGGTCTCATTCTCTATTCCTGTCCTCTGTGGTTCAATGAATAGTAGTTTGCTTATCATTGACTGTACAGCTAACTTTTACATATAGGCAAATATATATAATTATCTGGCTTTCTGGATTTGGGTTGGTTACTTCACCCAGGATGATTTATTCTAGTTCTATCTAGTTGCTTGCAAATTTCATGATGTCATGTTTTAAACAGCTGAGTAATACTCCATTGTGCAAATGTACCACTTTTCTTTATCTATTTATCTGTTGAGGGACATCTCATTTCATGCTATCATGAATAGAGCAGCAATGAACATGGTTGAGCAAGTCCATGTCTCTGTGGCAGAACGAATCATCTTTGGGTATATGCCTTAGAGTGGTATAGCTGGATCTTGTTGAATATTGATTCCCATCTTCCCTAGGAACCTCCACACTGATTTAGTAAGGTCTGTACACCTTATTAAACACACTCACTGGTAGTGGAGGAGTGTGCCTCTTACTCCATCTCCTCACCAGCATGAGCTGTCCCTTGTATTGTCAATCTTAGCCATTGTCACAGGTGTAAGATGAAATCTCAAAGTACTCCTGATTTGCATTTCCCTGATAGCTAAGGGTGTTGAAGATTTCTTAAGTGTTTCTCAGCCATTTGAATTTCCTCTGTTGTGAATTCTCTGTTTAGATCTGTATCACATTTTTAATTGGGTTATTTGCTTCTTTGATATTTTGTTTCTTGAGGTCTTTATATATTTTGGATATTAACCCCCTGACAGATGTGTAATTGGTAAATATTTTATCCCATTCTGTTGGCTGTCTCTTTGTCTGAATAACAATGTCCTCTGCCATGTGAAGCTTCTCGGTTCAATGAATGACGTCCCATTTATTAAATGTTATCGTAGTGTCTGTGCTGATGGTGCCCTGTTCAAAACTCCTTTTCTTTGCCAATTAGTTCAAGGCTATTCCCCATTTTTTTTTTCCTATCAGATTCAGTGTTCTATCAGGCCTTGTTTTTTTTGTTGTTGTTGTTCTTGTTGATGATGATGGTGATGGCTTTGATCCACTTGGAGCTGAGTTTTATGCTGGGTGATAAATATGGACTGAATTGGATTTGTCTACATATAGCCATCCACTTGACCAGCCCCATTTGTTGAAAATGTCTTTTTCCCCCAGTGTGTACTTTTGGCTTCTTTGTCAAAACTCATGTGTCTTATGTCTGGATCTTCAATTTGATTTCATTATCCCCACCTGGGGATCCACCGCACATGCTGCCACCAAACCCAGACACTATTGCTAATGCCAAATAGTGCTTTCTGACAGGAGCCTGATATAGCTGTCTCCTGAGGGGCTCTGTCAGAGCCTGAGAAATACAGATGCAGATGCTTGCAGCCAACCATCGGACTGAGCACGAGGAAGGACTGAAGGAGCTAAAGGGGTTTGCAACTCCATAGGAAGAACAATATCAACCAGCCAGATTGCCCCCCACCCCCACCCCCAGAGCTCCCAAGGACTAAGCCACCAACCAAAGAGTACACACAGAGTGACCTATGGCTGCAGCTCAATATGTAGCAAAGGGTGGCCTTGTTGGGCATTAATGGGAGGAGAGGCCCTTGGTCCTGTGAAGGCTAAATGCCCCAGTGTAGGGGAATGCTGGGGCGGTGAGGTGGGAGCGTGTGGGTGGGGGAGCACCCTCATAAAAGCAGGGGGAAGAGGGGTGGGATAGGGGGTTTGTGGAGGGAAAGTGAGATAACATTTTAAATGTAAATAAATAAAATAATAAAAATGTGTCTGATTTGGTGCCAATAGCATGCTGTTATTATTATTATTATTATTATTATTATTATTATTATTATTATTATTATCTGTAGTTTTGTATACGCCTTGAAATCTGGAATGTTGATACTTCCAGGAGGTTTTTTTTTTTTTTTTTTTTTTTTTTTTTTTTATTCTGGATTGTTTTATCTAATTTGGGTTTGTGTGTGTGTGTGTGTGTGTGTGTGTGTATGTGTGCTCACGCACTCGTGTGTGTTTCTATATGAAGATGGAAATTGTCCTTTCTAGTTCTGAGAAGAATTGCACTGAAGTTTTTTTTGTGGGGGTTGCATTGAATCTATAGATTCCTTTTCATAGAATTTTTTTCTATGTTAATCTTAGCAATTCATGAGCATGGAAGATGTTTGCATCTTCTGGTATGTCCTTCAATTTCTTTTTTCAGTGACTTGAAGTTTTTTTTCTTGAGTTAGCTTAAGATATTTTATATTATTTTCAGCTATTGTGAAAGATATTTCCCTGATTTCTTTATCAGTCACTTGTCTTTGTATATAAGAGGGTGACTGATTTTTGTGAGCTAATTTTGTAGCATCTACTTTGTTCAAAGTATTTTCAGCTGTAGAAGTTTTCTGGTGGATTTTTAAAAAATTTATCTTTGCTAATTTGTATCTATCCAGAAAAATCATCCATTTAGTTTAGATTTTCCAATTTTGTAAAAGTATAGGCTTTTGAAGTAAGATCTAATGATTCTTTGAATTTCTTCAGTGTCTGTAGTTATGTCTCCATTTTCATTTCTGATTTTCTTAATTTGAGTACGGTCTCTCTGCCTTTTAGTTAGTTTGGTTAAGAGTTGGTCTATCATGTTGATTTTCTCAAATAAACATGTCTTTGTGTTATTGATCTTTTTTGTTTCTTTGTTTCCAATTGATTGATATCAGCCATGACTTTATATTCCTAACATATACTCCTATTGGGTGTGGGGTTTTTCCCCTAGATTTTTCAGGTGTGCTTTTAAATCATTAATATGAGAAGTCTCCAATTTTTTAATGAGGACACTTGGTGTTATAAACTTTCTTCTTAGCACTGCTTTCATTGTGGCCAATAAGTTTGGGTATGTTGTGCCCTCATTTTCATTGAATTCTAAAAAGTCTTTAATTTTTTTTCTCTATTTCTTCCTTGACCTAGTGATCACTTAGTAGAGTTGTTAAATTTTCCTGAGTGTGAAAGCTTTCTGTTGTTTCTGTTGTTGTTGAAGTTCAGTTTAATCCATGGTTATTTGATAAGATTTAAAGTGTTTTTTCCAATCTTCTTATATATGTTGAGATTTGTTTTTTGATCAATTATATGGTCAATTTTGGAGAAAGTTCAGTGAGTGCTGAGAAGAAGGTATATTCTTTTGTGTTTGGGTGAAATGTCCTATACATATTTTTTAGGTCCATTTGAGTTATAACTTCTGTTAATCTCATTATTTCTCTGTTTAGTTTTTATCTTCAATGCCTGTCCATCAGTAAAGTGGGGTATTGAAGTCTACCACTATTACTAATGTGTGGGGCTCAATGTGTAATTAAAGTCTTAGTAATGTTTCTTTTATGAATGTGAGTGTCCTTGCATTTGGGGCATTGATATTCAGAATTGAGAAGTCCTCTTGTTGAATTTTTACTTTGATGAGCATAGAGTTCTTCTCCATCTCTTTTGATTAATTTTTGTTGAAAGTCTATTTTAGTAAATATTATAATGGCTAATCCAGCTTGTTTCTTGGGTCTGTTTGCTTGGAAAAGCATTTTCCAGCCCTTTTCTCTGAGGTACTGTCTGTTTGTTGCTGAGATGTTTTTCTTGTATACAGCAAAATGAGGAATCCTGCTTACACATCCATTCTATTAGCATGTGTCTTTTTATTAGGGAATTAAGTCCATTAATGTTGAAAGTTATTAACAACCAATGATTGTTAATTCATTTTGTTTTGATGGTGGTGGTGGTGGTGATGTGTATGTTTATGTGTGTTTGTTTGTTTTTATTTTAATGGTGTGAAAGTGTGTTTTCTTGAGTGTAGTTAGCCTCATTGGGTTGGATTTTTCCTTCTAGTATCTTCTGTAGGGCTGGGATAGTTGAAAGATACTGTTTAAATTTGGTTTTGTATAAAATATCTTGGTTTATCCATCTATGGTGATTGAAAATTTTGCTGGGTATAATACTCTGTGCTGTCATCTGTGACATCTGCCAGACCCTTCTAGCTTTTAGGACTTCTCTGTTGAGAAGTTAGGTGTAATTTTGATAAGTCTGCCTTTATATGTTACTTGGCCTTCTCCCCTTGCAGCTATTAATATTCTTTCTTTGTTCTGTACATTTAGTATTTTGATTATTATATGGAAGAAGGATTTTCTTTTCTGCTCCACTCTTATTGGTGTTCTGAAAGCTTTTTGCACATTTATAAACATCTCTTTCTTTAGGTTAGGGAAATTTTCTTCTATTATTTTGTTTAAGATGTTTTCTGGGCCTTTGAGCTGGGAATGAAGATGTTTTCTGGGCCTTTGAGCTGGGAATCTTAGGTTTGATTGTTTCATAGTATCCCAAATTTTCTGAATGTTTTGTGTCATGAATTTTTAGAATTTTTTTATTCTTTTTGACTGATGCATCAATTTCCTCCATCATATCTTTTATTCCAGTGATTCTCTATTCCATCCCTTGTATTCTGATGGTGATGTTTGTGTCTGTAGTTCCTGCTCTCTTTCCTGGGTTTTCCATCTCCAGGATTGTCTCAGTTTGTGTTTTCTTTATTACTTACATGTACTTTCTCTGTTCTTGGACAGTTTTATTCATATATTTCACCTATTTTATTGTATTCTCCTGTATTTCTTTATATTTATTTGTTTTCTCTTTAAAGTCCTCTACCTGTTTGAGCATATTTTCCTGTATTTCTTTAAGGGGTTTATTCACTTCTTCTTTAAAGGACTGTATCATCTTTATAAGATTGGATTTAAGATCATCTCCTTGTGCTTCAGTTTTGTTAGGATATTCAGGGCATGCTATAGCAGGATACCTGGGCTTTGCTGATGCTGTATTTCTCTGGCTCTTGTTAATTGTTTTCTTGGGCTGTCCTTTGGCCATCTGATTTTCCCTGGTATTGACTAGATGATCCTGATGCCTTGAGAAGGCAGAGGGAGTCATGGGCCAGGCAATGGAGGTCAGAGGACCCGACTCTGCAGACTGTTTCAGGTGGGCCAACTGGCAAGGATTTGGTGAAGCAGTGTCAAGCCCGTTGTTCTTGCCCCCCCCCCCCACGCACACCTTCATGGTGAAGCAGGAAACTCTTGGAGTCCCCCAAGTCTCCTTAGGATGGAAAATCAAACCCAGTACCAGACAATAGAGGTCAGATGACCACCCGTGAGCAATTGAGCTCTGCTGATTATGCCCCAGGAGGACCAGACTGGGAAAAATTGGTGGGGTGGGATTCTAAGCTGGTTGTTTTTGGGGTCCCACAGGCCTCCACAGGGAGCAGGACACTTTTGGAGACCCTCAAGGCTCCTCCAGATGGCAGAGCAAGCCCTGAGGCAGACAATAGCGATCAGGGGACTATGTGCATGCAACTCACCTCTGCTGGCTATGCCCCAGGTGCACTATACTCTGGGTACTACTCTTATTATCCTCATGGTAGAGTGTAGGCTTGAGCTGATCTGATAATAGATACCATAGAGGCAAAGGGCAAGTTCAGATGCAACAGGAAAAGGTATGAACAGACACTTGATGATTCAGGTCGGCTCTATCAACAATAATAGATTTGTTGAGTCCCTGCACAAGTATGTATTTATCCCTTGAAGAAAATGTCAACCTGACTTTCAAAGTGACTACACCATTTGGCATCTTCTTCAGACATCATGTGTGAGCACACCAGTGGCTTCATGTCTTTGCCAACACTGATTATGTGCTCCTGTATTGGTGGTATTTCCTTGAAGATGATTCTAAAGTCTTTAGTAGCTCTCTCCCTTCTTGCTTACAAATGAAAGATGCTAGATTCACCCTCTCCATGATAGACAGATTTTGAGAGTCTTTTCCATTCTACGTGTTTACTAAGGTCTCCACCATCCACGATTGAATGGCCTTTGAATGATGGTACAGTGGGTGACAGAGCACTTGGGACTTTCCCTTAAGTCATGTTACATAGCAGCCTAGGATTAAGAGGACAAACCAGGCTGTGCAGATCACATAAAGGAGCTACTTTTATGTCATTGAGCTTAAAAGAGAGAAGCGTTCAGTTCCATAGCCAGCTATTTCTCCAGAGAGGGAGCTAAGAAGAGACAAAACATCTGCCTATACAGGACAGAGAATGTGAGGGGAGACACTATATTTATAGCACACCTTATAGGTGGGATGATTCTTTTTTTTTTTTTTTTTTTTTTTTTTTTTTTTTTTTTTTAGGTGGGATGATTCTTATACTGCACATTTCAAATACCAAAGAGAGATGGAACTATCCTTTAGCCTTGGCCCAGTAGCTGGGCAGAGAAGACCTCTTCCTTTAAGTTCAAGAGAGTTGATGTTGATACTTGTCCTGGGGCCTCAATGCAGTATTGAGCTCCTGCTGGACACACGCATCTGTGAGGTCCCCATTTCTACTGATATACAGACTCTTCACCAAATGGCCTTAAGAATTTCAATATCTGTATTATATTTTAAAAGCTTTCTTGTTTCTATGCAACCAAATTTGCTCATTTACCAGCATATATGTGTAAATTTTGCATAAAAATGTGAAATATACAACCACCTACACTTAAGTATGAGACTACTTCTTTCACTATTATTCTTGATGTCAATCATTTCTTGGTCTCTGTTCCAGAGCAACCACTTTCGGATGCTATAGTTTGGAAGCTGCATATGATTTGAAAACATCAGAGCCCCATCTGTCTTATGATGGGAAAGGAAGTCTCTGTGACTGGTCCTGATACTAAATAAAACCTCTTTGAGAGGCAAGTATGTAATTTGTTAACAGTATCATTCCACATATGCACTCAACACATTTTAGCCACTCCCCAGTTGATGCACATCTAGCTAACCTGACTGTGACTGCTTTTAATCGAGCTTTTGTGAACTTTTTAAAGTATGAGTCTTTCTGATTGATGCTTTCAATTCCTTGAACTGAAAGTTGAATCTGAAATTGATCTGAAGTTGAATTAATCAGTCACGGGATAAATATGTTTAATTTTAAAGAAACTATCAAAGTGTCATCTATAATGACTATGTCTAGCAATGTATGAGAGGGCCAGGGGCACACACATGGCTTTATGGGTCTTAAATCTGGTTATGGGCATGCAGAAGTATGTCATTGAATGTATTCTCATGGATCTGAACCTCTTCTCTCTCTCTCTCTCTCTCTCTCTCTCTCTCTCTCTCTCTCTCTCTCTCCCTCTCTTGCATTTCTGTCTATCTCTCATTCTCTCCCTACTGACTCACTGCTTTTACAGAGCAGAACCTGAGTGTCTTCTTCATTTTTTGTTTTCACTGTGGCCATGGCCATCATCAACACGGGTCCCCTGAGTGATGGTGCAGTGAGTAGCAGAGCACACAGGGATTTCCCGAGCTGAGCTACAGAAATGTCTGGGATTAAGAAGCACAGGGATGCCCAGCACCCACTAGGATCTGGTTTCTCTATCCCAAGACTAGAGGAACTTGGAACTTCTCAGGCCTCATAGTGTAACAATTCTTTGGTCAGGGAACTTTGTGTATCGAGAACAGCTTCCAAGAAAGGCTAGGACCACAGACAGGACAAGAGTGCATTGGAGGAGTGAAGTTAAATCAAAGGGCCCCTATTGATTAGAGAAACCAGGAGAAACTATGCTGGGTTATGCCAAGGAAGCAGCCAGAGAGATACAAGAAAGAAGTTCTGTAGTGCCATACTGCAGGTTCTGGATTATTATTTGGATAATTACGATGGCAATTATAATTAGGGGCCAAGGTCAATTTGAATTGGCACTAAATCTGTCTGACACTGATAGCCACTTTCTCCATGGAGTCAGGCTGGAGTAGGTATGGGCTCTTGATCCTTCAGTCTTTCTTACATCCTGTCGGAGTTCTTTGTAAATGTGAAACTTCTATTTTTAGATTTGTTTATCGGTTTTATCATAGACTGATGCCAGTGTTGGAGCTATTAAGGCCCCATGAAATACTGGTCATATGGATAAGAGCAAGATTGATCAGGGTGTGGTAAGGGAACGTTCCTGCAATTCTGATGACCTAAGTTCCTCCCTTGAGATTTACATGGTGGAAGGACTTACCACAAATTATTCTTTCACCTCCATATCTGAACCACAAATGGAGCACCCACACGCACACACACATATGTCCATGAGCAAAATAAAGGCAAACACAATTATTTGTTAAATGGGTTTGTGACCGTGAAGTTGATCTTGGCAGGAGCTGGCCACTAGAGGAGACCCATCACAATAGTGGAGAGAACAGGGGCTGTGGACTCTAAAAGCATCAGAAGTTTAGTGTGTTTTATTGAAACAAATGTGATTTAATAGGGAGAGTGTCCATGCAGATCCTAAGATGATTGTAGGAACAAGGAACCCTGGAAGCAGGCTCAGTAAACTGAGTCTTCAAAGCACAGGTATCTTGAGGATGCAAGTCACACTCAAAGCTCCTGCATTTATCCATCTCTCCTGTGATGTCTTACTGTGACCTTCTCAAAGGAGCCATCTGGCTTCTCCTGTTACAGCTATCTGCCCAGGTGAGGGGGACAGGGTTCCTGGTATCCCGGATGAGCTCCAGAATTCATGCTGTGCTTTTCCAGAAAGCCAAAGATAGAACAGAAACAGCAGAGGCGACTTTGCCCTGACTCCTGGCCACTGGCTCCTATCATTTCTCCCCAATCACTTCTACAATAAGAACTTTGATCGACCACAGGTTCCCCACCTACATATTTTGGTTTAAATACCTGCCTGAGCAAGACTTACACATTCTGTTTCCTGTTTGTGAAACATGGTCCTCCAAGCAGCACAGACTCAGACCTGAGAGCCGACCATGTCACAGAACCAACTGCATAGCGGCTCAATGCTGTGCTCTTTGGGCTCCTGCTTCTCGTCCATGTGCAGGGTGAGGCTCACTAAACTGGCAGTGGAGAGTGATTGGAGTTGAAGCTGCCAAGTTCTGTGCATCAGAGCTGAGCTTGGGGGAGGGAAGGCATGGAGAGCAGTTGCTGATAGAAATGATGCATAGTGGTTTTCAACCTGTGGGTCACGACCATTGAAATCCCGTGTTTCTGATGGTATGAGAACCACCCAGACATATGTTTACTTTGGTTACAACTTCCTAACTTCATGTTGCTCTTGAGTGGTTTCTCAGCTCCCAAGAGCATCAGAAATAATGTGTTTTCCAATGGTTGTAAGCCACAGGTTGAGGACTGGTGCAATAGGTAGAAGTATGAGAGGCGTGCCAACCAATTCCCCGACAAAAGCACACACCTTTTGTGAACTCACTAGCACCTAGAGGGTCAGAGACATCTAAGATTCATTCCTCTATACTGAAGAGACAGTTTAGTATTAGGAGCTCTGTAGAGAATAGCAGACAATTCAAGGAAAAATGTGGAGACATTTTTCCCTCCTCAGTGTTTGGCTATGACTGTAGCTACTACTGAACTTTGGATAACAGTGACAATTATAAATTCATGTAGTCAAATGGCTCTGAGTTTGTGACCTTTTGACCAGAGAAATGCTCTGGTAGCCTTCAAAGGAGTAATAGAAAGGGTTCCTGGGGCTAAGGGTTAGGGTAACTCCCACGTTCATACCCCATAGGAGAACTGTGGGACCCTGGGTTTCCTTCTCCTGTGCCCTGATAACAATGAGATGAGAATCTCACAACCTACAGGCAGCTGATTACAGAAAATTAACCATGAAGCATCTCCCCACCAGGTCAGGACTCATCAGAGGCCAGGCCCATCAGAAACACAACACTGGCCAGGTCCGAGGCAGGCTCATCCACCTGAAGGACACTAAAGCTGGTGTCCACGCCTTCCTGGGAATTCCCTTTGCCAAGCCTCCTGTAGGACCACTGCGCTTTGCACCTCCTGAGGACCCTGAGCCATGGAGTGGTGTGAGAGGTGGGACCTCACAGCCGGCCATGTAAGTTCTGGACTCAGAGGGTTTCAGGCACTGGGGAGACTGTGCTCTAAGCTCTGGGCCATGCTAAAGTGTCTCATCCATCTCAGCTACACAGCAGTTTTCTCTCCTTTGGGATGAGTGCCCCATGTGTTTTTCTGGTGATGTGCTAAGGCTGAGTGAAACAACTGGGCCAGGCGTCTGGGTCAGAGCTTGGCACTTATAGAGAGCTAAATGCAGGTACTATTTTTTCCATTAATATATTTATTCATATTACCTCTCAATTCTAGTTTTCTATCTTCTCCAAGCCCTCCCTTATATAGCCTCTCTTTCATCCCCCTCCCCTTCACCTCTAAAAAGGGGGAGGTCCCTTACAGTGAAGCAATGCACTCTGGCACCTCATGTCACTGCAGGACTATGTATATCCTCTCTCACTGGGGCCAGACAAGCTGGCTCAGATAGGGGAGTAGGATCCAGACGCAGGCAACAAAATCAGGGTAAGCCCCTGCTTTCATTGCTTGGGGCCCACATGAAGACCAAGGTGCACACCTGCTACACATGTGCCAGGCCTAGGTCCAGCCCTTGTATGCTCTTTGGTTGGTAGTTCAGTCTCTATGAGTCCCCATGGGTCCAGGTTCATACTGTTGGTCTTCTTGTGGAGGCCCTATCCCCTCTGGGCTCCTCAAGTCTTCCCCCAACTCTTCCACAAGACTTCCGAAGCTCTATCTAATGTCTGGCTGTGGGTCTCTGCATCTGTTTTGGTCAGCTGCTGGGTGAAGCCTCTCAGAGGACAGTTATGCTAGATTCCTGTCTGTGAATCTAAGCTGACAAGAACAAATGTAGCCCGAAGCTCCAAGGTAATTAGAGGAAGGCAGGCCTACAATGTGTCTGAATAGATCTTCTGAGAACAGCCCAGACCATTTCCTCCCTAAATTGGCAGGGCTTGCTACTGGATTTATTTATGTCTATCTCACAAAGAATATCTGTGTATCTAGGCCAGCAGTGACAAATATAGATGTCAATAGTATCTTCACATGTTGTTTCATTGTGACAAGTCTTTGACCAACACAGAGTCATCAAGGTCTCACAGTGTGTTCCTGTGAATCCACTACCTCTGCAGACACTGTGTTTGTTGTTTCCACTGTCCACACATAGACTTCCATGGAGATATGGCTGAGTGTCACATTCATCAAAGTTGAGTTCACAGTGGTCTCCCAGGAATCCATAGTCACAGAAGTCAGCCCCAAGAGCATCCTGACATGGGGCACCATGTAGACATGGCTGGGATCCACAGTCATGAATTTCCAACTCAATTTATACCAGAGTACTCTTGAGGACAGACATGTGTGTATCTTCCTATATATTGAGGTATACAGCACCATTCATACAGGGAAAAGAAACACATTTATGTATGTGCAAGTCACAATGCCTGCCTTGATATCCATGTACACAGAAGCAGGAATAGCTATTGATTTCATCCTGGCACACAACCCCATGGTGGCAAGGTCTGAAAGCACTCTTATTCTGCTCTGTCTCACAAAACCCTTCCAGCATACCCAGCAGGGGAGATGCAGACATGCTGCTCAGGGTTTATGTGTCAGGTGCTTCCGTGTTGGTAGGCACTCCCTCCATAGGGGTTGGTTGCACTCTCCAAGGTCAGCCCATTCTACCTAGGATGCTATTGAACTGCAGGCACCATTGAGAAGAACAAAGATAAAATTGTTCACAGATTCAAATTAATCTCAGTGTCCTCTGTCTCAGTAGGCGGGATCTCCAGGCATGAGTTAATGTGACCTATTAGGCATTGGTCAATACTGAATCCAGGAAAATATACTTCAGGTCTCTGAGGAGTGCAACGGTGATCGATACTTGCTAACTCCACCCTCATGGTCATTGTGACAACCTATAGGGCCAAGTGCCATAGACCAGGAAAAAGTATATGTAATTAATTCCCTCTGGAGACACTGCAGGCAAGAGAAGTTCCCTGAGAGTCTGCACATGTGATGAAGGACTACCCACTACCCTTTAGAGCAGCACTGCCCACTGAATCCCCTAGTAGCTGAGTGAGTCCAACACCCAAATATTACTGTCTTAGATTGTTTTCTGTTGCTGTAATAAAGTACCAACCAAAGCATCTTAGGGAAGAAAGCTACTATTAGAGGCTCCAGATTACAATCCATCCTGTGGGTAAACACAGTGAATCAAAACTACAGGAGCTGCTCACATCACAGCCAAGCCCAGGAACAGAGACTGGAGAATGCTTGCGTGCCTGTTAATGCTTAGCTCTATTTTGTATTCTTATACAATCCCATGAACGTCACTACAGACAGCCAATCATTTCCATACGAACACCTAGATGTTTCTCTATCCCAGACTCAGAAAGATAAAAGCCCAGGCTCCACATGACTGGTGGCCTCCCTAAAAAATCTGTCTCCAAAGCACTTTTCACAGGCCCTGTGGCTGAGAGAAAATCTCCACACACACATTGGGTTTTGATCACCATCTGTGTCTTGGACTATCTGTCTGCTCTTTTCATCAGGTGTCTACAAAATCTTGAATTACTGTATCCAGAGGGCCTGAAGGAGATGAAACTGAACCTGTTTCCCTTCTCTATGTCAGAGGACTGCCCGTATCTCAATGTATACACACCAGCCCATGCCCATGAGGGCTCTAACCTACCAGTGAGTGTCAGGCCATGTCCAGCTTGGGGAGAGGGCATTTTTGTCAAGATGATAAGAAGGAACAAACCTGAGTTCCATTGCAGGGTGAACCCTGATGAAAGTTTTAGCTTACTTGGGTCAAAGGTCATCTCAGTCACATGATGCAGCTGAAACCTGAGTATGGGATGCAGCACTGGAGCACCGAACCATCAAAAGTTCCAGCTCTTTGATAAAACCAGAACTCATTCTACAACTTGTGCTCTGCCAAACCACTTGGGAGCTCAAGACCTCAACACTGAGGTCATCCAAGTGTATAGTTTTGGATTATCTGTTGTGACAATGAGAGTTGATTAATTTTTAATCTGAAGAGATATCCATGGAGATGCCTCTCTTTGTTCCACTGTGAAACCCCCGAGAAATGATGACATTACTGTATACATAGAGGCATGAATTAAAAGTGCAACACATGGTAGGAATGGGCACTAGTAGCTACTAGAGGCCCCTGGCTCTGGCCAAGGATCTGAAATCCTGAGGAGTTTTATGTATTTGTGTAGCTGCACAGTAGTTGATATTCTAGTAAACAGACCAGAGGGCTTGGACAGGCTAGGAGTTTCCTGGTATCTCTCTTGACTTCTCCAGGTGATGGTTTGGATCTACGGTGGTGGACTGGTTGCAGGCATGGCTTCCATGTATGATGGATCCACACTGGCAGCTACTGAAGATGTGGTAGTGGTCATTATCCAGTATCGTCTTGGTGTCTTGGGCTTCCTCAGGTGAGTTTGTGTCTGGGCTGGGCAATGGTTGCTGATCACAACCTAGACATCCCTTTGATCCATAACCCTTCCATTCTCAGCACTGGAGACCAGCATGCAAGAGGCAACTGGGGATACCTAGACCAAGTGGCTGCCCTACGCTGGGTCTAGCAGAACATCGCCCACTTTGGTGGCAACCCTGACCGGGTCACTATTTTTGGCGAGTCTTCAGGTGGCACAAGTGTGTCTTCACATGTTGTGTCTCCCATGTCCCAAGGGCTCTTCCATGGAGCCATCATGGAGAGTGGAGTGGCCCTGCTGCCTTACCTTATCTCCAACACCTCTGAGATGGTCTCTACTGTAAGTGCTCTCAACCCTGCTGCCTAAGCCTTTATATTCTGGTACTCTGGTGTTCTATTCATTAGGGAAATCAAGGACCATGGAAAACAGCCTCTTTCCAATAATTTCAGAGAAACTCAGGGGTTAGCATCTACTCACCTCTACTTCATCCTGAGTGACTATGTTATCTGACCAGCAAACTCGCCCTTGAAGCTTCTATCATTGGCAAAGTCAATAAGTGTGTGCTTGGAAGATCTTCATTGATTTTTAAAGGTGCTGGGAGTGCAAGCCTGAGAACGTAAGTTCAAATACCCAGAATCCCCAAAGGGCTAGAGATAGTAACACATAACAGTAAATCAGATGTTCCTCTGGTCAGGTGGGAGCCAGAGACTAGAGAATCTCTGGATGTTCACAAACCAGCTTAGGTAGTCTAGGCAGCAAAAAAGAAAAGGCACCCTGTTAAATAAAGGAACAGAAAGACTGATATTTTGTCCTCTAATCTTCATGTACAACCCTTGATAGACTTACTCCTTCCCTCATATATAAAATAGAAAAAGGACAATGGAGAAAAAAAGCTACCCTGAACAAAACAAACAGGTATGCAGGTAGAAAGGGTCCTGCTTCCTGGCTGTCACCTTTGAGCAATAGGACAATGGGAACAACATGTATTTATTCCAATCCACGGAACACACTCTATAGTGTCGGGATTAGGCACAACTGCATTGACTTGGAATTGAGAATTCTTCTTCATGCTTGTTCCCTTTGCAGATGGTGGCCAAGCTCTCTGGATGTGAGGCCATGGACTCAGAGGCCCTGGTGCGCTGTCTGAGAGACAAGAGTGAAGAGGAGATCCTGGCCATTAACAAGGTTGGGAGACTTGTGTGTCTGGGACAACATGGTTTACATGATGTGGGATTCTGAACGAAATACCTCATCTTTATGACTTTGTGTTCTTTCAGTTCTGTGTGCAAAATGAATATCAAGATAAACTAGTCTAAATGAATATTCTCCTCCAGGGTAATCAGATCACCCCGAAACTAGTGAGAAATGAGAAAAAGGTGGAGATGACTCGGTGGATATCAGGGTATTTATTTCATTAACCTTCAGCATTGACCACTAATGCCTCACAGGTCTTCTTCCTGATCCCCGCTGTGGTGGATGGGGAGTTCCTACCCAGGCATCCCAAAGAGTTGTTGGCATCTGAGGATTTTCGCCCTGTCCCCAGCATCATTGGTGTCAACAATGATGAGTTTGGTTGGACAATTCCCAGGGTGAGTCACAATTCCAATCATCTGGGAGCCTGGAGACTCAGATACTAAACAGATGTATTGATAGAAACTCAATATATATTTAATCCAAGTCCATCAGACATCACACTATATTCTGTCTCCCAGGTCATGGGCTTTGCTCAGACAATAAAGGAAATAACCAGAGAGAACCTGCAGGCTGTTCTGAAGAATACAACAGCACAAATGGTGAGATATTTCTCATTTTGTCCTAATAGTCAGATCCTTTATATCTTCTCTGACAGCATCCCTATTAATAAAAATCAGTATACGTGTATGATTTAGCATGGGGTTACCTCAGATCATGAACCTTTTTACCTATACCCTATGTCATCCTTGGTGCCATTCTTCTAATACTGAAGGTGGTTGCCAACACACAATAATATGCCAACTTCAATGTTCCTGATCCCCTTGGTGTAGATGCTGTCTCCTGAGTGTGGTGACCTGCTAATGGAAGAGTACATGGGGAACACTGAGGACCCCGAGACTCTCCAAGCACAGTTCAGAGAAATGATGGCAGACTTCATGTTTGTGATCCCTGCTCTCCAAGTAGCACATTTTCAGAGTGAGTACATGTGGGACAAGGTTTAGGGGAGCAGCTCCGAGATGGGGGTCATGGATGAGCACTGTGGAGTGGTGTGGTGTCCAGGTCTCCTCATGCTTAGTTTAAGAGAGTGAAATTGGGTACTGAGGAGAAAATGGGTTCCTGATACTCTGTGGACCTAACAAAACCACTCAGCTGGGAAGGTCATGAGCACTGATTAGTTAGGGCTTTTCCATAGCTAGTGCTCCAGCCTGGGGCTCCTTTCACCATTTAACTTTTGTGATTCCTGGTAACTTTTTGTCAAGGTATCTTGTCACCACATATGAATCAGAAAAAAATTCAGGTTCGGGGCCACTATGTCTCTCTTTTTCCCACCTCCAGCTTCCCATGCCCCTGTCTACTTCTATGAATTCCAACATCAATCCAGCTTTTTCAAGGATATCAGGCCACCCCACGTGAAGGCTGACCATGCTGATGAGGTTCCTTTTGTCTTTGGGTGCTTGCTCTTTGGGATGAAACGTGAGTCTTAATTATTTTATTATTATTATTATTATTGTTGTTGTTGTTGTTGTTATTGTTGTAGCTGAATGAGGTCCCAGATGACTTCCTGGGTGACTGATGAGCTCTCAGTCCATTTGAGAAAACACAGGTTCTGAGAGAGGACAAAATCAAATGTGTACCATATCATGGCCTAAAAATCTGTAAGGGTTTAGAATCTGCATCCCTCCCAGTCTAGCCTGTGATGGAGGATCTGACAGCACATTGGGGGCAGAACTTAAATTAGAGGCTCACATGGATCTTTGCTACTGGATAATAAAGAAGCGAGGCACCAAACTAGTAGTTTGGGGTCCAACAACAGTTGGGATTGTGAGTGTGGCGTGAGGTGGCGTATACTTGGATTTTTGTCTTTCTCATGACTTCAGTTGACATCACTGAGGAAGAAAAGCTGCTGAACCAGAGGATGATGAAGTACTGGGCCAACTTTGCCAGACATGGGTGAGAATACACCTCTTTCCCAATATGTCAGTTGTGTGTTTCTCTCTAGGGCTAAATTCTCGATGGTGACTTTCTTAGCATGCGTGAATCTTTGATCTCATGATGGAGTCTTCTCTACACAATAGCCCATTTACACGAATACTTTGTAGTTATCAGATACTGGTCATCTCATGGGGACATAGCTGGTGGGGTACAGTGCTGTGGTAATGCTCTTTAGATCTTGCCTCATAGAGTGAGACATAAAAGAGCTCGTTCAGTCTTCCTCCACATGAAGCAGAAACTAGGGAGTGACACTTGTATGCACATATCACAACTGCTTTCCCACCAGTCCCCTTTACCACTGTCTTCCTTGTTCCACTTTCATGACCCAAAACATGGAATCAGGCTTTGGACCAGAGTGACTTCACCCTTCTTTGCTTGGTGCATATCCACAGGAACCCCAACAGTGAGGGTCTACCCTACTGGCCTGTGTTGGACCAAGATGAGCAGTATCTGCAGCTGGACACACAGCCTGCTGTGGGCCGAGCCCTGAAGGCCAGAAAGCTGCAGTTCTGGACCAAGACACTGCCCCAGAAGATTCAAGAGTTAAATAGATCCAAAAATATGCACAAAGCTATGTAGTGCCCTTTGTGAGGAATGGTATGTGAGGTTGACTGCTGAGGGAGCCAGCTTCAGTTTCCCAAAACATACTGATACCTGAGTTGATTCTAATATTCACAAAACCTCCATACTTGTCTGTTTTTCTTATTTATCACAAATTCTCTGCATGTGACTCTTTATCAATCCAGATTATCTTTGGTTATACCCACTTGATAAATACTCCCATAACTGTGGATTTGTGAACCCCACAATGCTCCATTTCCTTTCAGAGTTCACTGGAATTAGGCCCTTTTATCCTTGCTTGCTTAATCTCTCGTCCTCATTCTCTCCTCTTCCCTATGACCTCCTTAAGGGAGGCAGTAATGGGTGGGACTGTGGGAGCCAGCCTAAAGTAAGAGTGGTTTGAAATATGTTCAAACCCCAGAAATTTCTTCCTGAGTTTAGAAGAAGTAGGAGTGCCCTCCCCACTCCCCAGGGCCTTATGAGGTCATGTCCTGCAGCACCTGGAATTTCTCCTTATGTACCCATGTCACAGCCTATGATGTACTTTCACCCCAAAGACCCCTACCCACTCTCCAGTGGTTTAATTATCCTTTGTTCCCCGCTTGTTAAATCAACCTGTGTCACCAACGCTGTCTCCTGAGATACTGTTCCAGATGTAGTCACACTGCCTGAGGTCCCCCCACCCACAGCCATTCCTGACTTGCTTTCCTTCTCAGAATTCAACAGCTATGAGTGCAGGCAGATCAAGCAGTGAGTATCAAGGAGTGGAGATTCTACCCTATGTCTTCTAATAGCCTCACAGTCACCAAGTCAATGTGTGTTAACTCTCCTGCCTTTCTCTGATGAAATATTACTACAGGTTCCTGTTAACTCCCCTTTCAAGGTTTCTGCATGCCTCTAAGGATTGTTCCCCAGGTTTATGTCCATGAGCCAGAACTTGCTTTACAGCTGGAAGGGGACCAAAAGAAAAGGGAGGTGTTAGGTTTTCTTGGACTGTGTCTCACAGTCTCACTGAGTGCCATGGGAGCCGCTAGAATAGCATTCGAAGACACCATCTGGTTGTCGACTTCCAGGACAAGTTTGACCAGGCCATGGCTTCCACCTTGAACAGCCTCTAGTCCCTTCAGCCACAGATAACCTCCCTCATGGGGATTGCCCTACAAGACAGGGGAGTGGTCAACCTGCTGACTACTGAGCACAGAAGAACTTGTGTCGTACTAGGGGAGAAATGCTGTTTCTGTGTTAATGAGTCTGGGCTAGTTGAACAAAACATACAGGTATTTAAGGATCTCCTGCCACACCTTTGAGCCTGTTATGATCCAAGTACCTCCACACCATGGTACTAAAACCCTCTGGTAGCTTGTCTTCCTCCCCTCCTTGGCCCTGTACTGGCCATTGGGGCCTTCCTCCTCCTGGATTCCTCTTTCATCCAATTTCTAAAACAGCAGCTAAGCAACAATGCTAAAATCTCTACCAATCAGCTTCTGGTACAATCCCAAACCATTCCTAACCTAGGAGCTGATGACCATGATGATATGTCCCCTTTTTAAAAGTCAAAGTGGGGAGATGTGGAGCCAGGGAGTTAGTCTCAAGTAAGAGTGGAGTGGAGGCATACCCATAGCCCATAAATCTTGTCCTGAGATCTGCTGGGGTAGTACTGATTCCCACCCCTGGCCCTGGCTTGCATGTCCACATGCACACCTCCCTGTATCTTCACCCGTGTCCTCCAGAGGATGTCACACAGCCTGGTAGCCATGTTAAACTTCCTTTCCCCTTATAAGGTCATGTCCCGTAGCACCTGGAATCCCTCCTTACTCAAATGAAGGATCCCTGCACCTGGATACCAGCCAATGATATACTCTTACCCCAAAGACTACTCCCCACTCCCCAAAGGTTTAAATGGCCTTTGTTTCTCCCATTAAATCAAGCTGACTCACTGAAGCTCTCTCCCAAGAGTCTGTTCTCATTGAGGTCAGGCCACTTGAAGTCCCTTCACCCCAGGCTATCCCCTTAACTTCCCCTCTCAGGATCACAATGTGAGGAACAGGGAATGGAGCCTGAATGGGGTTTAGGTAAAGCAGAAGTATTGGAGAATGTTAGTATGGGTTTTCCAAAGAATCCATATCTCATGAGTGGCCATGTCAAAAGTCACATGTTCTCTCTCATCAAGTTCATACTTTAAGAGACCATGAATTCCAAGGTCAAGATACCAACAAGTTTGCTGTATGTGCTCTTGGACTCAAAGATGATACCTTGTGTTTTCACTAAGTAGATGGAATAATTATAGTTCTCATGACCCAGGTCTCAAGTAGGCCTCACTCTTACTAATATCCCATTGGAATCTAAGTTTCAATATAGAAATATGCTTTATAGGTACTTTCAAACCTATTGATGTTCCCATGTCAGTCACTGGAGTTGAAAACATCTTAAAGTGTCTATCTATTCTGTTTGTAGATTAAAAGTCACCTACAATTTCATTTAAGATAATCTATCCATTCTTGGATATTTGTTTATTTATTTCACCCTTCCGACCACCGAATGTCATTCATCTAATCTTTCCCAAAGTAATTACTGGCACAATTTTATATGAAAATTAGGTTCAGGATATATCATATCATCTCCTCAAGTCTTGGACTGTGTGTGTGTGTTAGTGTATGTCTCCGTGTGCCCTGTGTACTTGTGCATGCATATACACATCATATACATCTACATATGCATTATATACATATACCCTTGATATCTATCATGTCAGGTGTCCAGTGTGAACTTTGATGACCTCCCACCAGGATTGCCAATCTAATCCAACCTAAATAGGCCATACTTACCTTACCCTGAGACCCTTGCATGCTGTTTCCCAGGCTCTGGGATCTCACCAAGACTTCCTAAGTTGAATGTCTACCTTACTTTCTCTACTGAGATGCCTGGATTCAGAATCAATGATAATGGTAGAAGACACAGAGTTGTGTCCAGTCCTTCTTTATCTCTTCCAAGCCTGGCTCATCCACCTAACACTAGTGTTATGGGCTGGGATTACTTAAGAGGGTGGGTATAGCTGTGTATGGTGGCACATGTCTGCAACCCAGCACTCTGCATGAGGCAGAGAAACAGCAGAATCTAGCTGCAGGCAGCCTGAGCTACACAGCAAGAGCTTGTCTCAAGCTAGCCAGAAACGTTAATAATAAAATAAAACATCCTGAGTGTTCTGCCTAGTGTTTTTCAAATTGACACAAGCTATAGACATCTGAAAGAAGGGAATCTCAATTCAAGAAATTTCCTTTATAAAACCTAGCTGTAGGACATTTTTAAAATTAGTGATTGAGGCTGGGCAGTGGTGGCGTATGCCTGTAATCCCAGCACTTGGGAGGCAGAGGCAGGCGGATTTCTGAGTTCGAGGCCAGCCTGGTCTACAGAGTGAGTTTCAGGACAGCCAGAACTACACAGAGAAACCCTGTCTCAAAAAAACAAAACAAACAAAACAAAACAAAAAAAACAAAAAAAAATATTAGTGATTGATGGGGGGGGGGGGAAAGCCCAGACCATTTTGGATAGTGTGATCTCTGGGCTGGTGGTCCTCAGTTCTATAACTTCAGGGAATTATAGAGTTGGTCTGGTCTAGCTGCCTTGAAAGGCATGCACAAGTCATGCTTTTCCAGGTTTGAATCTGAAATTCCTGGTACATTTTGTTTGCCTTTCAGTTCCTGAGAAACTGAGGCACTTCCTCAGGGAGTGAGGCATACAGTGTATCTCTCTGGGTACCATAAAGCTTGGTGAAGCATGTAGAACTTAGCTGAACATTAGTCTGGCATCCCCTGTCTAGCTTGCACCCACCATTATATTATGGGAACTATATTGTATTCTGTTTTGATATGTAGATTAAAAGGCTGATTGCTTGGAATGATATAGCAGGACTTTCTGGATTCGACAATGCTTGAAGACACAGAGACTTATTAATTTTTAGTATACTAGGCCTTTAGCTGGGAAGACTCTCAGATAGCTCAATCTGAATTGACCTGACTATTTTTCAGGAACTCCTATGTGCCAGAGAAAAGAAAGGTATTCTGAGATGGAAATGAGCCTAGGATTAGTAAGGGAAAGGAAGATGGGAAGAGGTTAGGCCTGGAACCTAATAGGTAGAGGAGGAAAGAAGGGACCATACCAGAGACCCCGGATCAGGTTAATCAGGGACGGTAAGCGTGGAGCTGGATCTGGCAGCAGCATGGTGTGGTCAGCAAGGTGTAGCCTTGTCCTCCTCCTATCTGAAGTTGACCTCACTGAGGAGGAGCTACTGACCAGGGGGAGGGTGTACTGGACCAATATTTCATAACATGTGTAAGCTGATGGCACTCTCTCAGTCTCCTGGTGGTGGAGAGGAATTCAGAGTTCTGTTTATCTTTGCTGCCCTCACTACCAGGCACTACTTGGTCACATGGTAGCCTCCTTCCTCCGTGCCAAGATCCATTTAGACAGGGATAACTTCTAGATGCTGGCTCTTGGTCATTAAACAAATATCTACTGAATTTAGATATTATGGTTTTTATCTATAGAAGCTTACCTCTGAAGGAAAATAGAAACATCTCCATCATATGGCTCTACATGCAAAAGATACTGATCACTCTGATTGTTGAATCATCGTATTCATACCTCTGTGCTCCATTCCATGACCTCCTTCATTGCCAATACTAATCCTAGTGGCTGATAAGGCTTGGAGTCATCAGGACCCTGAGTGACATTTTTCTCATTCTGCTGGAAGAAGGTATTTGCAGTAACTGTAACATTGATGGCCAGCTCTAGTAGCCTGTGTTCCACCAGAATAAGTGGCATCTGCAGTTGGACATGCAGCATACCATGGACCATGGACTGGAAGTCCACAGGCTGAAGTTCTGGATCCAGACCCTGTCCTCAGATGATCCATAAGATCAAATGGGCTTAGGACAAGCATATAGAGCTGCGGCGTGTAAGGACGGCACTATCCTGAGTGCAAGTGAGGGAATCCTGAAATGCTTGCCCACACTCAGAAAGCCAGGGGTGGCTACATTATATTTGTCTCTATGTATCTATTCTCCGACAGCCTGTTTACCTAGCATTTATGAGAAATCCTCTCTATGCCCCTAGTTACAAAGCCTATATTGTTCCTGTCTTGCTTTATTCCTTGAGTAAATGTCTCAAGTAAAAGTACACACACACACACACACACTACAGTAAATTCCCACAAGACGATGTATATGTATGAACCCCAACAGGTGCCACCTTTCTCCACATCCTCCCCTGAGCCTGGGTTTCTTCGTCTCTCCATTGCCTCATCTTCTCCCCACTTAATCTCCAAGTCTCAAACATTAAAAGTTAGCAGGTGCTTTGAGAAGTGTTGGCCACATTATGTGTAGGTACCAAATTTTTATACTCATCTTTGACCAAGTCCTGTATTCTTGCATATCTATCTATAAGTGGCCATTAAAATCTTGATTAGCTGAAAGTCTTGCATCTTAATAAGTTTAAGCTACAGCAATGTTAAATTTGATTGCCAACTTCATAGTATCTGAAACCAACTAAGAGACACACCTTTGGTTGGGTCTTGAAGATCATTTCTGGGGAGGATTAGCTGAGGAGAGAGGAGCCTCCTTGACAGTGTGTCACAAACATAGAGGTCCATGCTAACAGCAGCATTCCTTGCCTTTTTACCTCTGTTTCTTTCTGGTGTACATCTACCTGGCTCTGCTGATGGTGCTGCCATCTTTCGATGACATCAGACTTTAGTTTCTTCAAGCCTTCCAATGTGTGTTGAAGACAAGAGATTCCAGGAATCTTCCAGGCTTTCAACACCAGATTGGAACTGCTAGGGTATTGAACATCATGGACTAAGCAGCTACCAGGATTCTAAACCTTTCTAAAGTGCAGATGGTCACCATTAGAGAACCTAGTACTTCTCATGTAAGCCAGCCATTCTAGTAAATCCCCCTATATAATGTACAGTTTAACAGTTCTATTTCTTTAAGAGACTCTGCATGATGCAGCTGTTGTAGCAAAATCATCCTAAGCTGCTAGCTTTGTGTTGAGGCGGATGGCTATGGCCTGGCTACTTGGAAGGCAGAGACATGAGGATTGCATGAGCTCAGGATTACAAGACTAACACATTTGGTACAGAGGAATGACACATCAACAATTATATATAAAAATATTGGTATGGCTATACATATCATAAGTTTTCAGCTTATAAACAATAAAGTTTTGCTCATAGCTTTGGAGATTTGTAAGTCTATGTTTAAGATGCTAGTAGATTTGCTGAGCTGTAAAGGACTAGCTTTCAAGTCCAAAGATGTAACTTGTATCCTCACAGCATAGAAAATAGAAGCAGTGTTGCCTATGACTTGACAACCGTATTATAACTGTCCCAGATTCTTAATATTATTATGTTTAAGAATTAGCTTCTACTGGGCTGGAGAGATGGCTCAGTGGTTAAGAGCACTGACTGCTCTTTGAGAGGTCCTGAGTTCAATTCCCAGCAACTACATGGTGGCTCACAACCATCTGCAATAGGGTCTGATGCCCTCTTCTTGTGTGTCTGAAGAGAGCAATGGTGTACTCATATACATAAAATAAATAAATAATTTTTTTTAAAAAAAGAATCAGCTTCTACACAACTTAGGTGTCACCTATGACTGACATTTAAGACAATCCAATCATTTATCTATTTATTTCATAAGTGGTGGGTGATGCATATTTTAAGGAGATCTGGACTTGGACTTGCCGATTAGTCCCTCTAGCCTGAGACAGTGTGTGTGTGTGTGTGTGTGTGTGTGTGTGTATGTGTGTGTGTGTGTTTGCATATGATTGTGTATATTGGAGTCTGCTGAAGTTTCTCCTCACACCTCAGGGCATGGAGGTTCATGTTCCCCTGCTCAGAGCATCATGTTTGACTGTGACGTGTGTCCATATATGGACAGCTATCTCTAACTTTCATAGATCCCGCCCCGCCCCCAGACTCTTTGGTTTCTTGTGACACAATCCTCTCCTTCAGTTTCCATATTATTAACTTATATTCCTACGTCATTACCCTAAACCTTTACTGAGACCTCCATTGAAATACTTTCTCTTACACTTTATGCCACCATATAAAGGTGACGAATCGTGCTCAACCTGTCTCTGTGTTCCCCTAAAGCATGTCATTAAAGGTTTCTGTCCTACCTAGCCCTGCCACAGGTACCTGGTTACAGAAAATGGTCACTTCATGCTTCGCATCCTCTGTTACTAGGAGTCTTTGCTAGGGTTACCCTTGTAGATTCCAGGGAGTTTCCACTGCACTAGCTTTCCACATCACCCTCCAATACCAGTCATCTCTCCCAGTACTCTCTCCTCCATCCCTCCCCTGCTCCTGATTCCTCCTGTTACCATTCTCCCACACTCCCACTCCACCCATAACACCTGTTTTATTTCTCCTTCCCTGGAAGATCCATGTGTCTTCCCTTGAGACCTCCTTGTTACTTAGTTTCTCCAACCCTGTGGATTGTAGTGTCATTATTCTTTACTTAGCAGCTAATATCCACTCATAAGTGAGTACCTACCATGTTTGTCTTTCTTGGTCTGGGTTACCTTACTCAGGATGATTTTTTTTTCTAGTTTCCTCTGTTATACAAACTTCATGGTGTCATTTTTCCCCTAACAGCTGAGTAGTACTCCACTGTGTAAATGTACCACATTTTCTTTACCCATTCTTCAGTTGAGGAGCATCTAGGTTGTTTCCAATTTCTGGCTAGTATGAATAAAGCTGCTATGAATATAGTTGAACAAGTGTCCTAGTGGTAGGATGGAGCATCCATTAGGTATATGCCTAAGATTGTATCGCTGGGTTCTGAGGTAAATCAATTCCAATTTTTTTTTTTTTTTAGAAACTGCCATATTGACCTAAAATTTGTCCTGCTTGCAATGTGTTCTGGGTCAATAGTGGTACAGAACATGTGAAATGGTCAACTAATGACTGATCCAATTTGAGGCCCACATCATGAGAGGGATCTCACACCTGACATTGCCTGAATGGCCAGAAACCAGAGGCTGGATAGCCCAGAGACCTAGGATAGAACTAAGTACAACTTGCCAAAAAGTTTAATGAAATGATTCCCAGTGGTAATGTGCTATGCTCACAGATCTATGCCCAATCCGGTTGTCATCAGAGAGCATCAATCAGCATCAGATGGGAGCAGTTGCAGACACTCATAGCCAAATATTAGGCAGAACTTGGGTACTCCATGAAGGGGTGGGGAGGCAGAATTGTAGGAGGGGCTAAGGATAGCACAAGAACACAGCCCACAGAATCATCTAAGTAGGGCTCATATGGGTTCACAGAGACTGAAGCAGCAATCATGGAGCCTGCATAGGTCTGTGTAGGTCCTCTGCATGCATATTATGGTTGTATACCTTAGTGTTGTTAGTGTTCTTATGGGACTTCTAACAGTGGGAGTGGGGTGTCTTGCCTACTCTTGAGACCCTTTCCCTCCTCCAGGGTTGCCTTGATGATGAGGGTTTGTACCCAGTCTTATTGCAACTTGTGAAGCCATGTTCAGTTGATATCCCTGGGAGGCTAGCTCATTTCTGAGAGTAAAGAAAGGAAGAAGTGGATCTGGGTTGGAGGACAGGGATCCGGCATTCCAGAAGGACTTCAGATGCCATGCTGTGTCTGTCCAAGAGGCCAGGGAAGGAGCAGAAACTGCAGAAGTGGCTTTGCCCTACCTGCTGGCTATTGGCTTCCTGTGGCTTCTGCCTTATCCGTTCTTCTGCAATAAGAACTTTGCCCCATCCAATCAAATGTCCACACCTACACCGCAAAAGGTACAAATTCCTGCCTGAGCCAGGCCGATCTGTTCTGTTTCCTGCTCTGAGATTCTCATCTTGCAGCAGCACAGGTTTGGCTGTATGTTGTAGCCTGTGGGCTCCTGCTTCTCTTTCAGCATGCGCATGGTGAGACTGTATAAATGAGCAGAGGGCGCTTGGGTCACAGCTACCCCAGTTTTGCAGAGTCAGAGGCGGAGCTTGTGAATGGAAGGAACCAGGGTGGGAGGAGGAGCTGGTAGAGAAGACTGTCATTGGACTGCCTCAACCCGCCAGCTCCCAGTAATGACACAGAAATTATTATTATTTATTATACCTCGGGTCTTAGCTTAGGTTATTTCCAAAGTGACTCATATTACTTAAATTGACATGTTTATTCTGTTGTACATTTGTCCCATGGCCTGTTACCTCTAACTCAGTCCCAGTGCATACAACTTCCTCTGTTTGGCTAGCCAATCCCTCACCTCTCAGTTCTTCCCACAGTTCCTATCTCTACCCAGATGTCCCTCCTTATCTCGCCTGCCTCAGCTATAGTCATCAACTCTTTATTAAACAAATCAGAAGACGATGAAGAAGATGTTTACAAAACACTGAAGCAGGTGGCACTTCATAAAAAATAACAATACCAAAGTCTGGAGAGCACCCAGCTCTCTGCTGGCACAGAAATCAAAGGCAACCTTTGCACAGTGCATAAAAAGATTTTCCCAGCTTCTCCTTCTTTTTATCCAATGAAAGACTCTTTCTAACATAAATTATATACAATAAGGAAATTATAAGAACTATCTGGTAAGATTACATTTACAATGACTAGTCTATTGTATTTGGCAACTTTGGAGAAAGTACTCAATCTATATCTTATCTTGGTGAGTTCAAAGTTCTGTACATAAATCACTTTCTACTATGAATGGCATTACTAATATAAAAGTATCTCTTTTAAACCTCAAAGCATTTTCTTAAATCCTAAACAACTTAAGCTTAATGTTAGACTATAACTATCTAGTTTTCCACCCCATCAGAGACTTGAGAAGGATGAATATTACCTGAGTAAACAGGAAGTACAGAGCAAACCATTTCCAAAACTACAGAAATTGCAAAGACTACTTGCTGCCTGGACAGTCACCCAAGTTCCTCTGCAACACTGGGGCATCCATCTATCTTTGGCCTACAGGTCCAGAGTATCTGACAGACTTATCTATGAAGCAGGAATATTGAAACATGGACCTACCTTGATAATGTAAAGTTAGTCAATTGATTTTCCAGTGTGCTGTTCATCCACAGCTTGGACAGCATGCTGTCAACAGTCAAAACAAGGGCAGTTTTTGCCCAATGCCTAGCTTTACCACATTTGAAGCAAACCCTATATGGAGGTTCATCGATGCCCATCATCTTCTTTGAAATAGTATGGGGGTGCTGCCAGGAACTGACGTGTCTCACAGTTATGAAAGTCTTTTGTTATTAAAACATATTAAATACCATAACATCTCTAAGGGGATAAGAATAATGGCTCATCTTCTCCTCATTTCCAAGTTTCTAGAATATTTTTTCCCTGCAATTTAGTAATTGTATACAATATAGGTTGACAGAATATAATGCATCATTAAAAGGTCAAACCTGATGAGGAGTGAAAAGAAATATTAAGTCATTAACCAATAAGGGAAACTCTGGGATAAAAAAATGAAAAAGTAAAAGTATATATTCTGACTTGTTATGTGCTGAACAACCCTTGGAAAGTGTCCTATCTATAAAAACCCCTAATAGTTCCATGATAGGAAAAGCAAGAAATCAGAGAAAGGGATTCATTCAACTCCACTGTCTGACAGTTTTAGAGTCACAAGAGAAGGGTGAATAAGTTTCTGTGGATTTAGCTTTGTAAGTGTTACTTACACCAAGTCTAGGAGTATGTAGGGGCATGTTTTCTTCCACAAGAGAAAATTATGAGAATGACGTGTGGAGGGGTTCACTGGGACACAATTCCTACAGTTACTGAACAGCTAATGTTACTAACACTCTTACATGTTTTGTTTACTGGAAATGTAATTTTATAAACATAATGTAAGTCATCACTACAGCTACCAGGTCATTTGCGAATGTTTACACCTAGCTGAATAGCAATTTGAAGTCCATTCAGTTCTCACACTGTCAGGTAGAAGGTTCCTGAGGAATTTGCAAGAGTATGCTCAAAATGGAAACATCAGCTCATTAATAAATTACTTTGGAAATGGAAAAAACCTAGCATATTAAATGCTATATTCTGTGGCTCTCTGAAGTCTTTGAAGACCTTCTAAGTATATCTGAACAGGCAAATGTTGCTTGTTTCTAGCTATTTGCTATCTGCTTAACTTTAAAAACTAACTTTAATTTTTTTAAAGCCTACTTTTAATGATGGTTCTTAAATGCTTTAACCCCTCTTCTAGCCCACCACCCACCAGAGGTGGTGGAAAAGAAAGGATACGGGGGAAGTGGACCTGTTTAGAAATGGTTCTTTGGTGCAAATCCCATCTGCATTACCAGGAAACCAACAGTTCAGTTCATAGGTCAGTAGTGGCAGCTTGATCCGCTTGCAAACACTTCAGAGATAGATCAGCAGTCCAGTTCAGTAGTGTCAGGAGAGCAGCAAATGGCACGACCTAGCAGAGCAACCAGGCAGAAGAGATTTAAACCATCAGGAGTGTCAGGAGCAGGTCTAGGCTGTGTCTCTCTCAACAAGCAAAAGATCAGTGAAGATGCAAGACCAACAAGCATTGCACAGCTAGCTCCATAAGCAAACTAAACCCAGCCAAGCCTCACGGTCCTCTCCCAGTCTATTGAGTCTTATTTATACTCCCTCCAAATATCATGTGTCCTCCACAGGTCTTGCTTGCCTCATCACATGTGTCTTACCTCAGCATGTGTGTCTGTCCCAGCTAACATCACTCAGCCAATCGGCCTGAGTACTCGGAAGCAGCAAGAAGCTACAGCATACCACCAGTTTTTTAGTGCGTTTCTCTCTATGGAGTTCTGATAAATGGAGCTTAACTATGCAATGTCAGGCTGACCAATATGTGTTCACGTGTCCTTTCACATGATTGCTTTAGCAGAACATCCTTTCACCTGTGTCTGCTTCAGCAAAATGCTCCTTCACAACTCTGCCATAACCTTTCACCTGCACCCACTGCAGTGAAATATTCATGTTTGCCCCAGAAAAACACCATCCAACACAACTGACTTTCCAAGGAACCTTTAAGTTTTCACTTCAGAAAACATCTCCAGAGGGCTAAATAAAGCTAATTTCTGTAACGAACTAAACTAGGACCTAGCAAGACTACAAGTTTGATTGTAATAGGTGACAAACTACTAACCTGCATTTCTTTATTATCCTACAGTTTGTAATAGTAGCTTTCAAGGACTAGAACTTTACATTACATTTTAAAATGAGATGCATAGGTACAATACCTTAAAGAAGAGCTGAAACATATGTACAGTATGTTGTAACAAAATAACCTTAAATTTATATCAATGTACAAATAGCTATACCAATACAAAATATTTGAGACTTATAGGGTTTTTTTTTTTTGCTACAAAAGTAGAACCAACAATCTACTCTTTTATTCTATCTTTCCTATAGCCGCCCCCCCCCCCATGCACGTTTCTGATGAATATATTAAGGGTTAGAGTAGAACAGTTGTGCCAGCCTGCTGGGTCACAGCTCTGCACCCATAGAGACTTAGTTGAAGGTACTGCAGTAACCAGCAGAGACTGAGCCCATTCTTCAGAGTCTCTGTGACCATCTACTGTCCCTGTGCCATTGACTAAGCAAAAGCACACATGCTTCCAACTGGAGACTATGTGAAACAAGGAGGTACCTTATTGGTACTTGCCAGTGAACTGAAAAATGTCTCACTACCCTATGGAATGGTATTGTCCATTCATTCCTATAGTTGCTATGTGGGTACACCACCCCAATCAATACCCAAATATCTTTGTTCTATTTCTGTTGCTGTGATAACGTATCCTTAGATAGCAGATTAGTGAAGACATATTTTATTATGGGTTACAATTCCAGCTTATAATCAACCATAGGTAGGAAAACACAGAGCAGACGTTTAAGAGGGCTGATTATATCACATCCATAATCAGGAACAGAGTTTAAAGGACGCATGCATGCCTACTAATCTCCACTTACTCTCTCCATACTTAGACGATTCAAAACCCTCTTCCTAGGGAATGGTGCCTCCTACAATGAGCAGGTACTCCTATGGCAATGAACATAATTGAGGTAACTTGTTACTGGCAGGTCAACTAGCCAACAGGGTCTAGGCAATCCCTCATTGGGACTTTTTCCCTGGCCAGGCGGTGGTGGCGCACGCCTTTAATCCCAGTACTTGGGAGGCAGAGGCAGGCGGATTTCTGAGTTCGAGGCCAGCCTGGTCTACAGAGTGAGTTCCAGGGCAGCCAGAGCTACACAGAGAAACCCTGTCTCGAAAAACAAAAACAAACAACAAAAAAAGACTCTTTTCCCTGGTGATTTAACAGTATGTAAAATCAACAACTCAAATGGCTACACCACAATTTAAATTGTACATACAGAAGAGATGAATGTTAGAATAGAAGGCCAAACAGTTTAATAAAGGCTACCTGAAGTCTCCATATACTAACCCCCAGAATAATACTATCCAACCAGAGGCCTCCCTGTAAGTCCTGATCTACTTCCATTTCCACAGAGCTGGCGCCCTTTACTGTGGTAGGAACTTGAGAGAAGAATCATGTATTAGCAGGCCATCATCAAAAGCAGTAGCTGAAGGTGGTTAGGAGAAATTCCAACTAAGATTTACGTTTGTCGACCACATATCTTGGGCTTGCTGTCTTCCATTTTCACCAGGTGTCTGCAGACTTATATGATGAATTTAGAGCATGTGAGGGAGATGAAACTGAACATGCTTCCCATCCCTATGTCTGGAAACTGATTGTATCTCGACATCTACACACCAGACCAGGCCCATGAAAAGATCCAAGAACTAAAGGATTCTCAGGACAGGATTTCTATGAGTGTTAGGCTATGGTTCTTGGGAAGAGGTCATTTCTTTCTCTAATTCTGAGCTCCACTGTAGTTTAGACCTGGATTACTAGCCTTAACTTATTAGGTTCAAGGGGGTCATCTCAGCTCATGGTGAGCTGCCTAAACCTGTGTGCATGTGACTCAGAGTCCTGGCGACCTAAGAGGTAAGAGGGTCTAGATTAAACCAGGAATACTTTTATCAACTAAGCAGACTCACTCAGGATGGTGCACAAGGGCTGAATATTGACATCACTCAAATTTCTAGCAGCAAGTTATCTGTTGTATCAATGGGGTCTGATGGCCATTCTGATTAGCAATCACAAAAGTCACCTTTTTTTTTTTTTTTTTTTTTTTGTTCTACTTAGATGGGTCTGAGAGTAACCATGACTTTTATTTAGATCTGGAGTCTAATTCATGCTGAGACTTCCTGTTGGGGAAGCGGGAATGAAAACATCTCACAGGCCTTATCTGCGGCTCACTTCCTGAGATCCTGAGGAGATCTGTTTGTAGGTCAACCTGCACAGAACAAAGCAGCTGATAACCTAGTGGGCAGTCTAGATGAGCTTGGGCTGTGTGTGGGCCTCCTGGCATCCGAGTTGCTGTTTCCAGGTGTATGGATCCACAGTGGGGCACTGGTTCTAGGATCAGCTTCCATGAATGATGCGTCCACACTGGCAGCCAATGAGGAAATAGTGATTGTCTCCATCCAGTATCGCTTGGGTATCCTTGGCTTCTTCAGGTAAGCCTGGGACTGGGCTGGGTGATGGGGACTAAGTAGTACATGGGCAGCCATGCAATTCTTCTTCCTGCTACTTCTCAGCACTGGAGACCAGCATGCCAGAGGCAACCTGGGCTACATAGATCTTTTTCTACAAGGAATGTGAGGTCCCTGGGGAAGGGGATAACCTAGTAGATTGAAGTAGAGACTTGGATGTGTCCTGGATTCTAGGTGGTGAGGGAAGAGGGTATAAACCAGGCCTAAGGTTTAGCATTGGACTATGGTTGCCTGAGTAGGGCCTGAGTTGGAACATGCATGGAGTGGCTAGGTCCTTGTCCTCCTCCTGTCTGTGGTTCATCTCACTAAGAAGGAGGAGCTGAGGAACGAAAGGATGATGAAGTACTGGGCCAACTTTGTAAGACATGGGTGAGATTACATCCCTCCCTTAACTTCTTTATGGTCAAGTCTCCATCTAGGGCCCCATTGTTGGTGTGTTCCATTAGTATGCATGTGTCCTTAATTACATGATGATCTTCAGCCTAGTGCATACTCAGGCAGATACCTTCTAGCTTTCAGTTATTGTTCATCCCACAGAGACCAGGTGGGTGAGTCACACTACTGTGTTTTTTAGATTTTGTGTCTGAGAAGGAGACACAAAACTAGCCAGCTGCCGTTGCTGCACATGCAGTAGAAACTGGAGGTGACACTTGTATTGTACACCAGTCCATCTGTCCCCTGAGGCCCTTGGTCTGCTCATCTACTGCCCTAACCAAATTAGGAAATCAGGGTTTGGATCAGAGAGACCTTCACTCTTCTTTACTGGTTGGCAACTGGCCTGTGTTGGACCAAGATGAGCAGTATCTGTAGCTGGACACCCAGCCTGCTATGGGCTGAGCCCTGGAGGTGAGAAGGCTGCAGTTCTGGACCAAGACTCTGCCCCAGAAGATCCAGGAGCTAAAGGGTTCTCAGGACAAGCATGCAGAGCTGTAATGTCCTGTGTCAGGAAAGGTGTCTGAGGTTGAAAGCAGATGAGGTAATTCTGAGGTTATATAGTCCATTTATCTATATTTATTTGTTCCAACATTTATGTAAGCATTTCTAATATCAGCATTTGCACTTTCAGAAATGTATGAAGAACAGTCTGTGTTATTCCTTATCATTCTCGACAAACTTTCATTAGAGTCAATAAAAGCTCTCATAACAGTGTGGATGTGTGAGCCCCAAAGTACCCCATCTTCTTTAACTCTTCACTGGATTAGGCTTCTCTTTCTATCCTTCCTTCCTTTCTTCTTTCCTTCCTTCCTTATTTTTTCTTTTGTTCATCCTTCCTCCCTTCCTTTCTTCCTTCCTTCTTTCCTTCTTCCCTCCCTTCCTTCCTACCTTTCGTTATTTTCTCCCCATCCTCATTCTTCTCTTGTCAAAGTCCTAGACCCTCTTCAAAGGAAGTGGGTGCTTCAGAGACTGTTGACTGCAGGAGACAAATCACAGAAAATCCTATATCCTCTCTCAGCATTTATAATTGCCATTAGAAAATCTGCTTTCCCTAAGTCCTTTTGCCTTCAGAATGTTGTTTCTAAAAGATCATAAACTACAAATAGGAATCATAGTATATGTGGTCTCAGGTGCGTGGAGACTGAGATAGAAGGATTACATAAGTCTTGAGCATGATAACAAGACCCACATCTCTGAAACACACAAACAAAAAATCATAACTTCAGTAACTTACAAACAGTAACAAATATACAGTTTTATAGATTGTGAAATTTGGGGTCAAGATGCCCACAGGTTTGCTGTGTGGTAAGAAAAAGTTCTCTGAGAAATCAGTCTCAAGGATTACTTCTTGAGCCCTCTCCTGGTAGAATCTGCAAACAAGGCCACTGCAAGAATAATATTAAGTCCTTGTTGACTTGAACTGGGGGCAGGGAAGACCTTCCTCTCAGTGAGACTGACCATGTAGGATGTGTCCATTCTATATGCACCGTACTGATAGAAGTTCCTACTGCCAGCATGTCTCCGCTCATCAGCTCTGTGTAGACACACCAAACTGGGTGTCAGTTATGTTTGAGACTTTTAATAATTATCTCATTTTTAATAGCTTGGGTGTGGATTGTTTTTATGGTGCTAGGGTTTGATCTTAGGACTTATGTGTGTTGGACAATGGATCCACCCATGAACCCTAAGACTACTGTAGGTTGTTTAGATGAAATTGAATTAATCTCTTTTAGGTATCTGGTTTAATAAGCCTGAGAAAATTCTCAAGACATGCAACTGTCATCCAGTCAGATTTAGAACATTGCCCCCTTGCCTCCCACGGGGCTTCCCTCAGGCCCTTTTGCTGACATTCACTGCCTTTAATCCTGTTTCAAAGTAAACATGACAATACTTTAATCTTACTATCCTGGGTCTTGTCTCTAATCCAATATAAATAGAATGTTTTGTGACTGGTTAGGTCACTTCATGTAATATTTTTGTTTCCTTTTATTGTGGAATGCCATTCAAGTGTGCACACAACACATTTTATCCACTTATCAGACTATGCATAACTGTTGTCCTTGTTTATTCCCTCTTTGTTTTGGAGACACAGTTTCTATGTAGTTCAGGAGGGCCTTGAACACATGATCTCACTGCCTTGGCTTCCTCAGTGGGTGGATTACAGGATTATAGGGGCACCCATCCTATGTTTGAGTTTTGATAAATTGTATGGATGTTCTCACGCATGATTTTATGTAATATCAAGTATTCTATTTTTAAATTTACAACCTAGAGCAGAATTGCTATGTCATGAGACACATATATTAAATGTTTAAAGAAGTTGTAAGGCTAGGGACATAGCAGTGGTAGACAGCTTGCCCTGCATGTACAAAGCCCTGGGCACTATAAAAAGTAAAAGAAAACCAGAGCAGATGACATAGGCTTATAGTCAGAGAGCTGTTGTGACCATGTATGATTGTGGTCAGTTAAGACCAGCCTGAGTCATGGAACAAAACTCCAGGCAAAAATTCCATAGAACAAAACTGGAAAAATTAATGGTGGTCTATCTCTACATAAAGAGTAAAATACATGGCCTCTAGGTGCAGTGGTTATGCCTTTAATTCAGCACTCTAGGGAGAGAAGCATATGAATCTTTGAGTCCCAGGCCAGCCTGGTCTACAGAGGGAATTCCAGGATAGCCAGGGCTATACCGAGAAACTCTGTCTTGTAAAACCCAAAACCAACTCCAAAAAAATCTTTTAAAATGTAATTTGAGTTAGATTGTTATTAAAGATGGGGGAGGAGGAGAAAAAGGAGGAGGAGAAAGAAGAGAAAAGTGGATGAGAAAGGGAGAGGAGGATGGGGAAGAAGCAAGGAGTAAGAGCAGGGGTAGGAGGAGAGAGAGAAGAATGTGGAAGAGGGGGAGAAAAAGGAGGAAGAGAAGAAGAGGACGAGGAGGATGAAGATGAGGAGAAGGACAGCAAGAAAAAAATGAAGTTGGTAGGAAAATGTGGTGGTGTGGTTTTGGGAGGGTGACAGTGAGGGGAGTAGGGTGCATTGTGTTAGTTTCTTAAATTATCAAAGGGAAAAATCCCCAAGGTTCTGGGACTAAAGCTCGCCGGTATAGAACTTATCTGATGTATGTGAGACCATAGATCCAATCCTCTGTGCCCTCTTTAGAAGCTCTGGGGTAATTGTCTTCATTGGAGCTGGTTGAGTGTCAAATGTCCACATCCACTTCTTATCAACAACCAAGCTTTCTCATGTCTACCAATGACTTATAACACATCTGATAAGCTGCAGACCTGTGGCCTCCATCAGTTCAAGCTGCCATTAAAAAAAAGAGCATAAGCTGCCAGCTAGTTCAGTCCTGAGATGGAAGACTGAAGCAAGAAGGTTTTATGAGCTCAAGAGCTAGCGAGCTACTCATAATATATATGTATATGTATATATATCTGCATCATAATAATATATATGGTATATGTGTTTGCATGTGTATGTTTCATTCCATGTGCGGTTTATAAACAATAGAAATGTGCTTATAGTTGTGGAGAGCACAAAGCTCAAGGTTGAGATACTAGCATATGTGCTATGTCATGAGAGCTAGCTCTCTTTGCCAAAGACACAAAGTTGAGCCTTGTGTCTTCAACTGGGCAGACAGGATAAATAATGGTGTTCAAGATCTGGACACATTGTGCTCATGTATGAAACTACCAAAGAATAAATTAAACCCCAATGTTACAGGGATACAGCTTAGTGGTGGAGTACTTATCTAGAGTATGAAGACCTTAGATACAGTTCTCTGTAATAACTCCTAAAGACCAAACTCATACTAACATCCCATTAGTGAGGAGGTTTCACCATAAGCGTGTGATACATCAACTTTCAGAACATAGCACTGAGAGGTCCCCATATCAGCCACAACTCTATCTTTGTGTTTGTAAATCAAATGTCACCTGTGATTGACATTTAAAACAATCTATTGTCAGTCCCAAAATAGAAAGGAGTGTATAACTTTTATTAGAAATAGGTCTGGGTATCAGTTTTTTGAGCCTTAGGAGGGCTCTCTCTCTCTCTCTCTCTCTCTCTCTCTCTCTCTCTCTCTCTCTTCTCTCTCTCTCTTTCTGTGTGTGTGTGTGTATCTATACATGTGTGTGTCTATGTATGTGTGCCTATGTATGCGTGTATGTGTCAATTTTGTGTGTGTCTATATGTGTGTGTTGGGAACACCAACCCACCCAGAAAACCTTTCACCCAAAATTTGTCCTGCCTACAAGATATACAGGGAGAAAGATGAAGCAGAGATTGAGGAAATGGCCAACCAATGTCTGGCCCAACTTGAGACCCACCCCACAGGAGAGTGCCAACTCCAACACTAGCATATCTATCTTCTGAGAGGCTTCATCCATCAGCTTATAGAAACAGATGCAGAGACCCACAGCCAGACATTAGGCAGAGCTCAGGAAGGCTTTGTGGAATGCTGGGGGAGGGATTGAGGATTGAGAACCTGGGTGGTGGGCCAGTCAAGGACCACATAAGAAGACCATAACATAACAGAGTCAACTAACTTGGGCCTATGGGGACTCACAGAGACTGAACCACCAACCAAAGAGCATGCATGGATTGGACCTAGGCCCCTGACACATATGTAGCAGCTGTGCAGCTTGGTCTTCATGTTGGAACCCCAACAATTGGAGTGGGGGCTATGTCTGACCCGGACTCTGTTGCCTGCCTTTGCATCCCTTTCCCTTAGCTAGGCTGTCTCAGTGGGACACTGGGAGAGGATTAGCTTAATCCTGATGAGACATGATAAGCCAGGGATGGTTGGTACCTGGGGGCAGGGTGAGGATCCCCTTCTCCTCCGAGAAGGGGAGGAGGAAATACAGGAAGGGGGGAGGGGAGGGGAGGACTGGGAGAAGAAGAGGGAGGGAGCTGTGACCAAGATGTAAAGTGAATAAATAAGTAAATTAATGGAGAAAGATATTTTATATTATCTAAAGCTGTTGTGAAAGATATTTCCCTGATAAAGAAAGATATTTATCAGTTCACTTGTCTTTGTATACAGGAGGGCAACTGATTTTTGTGAGTTAATTTTGTAGCCAGCTACTTCGCTGAAGCGCATGCTATCATATCATCTGAAAGCACAAGTGCTTTGACTTTTTCCTTTTCTGTTTGTATCCCCTTGATCTCCTTCAGCGGTCTTAGTGCTCTAGCTTAGAATTCACGTACTATACTGAGTATGTATGGAGAGATTAAATGAACTTGCCATGTTCCAGATTTTCCTGGAATTGCGTTCAGTTTCTCTCAACTAAAGTTTTTGTTGCCTGTGGTCTTGCTGTAAAATGCCTTTATTGTGTTGAAGTATATCCATAATCTCTTCAGGGCTTTTATCATGAAAAGGTGCTGGGTTTTGTCAAAGGCTTTTTTCTGCATCTAATGAGATGAACATGTGTTTTTTTCTCTCTCTGTTTGTTTACCTATATTGAACCCTTCCTGCATCTCTGGGATAAATCCTACTTGATCATGGAGGATGATCTTCTGATGTGCTCTTGGACTCAGATCGCACGTTTTTGATGAGGAATTTTGTGTTTTGGGTACCAGGGTAACCGCAGCTTCATAAGATGAGCAGGGCAATGTTCCTTCTGTTTCTACTTTGTGAAATAATTTAAGAGTATTGGCATTGATTTTTCTTTGAAATTTTGGTAGAGGGGATGAAGGAGGCTGCCACAGGTGTTTGGATGCAGAGCTGAGGACGAGACTGGATTTGGAGGAGAAGGAGAAGTTAGCGTTACCTGTTCCCTTGGTTAGATTGTGTCTGTGATCTCTCTCTCTCTCTCTCTCTCTCTCTCTCTCTCTCTCTCTCTCTCTCTCTCTCTCTCTCCTAAATGTAAATGACTTCACAACTGTCCCTTGTACACAGATTTGACACTCTTCTCCACTCTACATATTTACTCTGGTCTCTGCTAACCTCACTGAGGGGCCTCTGAATGGTGGTGCAGATGAGTGACAGAGCACATGGGACCGTCCTCCAAGCCACGACCCACAGCAGAAGGGACTGGGGTTACAGACAGTATTGAATGGAGACACTGAATCTGTAGAGTTCTGTACTGGAGGCAGGTGTTGTTCTGAGTTGTGGGTGCACTAGACTTGGGGTCTGGTCAGCAGGACCTAGTCCTGGAATATTCCTGAAGTCCGAGGTTGCTCACTGTACCACCTCATCCAGGAATTTAGACCGAGATGCTTCAGACTCTTTACCATGTACTCTGTGTATCCGGGCAGGGTTCTCCAGGATTCTGAAACTCAGGGTCTGAAAATGTTAGTCAGGTGAAGATAAATGTCTTTAAGTTTGATCTCAGTGGGAGCTTGCCATTAGTGTGCCTACAGAATGACAGAGAGACGAATAGAATATGGGCACTTAAAGAGAACCACACAAAAAATAAACAGAAAATACGATTCAAATGATATCATAGATCAAATGGACTTAACAGTTACCTACATACAGTTCTATCCAAAGACTACAGAATACACATTCTTTTCAGTAGCCCTTGGGACTGTCTGTAAAACAGTTCATGTATTAGGACACAAAGCAAGTTTTTTTTCTTTTTTTTTTAATTTATTTTTTATTGGATATTTTATTTACATTTCAGATACCATCCCCTTTCCCCTCCCTAGAAAACCCCTATCCCATGCCCCCTTCTCCTTTTTGATTTTATACATTTTTTAATGTTAACCAAAGGCTTTGTAAGTTTGGTAATGCTCAATATCAATCAGAAGTGTAACCCAATACCCAACCTAGATGTATCAACTATCTTTGACTGGCGGAGACATGTGAACATCCGCCTCCATGTCTGTCTGTCTGTCTGTCTGTCTGTCTGTCTGTCTGTCTCTCTCTCTCTCTCTCTCTCTCTCTCTCTCATGACCTAGCTCCTCCTCTCCTCTCCTCTTCTCTTTACTCATCCTCTTTCTCTCCGTACTCCTCCCATCTTAGCTCCTCATATCCTACATATCACCCTTCCTGTTAAAAATAAAACTTTTTTTCTCAAAATACAATTAGAGCATAACTATATCAATTTATGTCAGTAAGGTGCAAGATAGACCTAATACCCAGTCATCATTTTTTTGACTAAGCAGAACCTCTGTCATCTCTCCTAACTAAAAGACTTAGTTTTTAACTTTTTTTTTTTTTTTTTTTGGCTTTAGAATGAATGTCAGCTGAAAACCATCCTCTCAAATCTTTTCTCTCAAAGTAAATAGCCAGGATTGGCTATAAGACTATAAATATTCAACCCTGTCAGAAATCCAGAATGACTGAGTTAACTGAAATTATGGGAAATACAAAGCACAGCTTCTAAAACATAGTCAATTTATAGAGACCACTGAACACCTGGAAAGCCCCTATACTACAGAACATTGGAGCATCCAATCTTCAGCCTTCTGGCCCAGGATCATCTAACAGACATAGTGATGCAGAATTATTAAGGGCTGATTACTCTGTCTTGGCAGATATAATCGGTTGACTATTCTGCAAATGTGTCCTTTTCTGGACAGTAATTTGTCTGTAGATGAAAAGAGGCAATTCTTGCCTAGTGGCTGTTTCACCACAATTGAAATGAATCCAAAGATGCTCAATTTCTTCTTAGAATCCAAGACAGGAAGTTGTCAGGAGCAGACAGGTCTCTAATCAAAATGAACATTAATACAGAAATGTTTGTAACGTCAATTCTGTGGATTTCTGATGTTTTGAAAACCAACTATCCATGTAAGGTAATCATGACTGTTGTCTGCTAACTCCTCTCAGCTATTTCTAAAGAAAATATAGAAAACACCCTAACAATAAACTCAGAGCCATGAATTTGCTATAGGCCCTTAACTCACAGTCTAACCATCTCAAATCAGTTAAAAGAGTTAAAGAAGGACTGGGTCTAAACCTTGTATTTCTAAATGTGTTATATAGGCACAATGCCTATGAGAGTAACAATATTCATCTCTTTTATATCAATAAGAAGCTTGTGCCAATTAAAACCTTAAATTTGAAATCAAAGTAAATTTTGTACCATAAGAAATTATGACTTCATCTTAATAACAATTATACTTATTACTACCAGTAGGTTATGGCTATGTAATAAATCCTAGCTAATCCTCCCTGTTACAACAAAACCACTACTTTTCCCTAGAAAGACAGCCCAATATTAACCACCTCAGTCCCCAAGCTCAGAGAATAGGGGCGCTGACCCTTCATTAACTTCTTCAAGCTGATTATGGGCGTTGAGATATTAGAAGAGGGGCGGGGGAAAGAGTAAATTGATAAGCCTCTGACACTGTGTCTTCACTGCATCCAGCTGGAATTCCAGGACATCAGAGGTTCAAGCAGGTCTGCTCAGTTTGCTTGATTAGAAGATATACCAAGGCTATGTATTCTGCAATATACAATTCTCAAAACAAATTTTAGTATCAAGATAACTTTTTGTTTGAATTCTGGAATCTAGTCTTCTGGCAGCCTGCCTCTGTCATGTCTAATCCATATAATTCTGGGAGTTTTTGTGAGGGTGTGCTCCCACCATCCTCCCATTCCCACCTCCCTGCTCTCAAATTTCCCAACACTAGGGAATCCAAACTTTCAGGCACCAAGGCTGTCCACTTCCATTGATGCCTAACCCCTTACCCCATACCCCCTCCTCTAATTACTATCAGGGTGTGCTCCCACCATCCTCCCATTCCCGCCTCCCTGCTCTTGCAATTCCCCAACACTAGGGAATCCAAACTTTAAGGTACCAAGACTCTCTACTTCCACTGATGCCTGGCAAGGCTACCCTCAACTACCTATACAGGTGGAGCCATGAGTCCCTCCCTTTGTGTTCTTGGGCTGGAGATTTTAGAATGGCTACTCCAGCTTGTTTCTTAGGACATTTGCTTGAAAAATTGTTTTCCAGCCTTTTACTCTTAGAGTCTGTCTATTTCACTGAGGTGGGTTTCCTGTATACAGCAAAATGCTAGGTCCTGTTTATGTATCCAGTCCATTAGCCTATGTCTTTTAATTGGGGAATTGAGTCCATTGATGTTAAGAGATATTAAGAAACAGTGATTGCTGCTTCCTGTTATTTTTGTTATTAGAGGTGGAATTATCTTTGTGTGGCTATCTTCTTTTGGATTTGTTGGAAGAGGGTTACTTTCTTGCTCTTTCTAGGGTATAATTTCCCTCCTTGTATTGGAGCTTTCCCGCTATTATCCTTTGTAATGCTGGGTTTGTGGAAAGATATTGTGTAAATTTGGTTTTGTCGTGGAATATCTTAGTTTCTCCATCTATGGTAATTGAGAGTTTTGCTCGGTATAGTAGCCTGGGCTGGCATTTGTGTTCTCTTAGGGTCTATATGACATCTGTCCAGCATCTTCTAGCTTTTATAGTATCTGGTGAGAAGTCTGGTGTAATTCTGATAAGTCTGCCTTTATATGTTGCTTGGCCTTTTTCCCTTACTGCATTTAATATTCTTTCTTTGTTTTGTGCACTTGCTGTTTTAATTATTATGTGACGGGAGGTATTTCTTTTCTGGTCTAGTCTATTGGGCGTTCTATAGGCTTCTTGTATGTTTATGGGCATCTTGTTCTTTAGATTAGGGAAGTTTTCTTCTATAATTTTGTTGAAGATATTTATTGGCCCTTCAAGTTAGGAATCTTCACTCTCATCTATACCTATTATCCTTAGGTTTGGTTTCCTCATTGTGTCCTGGATTTCCTGGACAAATTTTGTGTTAAGAACTTTTTGCGTTTTGTGTTTTCTTTGACAGTTGTGTCAATATTTTCTATGGTATCTTCTGCACCTGAGATTCTTTCTTCTATCTCTTGTATTCTGTTGGTGATGCTTGTGTCTATGACTCCTGATTTCTTTCCTGGGTTTTCTATCTTGAGGGTAGTCTCCCTTTGTGATTTCTTTATTGTTTCTACTTCCATTTTTATGTTCTGGGTGGTTTTGTTCAATTCCTTCACCTGTTTGGTTGTGTTCTCTTGTAATTCTTTAAGGGATTTTTGTGTTTCCACTCTAATGGCTTCTACCTGTTTGCCTGTGTTCTTCTCAAATTCTTCGAGAGTGTTATTTATGTCCTTCTTAAAGTCCTCCATCATCATCATTAGAAGCGATTTTAAATCTGAATCTAGCATTTCTAGTAATACGGGGAATTGAGGACTTTCTTGTGGGAGAACTAGGTTCTAATGATGCCAAGTACCCTGGGTTGCTGATGCTTATGTTCTTGCGCTTGCCTTTTGCCATCTGGATCTCCTTAGTGCTACCTGCCCTGTCTCTGACTGGAGCCTGTCTTTCCTATTATCTTAGTTGTATCAGAACTGTGTGGGGTGGGTTTTACTACTGGGGTAAGAACTGGGGCCCAAAATCTGATCAGTGCTCAGGGGCAGACAAGATACTGCCCGGGTTAGAGCTCCTGGGAGCCCTGCTTCCTCTGGGTTCTGTGTGATTGGGGCAGAGCTGCCTTCCGGGATCTGCTCAGTGCTCTGGCCCAGACCGGAAGGAACCAGTGCTCTGGGCCAGGAGTGACTTCCTGGGTCCTTGTGGGTCCCAGTTACTCCCTGTTGGGGGTGGGCATTGCTGTCTGCTTACCTAAGATACTGCCCGAGTTAGAGCACCTGGGAGCCCCACTTCCTCTGGTTTCTTAGAGATTGGGGGCAGAGGTGCCACCCAAGATCTACTCAGTGCTTGGGCCCAGACCGGAAGGAAAAAGCAAGTTTTAACAAATATAGAAAAATTGAAATAATTTCTCCTATTTTATTACAAAGCAATAAATCTCTCAACTCACACCAACTATGGAACACACACAGTCTCATGAATATTAAACAACACACTTTTGAATGGTGAATGTGGCATTCAAGAAGTTCAAAATGAATTTAAAATTCCAACAATCAATTGACAATGAAAAGGGAAACAAATGAAAAGCAAAAGACTCCTCCTGAAGATAGAGCAGCCCTACCAGGGAGCATTTACAGGCCTAATTCCCAGGGTGTACATTTCACCTGTCCAACCCCTTCTCCATTTATGTTTTCTCCATCCGTGGGATCCTCAGCACACACCAAAATCTCCATTGCAGAAAAAGAATCTTCAGTTTCCTGCCTCCATACCTTTAACCTTGCTGGATCTGTGACAAGAAGTGACCATGGTTTGGGGTGAGGTTTGGGTAACCGTTACTGGCATTTGGAATGACTTCAGAGTCCATGCTATGCCTTCTGAAGCTGGTGGGGGTGGGGCATGCACAATGAAAAAGCAAAACAGGTGAGGTGGCCTTGCCAGCCTGATAAGCACTGGCTTCTTTACCCTTGCCTGGCCTTTCAGTTCTCCTGCAATAATACCCATAATGCCCTGCACTTCACCATGGAGCTGTGTACTTCACCATCTGTACTGTGTTGGGTGCAAATTCCTACCTGGCAAGCCCATAACCACTTCCTCTTGGGAAACACAGTGCATCCCATAGCAGCCCAAACTCATGCCTAGAAATTGATCATGGCCCTGGATCACTGTGCTGGCCAGCTTCCTGACTGCTCTGGCCTACACACATAGCATCTCCTCCTGTGGGTGTGTTCAGTGTGAGACTCTGAAACAGGCAGATGGGAAAGAGGTCAGAGCTGCCAACTACTGCAGACTCAGAGACTGAGAGAGGGCAGGTGGCAATAGATTAGGGAGGAAGGAACTTACATGGATGACAGACAGCAGTGAGGGAAAAACACCTCCACTAAAGCCCACAGGGTGGCCCCTGTAGCACACACAGGGTCATTGATGTCTGAGGACACTCAGCACTGAGGATCCAGCACAGTGTGAGAGATTCTGGTGAGTGCTGGGCCTTGAGTTCAGAAGGACCAAGCAGATGATCAGGAACAGAGGGGAAGATGGGACATTTCCCTGTTTGTGTGGCTATAGCTAGACTGTGATTGCTCATGCTGAGGACCCTTGGATAACAATGAAACTGTTAACACCATCCCAGTATCCTTGTGCTCTGATTATTCAATTCCTTGGTCAGAGATTTACCTAGATGCCCCAAAAAGACTTTAGAAAGTTTCCTGGCTCTGAACATCTAGAACTTTCTAGCCTCATACCCCACAGTTGAAATGAGAGGCCCAGGTTCCCTTCCCAGTGTATCTGGCCTTGGGCAAAGGTATAGTTTGGTTTCTAGGGCAAAGACCATGTGGTCCTGCCCTGTCCCTTATCAGAAGCCGAGCCAACAGAGTACTGGGGCAGCATGTGTGTGCTCATACCTTGGTGCCTCTTATACCCAGACATTCTACTGAGAACTCTGGAAAATTCCTACCATGTCCTCCAGTCTGACCCACTTTGAGGAAGCCATACTTCCCTCAGCCTGTGGCCCTTGCCTGCTGTTTTCCAGGCTCTAAAGATCACTTGACCTTATAGGCAAGAAAATTTGCCCAGTCATGCATGGATGCTCTTCTGAACATTCTTGGTTCAGGTACCTGGGTTCTGAACCACAGACGATTATAATAAGGCACAGAGTTGTATCACACCCTCTTCTGTGGCACCCATAACTGGCTCATCCACAGGGACATCAAGGTGACAGTGTCTTGCACACAATCCCCAGGATTCCTTAAAAAGATAAGCATGGGCAAGGTCTGGCTCCACATGCCTGTCAATCCAGCACTCTTGATGGAGCACAGTAAATAAGAGATTCTCCAACTGATGTCAGGCAAGAATCCATTCACACAGCACAAACCTGATATATAGGATGTGCTAGGGCTCATAGGCTCAGAAGACCCCATCCCTTCAGATCTCTAGGTAGGTAATGAACACTGAGAAGGAAAGAGACATTTTCTTCAGTGAGACATCTACTGGTAAATTGCCCATTCTCCTGTAAATAAGCCCTCACCCAATTAGTTACTGTAATTGAATTACAATTACAATTACAACAACAATTAAGAAGACAATAAAGTAGAAGGCCTAGGGCAGAAAGGAAACAGGGATAAGTGAAAGTTATAGGGGAATTACTATGAACAAATACCTCATTCACATGTACTAAAATGTCACAATGAAACCCATTATTATGTAACATTAGTATATACTAATGAAAAACATAAAAAGAACTCTAACGCTATGAATGATGTTGACTGTGAAGATTATGTACATCGAGACCACATTGCTTTTACAAGGAGGTATTTAAAAAGAGAGAGAGAGAGAATATCAAGAGAGTGTGCTTCCTACTACAAGGTCTGGGATTCTTATAAAGAAGAACCTTGTTTACAGTACCACATCCCTGGTAGAATTCTATCCAGTGCACATAAGTAACCACCCATGATCCCATTCACCAACAAAGAAAAGGGAGGTTTCTTCCCAACCATTTGAGATGTAACTTCAGAAGTCTCCAAAATCAGATATATGACTATGGCAACAGGGAGACTCTCTTGAGACACCAACACACATGCTTGAGTGTGTCTTGTCCTTTTATGGGTTAACTCTCTTAAACCCCTGTGCTAAAAACATAGCAACATCTCTTCTTTAAAATGCCAACTCTGAAAGAAGTAGACTGGTAGGGAAAGGAGACTCTTGGATCTGTTGACCATCATGAAAACCTCACATAAATCTCTAGGGATGTAGCTATCTTGAGCCATCACTTAGCCTGGGGTGGTCTTTGAGTTATCCTGCTCTTGTAAGCAATCTTGTTAAGGTCCTGCTTGAGTTCGGACCAAAAGTTGATGGATTTGGCAGTTGATGCTCTTTTACTATTTTGGGGGCCAGAGCTGATGGCTTCTGGCAATTAACTCCTATTAATAGCAGCAGGGAATTAAGAAAGGAAACTTAGTTATTTGGACTCTATGTTCTTTTACTCAGAAGCAACTGTTGGCCAAGTTAGAGACTTGGAGTTTGTTAACACTTCATGAGCCAGAGAGAAAGAAAAAGAAAGAAAGCACACACACACACACACACACACACACACACACACACACACACAATGGATGAAGCAGAAAAGGGATACACTATCAGTTTAGTTTTGCTGTTAGTTTTTATACCTTCTCAGATAAAAATTACCTCATAATAATTATCTGGTAGAATCATTATAGTGGGATAATTGATTACATGGCTTTCTAAACACTTTTACATTTCATAAATTCATGATAAATTTAAAGCAATAGTTCATGTAATAGGTTGATAAGGTTTAAGGAGTCACAGCAGAATTGTTTACATGCCTTTTCATTAAGACTAGTACCTGACTAAACATTCCTTATCTATTTTCTAGCTCCACAAGTTAATTATAAGTTTAAAGCAATATTTTTTATGTCACAAGTTACCAAGGTTTTGTTAAGAGACAAATAATCTGCCTTGTATCTTATTATTTTGAAGTCTTATATAAATAAACTAGTCAATCATTTATTTTCTGTCCTGGCACCTACAATAAATTGCCCATTCCCAGTTTATGACCTTTATGACCGACATTAATGACCTCATTCCTAATCTAAAAGGAATGTTTTCCTTGATTGCAAATTTGTTCCAAGCCTATCTTCTTCTCCTAGTGCAATTAGCTCATGACATCGAATTCTATTTGTAGCCTTTTATTCTAGAGGGGGCTTAAAACTACCTGTATCAGTTCAGGAGTTCTATAAAATTATTGTCAGGAATTATGAAATCATCATTTCATCTAAACAGCATTATTACATGAAAGTACACCTTCATATTGATCTGCAGGAAATGTGCCCAATAAGGTGGGCTGATGCCCAGGATTCATTAGGCCCTATATAAGTGGCAGGAAATGCATATCCTCAGTGAGAAACAATCCTGGGATGAAGTCTCTAGGGTTCATGCAGCTCAGCACACACCCATACAAACTGGTGGGCTAACTCCAGGTAACTCATTTGCTTGCCATAGCCTTCCCTGTATAGTTTTTGTCACAACCTCTTACTCATACTCCATACCCTAATGAACTCACTAGTCACCTCACCCCACCCCCCAAAATGCCAGCTCTGCTTAATAAAAATAACCAAATGCAAAAAGAGGATAGATGTGTGCACATATCTTTGGTTTTTACAGATTAGTCACAATCTGACATGTTTCTGGGATGGATTTAGCAACCTCAGACTAAAAGTACACCATTCTACTAAATGCCACTTCAAGGAAAGTTTCTCTCAGAGGATGAGGCATCATGATTGTACCATGCTCTAAGCAGGAACACCCCCATCAGCTTTAATCTGTTGCTTTAACAATGTCGGGCATCAGTTGAGGACTCTGAGCTCCATGGTCAGAAAAACCACGTGACAACATATCCTATGTATGCAGCAAGTCACTGAGGATGGGGAGCTTCTGTTGACCTTGGAAAGATGTAGGTAAAATTCTCTGATGCTTGTATGTGCTGCTGCTCTGTCCTCATCAATGTCAGTTGGCAGAAAAGATGCTGATCCATGTGGCTCAGAGGGCATTTCAGAAACACCAGGCTGATTTGCAGATTAGGTTTGTCAAATGTCAAACCTAAGTCATCCCAGTGTCAAAACATGATGATTTATGAGGTGAGGTGCCAGGGAGGTGGGAACTTGTGGAGAAGATAGAAGGACCTCACTGGACACTTCTGTACTGGCTGGTTTTGTGTGTCACCATGACACTCACAAAGAACGGAACCTCCCTCGTGTCCGTGAGATCCAGCTGTAAGGCATTTTCTCAATTAGTGATCAAGAGTGGGCGGACCCATTTTGGGTTAATCTTGAACCAACCAGAGGATGATCATCAGTTACAATGGTTAATGAGGTGAAGAGAGGAAGCCAGGAATATTAAAAGGTGAAATAGAGCTAGGGGATTGAATATTGTCAAAGATCAGTTACTTGGTGAAGGGCAGTTCTCTGATTTACAAGAACAGATTTGATTTGATGATGCCATTATAGAACAATGTCACTTAGAAGCTTTAAGAGCTTGGGACAAAGTTGAGAAGTTTGGAAAAAGGTCCACCACATTTATTAGGATTGTATAAGGCTCTGGGGAAGCCTTCAAAAAAAAATTTTTTTTTTGTGAACATTGGTTTCAACTGTGAACAAAGCCATAATCAGACCCTGGCATGAGACTGGTGTTGATAGAGACCTTGGCATATGAGAATTTGAGTACCAAATGTAAAAGAGTTATTAGACTGTTAAAGGTGCAAGCAGCATCACTGGATGAGTGGAGAAGGGACAGAACTCACAGATTCCCACAAATATCATGCTAATATCATAGGACAAGCTATTGCTAAGCGTCTGTGATATCAAAATGCCTGGTGCTTCAATTGTAGTAAACTCAGTCATTTGCAAAGAAGCTGTGACCAAGCTGTCAAAATCCTCAGATCTCAAAATGCCCAGCATGCGTTAACTTTGAGAAATATAATACTTTCTGCAAGAGAAGTGATTAAGCCATTTCTAGTGACAATAGGTTCTTGGAAAGAATGCTTTCCTTCTGTTTGCCTTCTTTGGGTTTTATTATTTGTATTCTGTCCTTTTTGGCCAATATCCCTTATCAATGAGTACGTACCATGCATGTCCTCTTGTATCTATCCTGTCTCTCATCATACATGGTTCTAAGCCCCCCATTCCCCTCCTTTTTCCCTCTCCCATCCAGATTCCTCCCTCTGCCTCCCATGACTATTTTGTTCCCCCTTCTAAATGGGATTTAAGCATTGAAAAATTGGAAATAGTTCTACCTGAAGATCCAGCTATATTGCTTCTGGGCATACACTCACAAGAGGCCCCACCATACCACAAGGACCTGTGCTCCACTGTGGTCATAGCAACTTTATTGGTAATAGCCAGAAATTGCCACCGGAAGCAACCCAGATGTTTCTCATCCCAAGAATAGATACAGAAAATGTGGCTCATTTATGTAATGGAATAATATTCTGATATTAAAACCAAGGATATAATGAATTTTGCAGGCAAATAGATGGAGCTAGAAAATATCATCCTGAGTGAAGTAATCAAGCAGGCACAAATCCCTAACACTATAATTGATGCTATGTTGTGCTTGCAAATAGGAGCCTAGCATGGCTGTACTCTGAAAAGTTTTACCCAGCAATTGACTGAGACAAAGGCAGATACCCATAGCCACTCATTAGATGGAGGTTGGGGACTCCTATGGAAGAGTTAGGAGAAAGATGGAAGAAATGGAAGGGGATGGCATCCCCATAGGAAGACCAAGTGTCAACTAGCCTGGACCTGTGGGAGACTGAGCCAGCAACCAAAGAGCATACACCGGCTGGTCTGAGGTCCCTGGCACATATGTAGCAGAGGGCTGCCTTGTCTGGCTTCAGTGGGAGAGGATAAGCCTAATCCTGTAGAGACTTGAATGGAAGGATGGGTGGGGCACTCTCTCAGAGGTGAAGGGAGATGGGGAAAAGAATTCTGTGAGGGGGGCTGGAAGAGGGGCAGCATTTGGAATGTAAATAAATAAAATAATTAATAAATTTTTAAAAAGGAGAAATGCCCAGGCTTCCTGAGGTGTGCAGGCATTGTGGCAAGGGATACCATTGGACAAGTAAGTGTAGGTCCAAGAGGGATATCCAAGTCAATATCTTGCCACCAGGAAATGAAATGGGGGCCTGGCAGCCTGAAGCCCTGCAGCCAAATATATGAGCCATTTCTCTTTCAGCCAGGAAATAACAAGCAGGCAGGAAAACCACAACTAAGTATTGCAAGCTACTGTAGGAAGTACTGCTCTGAAGTTGGCCACAGATACACCTCTTGCCCTATCTTTAAAATTTAATATTGCAAAATAACCACTGGAGTTTATGGTCCTTTGCCAGTGTGGACAGTAAGGATGATCTTGGGAAGAAGTAGATTAACTTCCCAAAGATTCATTGTACATCCAGTAAATATAAATAGGAATTTCAAAGAAGAATTAAAAATATGGCCTATGTAAAAAAAAAAAAAAATGATGGGGTGGGGGTGTGGAAGGGCTGGAAAATGTTTTCTGGCAAATAGTGGTTAATGATCAGAGACCAAAATTAAAATTTCAGGTAAACAGTGTTGAAATAGAAGATTTGGTGGATAGAGGAGCTGATGTGACTATCATTTCCCCAAATTATTGTAATTCAGAATGGACATTTCAGAAGATTTGTACACAGTTTATAGGAAATTGGAAAATTATCTGAAATAAAACAAGATGTAACATGGGTTAAATGTGTAGGACCGGAAGGAAAACCAAGGAGTTAAGACTTTATGTGGCTGACATACACATGAAGTTATGTGAAAGAGATCTTTTGCCGGGCGGTGGTGGTGCATGCCTTTAATCCCAGCACTTGGGAGGCAGAGGCAGGCAGATTTCTGAGTTCGAGGCCAGCCTGGCCTACAGAGTGAGTTCCAGGACAGCCAGGGCTATACAGAGAAACCCTGTCTCGAAAAACCAAAAGAGAGAGAGAGAGAGAGAGAGAGAGAGAGAGAGAGAGAGAGAGATCTTTTAAAAGAGATCTTTTACAAAAATGAGGTACACAAATTAATTCCTGCAATCCCAGAGACCACTCATGATGAACTGATGGATGGAGTATTAGATGCTCCTGGGGATGGTATTGATATTGTCATCAAAAGCAATCCTAGGCTATGTCTAAATGCAGGATATTTCAGGGATTGAGTTTTCAAACTTATAGTGGGGGGAGGCACTGCTGAAATACCAGTTGCCCTACCCCTAAAGTGGTTGACAGACAAGGAAAAAATTACAGCCACTTGAGCAACTGGAGGTTCAACATATAGAAGAGTCTATCAGCCCTTGGAATTCTTGGTTTTGATATTTAAAAGGAAGGAAGGAAGGAAGGAAGGAAGGAAGGAAGGAAGGAAGGAAGGAAGGAAGGAAGGAAGGAAGGAAGGAAATAAATCAGAGAAATAGAGGATTGTAACAGTTTTAAGAGCAGTGAATAGACATTCAATCTATGTGTTCATCACAGTTGGAATTCCTTTACCTTCTTTATTACCTAAGTCATGGCCTATGGTAGTAATTCCCACCTGATCTGCGGGAGGGAGGCATTCTTATCTCTGTAGAGAGCCTTCCACTTATAGAAAATGCAGGATACCTAAACAGGAATGACAGACATCTTACCAATCCTGGGGCACATTTAAAGATTTGACTCTGGAGAAGGGATTTAGTCCAAGGGGCAGGCATACCATCGCCATCATTTGATTTCCTGCCTGAGCTCTTTTAAGTCACCAGCCTGATAAAGATATCAATTTGGAGGCTTAGTCTGGGTGGTGTGGACATTAACCAGGATTGCCTGGAACTCTGGACTTACAGCAAAGACTTGGAGGTGGCCGGGTTTCCAGGAGGTGGAAGGAGGGGCGGAGGGAGAAGTGGCATGCTGTGCAGAGTAGGGAGGATTAGGGTGAACTGGGTGGGACTACAATGTGATCCCATGACAGAGGAAGCAATTGTTTTGTGAATCTCTGCTATGGCCTTTTTTAGTGCTTCAAGATCTGTGATGGGATGGTCTTCAGGACATTCATCATCAGAGCCATCTTATGGGGAAGATGAAGCATCTTTGGTGGACCCCACCTCAGAGGGAACCACACATTGGTAGACAGAAACTATAATGGGTAGAAAATGGAGGAGAAGGGGGCTTTCCTTCCTGGTTCCCTTGGCAGTGGGTGAGATAAATGACCCAAGTTCATTGTACTAGACTCATAAGGATCACCTACCACCATCAAGGGTCCATCAAGGACCCCTTTCTTAAAGGAAGTGGCTTTCTTTTGAGTAAGTTTCATGCAATGGGTCTTGAACAGGGTGCTTGGTCTTCTCACTTGAGACTCCTTTTAATGTAATGATGTATTTCCCATGTTAGAAATACCAAAATCAGAGGTAAATGTTTCTGGTGGGGCATGTAGCTCCACAGGGGATTCCCCAAAGTCCCACACACAAGCCTACCTGCAGATTTCATAGAATCTGATGACCACCCTAAGGGATTTTAACTGGTCATTGCATTACTGGGTTTTTCAAAGAGAGAAAAATATAAAGGTTTATGGTCAACACCCAAGAGGGATGATGGGTCTGGGAAGAGGGCTGAGGGGATCTTACCAATACCAAGGAGTATTTGTGGTCAGAAGGTGTCAGTTGCCCTAATCAATGTACCCAGTCCCTCAATATGATGCAAACCAAAAGTAAGGGAAAGAAAAAAGACTGTAAGTCCTTGTCACAGGAGGCAAGATGACTGTGCGTGTGCGTGTTTGTGCGCAGGCGTGAGTGCGTGTGTGTGTGTGTATGTGTGTGTGTGTGGTCTTCATGCCCCACATTGTGTAGCCAGATGCTATTAGGCTCCACCTTCCTGTTCATCATGGCACGCTAGCTGCCATCAACAAATATGGATCCTGAGAGGGGAAGCCAGGTAGGAACAGTCAAGAGCAAACCACTGCAGGAGTAAGTAGAGAACATTGAGGGTGAGTGTACATCATTGGCTGGGGCCAACACACTTAGGATGCCTCATTTGCATGAGAAGGAATTCCAGGTGCTGCCTGGCTAAGTGACCTCCTTTGAGTGGGGGGCAAAAGTAGGGGCACAGGGCTATGTGTGCCTGGACACACAGACCACAGGCAGTGGGGAAGCAATCCTATTCCTGCCAATCTCAGGACAAGATTTCTGGGGTTTGGACAGGCCATGACATCACTCTTGTCCAGGCTGGCTCCCCACCCTTAACCCCTGGTCCCGCAGATCTGTGACCCCACACATGGTAGTGCCAGTAGTTCCATGTCTTTGACAAGACACAGCTGCATGAGTCTTAAATATGGTTATTGTAACAGAAATACAGTACTATGTCATTAAATGTATTTTACTGGAATTGAGTCTCTACTTTCTTCTGTCTGTTGCATCTCTGCCTATCACATTTTCACTGTGTCCATGGCCATCATCAACACGAGGCCTCTGAGTGATGGTGCAGTGAGTAGCAGAGCACTCGGGGATTTCCTGAACTGAGCTACAGAAATTAAGAAGGGATTAAGAAGCACAAGGATGCCCAGCACCCATTGGGATTTGGTTACTTCATCCTGAGATTATACAAACTGGAAACATCTCAGCTCTCATGGTGTAGCAATTCTTTGGTCAGGGAACTTTGTGTAGTGAGAACAGCTACCAAGAAAGACTAGGACCACAGACAGGACAAGAGTGCATTGGAAGGGTGAAGTTAGAGGAGTCAGAAAAACCATGCTGTATGCCAGGGAAGCAGCCAGCGTGACACGAGGAAGTTCTGTAGTGCCATACTGCAGGCTCTGAATTACTTACTGAATTATTATCCTACTGAATTAGGATAATAAAGATGGTAATCATAATTTGAAGCCAAAGCCAATTCTCATGGGCACTAAAGGCTGTTGGACAATGATCTCCACAAACTTCTCCCAGAGAGTCAGGCTGGACTGGGTATGGGCTCCTGATCCTTCATTCTGTGATATATCCTCTCTGGGCTCTTTGCAATCCTGAAACTTCTATTTCTATATTTGACTCTCAGCTTTGTCTTAGATTGACCATAATGTTGGACATCTTAAGGCCCCATGAAATACTGGTCATGTAATTAAGAGTGAGAGTAATAAGGATGTAAGAGAATGTTGCTCCAGTTCTGATGACCTTGAGATTTACCAGTGGAAGGAGAAGATGCACTTAACACAAGTTCTCCTCTCGCCTCCATATGTGAACCAGAGCCCAGGAGCATCTGCACACAGGTGTATCCATGAGCACAATAGATGTGAACAATTAAAATTATTTGTTAAATGGATGAATAGCTATGAAGTTGATCTTGGCAGGAGATGACCACTAGAGGAGACTCATCATTTACTGTGGAGTGAATAGGAACTGTGAACTTTAAAGCCCCAGAATTTCAGTGTGTTTTATTGAAACAGATGTGACCTAATGGGGAGAGGGGAAGTCCATGCAGATCCTAAGATAATTGCAGGGACCAAGGACCCTGGAAGCAGGCTCAATAAACTGAGTCTTCAAAGGCCAGGGGAGTCTTGAGGATGAGGTCACACTCAGACCTCCTGCACTTGCCTGATTCTCCTGTGACATCTTGACTGTGACCTTCTCACAGAAGCTCTCTTACTTCTCCTGTTACAACTGTCTGCCCAGGTGAGGGGACAGGGCTCCTGGTACCCCAGACAAGCTCCAGAATTCATGCTGTGCCTTTCTAGGAGGCCAGAGAGGGAACAGAAAGATGAGAGGTGACTCTTCTTGCCTCCTGGCCATTGGCTTCTATCACTTGTGACTAATCACTTCTCCTACAATGAGAACTTTCACCAACCACAACAAGATCCCCACCTACATTCTTTTTGTTTAAATTCCTGCCTGGGCAAGGTTCACAGATTCTGCTTCCTGTTTGTGAAGCGTGATCGTCCTTGCAGCACAGAGGCAGACCTGAGAGCAGATCATGCCACGGAACCAACTGCATAGCTGGCTGAATGCTGTGCTTTTGAAGCTGCTGCTTCTTCTTATCCATGTGCAGGGTGAGACTCACTAAACTGGCCATGGGGAAATGACAGGAGTCAGAGCTGCCAAGTTCTGTGTGTCAGAGCCGAGCTTGGGGGAGGGAAGGCATGGGGACGGGGAGAGAACTGATTGAAATCATAGGTCAGACATTCTCAAACTGAAGGTCACGACCATAGGAAAAAAGCACAAATTGAATGGTATTAGAAGCACCCAACCATAAGATTATTGTTATTGCGACTTCCTAACTTAATGTTGCTGTTGAGTGGTTTCTCAGTTCCTAATGGCATCAGAAATATGTGTTTTCCAATGGTTGTGACCCACAGGTTGAGGACTGGTGCAATAGATAAAAGTATAAGAAACATGCCTACAAATTTCCAGACAAAAACACACAGTTTTGTGGGCCCACTGGCACCTAGAGGGTCAGAGACATCTAAGATTACTCGATAATGAGGAGACAGCTCAGGGTAAGGAGCTTTGGTGAGCGCAGTAGAAAATTCGGGAAAAATAAGAAGGTATTTTTCCCTCCCCTGAGTATGGCTATGACTGTAACTTCTACTGACTTTTGGATAAGAACGAGAATAATCATAAATTCAAGTGGCAAAATAGCTCTGAGTGTGTGACCTCTTTGACCAGAGAAGTGGAGAGAAACCCATGGAAAATGAAACAGCAAAGATTCCTGTCCCCGAAAAACAGGGAAGTTCCAATACTTAAACCCTAAAACTGAACTGGGGTCGGGGCTGGGTTTCCCTTCTCTGTGCCCTTGTAACAATAGGATGGGAATCTTACAGTCTCCTTGGGGTAGGTTACACAAAAGTAACCCTGAGGCATCTCTCCACCAGGTCAGGACTCACCAAAGGCCAGCCCCATCAGAAACACACACACTGGCCAGATCCAAGGTAGCCTCATTCACGTAAAGGACACTAAATCTGATGTCCACACCTTCCTGGGAATTCCCTTTGCCAAGCCTCCTGTAGGACCACTGCGCTTTGCACCTCCTGAGGACCCTGAGCCATGGAGTGGTGTGAGAGATGGGACCTCACATCCAGCCATGTAAGTTCTGCACCCAGAGGGTTTCAGGCACTGGGGGAGACTATGTTCTGAGCTCTGGGCCATGCTGAAGTGTTTTGTCCATCTTAGCTACACGGTAGCTTTCTCTCTTTGTGGATGAGTGCCCTGTACATTTTTCTGATGGTGTGCTAACACTGAGTAGAACAATTGTGCCAGGCTCCTGGGTCAGAGCTTGACACACATAGGAAGTTACATTTAGGTATTATGGAGGGGAACAAAAATAACATGTTCACAGATTCAGATTAAGCTCAGTGTTCTCTGCGACAATGGGACGTATCCCCAGGCATGAGTAAGTGTCACCTATTAGGCATCAGTGCTCCTGACCCCAGAATATACTTCAGAACACTGAGGAGTACAACAGTGATCAATATGTGCTAACCCCACCCTCATGGTCACTGTGGCAACCTATAGGGCCAAGTGCCATTGACCAGGGAACAAGTATATGTAATTAATCCCTTCTGGAGACACTGCAGACAAGAGGATTTTCCTTAGAGTCTGCGCATGTGATGAAGAACTACCTGCTATCCTTTAGGGCAGCAATTGTCCACTGAATCCTCTAGTAGCTGTGCTAAGTCCAACACCTAATGCTGGGATCTCAGTTTGTTTTCTGTTGCTGAAATAAAGCACCCAAAGAAAACAATGTAAGGGAGAAAGCTACTATTAGAGGCTCCAGAATACAATCCATCCTTTGGGTAAACACAGTGAATCAAAACTACAGAAGCTGCTCACATCACAGCCATGCCCAGGAACAGAGACTGGAGAATGCTTGCGTGCCTGCTAATGCTTAGCTCGATTTTCTTATGTAAGTCCATGAACGTCACTACAGACAGCCAATCATTTCCATGGAGACATTGACTAGTTTCTCTATCCCAGTCTCAGAAATAAAGACATCGAGGCCCTAACATACTGAGGGCCTCCCTAAAAATCTGGCTCCACCCAGCTTTCACAGGGAGCAGCTGAAGGTGGCCAAAAAAAAAAAAAAAAAATCAGACTCACATTTTGTTTTGAGCATCACACATCTAGTGGAATATTTGATTGCTCTTTTCACCAGGTGTTTGCAAAATCTTGATGTAATGAACATGGAGGGCCTGAAGGAGATAAAACTGAAGCTTCCCCCTCTCTCTATGTCGGAGGACTGCCTGTATCTCAACATCTACACACCAGCGCATGCCCATGAGGGCTCTAACCTGCCTGTGAGTGTCAGGCCATGGTCTACTTGGGGAGAGGGTATTTTTTTCCAAGATGATTAGAAGGGACAAAAGCAACCTGAGTTCCATTGCAGGGAAGACCCTGATGAAAATCTTAGCTTACTTGAGTCAAAGGCCATCTCAGTCACATGATGCAGCTGAAACCTGGCTATGGGACACAGAGCACTGGAGCATCAAGCCATCAAAGGCTTCAGCTCTTTCATAAAACCAGAACTCATTCTACAACTCGTGATCTGCAGAACCACTTAGGGGCTCAAGACCTCAACACTGAGGTCACCCAAACTTAGACTTTTGGGTTATCTGTGGTGACAATGAGGGTTGATGATCCTTTCCATTTTTAAACTGGAGAGGTATCCATGGAGACTGCCCTCTCTGTTCCACTGTGAAGAGCCTGAGTAATGATGACATCACTCTATACATAGAGGCATGAATTCAAAGTACAATATGTAGCCAGGATCGGGAATCAAAGAATACTAAGCAGCTACTAGATGTTCCTAATAGTGGCCAAAGCCCTGCTGTCCTGAGAATTTTTACATATATCTGTAGCTGCACAAGAGGCACAGCATTTGATATTCTAACAAGCAGATCAGTGATCTTGGACAGGCTAGGAGCTTACTGTTTCTCTTGACTTCTCCAGGTGATGGTGTGGATCCATGGTGGTGGACTAGTTACAGGCATGGCTTCCATGTATGATGGATCTCTATTGACAGCCATTGAGAACTTGGTGGTAGTTACTATCCAATATCGTCTGGGTGTTCTGGGCTTTTTCAGGTAAGGCCATGGCTGGGCAATAGTAGCTGACCAGAATCCAGATACCCCTTTGATCCACGTCCTATCCACTTCTCAGCACTGGAGATGAGCATGCCAGAGGCAACTGGGGATTCCTGGACCAAGTGGCTGCCCTACGCTGGGTCCAGCAGAACATCGCCCACTTTGGTGGCAACCCTGACCGGGTCACTATTTTTGGCGAGTCTGCAGGAGGCACAAGTGTGTCTACACATGTTGTGTCCCCCATGTCCCAAGGGCTCTTCCATGGAGCCATCATGGAGAGTGGAGTGGCCCTGCTGCCTTACCTTATCTCTGACACCTCTGAGATGTTCTCTACTGTAAGTGATCTCAGCCCTGCTGCCTCAGCCTGTATATTCTGGTACTCTGGTGTTGTGTCTATGGCAAAAGCAAGGGCCATGGGAAAAAATCACTACTTTAAAATAATTTCTGAGAAACATATTGGTTACCGTGTACTCAACTTTACTTCATACTGGATAGGTATGTTATCAGAGAAGCAAACTGCTCCTTGCAGCTTCTATCACTGGTAAAAAAAATAAATAAATAAGTATGCATGTGCTTGGGAGCTGGTTCATTAGTTTTGAAAAGTGCATGGAGTGCAAGCCTGAGTCCATAAGTTCAAATCCTGAGGGTACACAAAAGGCTGGAGACAGTAACATGCATCTGTAACTCTCATGTTATACTGGCCAGGTGGGAGGCAGAGACAAGAGAATTCCTGAATGTTCACGGATCAGACCAGGGTCTAGGAAGAAAAAAAAAAACCCACTCTATCATAAGTGGGACAATAAGGGCTTAAGGGCTTACACTTTTTCCTCTAACCTTAATATACAAACCTTAAAGGATTATACTTTCTGTCATCTATTAAACAGAAAAAGATAAGAGGAGAAAACAAAACTATCCTGAACAAAACAAACAGGTATGCAGGTAGAAAGGGTCCTGCTTGCTGGCTGTCACCTTTGAGCAATAGGACAATGGGAACATATGCATTCCAATACACACAACACAGACTAGAGTGTGGGAATTAGGCACAACAGCATCAGCTTGGATTGAGAACTCTTCTTTTTCTTGCCTCATTCCCTTTGCAGACAGTGGCCAAGCTCTCTGGATGTGAGGCCATGGACTCAGAGGCCCTGGTGCGCTGTCTGAGAGACAAGAGTGAAGAGGAGATCCTGGCCATTAACAAGGTTGGGAGACTTGTGTGTCTGGGAGAACCTGGTCTACATGATGTGGGATTCTGAACCAAATACCTCATCTTTATGACTTTGTGTTCTTTCAGTTCTGTGTGCAAAATGAATACCAAGATAGACTAGTCTAAGTGTAGATTCTCCTCCAGGGTGAGCAGATCACCCCAAAACTAATGAGAAATGAGAAAAAGGTGGAGCTGACTCGGTCGACATCAGGATATTTATTCCACTAATCATCAGAATTGACCTCTAATGCCACTCAGGTCATTCAGATGATCCCCGCTGTGGTGGATGGAGAGTTCCTACCCAGGCATCCCAAAGAGTTGTTGGCATCTGAGGATTTTCGCCCTGTCCCCAGCATCATTGGTGTCAACAATAATGAGTTTGGTTGGATGATTCCCATGGTGAGTCACAATTCCAATCATCTGGGAGCCTGGAGACTCATATACTAAGCAGATGTATTAATGGAAACACAATACATCTTTAATCCAATTCCATCAAACATCACACTTAATACTCTCTTCTGTCTCCTAGATCATGGGCTCTGCTGAGACAATAAAGGAAATAACCAGAGAGAACCTGCAGGCTGTTCTGAAGAATACAACATCACAAATGGTAAAATATTTCTCATTCTGTCTTAATAGTCAGATCCTTTATATCTTCTCTGACAGCATCCCAATTAATAAAAATAAGTATATATGTATGATTTGATATGGGGTTACCTCAGATCATGAACCTTTTTATCTATACTCTATATCATTCCAGGTCCTTCCCTCAATAGTTTGGGCTACTGCCTACCTAACCTACAATATGCCAACTTCAATGTTCCTGATCTCCTTGGTGTAGATGCTGCCTCCTGAGTGTGGTGACCTGCTAATGGAAGAGTACATGGGGGACACTGAGGATGCCCAGACCCTCCAAGCACAGTTCAGAGAGATGATGGAAGACTTCATGTTTGTGATCCCTGCTCTCCAAGTAGCACATTTCCAGCGTGAGTACATCTATGACAAAGCTTAGTGGAGTCTTGTGTCATGGCTGAGCACTGTAGAGTGGTGTGGTGTCCAGGTCTCCTCATGTCTAGTTTAAGAGAGTGAAATCTGGGTACAGAGGAGAAAACCGGTTGCTGATACTCTATTGACCTAACAAAACCACTCAGTTGGGAAGACCATCGGCACTGATTAATTAGGGCTTTTCTACAGCTAGTGCTCCAGCAGTGGGTTCCTTCCCCCTTTTAACTTTTGTGATTCCTAATAACTTTTTATTAAGGTACCTAATCACCAAATATGTAAATATGTATCAGAAAAAATTCAGGTGAAGGACCACTATGTCACTCTTTGTCCCACCTCCAGGTTCCCATACTCCTGTCTACTTCTATGAGTTCCAGCATCAGATCACTTCTCTCAAGGATATCAGGCCACCCCATGTGAAGGCTGACCATGCTGATGAGGTTCCTTTTGTCTTTGGGTACTTCTTCTGGGAAATGAAATGTAAGTATTCCTTTCTTTTCTTGAACTAAATGAGGTCCCAAATGACTTTCTGGGGGACTTCTGAGATCTCAGTCCATTTGAGGAAACCTAGGATCTGGAAGTGGGGAAAATTAAATGTATGCCATATTATATCCAAAAAACCATGCCCACTTTAGAATGTACAGCCTTTCCAGTCTAGCCAGTGATGGAGGAGCTGAGGTCACATCGGGACAGGAAATCAACTAGAAACTTGCATGGATATTGGATTCTGAATAATGAAGAAGGGGGGCAAAAAAGTCAATAGTTTGGGACTCAGACAGCAGCTGGGATGATGCATTGAAGAATGAGTTGGCAGTTGCATGAGGTGGCATACACTTTGTCTTTTTCATGACTCCAGCTGACTTCACTGAGGAGGAGAAGCTGCTGAGCAGGATGATAATGAAGTACTGGGCCAACTTTGCAAGACATGGGTGAGAACACACCCCTGAACCTTACATGTGAGGGTCCCTATTTAGGGCTCCCTTTTGGATGGTGGCTTTCTAGCATGCATGAATCTTCCAGTACATGATAGAGTCTTTTCTACCCAATAGCACATTTATACAGATACTTTGTAGGTGTCAGATACTGGTCCTCTCACAGTGATCCAGCTGTTTGGGCTATAATGCTATGGTACTGTTCCTTAGATCTTGCCTCTTAGAGGTAACATAAAACAGGTCAAGTAGTCCTGCCTCATGAAGAAGACATGAGTCATGAGTGACACTCATATGCACATATCAAGACACCTGACCCATCAGACCCCTTAACCAGTGTTCTAATTGTTCCACTGCCCTGACCAAAAACATAGGATCAGGCTTTGGATGACTGTGACCTTACTGTTCTTTCCTGGCTGCCATATCCACAGGAACCCCAACAGCAAGGGTCTACCCCACTGGCCTGTGTTGGACCAAAATGAGCAGTATCTGCAGCTGGACACCCAGCCTGCTGTGGGCCGA